>NC_054749.1:19438827-20759998 GCF_018143015.1 Lytechinus variegatus
ACGCGATCAAATGGGAGGCTGAATGTCACACATTCGTACCGTTGCACACAAGACGTACCATCCAAAATGTACCGTCAAAAATGTACCATTGCACGGCTTTAGGAGGTGACGTCACAATGCAATTTCATTGAATAAGGTGACAATGCGCGTACAGCCCATTTGCTAAATGCGCAATGCTGTCCAAGATCACGTGCGCTTGTGGGATTTTGCTTTTCGCTTTCAATATTTTTGCTCCCTTTTCTTAGATTACTGGAGGGAAAAACTTGTTTTTTATATTTTCGCTAGATTCCGAGGCGTTGTACAACACAAATAGCGAATATTCTTATTCGTGCAATGGTGCGAGATTTCGTATTCGGTGAAAGAAAGAAACAGTCTATTCAACTCGGCTAACGCCTCGTTGAATAGAACATCTTTCTTTCACCTCATGCGAAATCTCGCACCATCGCACTCATGCCTATTCGCTATTTGTATACTAGTACACAATCATCAATAGTTTTGTTTAAGTTTATTAGCACCTCCTCTGCTCCCCTAATATCTCTCTTTTATGTTTCTTCTTCTTCTTCTCCTCCTTCTTCTTCTTCTCCTTCTTCCCTCTCCCCCCTTTCTCTCTTTATATTTTATGTAAACATAAAAAATATTTCTTTCTGTCTGTATATAGTCCTATTTACCTTCCTTTCTCTGGAACCAAGGAGCTGCACCGCTCAACAAAGTAAGTAACTACAACATAATTGCATTAACGTAATCTAATATCATACAGTATGTTGTAGAGCTTGCTGTCGTACGATTTCTCTTTGTTCAATTTATCATATTGATATTCCTCTTCCTGTGTATGTTTTCGATTGAGAGGGAAGCATTTTTGTCGATTAATCCGGGATGAAAATAGGTATGTATCTGAATTAAGAGTAAAATTCTACGAGCAAAACGGTGACATTTTCACCAAAATCTCTGATAACAAGTAATGATTGTTTTTACTTTCAAAATTAGCTTTCTTTTGTGAAAACGGTGTAAATCGCATTAAATCACTTATCACTCCCTGTTTTATTCTTTGTCGACATAATTAGAATTAATATAATTTCATACGATGAAATACAAAAGAACAAGTGGGAATACGGCTTGCTAGTTGCAAATTCACGAGGGCGTGAATACTGTTTATCCGAAATATACCTTAAAATGCCATAACTTTATTATTTCTTGTCCGATTTTGAGGAATTTTCAGTGTTCTGTTTTTCAGATTTTCCTTCTCTGTTCAAATAATATTATCTTCATCCTGGAGTAGGCTACCCCTTTTAAAGATATCCTAGATATAGTTTAAGGCCTCTTGGCGTATGAAGCGACTTATGGATATTTAATTGAAATATAAGAATCTTCCCGATGTCACGTTGATGAGGAAAAAGGAGATATTAAGATGATTACATATAGAATTTTTTGCATGATGATATGACCCCCCCCACCAAAAAAATAAAAATAAATACATAGATGAAAAAATAATTGAATAAATGAATGAATGAATAAATTAGTAAATAAATAAATGAATAAATAAATAAATAAAGAATAGAAAAACAAAATCAATAGAATAGGGCCCACGTAATTCCGAAAAATAATTTGATTGAAAAGTTGAACCAACTTTATATTCCTAGCCCATGAGAGTTCAACGATGGCGACAGATACGATGTCCACTGGTAGTGACCACATGATGATGGATTCGATGACGGAGATGACATCAGACATGATGGCTACGGATGGGCAACACCCGATGATGACATCAGAAATGATGCACGGTGACGAAAACACGATGGCGACAATGATGATGACCGCCGACGATCAGCACACGATGTCGACAGAAGAAATGACGAGCGACAGGGATCCTATGATGACGATGACAACAATGACAGCAACCGAGGAGACCGACGATGATGACCACACCTTGTCTGGAATTACTGCCGTTAATGTGCATCATACGATGGCGAGGGATGAGATGATGAGCACAATGATGCATAGTATGACAACGGATGAGAGAATAAATGATACATCAAATACGACTATGTCGCCATCGATGGCCATGGAGATGACCACAGGAACAATGACCGAAGAACCGGGAGCCCATATCATGAATGGTAATTAGTAGAGAGAAGGTGCGCGTGAGAGGGTGTGTGTGTGGGTGAGTGTGTGTGGGTGTGTGTCAGCCATATATGCGCTTTCTACAGGGCACACTTTACATGACTAAAAAAGCCAGTCAAGAAGTCTCCTCTTAAGGCTCGGTCCCACTGCACTTACGAATGTAGAGAGGATGTAAAACGGAAAAGAATCTTGCCATCCTTATGTATCCGCTGTGTAGGCCTACTCTTTGCATATACGTGTTTCATACGCTCTTTATACGAGTCCAACGAGCATCCGTCCACTATAGTCTAGGTGATTGGTGAAAAAATGTTCAGAAAATGGTACAAGCATGAAAATCGGCACAAAGGTAGACTAAGTTATTCTAGCAGGGGGTGCCAACGTGAGTTCACCAAACATAGCAACGGTTGCTAGGTAACATATTTACCTTAGTAACTGAGCTTAATTGGGCTTGAGTTACATTTTCACTGGCGATATGTCATACAAATTTTGATCTAAAGCATGTTCCTGTGTATCACAATAGTTTTGATCCATTTATTCATAACAAAGGTTGCTAGGTGACCCTCTTCCATAGCAACGAATTCTTTATCTTAGTTCAGATCATTATGATTTACTCAGAATAGCTCAGAAATTATATCTGGCTCATGGATTCCTCTTGTGATGAATGTTTCAATAGGTAGACAAAATGAGCACCATAGCAACTGTTGCTAAGTAACATTTTCCACGGTAACCAATTATTATAGGGTATCATTTTTATGATTATAATTTCTATGAATCGTATCTTTTATTTTAGCGCATTAATAAATTAATCACAACAACGCACGAACAACCATGTATACAAGCCCATGCGAAGTACCAGTTGCTAAGTAATATGTTTTCTGTAGCAACCAATGGTTAAAGGCCGTAAGGTAAGATTATTGGTGTGTGTACATCATAGAGCAGGGGTTCTCAAACTTTTTCTTTGAAGGGCCAGATTATACTCCAAGTAAACCTGAAAGGGCCAGGGTGAAACGGATACTTAGAAAAAAAAATGTGCTCGAAGTGCAAAGACCCTTCCGGTCGGGGTCCTAGGTGCTCTCTTGTGCAATCTTGCTCTTATTTTGGGAGCATTTAATCCAACAAATTTATAACAGTTTCATATGTTTTGACTGTCATTACTTTTATTATGGTTAGGTCTAACATGGATACACATTGTAATGATATAGAGCTATGTTTCATATTGTGACTTAAATTTTTTTTTAAAAAAACCCAGAAGAGTATCGCGGGCCGGATTGAGAAGCTCCAAGGGCCGGATCCGGCCCGCAGTTTAAGAACCCCTGTCATAGAGGTACTAATAGAAGCTTAAAAGTAAAACTTGCAGAAATTAAACTACCTCATGATACGGTTCTTATTTCAAAAGACGATGTCTATGGGCTCCATATTAATGGTATAATAATATCCACTGCTGAAAGAACCTCACCCATATTTATCCATTTGGAAATCATATTTATTCTGGATTAACTTTAACATTATGTAAAAGATCGACCCTAGGAAATAATTCCACAATATCAACGTTTAGCAAAAGGTCACTCTTGTACAAGAACTCTCCAGGAGGTCATGGGTACTAACAACCTAAATATCTCTGATCTTGGAGAGACTAAAGAATGTCCACCAAGAATTGATTGAGTCAACTAAGCTTAGAATTATTTCAAACACTTGCTAAAACTTGCCAGAAGTTAATTTTCAATTGAGTGCTTGGATACCACTTTATCCCTTGCTAACTATTCGGTGACTTGAAAGCCAACACACTTTGCCTTGGTTTACCCACTCCATTCCGTAGCCTGTGATGAAGATCATATTAGTTCTCCATGCCGTTCCCAAACCGGATGCAACGGGCAAGAGTTGATTTTGACCAGGCGATTTTAACTTAGATCAATCCTGCGCAGCTGAGGGATAACATGACGTGAAAGATCTGTTAGAATCGATTGGGACCATTCAGTTCCATTCCTTGCCTGTTGTCCTGCTTCCTGCAGCTACATTATCTATCATGACTTCTGCAGAAGTTGATTTGGACCTGTTAGGTCCGATTCCTGGTGTTTTGACCGGGAACATGCAACCCTGCAGCTCCATGCACGATCTATCATGACGTGACAGATCTTGCTAGAGTTGATTTGGACCCGTCAGTTCCCTTTCTATATATATAGGCATGCTGGCATGGATTCTGTAGCTAAATGACTTGATCCTGCTGAAGTGGATTTGGACCCGTCCGTTCTTTTCCAGGTGTTTTGACATGGAACATTCCTGCAGCTCTAGGATTTGTCATCACGTGAAAAATTTTGCAACTGTTTATTTGGACCAGCTAGTTCTGTTTTCAGGCGTTCTGGCCTCAATCCTGCAGCTCTGGGATCTATCATGATTTGAAAGCTTGTGCAGAAGTTGATTTGGACTTGTCCGTTATTTTTCTAGGTGTCTTGACCAATGGATCAATCCTGCAGCTCCAGGACATAGCATCACTTGAAAGATCTGTTAGATTCAATTTAAACCATTCAGTTCCGTTTCCAGGCATGTCGGTCTGGATCCTGCAGCTACATACTCAATTGTGACTTCTGCAGAGGTTGGCTTAGACCTGTCAATTCCTATTCCAAGTGTTTTGACCTGGATTGGTAATGTAGCTCTGGGATCTATCATGACGTGAAAGATCTTGCTAGAGTTGATTTGGACCTGTCAGTTCTGTTTCTAGGCATGTTGGCCTGGATCCATGCAGTTATGTGATTGGTCTATCATGACTCGATCCTGCAGAAGTTGATTTGGACCTGTCCGTTCTGTTTCCAGGTGTTTTGACCTGGATTAATCCTGCAGCTCCAGGATCCATGACTTGAAAGCTTGTGCAGAAGTTGATTTGACCTGTTAGTTCCAATTGCAGGTATTTTGGCCAGGATTCTGCAGCTTCAAGATTGATCATGACTTGATAGATCTATGCGCAACTGACTTTCTCACCTACGTATGTGAAGCACTTGTGATATCAGGTTGGCTGGATGCGATCCATACTCGGCCACAAAACAGTAGCTTTAAGTTCTGATATGATTCTTCTTCCTTCCATATACCTCCAATACTTGGAGGCATGTCCAACGCAGATGGAAATTACCACCTTGCCTCGCAATATAATTTCCTTATGGAGAGAAACGTTTCTTACATTTTGATTGATGAACATCAATGAACATCATCCATCGAAGAGGATGATGACTGTAACTTTCTTGATGTATTTCTCTGTTGCCTCTGATATTCTTTGTCGAGCATACTGCATGCTTCACAGTAGTCTTGTTTTCCCGTATTTATGATTAACCCATAGTCTTAACTTAAATTTTGAAATAAATATATGCCCTACTTTGAAAAGGCATGTGCGACACATAAAATGTACGTTCGATTAATTTGCTAGAATTGTACCCATAGTCCCAAGTTTTTTAAAACTTACAGTGTAAATATAAATCACTTATTTTCTTCATCATCTAGAAACTATTGCAAAATATCATGTAAATTATATAAATGAATCAAGTGCCCAGTATTATGATTAAATAAAAGAGATACATACAGTGGCAATTGCTTCTAGTAAACTTGAAATTAGAATAATTAGTGTTTTTTTTAAGATGCTCAAATATAATGGGCAAGAATGATGAAAGAAGTCATTTTAAGCAGGTTGCAGAGCTCTGTACGAACACCTTCGCATTGCTTCCCATTTTCCATCCATACTTTTTGATGACCTGGTACAACATACAATATCTTGCATTTTACTGCTTCATCTTCATGATTTGTAGGATGCAGCGTTAATGATTAGTGTCAATTACAGAGATAGGAATTTCTTTTAAAAGATATTGTTGTATAATCGACAAATGTACTGCTTCGTGACATATTCACAAGTGGTACATGTACAGTCGATGCTTGAAGCTGTTTCATGTCTACTGTCCATGCTATACAGTGAACATACAGTCAATGATGCTTGAGGCTGTTTCAGGTCTACTGTACATGCTATTCAAGTCAGAAAATAATATCAAAACTTTACTGACAAGTAAGTGTGTGGGGGCATTAATCGCCATTGCTTCCCAATGAAGCTTTGTCATTTGGGAGCGATTAGTCTAATTATCAATCAAATTTTAGCTTCCCCTAAAATTTAAGTGTCTTTCCCAGTGTTCCATGTACATCCACTACAATCATGACAATACCCTGTCACATTTTCATAACAGGCGAGATGCTAATAATTATTAGTAAGAACTTTCAATGACCCGGTGATGACTTTTGTTGGTGTGTTAGATTTGTCATGTATGAGTAAAAAGTATGAAGATATATCACATCCTGTAGATCAAAAGTAGGTTTATTACCTAGATACGATTATTATGCAGATATTAGGATTATTTGGACTGCTTTTGATGTTTTCAGGCTTATTAGATAGTTTTTACTCCTAGGTTTCATACTTTGACCAGTTTTCTAACAATTTTCATTCAAATATTATTACCAGATGTGGTATTCAGGAATATTATCTATAGTTGCTATGGAAAATGTGTTGCTTAGCAACTGTTGCTGTACACGATGGGAACGTTGCTTGATATGTGATAGTAAATTTGGCGCTTAGAAGTAAAAATGCTGTTTTTTAGATGAAGATAACACCCCCAAAATGGTGGTTGCTAAGGTAAATATGTTACCTAGCAACTGTTGCTATACGAAGAGAGATCAGGTTGGCACCCTCTGCTAAAAATGTTCAGCACTGTTTACTCTACCTGTCAGCCAAATTTCATGCTTGTACCATAATCTGAACAATTCTTGCTATATTTTGCACCGATCATCCAGACTACTATATGATTTCATTGTTCGCCTATTTTGCCCACTGTCTGGAGCGGATGAAAACGAATGGAGCACCCCGAAATTTTGCTTGTCCGCTATATCCGTTATGAGTATGAACTTTTCAGTAGTTTTCCTTTTTTCTCCTTTACATATAATTTTCATTCTTGTACATATTGTATATTGTATTTTATATTGGTGAGAAAATAAATAAATTGAGCATCACCTTCAACTAGTTTTCGTCCGTTGGCCAGTGACGGACCAGCCCTTTGTTATCCCATACAATGGACATGTCGGATTTTAAAACCAATCCTCAAATTCTCAGCCAACCCAAAATACGACGCATGATGTGAACATACAAATAAATGATTTGATCAAATTAAAGGAGAGTAAATAGCGACATAAAATAATCTAAATAGTCGCAAGCGAGCAAAGCGAGTCAACAAAAAAAAGTAATATTTCTAAGACGAAAATCGATATCGAAAGGAAAATAATAATGTTTCAGAGTATTCATATTTTACTGTACAGTGCGTCCCACAAAAATGAAACCGAGATTTATCTATTTATCGTAACAATCTCAAATATAATAGACAAATGACCTACCATTGTAAAGCTTAGAATCTCCCCTTTCATCTTAAATTATTTAGATTATTTCTCATTCATGCATGAATGAGCAAAAATAATTTGAAGAGGGGATACGCAAAAGTCACTTGGCGGGCTGTATCTGGGTTTCAATAAGAAAAACACATTTAAAAAAAGTTTAATATTTGCTTTTTAATATGATTCCCTAATTACAGAAAATGATCAAGAAATAACAAAGTTCTGGTTATTTGAAATAAGGCCTGAATTTAGATAATTTAATCAAATGAAGAGATTTTACAGGCTAGCGTTCAGACTCACTTTGTTGACGATCAGCCATGAATTAAGTATTTTGTTAGCCGTGCGATAGCGTATGTGGGAAAAGGTGAAACACGTTTATTTAATGAAATTATGGAAATTCAAGCATTGTTGCAAGGGAACAGAACTTTTTTACTTCTTGACCATTTTCTGCGATGAACCTTTTAGGCATGTGGTTTTCTTTTTGAAATTCAGATACCACCCGCCAAATTAGTTCAAAATGAGTTCAAATTGTTTTTGCTCACTCATGCGTGAATAAGGAATGATCTAAGTAATTTCAGATGAAAGAGGAGTTTCTAAGCTTTACACTGGTAGGTCATATGTCTATATTATTTATGATTAAGTTATGATAAATCATCGCTAAATCTCGGTTTCGGCTTTTGTGGGACGCACTGAGAATACTGATAATATTCCGTCTTCATATTCTCTTTCCGAAATTCGGTTGTGAGATGTTCTTAACACGTTTGAATGGAATAATTTACAAAGATGAAATAAGGGGAGGGGGTGATTATTTTATGTTTTAATTGTGACGTCATACGCAAACAGGTGCAGCTTAGCAAATTGTGTGAGGCGGACACGTACATCATAATTCGGCAAATGTGGTTCTTCAAAAGCTCAGCGCATGTTTGGTAAACTTCCCAAGCATTACATACTTATTTACTTATCAAAGACGCAAGTGAAAATGCAACCACAATAAAATTACGATAAATGAGTTTTTTACTATTAATCTTTTTGACTAGGTAATACTTTAAGGGTCATTTTGATTTGAGCTTCTAATCAAAATTTATCTCTTAGTTCACTCATTTTCCCTTTTAAAACATACTATTTACTTTTCAGAAAGTGTGACAATTATGATGAACATGGATAATATGACTCACCAAGACCAGCATGGGCATTCTAGTATGTCAGCAATGGGCATGACGTCGACTCCCAGAATTCATCATACATCACCTGCGGTAAGACTTCATTCTGATAAATGATTGATGATGATGATGATGAAGAGGATGATGGGGATAATGATAACGATGATGATGAAGGTGGTAGTGGTGGTGATGATTATAATGATGATGATGATGGCAATGATGATTATGATGATGATGATGGCAATGATGATTATGATGATGATGATAATGATGAAGATGATGATGATGATGATGATGGTGGTGATGATGATGATAATAATGATGATGATGGCAAGGATTATCGTGATGACGATAATGATTGTGATGACGACAGATGATGACGATGATGGTGGTGAAGATTTTGGTGGTATTTGTGATGATAACAATCATGGTTATGATCATGATTATCATCTCTGTCTTGCCATCCTTCCATCCATCCATCCATCTATCTATCTTGCGATTATAGGTCAGCAAATTTCAATCTAATTGACAAAAGTTTTGTTTTTGCTATTTCCAATCCGTAGATGGCGCTAGCTTGTTTCTCATGTCAGACCACATCGATGACATCCGTATGCTACGACATGCAGAACGACACGTCGCCTGTCGTCACCTGTGCTGTTGGTGAAATGTGCGGGGTGAGTTGTTTGCAGCCAAGATCAGCGGTACTAATATTAAAAAAAAAATGATTTGACATAAATTTGATCTAATTTATCAAAAAAAATCAAAACAAGAAAGATGGCACGGTGATCTGTTCGCATTATCAAACCTTCCTTATTAAACATGTTAAAGTATTTTCAATCCCCCTCATCCCCTCATTTATATTTCTCTTGCAATATGCAATAAGACTTTTATGATTTTGTACACAAGAATAGGCCTAATGAAGGAAAAGCTATGCGAATTGTCTGATGAAAAGGTATCGTGTGATGACAAAGATGTCAATTAGGTCAGTGTGCGTGATAAATTGCAATTTCTAACCCGCTAACTAGGGGCTTGAAGTATGCCCAACGACACTGTATTAGTATTCCTGCTTTGTACCGTTATGACAAATTTATGTGACCTTTATTATATTCATTTCGTGACTTATTCATTAGCTATGACATCAATAATATATAGTGAAATCTTCAGATCTAAAAAGATGAAGATTCAGACGAAAATCGTTCTGCGCATGCTCAGACCTGAGCACAGTCGAGACTGAGCTAGCTAGCGCAGATCAAAATTCATTTGAAGCTCCCGTCATCCGATTCATATACCGGACTTTTCGTATTTATGGAGAAACTCTCTACAACGCACGAATTCCTTTGAAAATGCAAGTCAAACCACAGTGAAGAGCTTAAAGGCTTTTGTCGAAATTTGGTGGACCTCGGGAAAAGCATCGCTATCTCTTGACTCTGGACAACGACATATTTGCAATTGTTCGTACGGTGCAAATATTTGAATGATCTGATGTACCTGTCTACCAACTCAGCTCAGCTCTTCATTGTGATTCGACTTACATTTTCAAAGGAATCGATGTGTTGTAGAGAGTGTCTCAATTCGTAGTAAATGCGATAACTCCCAAATGCCTAAGCTATACGCTTTCCTTCCTGCTATCTAAAGCTCCGTGACAATTTCTGCTATTTTTTTCTAACAGACCGTACGGTATGATCAAGGATTCGGTACCAACCTTGTCAATATATCAAGGATGTGCTTTTCTGGAAGCTGTCCCAACACGGAAGTTGATGACATGGCTTGTGAGACGTCTCATCCGCCACATCGCCGATGCGTTCAGTGCTGCTCAGAACACAGGTGTAACCGGCATGTCAATAGCAAGGGTGTTTCTTCAATCGTCGACTCCAAAATGGCGTCTATTGTCGGTGGCCTGTTGTTATCTGTATCAGTTACTTTAGCCGAAACCCTATACAAAGATTATCCCTTTCAAGATGTGTGATTGATGATTTCCCAGTACTTGATTATACATAAAGTTCATCCCTTTACCCAACTAACCTTGCAAATTATATGATACCATGCCTTTCAATACTACGAAGTGCATTTAACAAAATTAATATAGGGTTATCCTTTATAAGCTAGATTTTTTTTCTTCAAATCGAATAACCAAGAATTATTCAATTCTTGTAGTAATATGCAACACACGTTGCTGCAGTTTTCAAATAAATCATTCCGAGGAAGGGAGGGGAGAGGAGGTAAAGTTACCCGGTGAAGGTACAGTTTGAGGTCCATACATGTATAATATTGATTAAAGTTATAACAAATTTAATCATTAGGTTTCATTTGCTTTTGTTCTGATGATTCTGAACCGCCCTTTTGTCCCCACTGTTTAAATCAACAGAAAACAGTCAGGAAAACTCGGATAGACCGAATATTATGGGCATTCGAGGCAATTAAACAAATTATAAAATGAGCGAATCAAGATTTCAGGGACCACCCTATCCTACAGCATGTTCAAGAAGATATTCCACGTAGGCATGATAGGTGTGCGAATTGGAATAGGTCAACTATCATACAGAATTCGTCTAGATGCTTTTTTACACTAATATATGGGGGAAATGAAAGATTCGACACACAAGCAAAATATATAGAGTATGTTTAAAACCTCATACAAATATTCATTGACATCATAATTGTTTAAGAGTAACGAAAATTGATATGACTTATTTGATGGGCATAATGGCTTAATGTTCAGACTGGAAGAAAAACAATGAATAGAAGTCACATGGAACATTATTAATAGTGGATGGCTTAAATATTATGGTGCCTCGATCTAAAAACCGCTTTAAGATGCCTTATAATGACGAACAAAATATTTTCTCTTTACGATCTGTTTCTTGTTTTTTTTTCTTTATTGTTTTCCCTTTTATCCCTCTATTTGTTTTGTTGAGTCTTCATTATATCTTAACTACGTACTTTACTTTGCCCTGTTTTCTTTTAGCCTAAGTCGTATTGTTATGCTCGTTTTTTGTATTTCTATGTAGTTATCTTGTTATAGATTTTTTTAGTATTATTTAAGTCTATTTAGTTTTATTAACATGACTATGTGGAATATGTGCACTTAATTTCTGGGTAAAGAATGATGCATGCATTTCATAGAATATTTTAAGACTCGGGCACTAGGTATACCCGAACAAATTAATGTGTATTTTCTTTTTTTAAAAGACAGTGATATGGTTCATTGTTATCTGATAGACCATCATCGTCATCTCAAACCATGACCGATCAATAGAATTGGCCATTAGTAGCAGTCATTAGCAAATTTGTCTCTATAATAAATGAGTGGTCACATGATAGATTTCAGCCAATCATTAGATTGGGATGCATATCACCAGTTTACAAGATAAGATAATTATTTCCATTGTTGTTTAATTTATCTTTTATCTATTAGTTGTATGATTTTTCTTGTTCAGTCTTTACTGTAATATGCTTCGTGTTTATCAACTGGATTATGATTTATCAAAGATTAAATGTGCAATCCATTTATTGGTGAAGAGTGACGATGAGTAGAATATTTCAAGTCTCAAGATAGCGTTATTCACTGAGGTTGTATTACTGTAGCTGCGATAATATTCTGGTGCCTCATCAACTAACTGGTCTGTAGATGATGCAAAAAATAAATTGGATACTATGATGTTACTATTCATTTTCTTATTCCAAAAGTTGATCATGTTAACGAGAAACATCCTTTAGTTGATCGTGTCTATCTCCACCTTTTAAAACATATTCAGTCTTCACTTATCTTAAGTTTTTCTTTATTCTTAACTTGCACTTCAAGTTGAAATGGTAGTAGTATTATCATTTATGATTGTAATAATTTTTGTCTATATTTTTCTGTTAATTTTCTACTTCATCGTATTCATTTCAGTTGACATGAAAACGTGGAGCACTCTTACAGACTCCTGATCACGCAGATAATAGCCATTTGGTGCCACATCCGGAATTTCGAGAATGAATAAAATGTGCAATATATTTAACTTATAATGTATCGATATTTATATGCAGGCTATATTGATGTAATTCAAATGATGATCCGGCTTAAATAGTCAAACTTGACTGAAAAGCCATAAAAAAAGATGCCTTAGCCCTGTTTCACTACTACGCCCGATAACTGGTTTATTAACGCTTTGATTCCGAATGAACAATCTCACTATTTCAAAGTATGCCCTTGATCAAGGCATTTTAATCGGAATCAGATTGTTGGAGTTTAGGCTCTTCTCGATACCATGCAGCATTCGGCATTAATATATTTTATTATAGGCCCTGTGTATTGACGTCTTAGCTTGACGGCTGTGCATTGACGTCTTAGCGCCCCCCCCCCCATCTAGAGAGACTGAATCGATTCCGTTTACGCATATTCTTATATCCTCTGAGGGAGGGCGCTATATGCAATTACGACGTCACATGCATATTGGTCTAAGGTAATTCGATCAATGACAACTCTTTGTGAGACGTGGACACTTAGTATGGTTAATGTTACTGTAGTAGTGAGAATGTGGCGTCCATCTTGCGACTATATGCTCAACATTCAAGCACGAGGGGTTTAAGATTGTTTTCTTTGGTAGGCCTAACGAGGTTTTTTCAAAGTGTTTTATTTATATCGTATATTGTTTGAATTGATAAACATTTGTTATATCTTTGTCATTCCGTCATAGTAGATTTTTATTAAACACTATAGTTTTGTATCAGTCTTCAAAGACATCGTTTCTATTACTACATTTTATATCATGTACATGTAAGTGTCCTACTCTCTTCGTTTCTTTCTCTGTCTCTCAAAATCTAGAACACCTTTTCTCACTTTACCCCCCCCCCTCACCTCTCTCTCCTCCTCCTACTCCTCTACCGTCTACAATCTATCTATCGCTACTAGAGACTGAGCCAAGCTTACGTAATATCTATGAACATTGATTTTTTTTTATCTGTCAAGCAACACACCCCTTTAAAAGAATGAATAAATAAACCAATAAGTAAAAGAAAGAAATCGAAATGAAGAGAGTAAAGAAAGGGGTTTTACCAGAATGACACAATCATTTGCGATTAATCATCAGATATACATGTAGATGTATATAAGCTAATAGTGAGCAAAGAGTTTGATATTTTTAAGGTTTAAAAAAATCCTTTTTTGTCCATTTTAATGGCAAAATTGTGTTCACGGCCCATTGTTGGATTTACAGAGTATAAAGCAGTTATTTTTGGTTAATTTGATAAAGCGTTTGCTGGCAATTAATACATTTTCGATATCGCATTTGGAAGCAGTGGAAACTGCTCTTTACGCTTTACCAAACCCTCCCACCAAGACTCCATTTTTATTTTTAACCGTGGACTTTGTGTGTGTGTGGGAGGGGGTTGCGCGCGCGCGCGTGTGTGTGTGAGGGAAATGGGTTAGAGTGGGTGTGGATGTATGAAAGAGAAAAGAAGGGGGATAGAGATAGATTTGGGAAACAGGAGAGAGACAGACAGACAGAGAGAGAGAGAAAGAGAGAGTGTAAAAAGAGAACGAGAGAGACACACACAGACAAAACATCAATAATTTCATCGAGACGGTCTTGTAAAAGATAAACTTGAAGGAAACGGATGTTTCCATAAAAGACAAGCCATTTAAAAATGTTCCAATTGCTTCAACTATGTGAAGCAATGAACTTGGCGCCTCGTGCAAAGTCAGGGATCACTGTAATGTTGTTTCGACATTGTAGCAAACATTGATCTGTTTATAGAAAACATTCATTTTACCTAACCAAATGGGATATCAAATGGGCATCTATCAATTCAATAGATTTTGCAGAGGATTTTAGTTATGTAGTTTGGGATCTCTCATCACTGCAAATAGTTAATTGACGCCAATATCATATTTCCATTACTACATTATTATCTTTTTTATGATTTATTCGCTTGTGTGATTCCATTTAAACATTTTGATTGCAATGCGGTAGGAGTAGATCTAAGATTTAAAATCCCAATTTGTGAAGAAATAAGGAACATAAAAAAATGTTGATCATACGTCTATGCGTGTAACGAACACACAAAAATCTGGATAAGTGGACACTGCAATACAGCGGAGTCGCACTCAAAAGTATCGTCTCTGTTTAACCTGCGGATCGTGAGTACTGTTCGTTCTATTCCTCGCCCTCCTCGACCCGCACCATCATCCACCCCCTCCACCCCTCCCCTCCCCCTTTCAACACGGTCTCCTTCTCCATCTCTCCATTTCTCCCCGGTATCTCCCTCTAATTATTCTCCATCAGACCCTGCCCTATCTCTAGCTCCCTCATATCTATCAAACATTTTGGGTGTCGCTTTCATCCACTAACTTTCTCCATTACGAAGCGCGACGATATCACAATTGCATTTGTCATTTACCACTTGATATTCTTGCACTCAAAATATGTTCGTGGTTATCTTCATCTATAGTACTTTGAAGGTACTCCTTAAATGAGGTGTTAATTATGATGACTGTGTGTGTGTAATTGTTCTTATTACAGGGGTGTAGCAATCAGAAAAAATACCTGAATATGTAATGTTTTACGAACGACTCTTGCTGATCCTTTCCTGTGGGAATGATACACAATTAGGGTTACAAGCCGGGGGGCCACTTACATTGACGAGTGGATACCATGCGTGACCAAAAAAAACACGTAAAAAGGATGTCCTTTTCACGATAGGGCACGTTACGTACGTAACGTGATAAGGGTGTCAAAAACACAAAAATAATGAAAAAAGGGTATCTATTTCGCTAGGAAAATTACGTGTTTAGGGTCGAATTTGCGGGGATGATAAAACAAAATTAAAATGTTTTATAAAGGATGTCCTTTTGCCCCAATACTACGTGTTTAGAGTCCTATTTGCGCGAGGTGTAGAAGGTGAGGTCGTACTAAACCAAATAAGGTAAAGCCGACGACCGAAGGACCCGTAACAATAAAACATTCCTGTACTTGTTTAGGGGTTCATTTCAGGGAATATTTGCCAAGAGTATCGTTTTGTTTCCAATACTTGTTAAGGGTAGTGTTTCACACGCCAATACTTGTTAAGGGGTGCATTTTCAGAATATGGAAATTACGTGTTTAGGGTGCTTTTCGAGACCCCATGGTCGCGCATGGTATCCACTCGTGAATGGAAGTGCCCCCCCCCCCCCGGGGTTACAGGTCGATCGGAAACTCGGTCGTAACTTATGACAGGAGTCCACTTGACCGTCACCAGTTCTCGCCAATGCAAAGTGACTGTGGCGTATAGTGTCACCCAAAAGGTGCCCAGTGGCGTGCAGTTGCTAAAACTGCCTCCGAACATGCGCGTTGAGGCGCGTAACTGCCCCAAATTCAATTCTTGGAACAACTTTTTTTTTACGAACAGCTTTATGAAACACCTATCGAACACTTGGATGTTTTTAGTCAGCGTATGCCGACGTACTGTACATGTGGCCAGTCTTTTTCTTGTTTGATTCCCTTTCTTGGTGCCAATACTGTTTAAAATAATCACAAAATATCAGGAATTCTGATTCTCTTTATGAAGAATCATTTGTAGTTTTAACAAAAGTCAATTCCTGGTATAAAGAAAATGGATTACTAAATAGGCTCAAAATAGCAAACGTACGTCAGCAGACGCTCAGGTCACACACCAATTTTGTTTAAGAAGAAATATAGATGAGCCCGATACTCATCCTTTCTGATGGAACTGGTATACTGTTAAAAAAAAACTGATTTTACAGAAAAAAGAGTGGATTTTTGCCGAAAGCAATAACAGAATCATTATGTTAATTCATAAAACAGGAATTTTTCTGCAATTTAACAGAACAGGTCTGTTTAAAAAGGGGAAAAGGGTGTTTTATTTAAGGAAATAAAGAAGGTTTGAGACTCTCCTGCAGGAACTTCTTTTATTTTAAGGATAAATTTTCTAACAGTGTATAAATTTAAATCCATTGACAGGGAATGGAATCCGGGACAATGGATATAGAGGCCATCGTTCTAGCGACTGGTAATCAATGGCCCGGGTTCGATCCCCTAAATCAGTGCATCGGAATTTGAAATAAGTCAAATGCAATTCTGTACATTGTCCATTATGATATCAATTACACACCAAAAAAAAAAAACGTGATAAGCAATTTGAAAACTGATTTATATCATGTATAATAATATGTCTGCATAATTTATAGAGCATTCATATATAGAAAAAAATCATAATGATAAAACTGGTATTGAGTATTTGACCAAAAGTAGGTTGAAAGAATGTGAATTCCTTTGATTTAAAATATTCTTTTAGGGAATTCCTATCCCAGCGTTTGCCTGAATGACGGAAACGATTTTGACACTATGCACTTCAATTCAAAGTGCATTTCCTTGTCGTACAGGGAAAAAAATGACGGCTTGGTGTAGAGATCTTAAGTGCAAATCGTGGGCTTTTTCAATGGTGATAAAATCACCCGGGGTTATTCAAATCGTTTTATGCTACTCATGCAAAAGACGGAATAGACCCAAATGGGTACTTTTTTATTTTCCAAAGGAAAACTGATCCAACAATATGCTATATCTGTGAGTATAGAAGGATTTGTGTAAGTCCTTCAGACAAATGGACAAATACACGTTAAGGTGTCATCTATTGAATTATAACCTTCTCTGTTTTTATTCTTTTTTTTTTACGTAAACGTTGATATCTATGCGTATTATGAAGTCTCGTCTTTAACCTCACAGTAAATAAAATCGAATACATTTGGTTACGATACCTACTTTTTGTTTGCTCTCAGGTCTATGTTTAGTAGCTCTTTGTTGGATCATTTGTTGATGGTTGCCGATACCTCAAGCTTTCAAGCAATAAAAACAAAGACAAAATTGTGATAGAAGAATAAAAAGAACAAAGTCCACTAAATTGGGTTTGTTTAGTAAGGCACAGCATGTCCCATCAAATAATTCAATATATTGTCAAAGTCCTCAGTCACATTGATCTTACGAATCAATTCCAATCAACCATATATAAATCAATTTCTTTTGATCGTGTCGATGTGTTGATGTGACCGATGTATGATTGATTCACAATGACAATTCTGCATTGGACAAGTGTGACGCCGCAGTCAGACCAACAAAACCAACCCAGAACGATCGAAACTATGCGTAGGTGATTACGATATTTTTTTTATTGCAATACTATGATGACATTATGTAAGTTTGCGGACAGTCTCTCCTCTGGTTTGACTAAGTCATTCCCCAGACATTTAAGAGTACTTTTGGGATTGCCTCACCGTTCATCGAATCACGTGATCGCCTAGATCATCACATATCATTGATATAACAAGGAAATCATAGGCACAGATCCCGTGTCCATACATAATAATTATGTAAATATTGATATCAATATAGCACCTCATGGGGGACCACATCTTTTCATATTGTAAGTTTAAGCTGGGCTGGATAAGGCTGCAATATTAGTACTGAATCGTGCCTCGGAAACCTTGAAGATTGCTAAGAAGTGTCAAGGTGGAAGGAATTGCGTCATGGACGTTAAGCAACAAGATCTTGTAAAACTAGCATCACTGATCATGACAATCCAATAACATAACACATGTGCGCCAGTTGTTATAGCGAAATTCAAAGATTTTCATTTATTAGACATAAATGAAATCAAAGTTATGCGCGACGAGTTTATGATTTAATTCATTATTAATTTCATGAAGATAACGTGGAGGATGATGAAGAAAGATATCACGACGTTCCCCAATATTCAACAGAGTCAATAGGTCCGAATATTCTGGAGTCAGATTTAACTTAGGCCATGCTCTTACTCTTCGCTGAAATTATGGGAAGCCACACACGTCAAAATTTGGTTCCCATTGTATGCTTCTTATGTTGACTGTGTTCTTTCCCAATTCTTTAATAGTGAAGCCAACTGTTATCCTTCCCAAACGGTTGAGAATCAAATTAGTTGATTCGTTGGACCTCTTCTGTTAGAGACTTTTGCCATAATTGGCTTTCCATAGTTAAACCATGACTTTAAACCAGAGTTTGAATCAAACCATTGATCTCTCCACTAAGTGGAGAGATCAGTGAATCAAGAAACCGAGTTCAGAATATGGGCGATAGAGTTTCCGATTTTCATATGCAAAGTGTAATGCTCAGTCGGGTTGTTTGAATAACGTTTTGGTTCATGGAGACATAAAATGGCGCCCCTGCATTCTTTTAAGCTATATTTTCTTTCAAGTCAATAATGCATATTGCTAATATTTATTTTCCATTGCTGTTATCAATACTATTGTATTACATGTATTGTTTTATAAAATATGTATTACCTTTGTTTGTGTTATGTAGCGTATTCATCATGAATGCAGGAATAAAATCAAATTAAAAAAATGTCCCTTTTTTGTCTCGTGTTATGTTGAAACAAATATTGTGGACACTATTGATCTTCTCATTATCTCATCATTCTCGCACGGACATTTCCAATCATTCTTCAAGCTATTCTCACTCTAAAGTATTGGTAGTTGATTTTCTTTCTCATTGATCTTAAAATCTTACCTTGGGTAGCAAGTCAACACTCTAAAAAATATTGGGTTAAAATGGTCCATGATGGTAATTATGTGTCAAACCAACATCGCGCATTACTTTGGGGCATTTTCATTTATCCAGTGTGTTGAAAATTTTGCCCATTCTAAAGTAATTGCTGCTTAGTTTCTAACATTACTGGACAATATGCTTCCCGCATTGGGTAAAATACTGCCCAAAATTGGTTGGATACATAATAATTACCCTCGTGCTGGTTAAAATTTTACCCAGTATTTTGTACAGTGAAGGCAATCTCCGAACCAACAATAAATCGCCCAAAATTATATTTCTTTTAATTATCATTATTCCCAGAGCTTAAAAAGTACAACCTAATCGTTGGATTAAGAAACAATAACTTACACGAGTACTCGAGTGAATGTAAATTTAGTGTCAAGTTCAAAGAATAAGAAAAAAGCAAGGTTGGGAGTTCGGTATTCGGGGTTCGTTCAAGAGTATGAGATGTGTACACTGTGCAACCTAATAGAAGCTTTACAAGCAGTGCAGAATAAGTGTTCTCAAAGAAACTCTTGTCTTGTTTAATGGTACATCTTCATATTTTGACGATATGAAGAAGGAGAAGAAGAATTATTCTTTCAGACATTCCCATGTTTACTTTTTAAGAACAAATTATTACACATAGGGAGGACGACTTACTCTTGATTTTGTGGTGGCGGGTCACAAATAATGGTGGTGGTGGTGGTAATTTTATGAAGCATTTTGAGTTTTCCTTTAAATGCGTTCAATTCTTTTCACTCCCTGAACTCATCTAAACTTTCACGAACCGATGAGTATTAAACCAACCCAAACCAACAAAAATCGTAAAGTTTAAGACATCAAGAATCAATTGTCAATTTTCAGTTGTAAAGTGCATTCAGATCATGCTTTCCCAGAATGAAACCACTTTTGTTTTGTGTCTGGTTGTTTTTTTCTTCAACCGCAATATTTGCGTCCTTTGAGAAACGTTAATTTTCTGAAACTATAAGGGTTCCAAAACACGATTATCAGAAAAATAGCGTCGTTCGACTCTATCTCCCCTTAATTGCATGGAAGTTGGTTACCACATTCATTATGAATCATAACTAGCTCTCTCAGGTGCGATGTCAAAATTGGATACTCTTGCATTCTGTGTCTGTTACGGCGTTGTTAATTCTCTCGTTATTGCCTGAACACACCAAACACAGATGTTTACATCTGTGCACCATGAAAAACATGATAATGAGAGTGGTGGCCCTCAAACTTTTATAAGCTTCAATGATATGAATTCGAAATTTACAGTTATCTTGTATTTGAATTAAATCTTAACAATAACTGAGGTCCGTAATTGGGCAAATTCAGACCTAGGAGTTGTGTCAAAGGGGAGACAGGCCAGGGTGACCTAAAAAGCTTTTCATCTCAGCTGTTTGGGACACCTTTTTCTTTCATATTTTTACAGTTTTTACATGTATATGAAAACAAATAAAAGTAAGAGTATTTTCACTCTCCCTCAAAAAACGAAAATTCCCAACCCATCCACCTCTCCCCATCTCCACCTTTCTCTTAACCCCCCCCCCTCCCTCACTCTCACTTCTCTCCACCTCCCCTCCCCACCCCTCTCGCTTTATCTCCATCTCGTTTTATCGTATGTTGCATGGAAATGCATTAATGAATGAACAATAACCACGATAACAAAGATTCATATTTGGGTTACTTTCATTCAAAAAGCAATTACCATAATTAAATCTAGGTTAATACGTGATTGTGAAAAGTAATTGCGCTAATTTCATGTCACTATGGTATCTACTCGCGTGAGATAGATAACATTTCTTTCTCCATAAACATGATAAAATAGATATTAACATGATTAAGGTGGATTCGGAGGGTTATATAAACAGCCCTCTGTTAAAGACTGTCTAACACTATATTCACGTTTTTAATGTTAATTATATTAGAGTGTCATTTATCTTTTCGGTCTATGAACGTGCAAAGGATATTAAGATATGTATTTCATCTTATAAACTTTCCAAATTTGTCAATTCAGTTGTGTCTGGCTTCCCCATATGTCCCACTATGATAAACCATCATTATGGATATTTTTCAAAGAATGTTTTTATAGTTGTAATTACGTTCAGATTCATCAAACCTTACAAAAGTATCAGGGCGAACATAAAAATATTCCCTACCACAGTTTTAATGATTTCGAGTTAGTTAATGATGCTAGTATTTGAGTCCGGAGCATTTTGGATTGCGTTACCTAATTATAGCTCTATCACCTAAACCAAGTTACAAATCGAACAAAAACTTTAATCAAATATGATTCTGTGTAGCTGACGTAAACATCGACTCAATACCAACTGCATAATTTCAGCATTAAACTTGAAATCACCTTCCTATTACTTTGACGAATCATTTTCAAGGTTGTATAGATGATAATGATGACATCTTAAATTATTGGTACATGATAAACGACAAAGGGTAAATTGATTTGGAGTGGGTCCAGGAGATAAATTATCGTTAGTGACGTCATAATGATCACGATGACTCGATATTGTGACCATGTTAATCCTCAAAATATGATGCCATTCATGGAACTGCTGATTATTTTTGTCCATATATTTTATGATCTCCATGGTTTTAATGAGAACTGTACCAAAGTAAGAACCGTTTCATAATTTGAACTAAAAATTCAATATTACAAAGTAATACCAATTTACAAACACTACAACTATCACCAATGTGATGACGTGTTTGCCTCTGAGGAATGTGGTCAACGAATCCTTGCCAAGTATTGAATATTGTCCTTATAACATGTATAAAGAGATCTTCAGATTTTGGGATTCCTCATCCTCTTTATAGTTGTGTAAACTCGGTCAAATTGCGCGGGTGAATATAATTTTTAAATCGTAACAGCGATAAAATACGTGTGAGAGAAAAGATGGAGAAAGGATGACAGGGAAACAGAGGACTGGGCCATTCTCTCTTCTTTCCGTTATGCCACTGTCACCCCCAAAAAAAAAAAAAATATTCTTAACCCATCGAGACCGACAAAAGCTATTGCGTTATTTCAAATGAAATATCTCTATTATTGAACGGTTCGGGGTTTTTCTTCAGTGAGACTGCAGTATTGAACAGTTATAAGAAATGAAATAATTCACCTTTTGACCACCTTGCCCTTTATTTAGCCCGGTTGATCAAATCTGCGAAAGGATATCTTTCTCGGGAATACTCTCCCACCCTCGGGTTGGTATAATCTCATTTTCTGCAGTGATGGAAGATCCCTCTATATTCAATGTTTCAATTGTCCTTTTCTCACTCTCGAATACATTTAATCTCAATGTATATGTATTTTGTTGGTTTGCATTCCAATGAATAATGCAGACCATAATTATATTGCAATGACATTGGATTAGTTCAATATTTATTCATTTATTAGCGTTTGTTTTTTCAATGATGTGAATCTACTTTACAATGAATATATATTATTATTATTATTAACCTTCTGACAAGTTATATTGATACTTCTTTCTTATTTCATCATGAGCCTAATTAAATAACGAAATATCTAATCAGCATTGATTCATTATTTCTTTTTTGTTATTCATTTGTTATCTAAAACATGTTTCAAATAAAATCGTTAAAATTTAATCACCAAATATAACACTTCGTCTAAATAATGCATGTTTTAAAACTTGATTTTACAAATCAAAATCTAGAAACTGTTCTTTTTCAAGGTTATGGCGGGGCTTAAGTGTGGCAAAAGTAAGTACATATTAACTACTGTTTGAATATTGTATAGAAAGGTAGGCAGTGATTTATCAAAGTGGTTTATGGTTCTAAGTAAGATACATGTATCAAAAGGGCTGATATTGTTGATATTGATTGAAAAATATTAAAATTAATTTTTTTTCTCTCACCCTCTCCATCTGCTCATATTTCTCCTTCCCATTTCACTGTTTCTCTCTTGCTTTCTCATACACTCACACATAACACTCGCCCACACACTCAACCAGTTATCCGAAGGGCGCATAATAAGGGAGGTGAGCTACC
The DNA here is from genome assembly GCF_018143015.1 of Lytechinus variegatus. NCBI lineage: Eukaryota > Metazoa > Echinodermata > Echinoidea > Temnopleuroida > Toxopneustidae > Lytechinus > Lytechinus variegatus. The sequence continues at coordinate 19,462,079 of NC_054749.1, forward strand.
AGTTTAACGTACATTTAAGAGCCCATTGTGGCTAACATGCTCAAAAAATGGAAAGTGCATAAAGGGGGAGCTCGAGTCATGAAATAAGCTAAGCAATGAGGTGTTACCAGATTCAATTGCAGATATATATACACCTGGGACTACGGATGATATAAAGTTATCAGGATACTCGTATATTTGTTCCTCTGTTCTTTATTTCCCAAGTGAGCAGGGTTAAATTGAGCAGTGTCCCTACCGCCTGTGGGTTATGATATACTTGGGATATCACTTGTGAACAACCTTGTATATGCCTGATATTCCGCCATTCGAAATTTTGATAGAGACCGTTAGCATTTGAGAATGTTGTTAAAAGTTATTGTACGCCTCATTATATACCTACTGTAAGTTATATTGCTCAAAGAGCAAAACCCATAGAATTCATGGAACTTCATCAAGATTCATCGAATACTATTTTTGTATACTGATCGCACTGTCGTTCTATTATATCATCAGCGAGTTCGTAACAAATTTACCATCATCATTGCAAGGGCACTATCGTTTGATAACAAATGGAAGATCTATACAGTTTATTTTAAGGATTAATATTCCCCATTAACTCTTTATCAGAACCGGGTATTACAATTACAGTTAATACGACAGCCTTATTGTTATCGCCGAAGAACATTTATACACGTGAGTGGTTAAATTAGCTAGGTGCGTATGGCAAGTGCCAATATTAATCAAGTCCGTAACTGGTGCTTATTACTTCATTAAGAACATTGATATTACACATTGTAGTGGCTATTATGTTTTGGTAGTAAAGATTGACCAAATTGAGAGTTAGCTACTCAATTAACATGATTAATTTAGAGTTGCTTTAGAATAGATCGAACAAAATTGAAATGAAGTACATGAGTGTCAGAGCGTTAGACTGACCACTCTAATGATAATTCAAAAAGTTTCCCAATCATTCAATTGGAGATTGGTACGATTGGATGAAAAGCCATTCTTCTCTCTTCATAATTCAAAATGTACAAAAGCTGATCTAAAGTTTGATAAACGATAAACCTGGGCCCCGTCTAACAAAGAGTTACGATTAATCCGATCAATTGCAAATATGGACGGCCAGCAACGTCAACATCAATTATGCATGTTTGTTCAAAATATTTTCTGGCTATGATGTATGTTCATGCATTCATTGTTTCTTTGAAAATTCACTGCGCTTTTCTTTGCATTCAAAGGACATTGTGCATCTTTTTCATAGAAAAAATTATGACATTGATGGATTTCCATAGAGTTACGATTGATCGGATCAATCGTAACTCTTTGTAAGACGGGGCCCTGAAATCCATTTATCGACCTTTTGACATGTTTGACACCCCATCCCTTCGTTTACGTGTTTTTAATATATTTTTTTCGACATGACTTGTTTTTCGACTAATTAAAAATGCTAGGAAAAGAATTAAGTTTGACTTAAGGATACCCCTGCCAGGTCTATTTGGCGACAGTTTTTAAGATTAAAAACCATAACAAAAGAGATAAGGCGTTTAAAATGTTTCAGATATGATTTTAGTGGAAACGAGCCTTTACAATAGAAAATGATAAAACGTTAAGATATCATCGACCTCTACCCACTGCTGAAAAACCTTGACCTCGCGACTATTCTCTCTCGAGAGAGACTTGTCTTTAGGAAGTGAAGTAAACCCTTTAATATAAGAGACTAATGCCCCATGTCTGAGCAAATAGATATCGATAATTATCTACATAAAGTAGCATCCAGCTTGTTTACAGCAGTGGAAATGCTAACTGTTGGCGACACGTAAAATTCAAGTTAGTGGAATGAAAAGGGCTTACAAGGCGTGAGCCTATAATAAAAATAAAATAATACGATGACATTTCCAGACAAAGAAATACATCAGCACAGAGTTGCAAAATCAAGAAAATGACATTCGGGTTCGTTCACTTGTTAAAGATTGTCAATGCATGATGTATAATATCCAGAAAAAAATATTTTAAGGATTTGAAATAAATCCAGATCAGCTCTGAAAAAGTGACCAGCCAAGAATTGGATTTATTTTGCATTCTAAGAAGTTATTTTTAAAATAATAGATTTAACGCACATTTAATTTATATTAAAATCTGTTAGCTTTAAATCGAAATCCACAAAGGATAAATCTAAATCTCATGTTCGACTGATCACTATTCACAACTGGGCCCCGTCTTACAAAGAGTAACGATTGATCCAATCAATCGTAACTATATGGAAATCCATCAGTGTCATGATGTTTTTTTACAGGAAATTTGCTAAATTGTCAGGAAATCAATGACTTAGGGGATATACATTCATATCTAGATTTTTTTTAACAAACATGCATTTCTTATGTTGACTTTGCTGGCTTTTCATAGTTGCGATTGATCAGATCAATCGTAACTCTTTGTACGACGGGCCCCTGATCTGCATTTATCTTAAATGATTCAAATTAAAATGGTAACATTTCAACTTAAGACGAACCCGTGAACTATCATTTAAAAAATGTTAAAAGTGCCATTGTCAGACTATCAAAAATGAATGTTCGAATATTTTAATTTTTATTATTGATTTTCTCTCACATAACCCTCTTTCTCTTCTTCCTCATCCTCATTTTTTTTAAATTATGACTTTGATTGTTTCTCCATTCTGCTCATTGGAAATTACATTTCAATGGGATTTGTTACTCATCTGTGTTTTGATGTATTTAAAAACTGTTGGGGAAGTACTTCAGGAGGTATTAACCACTGTCAAACAGAATTGGTTGTATCATACGGTATTTTTTTTCGCAAGATACTATACCAGGGCATAAGTAAGTAAACTGGATAGGAACAAAACAAAACAATTCGCATCCTTATCGACTTACAGAAAATAGACCAAAAATATGATCGTCTCATTCAGCTTTACTTAGATACACATTATGCTTGGTAAATGTCAAGTGTCTTTTGTAGAGTACCCAACAGCCAAAATCGTCAAGTAGATAAGAGATATATTGGGAAAATGTGAATCCTGAAGGCATTTTGGGGTTAAAGTGGGACACAGGTTTATTTTATACAATTCAAATGTGTTGAATCCGATGAACGTGTTCCCAAGCCGATTTCTGATGTTTTGACCATCTAATTTGCATAAACAAAATGGCTGCCAAATTGACCAATAAGAGTCGTATTTCTCCAATATTCTTTTGTAATACACTGTACTCGCTTTCACGAAAATGGAAAAGGCAAAATCTTGAAAATATAGCATGAACCATGCAGAAAAATTTGCTATGCTATTTGGGGTTATTTAATTATGCAAATGTATGCATATTTTGCAATATTGTGCTATAATTTGGAAACTTAAGCTCAAAACTTTTATAATTTTTGGCACAAATAGCATTCGCACCATTTTGGATAATTTTAAGGCCTTTGAAATATAACAGTCATTGCTCATGTATTTTATTTTTCGTTGAGTTTCCTATGTATTTATTTGTACTTTCTATCATTTGTGTTGTATATATTTTGTTACGGATATCTTTCAACAAGTGCTAATCAATGGCAGGCAAATATTAAGCTTCACTTGTAAAATGGGTTGATAATCATTTTTACCACATGTTTTGATATGTATTCAGGAATAAACCCACACACTCACACACACACACAGTCATCCACCCATACTCACACCTGTATACAAAGTAATATGCTTGCAATGTGCAATCGGCATGCCAGTATAAAAGCACACTGATGCTGATCCTATAATCAGAACAACGTTCAAATTCCATAGGCCTACTTTAGTAACAGCCAAATGAACATGTTTGTGACTTATGCAATGTATGTAACATCCTCGTAGCAAAACTATTTCTTTAAATTTGCTAAGGTTCACATCAGATCTGCAATTATTGCAGCTAACTATACAAAGTACAATGTAATCAAGGCAAGGGGTCCGTATCACTAGATCACTCACTCATTTTCTTGGTCATAGCCCTGCTTTTTATTCATTGTTTTTCTGAGGATACATTTCCGCGAATCAACTGTTAAGGTGATACATGTAGCTCAAGACTAGCGCTTCTAAGTTAGAGCAAGCTATTTTTCTTTTAAAAAAAATACAGGATATAGAATAAGACATGTTAAAAATATGGGCAAGAACAAACATGTTTGTGCTCAGCAATAGTTCACACCTCGTACTATGATTCAAAAGTGCTAGGGATACCACATTCCCATTGCATTGAAAGTTATTTCAGCAATACTTTATTTTGATAGCATAAATTAAACTGTGTCATTGCTGAAGGTGCTCACTTCCCACTATTTCCCATAAACTACATGTATACTCTCTACCATCAATACAATCTTTGGAAGTTTCTGGTGTTGTGCAACCGTAAGAAGGGAAAATGTATTGTTGACTGGTTTAAGGTACAGAAGTGCGTCAAGGTTGCATACTTTCGCCGGTTCATTTCGTCATGAGCAATGAATTTGGTTATGAGGAGGGTAACGTTTTGGATAGGGGTTTCATGGCTCGACATGTTGTACAATCGAATAAATTCCCTAACTAGAGTTTGATGATGATATTGAAGACCTACAGGCAGCCTATCAAAGCTAGGAAAGCCATTTGATGTCGTAATACAGGCAGTCTATCAGAGTTAGGAAAGCTATTCGATGCAGTTGGGGATAATGCCGGACAAAATGCGGATTGATAATCACCCACTAAAAGAGCAAACATGTCAGGAACCCATAATTCTCCGAAATGATATTGTATAGAGATGTCAGCTATCCGTAGTTCGATAATTGACATGAAATTAACTGCAGTATTGGAAGGCTGTACTACGAGCGGGCATTTCAACACCTTACAAAATCTGGTTAAACAGCAAATTCTCCCCGTAAGACATGTAAGACGGTTTTCTCTCCGGATCTGTGACACGAGGATCGAACATGTCCCAAGAACACAAATTTGATGACTTGGATACGCACTGCTTCTGCATAATATTTTGTTGAATTGCTTATTAAAGAAACACGACTTTCATCTCATTGCCTTACCAATAAAGCCATGATTATTGTGAAACCCGTAAGCATGCTAAGGGAGGAGAAATGGCAGCAGCAATACCCGAAATGTTAGCAATGTGAATGGGATCGACTTGATGACTGGTAAATGATAGATCAAACTGGAGGAAGCGCAGTCCTAAAGAGGACAGGGGCAGTACTGCATTGGTCAAATAGTATGTGGAAATGCACATGCAATCCCTAAATAAAGTTCAATGATTAAAAACTCGGCGTTGGCGGTATATAGAATAAATCATCTTTCATGGAATTTGAACTTAAAAAAGTGTATCGTTGTGGAATTTCAGAACATCATAGTCTGGCTTTTTAAAAGTCTACCTGAAAGCCAAATTGAAAAAGAAAAAAATAGCTGTTTCTAATCTATGTGGATTTTTTTCTGATAAGTTTTAACAAAAAAGGACAATGCGATTAGAGGACAATGAGAAAAACAAAAGAAATCTCATTTTCAGCAGAATTGCTTACACTTCATACTGCTAAAAAGACATTTAATATTGTGTAATCAGATTATGTTGGACGGCGGACCACACAACATGACATATTAATTGGGTAAAGGAATGGAGAATTGAACGGAATTTTCGTTATTCAAATTTAAAAATTGATCATTTAAAATGTTAAATATGAATGAATTGATTTATCAATATATTCAAGAAGTCCTAATGCTATCAAATTGTAACAATCGATAAACATATTCGTTTTAAATACAGACTTGTTCACGAAATTTGCAGGACCACACTGTAAAAAACACATATGATTTTACAGAAAACAAAAGAAGATTTTGAAGAAAGCGATACCATAATCATTCTGCAAATTCATTAAACAGGATTTTTGCAGTTGAACAGATCAGGTATATTTAAAAGGGGAAAAGGGTGTTTTATTAAAGGAAATTTGTAAGATTCCATACACCAAATACCAATTTCCTGTAAGATTACGCAATCTGGTAAGATTACAGGTGTTCTCGAGACTCTGCTGCTTTTATTTTAAGGATAAAATTTCTAACAGTACACCATCAGTGTGCTTTTAAATTTGTAGACCCCCCTTGCAAGTATATTACTTGTATTTAGATGTAGGTGTTGATTTGGGTGCATGTGCGTGTATGTCTAGGAAAATGTACAAAAGTTCTTCTTAACAGCGTCATCATCATAATTAAATCATTCAAGGCAATTATTTTTCTATCTTTGATTATCAATACTTTGAGAGATCGCATAAAACGTGCATGTACAAAACAAGTGGTAGGAAATAAATGAAAAATTGAAGAAAAAAAATGTTAATATGGACCGTGGTATGTCATTTTAGGGGCGGGAGGTTATTTAATATGCTCTGAATGCTATCTGTATCAAAAAAATATTAAACATTTGAGCTGAATAATGCAAAATATGCATAAGTTTGCATGATTAATTAATCATAGTAAAATTAGCAAATTTTCACAAAATGATCCCCATTAACATGATTATGTATGCAGGATTTTGCATTACCAACATGATCCATGAAAATTAGAGCCAATATTAGAAAGAATCTTGTAGAAATAAAATAATAAATGGTCGATTTGGTAGCAATTTTGTTTATGCAAATTAAGTAGTCAAAACAGGAGAAATCAGCTATCGAACAGGTCTAATCGGATTCAGCACATAGAAAATGTGTTAACGTTTATATAGGCCTCTTTTTCAAATTAGCTCGTCTAAAGGCCATGCTTGCGAAAGATGGAAAGATGAATAGATATATTCAAACATTTTCAAGCACAAAAGATTTGCCCCTATTAATGTATTTCCTTATTTTATTTGGATAAACAGTTTTATCTTCCGGTTTATTTGAGTTATTGACAAATCCCTTCAGCCTATTACTTCCTTCGTGCAAAATGTGTACCTCTTTAGTTTTCCGCACATCAATTAAATGCGGTTGGCAGAAATGATTGAATATGACAGTCAGTGAAGAACTCAAATGCTGCAATAAGCGTCATACCAGAAGTAACCAATCAGAAAGTCTAGCAAAGCAAACATATACAACCACACATTCGAGTTATCCGCCAATCGGCGCCACCCATGCTATCTTCACTAGTGTGACGTCACGTTACGGGCTTTTTCATATACTGGAAGGGAACAGTGTAGTAATTCCGGATATAAAAGGCCTTGCTGGGCAGTGTTGCGTGTCCCTAGATTCTTACAAGACATACCAAGCTAAGTTCACCGTATGTTTGTGGCGTGGTTGGAGCCACAGAAAGGCGCACAGATAAGGTGAAACGAGGCAATTATAGTTTATTTTTACGGATTTTTGTTATTAACTCTCCTATCAAGTTCTTACCTGGTTTTCTTCAGTGTTTAAGAGCGTTGGTCTTTTTTTCAATCTCCAACATTTCACGTTCGTAACCAGCTATTCGTAATCAACTTTGGCAGTTGCGAGCGACATCTGGTAAGTCCTTTATACCTAGAATTACACTGAGTACGTTATTTTGATTGATATAACATGTATTTTGTACAGGTAATTTCCTCTTGAGAATAAAACAGCAAAACACAGAAAGAAATTACAGTAATTAAACTAAATCTATATAATTTTCGAAAATGAAAATGATGCGAGACGAGATGCACAAAGAAGTGCAAGTTGTGTAACAATATATCGTTTTTGCTGGTTACGACCCCCCCCCCCCTCCTTCTCAACAAAAGCGGGACGGGAGGGGGGGTCAAGACATTCTACGTATTTGTATACGTGTCCAGTATTGTTCTTGATTAGACATGCCAATACCTCATGGTATATCTTGAATTCCTTTTGAACACCAATGATGTCCAATCCAAATGACAAATCTGTATTAAACCAAGGTTAAAACATAATTTGTTGTTGTTAGTTTTTATTCAAAAAGACCAATATTGGCATTTACCACGGGGTATATTAGACGTCATTGTAATGATACATTAACGTTTTTTAGACATAGATTAATGAAGATTCTAACAGAACTTTGTTTCATTGAGTTTATGATTTCATTATGAGCGTGGTGGGATGAATGGTTGAATATAATGTCGTAATTGTGTGCTACAGTTATTCCTGGGCTGATCTGCATTCATTAAAAAAACTTTTACTGTACAGTGAGAGTTGCTTTCCTTGACTGGTCAAATAATTATAGATATATGTATGCAGCAAAAGGGTTCGGGATTAGCACATGAACACAGGGTCACATGTTCTTAATTCAGCATAGAGTAAATGTGTACACACTAATCTTTCCATCTTCATGTAATCTCACATGGCGCCAAAATCTCTTATCCACAAATCTTAGTTTAGCCATAGGCCTGTCCGTGACCGTGATGGCTAGAAATACCTTGAATCGGTGATTAACACGTACATTACGAATGCATGATCAGAGCTCTTGTACAATTTAACGTATTTGGTATGTGGTATATCCACTTGGTACAGGGTCTGTACGATTGTGCACAGTAGGACCCGAAAGGTTGAACGGAGCTGGTATTTTCTCGGGAAGCACGAGGCGTGTCGTCTCGTGACCATTGTACCACGGAAGGGCTGCAACGATGCGTTCAGAAGCAGCAAGTATTAATTAGGCCTGGGCAGGTTGGAGGGGGTTTGTGTATGAGGTGATTTTTGTCACCCTATACGGCGGCGATGGCCCGGTAAACGGTGTCATTTTGGAACAACGAGGAGGTAATGGATGATGCGAGGGCGTTGCTTGAGTGAGGGGAGTAGAGCCAAAGTAACGAGATGATAAAGACGCGCTCAAAGGCAAAAGCGGGTGGAGCGAATGTGGTGGCAAAAGTTGTGTACAAAGTTAGTAGTAATTATACTTATCTGCTGCTATCATTCCGATGATTTTATTCACCAAACTATGCATTACCGTGATTACAAGGCACAAAGTTAGAATCTAACATCCAAAGTTATGACCCTTTGAATAAGAACATTCCACTCTTCTTCCAGATTTGTAGCAGCTATTGTCTGCTTTCGAATCGACTAAAACTGGCAAACCTATGATACAGCTCTAAAAACTGAACAATATCTTACATCAGGTTTAGCAAGCAAGCGGGTAGCACTTGATACCCAGTCGTTAAGGGTTTCATAGTTTTTGCCCCAACAAAATCAGCAACTCTTGAAAATCTACGCATAGTGCCAAACTTAGAATCTCAACTACTCATAACACATACCATTAATCATATTGGCACATGTCAATGAATCATGAATTAACATGGTACCGTCTTCGAAGACAGTGTTTTGGAGAATCCTCAGTGACGAAAACATTTTTTTCATTTCTTGGGGGGGGGGGATTCTGACGTGAAGCCTAAAGTGATCTACATTCATTTCATATCTAAAGAAGATAATATCAAGTGGATTTCATGCTTCATAATGAGTAGAAAAAAATATTGATAATTTGATGACCAGAGAAGCGTTTCATGAAAGGAATTGTCATCGTTTTTATCGACTATGCGTCATTTGTATTATATGCATAAAGGTCTCATATGGAAGAGAAAATACTGGATATTCAAATTGTAAACTTTTTTCCCCCAATAGATAGCAATAAAGGCCAGAAAACCCCATTCAAAATCTTAATTTGCTCTTACGAATGAATATTTGGTACATGTATCACTTTCCACTGTTCTAACATGTGAATTTATGATCATAATGGGAAAAATATAGAATTACGGTTTCCCGTTTTACATAAAAAAATATATAAAGTCCCGCGTCATTAGGAACAAGAATCAGGAGATATAGATATAGAAAGACAAGTGCCAATGATAGTAACAAAATAAGTACTATCATATTATTTGTTGCAATTCATTTTCAACAAAACATTCGTAAGGCAAAAGTAAAAGCAAACCTCGTTGCACTTTTTATCATGACTTTCATGCGATACTCTAGCCAAAGAAACAGGCTCAGACTCCAAATCGATCAAAACAATATTTGGTTCTTGTAACTGGGATAGATCAGAATGAAGGTCTTTGTGGATCGAAAGGGGATATAAGTTAAGTAATGAAACTCAGACATCAGTTATCATTATGAATTGCGTATCTTTCACCGAGCTTATCATCAGGAAAACATGCAATTATCAGATATCCCGATGCAGCCATTAAATGGCGTTCGACATTGAGACGGAATCTCCTTTTGATTCCTTTGTAAATGCATGAATCACATTTATGTCATACAGGACCTAAATATCTACATGTATGTATTTAACCTAAGGTTTGCAGATGGTTATTGAAGACAGGAAAATGAATCCTACAATCCTTAAATTGGCAACGCAGTTAAACTTTAAATCGCTTTATATATATATATAATATATATATATATATATATATATATATATATATATATACACACATTAAACAGCTGTTTGTGATAAGGTAAAACACTGTCAAGACAATCTGTAAAAACATGTATTTATTCCTAATAGAAGAACTGTCAATCCATATGAAAGAAAGATTACTATGTTACTAATAAATATAAAACTTTTCAATTTATCCAAAGTGATATCGCTTGAAATAGTTTTTTCTCCTGATGGGGCGTCCCAAAATGAGGCAGGATCTGTTTAAATTCGCTTCCATATTGATGAATAAGATACATCTTAGCGTTTAAAGACCATGCATGGTCAATGTTCCAGAGGACTGGTACAGAATTTTAGAAGTATAAATTTTTCGTTGATCACATGGAATTAAAAAAAAACACCAGGAAGAAAAAAATTCTATATCTTGAAAAATCATGATTTACTTTCTTTGCCAGGATTGATAATTTTAAAACGTGTATAAATGGAAGGATATTTGGATAGTGTTTTTTGTTTTATGCAGCACCAGATATTCATTTTAAGATGCATTTTATTTTTACAGGGCTTCATTTTAACAACATTATCACAGAGTTTTAACAATTGCCGCTTACAGCTCAAATGTTTGGAAGTTTTAATCATTGTCAGCCTTCTTCGTTGATATGAAATAAGCCGTCGGAAAATTAGTTTTCTTTTATACCCTTAAGTCGGAATACATTTTGTTCTCAAATGAATATTCTTGCAATAAAAAGGCACTACTGAATAGCATAACATTTCTTCATCCAAAACATGAAAAGCGTTGCCTCATTCCCTACAATGCAACACATGTAAACAAGGATGACTTGAACCTTGGAATATCATAACTAATAGTCCCTCTATACCATGCATTTTCTTTAATATCTAATGATCTATTATTTTGACTTCACACCTGCGTAGCTTCGCTTATACAAGACAGATGGCACCTTCGTGCTATTAGCTATACACCGTGTAAAACAAAGATGAAAGATTGATGGCAGGGCTGATTTATACGATGGGTTGCATTATCATTATGTGAAAACAATCGTACGATCCAATGGTACGATCAATCGTTACGCTTTGTGATATGGGGCCGTGGTCGTATTGTAAACATTCCTTACGTCACATGCGTCACGACTAAATATTCGTCGGTTTCACTCTTTCTCTCTCTCTCTCTCTCTCTCTTTCATACACAAATAATATTTTGTATATCATGTTTTTACAAAACAATATTATCCCATAGTAATATTAGGCATGATAAGTGCATTTACCTAAGAATTTATGTCGTAATATATTTATTGGGAGTTTCATTAATGTTTATTAAATAAGCATCGTTTGTTCATGCAATTGACGCAATCTGACTTGAAAGAAAACATCAAATATTTCTAAGACATTGCCTGTATTTTGATGTGTCATTAAAAACTTAAATGTGTACTGTTCATTCCATACTCCCATTTTTACTAACACAATCTCAATGTACAAAATAGCATGCATGGATCCTGAAATGATGATGATGATGATGATGATGATAATGATGACAATGATTATAATGATAATAATGGTAATATTATTAACGATAATAATGTTATTAACAATAATAATTATAAGTATAATGAAAATATACATTGCACATCTTCTATGATATCCTTATAAAATTCACAGCCATTTCCCCCTTTCTTTAAAGAAATGTAGAACGACGATACCAATCATAAAATAGGTGACGCCTCTCATGATCTCGGTTCTATACCCAGTGTTACAAAATTAATTATTCTTTTGCCGGATCAACCATTCATAAAAGAAAGATTTTTAGCCAATATCTTCATCGATCTATAGTAGTACAGTTGGTGAAGGATGATGGCAAAAAGCGCGCCAAACACCAATCAGGTGTGATGGGAATTGGTTTAAGCGCGGGAAAACCAGTGTCATTTCAAGGACATGGCAATATGTCATCGTCTACAAGATGGATATTGCAGTTAACATTAGTACAAGAGTCGCAGGGGCCTTGCAAGGCCTCTGTAAGGAGGATAGCATAAAATGTTATCTGTCAATAAGACGGGTACATTAAGGTACGTTATCTTTTCTTAAAACTTTTTTTATTATTTTTTGAATTACGTACTCTAAATGCGAAAATATAATTATGCAACTTGTACCAAAAAAAATCACGTTTCCACACTACCAATGCCGTGAATATCAAATAGAAAAACCATCAAACGCCATATTCTGTACAAAGCGTGTGATACAAAATTCATTATTGTTTCCAAAGGTTGATTTCGTTAACATTCGAAACACTGGCGCTTCTTTTACGTCGTCAAGGCATGTGGCACACGTCAATTTCAATTCCACATCTTCGTTGTTGATCATAAATTTTCAGAACTGTTAGAAACCAAAAACCATGCACAGGCGGAACATGGGCGTTTGGGATTTTTTTTTATGAAAATAATGTTGATGTAGTAGTTTCTACTCATCCGAAATCGTTTCTTAAATACATGCCTCTCTTATTTCCTTTTCACCCTCTTGAGGAAGCATAGGGGCTCCCCCCCCCCCCCTCCTGTCATGCATCAACAATATTATAACACTTACGAGCAGATAAAATATGTGATTCTGTACCCTAGTTTGCGATAATAAAACAAAATTAATACGCAGTGTTATGGTTCAGTATTTACCTCTAATATTATCATATTCTCTTCCTCTCCCTTCTTCTTCTTCTTCTCTCCACCCCCCCCCACCCCTCTGTCACTTTTGTTGTATCGGTCACCTAGTTTTTTTTTCTCTCTCTCTCTCTCAGACTCAGACAGAATTTTGTCATTTTCTCAGTGTCGTTCTCGTATAGTTCTTACAATAGAATGGCACGGGGAACCTAACAACTGAATCATTGATGAAAATTGACTGACTGTTTCCCCCACAAACATCATTATCGACTTGCGTATCGCTGCCTGGAGACAATTTAGATATAATTGTAATGAGCCAGTATCGCTAGAATGCCAAACCAGAGCCAACGACGTTGAGTTTGGGTCAAAGTGAGCTAACCTGAGATGCCTTTGATTTTTAAAATCAGACATTTTTGGTTGCCCTAAAGAAATATGTAAAAGCTCGGCAAATTGTGTTCGCGAAAATGTCTCCATTTAGACGCAAGCACCCCTCCATCTCCCCCCCCCCCTCTCTTTCTCTCTCTTTATCTCTCTCTCTCTCTCTCTCACTTACACACACACGCACACACGCAATAACACACGCTCTCACTCCCGAATACACCCGAGCGCCCACGCGCACACTCTCCGCTTAATAATTATGTGTACTGCTTCATACACACACACATTCACACGCACACGCCCACCTCCTTTCCTTTATAAATTAATCACAAAATCAAATCCCGTACAGCTTTGATTACTTGCTCTGTGTTACAAAATGAACGTAATGAAACGAATCCATGTCCTGATCATGCCGCCTAGACTGATTACCTGATATAACTAACAAAATCATCTGATTTATACACCAAGGTCAACAACACCGCACTGATGAAATGAAAAAAACAACATTGTCTTCCTTCTAACCAGAAGAAATATATATTTACACGCTGAATTTGTATGACTAGTTGATTTTCCTTCTTTTTACATTCTTAGAGCAGGAAATTAAAAAGATTTTAATTACGTGAGACAATTCCGTGATAAAAAAGGAAAAAAATATGACACAACATGACAGCTGTTTGTCCGAATTATCAAACAAAAATCACAACTTTCTAATTTTCCATTTCACTGAAACGTTCAGCATTTATTTGCTGAATTTCAAGGCTTGTTTTATTTAAATCATGTACTTTCAGCCTGTAGGGCCTTATACCGTGAACAAAGTGTACTTTGTCAGAATGTATCGTAAAAAAATTGAAACAAGTATGTCCATCGAAATTTTTATTGCAGTATCCAGGGAACGAATTTCATACATTTAATATCTATCTAAAAAACAAAATGTTGTTTACAGGAAAAAAAAATCGAGGTAGTATAGGACCTTTTTGTATTTTTTTAATATGTAAAACATATTGGGAACACGAATGGAAGGAACTATAACTTAAACCCTCCTAAATGGTGTGAAGTACCTCTAAAGCACTTTTGCACGATCCGATCGCATTGACTTGTGATTGAAAGTCAACATGGCAAATCCCTTTCCCCCATCAACCATCCATGTATCCTACACTTTTGGTTCGTAAATCAGCAAATGTTCTCGGTACTCTTTTAGGTCTTTGATTTAGTAAAGAGTGTATTTAATATTGGGGGTATAGACCCCAACTTCCAAGTTCTGTATTGATGGTGTTTGGGGGTTACCTGTCCAAAAAAATAATAAATCACAAGTGATGTATACTAATCAAATCATTTTTGTGTGCCTAATGTATTCCAAAATTAATGTACATTTTGTTTTTTAATCACTCGCTTAGTTCACTCAAAAATGTTTTGAAAACAAACAACGACAACAAAAACTTGTGTTCAAGTCCTCCCAGTACCAAACAAATAAGACGTTCACCTTGAGAAAAAGTTTTTTGTAAAAATAGTAACCAAAAATAGAGAATAATTGTTGAAGGTTTGAGGATGTCAAAAAAAAATAATGAAAAAGTCATTAGAATTCTTTTTTTTTATTTGTAAGGAGCAGCTTTACATGTAGTGCTCATAAATTACAAAAGTCAATTAAATGAAAATTTTAAAAGAAAAAATGAAAATGTTATTTATTGTATATTTTTTATATTAATAGACACATTATTTCACAAAAAATATCATTTTAAGTCATCATGAACCACTATAAAAAAAATTATTTTTTTTTTGCATTTTATGTTACATAACATATGGGCGCAACTCCTCGTATATGACGTCACAAATAAAAAAAATAAGATTCTAATAAATATTCTAATAAATTTCTTATATTTTATGGCCTTTCCTCGAACCTTCAACTGTATCTTTTATTATCTTTTCTGCTATTTTTGCAACAAAGTTTTTACAAAGGTGGACTTCCCTGTAATGTTGGCATCATTACATGATTTGACAAACCTCCCTTCCCCACCCCCGTTACTGCAACACATACACGCACACATATACCCTCACACATACAAACTGGATGATCATATCTATCACCCCTGGTTGGGTGCCCTGATTACCATACAAGAGGGTTTGGAATAGGTTATGTCCAAAAAAAACATTGATATTCTCATTACCCTTAGTAACCGTTTCCTGCTTCTAGGCAACCGATCTTCTTGATCTAGGATTAATTTTCATAAGTCCTACTACATTAGTATTTTCCTTGTAATTATATGAAATGGCCAGGAATAAAGCTAAATGAGTGAGAAGATTTTTGCATTTTTATGTATAAATCAAATTTGCAGAATTTTAGTCAGGATTTTAGGAAACGAGGACATTAATTTCAATACGTTATGAAATCATGATCCTTTTCGGCGTCAATAGCTCGGTATTGAACCATTTTATGCCGGACTACAGAGTTAGTGAAGCTTTGGCAAATTTTGAAATTACTGGATCTCCAGAAACAGACGGGAAATATCTAACAAAGTTCAATGATTTGGTATCATTCTCTTCCATAAACAATGATTAACCAGTGACGCAAACAAACTTTTCAAATGGAAAAGGCTTAGAATATTCAAAATATAAGAATTCCTCTTCTTTGGCATCCGGCATTTACTTTTAGAACCGAACTCTCGATGTTTTTTTAATCATTCAAGATATAACCATTCCCTTTTTTGGCATCCGGCATTTAGTTTTAAAACCGAACTCTGTCGATGTTTTCTTTTTTTATCATCATCAACCTGTCATAAGGACAAAACCAGGGCCAGTAGCAGAATAAAAAGGATAATTGAGGATTTGGATCCACTACGTTTCCATACAATACAATTACAGGTTGCATTTGTATAGCGCATTCCATTGATATTTCAATGCGCTTTGTATATTGGCTTGGCTTTCTAATATTCTTGATATTTCTCTTTTTCCATTTGTAAATGGACATCTTCGGTTTGTTTGTTTGTTCTGGGGAGGGGGTAATGTTCAAGGGTTATTCCAGTGTCGGTAAGATGATACACAGTGCGACATAGTACTTCTAACGAAGATAGTACACAGTGCAACGAACTTTTATTTTGCGCGCACTTCCAGATGATGGTTAGCATTCCTTGGGACTCTTAAAGCTATTACATTCATAGTTTACTACATCGCACTTGACAGACAAAACGTCAATTTATCGCGTGATTTCACTATAAGTCTGATGATAGAACAGTCAGTAGTGGAACTGGATCATCAGTAGACTTCATCTTCCGTTGTTTCCCGCGTTGTTTTTCTTGGCATTCCCGTTTTATTCCTTTCGGGAAGAAAAATCCCTTCTGTAAGAAATTTACCCATATATTGCTGCACTCAACCCAGGTGAGGTGAATGGGTACTCCGAGTAAATCTACCATTATTATTATCATTATTATTATTATTATCATGATTATTATGATTATTATAGTATGTGTTTTTGTTATCATTATTCCAGATCCGCGAATATAATGCTATTTTCAGATGCACTCATGGAGAGGCATCATTCAATTATCTGATTATATAATTCCGCTGTATGCCGTATCTTGCCTATAATCATGATAATCATTCAACCCTAAGCTCTTAGAAACTCGGCTATAGGGCCAGATTGTCTAGGAAATATAAACCTGTCTGTATCATATCACTTTCCTGTGGTAAATATCCCTCGCAATGAATACACCTCAAATCCTTTCGGGATTTTTTTTTCATACGCCAAACATGCATGGAATGGAATGATAAATGACATAATGTTAATCCATGCAAGCAATTAACATTTTGAATAAATGTACTATAATGAGAAACATTGCATTATTTTCTATAGTGTATATTATTTTGATTAATCACAACTTGATAGAGCAACAACTACTAAGATTGATTGCTCTGCGCTCTTTGATCTATCTTCTAATTTTGCCATCTAAATCCACCCCTTCCTTGTTCATTAAAGGAGTCAAATGTCATTAATCAACATTAAATAAATACACTTTAATGCATGTAGAATGCCTCTGATCCTTATAAAGCCACGTGATGGGGTTGATGCAGAATTCCTCTGTACTTTTGTTTTATCTGCTTACGAGATTCCGATAGAGAAACGCGGCAGAAATGAGTTCGGAATCCCCTCCTAGCCATATCATATTTGTTTTCGATCTCCAATCAAGTGAGAAGTTGATTCAAAAAGTGACCGAAATACTATATTTTTTCCAACCAGCGTCGTAATACCTTCGCTGTTTTCACACATAATAGCAAATGTGAAAAGTAAAACTCGTGTATATTCGTGATAGTTTAATGAAAAAACCTGAGGCTAATCGCCCCCACGATAAGGCGGTCTTTAAAGAAAACGAATTACTGCAGGCCGAACTGTGTGTAATCGGCCAGACATACGTAGTGGTTGGCCTCAAACCATCCTTCATACCAAATAAGATTCATGAAATTCACCGACTGAATCGCCCCATGAAATCGTTAAGGTAGAAAATCAATAAAATCCCCTCTTTCAAAGTTTTCGACAAAGTTTACCTATTCTTCAATAACGGAAATGTATACGATTATTCCGTCGAATTAATGTAACGACCCCTTCTAATCGATTTCATGAATATATAACTCTGACACGGTATCTTTTGAGGAAATGATTTTTTTTATAGGGGCTGGCGGATGTTGTAAATTTTATATCTATTTAATCTTTAGTTTACTTAATTCAAGGCAGTGAGAGGCTTGGTATCAAGTATTGACTCTGGTAATTTCACAGTAACGGAAAAATTATTTCTTTGGTTATTTGTCTCCAATAGTTGCGTCTTCGTGTGAAAGTTTATCTCATCGGGAAAATGGCATATCACATTAAACCTTGAACATGCATATTTTTTTCAGATACACTTACTTCAATGCTGTATCAGACACGTCATGAATATCAAGCAAAGCTACTCATCCCAAAAAGAAATTAATCTTGGATATGAAACCGATGTTTAATTGCCATACCAAAAGAATTTCGAGTGGAAGCTAGACTCATTGGTGATCATAAGAAGTATTTCCATTTAATTTTGCCTTGAATACGACAAGATTTATGTACCATGATTTGACGTTTAGATGTCAAATAATGAGACATATAAACATGAAACTAATATTTTTGAAAATAAATGCCCTTTACATTTTGAAAACAATAAATGAAAGGATCTTCGCTTCATATGACCATCACTGGTCAATGAGAAATCATCCTGTCCAGATTTTCATAGAGCAGGCTTATCATTGAATTACCTTACTGCATTTGTCTTTCTTTTGGAGCGTTGTGGCCCAGTGGATTAGTCTTCTTACTTCGAAACAGAAGGTCGTGGGTTCGAATCCCAGCCATGGCGTGATTTCCTTCAGCAAGAAACTCATCCACATTGTGCTGCACTCAACCCAGGTGAGGTAAATGGGTACCCGGTAGGAAGAAATTCCTTGAAAGCTTTGAGCGCCTAGGCAGCTCAGCTAAAAAATTAGCCGAGGTAATGATAATAGCAGGGCCCGCTGGTAGAACAGCTTTCGAAACTGAAGTGGCTACCCTGGGTAAATATACCTATATTATTATCATTATTTTTTTTGTAATCGCACATGAAAAATTACCGCACTTTACTGCAATTCATGCAACAGATTGAGTAACAAAAATGGATTATTCTAACATTAACTCACGAGGTCAAGTAAATTTCAGAATTTCTAGACCATGACCATCCCTATAGCAAAATAAATTCTGCTTGATTTGTGGTTCGTTTTGCATTTTATTTCCTGTGATTATAAATGTTGTTGTAACAAGAATAAAACAAATCAGATATAGAATTGACTTATACTATTCAGTCCCTATCATGAGAATATGCATGTGCGAGTCTGTGCGGTTTTTTTTTTGGGGGGGGATGGGTCCATAACAGTAGAACAAACAACGACTCCGATTTAACCACGTGACCTAATTCTGCGAGAATCTCGTAGTATGAATCGGAACAACTGTCAGTCAGGAATTAAGTCCATTGATAATACCTCCATGATGTTTCTTGGAGAAATCCTTTGTAGCCGGCCGGTTGATTGATTGCCATTGCCCGGATCCATTACGGATACCATAACTTGAATATCATTATACCCACACCAAAAGCAATATTGGATATCTGTCTTATTCAATTTCCCAGTATTTCGATCAGGCGTTCTGCGGCAGATGAGGAGATAACGTTTGAGGCCATGTCCAACTCAATTGATTTATCCATTTAAGCCTATGACGAATGCATGAAACATATCATTTGATGTGATTCGGACAGTTGGGTGATGGCATTGAAATGTTCCGCTCTCGAATGGTATATCTCTCCTCCATAAGGAGTGCTTTCCACTTTGTACTTCAGCGCTATCAAATTGTTAGGTCTATAGGATTTGAAACAAGAGTTCTTAAAAGCTTTCATTTTCCTTTCCCCTTTTCGGCAAAATGCTCTTGTTGATAACACGGTAATATAAAAACATTAATACTGACTTCGGCGTTGCCCTTGTAGTTCGTAAATGATCAATGAAAAATAATTAATATACTCCCTTTGTTCTGCACCGGTGTGTGGGCTCAGTTGGTAGAGCGTCCGTCTCACAACCGGGAGGTCGGGGTTCAAACCCCGGCCGCGTCAGACCAAAGGACGTTAATAGATGGGAGTTGCTAGCTGCTACCCTGTTTGGCGTTCAAACGATTAAAGGGACAGAGCCTCTTCAATCTGGCGCTGCACAACGGCTGCCGGGCCCTAAATAAATTGGTCATAACATGTTGCCGGAGTAACTTTTCTTATATTTCATCATTTCTAGTCAACATCCTGACTAGATCACGGGGACCAAAGGGCACTTAATTGACGAAGAAGAAAGCCTAGAACAGGTGGTTTCGTATTTACTTTTTAGGGGGGGGTGTTATTATTATTCCGGTGTTTGTTTGTTTTTTATTTGAAAGGTACCGAATTTGTCTTACGGGAACCTCTCGATCATGCCAATGGGAATCTTATCAAATTAATATTAACAACATGACTTGAGGGTAGTTGTTCTTGTAGGCTTTATAATAACTATACGAGAATTCTGGAAAATGTTCTCATGAAACCGATCGTACTGATCATGTTTTTGTAAGGTTTGGCATTGGGATTATATATTTACGTCAAAATAAGTTTGGATTTACTGAAGTCGAATCTTGACATTTTATTATTTTTATATTTCATGAAAAAAAGTTTTATTTCCAAAAGTTTTCCAATTGGAAAATCTTATGAATGTTAGATTTGTCAATCATAGATTATGTAGACCTTATAACTTAACGATGAAAAGTGTAATTATTTGATTCGACAATACAAAAGTACTTGTGAACTTCTGATGATACGGGATTGGCGCTTGGGACGTGAGCTAAACGCTGCACGCACTGGCGCCTCCGTGGGCAAGTTTCCGTCATAATTGGGCGGGAAAACCTCCCAGAGGACGCCAAATTGCAGGTGAGAACGGTATTGTCTTACCGAGACAGTTTAAGTCAGACTGCATGCACGAGGGGAGCCTCTTAAGGAATGAAATTGATAGGGCCGAGAATTATTAACGTAATCATAAGGGATAGCAAATTACAGAGGTATGAACTCGGCTAAGAAATAAACCTAATTGTGTCATTTGAATGTATTGTTACATAACTACATAAATATTCTGTAACGGTCTTAACTGCAAAAACTCTGGTGTTGATTTAACACCAGCCCGGAATCTATATATGTCCACACCATAGAAGTGTTAAACAACACCAGTTTTGTTTTGGTCTAACACCAGATAGGTGTTCATACAACACCAATTAGTATTAAAACAGCATCGGTTTGATTCCAAACTGGTGTTGTTTCAATACCTCTCTGGTGTGGACATAATTCCGGGATGGTGTTAAATCAACACCGGAGTTTTTTGCAGTGTGGGTCTGTATATGTAAAGAAGATAAAAAAAAACACGTGTCAGATTATTCTAGTAAAAAGTATGGGCAGTGTATTGTACCGAGTAATGAGCAAAAAAAAAAAGAATGTGGCATTCCATTAAAAATGACCGTCTCCTTTTCGAAGTATTAACAAGAAATAATCCCACGTCGCTGAGCTGTTGACGATTTCCAGTATACCCTGACTCAGGTGAAATTCCGATTCTTCACAGAGATATCACTGACTGTTGGGTATGATTTAATTACCATTTAAAAGAACGGAAAATAGGATTCATTCAAACTACCAATCCCCCAATTAACAGGAAGGGTATGAGGATATGGTGCAGAGTATCACGTCAGACGCTATCGGACGTGTGTTTATGTGGAAAATAGAGAGATATCATAGTACAGACTTCTAAAAGAAAACAAAAAGATGCCTCTTAGGATTTCGTAGATAAAATATTCATTGCGATTCACGCAATGGTATATCCTTATACCAGACAATATGATGGTAGCTCTATGATTGGTATACACTCGCAGCGCTCTAGTGCATTAGCCACTGTACCGAAACTTCATTAACATGGTCCATGTCCCTTTCGGAGATAAACGCCAAGATTTGATTCCACTGCACTGCAATGATGATGATGATGATGATGATAATAATAATAATAATGATAATAATAACAATAATATTAATATGGAACTTTTATATAGCGCTTATACAATACAGTTTATGGCGCTTTACAACTTAAATTGAAGGTAAAACACAGTCAATGTAAATAGAAATAAAGTATGAATTACATGTGTACAAAATTAAGCGGTAATTATATGACAATCATAAATCAACAGTATTGCAAGATCATACGGATTACTGGACATTTCAACAGCTAGCAAGTATCAGTACACAGTGAGTGGATCTATTAGAAAACATAATAACACACGTTCCAAATTAATGATTAGAAAGATTGCTTACAGTCTGAAGGAAACATGGGCCCTGCATTTCATTATTGAACCGAACACAATTTCATACTTTACCTTAGGGTTGGCTGATTTCAATCACGTTGATTATCGAGATTTAAATCCCTATGATCTGTTTAATCATTGATTTAAATCTTTTCCATTGAAACGTGTACACATGATTGGCGATTTTTTTATACTCAAAATAGAAAGATTTAATTGACTTCATATCATCAAAAAATAAAAAATAAACTCAGAGGTACCGTGGCATTCAAAAAGAATTAATAATAGCTTAAATTTTCGACTACAGAGTAGTAATTGTATATTATAATTTATATGATTGTATTGTATAAGTTTATAGATTTGTCAATTACTTCAAATGTGTCCTTCCTATTAAAGAAAAAAAAATGTTGCACAAATAAAATCATTTAATTCGCAAGAGGATATGTGAATTACTTGAACAATGTACGACCGCCCCCGACCCCCCCCCCCCCCCCGCCTCCGCGAGGCACAGGCGAGGAGAAGAAGGTAGCGAGGGGATAAAACTCTCAGCTACATACATAGGGAAAATAGGACATACTATATGAGGATATGGAACTATGCATGTTGACACGTAATATCTCGTCCGATTAGCCTAATTTGTGCCTTAGAAACCATAAACGATGCTTTGAGTTTGGCATGTTCAAGAGCTACCATGGCCACAACATATGTAAAACTCTCGAGTCTGGGACGCTTGAAATAATTCTGAAGTATGGAGCGGAGTAGAGCTGATGTCTAGACTTCCAGTTTGACAGGGCTACATATACTGGTGTCGCAAAAAAAAACAGCTTGATAACGCAAAGCAATTTCACATAAAATCCATTTACATAAAATGAATTATTTCGCAACTATATTTTGAACCGTTGATAGAGATCACCACACTGCTATCATCATTAGATATTAAGATATGGAAAACGCAACGAGATTGCAATATCGATACACTAAAACTATTCTGTTTGCGGTTGTTTGTTGTCGTTTTGATAGAAGATACTGAACATCTTATGTAAAATGAAAATCACCGAGGCCCTTTGTTTATCTTGTGTCCATAATACTAATAGTGATTCGTCCAAAATATTAAATCAATGGCTTCCGACATACATACCCAGGTCGTGTACCTCTCTATTGCATTAGTTTGCCAATCATCAATCCCGACCATTTGACATCAGGAACATAATGTACATGCACATTGTCTTCATCGGGAGAGGGGAGGGAGCCTGGTATGTAGCTATACTTCAAGAGGTCTAGAAGACTGATGCATCATTACCCTTAAAAGCGTTGGAGTGGTGTCAAAATTAGGCTTCAACTGAGTTTAATCACCCGTAAACATCTCAACACCCAGGCTAAAAAAAATCGGTGTTTTTAGAGATTATGTTTGTGCGAGCGTAGAGAAAAGCGATGTCTTAATATTTTATCATCCATTGATCGTTTGATCGGGCAACGCTCCCATTTCCCTGTTGCACTCAGTCATACTATTTACATGTATAAAATGGGATTGAAATAACACTTATCATTTATTGCTTTTACAATACAAGCAAAATTTGGTTTGCTTGAATAACAAAACTTGTATCATATTTGGCATGAATTAATCGATTCTAAAATATTTTCCCTCAAAGGCTCTAAAGACGTATGTACTCATTGCTTGGGACTGCTATAACGTATGTAGGACAAGAAGGGGTCATTCTTTTTAAGTTAAATAAAAAAAAGTGATAAAACATGTCTTTGATTGTACGTATGATTACAACTTGTGCGCTTTTCAGATTAGCGATTGTACTTTGAGAAGAAAAATTTTTGGTCTCCTTAGCTTTTTATAATCTAAAATGAATATTGTATTTTCGACAAATAGAGAAAAAGAATGGTTACTGAATATCCTCTTAGTGTTTACGTGGCTGACCAAGAACGATAAGTCAGTAATTACCCTTGCGAGACTAATTAGTTGTTTGCATCATCAACAGTCCCGCTGTAAAAAAAACAAGTGCAGCCAGTTGCTGGATTGTTTCAATTTTCGTTAGAATTCATGCCTAAGATTCGATATTCGTGCGAACGTCAAACTTTACATGACGATACATAATACAGCATGATATATTTTTTTTAGATATCATAAACTCTAGTTATAGTCTTGACATCTCTCATACAATTATGTCCTGCGAGGCTCCCATGTCAATCTGATAATTATATTGCATTAATTGCATATCAAACCTAAATGCAGCTAAACACTGATAAACGTGAAATTTAGCATTTTTTCCCACGGGATATAGGCCTTTAATATTGGGATTTTCTTCTTTAAAATGAAAATAGAAGTCGAAATCTACGCAGATGAAGACTTTCTGATCTTTCCCATGATGACAGAGATATATATTAATGGGTGATTTTTAATGAGCTTGCAAGGTGGTAGGAAACACACGGTGTGATATATCAGAAGGAAAGATGGTGGAGTCATCGGGCACCTAATTAAATTTTGGAGATTCCCCCAAACGCCGGGTGTGCAAGTAACAGTACACGCTCAAAATACGGTTCTCAACCTTTAAAACCATTCTTAAAGGGGAAAAGTTAAAATATACATGCATATGTCTAGCCCCAACCAGTCAATAAACATATTCATACATTTCATTCCTCTAAGAAGCGGGATCGTGGAGGACAAAAAATGACAATCCTGTGTATTCCTCTCATTAGCAAAATAGGAATTAGAGTACAAGAAAGTGAAAAGCAGATGTACGTCACATTCATTACGTATGCTCGTTAATATTTCAACAACAATTCAACAACAATCCTTTCCAAAGTTTCGTTTCAGTATTACAATGATTGTTTATGCTTATGTGTGTGTTTTGCCACATTGTTCCCGGTTCCTTTATATTTTTTTCATATTTATGAAGATAATTCATTCAACACATCTCAAAATGCAATATATAAAACACACGCATACACGCGGGAAATTAAAATAACAGACTACTTTTGGCCATTTACATCCGGACATGACCTAACATAGGTGCTTAGAGTGATAGCTTAAAACTTTGATTGTTTTTAATATCACTTCATAAAATCCCGTGAAAATCACAGGCTACACCAGACAGACTTTGTAATCAATAGCCAGCAGTAGTGGTTATGTCGAAATTGTAGCTTTCCAAATAGTTGATCAAATAACCATGCTGGTAGTACTTTTCGACTCTCTTCATTTTCACGTCATAAATTATGCCAAAATCTGGTTCTTAAACAGCATTTATAAATAGCTCAAAATCCCATTGATGATCATGCATGATACGGAATAAAATCAAGTCAAAAGATCAACCTTACTTGCAACCTTGGAAAAGCCATCTGTTTTTCATATCATAAATTTTATCGAGCTTTTAACTTCAATTAAATCAGTGAACGTGGCACACATTATAATGGCGCCGGACGGGTACGTCAATGAGCTTGTTAAAAGCCTATTAAAACTATGATAGCTTTGCTTTGCAAGAGCATAATTTGCCTATATAAGCCATATAACTGGTCCAAATTATCGAAGAATAAATTGCAGACAAGCAATGATTTACCACTTTTATTCCGCTATTTTTTATGATAGTTTAATAATCAATTGAATTATCTGTATAGCGGAACTCCACTTCAATTATTTAATGAGTTTATCAAAGCAATCTAACCATAATGGCCCGAATTCATTGATAGTTGAGTTATTGCTGTGCGTGGGCACTCGCCCATACTGGCAGCGCCGACTGACACACGAACTTCACTGAAACGCGGGCACAAACTAATGGCGTCCTCGGTTCGCTGAACACTGGAAATGGTTCAAAATGACATGAATTTGTTTACTTTTTCAAGGTCTAATTAAATATTCTCTATTTCCAATGAGATAAAATGTTGATTTTATGTGGGGAATTCACATATTAATTGGTTGTCTAGATTAATATACGCTCCTGGGCACAAAGGTCCTCGGTTATATTAGAATATGCTTTGTGAAAAATTGTGTCGTCGACTTTCACTATAAACCTGTGTGGGTAAGGGGGCATGTGAACAACGATGAGAGAGCATGTGTCTGTGTGTGTGCATTTTGCTGATGTTTTTGTCAGATACAGCCTTTACTTTTAGATGGGTTATTACTTGTGTGTATAATCATAGTTTTGACAGTGAGAATACTGATCTTTTTCGTAAGTTTATCTATCGTCATGAATAATAAAAGTAGAATTCATTTTGGAATCTGTAAACTTTGCCCAAACAAATGAACAGTATATGTGTGTTTTTGTGTGAGGGCCTGTTTTTTCGTATGCTGTGTTAATTTTGAAAAGAAGCTTACTAATCCAAATGAGAATTAGATTGTTGGTATCAGTTCAATATGGTCTTGAACTGACTGATAAGATATGCAATGATGACAAAATTTTGATACCGATTATTAAGAGAACAAAAAGATGCAGTATGTAAAACGATAATTCCGAAAAAAAAGACGGTAAGCATATCTTCTTTTGATAAAGAAAATCCAAATCAAGAGACAACAACAGAAGAAAAAAAAAGATAGATCAAAACGTCAAAACAAGGGCCTAATTTGATTCTTCTTCTTTTAATTAACCCCACTCGAATATTCTTACTCAGTTTCAACATGCATGTTATCAATATATGGCAGACTATAACCCTGATCTCTTTATATCTCTCAATTAATTACTGCAAAAAATGTTTAATACGATGAATTATACATCAATCCAAAATGTAAACATTTCATGGTGGCGTAATAATCTGATTGCTACTTTAGAATAACTCATTTGACATGATCATGTCATCGTAATTGGCTTGGCTAAAGAGGGAAGGGTCACGTTATCAGGAGATTATAGACCTACATGTATGCATTTTTAATGTGTCAATATTCCACAACCGTAATTAGGTCTTTTTTATTTCTACGTACGTTCCAAAAAGTGGCATTGAGTTAGATAATGAAACTGCAAGCTAAGTTTGATATGATACCATGGTTATCATACCGTGTCTGTCATGTCTATACAAACGAATAAGGATAGTTTCATTCTTAAAATGGATTTTGTAAGGACTCTTTGAACAAATGATCTTAGGGGGCTCAAAGAATTTTCTTCGATAAAATTTTGATCAATTTTTCGCAATTTTTGTATTTTTTTTCTCTTTGTAAATATATTGTAAAATTCGGTTTGTAACATTACAATCTAAGAGCACAAACGCACACACACACATTAGACTGCATTTGAATATCTTTATACATACCTGTACAAGACAATTACGCGGTGAACACCTAATTTAACGATAAATGAAGAAAAAGCACAACTTCGAGAAAAATGAAACCAAGGGCAGCAATGTGTTGTATATAGCCATGATAATCTTTACTTAGATAATATAGAATCATTATGCTCCTAGATTTATGGGGTTTTGTAAACAGCATGAACTTTATTGGCGAATCGTTCTTAACATGCGAAGTCAAACAATGCTAACAAACCAAACATCTATCATGACACCTTCTTTTATGGGCTAGAGTCATACGAAATGGGGTCTGGACGTGATCTCTTTTCATCAAATATGCTAAGATCGACCAAATTATTTTCTTCATTATGTTGGCATGAATAAGGAGATATCCTGTGATTATTAGAGCGTGTTAAGTATATTCACGATATCGCCTTGGCTAGTTTTTGGATGATTTCGACCATGTCAACCGAACCACATTTTTTATCCTGCAATGTAGATTTGAAAGGAACAACCATCATGTTCGTATAAGTTTCCTCCTAGCTCTACTATATACTAAGGATATACAGATTTATATATGGTCTATACAAAAGGGTGATACGTTTTATTTTGGAAAAGAGTTTTTGTGGCATACATAAGTCATGTTGGTTTGTTTGATTTTTTCTATAGTTAATGTGCTACTTTAATAATTCGTATTTATCCATTCTGCTCATAATATGATTATATATTTAATATATGTTTCGGTTAGTCATAATTTTCTAACTTTTTTTGCTTACAATGGCAATTCATTTTCTACTACTGTCTTTATGTTCAATGATATATGCCTGATTTATTGTAAAAATATATTTGTAATATTCATGTTATATTATATTGTTATGTAGAAGAAAAATGAATCAAAATCGAATCAAATGTTCTGCCTGCCTGCCTCCATATCATACTGTGTCATCAAATAGATACATAAAATTATGAAAAGAATATAATTTTTAAATGACGCATTTATTCTCACACCTCATCGTAAAATTCATAATCAACCTGATCGATTTTTAAGAGGAAAACGTTCATTCGGTCAAAGACTGGTGATAGCGTAATAACGGCGTATCACGATCGTATGCTCGAACGTGTGATCGGTCGATTCACTTTGATCTTTCATTTCTATTAAAGATTCCATCCCTCCTAATTTAGGTTTGTTCGAATTTCTTGTTTATAATGAACTTAAAAGATGAGATGATTGTATTGATATCCAAGGCAAGCTAGAATGACGTCACGTATTCCAAGCAATATTGATTACAATATTTAGTACACATGAGAGCATAACCAATGATAGAACACATCAACTGATTTATTCTAGGAGTCATCATTGATAATCAAAGTCAGCATATTTTGGCTTACGATTTCTAAACCATTCCGTGAACATGGTGAATGTTAGCCAATATTTCCAGATAATCTTCCAAATCCCCAAATCACCAGAAATTACCTCACAATGACACTGTGTGATTGTTCTCATTCCGCCTTTCGCCCCATTTACTTTCTTTCTTTAATATTTCAATTTCCGACTTCTTCTCTCTCTCTCTCTCTTTCTACCTTTCCTAGTTCCATTCTTGTTTTCTTTCTTCTTTACCTCTCTTTTTCCTTTTATTTCATGTTTTTCATCCACTCCTCCTTCCTTTTCTTCTTCAATATATCAATGTGTAGTTCCCCCTTCCTTTCATTATTCCCTATAAGTTTCAGTGTTTTATTATTCATTGATACATTTATTTTGTTAATCATTCTATGATTTTCATGTGAATGTTTAGTGTCTTTCTTTCTTCCTTGCTTCACATTACATTTAGGGTTTAAGAGTTATTTGCTTTGCTTTGCTATCATCGATTATCATTTCAATATAATGATAATTATGATAATCATAATACCTAAATAATTACGATGATGTTGATGATTCTGAAAAATGATACAGCAATAACAATGGTTATGATAACAATGATGAAGATAATAATATAATAATGATAATGAAATGATTGAGAAGCATGGTCATACGTTGTACACGGGCATTCCGATTTCTTAAGAAATTATTACCGAGTCACTGCCATTTGCAAATGTGTACTTTTTATTGACTGAATTTATCATCTAATAAGGAATTGATGAAATCCGAGTCGCAACACTTGAGTCTTGCTTCTTTTTCTCTGTTAGCAGCGGCCGACGATTGCTGTTTTCTTTTTAAACTAAGTTTATAAATGGGTTCAAGGACTGGTTATTGATGAAGGTGGTCGAGGATTAGGTACATTATTTTCTTAAGATTGCTCTTCTAAAGTATCAAAATATTGCGAATAGGGTCCTGAATTGAAAGCTGGCTTAGAGCAGCTTGACAGTAAATTAAGGCATGCACACAGGATCAACATTTTGTTCACCCGCTGGACACCATTCATGCTACGTAGGCAAATTGTGTTTGATTATAAAACAATGTAAAATACCTTTTCATTTATGTGCATAATATAACGTAGATGACGAGAGCATATAGAATGAGGGAGGTCACTGTATTTGTGTTTTTTTTTCATAAACATGTTAAGTTTACGACCGATGGCCCTTATCAGAAATACATAAGGCACATTCCAAAGAACCCATGGCTTACCTGAAAAAAAAAACAATTCGTATTCATATGGTTCTGAACAGGTCTCATTCATCATTTCCGTGTCTATCTTGATTTGAAAGTGGAGCAAGCAGCATATCCGTTTGCATTCTTTTTATAGCATTTTACCTTATCAGGTTGATATATAAAGAACATCCAAGGACCAACAGTCTTGCCCTGTGGTACGCGCATATTTGCAAGATGAAGTATTCCCTTCATAGACGCCTTCTTTGCATTGTGTTGAATATTGGAAATTATTTTGTCATGTTCTTGATAGTATATGACAAGAAAATTAATCCAGAGAAATGACTCAGTCATGCTTGACTCACGGTTCTTGTCAACTCCCACGCATGATGTCCACACACACACACCCTCACCCTCACAAACATTATACACCCCCTCCCCCACACACACACCCTCACACACAAACGCTCAGCGCAGTAGTTCTACCAGCGAAGCAATAATAGCAGCAACAGTACATTCATTTTTTTTCTTTGAAATATGATTGAATTAGATTTTATTTTTTATTCAAGACCGTCAGCTTACCTGAAATTCGAATTTTTAGTACATCAATGAAGAGCATGCGAACATGGTAAGAGATTTATAACAACTTTTATTCGGTTTTGCGAAATCATATTAACTGAATATTCATAGAGATGTCCCTACATCCACACTCTCTCTCTCTCTATCTCCTTCTTTCTGAACTCTTATATTTTCCGTGCATCCAAAATCCAATGCCTTCTGTGCAAACGGTATATTTCTCGATCTTTTTTTCGAATTTCGTTATTTAGAGCGTTATATTCACATGACTGAATAGTCGTGTTGTTTTTGTAAGCAAATCTTTCAATTTTCCACGTTTAGTTCAATCTGGCGTGAGGGCGTCTGCTCCAAAGGGCATTTAGGAGAGCCGAGGATCGTCGATTCAAAAGTGATTGTTTGCATAGAAAGATGTCGTTCTCGCTCCGTCAGATCGCTCATCAAATGAATTCCTAAGACAATTTTCAGTGCACTTTTATTTTGCCATTTTTTTATTGAATAATTCGTGCGAGATGATTTAGATAACGGAATCCATAAAGCGAAAATGAGAAGGAGAATAAACAGACAGTAGGGTGAAGAAGGGCAAGAAAGTGTAAAACGCATCAGAGTCGATAATATTTTCCTGGATTAGCCTGGGGCCGAGAGTGATAGGTAAAAATCATGAGATTTGCATATTGATGTCGGGGCGATTAAGATTTTTCTTCATTCTTTTTTAGTTTGAAATTGCATGAAAGAGAGAAGGGGCAACAATAGATGAAATATGTCATTTCATCTGACCAGCACCATTCATCTCCATAATTCATGCCATTACTGTCATCATCGTTGTTTCCCTTTTATCAATAACATCGTCATTTGTGAAAATAGTTGACTTTTCAAATCATTATTTGAATTTATTCAGACTGATAAAATGAATTATTTACATGTCTTGGATTGCCAAACAAGGTCTAGAAAAACCCATACAAGTCGGCATCCCAGAATATAAAACAATACATAATCAATAACATTAGATAAGAAATACAAATAGGCAGAATATCAAATATCATATGAAAATAAAACTACAGCAGGGAGATAATAAATAATTCTTCAAAGTACTAAATTTGCATAATGATAATTCAGGTGTCAAATTGGAGATATTTTAACAAAGCTGATTTAAATGTATGAAGTGATTGATTGCTAACTACTATTTGTGGGAGATGATTCCATTCATTAATTGTTCGAGGATAGAAGGACTTCATGTAATAATCTTTACTAGCAAATGGAACATTCATCTTATAAGTGTGATCATTTCTTCCTATTCTATTTGCTCGTGTGCACCTATTCACTTCTCCTACATTAATCAAGTTATGAACGATTTTATAATAAAAAACAAGCCGATGGTATTTACGTCTTTTCTCTAATAAGTTCATTTTAAACCGTTTTAATAACTCGTTATACTTTGAAGTCCAATCTTTGGACATCATCCTGACGTAACGTTTTTGGATGCGTTCAATCATATCTTTATATTTTATTCTGTAGGGATCCCATGCTATACATGAATATTCTAGACGTGAACGAATTAATGTTTCAAAAAGACCTTTTTAAATAGATACTGGGCAATTAACAAAATTCCTTCTAATAATTCCCATTATTTTGTTGCATCTTATATGTAAATCCATACATTGATCGTTCCAGTTTAAAGAATCATTTATTATGATACCTAAATATTTTTCAGATTTAACGTCTAATAGTTCCTGTCCATTAATAGAGTACATATATGTTATATCATGTTGCTTTCGTGACATTTTCATAATTTTACACTTAGTTAAATTAAAATCGAGCTTCCAAGTTTCAGACCATTTACTTAAAACTTCTAAATCGTGTTGCAATATTTTACAATCATTAACAGTGAAAATAGGACGGTATACTATACAATCGTCTGCGTATAATCGAATAGTGGATGAAATATTGTTAGGTATATCATTTATAAAGCATAAAAATAACACCGGACCCAAAATTGTCCCTTGAGGAACACCGGATTTAACTTTAATCCACGACGAACATTCACCGTTTATAACAACTCTTTGGTAACGATTTTGTAAAAATTCATAATCCATTGTAATTTTTAGAAGTAACACCATACATTTCTAGTTTTGTTCGTAAAAGATCATGGGGGACACTGTCAAACGCCTTGGCGAAATCGAGAAAGGCAATGTGGACGCTAGAACCAGACTCCATATTATAACTCCAATCATTGATTGCTTCTATAAGTTGTGTTTCGCAACTTCTTTTTCGGCGAAAACCGTGTTGATTATCACATAATATGTTATATTGGTTAAAGTGTTCAATAAGGTGTTTACAGAAAATACGTTCTAAGATTTTACATGTAACAGAAGTAAGTGATATAGGACGATAATTAACAGGATCCTGTTTGCTACCTTTTTTATACAGTGGGCATACATTTGCTCTTTGCCAATCATCTGGCAGAACACCTGATGATAAAGACATATTAAAAAGCTTGCAAAGGGCAGGTGCCAATTGTTCCGCACCTTCTTTCAACAAACGTGGTGGTAATTCATCGGGTCCTTGCGCCTTTGATACATCTAAATCTTTTAACAGTTTTAAAACTTCAGCTTCGGTACACTGAACATCCTCCATAATAGGTACATTACATGTGAATTCAGGGTGAGCAAGGGTAACATGATTACTAAATATTTGATTAAATTGTTCATTAAAAACATCAGCTTTTTGTTTATCTTCTGTAATAATTGTACCATTTACCTTTAAACAATCTATTGTACCACGGTCACATTTTCTAGACTTAATAAAATTCCAAAAGCGTTTTGGATTGTGTTTTAAATTGTTACATATATCATTTCGCAAATAATTTATATAGTTTCTTTTAAGTTTCTTTTTTACTTCTTTTCTCAATTGTTTATATTTTTCCCAATGGACTTTTTTAGTTGTTCTTTTAGCTTTTTTAAAAAATCTGTTTCTTTTTCTCATCATTTTCCTTAAAACCTTATCTACCCAGGGAACATTTGATCCTTTCCTCAAATTACCATGTGGAACATTTGCATTACAAATCTTTTTTACGGCGGATTTAATAAACTGCCAATATTCCTTTACATCTCCGTTTTCTTCAGAAAGTACTATGCTTGTCAAATCTCTTCTCATGTTCAATAATTGTCCTTATTTCGTCAATTTTATTTACGACACTCCTTGCATTCAACGATATACATTTGAGATTGTTTTTATTTAGATTAAAACGTGGAGGTTCATCGAGGTGCACAGACGAGTGTCCATCATTGGCACACTCTTCTTGGCCTGTTTTTTAATAAGTGCAATATTTTTCTTTATGTCCGAACTGACTACAGCGGCGACATTGGAGTTGGATTCCGTGTCTGCATGTGTGAGCCCTATGATTGGGTTCGCCGCAATATTCGCAATATTGATATATGTCAATTATTTCATTTTATATTATACATATTATGTTTGATTACATGCAATAACAAAATACTCCATTTCACCGTATCATGAATGTTTAGCTATCCAGATAATTTTGTAAATCGTGTATGTTTTGTTTATTTTGCTTTTTTATCGTTATGAGCCAATTTCTATTTCTTCCTTCTTTTTTTCTTCTCCCAGCTCCGATCTTAATTAGTTTTATTGTCTTCTTATCAACATCATCATAAAAAAACCCTTTATAATCGGTTGATGAATATTATAATGGTGGTGATTATGTTAACAATGATGATGACGATGATAAGGAGGAGGATAATGATGATAATCAGTGCCATCAGTATCATCACCATTGCCTTGCCGTCATCAAAACTGGCATCGCCGACATCGGTAATATTATTTATTACTTTTTATTTATAACAAAGACATACGCAGCCCGATACGCTTCTATAAATGCATCTATCACAACCATATTTTTCAAATAAAACGATGACATGGGTGTCAGTATGCATATTCACAATTCAAGAGATTAATAATTCCCGTCCTCATAGCCAAGAGTACTCTGTATCATGGAGACATTGGACCTTTTCACACGTGAATCTTGAATCACCATTGTATTGATGATTGCAATTCGTCTTTAGTATCATCGGACCTTTCACACGCTCACTCAAAAACTGAAGAATTCGAATTCCCGAGCGAAGGCGGTATGTTGTCCTTTGTGACTTGTCTATCAAAGCACTGCATCGCAAATACAAACTGCGATGAGTCCATGGCAATTGTATTATCTACGAAAGTGCTTAAAAGGTCACGTAAGCTCCGCCCCCAAAAGATGTTTTGGGGGTCAAGCCTTTCACAAGCAAAATTCGTACCGTAATTTGGCTGAACTTAACTGGAATTTACCTCCGAAGTAGAATTTGAATTCGTGATTGCGGCTAACGTTCATGATTCTAGTCATGTTCTAATATGGTTTCACGCGTGCTTAAAAAAAATCGTCATTAGCCTTATTTTTCACTGGAATCATGATTCATATTACGATTTTTTTACTGTGTGAAAGGGCGGATTGTCGATCAAGGCATACCGGCTAATCTTGCAAAGACAGCAAGTCTTCTTTTCAAATTGGTCAGGAAATCAAGTAATTTACACTTTTTGTTTATAACGCATGATAGTAACTAATGCGATACAATGATCATATTTTTCAGTATGTGTGTGTTCGCGAGGGGGGGGGGCGGATGCAAATGTTAGTTTGCTCACGGGCCACAGCGATTGTTTCAGTAGTTGAAAAATAAAAGGGAAACGGAAAATAAGCGTAGAAAGACGTATAATAGCGTAAAGAGAGAAAAAATGTCGCCACCTTCTGATCGCCTTGCCTCGCCCGTACGAAGATACTCTGGGTCTCTCCTAGTATGTTAGTCATTAAAAATGTAACGCTTGTATTACAAGGCAAAACTTCAAATCAATATTGCATCAACTTTTCTCTGAATGAAAGAAATGTTCCCGCAACTAGTTTGTGTTTGCAGTATAGAATGTTAAGTAATGAAAAAGAAATCTCGGTGACAAAGTCATGTTATGCAGAGAGGGGAGAAATCCCATTCCAAATGCATGGGGAAACAGTACAGAGGCAGTACGTCTAGACTTAGCACGTAGCATATCATGATATCCCTCTCCTGGGATTATGGTGGGAAAAAAACATTTGTGAAAGGCATTAACTGGCTCATACCGCGAGAATTGCAATCTCAAACGTGAGTTTGCGTCTTGACTCCACCGTACCTCGTTACACCAAACATGCGAAAAGATCACGATGGTTTATCGGTCAATAGCTTCTCGGAATTATTAATATGTCGTTTAATACTGGCAATTACTCATCGAATGCCGAGGAAAATCACAAAACCTCATCACCTTTATTTCGAGTAGTTATTTCGTAATCAAATTTTAATTGCGCGCGTAATGATGTGCATTTATGAAACTAGATCGACTGATAGTGCACAGGCAATTACGATGATAATGAGAAAATTAAGCATTCAGTAACTATACGTATATGCTTCGAGCTGATCATGCTGAGGGGGTCATGTATCTCAACAGCTTAATTTTCGATTGTGGTCTTGATATATGAGTATTAAAGACAATATATCCTTAACCTAGTAATCAGCTCAAAATCAGAAACGACTATAGATTTCCTAAAATGAGCGTCCCCCCCCCCCCTCCTTGCTGTATTAGGGCCTACATGTTATAATTGTTTGGTTTTGAATTGGATGTCATTGTTGGTTACGTCCGGTTTTGTTGAATGAGGCCTGCAATTCTAAGGCCAAAAAAGTTGTTTGGTTGCCCTTGACCGACAGACCCAGTTCGTTGTCGCCGACCCATTTGTTCAACTCAAGTCCAATATCAGCAAACCTTACGTGGAATCAATGACAAAATGAAGAAGGTATCACAGGCCTAATTCATTTTCCATAGACTCGTGTGTTAAAGTGGCACTTTAAAAAAATCATCAAAAATAAGGAGGAAATTCGAAGGTTGAATGTTTACTACCAGTGGACAAGATATATGTCTGACATCCCATATCTGACCAGTAAAGGGTACCTTGACTGGCTCACTTAAAAAATAAATCGGCATTAATGAAGACTACACCTGACAGGATCAAAATCATCACTTGAGAGAGCAAAATGGCTCTAATTCTTCCGCTAGTAAAAAAAAGTTCCAAAGTAGTGATATATCTTTTCAATTTGGAAAAAGGAAGTTCAGTAGGTACCCTCCCTTGAATCAATGTTAGATTGTCAATCATATCATTCATTTTTGTCAAAGAGCAATATCAATTTCAAAAATTGAGCTATGGGTCGGGTCAAATGAATATCTTTGGCCTACCAGTTGTAGTCAGGCCCGTGTGACCAGGAAATTAAAAAAATCCCCAAAAGTTGCCCAAATTTCACATTTTACATCTTTATATTCATGAAATGTCCAGCTATTTTTCACATTTCCTTGACACTGTTTCAGTTGGAAACTACCGAAAAATGAAGAATAATCACCTGATTCTTGACTATGAAAGATCGATTTATGATGTAACAGTCGATAAGTATTGTAGTCCCCCATGTAGACTTTCATGTTGTTAATCATCAATAAAATGTAGTCAAATGTGGGACTACAGTTGACAGAGTGAAATCAAAAAATGATTTTTCAGAGTCAAGAAAGAGGTGAATATTTCGAATTTTCTTGACAGATTCCGACTATATGGAAAATCGATGGCCACTTCATGGATTTACAGATGCAAATTGTGAAATTTTAGCAACATTTGGTGAAGTATTTTTTTTTGGAAACATCATGATCGTTCAGAGTCAAGAAAGAGGTGTATATTTTTCATTTTCTTGATAGTTTCCAGCCAAATGAAAACAATTTCAAGGAAATGTGAAAAATATATGGCAAGTTCATGGATTCAAATATGCAAAATACCAAAAAAGACATTCTTGGTATAATTTTTTTACACTCCCGCAGGATAACCACAAAGAGCCCCTCAATATTGATAGCGTTTTAACATTGTTCAAAATAAACGTAATGATTCGAGCCTATATTTTGAAACATCTTGGGGGGGGGGGGTAATTCATTTATTAAGCTCATATTATTTTGTAGGCCCTGTCTGTGTTGTATGTTGTGTATGTGTATGATTGTAATGATAATGATCAAAAGCAGACCGGTGAAGACAGCAATGAATAAAAGGGTGAAATTGTTCCGTAATTTTCATGTTAGACGAAGAATGCGCATACATTCGTATTTCCGACGCTTCGTTTATTCTGAAGGTTCGAATATTCCGAAGGTTCGTTTTTCCGAAGCTTCGTAATTTCAAAGGTTCGTTAGTCCGAAAATTAAATAAGGTTCGTAATTCCGAAGGTTCGTTCGTCCAAAAACGAAATGGGGTTCGTAATTCCGAAGGTTCGTTCGTCCGAAACCGAGATAAGGTCCGTAATTCCGAAGGTTCGTTAGCCCGAAAACAAAATGAGGTTCGTTAATCCAAAGGTTCGTTTGTCCGAAAACGAAATAAGGTTCATTTATCCGAAGGTTCGTTAGTCCGAAAGGGAAGTAAGGTTCGTTAATCCGAAAATGAAATAAGGTTCGTTTGAAGAACTTATTCTATTCATGTATTCCATGAAGTTCTCAAAATATTACTTTTCCGGTCTGATCGTAAAAACTTATCAGCCGGCGCTGCGTGCTCGCATTTTCATTAGTACGCATAGGCCTACTTCTATAAAAATTCTAACAAACTACTTATTTATGGCAGTTTATCCAAAATTTCAACTCGCACTCCGCGCTCGAAGTAATTTAAGTTAGCTCCATACACGTCTTGTTCATAATCACAAACATTGCTCAGAATGTTCAATTTTTAGGGGAAAAAATCCGAAATAAAAACAAAATAGCTCACTTCTTCTCGCGATTGCAATATTCAATTAGGTATATCTTGTTTATGAGCAGGGGCGATGAAAGCGGGGGAGCAAAAAAAAAAATCCCCGTAGGAACGAAATAATATTTTTGCCTCCCCATCCTTATATCAATTGAACAGCAACGGTGCCCCCCCCCCCTCCACCATGCTTATTCTTCCGTTTTCCCGGCTTCGCCACCAATTATTTCTTTTTCGGATTAACGAACCTTCGGCATGTTCGGAACAACGAACCTTATTTCGTTTTCGGATTAACGAACCTTCGGAACAACGAACCTTATTTCGTTTTCGGACTATCGAACCTTCGGAACAGCGAACCCTATTTCGTTTTCGGATTATCGAACCTTCGGAATAACGAACCTTATTTCGTTTTAGGACTGACGAACCTTCGGAATAACGCCACAAATGTTCGATTGTTTTTTTTATTTGACAATTTCTTCATTTACATGAAGCAGACTTGCTCTGACACATGTCTGATGAAAGTACTCAGTTTGTCCTGATGCATACATTTTCAATGCAAGTTATCGCGAGAGGATACAGCTTTTCATTTTCCAGGTTTTGTTAATATCCAATTTTGGAAAAGCATTTCAGTTTCAAAATCACTTTGGTCAGATGCGACGAGCCGTGACGGATGCGAAAGTGGCCATTTCTGCTCTGGCGCGCTTTTTACTCCACGTGACCAGAGAATTCGTCACGTGATCATCAGCCAATCAAAGCGTGTTAAACGGACTTGTATCAGAATGCGCGATGCGTGTAATTGTTTGTGTCATATCTATTACATTCAAAGGAACATGTTAATTCTTTCCTCAGCCTCCGAATCTGCTCCATGTGCCGCATGAGGGTGGAATGATCTAGGGGTCAATAGAGGGTCGATATTGAAAAGAAATTCTATTAAACTCAAGGTGTCATGGTGAGAACTACTTCTATATTGAAGTTTCGCGCGGCAGCAGTTTCCTTTTTATATATTAATGATTAATCGCGTATTTGGATTTGCTTACTAGCTATTTTTATCGCCCTATTTCTATTTTTTGTTGTAAATTTAAAGATCATCTATTTTCAAAGTATGGATTTAGAATTATGCAAACATTATACTATTCGTATGGCATTGGGTTTATTTTACTCTGGTGAAATAGAACAAGTTCCTGTCACCATTTTTATCACTTTTTATATATAAAATACGTCGTTTCGTGCTGTTATTCAATGAATAACCTTTTAAAAACACTGCGACAACATTGAAGGCCTATATCCAACATGGAATGAAAAAAAAAATGAGGGTTACCTCGTGATTGTTACTTTTAAGTAACATGTCACATTCTATGAATTCTACGAATGATTTGAAAATAGTAGATTTTACAACCATCACCGTGATAATTTTTAGTAACACCATCGGCATTATCGTCCAAATCGCAAAGGTTGTCGTCTTCATCCTCGTTTCCACCATCACGCCTCTTCAATTGTTTTTATTTTCTTCATTATCGGCATCATTACCCCCCCCCCCCTCCCCATTATCATCGTCACCATCATCATCGGTGTCGGTATCGGCACTGTAATCGTCATGATATATACTGAGCCAATCTACATAATTTTGTGGAAATATTTGGGGAGATATTTCTACGCTTTTCAGATTTCATGGACAATTATTCCATATGATCCTACATTACATAGTTGTAGGTGACCGTGACATTACATAGTTGTAGGTGACCGTGACTTAAACATGTCGAAATATACCAGAACAAACATACGCTCCATGGAAAAGCAAATTTCATCATGGGATATTCCGGTAATTATGATTACACTAATGATGGTTAAGTTCTACCATGAATATAAAAAAAAAGACTGTAACGCGTTAAATTAACCCCGAACGCGCGTGTTGTATGTTTGATTTTTATTAGCAATTGATCAATGTGTTAGCATAGGAATATTTGGTTTCATGTTCTGGGCGCTGTCAGATGATGACAGAGAGGCGATATAAACAAATTGATGTGTGAATGGCATGCACGCCATTTCTTTAAAAAAAAATCCCGTGGAACAATCGTCACGATTGAGGTTCAGTGGGGTCTCTTTAAAGCATCAAATAACAAATTTTGCCACTTTCCGGCGTCGATGACGAGGCGCGATAGCTCAGTCGGTAGACTAGAATGGGGGTTTCGGATTCCGGTGACCCGGGTTCGATTCCCAAGTGGTGCCCTTTGGTAAGGTATTTAATCCTCATTACCAGGTCCCTCGGAGAGGACCTTAAGCCATAGGTCCCCTCGTTGCTTGCTCATAGGCATTCATGCTTTCTTAACAGTCAGGTAAAAAAAAACCTCGGTATAACATGATGATGGTGACGATGATGATGATGTTCTTGTTGCTGCTGCTGCTGTAGTAGTAGTAGTAGTAGTAGTAGTAGTAGAAGTACAAGAGGTAGTAGTGGTAGCAGTAATAGTAGTAGTAGTGGTAGTAGTAGTAGTAGTAGTAGAAGTAGTAGCAGCAGCAGCAGTAGTAGTGGTAACGATGTAATAGTAGTAGTAGAAGTAGTAGTAGAGGTAGGAGTAGAAGTAATAGTAATAATGATAATAATAATAACGATAATAATATCAATAATAATGATGATAAAAATAATAATGATAATAATAATAATGATAATAATAATAGTCATTTATATCGCGCCATCTATCTAAAAATATTATATTACGAGGTGCGTTGTTAGTATTATTACCCCGGCTTTAGCT
The DNA here is from genome assembly GCF_018143015.1 of Lytechinus variegatus. Taxonomy (NCBI): domain Eukaryota; kingdom Metazoa; phylum Echinodermata; class Echinoidea; order Temnopleuroida; family Toxopneustidae; genus Lytechinus; species Lytechinus variegatus. Next base: position 19,503,220 of record NC_054749.1, read on the forward strand.
CGAGCTGCCTTGGCAGCGCTCATGCATTCAAGGAATTAATCCTGCCAGGTACCAATTCACCTCACCTGGGTTAAGTGCAGCACATTGTGGATAAAAAAGAAATTACGCCATGGCTGGGATTCGAACACGACCCTCTGTTTCAAAGTCAGAAGACCAATCAACTGGGCCACAATGCTCCAAGAAGTAGTAGTCATGGTGGTAGTAGTAGTAGAGGTGGTAGTAGTAGTAGAAGTATTAGTAGTAGTAGTAGTAGTAGTAGTAGTAGTAGTAGTAGTAGTAGTAGTAGTAGTAGTAGTAGCAGTAGTAGTAGTAGTAGTGCAGTGATAGTAGTAGAAGTAGTATTGGTTGTAGTAGTAGTAGTAGTAGTAGCAGTAGTAGTAGTGGCGGTGGTAGTGGTGGTGGTGGTGGTGGTGGTGGTAGTAGTAGTAGTAGGAGTAGTAGTGGTCTTGGTGCTGGCATTTGTGGTGGTGGCGGTGATAGTGTGGTGGTGATGGTAATGTAGTGGTGGTGGTGGTCGTAGTTACAATCACTATTACGAAACACAACAAGAATATTACACATACTTATTTTGAAAAATCGTTAGATTGCCCCTCAGCATGATACACCGTGTAGAAAAATGTCAAAAGAAGAGAAAAGCACATTTTATTCCGTAGATAAGTATGTTTCATTTGACGATATTTTAATCGTTGCAAAATAGATTCAACGGAATACTTGATTTGAAATGAAGCAATGCAAAAGGTCTTTCTCGATAATCTCATTCTGTATCAGACAGTAAGCCAGGCGCGATCTGCTTTCCTAATGACTTTCAAACCAGACAAACTCTTTTTTATTCTTAGCCGAGTTCAAGGTTTTGAACCCTCACCATAGTATTTCGATAACATGATATTACTTTTGAACGTAATCTCCACCCACTCTCGTGCATTAATAAAGGCCTACTTTCACATATTTTCCTTTTCTACAGACGTTCGAAAGTAATATCCGATCTTATCTCGGGTGTGTTTGAGGAAAGATTTTCGTAAAGTTCTCATGGTTCTTGTCAACGACCTGTAAAACAGTATTCCAAAATGTCAGGCAGAATTTTTGGAAAATTCATAACGCTTCATCATATTACGGTTACTTACGGTGACTGAGGTTATGTTTATTTGTAGCTAGCAATTTACATCATGAATATGAATTCAATCTTCCTATAAAAAATATGCTTATTCCAATCTCGGCGAATTCATCGGGTAAAGAATAAGATTGGACCTGTCACATTCACCTACTGTAAAGCAACGCAAGAACAAGCATGACAAGGGGGTGGCTGGAGTGATTTCGGTCCTTCTCATTTTCTTTAGAAACCACCTACAAGAACGTGAAAATGAAAAAAAATAAGCATAATTGTAAAGTTATGCATTTTCAGCCTCATCACCACCCTTTCAAAACATCATTCCACGACCCATGACACACTAAGTTTACCCCTTCTGTTCTGTGGGCCCATCTCCCGTTTGATTCAGTATGTTAACTCTACCTCATCAACAAGAAAAGAAAAAAAAAAATGCCTTGATCTCTTCTCTACAAATGTTTATAAAAATAAAAAAAAATGCTACCACACTAGAATTAGGGCACATATTTCCTATTTATTTACGTGCGCCAGCTATTTGTGCAACGTTTACACGTGTCTTGATTCGGAATTTCGCTGGATGATTTCCGTGGCGGTTTTGTTTCATCTCTCCTACCATGATCCTCCTGCATGTGGTTTTAGAGATTACCATGGGTGTCATTGTTTCTTTATAAAGTGTATAATTGTGTATTGATATCTGATCCAGTTATTTTGAAGACATCTTCAGAGAAACGGATGACGGGTAAACTAGACTATTACAGATATTACTCCCGCGTAGAGAAGGGATCTACACCTAATAGTCGATTTGACAGTCTCATAGGCTCAATACACCAACCTAGAAATGTTCTTTCCGATGAAGTTTTTTTCTTGATTCGTGTTCCTATGGGGTCCTAGAACAAATTCAGCTTGGTTGCCAAAAGTTGCCGTTTGGGCAATTTTGCTAATTTGCATAAATCCAAAATGGCCGCCAGATGCCATCTTGAAAACCTAACTTTTGAACCCCTGTCCACAAAATGATGAGTAATGACTCGTTTTAGGGGTTTAGAGATGTGTAGAACTGATTTCTGTAATGATTTTTGCAATATAAGGTCATCTTCAGGTCAAATCCAAGATGGCCGCCATATGCCATCTTGAAAAATTGACTTTTGTTCCCCTTGCCCAAGAATGACGAGTAATACCTCTACATAGGGGTTTTGGGGTGTGCAGAATCCATTTCTGCTTTCTATTTTGCAATATAATGTCATCTTCAGGTCAAATCCAAGATGGCCGCCATATGACACCATCTTGAAATATTAACTTTTGAACCCTAATTTGCCCCAGAATCATGCATAATAACTCTATTCATCATTAGGTATGTTGATTCAATTCATGTAGTTATTTTGCACAAAGGATAATCTTCAGATCAAATCCAAGATGGCCGCCAACCGCCATCCTGAAAAATTACTTTCCGAGGCTTATAGGTGTTAGAACTAATGTAAAGGGATTTCAGTAAGATACTAATTTCTTTTATTAATTCTCAAGTTTTTGTCCCAGAATCATGAATAATCCCTCTTTTCGTGAGTTATTTGGTATGTTTATTCAATTTCTGTTCATAATTTTGCAATGTAGGATCATCTCCAGGTCAAAATAATCCAACATGACCACTAAACGCCATATTAAGAAAAAAAAACCTACTTCCGAGACTATTGAACCTTGAAGAAGTGCTGTCCCTAATAAGGTTGTTGTTATGTATTGGAGCTCATGTAAGGGGATTTCAGTGAGAATGATTCATTTCTTTTAATCACTCCATTTTTAGTTCGAGGTCAAGTCATGTCTAAGATGGTCAGATGGTTGATAGATTTCGTCATTAACCGCTTACTTTAGAATTAAACCATTCAAGGTTTGGGCTATGATTTCGGGAGTTTTGATCCCTTTTTTTTTATTTCTGTGCAAACATACTTTTCCCGTGAAATGACTTTAAAGTATTATTTGAATTAAAAAGTGATTTCTCCATATTTGTTTTCAAAAAAATTGATTTAATTATTAACTTCCTTTATAATTAATATTGGACTTTTCCTCCTGACAAGAGCCATTGACTTGGTCAGCAGGAGTGCACTCTTTAGCCTCCTGCAGAAGATAGGCTCCCCAAGACTGTTCCACGGTCAGGATTGTTCTCATTCGTGAAATGTTTTACGGAAACGATGTCGCCCCTGCCTCTCAAGAAGTGGGAGTACAAGACCTAGTCATACATAACAGCTGCCTGTCTTGTGCATGTAAGGGGTTTGGACCATCCATCAGACTTTGAGACAGTCAGAAATCCTGATAGACTCAAGACACCGACTGTCCTCCAGATATGTATATCAACAGCACACACTCGTCTGGTTATGGTGGACTCCTCACCTACCTTGGACCGACTATATGTCTCTTGTCCCCTTTCACAGGACAAGCATATAAGCATCAGGATTGTAAAATCTGTCACAGTCATGGCCAAGCTCCTGCACGGAAGTAAGTCCTGGAAAACGTACGCCGACCAAGAAAAGTGGCTAAACACCTTCCATGTCAGCTGCCTCGGACGTATCATGCACGTTAAATGGCAGGACAAAGTGAAAAATACAGAGGCCCTTCAGCGTACGTGCTGGCATCAAAAGCTTATTCTCGCTCCTTAGTCAAAGGCACCTCAGGTGGTTGGGGCATGTTTGCCGCATGAAACCTTGGCGAATCCCTTCTTGGATTCGCCAAGGTAAGGTAAGCTGTGTGATTGGTCTCACCCCATCGATAGATCACACCTCCGTTTTAAAGACACATGCAAATATGACATAAAACTTGCCGGCACAGACGCTAACACTTATGAAGGTGTAGATGATAGTCGCCATCCATTCTATGGAGAGCTACTAAGTACAGGGGTCAAGACGTCAGAAAATAATCGGAATGCTAAATTGGCAGACCAAAGGCCTAGGAGGAAGGCTAGGGCAGCATCTCTATATAAACGTGTCTCAGCGCCATCCTCCTTCATCTGTAAAAATTTGCTCTAGAGACTGCCACTCTAGAGTGGAGCTCTATAGTCACTCTCGAAAATGTAAGGCCTAGCGCTACACCATCGTCTTTTAAGGCGAACTGATGCCTACCAATCATTGGACACATTGATTTAGAAAAAAAATATTGATAAAACACTTTCAAATTGAAATAAGACCCTAAAAGCCTCTTCAGTACAAAGGTATGAATGGACCTTAAAAAAATACACTCGAAATGGATAGCCCAAACCCAAAGAGGATTCATTCTAATTAGTATTAGTATTCTTACTGAAATCCCTTTACATTAGTTCTAACACGTATAAGCCTCGGACAGTAATTTTTCAAGATGGCGGTTGGCGGCCATCTTGGATTTGATCTGAAGATTATCTTTTGTGCAAAATAACTACATGAATTGAATCAACATACCTAATGACTCATGAATATAGAGTTATTATTCATGATTCTGGGGCAAAGGGTTCAACAATTGATATTTCAAGATGGCGTCATATGGCGGCCATCTTGGATTTGACCTGAAGATGACATTATATTGCAAAATAGAAAGCAGAAATGGATTCTGCACACCCCAAAACCCCTCAATAGAGGTATTACTCGTCATTCTGGGGCAAGGGGAACAAAAGTCAATTTTTCAAGATGGCATATGGCGGCCATCTTGGATTTGACCTAAAGATGACCTTATATTGCAAAAATGCTTACAGAAATCGGTTCTACACATCTCTAAACCCCTAAAACGAGTCATTACTCATCATTTTGTGGACAGGGGTTCAAAAGTTAGGTTTTCAAGATGGCATCTGGCGGCCATTTTGGATTTATGCAAATTAGCAAAATTGCCCAAACGGCAACTTTTGGCAACCAAGCTGAATTTGTTCTAGGACCCCATAGGAACACGAATCAAGAAAAAAACTTCATCGGAAAGAACATTTCTAGGTTCGGAAAATGTCAAATCGACTATACCGGTACATCCATCCAACGAACTTAGATATCGAGAGTTTATCTTTTGGGGGTGGAGAGATGGGTCAATATAGTTCCAGCAGAAAGGTTAGCCTGCCCCTATCTCTATATATTATTTTATTTATTTACACCCGTATCTATAGGCATTATTAAAACAACTTGGTTTTTCCACCTCTTACCTCTGACGGCTTTCTATACATTAACTGCTTGAATACAAATGATACTTTTTTTGTTTAAAAATAGCAAACTTTCGATTTTCTTTAAGAGTAGTGGTCATACCATTTGGAAGAGAGCTAGGTGGTGATGGTGGGGATGGGATGAGTTCCTCTAAAGGTATGGATTAAAAATCTACAATACAACTTTGATTCTCGGCCAATGACAATTATTAAAGAGACTGTTCTGTAAATGTGTGTGTGAGAGCCATGCAGTTTTTAGGCTTAAAGTCGATTGCTACGCGCTCCTCAACATTTTCATTCATAATTATAGAAGTATGGATAGGTAACCTTATTATTAAAACCTGTTGTTCAGGTGAGTAGCTTTGAACAATATTTTGATGGTCTGTTTCTTCACCCCAATTCCGCTAGCCATCATGCACGCTGGCGCACTCGCCCACAAACACAAGCACTCCCACTTTCTTGGAAAAAAAATCAATTGCTGGACCTGCCAGTTGAACTTACTACACCTTTACCGTTCTCCGAAGGATTTCAATCTGATTGAGATACTGATCAAACGAACCTTACCGTTCAAGACATTTCCACGCGTCTTTCAACTCGGCGAAATAATAGATGCAATCAGATTCGTTTTATTCGCTCTAATTAACATGTTCCCTTAGGAACTCGAGTGATATCATGTCATATCACCCCCTTCCCCCGGAGCTTCCTTACGAATCATGAGTGAATGATATATTACTACCAGTCCGAGGTATGTTCGAAATCTATATACATCGAGTGGGGACTATGTATAACCATGGTTTCAATGTCATACGAACGACACATCACTAGCAAAAGTAGTTAAGCTGGTTTAATTGATCGGGGAAAAGGGTAAAACAGAATGAAAAGTGAATACATAAGACTTACACACCCCCACACACCACACCCTCTCGTACATACACACCCTCCACTACAAACACGCAAACACACGACCATCACCACCACAAACTTTCCACACAATCCTCGACAAAGGATGATGTCAATAGCATTGCAAGTTTGAGCTAAATACATTATCACTGTGTATTATCGTCAATTTGTAAACTGCGAGTTTTATGAAGATGAAGATTCTGATATTTGTTTATTTATATCTAGTTTAACCTTTCGTATTCGGTTAAACGTACCATTAAAAGTCAGGGTAATAGTATGCAGCGCTTAGACACATTAAGGGTTATATATTGCGTCTGTTATTATCATTACTATTATCCAAATGTAAATAATATTATACACATCAGAGTGTAATTTGAAACTGTTAGTCCTAGTGTGAATAATTCAATTCAATTTTATCTTGTAAATGCACAAAATGCAATGCATATCAACACAAAGAAGGATGAAAACAATGATATATTATATCAATAAAACGATGTTTATTTTTAGGGAAATAAAAAAAACATACCTAATATTATCATGCTCATACAGAAATATTGGAACAAAATCGTTTATTATATTAAAAAAATGACATGTCAACCAAAACGATCCCATTAAACATAACAACGCACAATCACCCCCACCTCCATACACGCGCACACACACACACACCCTCCCACTCACACGCATATGCACACAGAAAGAGAAACAACAAGCAAATTATGTCGGAGTGAAATACTTCGATACCTTGAATACTCTGCTCAGAACTTAGAAATTAAAGAGGTGCGGGCCAATGACCCAGTATATCTCAAATATGGAAAGCAAGTGACACCATTCATGATGAGGAAAATGTCATAGATGGCTTGGCATAAGTAGATTTGATTTATCAATTTCAACTGTTGGAAATTTTGCACCATCTCTCTTATGACATCATTCTCTGAGGTTTATTACAACATAGACATAGAATTTTGGTAGATACACAAAATTCATATTCCTTGCGACTTTTGTGCATTTTCTATTTTCCATCTTTGTCAAGGGCACATCATGAAAAAAATAAGTACCACTTCTAGTAATTATTAATGACGTCAAATGCTGCTGAAATCGATCGATCACCGTTGTCTATAGAATTTTCATTGACAATTGTTCCTATATAATTGTTCCTTCGTAACAGAAATTATTACTTTAATCATTAATATCCTCTCTCTCTCTCTCACTCTCTTTATCTATCTCTCTCTCTATGTGTCTTCATCATTCAATCCACAGACATACCTTGCAGCAGTTACCTGCAACACTCTACGCTTCTCCCATTCTCACATCACGAGTTAACCACAAGAAAACTACATCACCTGAAACCTTGGGCAAAACATGGCACCGAACACCACTCTACTTCTATGCCTGAGCCTTGGCCTCATCTCCCTGGTCCAAGGCTACCCTTATGATCTCGATGAAGTTGAAGGGGTCGCCGATCTCATGGGCGACGACGAGCTCGAAGGACTAGATGAGATGCCGATGATGGCGGCCGGTGCGACCGGGGAAGGAGAGGGGGACGGTGAAGGACTCAGCGCCCAGGACCAACTCTTAGCATTCTACGAACGAGACAGGAGAGGGGCGAGATGGAATAAGAATTTTGTCGGCATCAGCTCTTTAGATCGCTCAATCACAGCCTACACATCATTCCTGGTAAGTTTTAAATCATTGAAAGCCAATCTTTCCTTGATATACTCAAGATTTACCAGGTATTTTTTCAAAGGTCACCTGAAGAGTTATCAGCTTACTTCTTGAATCACAAAAAATAGGTGATGCTCTTTACCCAGAGTGTGACATTTGTAGACCATGAAGTATCATGAATTATTACATAAATGGGGCATTTGGGAGACAAAATATAAACGCGTATTTTCCCCCAATAGATCAACTCAATAGAAAATACGTGACAGTGGTCCATCCAGGATTCAGCTGAATGACTAGGGACCACAATATAACAATAATTTCCTATGGAATATATTTGTTTTTAAGCCATATTTACGAAAAGTGTCGTTTCAATTGATATAACAGATGAATGATTAAAATCATCAATAGCCTACGAAAAAAATGAAACTCTTTAATCGGTCAGGGCCGGTATTTCCGAGCCAAGGGGCCGCTTGAGCAACCGTTCTCTCATAGACTATATACACGTGACCCGGTCAGAGACCAAGGCCAAGACCGGCAATATGTGGCATCGGGGACGGCCTCCACTTAATCCTAGATTATAGACAATTTGAAATTCTTAATATCACTATTATTGCTGTTGTATTATCATGTTCATTATTTTTCTTGTCTGTTGTAGAATTATTTTAATGTTCTATTTAGCCATTTTTATGTATGTATTTTTATTTCCCTTTAAAGTGTGTTTTGTTATCCATGGGAACCAGTGGAGTAACTACGGGGGGGCATGGGGGGCACGTCCCCCCCCCCAATCGGCTGGCCAAAAAAAAACGGGGAAAAGGAGAAAAAGAGGGAAAAAGGAAGAGAAACGTAGTGGGGGAAAGAAGAAATTGTTGATTATCATATAGTGTTATATTATGTTATATAAAATAAGAAGCATTTTCTCAACTTCATGAAACATTTGCTTGATTGTGTCTTCATTGTTCCTGGTGCTCGCATAGACTTTTTAACGAGATATGTAAAACTGAAGTACTAAAGCCTCCCGTTTTCAAATCAATATACAACAAAATAATATATTTCCTCGCGAGTTATTATTGTTTTAAGTAGTGATATATTCTTCTTTTTCATGACTACTGAAAGTTATTGCCCTATTTTAAGGTCTTAATATAAAACATTTCCTGTCCGTGCTAACGTTTGCATTAGTGGATTGGTGAGATTTCTGCTCTTCATGAACTCCTAAAATCAGTCCTTAAAATGTCAATTTTTCTGATATGAATATCAAAAAATTTTAGCTCGCGCTTCGCGCTCGCATCATTTGGTTAGTGAAATACGTGGGGTCTAAGTGAATTCCTACAAACAAGCCTTGGAATGCCCCTCTTCATGTCTGAATTTCCTAGATTTTCAGCTCGCGCTTCGCGCTCGCAGTATTTCATTAGTGAGATGCGTATGATAATCATGATTACAATGACTTCAAAAAGTGGTCCATGTGTTTAGATGTAATTCTAACAAAATCAGCAAGCGCTTGGCACTCGCATTAGATGACTATGGTGAGATATGTATACTCTGACTTAATGGATTCGTAACTAGTCCTTAAAATATCCATGTTTTGGGGTCAATATATACAAAAATTTCAGCTCGCGCTTCCCGTTCGCATTATTTGGTTAGTCAAATACGTAGGGTCTTAGATGTAATTCTTACAAAATAAGCAAAGGATGGCACTAGCATTAGATGACTATGGTGAGATATTTATACTCTTAATGGATTCTAAAATACAATCCTTAAAATTTCCTTGTTTAGGGTCAGTATATACAAAAATTTTAGCTCGCGCTTCGCGCTCGCATTGTTTGTTTAACGAGACAGTTAAGTATCATGATTACAAAACAATTTGCTTATAATGTCAATTTTTAGCCCTCAATATCAAAAATTTTCAGCTCGCGCTTCGCGCTCGCATTATTTAATCAGTGAGATACACATTCGTTTGATGGCACTGCATGTCCTTAAAATATCTCTATTAGGTCAGTATACCTGACAACTGAGCGCGCTTCGCGCGCTCCGTAAGTGACCCGACATTTTTTCTGGTGCCCCCCAATGCCGTGAGCCACGGTACGCCACTGATGGGAACTATTAAAAACAACTCCGAGTTTGCAATTATGAGAATTCATGCATTTTACTTTCCTTTTGGCATGTTGGACAAGTATCGGCTCAAACATTAGGACTCAATTCCGTGTATTGACGTGAACTTATGTTCAGGGTGTTGGACTGTAGTCAGGTAGATTTCACGATCAACGACGAGCTTCACAGAGCACATCGACCTCCAAACTGGCCAATCACTCATTAATCTGCTCATAAATTAGCTTATTAGCAGCTCTTCTATATCTCATAGGACTCCGAAAGCATTTTATGGAAGGAGCTTTTTTCACAGATTTTTACCCGGGAACTTTCTCTCAGCCAATCAAATGACATGATTTCGGTAGCTTAGAAAAGCTATCAGCGTAAATCATCTTTTCTAAGCTCTGTGAAAGACTCCCTTGATGAGGGGGCACTGGTTCATCTAAAAATATAGCATGGTCGCCATCAGATTGCGGATTGCATCCTAATTGAAGCTATTTTGTGTCAATTAGTAGTGGTTAATTGTTTCCATAAAATGGCTTCGCAAAGATGATTGTTTCCAATATCTAACCATGAAATAATGAGGTTTGGAGGGTGTCAATAAATGGGGTCGTCGAACCTTACGTAAACTTTGTTCAAGTTGCTTCATAACTGATGTTCAATATCTGCAGCACGAATTGACTCACTTTGCATTGTATCGTGTGTAATAATCACACAATTGCCTTTAGAAAATTACGACCTCGCCATTTTTACAAACGTGAGACTTGTGACAAATAACGGGATATTGGGCTAAAAGAGCTGTGGTTTTAGATATTCTTACTTGAAAATGGAGAAGGCTTATGGACACGGACCATTTCAGAAATAAAAATAATACAACCCCCAACCGTAATTGGAATGTAGCCTTAAGTATAAGTGAATCCTTATATTATAATCTTTTGAAATTATCTAGTTTATAGGTTCACATCTACCTTAGATGATGTGTTAGTTCTCATGGAAATGTCAATGACCGCTCATACTCCTTATGACGAGGTGAAACAAAATTGATTTCATGCCATGCACGCTAAATAAAGAATAATTAAATCAAAATCTGCTTCATGAATGTAGACTTGGATTTCCACCTTCGCTTCAAGGACAATGTAACCATGTGCAAAAATACCCCAACATTTCTTTGAAAAATAGAAATATTGGGTAATCTTTGACCCGCGTCGTTGGAAATGATTATGCGTGACAATGTGCCATCGCACCTTGCGGTGGCACGGCAGGTTCGGCCAAATCATGCCTGACTTCTTCCGACTGTGATCATATCTTTTTTAGGGAGATGAAGTCTTACGGGTGATGCATCGTTGCGAAGATTCCAAGTGACGAGCAGGCTATAATCATTTTTAGCCCATTGGTTTCAGAAAACATTGACGTCATCAATCCATGATCAGGTTGAGTGACGGGTATAGTTGGAAGAGAGAAAGCACAGAAAATGCAATTATAGTGGATTTTAGAACGGAAAATAAACTTACACTCTTAGTTTTTACTGTCAATATTATTCATCCACCGTTTTTAACACCGAGGCCCAAAAGTCGGAAAAACAAGTATATTATTAGGTTATTATTATTCGTTTCAATAATGACATAACGATCACCACTTTGTTTTCTGTTTTGATTTTTGCTTGAATACTACTCTTCTTGTTCTTTTTTTTCTTATCCCTTTACCATGTTTACTTTTTTCTCCGTCCTCTTCACACACCCCTTTCTACACCCCCCCCCCCCCCTCTCCTCTATCTATTTATCTTTCTATCTATCTATTTATCTATATATCTTTCTATCTATCTATTTATCTATCTATCTATTTATTTATCTATCTATATATTTTTCTATCTATCTATCTATTTATCTATCTATCTATTCATCTATCTATCTATTTATATATCTATCTATATATCTATCTGTCTGTACATCTCTCTCATGAGAGATAACGACGCCAAAACACTGGTAATTTTAACAGGATTACTGAAAAACGTTGGTTGGGGCACTAAACCCCCCTCAGCCCCAGCGGTTTCTTGGCCCCTGTTAATCAATATGTCTTCCTCATCATACTCCGATCTGACCCCCCCCCCCCCCCCCCCTTTTCCTTTTCTGACATTTGTGCCATAGTTGCCCCCCCCCCCATGTAGCCCTTTTCATTTATTTTTAATGTCTAAACTTATTCTTATTATCTTTCTTTCAAATGTTACAGCCATGTAGAGTCGAAGGCATTTGCAAGCAAAAGTTCAAAAAGACATTCCGCTGCAAGTGCAACCAACATACTTACTGCGTTGGACCCGGAAGGAAGTACGAGGCACGATGCAGATACAGCGCTGTGGGACATGTCTTCTACCAGCCGTAAGATGGCAGTATATAAGAATCGAAGGTTTCGCCACAATGGGAGGAGGTGAATTTCTTGACAGGATTATTTTTTTTATATGAAATTGAGGCTACAATTAGTTTTTTATTAGTCGTAGCCAAAATGGATCGTTCATTTTCTGTTTTTATCCCTTCTTGTCAGCTCTGTTTGTGGTAAGGTTCCTGTACGAATTTACAAACGTTTCATTTTATCAGCATTCACTCTTGGAAAAAATTGTACTGCTTAAAAAGTTTGTTGTCTCGTATTCGGAATATTTTAAGGTTCTTAAACAGAAGCAGAAATGGATTCTAAACAGTCCTTCAGATCCGTTTTAAAAACCATACCAATTTCTGTAAAACTTTCTTTGCAACACCAGGAACCCAATATGTTGTATAAAGAACCGTCGGAGTTCCTTGTAACCCCCCCCCCCCAAAAAAAAAAAAAAAAACCGATCTAAAAAAATATTGTTAAGGAACCCACTCTGCTTCCTTGAAGAATCTTACATAGCTCAATTAATACGGGACAAAGAGAGGTTGTTTTGATTCAAATTCTAAGTGTATAACTTCCTCTCATTTTCACTACAAATTATTTATGCTTTAAGGAAAAGGTATATTACAAGGAGCTGTATGTTCAACGTTTACATAATTTATATCAGGCGCGTACGCAAGGGGGGGGGGGTTCGGGGGTTCAAACCCCCCCCCCCTTTTCGTTTCCTTTTTTTTTTTTTTTTTTTTTGCTTGTCTCCCCAGAGGTCGGTCTGGTCAAGGAGTTATCGGGCAAGCGCCTGATAACTCCTTGGTCTGGTTACGGACAGTTCCCCTACCCAATAATGTATATGACAGCAATAATGAACAGAATCTCATGTTTCCGACGAAAAACACAGAAAAAATTTCCGCTCGCGTCGCTCGCTCCATTTTATTATATCTTTTATTTCCGCATGTCGCCGACATGATCACGGTATCGCCATTAACAAGGCCATACATGATTATCATGATGTATACTTATGAATACAAGTGAACCAAGACAAAGACATACGTTTTCTTACAAAATATGTTTTACCAATATGAAAACCAAAATGACGGAAAACGCTAAAATGTCGGTTAGCTCGCTCCGCTCGCTCGTAATAATTTATGAAATTCCATAAGTATCTAGTCTCCTGTTCAAGGCCGTATTATGAGTGTTACGAATAGAAGGACATGTAGCATCGACTAATACTTGATTTACTAACAAACTATTGACAAGAAATGTATGTTTTGACGGGGAAACGCGAAAATTTCGGCTCGCTCGTAATCATTTATGAAATTTCTTAAGTTTCTAGTCTCTTGATCAAGGCCATATCATGAGACTTACGAGCAGAAGGACATGTATCATCAACTAATATGTAATCATTACCAACAAGCTATTGAGAAGAATTGTATGTTTTGACGGAAAAACGCAAACATTTCGGCTCGCTTGCTCCGCTCGCTCGTAATTATTCATGACATTTCTCAAGTTTCTAGTGTTCTGATCAAGGCCATATCCAGGCGCGTAGCCAGGGGGGCGGTCGCCCCCCCCCCCAAACGTCCCCAAAAAGAAAAAAAGAAGGGAAAAAAGAGAAACTCCTTCACTCTTCTTGCTTTAAATTCATATATGAATTTTGCTTCCGCGCTGCGCGCGGTTAAATGACAATATTGAAGTTCTCCATTGTTCCCCCACCTTTTCTCTAACCCTGTTTTTCCACCTCAGCTATGTGCTTCTTGCCAGTTAAAGTTAAAATTGTACACATTAGGGCATGAATTTGAGTAAGGTTAGGCCGAAGTAAATGTATGAAGTTATCTTTTTTTTTCAATTGATCGCGCAACTTCTGGTCTAGCTGGTCGGCTCCGAGCGGGTAAAATCTTTATATCAGTTTCTGCCGTCACCTCCATAAAGTCAGCTTCTCCCGCTTTTCAGCTCATTACTATAAACAACCATGCATAATTTGGGGGCAAACAGGTTCCTAATTTAAAAAGAGGAAGGTATGGAATTCGTGTCGTATTAAATAAAAAAGTACAATATTTTTTTATCAAATTGTATTAAACTTCATGTCATTTCCCTGTATACATTCATCTCCTGTCCTGTTTTGCGCCCTCAGTTTGAAATTTTGAATGACACTTAAGTTTCTTTATATTCAAAATGAAGCGCTTCAGGATAAGTCAAAAAAATTAATCATCCTTTATTATATAGATAGATAATTTCAATAAATCACAGAAGTTTCAACTTTATGCGCACTATTTTCCTTGTAATGAAGTTCAATAATCTTAGAAAATCAATTGAATTAGAGACGATTGGGTATTAGAGATATCTACATTTGATGAAACGTCCGCCCTTTGAAATCTCAGAGTTTCATTGCTCATCGCGGGGAGGAATATCTTCCTCTACCAATCTTCTCCTCTGTTTTGCGAGTTAAAAATATGCACTGATGCTAAATTGTTTGTAATCAAATCTGATCTTTCCAAAGAAAGTTTCAATATATCTTTGAGAATACCCTTTTCTCGGGACCCTTTTTATGACAAGAAAAATTGATAAATCACTTTAGCTTCCGCGCTTCGCGCGGAGTTATTATCATTTTAATTTCCTCCATTGTATACCTCTTTTGTGCGTTTACAATCACTTTTAAAAACAAGGTTCAAAATCGCAATATAGTCAACCGAATTGGAGGTACTAGAGACAAGAGAAACGGCTCCTTTTCATTTTAATTTATGAAACACTAAAAGCTTTGCGCTTCGCAAGGGAGGGGAAACTCCCCCTCCCTGCACCCACCCCCTTCGCGCGCTCTGTAAGTGTTGGCACGCTTCGCGTGCATTTACCGCCCCGTCCAAAATGAAATCCTGGCTACGCGGTTGGCCATATCATGAGTGCTACGATCCGAAGGACATGTAGCATCGACTATGATACCAACAATCTATTGACAAAAAGGTTATGTTTTCAACGCAAAAACGAAAACATTTCTGCTCGCTCGCGGGTCATGACCGCACTGTTACATACCCATCCAAACTTAAATGTTACTGTCTTATTTGCAGCGCTGAAAAAAAAAGAAAAAAAATCATCACCTCCCCCCCTCATCACTTTTTAGAGACTGGGCGGGAGATTTAAAAAAAAAATCAGCTCCAACCCCCCCCCCTTTCAAAAATCCTGCGTACGCGCCTGATTTATATAATAACTCTTTGTAGCTGAACTGATCCAAACTGTCATCAATTATTGCATTAAATTGATATGAATGAAACTGACCTAAGCTCAACTGATTTGTTATAAATTATCATTTCCATATTAACGGTCATGAAACGGGTAGCAAATATTATTTTCGGTGAATACTTGTCTATTCTTTCGTTTAAAGTGATTAGTTAACATTGGTTTGACTTTTAAAAAAATCTGAGATAGAAGGTTACACTTGTCACCTGTGTCTGTGATATGTTACAAAAATGAAGCCCAGAAAAAACTGCGTTCGAAAATGATTATTTATTGCTTCAAAAATTGAAATATAAAGTGACCGGAAACACCATCTTAATTTCATCCCATACACTTATGTGTACTATTTATGTGTCTATAAGACGCCTATTTACAAAATCTGGGTTTGCATTGTAGTTTTAGCTTTTTATTCTCAATAATGATTGTTTTCAGGGTTTATTAGTTCTAATACATGCACTTGTACACATGTTTCATCTTGGTTTGAGAATTTTTTAAATCGGCTGCTCACAAAGTTGAACAATACCTTTAATCTTGACCATATTTTAATAATTGATTACAGATACAAAGCATCATCCAGGGGACTAAAGCTCGCAGAAAATAACAAGCATAGACAGACCTACAGCAACCCGACCAACGGCGAACCGATTATCATCAAACCAACCAACAATCCGATTACCAACAAACCGACCAACAGCAATCCGATTACCAACAAACCGACCAATGGCGAACCGATCAACAACAACCCGACCAACAGCAATCCGATTAACAACAAACCGACCAACGGCAAACCAATCAACAGTAAAGCAACCAACAACAAGCAACAAACCGATCGAAAGCAAAGAGACCAACCGAAAACCAACCAACAGCAAACCGACCAAAAATAAAACCGGTCAATAGCAAACCGTGAAGCAGAAAAAAAAATCAACGGGAAGCAGATCAAACTAGATTAGAATAAACAACGAGCCGAAATAGAAAGAACGCGAAATCAAACTCATGACCACTTAAACCTTACCTAAAACAATTCATTTGGATTTTCTATATAACACCGATTCTGATCAAGGACATAACTGGTATTTACTTAATATTAAAAAATGTGATTTAAGAGTAGCAAAATATTAGTGTGATGTTATAGATAATAAGAGGCGTACTACTTTAAAGAGAGAGGAGGGTATAAGTTGAAGGGAGAGGCTCTGAGTAATGCCGATCGTTGTTTCACACTAGTTCTTCAAATAAAAAATGTGTTTTCTTGATTCTAGGATTTTAGTTTGTGTCTCTTTACAAGACATAGACAAGTCGATAAGTATTTCTTATATTATAATATAGCTGGTTTATCAAACAAAAGCCAATATAGTCTCCAATTCATTAATGTGTGTACATAACTTCCGTATGAAATTGAGAAATTATTAGCTAATGGGTCAGAATATTTTGTTTTTCAGTACAGAAAAGGGGGCCTGTTTTAATGTGGGGCACTTTATATTAAGATCCTATTCATTACCTTAATATCTCTTGAAGAAAAGGCACTGTGCCATTACCATTCTCTTTTTGAACTCAAATAAAAGACTGCCCCAAATTTGTAAGAATTTCAATATAATCATGATCATTCTGCTGCTAATTTATTTTAACCCCCCTCCTTACTCATTTTCGCCTTTATTTTTTTCTTCTATATGAATTTCCTTGCTAACCAACTACAGAAATCTGACCTTCATTGGCCTTAATCTTGTTCTAAGCATGTTTGAAAAATAAAACAACCAAAAAAATATCAAAGTTATCAAATTAAATGCAAAAAAAGGAAGAGGCAGTTAATGGTAAGTCAATGAAAATGGGAGGCATTATAGCTGTTGGGTAGAGGTGAAATGAACGGAGCATGTATTTTATACAATTTTAAACCATTCGTTTTAACGAATCTTTTGTAGATAGTGGGGCAAAACATGTGAGTTTATGTTCTAGAGGCAATGTTTTATGTTTTGTGTTAGTGTAAACGTCATATAACAATGCGTAGAAAATTAGGAATTCGTGCGAAACAATATATCATAGTCTAGAGATAGGTAGTGTAAAAAATAATTTACAAAAACGTGTGGTATTGAATATTTAAAATCAACTGAATACCGCGTGTTTAAGTTATATTATCGAATAAACATGATAAAGGTACAATTTGAGATGCTTATCATATTTGCGGCAAATTTTGTTTGCAAGCGCATAGATGTTATTTTTGTACATATTTTATTTTTAGCCGTCCTTATTCATTTTTTGAGCTACAATATTTAATACACATATCGTATAATCCTGTGCATGTTCGATATTTTCATTTGTTTAAATAGAATGATAGGTCTATCGATAGTTTATGTACAAAATATAAATGATTGTATCGTCTCATGAGCAAAGTAGTTTATTTAATCACCTATATTGACCTCAGAAACGTTATTTTGACTGATGCATATTAATTTGAAGGAGAAAGTATGAACATGTGTATAGGTCTTAATTGAGTTTGTACAGTGTTTGTGATTAGAACGTTTAAAGCATTGACCGTGAACGCTTGAAAGTTGTATAACTCTGAAACAGATATAACGCGCACACAAACATTTCATCAGAACATTTATCGTCGATTTTACACAACCATACACTCAATTTAAGCTGTCTGATTAAAGGTTATTCGTCAAATTAACATTTGTAGTGATATGAGTTGTGTGTGATTACTTGTATGAACAAAATAAACCAATGGTAATTAGCTACCCCCTTTAATTTAATATTAGTTGTATTTACTGTGAGAATGCGAATGAGTGTATTTTCGTTTCAGAGTTAATAAATGCCGGGGGGGGGGGGCACTGCCATTAGACAGTGGACAACACCAGCGAGAAAAAAAAAACCGTGGAAAGGGGGTTGTTTTTCGCGGTTATATCAGCAGAATGCGAATGATGTTTCAAAAACGCCCAAAATGAGAAAACAACGATCGCTAGGTCATGGTGGCCTTATTCGAGTGGAGTATATGATTTGCAAATCGGGGATATCTGCATGGAATCCGCGTTTAGCGTGTCCTGACGGCCTGCCCTTGAATCCTGGTTTAGGGTGCTTCCACTCTTGAATGGCAGTGACCATCCCTCCCCCTTCCCTGGAACAAATGAAAACCAAACATTCATGATTTACAAAAAAAAATATTAGGAGTTTGAACAGGTAATAGATAATGAGACTTTTGGTTAAAGCGAAACAATATTGTTCTTGTTTGCAGTGGATAAAGAGAGGTCCATGGTTCAAGTTAAATGTCAATTGCCCTCTCTCCCAACAAATTGGGCACATTTTGAAATAATGATATTAATGAAATCATCATGCAGTAATGATCCAAGGACTTTTCCATGACATGAAACACTCAATCAGCTGATTTGAAATTAAATGCTTAAATCATCCTCCTCAAGAAAATATTAGCTGATATCGGGTAAGAAACCACAACGAAAGTGAAGTGGGCAACCTGCTGAGAGCGACCCAGAGGTAGACAAATTGCAGGCCAGGGGTTCCCCGTTACCTGACCACCTTGAAACAGAGCCGCTTGCAGGTACCGCGGGGCCACCCTCTCCAAATGATAGTGAGTTTTCGCAATTGCAAGGGGCCAATTCTACAACATAGGAAATATATTGAAAATGCCCGTCACATGACAATGAACAGATTGGAGTTCGATCATTGTCAAAGACTGGTGAATCGGGACAGCTGACTAAAAATCGCAAATTATGATGTCGTTTGTCCAGAGTCCTGGGGAGCGTTTTATCAACATTTTTGTCCAAAAAGTTTTAAGATCTGACATCTTTCCTTGATTTTTATTTGGCTGAGAGGTACCTTTGTTTGGTAATTGTCGGATAAACCAGGGCTTGTCGGATAAAACGTCCGACAGGTCCTTTAATGAAACGCTCCCCAGGACTTCAGCGCTGTTTTGATTCACCGATCTTCG
This sequence comes from Lytechinus variegatus, assembly GCF_018143015.1. Taxonomy (NCBI): domain Eukaryota; kingdom Metazoa; phylum Echinodermata; class Echinoidea; order Temnopleuroida; family Toxopneustidae; genus Lytechinus; species Lytechinus variegatus. The sequence goes on from NC_054749.1 coordinate 19,522,615, forward strand.
ACAAATGCTTCTTTGTCACGGAGAGCTCTTGACAATAGGTTCTCAATGTTCCAGGAAGCGTCTACGTAGTGGTTGCGAAAGCCCCCTAATTACTAGTGTTAAGACGTTAATTTTTTTCTGTTGCTTTTGTGCGTGTGTAAGGATGTGTTTGGATGGTGCGTGCGTGCGTATTTGTTTTATAAACGTTTAGTGACAAATGGCGGGGTAATTCTTCCTTTTTCTTTTTTTCTTTCTTTTTTTCTTTCTTACTTTCTTTCTTTCTTCCTTCCTTCCTTCTTTCCTTTCTTTCATTCTTTCTTTCTTTCTCTCTTTCTCTCTCTCTTTCTTTCTTTCTTTCTCTTTCTTTCTTTTTTTTTCAAAGAGGAAGACGATCCTGACATTTAGTCGATTTTGAAAAAACGAGAAAATGGAAAAGGCATGAGAACAGGTTTGGCCAAAATCCATCAAAAATTTTTAATATTGTGACGTCACATGACTGAGCTACCGTATGTCGTATACGGCACGTCTTAATGGAGGAAGCGCTCGTTGTATTCTTTCTTATTCTACCCTTGGGTGTTTGCAAACCTCCATCTTATCGTTCTTAGTCTTCTACCCTTAAAAAACAATCATGATGTCATGGTGGACTCCACCTTTAATGGTACGACCATATGCATCGATAGATGGGATGATCAGATTTAAGATGATGATAATATATATTGCGCACATATCCACCTTGTTAGGTGCTCATGGCGCTCCTATATTACCCGGCTAAACTAGGCGTTCATAGCGCACACAGATTTTTTAAGGAATTACTTCCTACCGGTACCCATTTACCTCACCTGGGTTGAGTGCAGCACACTGTGTATCAGTTTCTTGCTGAAAGAAATTACGCCATGGCTGGGATTCGAACCCGCGACCCTCTGTTTCAAAGTCCGAAGACTAATCCACTGGGCCACAACGCCTCACAACGACCCGATAGGAGTGGCTAAAAGGTGGTAGTATAGCGAGAGAGATGGTGGTGATGGAAATGACTTTGTGTGATCTGCACCAAAAAGCTACAGAAAAAAACATTATTCAAATAATGAAATATAAATATTGTTATTATGTCCCATACACCTCCACCTCTTTGCTCTCCTGAAATGAATGAATAAATTCCTAAATCCAATGAATACATTGAACACCTTTGTCTCCCCATGACAGTCCTGACAGTGATTATGATCATCATGGACAATGACCCCTCAACAAAATCACATCGGCACTCGATGTAACTCAATCTTCTACGTCACACAGGTTTACCCCAGGTACCTAGGGCAATTAGTTATACAAGTGAGATCGGATTATGACAATTATCATATTAAATTTGACTGAAAACAGCAATAGAAAGTGCCACTATTTGTTTTTGCCGTGGGAACCGGTAAGGCATCAGGGTTCTGTTTCATAAGGACTTGTTGTAATAACAAATGCACATATTTATAACAAATTTACTATCAGCCAATAAGATTGAAGGATTTCAGTAGCTTTTAACTGTTATTGCAAATTTGTTATTATTACAAGTTTTGTGAAACAGGCCCCAGAAAGTATAGGGGTAGGGAAATGTATGTTTGTCTTTTGAAAACTAGGATTGAAGAAAAATTGATGTAGCATTGTATTATTTCGGGTGGGGAGTTAATGAAATATTGGATTGCATTTTTATTATTTACTCTGGTTTTAGGGAAAATTCCGAACGCGTGAATCATGTTAGCAGCTGACAAGACAGGGAAAATACTATTTTGCTCGTGACATGTGTATGTCCAGGGTGGTATGTCTTTCGAAGTAGGTCTACATGGGCGTATAATATATGGGGCATTGCCTGTTTGTTTATTATTTGATTATTTAATTAAGGGTAACATTCTATATTACGTTTGATTTAGAAGAATAAAAAGCGTTACAGGTTGAAAAAGAGAGGGCTATAATGGGTGCTAGGCAAAATAACGAAATATGGGAGAGTGCAATTTTAAAAACGACATGGAAAGCACGGAAGGAGGGAGTAGAAGGGGAATAGAGATGAGGGAGAGAGAGGGTTACAGACAAGGGGGAGAGGGAAGAGGTGGGAATGGGGTGTGGAAAAGAGAGAGTGGGGGTTGAAACTAGATTAAATATTTGTTACTGAGACACGAAAAATGACGCAAAAAATGAGAGAGAAATTATTAAAAGGGACACCTGCAAGAGAAAGTGAAAATAACGAATTAAAAAGGGAAGCGCCATGGAGGCCGTCATAAATTGTGCGATTCGAACCACAAATTAGGTGATAGAATCGGAACAAGAATTCAATAATTCCCTTTTCTTAATGTTCCAAAGTTTGAAGTGTATGAATAAAAGCATGACCTCCCTACCCCCTTCCCATCATGCTCTACGAGCTAACAGGACTTCGAATTCCTGTATCACCAGGGAGTCAAACTTTCTTGCCTATAAAACCCTCTCCTCGCTCCAGCCTCCAACTGCACTTTCTCTCCACGCCCCATCCTTCATCATCTCTGATTCACTAACATCAAGATTTTGAATTAAAACACTTCTTTTGGGCAGATTTTGTCATTTCATTTCTACATACATGAATCGGGAGAATATCCCGTTTAACTATATCCGTTTGTCTTAAAGATGTGTGCTCTGTTACAAAAACAAGCTGCACATTCAATTCGGAAACTTGATAAAACAAGAGTAATATTATCGTTTTGGTAAGATATTACTCTGATAGATCGAGCTCAATCGCTCTGATGGATATTGAATCCTAAAATGTGATTATCCATTCATCATTATCATTGCTTCTATAGTTGACTCTTAAAATACATTTAGCTGCAACTCTGGAGATATTATTGCTGGATGAAAAAATACTTTGTCTGAACAACACCGTGCATTTAAGTGTAAATAAACCAGAATTGTCAGAAAGATGTCGTCTCGAGGCCTCAGCTTTAGCATTGATAATATTCTTGGTCTTGAAAAATCGTATGATCTCAATCACGGAGCAGAGAATGATCATCAAGGATTCAAGACTGCTTCCAGGAATGGGATACTATCGAGAGGTATGGTACTACAATATATTCTTTCATGTATTAACATACTTTCTGTGAGTTTTTCTTTATTTCTTGTAAGCAAGCAAGAAAGTTAAAAATTAATAACTACATTGTGAGTAGTTATCTCTGTTGTGAATGTACATCTATTAAATGTATCTGAGACAGGTTTGAACAATGGATATTCCTGAAAACTGGAAATATAATTTTATTCCTGAAAAGATTAATTATTTTGTTCGAATTGTTATGCATTATATTTTGTATTGATAATGGTATGATAGATTATGTACACTTCCAAAGTAATGCGTCAATTACCTGAATTCGACAGTAACAAAATTCTGCTTAAGAATTATTTCAAGAATAGAAAATATATCTCGTAGAGTCAAATTGTAAAATGACTAAGTTTACAATGAAATTATTTCAATTATGACCTCCGTTTGGATGGAGTGATCGATATGTTCAGTTCTGTTTCCCTGTGTAACTTTACAACATAAATATTATCGGGAATGATCACCAAAGTATTGCCTTCATTATGAAAGCAAAAGGAAAAAATAGTAAACATTAGGAATGTACCATATAAGCGGATTTTTTTATTTTGGCTCCCCATAATTAGCACAGAGTTAGACAGTGGTCCAAGTTAAACATGACTTCAAAATACGCATATTAATGCAGTGTGAAAAATAATAAGCAAAGGTTGTACAAAGTGACTTGAGCATAAACATGTCATTTATGGCCCATATTATTTCTGTTGTATCCGATTTAAAAACAAAAACAAATTTTGGCTAGGTTTATCAAAATAAACTTAACGTATCATTCATCCTCAACAATTAAGGTGTCTCTATTGTACTTCTTTCTTATGTAAATTAGAAGCGTGTGTGCCAGAAGGCGCCCCATTCATGTCGTTTACACGACGATGTGCGACTTCGTATTTTCCATTACGTAATATTCTCGTGTATAGTCGTATGCAATAACGAACAACTCATTCATTACCTAATTTTGACTCCCCCCAATTTCTGTTACTTTAACTTTGAATTTCATCAAGCCACTTGGCTGCAAGGATAACATAACTAATTATTATGAAGATAACATGTAATTTTACTCACGCAATTGGTCTTGCATCACGAAAATAACACGAAATTAAACTGCAACTCTGAGCAACACTTTTCCCGTGACGAAACAAATTAAAAACACGCCCCCAAACTGTCAAATTCAAATTCTCATCGCCGCTTCTGACGTCTATTTACATAAGGAAAAAAATCCATTATACATCAGTTAATGAATTATGAAAAATTCATCGTGTACATGACAATCGTCATCATCATCAATATCATTATTATTAATCATTATTATTGCTATTTTTATTATTATCATTATCATTATTTCCATTTTCCACAACTTGATGTTATATTGGTATATTAAACAGCAACCGGACTTCTTCCAGAAATCTAGGGTCATTGTTCTATATTCTGTCAAATGGGTCCTCTTCTCATTGTTCACTTCTCTTTTTAATTCAAGACCTTCCGTAGGATATGAGCTGTTCCAAGCAAGCTTGCCTTCTGTATCGTTTTAAAGGACACCTCGAATCCTAGAACAAACAGAAAGCTGTCTTGTTGTCACAGTTTATATTATTATTATTATAATTATTATCATTATTATCATTATTATCATTATTATTATTATCATCATTATTATTATTGTTATCATTATTATTATTATTATTATTGTCATCATCATTATTATCATTAATATTATTATTTTCATCATCATTATTATCATTAATATTATTATTATCATCATTAATATTATTATTATCATCATTATTATCATTATTATTATCTTTATTATCTTTATTTTTCATAGTGCCCCTCCCATTCCCCGATCGATCTAACATTGTGGATACAACTTGTTCGTCTCACCCAGGGTCGTCAGGACTTCCATCAACTTCCTCCTCGATCCCGCCACCGTCGTCGGCTCTCGATGTCGCATGCAGGCGAAAACCTCGTCGAATGCGTGTTCGCACCAACTTCAGCGCGTGGCAGCTGGAAGAGCTGGAACGGGCCTTTTCAACCACCCATTATCCAGATATCTTCATGCGAGAAGCTCTGGCGATGAGGCTCGACCTCATGGAGGCTAGGGTTCAGGTCAGTCCATGGTTTTGCGGCTTGGGTATTTATTTTATTTTTTTTTCAATTCTTTGAAAGTTATTTGTACAGTTTAAACTCTCGACTATAAGTGGTCAAGAGTACGAAGCGCTTGAAACGAAAAGAAATAGGAGCTATCCCAATTACCAAATAATAAAACGATTGAATTATATTACATTTTGTCTTTTTTTTTCTTCTCGTATTGCTACTCATTCACTTCTTAATTTCATTAATTCAGATTCAGATTCAGATTTTATTTCCAACAGAAATAGCAAATATACAAATCATTTTCATACATTTTAACAAATATTTACAATACATTAATGATAATAACATATAAAAAAAATACAAAATATTTTATAGAAAAAATTATAATACTTTGGAAAGAAAAGTATCTGTGGAAATGGGGGATTCACTCAAAAGCATCGCTTGTATAATGTGAACCCCCCTAAAGGAAGAGAATAGAGGAGAGAGAGAGAGAGAGACGCAATGGTTGCTATTTGCCTACGAAGATTTACAGAATAGATGAAAAAGAACAGGATAACTCACAGAACAAGACAAAACGAAGAAATAATAAAAATAAAAAAGAAAAAACAAAACAGGACGACAAAAGTAGAATAAACGTAAAATAGAATCAGGACAAATTACGACCGAAAAGAGAGGATAAAACAAAATGATAAAGACAAAAACATAACTTGAAGTCTGAGAGGAGATGATAACAAGCGCGAATTAGTAATGAAGACCTCGGTAGGATTGAAGTAAGAAGTTTTCAGTTTTCTTTTAAAAGAATGTATGGAAGGGCTGTTTTTTATGTTAATGTCGAGGGAGTTCCAAAATCTAGGACCATCGAACATAAATGTACTCTTTGCCAATAAAGTTCTAAAACGGGGTAAATGAAATTCGTTAGATTGCCTAGTAGGGTAATTATGAAAAGACCGATTAAGAGGAAACATAGAATCAAATACACGTGGAAGTGTGTTTTTGTCAAATTTAAACATAAATTGTCCTAAATGAAATAAGTATAGGTCGCTTATCTTCAGCAATTTGCTATCAAAAAATAGTGGGTCAGTGTGTGAACGAAAAGCTGAATTATGAATAACACGAAGGGACTTCTTTTGCAGTAATAACAGTCTATCTAAAATGGTTTGGTGGGTGCTGCCCCAGGCAAGTATCCCATAATTCAAGTAAGGCAAGATCAGGGAAGAATATAGCATTAAAAGTGATGACGACGAAAAATGATATTTTAGTTTATTGATAATGCCAATATTTCGCGAAATAATCTTACATATACAATCTATGTGGTATTTCCAGGAAAGCTTATTATCAACGGTAACACCGAGAAATTTAATGAATGTGACACTTTCTAAATTAGTGTCATCTAAAACAATGTCCATGGGAAGTGTATCAATGGAATTGCTAAATAGCATATATTTAGTTTTAAGTAGATTAAGAGACAATTTGTTGGATCTTATCCATTGTGTGACTTTTAAAAGTTCATTATTAACAGTATTTACTAAGGTATATGGATTTTTATGGGAATAAAAATCCATATATTTTTTTTTTTTTTTTTTTTTTTATTTATTCATTTTCCAACACGTGGGCTGGATAGCCCTCTTCAGCCTAGCGGCTGTTCTTCTGAGGGGTCCAGATATTAAAAACATACAAAGTAGATAGATTACAAATGAAAAATACTTTACATACGTGAAAAATACATTGTAGCAAACAATAAAATACAAAAACACATAACAAAAATCATCAAATTATTACCATTAAAAAAATGGGGAAAGGGGGAGGGTGGGGGGGCATGCAAACATGGAAGTTAATCCTTGAGGTCATTCAGTACGTTTGATAGGCCTAGAGTGTTTATTTTCCGTCTAAATGTATTTAATGGGGTTTCGAATGGAATGTGTTTTGCAAGGGAATTCCACACCTTTGCACCTCGGAAAAGGAAACGTCTTTTTCCGAATTCGGTTTTGGGCAAATTTAATGTTAACTGCATATTACCGGATCTGGAATTATAATTGGATTTACGGTAAACAAATATCTCTTTTAAATAATTGGGACCTAAATCATGTAACAATTTATACATTACTATTGCCAGCTGTTTAGTTCGGCGAATCTCTAAGTCGTCAATGTTTAAAGTTGAAAAAATAGATTTAGTTGGAAATAAATGGTGAACTTGTAGAACGGTTCTTAGAGCCCTATTTTGTAAGGTTTGTAATCTTTTACAATTAGTCTTTGAGGTATTTCCCCATACAGAGGCACAATAGTCAAAATATGATTGAATGACCGATTTATAAAATACCATTGCAATTGTTTTACTGATGTAAGGTCTTATCCTCTTAAGAAGATATAAACTTTTTACAGCTTTTGCCTTAACATGCTCTATTTGCTTATTCCAACTAAGATTCTCATCGATGAATACACCGAGGTATTTGCAAACACTTACTTTCTTATTAACCTTTCCATCAATTTTAATGGTAGGATTTTCGATTTCTTGATTACACTTGCAAAGTCTCTGCTTACTGCCAATTACAATAGTTTCAGATTTATGAATATTAAGTGCTAGTTTGTTGCGTTTCAACCACAACGAGATGATATTCAAATCTTTATTGATTTTTTCATAAACTTGATAAGGGTTAGTACCTGTGTGAAATAAGCAGGTATCATCGGCATAAAGAGCCAACTGAGTATTTTTCAGTAAGTTAGGTAAATCATTTGTGTACAAACAGAAGAGAATCGGGCCTAATAATGTACCCTGGGGTACACCGCAGGTTACATTTCTAAGGCTGGAAGAAACACCATTGACTTGAGTATATTGTTGTCTTTCGACATGTAAATAATTTTCAAACCATTTCAGGGCTATTCTATCAAAGCCATACATTTCCAATTTTTTAAACAAAATAGAGTGATCTACACTGTCGAATGCCTTTTTTAGGTCAATCATCACAACTCCTACGATTTCTCCCTTATCAATAGCAGACATCCATTTATCAGTAACATTCAAAAGGGCACTCTGTGTAGAATACCTCGGTCTAAAGCCAGACTGGCATTGTGAAAGGATATCATTTTCTTCAAGATATTTGTATACCTGATTATAAACAATTTTCTCCATGACCTTAGCCAATACCGATATGACTGAGATTGGTCTGTAATTGCTTAAAGAATTTTTATCTCCATCTTTAAATATTGGAGTTACTCGAGCAAGCTTCCACTGTTTTGGAACATAACTAACATTCAGTGACAGATTAATAACATATGTCAATGGAGCTGCAATAATATGGGCAATATAAGGAATAAATCTAGCTGGTATTGTATCGGGTCCAGTTGCCTTGTCACCCGATATTGATTTCAAAATTTTCATTACATTGGGTACAGTAACACTTTCGAAGGCAAACTTAGATCCAACTATATTGAACTCAGAGAGCGCACAAGAGTCTAGGTTTGGAATTTCACTCTGAATATTAGCACCAATATCGCTGAAGAAGTCATTAAAAGTATCTGCAAGGTCTTTACCTTCAATGTATTCGTTGTTAACACAAATACGTGAAATTGGCGATTTTCTATTTTTGTTAGAGGTCAGATATTTCAAGGAGTTCCAGACCAATTTGTAGACCAGTCTTTATAGCTTCTGCATACTTTACTCGATATTTCACAGAAAATTCACAGCGAAAACTCTCCTAGCTCACATATCTGCCGAGTTATTAGAGTCTGTTAGGCCCTTTATTATTTATCATTTATATTAGAATCGTCTGCACAAAGAATGAACGAAAGGATATCAGATGATTTACAAAAGTCATTAATATAAATGATAAATAATAAAGGGCCTAACAGACTGCCTTGCGGGACTCCACAATTAATGTATTGCATGTTGGATGCATGACCATTCAAAGATACAAATTGACGTCTGTCGGACAAGTAGCTTCTGAACCACTCCAAGGCCTTCCCGCGCACACCATAATGAGAAAGTTTATGTAATAAGATATCATGGTTAATGGTGTCGAAGGCCTTGGAGAAGTCCAGAAAAATGCCGACTAAATGTGAGCAATTATCAAAAGCGTGGGCCACTTTATCAACGAAATTCAATAGTGCATGTTCTGTGTTGTGTTTTTCTCTAAATCCAAACTGAAAGTTAGAAAAAATATTGTGAGATTTAAAAAAATCAATTGTTTTGCTATAAACCACTTTTTCTAAAATTTTTGACAAGGATGATAATAAAGAAATTGGGCGATAATTACTGACACTTAACTTGTCACCCTTTTTGTACAATGGAATGACCTTGGCAATTTTCATGCGATCAGGGACTTGACCGGAGGTTAGAGAAAGGTTAAAAATATATGTCAAAGGATCGATAATTTCAGATATTATACCTTTTAAAATAAAGTTATTGACATCATCATAACCAGGACTTTTTTTATTATTCAAATTAGATACAACGTCAGTAATATCTTTTTTGACTACGGGAGTGAAAAATATTGAACTAGAATTAGGTGTACCTAGGTAATCATGAAAGTGTTTTGTTGAAGGGGGGATGTCTCGAGCTAGGTTAGTTCCTATAGATGAAAAATAGTCATTAAAAATATTAGCTATATTTTCAGGATCACCAATAATATCACCGTTAGACCTAATTTCAGTTATATCGGACTTGTTACTGGATAAATTCATGGCTTGTTTAAGAACTTTCCATGTGTTTTGAATGTCGTGTTTATACAGAATTATTTGATCAGTAAAATATCTTTTCTTTGCCAAACGTATTGTTTTAGTTAAAGTATTCTTATATGTGGTGTATTTAGTTTTTGCCTGAAGAGTACCTTTAAGTTTGGAATTATAATATAAACTGTTTTTTCTGTTGATTGAACGCAAAAGTGCTTTGGATATCCAAGGAAGTCTCGGTGATTTTTTGTAGTTAGTTTGTTTATCTTTTACTTTTGGAATATGCTTGTCTAATTCACTGTTAAAAATATTAAGAAAATTATTGAAGCATGTGTTTACATCGTTATTGTTATAAATAGGCGACCAGTCAACAGATTCTAACGAAACACCCAATCTTGCAAGATTCTCGGGAGTAGGTCTCCGCCTTGATGGTTTGGAAGGATTAATACACGAATTTTTAAGGGGAAAATGTGACATAATGGGAAAATGATCTGTCAGATCGGATAGTATTATTTCAGAATCAGGAGACGGCATGATGTTACAAAATATGTTATCAATAAGGGTTGCAGAGCGATCTGCAATGCGAGTGGGTTTTGATATTAATGGCAAATATGAAGAAGTCAAAAATGTTTCAAGAAATTCATGGGCAGTATTGTTGCTGTCATGCTTCAATATATCGATATTAAAATCTCCTAATATAAAAACATCTTTGTTCACCAACAATGGATTTCTAACTAAGTTAGAAAGATAAAGTAAAAATCATTGTGGTTGGAATTTGGTGGTCTATATATAACACCTACAATTATATTTTTGGAATTTAGGACATTGATTTCGATAAAAAGTGACTCTACATATTCATTCATAGTAGTGATTTCGTCATGAATTTTGTATTCATAATTGTGGGAAACATATAACGCAACACCACCGCCATGTCTATCTTTCCTGTTATTAAAAACGAAATCATATTGATCTAATGCAAATGGAATATTGGATTCATCAGTTAACCAAGTTTCTGTAAGTCCAATAATGGAAAACGAATGTCTAGATGAATTATTGTCTAAAAGCAGTTGGAACTCTTCGAAATGTTTATTTATGCTTCTTATGTTTAAATGTAATAAAGAAAAAATATCTTTGGAGAATTGTTTACTAGTGTTTTTGAATTGAAGTTCAGTGATGTATTCTGATGAAGGATTGCGAATTAAGTCATGATCAGTGTGAAAATCTAGAAGTTCTGATGATGCATTGATGTTGTTTGCTACAAAGTGGTTGTACGCCAAATTAGCCTGAGGGTTGCCATTTGAATTATGTGTATTCAAATTAATGGAGAGGTCATCATTACTCAAGGAATAAAACGGCATATCAGTTAAAGTATTCACGGAAGTACAGTTAGTGTCTCAACATTCGCTACTACTTTCGGCATTGAGTTGGTAAAAGAAGAGTAATTAAAATAAAAGGTCCTGTGTGGGAACAAATAAGTAACAGAGATACATAGAAACACGAACACATAAAAACAAATAACGAATTCATAAAAGTTCGAGAGAGGGCAGCATTTAGCAGAAATCTTCGTAGGCAGAGCGGACAAACGCGTCAGAGAGCAAAGATGGTAAACATACATCATTGATAATTACTGGAGAGATGCCCAAAGAAAAAAATCAATATAAGAAATGCAAATGATGAAAAATAACGATAACCCCATACAGGTTGGCAAATAACAAGATTAAGCATATCAATATAAGCAAAATCCATATTGTGGACATGAAAAGAGGCGACAATAATTTTTGCCACGTACAATTGAAAATAGATAAAATTGTTGCTGTTGCTAATTTTGGTAAAGACATGCAAACAGGCAATTTTCTATGAAAAAAAAATATACACCAGAGCAATAAATACATAACAAAGGAGAGTACGCTATACCAGGCCAATCAATACCAATCAGCCAGTCTAAATTTTAAAATTCATGAAAACACAAGAGAAAATTGGCAATGAGCATTTTAAAAGCTTCCATGAAAGCAATGAAAAATACAAGAGCGTCGCTTAGCCAAAGACAAGCTATACTTAAACCGGTCAGGGTCGAACATTCACATTTGAATAAAGCAATCTCAATTGAGTCAAAGTATGTTTAGAGAATGCATTATTATGACATAATCGGGAAAAAGGCGTGTAACAAATGTACGATTAGAAACATGCATCAAAGTATTGAACAATGAATAACAAACAACAAAAAAAAACGGAGATAAAAAAAGTCGAGGAATACCCATACTAACAAGGGTCTGGTATTCACATATGAACAAGGTACTTTCATGCTTATTAGGAATGGCATTGTTGTTCTTTTTTGTAAATGAATGTGGTAAAAGCTTACAAACAAAATTATGCAACGATCGCTTGACCAGAACCAAGCATGCAATTTTCACTATACCCATAACAATTGGGATCTGGAGTTCTGGCCAAATGCATGCTTAGAGAAAGTGATCATTGTTGCCATTTTATAAGTGTGAACAACAAAGGCATGCAAACAAGGCAATGTATATCGATAAATAGGCGATGGTACATCAATAATGACATTTTATCAAAACACGCGCGGGAAATCGTTGAAAAGTCATTTCAAGAAAAAATACATTATAACATAAAGCACTGGATAACATTTTGAGGCGCTCATCCAAAACCGAGCGGAGCCCAAAACCAACCGATACTGCCTTTTACATTCAATCTTTAATTACCCCCAATTATAATGCACTGCTTAAGAATGTGGTTGTTATGAACAGGGTAAATGCATGCAAGCGAAACAATTCGTAAGTTGCAATTATATCCAAAGGGAGAATGCCTGCAGACATGTAAATACTGAATACAAAATCAATTAATCTATTATGGCATGCATGATGGACAGCAGAATATTGAATTAAAAATAACAATGATATTTTTTTCTTATTTCATGTCTTCGATTTCTGCAATGTTGTCATAATTTAACAAAGAAATTCGTGTTTTTCCTGCTTCGGAAAATGTGTGCTAAAACTTTGGTCTCACCACCGAATTCTCCCGAATAGTTTTGAATCGATTCTCCCCGAATATGGCCCGATAGGTTGGATTCGGTGGATTCGGAACCTATTTGTCTCATATTCAGGGCAGAATCGCCAAGAATCGGCCTGAATCAAATTTGGTCATTCCGAATAAAACCGAATGCCACCCGAGTAGTGGCGAGAATCAGGCCGAATGTGACCCGATTGCTCCGATTACAGCCAAATATTGACCCGAGTCGGAACGTTATGGTTAATGCGCCGAGCTCGGAACGTTAAGCCCCGAATGATACGAATTGGTCCGAATCTGCCCAGAATACTCAGAACAACTCCCCTAATCCAACCGAAAGTATTCCGAATACATCTAAAATGTGGCCCGAATGAAATTGTCTCTTTTGTTTCTATTATATATTGTTTCGCTTTAGTGTTAGGTTAATTAATATGATTTTACTCCGATGAGTGCATGTTGAAAAGCTTAAGATTGTCCGTTTTTTAGGCTATTTTACGATATATACTGGAGATTTATTATGGCTACTCTTTCTGGAAGGGGTAATTGTGTCTCTGTAGATTATTTCATTCACCCGTTTTAATTTTTTTTTTCATAAATGACTTCTGAGCGTCTCTTTGACGAAGTAATGATTTCAAAATAGTAATTTCGTGACTTAAAAAAAAATCTCAATCGAAAGTAAGTCTTAAGTGACTAGATAGTGGTATCTTATCTTTCATTCTTTTTTACCTATTCAACTAATTCCCTTCTGAAAATCCTCGTCACATTTTCCCTCTCTTCCTGTCCCTATACTTGCCTATATACTCGCCTATGCTATCCACGACTAAATCCCCTTTCACAATTGACGTACGACCATTTGCGACCTTTTGGTCGCGTAACAGGCCGCAACAGGCATCAATCGCTATCCATCTCATAAGATCGCACAGAGGCTTTCACAAATGCAACAGCTGTCGTGCAAAAACAGCAACCAGTAAATCCCGTGCACGAGTAAGTCGCATATGCTCGTATTGTGCTCGTGCGAGTGGTCGTGCGATCACATGCGAGTGTTGCACGAGGGATTGCGAGTGGTTCATATCAGTCTCAAAAGTTTCGGACTGATTGCATAGTCGTGAGCAAAGGTCGTGAGAGTCGACGTGAGACAATGCGATTGCTCGTACGTTAAACCAGTGCGAGTGTTCGTGTGATTGATGTAAGGTATAAACCAATTCGAACTCAGCTTGCTCAGAGCAATGTAATATAGCAGCAATAGCTTTGGGCTTCCAAAGGGCTGTCAGCGAATCTGCAATGAGCTAGGTGCACGTATGTACATATCCTTTTGTTTGAATGAGCTAATAAATTAAACCTGCACTATTACGGTTTTATGTAACAATTAGTTATCCATAATTAAACCACAACCTTGGAAGAGTTTAATTTAAACCCGAATTCAGTATACGGGTCTATTTGTTGAGGGAGGAATGCCCTTTTCCGTATTTTCTCTAGGTTTTATTTCTGAAAAAGTTTGATTTGTTTTTTTAACAGACAAAAATATAAACCTATCTTGCTCTTTTAATTTTGTGCAGTTTATATAACAATTTTTCTTATATTTTCTGCCCTCTCTTTTATTCATTCTTAACTGCTATTTTGTATAAACACGGAGAAATGGTCGCATACATGCGAATGCAACGGTAGTGTAATGTGGTAAGCCGTGGTGCGATCGGTCTTACACCAGTCTTATCATGCTTATGGGCTAAATATTATCGCACCCAGTCACAAGACTGGTCTCTATAGGTCGCCAGCACATGTGCAAGTGTTTTACGACCTCCAGTCGACTAAATGCGACTACTTAGTTGTGCCACCTCTCACATCAAGTCGTACAACGTTGAACAACACTCACACGATGATCGCCTGACTGATGGTACGATCTGATGCCAGTGAATCGGTTGTATTTGATCGAGTTTGGATTTTAAACATGTTTAAAATTCACATGCGATCAGTCACGACCGTCTTGAGTTCGTGCGATCGTCTCCTACGACCGCGATCGCTCGCAAGACACCAAGAGATCGATCGTGCAAAAACAAGGAAAAACTGTTGCAGGCGGTCGTAAACTGTTTGTACGTCAGTTGTGAAGGGGCTTTACCCCCATACCCCTCGTATTTATTAGCTCTGCTATTCTATTTTCCTTAATATCTCGGTCACATTTGCTCTACGGCGGCCGTACGGCGAGTCGAAAACAGCCGTTTTATTTATTTTTATTCAAACCACCTATATTCAATTGGTACAAAAAATGATAAAACGGCTGTTTTCGACTCGCCGTACGGCGCGCCGTAGAACGAATGTGACCAAGGTATTATTAAGATAATTTCAGCTTCCGTTTTTACTTTCTCTTAGTCGCCTCCAATTAACTGCCCAATTTCTAATTTCCTTTCTATAATAATCTTCATTCTTTTCTTTTTCCATGTTTGTCTCTCCGTCACCATTTGATTTACCACCATAGGAAAAATGTATTCTATAAAGATTTTCAATGATTTCTAAGTTAATTTCTGGTCTCAATTAAGGGCATTAGTTGTACATCATCATGTGAATTTAGCAGGTGTTTGGCATAATCAAATTCATCTTTAACATTACAATTTATGTCAATCATTTAAGTAGATTCGATTTGCTAAAAAGGACGAACAACTTTAACCTGTGTTGTATCGAATCCCTTTATAATCTGTTCTTTCTTTTATCGGTACAATTTATTATACATTAGATGTTCTATGCAGCTCTGAGTTTAAAAGATTCGAAATCCAGCTCAGGTTTGCCATGGGTTTCATACCATTCATCACGTTCGTCCCACTCAATGGCAACGCAAATTTATAATCGAATCGAAGGCATTTAACCACTTGGAGTAAATGAACGATAATTTGTCTAATTAAAAGCCCTTCTACAATGGCTCGTGAAACCCGCAAAACAATTACCGTGACAAGTTCTCTACAATTACTAACCGCACACTTATACAAGCATTCCTCTGTTGTGCGTTACTCAGCTGCTTGTATCCTCGTCGGAGTATGGCAGAGATGGTAGATCGACCCCCGAGGTTCCCCGAGAATAGTAAGGTTACTAAGGGGGCCGATCGGTTGCTAACACAGCTGTGCAAAGATGGTAATTAATTTTGTCAGAGCTATTACCTGCATGACCTGTTAATGAAATAGATGTGCGGATATTTCGAAATTGAGGAAGGATCAATTAACACTCATGTGCTGAAAAGTGAAAATGATAGATTGCGCGGTAGATAATGATTTTCTAGCTTGACGATTCAGATATCAATATGATCCTATTAATTCCTTGATAGAATTGGAGTATGAAATGAAACATTTTCTCGAAAAGATTGCTGGTTTTCTCCTTGGAACGAGTTGGATATAAATAGTCATCGCAAGCTATGAGATTTGTGTTGGAGGCCCTAATCCAAATATATCTTGTCATTTTACTCTCTTGATAATAATTTATTTCTACCTTTGATGTGTACAGGTATGGTTTCAGAATCGGAGGGCTAAATGGCGGAAACACGAGAGAAGTTGTGGGAAACAGGTACCAAACCCATCAAAGAAAACGGACACTTTATCTTCGGGGATTACGAAAGGGTTGTCAAAGACAGACACCAAGGAAACTACGAAAAAGTCCCCGTATCCTTTCATAAGTTTAGCTAAGGGAAACGAGGCCTCGGATCATGATATGAGAGGGCACCAAACAATAGCTTGCCGATTTGAAGAGCGTGATCGTCATCCTTTTCGTTCCGACATCGTCAAAGACACGAATCAAAAACTAGCCCTACCATTTTTGCCGGCATCTACATCAAACGCCCCTAAGGCGTCGCCTTTTCAACCATCTCGGCGTCTCTATCTACCTTTACTTTGTCACGGAATGCCTCATCCTAGTCTGCATCAGCATCAACATCGAAGCTTGCCTCCAGATTCGTCGACAACATCAAACTGTCTGGTATCACCGATTGCAGCAGCGCCATCTCCGTTGATAGTTGAGCAGTCTTTTAGACTTTTCGATTCGTCCACGGCCTCGCTTTTCTCTCGGTCGACATTCCAGAATGGTTCGTCCCATAACATGTCTCGAGGATCAGAAGCAGACAATGATCAACTTTCCAATGATCCACGCATGGGTGTGACGTCAGACGTGAGACAAGCCAACAGCATCACGATATTAAGGGAAAGAGCTAAATTCTTGAAACAAGCTGAAATTCTTGAAACAAGAGAAAAGAAAACAGAAACATCGAGTTTTCCAGTACATTCTTGATTTAGATGTTTTTGTACCGTAAACCACAACAGCGATTCTTGATTTAGGTCTGTAATTCATATGTATCCCTGCATTTTCATATTCGATAATTAGACCTACATATTCAGAAGCATCATATCATCATAGAATACATAACTATATAGAGCAGAATTAAATTATCACAATAATCTATTATACAACTATAATTATGATTTTCATATTCTTTAAATAGTCAAATAAATGGTTTATGCTAATACATTATCAACGTTCTAGTTAGAGCGATTCATGTCAATTCCTCTTTCAGTCAATATTATATGTAAAGCTCCAGATGACCCACCGTTTCTTCTGAAAAATATTCTCTTCGTTATCTATTTTTTTAATATATGAATTTTCATAACATTGTTTAGTAATTCTTATTCAAAGTTATAAAAATGCATTTTTAAATTACAAAATTTTATCGAGTCGATTTTTCAATTCTCTCGGTTCAAATGTGTCCACATGTATTTCTGAAAGTGTAGACAAAGCATCTAATCATGCATGGATTAAAGGAGAAACATTACAAAAATCATATAAGCAGATACAAGTCAAAATTCTAGTAAATTAACACCAAATTTGTTTTACTTTTCCACCATGTCCACGGGTTTCCTTTATCGAAAATCAACATAAACATATTTTTTACATACTTATACTTGAATAATCAACACAATGTATGCCATAAAATTTATAGGTATACTTATAATCTATGAAGCTTTCAAAGTGTAACGAATTTCCAATCAAATGATTAATCCTTACAACAAAAATGCAATCAGGGACACTTTTCCACAAATCTTACTCATAATGAGCTTTTCCTTAGTACATGTTGTATGAAAAGATAATGTTATATTTTTATTACCGCTCCGGGAGAATACTAGAACACAATTTCCAAATGATTGAGTACACAACAAATGGGAATTTTCCTTAGTATTTCTCACCATCTGCTCACCGATTTGCCAATTTGAGGTTCACACAGTTTTAGTGATCTAGTGATGTCAATTTATCAAATAGCTTTATTATTCCTTGTCGAATTTCTGTCAAACTTTACCGGGCTCTCTCAAAAAGCAGTTTTTATGTACTGAAGAGACCACCCTGTCTATCGAAAACAGAAATAAATAAATAAGTAAATAAATAAATAAATACATAAATAAATAAATAAATAAATAAATAAATACATAAATAAATAAATAATAAATATATAAATACATAAATAAATAAATAAATAAATAAATAAATGAATAAAAAATGAATGAATAAATTCTGTTTTCTCTAATTTGTTCCTTTTGCCCAAAACCAGTCGAAGGTACCGCGTTTGGCACCTTCTCAATAAACGTGCCAGGAGTATTGAGAATCGCAAAATGCGTCTTTCAACTTCTCATTTTCCCTTTGTTACCATTTTCACCTTTAATAATGAGGATAAGGAATAATGATGACAATAATGACAATAAAATAGCAAGGTTGATAAATGATATGTTGTCCCCCTATCTCCGTTTGCCTGAAATGAGTGGGCCATATCAGGCTACAAAATGAACTTGAAATAAAGGAATATAAAATTGCAGTATGTTTTACTTAGTAATGTGATCTATCATCATCATTGGCGCAATAATTATTTCAATAGACAGGTATGAACAAGTGAAAATATCATCACGAGCGAATTTTCATTTTGTTTTTCTAAACTCTGCAAGAAACTTTACCTTCCAGGAAATACAGCAAGAAATGATTAACAATATGATTCAAATTCTTTTTATAAATTACTATATTTTATTTAGATCATCACATTATTTTACCAACAAGCATTTTTGGGTGCTCACACTCCTAAAACTTGGTGCGGATTTCACTTTCCATATCTATTTCATTTTTGCTTCGTCGAGTTATTATAAATAAAAGTCAAATAGGAAATAACTGTGACATGTGCGTCATTAAAAACCGGTTCATCATTATTCATTAAACCCTATTTCACCCATGAGAAAATGCTATTTAGAGGAGTCGTGAATTCCATCAAATTTGACGGTGCCTCAAAAAAAGTATCGACCGTGAAAAGAAATTAAAAGGGCCGGAAATTTTCTTTTTACCTTGGCAATAAACCACAAACATTGGGGACGTTTGAAATAATGTGTTAAAAACTACCGTTTTGCGCTCAATTCATTTTCTTCATTTTCACGGTTTAGCGCTTCGCAGGGTAATGATATTTCATCACGTCTCGTGGGCAATTTATTTTTTGTTTTGAAGTGTGGTTCATTCGTGTCCAGCAAAGTGGTTATCTTAATTACCTCTGTCTGGGGACTTTCGAGCCTATGGCTTTAGGTGTGACTAAAACATTTATTGGGGTTTGGGGGAAAGGGTTAGGACCCCCCCCCCCATAAAAATGGAAAAGAAAACCAACTAATCATGGTTGATCGACACTGATATGTAGTTAATGTTAGCACGTGGATTGATTGTTATTCGTACAATTAATTAAATATATTCACCGTATATACCTGATGTATCAGTAAACCATAATTATGACAAATGAAAAACGAATACAATTTGATCCTAATTCATGATTTCACCCCCCCCCCCCATAAAAAACAGGCATCAATAAGAGCATGGACCTATTACAAATAGGTCCATGGTAAGAGCAAGAAAATGAATAGGTCCATTTAATGAGTAATATCATTAGCGGTACTTGTGGTCAGATAATAATTTTTAGTTTAGCTGTTCCTTCTGTCCTAGGTGTTTGTGGCTACTAATAGTTTTCTGGTCTATACGCTGTGTCATAGGATATTGTAAGGACGTGTTTGTTAATGGAGTCAACAACAAAAAAATCATCAACATCATCATCGTCGTCGTGATTATTATCATCATCGCCAGAGTCGTCATCATCATCTCCATTGCCTTTATTTTCCTCCGCAGGTTGCTGTGACCTCTAGAATATATCACCCCATCTGAACGGCTCACTGATACCACCACCATGGTTACACTTCGTAATTCCGAATTACGTAAATTTCCTATACCTCGATGTTCGTTAATCCGAAAACGTAAAAGGGTTCGTTAATCCGAACATTTGTGGCCTTATTCCGAAGGTTCGATAATCCGAAAACGAAGTAAGGTTCGATGCTCCGAAGGTTCGTTAATACGAAAACGAAATAAAGTTCGTTGTTCCGAAGGTTCGTTAATACGAAAACGATATAAAGTTCGTTGTTCCGAAGGTTCGCTAATCATTACGTTTTCGGACTAACGAACCTTCGGAATTACGAACCTCATTTCGTTTTCGGATTACCGAACCTTCGGAATTACGAACCTCACTTTGTTTACGGACTAACGAACCTTCGTAATTACGAACCTCATTTCGTTTTCGGACTTTAATACGAACCTTCGGAATTATGAACCTTCGGAATTACGAACCTTCGGAAATACGAACCTTCGGAATAACGAACCTTCGGAATAACGAAGCTTCGGAATTACGAATGTATGCGCACCACCACACCACCATCGCAACCGTATCGTGCGTGCAGTGGTGATGATGTAGGCAATTGTGGATTTGGTAGGTGATGGTGGCACTACAAAGGTTGTATAGCTCATGGGGAAGAGGATGATGATGACGACGAAGATGTTGAAGATGAGAATACTGATGCTTGATGAGTGTGATGATGTTGTTGGGGAGGTCATAGTGAAGGTGGGGATGGTGGTGTTGGTTGTGGTGTTGGTGGTGGTGGTGGTAGTGGTGTTGTTGGTGGTGGTAGTGGTGGTGGTGATGGTGGTGGTGTTGATGACTGCAGGTGATGACTGGCATGACTGTTATGACATGACGTGAGGACGCTTTCGTTGATGGACTGAAATTCGGGAGATAACAATTAAACGAACCTTAAAAAACAAGTGGAATGCCTCTGGCGGTCTCACCTGCATCACGCAATTCAATATAGCAGCAGTGCTGACTTTGAAAACTACTATAAACTAATTATAAAAAAACACCTTTCATGTGATGATACAATACTACGTTCATCTGACCTTGATCATGTGACCTAAAACTTGTCAGTGATATTTGATTACCCCTATATCCACATTTTATACACTATATCAATAAACTATGAAAGTTATGACAGCAATCTAATAATTACCTCTAAAATGGCCAAAGTTCAATGACCTTTAATGACCTTTGACTATGGTCATGTGACCTCAAACTCGCATGGGATGTTCAGTGACACTTGATGACTCTTATGTCCAAGTTTTATGAACTAGACCAATATACCAATATACTCTGTCGTCAAGGCTGTATCTACCATTCCACCAGGGCCAAGCAATATGGGATAACTGGCTTAAACGCAAGGAAAACTGCATGTTAGGTTTTTTAGGGGATGGATGTGATCAGGAGTTTTGGCAGTAGCTCTTCCACCTTATTGTCTTTTTTCTTTTCAATTAATAATCAAACTAACTCCTTGTTGAAGTATGAAACCCACAGCCAATCACAATTCATATTTAATAATAGTTCCTTGCGATGCCAATTAATTTAGCGATTAGTAATAGATCAGTGGGCAACAGTAATGCTTGTTTTGAGGATTGCCAGTCATGGAAGAATATTAATTTCATGAGAGTTTTAGCTACCTAGTACGTAGATAAAAAATGGCAGACCTTTTCTACAAAAGGAATTAATCAGGTGAAATTCTTCTAGAGCAAGCCAGCAATTACCTTATTGAATCTGCTAATTTTGAGCCAATGAAAAGAATTCGTAATTAATTAGATGGTAATTGTTTTGTCATTGATTCTCCCGCACACGGTGTTTATTTCGAAAGGAAATGAGATTAATTAGGGCACTGACGACCGTATGAAGAGCCAAGAGGTGGACAAATCATTGATTGAATGGATATCAAAAGCACCATAAAATAGCAAACTCATGACGACGGTGGTGATATCAACAGCAATGATGATTATCATGATTATGATGAGATAAGAAAGAATAAGTCCACACCTAATTTCCAAGAATAGCATTTCCATTTATTTGAATGCAGGAAAGGAGCACTGTCGATTAAATGCCTTGCTCACAGACATATGTGACGTGACCGGGGATCGAATCTCGGATTTTAACTAGTCGGCGCCTTGATGGCACCTTTTAGATAAAGGCTACAGTTATTTTGATGAATATCGCGATTACAATGGCAATGACGGTGACGGCCAGTGGTGATGGCGATTGTGATATTTTTACGATGATGATTTCTATGATGATAAAGGGAGAAAGGTTAGGGATGCCTAATGAATACGATATTACTATGAACAATTTGATAACAGCTGTTTTAATTTTCATCGAGAATTCGTACTTATAGAGATTCTCAAGCTAACATTTTGGACGACCACAGGCCATAAATAATCAACGAATTAACCTCCATCAGGCTAAGAAAATCTTCTTTGCTTGTTAAGATAATTTAAAATGTCTACATTTTCAGTGTGAAACCGATGCACGTTGTCATCATGAATATGAGATGAATATCACATGCTCCATGTTCATTTCCTGTTGTTATATTGAATTAAATCGTATTTTCACTTTTCGTTTAATATTGGAATTGTCGTGTCGTACAAACAGACAAAAATTGAAGTGTGTAGATTGAGTGTGTAGATAATATCTTCAGCTCCCATTTGCGTAATCAAACTCACCATCATACGCATAAGCATAAATGTTTCGCCTTAAAATGCACAACTTGGAATGCCATTACTTCCTTTTATTCCCGTCGATATCTAAGGCCGTTACTTTTCACTGTCTTGCTTGTTAAATGTATAACTGAATAACCAAATTGGGATATTATTCATTAAAAAAATATATATTACTGCCATACTATGATTCTTTCTTTGAAGAGTACCGTCCCCAAAAGAGATACCTGCTGCACTCCTTCCTTCGAGTGCCCCATGGAAGCCCATCATCTCTTACCATTTCGTGTTTACGTAAGCTGGGCGCCCCATGACCCGTTCCAAAACCTAAATGGTGTACTAGAGGATTAAAAGTTGGAAATAAATTACATGCGACGATGACGACAAAGATGAAGACGACGGCAAAGGAGACAACGATATTGACTGTAATTAATTTAAGTACCTACCCCCCCCCCCCCCCCACCTCGTTCCCCAATGAGCAGTTGACATAGTAGAAGACTCGTCGTAATATGCATCCGTTAATTGAGTTTACTCTTTCCATTTGATAGGAAGCGAATTCCTTCATTTGTCTTTAGCTGCCTATGCCGCTAAATGATAACCATATCAGTTGCCTAAAACCATGAAAACTTTTGAGTTATGTATCACTTACCGGTCATTATTTCGTCAGGTTCGTCAACATAATCAGGAGATATGGATAATTACTCTCTCTCTACACGGCCGTGTCCTTGTCTTTTTACGATTTAATCACGATTTTGTTTGCTTACTGCTGATCGGGCGTGCTGCATGTGCGTGAAATAGAAAACAGGCGGAGATTAAATTCCCATCTTGCTAATGAGGAAATTAAAAATTGATGTTGGAATTAGAACGCACCAATTAACAGAAATAATCGAACGTCTCTTTAGACGGTCCACACTCGGTGATTTTCAGTGGATTCTTTGGGTCTTTTCCCCGTGACAAGAAACATGGTCATTGATATCAACCATGATGACTGTTAGCTAATCAATGAGTAATTTGTCTCATATTTTATTATCCATCACCCAGGATCTTCGTATAGTGTATTTATTTGATTAAGTAAGTTTTTGTTCACGCAAATATAAATTCTAAATTCCTCACGTGTTTATTGTACACGTGGGTAATGTTAGAAAGTGAGCATGTAATCTTATGATCCTAATTGAACATAATAACTACATCCCTTATACTCTGTGATAATATTTATATAATATTTTGCAATATTTCAATAGCCTTGAGTAGGATACGGTGGAATAATGGACCAGTTGAGCAAAATATTTGACGTTTCAAAGATTATTCCCCCCCCTGCAATCACAAAAGTGGGAAGAGCTAAGTCAGCCCCTGCATCACTGTTCAGGTTCGAATATAAAAAATCATATCGCGCTTCGCGCTCACATTATTTGGTTAGTGATACACAAAGACTCCTTAACAAAGGCTCTATTCGTGCTCGCATAAATTACGGCAATACGCTTCCTGTTCATTATTATGCAAACATTCGGGTATAGATCTAAAAAAATTGTCAGCTTTGCACTCATGTTTTGTTTAGTGGTACGTTTTTCTATACATATCCATTATTGATTAAAACGTTCTTTTTTGGATCAGTATGTTCATCTCGAACTTCACGCTCGCAGTATTTTGTTTAGTTAGAGAGGTACATCCTAAATTTTGAGCACCAAAATCATTCCCCTCGACATTTTGTTTCGCAATAAATCTGTAACGCAAAAAGCTGGCGCCGCGTGTAGATTAAACACTATTTTTTCGTGTCTAAATTTGGGAATTTACACCACTGGTCCTTAAAGGACAAGTCCACCCCAACAAAAACTTGATATGAATACAAAGAGAAAAATTCAACAAGCATAACAGTGAAAACTTCATCAAAATCGGAAGCAAAATAAGAAAGTTGTGACATTTTAAAGTTTTGCTTCATTTCACAAAAAAAAGTTATATGAACGAGCCAGTTACATCAAAATGAGAGAGTCGATGATGTCACTCACTCACTATTTCTTATGTTTTTTATTGTTCGAAATATGAAATATTTTGATTTTCTCGTCATTGTCATGTGAAATGAAGTTTCATTCCTCCCTAAACACGTGGAATTCCATTATTTTAACGTTTCGTGCTTCAGGCACGGAGGTCCTAATCATCAAATTCGTAAAAATTGAAATATTTTATAATTCAATCAATAAAAAACAAAAGAAATAGTGAGTGAGTGAGTGAGTGACAACATCGACTCTCTCAGTTGGATGTAACTGGCTCGTTCATATAACTATTTTTTAAACGATAAGCAAACCTTTGAAATGTCATAACTTTGTTATTTTACATCCGATTTTGATGAAATTTTCATCATTGTGCTTGTCTGATTTTTTTCTATTGATTCAATTCAACATTTTTCTGAGGTGGACTTGACCTTTAAAATTATCATTTTCAGGAAAAAATAAGAAGTAAAAATAAATATATCTTCATATTAGCGAGATTCTATAACAAATACAGACAAAAAAAATTAATGCAATTCTAGTCTTTCCCATTCATAACTTTTTCCAATTATTATGTTCTTCCTTTTTCTCTTTCTGATTCAACGGGAATATCCATATACGGTCAGGGGCGTGCAATTTTTTTTACGATACAAGTGGGTTTTTCGCATTTGTCTTATGACAAGTAGTGATAAAGGCCATTGCTTCCTTAAATCCTGGGGGTATTACATGTACCATCAGTCTTGCGCTCGGCAGTCCTGTTTCAGTCCTGTTTTTGATGCATGTTACTATTTTGTAATCTATTTTCCCGGGTCTGTTTTATCTTTAATAAGAATTCTATATTCACATTTCCCTCGACAGACCGACCTTTCTTTTTCCATTACGACACGCATGATATACGGTGAAGATATCCTACTTCAGTCATTATCTATTATTTCATTTTGCTCTACATACATTTCGGTGTTTTCCTCATGTTTATATCAGTTACCTCTGCATCTTCCTCTTCACCTAGTTCTGATCTGTGACAGCTCTCGCTCGTCGCACTCATGACAAACACTACCCATGATCCTTTGCGTCGTTATTGTCTGTCTCCCTCAAGAGTCAATGTCGCGAATCGCCTCAAAATTGAATGAGAACAAGCTGCTTAGGGACTCAGAAATTGAAATGTTTGCTCCAGTTTCTGTCTCACTTTCCCCGCCTCTTTTATCGTCCTTGTGTTTCCTTTTTCATGGATGTAGCGCATCTCTCGGGAATCCTGCCCTGTGTTCCGCCCCTCAAGAAGTCGGTGGTCAGAATATAGAAACCAGCCAGGAATAAACATAATACAAGCTTTTACCTGTCTCGGGCATGGCAATTACACTAATTGCTGCACGAATTGTGTCTCTCTTACTCCTGCAACCTTCAAAATCAGATGCTCGCGTATTCCTCGTTTCTTTCAGTCTCCTTTTACTGTCACGGCACAAAAACAATAATGTCACGATCTTAGCTCGATTTCCCCCCGCCGCATGCTTCTGCCAGGCCATCGCAATTTAGAAGAGAAAAGAAGGAAAGGTAACTTGAACGAGATATCGGTTATTGTAACTCGATCTGATCGGATTAAACTCCTCTCCTTCCCCCTTTGTGTGTATGTCAAATTTGTTCTAATCCGGTAATTGAAGATGAAATGAAAATTCCGCCAAATTAGATCGTCAATGCCTGAGTCAAAGCACACACATTTTTTTCTACCGTCATTTGAAAAGGACTAAACAATATTTCGATCTTTCAGTGATTTTGTCAGCTTCAGAAGCGATCACAAGGCAAGATGATTTTCAATGTCTAAATTCCAAAATCTATCGTCCCTTTTCAGGCAGATGAAAAATAAAATCCTCGTAAGTAAAACTGAAGAAAAAAAAGAAATTACGGCTGTTTTCTTTTTCATTTCCTCTTCAATCTGATAATCTTATACAAAGACATAAATGTCCATGAACTTCACCAAAAAGAGGGTTGCATTCAGTTCTGCCACCCGCTTTAACTGAAAGTTGATTTGGAATTAGAAAAATTATAATGTTGAATCTGCTCACTGAAATTTAGAGGGGGTTTGAGATTTCACTGTATTTAACATGACAGCATTCTATTATTTATTTGAAGACAATTTTCTCTTTATAATTGTCGTGAATGTTTTTGTTAATCTCATTGGTATTATATATATAATCTTCGGGATATGGAGCTACCCCCAATCAAATATTCGGTATTTTCTCTGCTTGTGTGTTGACTTTAAAAATATATATTATCAGAAATAAACGCCTTCTTCTGTTCAAGATTTGAAGGCCTCTATACACGTATATATCTTGAATATAAATTTTATGATTTCAAATGATTACAGCATTCATTTAATTGCTTGGTTTTGGTTTAGAATTGAAAATGCACTTATGTTAAACTGAAAAAGGCCATATATGTTTCTTTTTTTTGTTCAAACTTAATTCAAATTTGTTTTTGTTACTGTAATGTATTCGATAATGGAAAAGGTGTTTTCGAAAATTTGAAAACCTATTGTAAAAAAAAACATTAATACGATGAAACTTGCCTTGAGAAAAATAACGTGACGCGAACATGCTCTTTACTACACCCCCTCCCCCTCTCCCCCTCTCTCTCTCTTAATTTTGTATAATACTTACTATGAGCACAGCAAGAAAGAGAGAAATGTGTATCATTTGCAAAACATTAGTAGCGCTCAAGTCGGATAAAATAAATATGAAAATCGCTCACAACTCGGTATTTAAATGAAGTCTTTAAGAACTGTGCCCGACAACATTAATTTCATTCGAATATGAATTAATGCGGAGGTCAATTCAAAAGCCATCTTCTTCGCAACCTCATGATCTTTGTACCACCTTGTTTTCTTTTCATTTACCATCCATTTTCATACTTAGCCACCATCAAGACCATAACCTAAAGAAACGAAGGTGGAAAAAAACTCAAGCGAGATATGAAAGTGGGGTAGGTATGTGCGTCGTCGAGTATCGGGGGGAAAGCAATTTCATAAGTGGATTGGAGGGCTGGAGTTATGCTACATGATCGACTTTTAAACCATAAGTCACCCTCCCCAGTTTCTGGTTGCAATACAAATCCTAATTGTGGGGATAATTACAACTGTAATTGAATTTGCCGGCCCGCTCTCTGATTCGGGTGATGGCTTGATACAAAAGAGCGGGCGGAAATAGGAGAAGATAAATTCCCGCGAGTTCTTTTTTTTTTCCTGCTCGCAATGTCTCCTGCATGCATTCCCCGACTCTTCTCTCCCTATACATCTCCCTTTGTAAGTATCTCTCTTCCCCACTCCATTTTCCCAATTTATTCTCTCCATCCCTCTCGCCCTCTCTCCTCTCTCTCTCTCTTCTTCATCATCATCTTCTTCTTCTTCGCCATTTCTCCATCTTCTTTCCCGATATCAAATCCAGTATTACAAGCTCTTTTCTTCTCTTTCTGCCGAGGTAGAAGAGAAAAAGCTGCAAAACAATGTCACTAGAGGCACGCGCGTCACAAATTCATTTAAACTTGCATTAAACTGATATGTGCTGGTTGTGTGAGGATTGTAGATTGTATTTTAAGTGGATTAGATTGAAATGACATTGTCGCTTTTAGTTTGATATGCGTTCGGGGACCATTCATGGACTTTTGTCGTCTTTTCCGATGACACACATGACCGACTCTAATTGTATTGAACAGAAAAGGAGACGGGGGAAATCTTGCGAGCGTATTAGATTATTGTATTTGCAAATCATCCACGGCTTGAAGTAACACGACACTACAATGCACGAAGCCTACCAACAATGATTCGCTTGTTAATACATATTTTTCCTTTTTTTCTTGTTTCTTTTATTTTGTGTGTATTTCTATGTTTCTTGCTCTAATGACAACCGGCATCCCCTCTCCCCTCAAATTTTCTCTTCCATATACTGATGGATGTATCTCCTTTGCTAAATAAAACTTTGTAAATGAAGAAGAAGACGAGGAGGACGAGGAGGAATAATCAGAGGGAGGTCGAAGAAAAATGGATGAATAAAAAACCCTAAAATTTAATATGCAATTGCATGTACTTATATTTCTCTAAATTAACTAAATGACTTGTTATCTCTAGTTTTTAATTTCTTACGTTAAAAAATTCAATCGGACTTACGTAACTGTTCTACGCCAATCAAAATCATTCATTTCCGAATATATGAATCCAGGAGTGGGTAGGATGAGAAATGATTTTTTGCGTCCGGGAACCGACCTGCATTGACCTTATTAAAGGTCGATAATCATGATAACTGCAAGCGTATATTTATTAATCAAACTTTCCTCATTCAAACGCATTAAGTCTCATTCAGATATTTTCCGAGAGGCTGTTTGTAATTTGTAAGGATTATCTACTACGGGATATGCTGAGAGAAGTCATGTCAAAATAATCAGTCAACTTTAGCACTATGATTTCAAACATGCTTAAAGCCGAGGCTTGAAATAAGCCTTGGAAGCGAGAAATGGCATTACAAAAGAAGAGAGGAGACAGCATATAAACCAATACATTCTTTACTCGCCTTGTACGCCACACATAACAATAAAAGGAGACATGTATTCATTTATTAATAACACTCAAATGCTCAATTATATCTCTTGGAGCTGAAGATATAGAGAGCGGCTGCTTTTAATGAATTTTCTCACGTGTTGGTGCGTTTGGTATGCATCTTTGTGAGAAACCATTTTAATGAGATATGTAAGAGGAATTTGGTCTCACTGACGAACTGGGCGAAGTCATACTCATTTCTGGAATGAGTTGCAGGCGACACGAGGCTAGCTTATCAATAATTAAGACCATTCATGGAGGGGATGGGAGGTGGTGACGATATACGGAGGTGGAGGAGGTGGTGGTGGTGACGGTGACGGTGGTTGAGGTGGTGGTGATATGGTGGTGGGGTTGGGGTACTGCCTGGATTTAAGTGATGAGCTGGACGCCAGATGTAATTAATGATAATTTGATAACAATAATACTAATAATAATAATGATGATGATGATGATAATCACCATCCTCATCATCATGATGTTAAAACAATAATAATAATAATGATAATAAAACAATAATAATAAGAAGAATAACAATAAATAATAGTTACAATTATGATAATAATCCATTCTTGTATATATCACATTATCATCTAAGGTCTTAATGCGCTTCTGAGGAACTTTGGTTAACTTGTATCTCGCTTAATAGCGTGAATAAAGAGATATTTCAATTTGGAAACCTTATTGGGAATGCACTATAATAAAAAAAAATACATATATATATATATATATATATATAATTTTTCGCCACACATTGTCATATGCAGGTGTTTTACCCTCCATCAGTTAGAAAGAGTAGTGAAACCTCCTAGAACTTAGAATGAGACAAAATGAAGAAAAACAAATACATTCATGGCAACTAGCTACTACGGCGATTGTAGAGCCATTATTATTCATCACTGGAATCAGTTAGACATGATGATACGCATTATCTGCGATGAGAAAGATCTCCATCTATGGACTATCACCATCAATCATCAATACAAATGATCATGATGACGATAGTAAAGAGAGTTTTTACACGTAATGAATAACAAATTTTCCACCAGTATAATGCTATCCGTTGGCAGTTTTGTTCTTTGTTGTCTTGAGTTTGTGTTGTTTTTGCTGGGTTTTTCGTTCTTCTTGGTTCAGCTGTTCCCTTTTTTGACGTATTTTTCTCAGGAATGTTTATATTTTGCATAATTTGTTTTAATGTATTCAGAATTTGGTTTAATCTTATGATTACGAGCGCGCGCACACGCGTGTATGCGTGTATGGATGCCAATTACTGTTCAATCTTAATGCAAATTTACATCATACACGTACATACAAATGTTTTGAACTGCGTCATTTTCATTTGATATGGCTATTCAGTCTCTAGTCTGGTTAGTTGAATTAAAAAAGTCACTGAGGTTGGGGTATATTTATTGGACGACATGATCATTCGAATTTGTCTTCCTATCTTAAATCTGTTCTTCCCTTTCAACAAAATGGCTTTGGGTCTTTTGGCTTCCTTTTGGAAAAAAAATATTTAAAAGACATCTTACACTATGGAGATAAGAAGGAAGAAAACTTGCAGTAAAAAGAGCAAAATCAATCCGCATCTATAAAAGTAGAAAGATTGTCAAAAAATTGTATGAATATGAACAGGTATGTCGATCTAGTTACTATTATTATTGCTATTATTATTCCCATCATCATCATCTACATCATTATTATTATTATTGTTTTTTTTTAATTAATACATTTATTTGTTCATTTATTTATTTGTATTTTTTATCTATTTATTCATTTATTTATTTGGCAAAATGAAAATTACACGAAGAATACGCGTACAATTCAAGTATCAAAGAATGAACAATAGGAATAGAAATTAGCCACTGAAATGCCAGGGGAAGAAATAGTAATAATTGAATAACTGTGGCAATATGCCTTCTGCCCTAGTGTCAACGTAGGTAAAGTGATGTGTTTAGAAATTTGATAACAAATTTACTGCTTTATTCATTTATGAATTTTGAAGTTTAAGAACAGGAATTCAATTTTTTGTTTGTTTTAGATTAGTCCCGTCACAGTGAATGGTTATGGGTTTTTTTATGTTAAAATATGTTAAAATACGTTATTAGAACAAGAGCAGGAAAGAAATCACCTATAAGTTAAATAAAAAAAATACAGACCCAAACTTGATTGAATTAATGTGGATGTAATAGATGTAAACTTTCAAAGGAGATTTTTCAATTTCACTTTAGAAAATACGAAAGCGCCCCTATGACCTAAGCGATCGCTTCCATCCCTCGTTTTCGAGCTCCTTCTGAAATTTTGGTAGAAAATTTGTCCCTCCCCGGAAAAAAAAATCTGCGTACGGCCATGCTAGTAGCCGAGAAAAACCTCATAGAATTAATCATTGTCAAACCACCACCGCAATACTGTCAGTTGGAGTAGGATTAATATATGGTTTTCGGCTACATCAAAATTTAATAACCAACTTCTTTTATTTCATAATAAGTCACAATTCTGGCGCGAAAGAGGGCGCTCGGGTCACGCCTTGATAAGGCTCACATCGGTCATAATTCATGTTACCACTTACCACTAAGGGGGTAATAAGTCGGTCAGTGTTTGCAAAATAGCAGGATATGTGTACTTAAGACGGTGTCTCGTAGAGTATTTTTATGCAAAGCCCTTCTCGAAAGGTGATCTAAAAGCCGATAAATAATGTATTATTCTTCGAAGATGATGCAGAAGGGTGAATGAGAAGATGATACGATGGAAGAAGATGGAGAGAAGATAGCCACCGAATTCCCCCAACGATTTCTTAAATAAAACAATGATATGTCCCTAATACATTTGATATCAAAACCATCGAATTTGTTAGCCCCATATTGTTACTCTGTTGGGATGTACCGTTTGATACACGTTTTATTATACAAGCAGATAATAAAAAAGAACCATTACCAGTTGGCAAATGATTATTACAAATAATTATAATGCCCTAAATGTCGTATATTTGGTTAAGAACAAACATAGCCGTCTATCGATTCAACTACTACATAATCATTCGATTAAACAATTAAACATTATAAACCAAGACTACAGTCTATTAACAGGGGGTATTGATGTCGAAATTCTTTAACAGAAATGCATTTTCGTATTGGCTAGCTGGTCACCGGGGAATGAGATTGTTCGCGCCCAGAAGCTGCGGGCAAGCTACTCGTCCAGGTATTGACATCCAGGAGCAGTGGTTTTATAGCTCGCTAAACACATTATACTTGCATCCAATACCAATCATACTACCGTAATCAGACATGATCTTTATGGATTATAATCAGCCATCATTGAAATTGAGGAAGGCGTAAAATCATTCTGAGCGACCAAACTTTGCGTCTCTTGATCATGTTTCATTTAATTATTTCGCAATTAGGTAATTTGCAAACTATGATATAGATTAATCTGTTTCGTCATACGAAGGTTGGTCTGTCTAAATGAATTTTCAAGCCATTCTCAATAATCTTTATGGAAATTCATTGGACACTAAATATTAATAAAAAAATCAAATAACACGATAAACGAATCCTCGGCTAATGGGATAGAAGGGGTGACCATTGTCATTCAGGCAAGAGTTAATGCCTTTTATCCTAGTTATTATTATACTGTTGATGAGATGATTATAAAGATAATGATTATGAAGATAATGATAGTGGTAATTGTAATGAAGATGAAAATAATGATGATAAGGATAACTGTGATGATGATAATGACGATGATGATGGTGGTGATGATTATCATGATGATGATGATGGTGGTATTGGTGGTGGTGGTGGTGGTGGAGGTGGTGGTGATGATGACGATGGAGATGTTGATGATTATCATAATGATGATGATGATGATGATGATGATGACGATGATGCTAATGATGATGATGATGATGATGATATTCATGATTCAAATGATTGTAATTAAAATTATTATTAAAAGGATGAAAATGGGATTATAAAGTGCATTATATTCATCGATAATGATTCTTTATGCATGTTGAGAAGTGAACATTGAAATATTATTTACATGAAATACTGCATGCAAGTAATGAATCAAATCTACATTTATTTCATACACAAATCTAAATACTAGCATAATTGCATACAAACGTTAACATAGATTAAACAGCCATTAGACCTATACCATAATATTATTATCATTTTTCATATTCGTATTTTATTTCAAATTTTCTCGGTATCCACCAGAAGTGCAATGCAGATTATTTCATTTCCTTTTTGAA
Source organism: Lytechinus variegatus (assembly GCF_018143015.1). NCBI lineage: Eukaryota > Metazoa > Echinodermata > Echinoidea > Temnopleuroida > Toxopneustidae > Lytechinus > Lytechinus variegatus. The sequence continues at coordinate 19,556,151 of NC_054749.1, forward strand.
AAAATAAAAACGATTGGTTTCAAAATTACATAACAGTCATTATTGCAAAGAAAGTTAATTAAACAGTTTAATATCAATAATATGAAACGATGTGACCCCCTTAGCAGAGCTGCAATTGTAAGGCCTATTAAAATGTCGTTTCAGAAAAAAACATGTCAGTCCTTACGGAAATATTTAAATGAATGTCTGAGCTTATTTGTCAAAACCTTGCAAAAAAGACAATATGTTTAAAAAGGTTATGCTAAGAAAAGGTGTTTTTTAAAAAAACTTCCCTTGAATGAACAATTTAATAAAGTTTCATTCTCGTGAGCATGAGGGAAATCGAGTTAAGAGATGCATAATCTACCGTAGATGGCGACATAGTGGCAGCACCTGTAAGGATTCAAGTCAGGCTTCAAATACAAGTTGGTGTGTTATGTGACTAGCTACCCCCCAAACCAACAATAAATCGCCTAAAATACATGTTAAGTTTACCCTGAGCTTAAAAGGCACATCCTATGCTTTAAAATGATGTATGACTTTTCACTATTCTGTTTCTGTTTGTGGTAACTCCCGTAGGAACTCGGCAGGGCAGCATTTTTGCTGGTAAACGCCAAGCTGGTATATAACCAATTACCGATGAAACATTTTTACGTCTAGGTTAATCAGTCATAGTGGCTGACGTTATATGGACAACAGATATCACTCTTGGGCCTTTTTATATCAAAGTGGAGACAATGGCAGAGTTGGGATTCGAACTCACAACCTTGCGATTATGAGTCCAATGCTTTAACCACTGGACCACACGACCCGATCGATCAACAGAAACCTACCCAAGTACTTCATTCAATGCAAAGAAAATCAGCAGGGAGCTTTAAAAATGAAATGATTTGAAATGGAAGAAAACGAGGATTGAAATTGGGAGTTCACTCCGGAATGAGATTTAAACACTGTGCAATCTCAATGAAACTTTCGAACAGCCCGCAAAAAACGGTGTCTTTTATTCAAAATTTACAACTTCAATTTTGAGAGTATGAAGAAGAATTGTTGTTTAAGATAAGCTATATTGGCATAGAGAACATTCCCTGGCGATATATTGTTGTTTTTGGGGTGGCTGGTCACATTTGTAAACTTTAGTTTTCTTAAAGGACAAGTCCACCCCAACAAAACGTTGATTTGAAAAAAAGGAGAAAAATCCAACAAGGAAAACACTGAAAATTTCATCAAAATTATGACATTTTAAAGTTTCGCTTAATTCCACAAAGCACATCCTGGTCGGTATGCAAATTGGCAGACTGATGACGTCACCCACTCACTATATATATTTTTTTATTATATGAAATATTCTAATTTTCTCCTCCTTGTCAAGTGAAACAAAGTTTTACTTCTCCCTGAACATGTGGAATTACCATTATTTTAACAGTTTAAGGTTAAGTTAATCCTTATTGTCAAATTTGTGAAAATTGAAATATTGTATTATTCAAACAATAAAAAAAAGAAATAGCGAGTGATGGAAATCATCGACTCTCTCATTTGCATATTTCGCTGAGTTGTGCATGTCACTGTTTTGTGAAAAATAAGCGAAACTTAAAAATGTCATAACTTTCTTATTTTCCATCCGATTTCGATGAAATTTGAAGCATTATGTTTGTTTGATTTTTCTCTATCGATTCAAATCAAGAATTTTCTGGGGTGGACTTGACCTTTAAGCGCTTCGTATCACTGAGCTTTTTCCAATGACCAATGACATAAATCGATCTAAAAATAAAACAAAGAGAGAGAGAGACGGTCTGAGGGGCATTCATTTTGAAGAATGTCCCACTTAATTTATTGGATATAGTATATAAGCCGCCAAATGACCAAACTTGAAAAACAGATGTAATACAACTTATATACCGTAGTCAAGGTAGCTGTAGGTTTAATAATTGTCTCCCACTCTCACTGCGCAGAATCGAAATCAAGATGGGGGCATAAATGCCCTTATATAGCGCCCCTTTACAAAAACGCTGCTTACTTACTAGCGAAAATACCTTCTTAGAGTCCAGACATTTACTGTAGTGACTAAAAATGTGAATAGCAATCAAGGTACTGATGACAACATGAAGACACCAAAGTGTTGCCTTCTCATTGTCTTATTTTTGTTATGAAAGTAATCAGATTAAATGAAACTTGGGGCCACAGAACCCTCCCCCCCAAAAAAAAAAAATAATAATAATAACAAACGGGAAAAACAGGAAAAGGGAAAGGAAAAGGAAAAGTGAAGAAAGGTGACATTATTGTTTTTAATATTATATAAAAACATACCCCAAAATTTGATTTCGGGATTAAAAAGGTCAAAGTTGTAGCACCTTTTATTTGCTCGCACGCAACTTTCTAGACATTTTGCCCCAAAGTCCGTGTCCCCTCCCACTCCTCCCCCATTTCGATACTGTCTGTCAACGATTGTTAAAAGTGGTTAATGTCAGTCTGATAAGAGGTGATATCTCCTTGGTCTGATGAAGAAAAAAAGTATAATGATCAATTATTGGAACTGCACACGATATCATCAATAGTCTTTAAAAAATTTCAATACTAGTTTTTTGGCTGCTATTACGCAAGCATTTAGTTTGCTTACATAGTTTGCCACTGCATTTGTTTTTCACTTCTTTGTCTTATCCCTAAATAGTATTCATGTCTAAATTTTGTTAACACACTGCTATAAATTTGTCACATTGCAATGTACTTTAATGTCATACTACGATTATGTTTATGTATTGTAAATTTATTTTGACGTTACAATAAATGCAGAAACTCCTGCAAGAAATATACATAAGATCAACATGAATAAATTGCAATTATTATATCGGCAATTTCTCGTGATAAACATTCTGTCTATATGAACTTGATTCATGCATACATTTTGGAAGCAGAGGTGGTTGATTAAAGCAGCAAGCTACATTAGCGATTAAGGACCCCCCCCCCCCACACACACACACACACACTCACCATTTTATACACACACTTTATTTAAGAATCATATGAGCCTATTTTTACATAGGTACAGTCAATTTCAACTGATTTATTACTTTGTTATTGTTAATATTAACACCCCCGTGACTTGGACAAAGCGTTTAATTGCTATTATCCACTGAGGGCATATCACGCTGATTATGTTTGGCCCGTAAATTTCATTTGTCCCAACCCGGACCGGTATCAATTCGTTCAAATGCACCCAGGGGACATGCCCCATACCCAAGAGTTAACACAGCGTAATTTATAACGCACCGTGTGTTCGCTCCGATCTACTGCGCATGAGCGGACGCGTCGCTTCAACAGAAAGTAAAGTAGCGTTCGCGCACGGACGAGCACCGGTAGCTTCAACCCGAAGCTTTTTCATTTATTTTTTCATTAACCCTAAACCAATAAGCCTGTCAGTGGTACGATGTAGCTTTTCGCTCATCACCAGCAGATAGTATTTACCAAAGTCAACCAGGCGAGGAAAACCCACAGTGGTATCGGATAACCGCCATGTGCAGAAAGATGGGGGAAGATAAGACAATCAAGGGAAGATATTAAGAAAGCGAGGTTGGAAAAACCAATAAGGAAGCCATGACGGCGTATCGAGTTTACGGCTACTTGCGTACATCAATCGTTCGACTTATTTTCTTAGGAGACATCGCCGGATATTTAATTTGATAATGAGACAGAAAGGACAATTTACTTCTCATAAGTTGGGTAGTTGAGGCCTGAGTGATACTTTTTTCATTAAAAGTCCACCAGATTAATCCTTGGAGACGGGTTTGTTTTAAGCCGGTGTTTCGGGACGGGCGGGTTTCGGAGACGGCTGATGAGGAATCCAGGTGTACTCATTCAGCCATCTTACTTTGTACTTTGTTTAAATTAAAAGAAACCGTTGCATTAATATGTGTATTGACTTTTGATGAATTAAGTTGATATCTTTAATACAGTGCTGATTGACAAATTAAAAGTTCGTAGCTTTTCAAGCGTACAGAGCGGTAAATAATTGCAGTCTTAGCAACTCGTTTTCTGAAAGGCCATGCGTAGTCTTGACACTCATGGGTTTAATTAGGTTCTAAATGAATATGTTATATACATATGTTTATTTATGTGCATTTCATATTCTAATGAGATCCTGACATTACCGATTCTAAAGTGCGGAAATAAACCAAAACTTTATGTAAATTTATTGATTTATTAATTCATCACGTGGTGGGTGATGAATATCCATGATGATAGCACGATTAAAGTGAAATAATTTTCTTTAATCTATTGATTAAGTGATTAGATGAACAATTAAAATGATCGGGTTTGACTACTTGAATACTTGAACGATTGATCAATCTATTGATGATCCATTTCGTTAACAGAAAGTGGGAATCGTAGATGACTGGAGGAAAAAAGTTCTGAAATATACAACAGACTGATTTTTCCCCCGTGATGTTTCGTCGTCGTGTGAATATCAACGGGGAAGAGGCGGCTAAAAAATAATGATATATCCCCAAAGGACACGAAAGAATAATGATATAATTATAAAGGGATAAATTGAGATAATTCTACAAGAGGTAGTAAAAGAGGGAGGATGTGACATGTGTATACTCAATTTGTTATGGAGCTTAAAGTAAAATCATAATATGTATAGCGTTCGATTCCACGAGCCCTCCTTGCACGCATTATGTGAAAAATAATAAAGAATATCGGATCTGCTGATATTGTGAATGTGAAGAGAAATATTGGCAAGGTGTTGTTTGCTTTTCTTTGCTTCCTTTCATTGCTGCCAATCTGAAATGAAGTTGATTGCCTATTAGTGTTACAAACATGACAAAGAAGAAAAGCTGCGGTGAGATTACCAGATAAAAGATGACGGAGATTCTATCTGTGATTTTAAGAAAATGGAAATACATTAAATGTTCCTTGCATCGATCCAAGATTCGAATCTGAAACTTTTATGTAGTTTTATTGTCTCGCTCACGTCCACGTGTCATAATTTTCTCAAATTTTAACGTATCCCTGAGCAAACTACAATAAATGTCCAATTAAGCGATTGATTATACTTTCACACGTACCTGACAAGATTACGAATCGTCCTAATTCTATAACGTGTCTTTTACATTAGAGGAGATTATTACCATTTTTGGGGTGTATGTTTGCATAATTATATAGCACCTTGTTCATTTTCTTGACGTTTATTTTATGGAGGTGGTAAGTATAAAATCTGTATTAAAATGGTTCGTGATATTCACTATTATTATAGTCACGTAAGGGGTACTTTCCTGCTTTTGTAATATTCAAACGTATTTGCCGGGTTTGATATCAAACAAGCAATCATGCAGTATATGATTTTGCCAAACTTGTTTATCATTCAAAGTTGAAAGATATTAAAGATGACAACTTATTCTTTGAAAGTTTTTTTTAGTCTTAGTTGTAGTAATGGTAGGAGCAAGAACAGCAGAATTGTCGATACTTTAACTTTAACAACAGTTACTTTTTTTAACAAGTGCACACCTAGTTACCAATAATGCATATAGCATTTCCATTTATTTGAAAGGAGGATAAAAGAGCATTATAGATTAAATGACTTGCTCACGGGCATAAGTGCCGCGACCGGGATCGAACCCCGGACTTTCCATGTATAGCCAGGCGCCTTAGACCACTCGGCCACTGCACCTCTGTAGGCCTAGTTACGATCGATCGTGGAATTACGTGATCGCAAGCCGTGTATTTAAAAAAAAATCGTTCGCCTTGGCCGAGCGGTCTAAGGTGCCTGGCTATACAATGAAAGTCCGGAGTTCGATCCCCGGTCGCGGCACCTATGCCCATGCACTGTTAAAAATACCCTGATTTTACAGAAAAAACGAAAGACTATTTTGCAAAGAGCAATCACAGAATCATTCTGTAAATTCATAAAACAGGAATTTTTCTGCAATTTAACAGATCAGGTCTGTTTAAAAAGGGGAAAAGGGTGTTTTATTAAAGGAAATATGTAAGGTTCCATACACCCAATACCAATTTCCTGTAAGATTACGCTATTTGGTAAGATTATATATACAGGTGTTCTCGAGACTCTGCTGCAGGAACTTCTTTTATTTTAAGGACAAATTTTCTAACAGTGTGAGTAAGGCATTTAATCGACAATGCTCTTTTATCCTGCTTTCAAAGAAATGGAAATGCTATATGCATTATTGGTAACTAGGTGTGCACTTGTTAAAACAAGTAACTTGTTAAAGTTGTTGTATCGACAGTTCTGCTGTTCTTGCTCCTACCTTTACTACAACTAAGATAAAAAAAAAACTGCATTTAAATAAATGAAAATGGTATAGGCATTAACGGTAACTTGATGTGGACTTGTGTTTTTTTTAATCAAGAACACGAGACTCAGACAATGCCACCACTCTACGATAAACAACAAAATAGAAGTAGAGATAATCTGTGTGTCCATTCAACACCCCCACCCCGTGTTATCCTTCTTTAAAAAAATAGATTATAATGACTTCACTATTTAGCAAAAAACAACAAACACAATATTTACGACCTGCGTTTTCACAAACAACTAAATAAAACTATTTCTACCCCCTCCCATCAGTATCATTACCAGAGAAAGAAAATGTTGAATGACATATTTCCGCTCTGTTAATGTAATGACTGATTTCAAACGTTAAATGTCCCGACTCATAACGAACAAACGGAACACTTTTGATATAAATGTCCATTAGAGATCAATTAGAGTGTTAATTTTAGGTATAATCAACCACGTATAAGACAAGGTATTGCGATCTACATTATATGGCACATTAACTAATTTTTGTGATTGTTGGCAAATCTTAATATTTGGGACATAAACCCTTAGTTTTCTAGGTTTATGGGATGTTAAGGGAAAATATTTATGTTATGGGAATTTCTGATTGAGCACGGCATGAAAGAAATCGTAAATTTAATGCATTGTGGCAATACAAGGATTAAAGCGCGCAGTCATTCGTTTACCACTATCTTGTCTGTCTGCCTCTCTCATTCCTCTCTCTTTCTCTCTATCGCTCTATATTTTCCATTTGATCCCCCCTTTTGCATATTTGATATTTATCCTGTTTTGTGCAAGAAAGTAATATTTTTCTTGAATTACATTAATTGATGTGAGACAATTTGGGGGTGAATGCGTGTTTGTTTGTCTGATGATGTGTGTGTGTGTGTGTGCGTATGCGAGTGTGGTGCCGTGGACGTCGCCGAGTGGGTATAAGCCGCCTGGATATATAGACGCATAAAACTACAAGTTTCGTTACCTGCCATGGCAGCTACGCACTTGAGCAAGGCATTTTATCCATCATTATTTTTTATTTCTATTTTTTTTACGTATGTGGTGTGAGGGTGCCTGTGTATCTATTATGTAATGTATTTTATGTTGGATATAATGGCGATGTAACACGAATAATCTTATTATATATAGTAAATGAATCTTTGACTGCTAAAATAAAATCGCTTGCATGTATTAGGAGATCGACAAAATTAGGCATATATTTATTTTCGATAAACAGTTAATTCAAACACATATCAAATTTCAAGGTTTAATTATATTCCCTTCTTGACCGAGACATCCCTCTGAAATAAAGTCAAACAATGTGCTTCTATCACCTCACTGATTTGCATCAAAGTAACTTAATGATTAGAAATTTGAATCATTTCAATAATAAGTGATCCGTAGCGTCACTAAAATTGTAATGCAAAATCCTCCAAATATCAACGTTTAAACTCATGCTTTGGGAAAATCATCTATGAGACCATCTAATTCCCCCATAAGCAAATTTTCACGATTGTCATGAAGAAAGGTTTCGCCGCCGCGCGCACACGCACAAAAGTGAATTTCAATCCCTTACGACAAAAAGAGATTCGTAAGGACGGATAATACTTTATGTCACAAGGGAAACATTGTACATGAATTAGGTACAACTATACACGCTTTCTATTTTACCCCCATGCATTTTTACGGGGGTAGATTAACGCAAAAAGCAGCCGGCATTGAACGCGGCAAAATTTTCCCGCCGAAGAACCATTTCAGCTCCCGCGAGTACGCCATTTCGTATTCACCTAATGGATTCCTCTAATTCCGCGGCTCTATTGTGTGCCTGCCACTTTCCGAGCTGAATATCTCCGACATAGCCTACAACAGAACTCAGTTTAGATGGAGAGTCGGGAGAAGAAACCTCTAAAGAATGTCTTTCCAACCTAACCTCAACAGGATTTTCCCCAAGTTGATCGTGGAGAAATCGAGTTCTAAATCGGATCTGGCATCATTTAATGAAATTAGCGACGTAAATCTCTCCCGTAGCAATAAAATATTAATCAAATTACGGGTCAGGCTATAGAATCCTTCTTTGGTCGCTGTAAGCTCAATGCTATTACCGAATTTTTCACTCGTCTCTCTCCCTCACTCTCGACAATTTCTTCAGGATGAATAGCCAATACCGCGGGCAAGTCAAGCGGCATGGCAAGGTATCTAGGGACTCCTTCTGCGTCGAAATTCAATTTGAATCCTTTAATGCGTAGCTCAAGCAGAAGTGTAAGCGAACTAATTGATATTGGTTCCGAGCAGCAAACTTTGTTGTCTTGTGAACCCCTTGATGGATACAGAGTCGGCTCGGAAGGACTTCGGGGGTGAAAGAGGAAAACTGGGTATCATGCTTCGCCTGGCAATCAGTGTTAATGGCGCCGAATTTGTGTTCTTCCCGCTTTTGGACGACGGATGGAGAATGGGGGACATTAAGAAATCATAAGCAAGTTCACGGTGCCATCTTGAACGAACACACCGAGTATAGAAAACATGGCTACTCAAATTGGTCATTCCTTCAGTCTCTGCTAAACCGCCCCCCCCCCCCCATAATCAGGGGCGGATCCAGCTTTCGCCAATAGGGGGGGCCGAAAAATATTTTGATCAACATTTTTTTGATTGGCCGCTACAATCTGGCTTTATTTTTTGCTGGTTTTTCAGGGGGTAGTCCTAACTAAAGACTGAAGTTTTAAGTATATGTTAGTATTTATTGCTATAAACAATATAAGGTATCTCATGTGGTCTTAATATATAATGCGAGCGCGAAGCGCGAGCTAAAAATCTTTGATATTTTATGTCCTTAGAACTGAAGATTAAGAGCAGTTTTTATAATCATGAACAAAGATAAGTATCCGACTAAACAATGCGAGCGCCGAAGCGCGAGCCGAAATTTTATCATATAGTAACGTGAAAAGTGACTCAATTAGCATGATTAGGACTGTTTTTAGTGATTAATGAGGAGGATACAAGTATCACCAATTAAATGATGAGAGTGCGAAGCGCGAGTTCAAAATTTCTGATATTCCGACCTGAAAAAAATGAACAGTCTAAGCGCGTTTTTATTTAAATAAACAAGCTGTGTGTCTCAAACAATTAAATGCGAGCACGAAGCATGAGCTTAATTTTTTGATATACTGACATGATAAAGGAGCATTTTGACAAATTTTTGTAAGAATTTCCAAAGAGCATAGGTTTCTCACAGATCAAACAATGCGAGCGCGAAGCGCAAGCTGAACATTTTGATACACATTGACATTTTGTGAAAATCAAACAAAATAATGAAAGCTTGATGTGCGAGCTAAAAAAATTTGTGCAAATTGATATCAGAACTGGAAATATTGTATATATATTGGTTATATATTAATGTCATTTAACCCTCTTGAATGGGATTCATTACCCAGGCAATGCGAGCGCGAAGCGCGAGCGAAAAATTTTATATAAAGTCTATTTACCAATTCTTCCCCTCACCTTTTTTTGGGTATCCTTTCGGGGTCGGGCCGGTCGTTACGGGGCTGTAAATTACCCATCACGGGTAAAATACCTCTTTGTTACCTTTCTTTCTGTTTTTCGCAGTTTCTATCAAGGTAAAGAGTACACTTTTTTCTGCAGGTTGTCCAAAATTAGGGGGCGGGGCCGGGACCGGCTCGGCCCCCTCCTGGATCCGCGCCTGATAATATGAAAAGGTGGTGCATTCATGTAAATCCACCATTAATGATTATGTCATTGAGAAAGAGGTATATGCTTCAACATTTTTCAAAGAATTACCTCAGTCACACTTTCCACACGGTGTACTAGCTACATGTATATATTGGTAGTTTTAAATAAAATTTGTTTGGTTTATTTCATTTCTATATTCATTTGTTTAAACATACAAATCAGAAAAACATAAGTACATAACATGTAGGCCTATAAATTACTTACATTAATACAAATTTAACAAAAATTCAAATACACTCCTATAAAATATTTAATACAAAACACATATTAAGCAGAGGAGGATAGCTTTTTTCCATTTTGCCAATCAACAATGAAAAATGAAATGGAAAATAAAAAAGTCGAAAGTTAAATCCGGTCTGTTTTATGATAATTTTGCATACATCAGTTTTATCATCTGCGAAAGCAATGAACTTTATTAAACTTTTTAAGGTGTACGTTTTAGAAAGTGACTACTTATTACCTGGGTTCGTCTGAAAATAAGTTAGGGTTCATGTAGAGTCTTTTAATAAACAAAATGATTTGCGACAGTAAAATGAATAGACAAATTTCAACATAATATTTTTAAGCAACTTAATAGACAACATGAAAAGGTAACATGTCTCCTTATCGTGCTTATCACTTGTAACAGAAATTGCAATAATAGTTTTAATTTTTTTAAGTGCATGCGCTTGAAGTACAATCAAGACTAATGAGCTAACAAAAAAAGGAAAAATAACGGCAGAAAGATAGTAGACGAAGCAAAGGAGAGAAAGGGATACAAATAGAGATGGGAAGGGAGAGGGGAGGGGTTAGCCAGGATTTCGGTTTGCTGGAAATCATTAATTTTACAGAGGAACTTCCAGGCAAAGATTAGCATGAGCCTTTTGACTGAACTTCTTTTCTGATTAGGAGTCTAGGGGATATATACACTTTAATACTTACCCCCTTTCCTATGACTTAGGCCTCCTGTGATATAGTATTAAATCGAATGCGCGCTATGATCAGAGCCCGATGATAATTAATCTCCATGATGAATTAGTAGGCTCACAGGACGTGATAATTATTTATTACTTACGAAAACAAAACAGAATAAAACAAGCCCTGGCTCCGCAGAAACACCTGTTATCGCTGTCTAGCATTCAAACTTGTGAAGGTCAATCGAAAAATCATCATTTAGACGCTATTTAGGCGTTTTATTGTTTTTCTTTTCTGTCGCCAATTCAATGAGAGGGCGACCTTGAATGGCCTGTACCTGAGCTGGATTTATCTTCGTATAATTGTACTGCTTCGGGTCGTATTTCATCCCTGACAGGTGATTTGGCAAAGCGGAGAATGGAAGGTGATTTATCAATTAACGTTAGGTTTAATAAGAAGCCAAGCGACGTAAGAGGGGGACCCTGCCGCGGGAGAGGATGCGGCGAAATGCTGCCAAGCTCTGTCTCCAGAGCCCCTGAATTTTTCATGGAGTTTCTCCTGAAAGATTCATGTCAAAATATGCCCAATTATTTTGCATTAAAAAGTACATCGACGTCAGACCCATACAGTCTTTATGGGTCACCCCCTGTGATTTTAGCCTAACAACAACCGCGACAATTTCCTTTGATTAAAGATAAACGGAGTTGAATGATTACGTTTATATAATAGATGACATATTTAGATAAGAGTTGTAGTAATGCACGCAAGCAAAAGAAAGGTTAAAGTTAATAGCCTGTTCATTGCAAAGATGATTATCTGTATCATTTTTCTTTGAAAAAAAAGATATTTCAGTATATAAATCAGATTTCACCCTTCCCCATTCTACGTAAGCAATGCAAATCAGTGCGATTCATTCAGTCCTGATTCAAATGTAGTTCATTTTACCATTCATTTCACAGTTAAAATTAACAATTAATTTTCTGTAAATGGATCCGTTTAAAGAGAAATACCAGTAGTTGCAGTAAACACTGATTTCATGAGAAAGTCAGTAAAACCAGGCTTAATTGTCAGTATATCATCGAGGATCTAGATCTGGTACAGTTAAATAAACTGAACTTTGTGAAATCTTGAAATCTACGCTGAAAAATGTTCACTCTGAAGATCACCAACACAGATAAGCGCACGTGGGACAGTGTTTAGTAATTGCTGTGAATGTCGGGCCCGACGCTTGACCCGAATCCTGTGCTTATTTGCTGATTTTTCAGCAATTACTCAAGTTCTTTGTGAACTTGACCAATACAAACCCATAATATATATTTCAAAACGAGGTTAACAAAATGTGAAATGAAAAAGGTCAGTCATCTGCACAGATGAGACAGCTGATTGGAGCCAGTGATGCAAGGACTTGGTAGTCAACTGTGTAAACTTTTGCATTTGAGTTATTCGCAGTGTATAGAAGTGCGGATCTTTCATTAAAAACCCCTCCATGTATGAAGACGGAAGTGGCATTTTTCATTTAAAGAGTAATGAGCTGGGGACAATGCGCTCTCGAGTGTTGATTTTTCATATAAAAATGTAGACTTTATTAATCTAATTTTATTCAGTCGATTTGCTAGATTTTGATATCTTGAACAGAAATCCTTTGAAAAGCGAATATATTCCGCAAGGAAAAGGCCTATACTAATATTTTTCAATAGTCAAAATTCGGCCTAGATTTGAAGCACCCCATTCTCATCTTCATCCCATACACAATATACATCCATACTTTTTGAACACACACTTTAACAATATCCAGGATAGACAACCACATTTTACACAGTCACCCCACACACACATTTACCCACACATGCACAGCATTCCTTTCCATTCATACTTTTATTACTTTTAAATTTCCTTCTAATTACACTGATATTTATAATTTTTCTTCAACGTAATTTTACTTATTATTTTACTTTTACCTTAACTTTATATTTTTTAACTTCAATATTTATTTTTTATCTACTTTTACTTCTAAGTTTTTTTGTAATTCTACTTCTACATCTACCTCTAACTTTATTTCTACATCAGATCTATACTCCTACTCTTGTACATCTACTTTTAACTAAACTTCTAATTCTATACTTCTGAGTCTACTTCTACATCTTCTTCTTCTACTTCTAATTATTTTACTCCATTTAGATTTACTTCCAATTTAACTTCTCTGAGTTCTGTGTCTATTTTTACCTCTGTTTTAACCTCTACATCTAATTCATTTTGATTACTCTTATAATCCTACATAATGATAATATATAGCATTTACGAGGCTCCGATTATCTATTTGCCTATTCAGCGGCACATTATTTATTACTGTAGCTCCAGCTGTTAAAGGCGCTTGATGCATCCATGGAATTAATCCTGCAGGGTACCCACCTCACCTGGGTTGAGTGCAGCACAATGTGGGTGAATTCCCTGCTAAAGGAAAACATGCCATAGCTAGGAATCGAACCCACGTCCCTCTGATTGTAAGACGAGAGTCGTAACCACTACATATACTTGTACTTTTACTTGTTACTATTACTTGTACTTCTACTTCTATGTCTCCTTTTACTTATATTCTACTTCCACTTCTAAATCTACTCCTACTTCTACTTCTACTTTAACTTTCATTTTTAATTCTATCCCTACTTATTCAATTCAATTCAATTCAATTTTTTTATTCAATTCGTTTATTTTCAATTCCAATAAAAAAATATATACAGATAAATGCATGTAAGCATAACAGATTGTAAAACAAAAAAAAACATTATAAAGATATACATGTGAACATGCTTATGTTAAATAAAGTGATACAGAGATATCAAGAAAAGGATGGAATTGAGGAATACTGCAAAAAAAGCATTAAGTTTTTGTCGAGGCAGTAATCCAACGAGAGAAAGTCATAGAATTGAAGAATCAAAACATGTTTTAATTATACATGTACTTAAAATCCTACTTTTTTCTTTGTTTTTATTTTTAATTGTTTTTTCTAATTCTTCTTCTACTTCTGCTCTTCTTTTATATTCATTCAATATTTTATTTGCGTTTCTTTATTCTAGATGCCTCTTATGCTAGTTTGTTCATATCTACCACTGATAGTATTAAAAACAATTTTCGATTTCAATACATTCTTCATTTTTTTTCTAGTTCGCTTCTTCACTTCTGTGTTCTTTCACTGACATGCACCAATACCCTTATCCACTTTCACTTTTATTTAAAAATTTACCTTTATCATGTTGATTCATTCTTTGCAGAGCAACATAAGAAAGTATGATGAAATGGACATATACACATGCACAAAAATATATGTCAAAACATTGTACTATACTTAGTGTATGTAATATAGTAAATATTAATATATACTGTACATTTTTAAATTTACGATCGCTTTAATGTTTGATGCATATCATTCTAATGCTTGAAGATACATAATGATGTGATTGGGGGAGCTATTGTGGGGTTGGCTTGAAGTGGCCAAGTCACACGTATAACCACTGTATTTTGCAGATTCTAAATATCTTCATTTTGTTTTTACCATTAGTTTTCTGACCTGGATGGAGTTGGGAGGTTTGGGAAGACCTGCAGGTTATGGCTATTAAGTTAGCCTTTTTCCATACCCAGGCAGCCTCTCCAACTCTCATCCAGGTCTTATTTTCTCTATCATGTAAAATTATGATTGATCTTGTCTCTGATCTGTTTGTATTCTCTATGTTTTTGAAATGCCAAATGAAATAATAATTAAATAGTAATAACAGAAGAACGCTCAATGCTTGTTTTGATAATCCACCTACCAATCGCTTAGTTATGCTGCTAGTACTATACTGCTGCTAATATACTTCTGCGACCTTCATATTTATTACTACTGCTGCTGCTGCTGATACTGCTGCTGCTGCTACTACTACTACTACTACTACTACTACTACTACTACTACTAATACTATTACTACTACTACTACTACTGCTGCTGCTGCTGCTGATGATGATGATGATGATGCTGTTGTATCTGTTTCTACTATTACTATCACTACTACTTCTACTACTACTACTGCTACTACTACTTATGCTACTACTACACTGCTGCTGCTGCTGCTGCTACTACTACTACTACTACTACTGCTTCTACTACTTCTGCTACTACTACACTGCTGCTGCTGCTACTAGTACTACTACTACTACTATACTGCTGCTGCTGCTGCTGCTGCTGCTGCTGCTGATGATGATGATGCTGTTGCATCTGTTTCTACTACCACCACTGTTTTTATGGACTGCTATTGACCGTTAGTTCTGCTGTTACTACTTCCAAGTCTGCCCTGCTACTCCCTCTCCTAGTGTTTTTTACATCTTCTGCTGACTGTACATTTTAAATTTTTAGTATAGGCAACACAGGAAAACAAGACAGAAAATTGTAAAAACATTAAACATTTCATTAGAAAGCAGGACACAGTTCGGTGTATTCTATCCTCATTTGATTCATCCGGTCTATTCAATCATATAATATCACAGCCTCGGGGGTTTAGATTCTTATAGTTTAAACCAACACGTTCGCGATAATTAGCTAGACATTTTGACTTTGCACGGTGTCCAAGTCATGCCTTGGTAAATAAACGTTGAAATTTAAACGAAGCTGTCATCTTCCGGAAAATGACGCCAACCGTTAGGAAAATGTAGCCCGATGCGGGGGATTTAAAGTATCGTATTATGGATTATAAATACATTTGAAATAACTTCATCGCACGGTACCTTGTAGGGAATTTCCCAATGAAGATGATAATCCAAAATGCGTAATGAAAAGGCAATTGATATGTGTTACTATGATTGGATGTATTTCTCATACCAGTCTTCTTTTCATATTCTTTTTTAATACATTTGCCTTCTAACCATGCTTACGGAATTAAACATCGGCAAATTCTGTCACTGAAAAATACCCTCTTTTCTTTTACTTTTTTTGCAAACACTACGTAATGTGATAAGAGCTTCTGGTGAAGATTTGATATAAATATCTCACGAATTACTGTCTTATGCAATAAGAAATGAGACAATATTCAAAATGTGTAGAAACGAATGTCAAATTTCAGGGATCAAACATGCATTTCGACATACCAATTGAATAATATCATAGACAGACCAAAACACTGAAAGAAGTCAAACGAAATAATTTTAAATAGAGGGTGTGCCAAGACAAACTAAAAAAGAGATGATTAAAGAATTCCCTCCTATATGTATTTTTTCTACCAATGTTTGAGATTATCAGATTAGTAAGAAGCGAATTATACCAAACATTATTAAAAATAAAACAACCAGAAGTCGAAGTTTGACAAAAAGAAATGATATATGTCAGAGGGGGATGACTTCAACCTTCCTCTTTCGCCCATAACCTCAACTACTTCTTGAAATGGCGTCTTCTTTTATGCACCACTCATACTCGGGGCTTTCCAAGGATTCGGATCGTCTCCATTCGAAAGGTAACTGATACTGTATCGGATAACAACGTTCACTCTCGCCTGACTCTCCCCATCACCTTACTCTAGTCTTCACACCCGGTTAAATTAAAAATCGACTGGCAAGGGCGGGATAGAAACTTGAAGAAACCCGACACTCGGATTATGCCCTTTTTTCCCTTCAAAGTAGTCATAAAAATACATTGGCATGGAACTTGGATGCGAGCCGACACCAGATAATTGAATAGAATTAGCAATTCTGTTGAGCAAATTAGCCCCTGTATCGCCAGCGAAGGGAGAAGGGGAGAAGATCTGCATTGAAAAAAAGGAGAGCTGTTAATTCCACTATCGGTTTTCAGTTACTATCGTCTAAGTGCTATGTGGTCGTTCCGGAAAGATGTTGTCCGGCGCAGAGGAAAACTACTACACTGTATAAAGAGAACTTTCTTGAAATGGTTTAGTTTTGTTCTACAACAATGGCATTAAAATCAATCACTGCATTTCATATTTCTTGATATTACCCTGATTTTTATGTTTAATTAATATAATTTTCATTATTAGTCTATTTTTTAAGCTTATCTATATTCAACAAGTAGTGCTTATATCAACACCCCACCTCTTGTCCAATCTGCATATACAATTTCGTGAAAACGTAAAAGTTTTGTTGGTTGATACGTTATGTGCTCACAGTGTGATAAGATGTCTATGAATCTGCATCGGTTTCATCTGCGTCAAAGAAATCCCCCAGAAAATAATAATACATAAATTAAAACAAATAACTGGATATATCGACAAAGTAAAAACAAATGAATGTATAGATAGATAGATAGATAGATAGATATATATATAGATAATGACTGTACGAAACTGCAGTTTCTGAAAAGTGCTCAACTACATGTATATAGGTCTGGAGCCTCATGTAGTAGAATATATATATATATATATATATATGTATATATATAAACAAATACATAAATAAGTAAAAAAAAATAAATAAAGTAAAATGATTTTTAAAAATCCTGTATATTGGAGAGGCTCGACCACGGATCATTCATCGCATCGGTACCGAGATAATCTCAGCTAAGTTGGGTGGACACATTTTCATTGAACCTGGACGGGATTTCGCGCGAAATCCAGACGTTAGCGCGCCAGCTGTCATCAAAGACTGCCAGTGATTCCAAAAACGACAGGGGTGAAAGATGTCACTTTTACCAACAGAGTCACGATTTTTCTCCCCTCTTCAGAATCTTTGCATTTCTTCTGTTTCAAGACGAATCTTGATATCTGACAAATCATGCTCAATATTGAAGATCAATAGATTTTATACAAGTGAAGCGGACGAATACAAATTGATTATAGGGGAAGAAGTTCAAACAATTTGTCCTGAGGAAAATGTCGTTCATTTTTGGTAGATTTTCTTACATTTACTATACCTTTAAAGCCCTTTGTAATCAACAAAATAGTGTCTTCGTGGTCTTGAACAATCTTCAGTCGAAATCAAGAGCTTAGTTATATCAATAACTGCAATATGATATAAGTAAATGATTGTTATGGTTATTATACTTATTTTTGTAATTATTTGTGTTCTTAATAATAATGTAATATCATAATTATCATTATTATTGATATCATTATCAACATTATTGTTGTTATTATTATCATCATTATCATTATAATAATAATCATCATTATCAGTATTATGTATTAATGTTATCATTATTATTATTATCATCATATATTACTCTTTTTTATATCATTATCATTATTAGGTCTCTTACTTTTGTTATTATCATTATCACCGTATCATCATTGTTATTGTCATTATTGTGACTGTAATCATCATGCTGATTGTTGCATAAATTTTTATACATTTTTTCTTTAATTTCACAATAACATGCTTTCCGTAAAATGCACAAGGCTACAGTAGTTACGATTTAAATGTTCCGAGGGAGGTCAAAACTCTGCCTTGTATACAGATAAATGGAGAACAAAATGAATTAGTAATGAATTATACAATAAGGATAAAATTATTTCTCCATTTACTTATAAAAATGATGTAATGTCACGTTTAACGATTCTTTTTTTCATTATTGTTGGAAAGAACATCGCCTTTAAATCAGAAATACTTAACCACGGCTTAAGATAAATTGAAACGACAAGGTGTAATACCCGACAGGCTATTTAAAATTATTTTTTCTTCTAATTGGTAGATTGAAAACAATTGGATGATCTCTAAAAGCTGTAGCCACACTTCATGAGAAGCAGTGAAACAAAAGATTTGGAATAAAATTGATATGGCTTAAGGGGGTATTTGTAAAATGTTGCTAAGGAGTAAACCGAGCTAGTATATAGAAAAATATTTGATTTTTTTTGTTAATGAAAATCTAACTTTGCGAGTAGAATCTAGCATTATCTTATCGCTTTCCCTTAAATTATGAGGGAGAAGGCAACTGATCACCAGGTTATCTGTCTGTATGCAGGTATAATGACACTATCACAACACGAAGTTTTTTTCATGCAGATTCATTAAAATTCATGTAAGCTAATTATGTCTGTGTGCAAACAGTTTATCAGTGGGTAGCTGTTTGCCCATTGAGACGATATATTTTCCAGTTGAACGAGTGCATTATCAAAGAGAAGAAAAAACGGAGAAAACTTACAAAAGAATGAAAGTCAATAACACGTGTCGCAAGCAGAACGCACAGCAATATTCCGTGTCCGTCAGAATTCACGAACTTCACCGTGCAACATGCTGCACAGCGGGAGGGGGTGTGCACGGTTAATTCGTGTTCGCAAGAGTCATTGCTATCAATGGAAGCATTTTGACATCAGACATTTAGAGAGGTATACTTTCACACGCTTCAAAAACACCTAAGTAAAAGACGACTATAGCGAATGGAATCAATGTAAGACATCAATCTCATATTTTTCACCCGTCTAAGGGTTTCTCTGAGCTTTCCCACATGAAATGTTAATGACACGCAGATGATGAAGGACTGCATGTCAGAAAAAAACTTTAAGATACTGAGAAAAATTAAATTTTTATTTATGATTACAATAGCGTATGTAATTCACTTCAGGGTTTGAATGTTGTAGTTGTAGAGCAGAGGTTCCACATTATAATCGATTACAAGATTTGGTAAATGCAAATGTTGAAATGTAATGACCATTCATCTTGACATGAATGCACTTAAATGATCTTTATTTTGAAATATTTATGCAGATGTGATTTCAGTTCTTAACTCGTTTCAAATAAAGATTAATTTCTTTAAAATATCGTTCTTCAGGTTCCTTTAAAGTAGAAAAAATAATATCAAGAAGACCTCAGCAGTAGACAAAATACAAACAAACTGAAATATAACAATAAATTTCTTCAATTTCTTACCGGCTTTTAAAAGTTAAGGTAATGAAGAGAGAATAAGTAATTTCATAATGGTAAATATAGGAATAAAACATAACATGCCAAAATTATAATCATGATTCATATTTCAAGAAAACGTTTATGTGATGAGATCAACAATGCCACAATTAAAAAACACAAATAAATCATTTTGACAATCGCACTTAAATAATACTTGACATACTTGTCAAGGAAAATTTTGCTTTTATATAAATGGTCATTTATCAGCGTTTATGATTATCTTTCTTGCATGGAAATAATAACTGTAGTTTTATTATGTTTAATCTGAGCTAATCTGATGAAGGGAAACAAGGAATATACCTACATCTTAATGGAAATCTGACAAATGCCTATCAAAAAAATGTTCCTTGTAATTTCGTTTATTCTAAATCCATTTGTTTTGATTAAATTCCGTGGTATTGTGGATTTGTTTAAATAGAATTTACATTTTCTTTGGAATGAAATATCCCATCATCGAGGTAATTGTCATAAGCATCTACTTGGAGTTGCAGAGAAATATTGAGTAGGATAAGTAATGATTTTTAAACAGCCGTAGAAAATGTATGAAGATGATATTGCAGATTTTCATATTCTACTCTTATTCTATTTGTGAAAAAATATTAGTTGAGAAATTAGTTAATTATAAAAAGCTAAATATGTGATTAAATCAGCATTGTGTCTTGATCTCCGATTAAGGGACAATAGCATTTCTTCCTAAATAATAGCGCGCGTTTATATTCTTTTTATTTTTTTAGCATAATATTTTGGTACATAAAATTGAGAAGTATCCATGGTGACACTGAAAACGGTTTATTATAATAAAATCAAACAATTGCCATGTGTATTGTCATGTTTCCTCCCTGTGCCATAATATGTAAATGAACGTAGTGCTTAATTTTCTTTTTCACCTTTCGCAGCCAACCTATCAGACCGCAGATTGACGAGTGCCGCCGCCAACCGGCTGGCTCAATGGCTGGCTTCGAACCCAATGAGTGGCACGCCTGTATTCCGCTGAACGGTGTTTTGTCCATTGATGCGTTTTAAGAAGCACACATTTTGCCACAATATCTCAATGTCTCGGTTGGTCGATCGCGTGTTGACTGTCGCCGCTTTCCTTTAAAACCCCCTCTTGACGTTTTCATGCTTTCGCCAGAGGTATGGAGCCACTAGGCAATTCAGAATAAGCATTTTCCCTGACTCTGTCTCCCTAATGCTCTCACCCCTTCTCTCTCTCTCCTTCTCTCTCACTCTGCCTTCCCCGTAGTACAGGGACAACGGCCCTCCCCCCCCCCCTGATCTATCCCTCTCTTTCCCTCTCTCCTCCTCTCTCCATAGCTATATATTTATCTCTCTTACTATATGAGGTCTCCCATAAGAGTAAATTTTGTAAACCAAACAATTTAACTTTGAAGTCACACTACAACTGGTTTTTAATTATCATGTTATTTATTCACACAAATCATGTCCGATGTGCGTTTTAATCATGTTAATAATGCTTTTCAGCTTGATTTTTAAAACCATCAAACTTCCTCACCTATTTATCAGTTTAGAGTTCATTATTAATGTTATTCTGGGAATGACTCAGTTATGCATTCGTCATATGAGTTTACTATTATTTGTTGATTTATGCTAATAATTCAATTGTATTTATGTATTGTTTATTTGTATGTTGAAAAATTGATATAGAAAGGAAATAAACCAATGGCATTCAAATTCAAACTCATGTTTGTAATGAGTATTATCATGAATATTTCATGCAGTTTACCAAAATTTCATCTTAACCTTTATCACGATTGACCGTGAATCGGAGAATGTTTTGTCCAGTCTCTCCAAACTGATGAACAGTTGGCAACTCTAATTGCCCATTTCTTAAACAAAACTGTGGCACAAAAGCTAATTTGAGGTGTGAAATACCTCGAGGCTGTGGAAAGGATAAAGCAGAGATTTTAAGGCGAATGCAATAGAAATACGTAATCAGAAAAGCAAACCAGACTCGTGTGCCAAGTTGACAAAGATGGGAAATGTGTTTCAAAGTTTAAGACAATTAACAAGAGAGAGGAAGACAGACCTTTTTTGTAAGCGCGAAGAGGGAGAGAGAAAGAAAGAGAGAAATCTGGGAGTTGGTTTCTTCTTGAAGTATGGTTGAAACTGGTGTCGCCAAAGTGACACTGTCTAGAGTTGTCAAATCTCTAAATGCTCATTGGTCCAAATGTCAAAAGATTACGACGCACAATTATCAACAGTTAGCCATTATACATACACACACACACTCCCTCCATATCCACTAAGACACACTGCCACACACTCACACGCAGTCAAAAACTCGCTCTTTCTCTCTATCTCCCCCTCTCCTCTTTTCTCTCACTCACACACTCCCACTCTCCGGACATACCGTACTAATTCGCCTTGTCCACAGTGCTCTAAACACACAGTTACACGTGCGCGCGGTGTTGGGTGACTATAAACCACTTAGCTCCATTAATTTGGAGTTGATAGGGGAACAGGTTGCAGTAGGACGCCAGAGCGCTGGTATGAGATGTTTTCATATTGCAGGTAGACGGACGGGCATTTGACAAATTAAGCCAAAAGCCGCAGATATTTCTTGAAAGATGCGTCGAGCTCGAGATGTGCTTTCACCATATTTTAACAATCATCAAGAAATCCCGGATCATTGATTTTTTCCAGTCTCTATAATTTTAGAATCACTTTCTACCAAAAAACGCACTTTCTACTGCAAATTATGGACTTAATGCGTATTTTGAGAGTAAAATGACTTTATAGAGAAGTTTGAATAACTGTTTCAGACCCCACTCGCCTGTTCATATGATGAAGACCATTGGGAGACAATTTCGATCAAAATTGACTCTTCGATTTAGTGATAAATAATCTTCTTGGCAATTATAAAGAATTTTTCAGTGAAAGAGAACATTTATTCGTGAGAGTACGGCATATGCAGCAGAAAATATCAAAAGAACAAACTGAGAAAAGCAGAGAGAATAGAAGACGACGGCGATGGATGCTCAACTGATGCGAAGCCACTTCTCCCAGGCGAGTCTCGGCGGGCTCGCTCCCTTCCCAGCATACTCTTTCTCGTCCGCAGCCCACGCACTTGGGTTCCACGTCTCGCCGCCGGGTGCATCGCCCGGAACTCACGGGGACCTTGCTATCACAACATCGGTGGCAGCTGCGGCTGCTGCCGTCCGAGTTCAGAGTTCCATGAAGAAGGACCTTAAACACGTTCCTGGAGAATGTTTCTCACCGAAGAGCAAGATGATGAAGATTGGTGGACATGATGACGACGACAGCAATGGTAAGTGTATTGATATTTAGTTTAACTGCCCTTCTCTTTACACGAAATCTTGATTAGGCCTACTGCAAATGAATTCATAGAAACTTGCTTTTTACACTGCAAAATACCTCCCTCCACTTTGACTACACAAGTGTAATTCAGTAATAGACATCTTATTAAAAACTAGGAATGTTCATACTTTGATATTGGCATACGCATTGAAAACCTAGATGTAAAAAATGATCGGGTAGATACAATTAGAATGTCTCGTTTTTCTTAAAGACATTTTTAACAGTCATGAAAAAAATATAATCTAAAAACCAAAGATATAATAATGATTTTACCGTTGACATAGTCGAAGAGAAGGGAATTGAAATGAAATTTTTTACTTTCATGTTTTAATAACAAAAGTATGGTGAAGCAAAATAATCTTCCATTTTGTGTTATAACCATACTCGTAACATGCTTAATAAGGTTGTTTTCTCAGTACCAGTGAGTCGGTGACATTTTGGCTAAAGTGACGCCAAATACTTTTTTAGGCCTACTGCGCAAGACGTGTAACATGTTTTATACATATGAAACAAACTTTTATACCATATATTTTACTCAAGAAACAATATTCATTTTCAAAGAATACTTGGTAAATCTTTTCTCGACCCTTTAAATGAGTGAGTCGTTTGTTGTATCATGTGTTTCACAGAATGGTCAAATCAAACCCAACCATATTTATGCATGCTTATGTAAACGCTCATCTTTGATATTGATATTTGATATTGATTAATATTGATATTAATTAAAAATTATGTGAGGATGGCGTTTAAGTACACTCTAAAAATTTTACCCAATATTGGTAAAATGGGACCATGCATGTTTGTCAGGCCTCAGTTGAAAAGATATTTTGTAAATTTTACGCAATGTTCTCTCTAAAAATTCGAATGTTAAATCAACATTTGAAAGGAGAAGGAGTGACAACCTTTTCCAAATGTTACATCCAACCTTGTATAAAGCTGAATTCAACATTTTTAAGTGTTGGGTAGAACCATTTAAAGTGGTAAATGCAACATTTAGAAAATGTTGTCACTCCTCCAACCTTTCAAATGTTAAGTTAGCATTTTCTTTTTTTTTTAGAGTGTTGCGTTGAAATTTACCCTTCAAACATGCATTTTGCTCAATGTCGGGGGTATAAATACCCAGCAAACATGCATGTTTCCTTTCTACCCAATATTGGGTAAATTTTTACTCTCTGTTTTTAAAGTGTAGTAGGCGTAAGAGTGCTTCGTCAAACTCAAACATGGATTTACGGCCTTGTAATGAACGCCTTGAATATGCTGTAACGCGCTTTGGGCCATTCTGGGAAAAGCGCTTTATAAAAAATTGGCTATTATTATTATTATTAATTCTCCTGTATTTTTTTTTATTTCGTATTGTCTTGTAAATATATCTATTCTGCCTACGACCGAAAAAAAGCTATCGAAAATGACTTGTTAATAAAATGAATTTACATGAGTATTAGAATTTCATTTCATGAATGAATTCATGGATACGGATATCCGATGCTCATTCTGTCAAAAGGAAAAGACACAATGGCAGAACAAATATTTAAGAGTGCACATTTCTTGATTTTCCTGTTTAGGGAAAACCTTCGTATTAGGATTTTATTCCCATTTTGATAAAAAGTAGTGTAACTTTATTAATTATGCAGAAATTTCCATATCATTACTTTTTCTATATACATACAAAATAATTCGTATACATTTTCCATCTTCAAAGTGACTTTAACCATATTGCATTCGTAAAAAAATGCGTTTTAGATAGACAATATTATATTTGAAATCATGCCTACTTTTCAGCTAGTTGTAAGAGCTATATTGGTTAATGCACGATGGAGAACGATATACTTCATAAATTTTCTTACCATATAAACCGATGTTTGTATATTTTCTGCTAAGAATCAAACTAAAGAATTGTATTTTATTCACTTGTTAATGATATGAACCACATTTTCGCTTTTTATATAAATATTTTTAATGTATTACTAAACAAAACAATTTACACCTGTAGTACGGGGATTCCCAAAGGTAATTAATGTATTTTATGATTGGTTAGTATCAGTTATGCAAAAAATGATTATGCCCACCTATACATTTAGTCTTGAAGCTGATAAACAAAATTGTTATTAAAATATTCCAAACAAAGTGGCTATCATTTTTGTGTAAATAGTATGCATTAACTTTCATTATAAATAAACTTGTAAAGTCTTGCCACTTTTGGTATAATACCTCTCGATTGAACAGTTATCAAATTGAAATACAGAATTTGAATTTCCATATTTCTTAGAAGCTTTATAGCAATTAAATCCAGTTTGTCAATCAGCAGTTCTGAGCTCAAGATTTGTTTAAAGGGAAGGTGTAATTTGTCAAATGAATGAAAATAAATCTGACAAAGAATTACTTCGAGACAGACGTCTTTGTAATTATTATTTTCTCGTATGAAAAACTTAGTCTTTAATTTCAATGAATATGTATGAAACTCTAATTATGACGAAAGGGGATGCCAAAATAACTTCATAATAACTTTAACTGTATATGAGTCGAAATCATATCAATCTCCAATTCAAAAAGATGTATTATGATTATTTTTTTTTCAGTATCTTTGATAACTAAATTATATCTTTTTAATCTTACTACACTCGAACTATTCAATTAAAACGGGTAATTGTCAATGGTGTAAGAGCCTCCAATGCCCTTTGAATGTGTATAAAATATTATTTGATATATATATATATACATATATATATATATATATACGGGTAAGTATTACACATTACAAAATCTGTATGAGTCATCAGTTGGTAAAACATGAACACATTTCACAATATTCCATACATATCATTTACTACTCGGTTAAAAATGATTACCAACAAATTTATTAGAAGTTACATTTTCACATTCGATTTCCTTCTCTTCTTCACCATACCTATAAACTGAAACCGACTTATCCCTTCCGGACTTAATTTAGAAAAAGGATAAATTGAATTAATAGAGCGATTAAGGATGGTGATTATTTCCGATATTAAGTTGTCGCAAGCAATGTATTTGAGCGAGCTCGATCGCATCGATGAGATGGCGCGGAATCAAAGCCCCTTTGCGCTGCACACCCGGGGTGCCCTGGGCGTTACCGCTAATATTCTTTTCCATTATGGGCTGATTCGAATGAAATTTCGCAAATGGACGAAGGCAATAGGATTTATTGCTTCCCGTGACGAATATGAAACATCACCGTGAAGTAACAGTAACAGCGAGAAAGAGCTTAAGAGAGTGTACTGAGGAAAAAGGATGGATTAAGGAATGAGATGCAATGGAAAGAGTGGTACATATAAGCATGGACCTACTTTGCTAGTAGGTCCATGATATAAGGCAGACGCCGGTTGATGGTGCTGGTAGATGGTTTAATAAGAGAAGCAGGTCACAATCCGAATCGAGCTTGAAGCAATGAAATATCAAAAATTGATGTTGCAGTATCACTGGATTGGTATATATTCACAAATATTTTAAAAGATATCATTATTCCTCGGGATATCAAGAATTTAACAGAAGTGTATTAACAAGTTGGTTGGAATTGCGGTTGTGATCATGGTGGTGTTGGGGTGCTCATGGTCATGATGGTGGTATACAGTTATCATAGAAATACAGATTAGAAACTACTCCAAGATCAACTATAACATTGATTGAGATTATACTTCCCTTATAACAGTAGTTTTCTGTAGACAGGATAGGCGAAAGATAAACGTAGGTGAAATATTTAATATGTATTGATACCATAAAAACCCTAAACTAACATCTAAATGAAACTAAGAATAGTTTCTAAGGTAAATGAAATAATTTTTGAATGATCATTAATGATTCAATCACTTTATATAAACATATCAAAACCAATATTAAAGAAAGTCATGTTATTACATTATACATGATTGACCATGTACACTTAAAAAAATGTGCATGTTATTTGCTTACCTCAAACATTGTCAAAAGAAGATACGATGACAGGGTCACTGGGTTTGAACTGTAATCTTAATCAATTACTATAACATTAAATTCAGGAATATGATTAGATTTATCACTTGCACCCATGCTGCTATTTTCAACTATTTCGTTTTCAGAGTTCCGTTGCTCCCACCCCGCCCCCTTAATTTTTTTATGAGGATTTCGGTTCACATATTGCAATGTAATGTGGAGAAGTAAAATAAAAATGTTGTTAAAAAACTTAAATTTTGAAACAAAAGTGGAAACTTGTACTCCAGGCACGTTTAACACCCTCCACATATTGATAGTTATAGATATGAGAAGAAAATAATTCTTTACATCATAAAAAGATTAGGGCTGATCCCAGACAAAAATTGTCTTCGGGATGATTTTGATTATTCTATCCAAGAGGTTTGAAAGTTATTAAATGCAATTAATATCATTAAATGCAGACAATTCGATGTCATCTCCTCAGAGTACGATATATGTCCCCCCTCATCAGGCCTCAGTTGAAAGACAATCGCTTTCTTCCCTCATAAAAGATACCCCGAACGCCGTGGGCGACAAATAAAGACCAAAGTAAATTATGATCACCGAATCCTCATCACCCTAATCAAAACAATTCTAGATCTTGTTTCTGCTTTCTAAAAGACCACATTCCGTTATTACTAATAGAATGAGCGGAGTAAAATCCCTTAACCCATATTTCCAAATTGTTCATTTTTGCTCACGAAAACGGGGAAGATAATGGGCATATATTTCTGTAATTGACTCTTTGGTTTGAAATAATGAAGCACTGTAGGCACAATAATTGGAGAGATTTAAGCTCAGTAATAGCTTTGATTGCGTACAAAAGAAATACATTAAGAACTGGAATGTTATAAACTATGTTGAACATTGAAGACTTTTTTTATCATGAAAGTTTTCTAGCAATTGAACCTTAACGACCTCATTTCTCGAGTTGATAAACTTCATGTTGTTTTAATATTCTAATATCTACCCTACATATCTCGCAATGATGTTGCCAGACAAAGATAAATCTAAAACCTTCAACTTAAATTAAAAGAAAAATCAACTCCTTTTCATGGAAAAGTACGATCCAAAGTAGAAAAGGTGATATTACAAACAAAAGGAATAAATTATGAGATTAGTCATGATAATGCAAATTGGAAAAGGGACTACTTTGATAGAAGTTATCATGGATTACTCTTCAATGCATACGGGATAGTAATAAAAATGTTGAATATTAAGCTCTTTGATGGCAAGGAATTGAACATCATGACTGGTAGAATCCTCTTTATGTAAATTTTAAATCTTCTTTTAAATATGTTTCTTTTCGATCTCTTCAAAATGATATTCTGTAAATCTGGATAAAGCTTTGATTCCATCCATATGGTGACTTTAAATTAGGAATGGAATTTAGAGATTGCTTTTCTTTTAACTGTTGAAAATCCCAAATCCGTTTAATTTAAAGTCATGAAAAGATAATGCATTTCATTAAGCAGTCAAATGATTATAGAAAATCAAAGATCCTACATCGGAAATACATTAAGCTCGTGAAAGATATTCGTCCTACATTGACTTAATACTGAACCTTTAGATGATTATTTGAAATAGATTACATGGATACTTAATATTAAAAAAAAAATCTAATCATCTTATTTATTTTGCCTTTATCTTTTTTTATTTGTTTCTGGCTAAATTTCGTTGTGATTATTTTTTTTGAAATTCATGATTTTTTTTTTCTCTTATTCTTACAATATTTCGTCTTGGTTAAAATTTCCTTTTGCTCCAAATATCACGTATCACTCCCAACTGGTACTACTTTATTCTTTATCATTGATATAATTTATTCTTTTTGATGAATACATTTATAATCTAGGACACGTTAAATGGACCTTAACATCCCTTTGCATTGCGTAATCTGACAGAGTATATAGTAGTAGGTCCATGCGTTGCATAATCAGTCCACTCTTAGTATATGCTCCGTGATAGTGTAGCGATCCCTATGTGACATATTCGTCACGATAAAATGTCATTAAATGATTAAATATTGCACTTCAATATGAATAATGATATATATTATGAAATTTGATCAATTAAATTACATACCAAAAGGATAGAACGATTTCAAAGCAATGATTATTTGACCAAGGTATTTTTATCTGATAATCGTTACAAATAAAGTGATTAACTATAGTGTGCAAGTGGGGGATGTGAAGAGAGCAAATCAAGAAATTTTCTGGGAAATTTGTCGTAATTGATAACTTACCTGCCTTTCTCCTGGTCTTCAAAATATCCCCCTGAGTTATGAAAATAGAAAATGGTAAAACTGGGTGATTTTTGACAGCTTTGATGTGAATGAGTAGTTTGGAGGAGAAAGGCAAATATTGCCCGAGCAGTTCCATAATTACATCCACCACACAGGGGCAGGTTAATTCAAGCGAGATGATATGGATACTAAATGAAGCAGAGCGCCAGGTCTTCTCAGTCAACTGTACTACAACTGACCAACGCCAAGAATACTGAACGTTGTCCACTTTCTTTCTCTCTCTCTCTCTCTCTGCCCCCCCCCCCCCCCTTCCAATAATCTTTCCTCACATTACATTCCCAATCTCCGATTTAAAATAAGTTGTATTCCTTATCATTGTAACTGTTCGACTTTTATTCTCCCCGTATCTCTCTCCTACCCTCTGTGTTTCTCATCAAATCACACTAACTCACACTCTCTCTCTCTCTCACCAAGGAGTTACTCCTTGCTCTCTCACACACACACACACACACACGCACACACAACCTTTTTTCACATACCCTCACACACATTCACTCAATCACCTTCATTCTAATCCACCTTTTTCTATTTATGATTCAATATTTCACCTCCTTCTTTCTCCTGCATGTTCCTCCTTTCCTTCTTTCCATTAGTCTGACGCTGCGTCTGTTTCTTGATGTATCAGAATCTTGGAGATATTAATGTTCATTCCTTAACTTTTATCTAGACAAATCTTAAAGTCATACTGGGATATGCTTTTATCAAAATTGATTCATAATTATGCTCGACTATATCAAAATTGTATTAAATCCAACTCTCTTCTTAAGGATGGAAGTCATATAACCACAAGTCATATGACGAGAGTACTGGATGTGTATGTCAAGTCAAGAAGCTCTTTGGTCAAGTTCAATAATCCTCGCTATTCAAAGTCCATAGATGATATCTAAATGGATGATATGTACCATTTATATGCCTCATCCCTCACCTTTAATTTTCAAGTAGTGTTTAGAAAATTATTGTAAAAGAGGGGAAAGAGAGAGCAGGAAAGAAAGGAAAGAACAATATACAAAAGTGAGGTCAAGGTCTTGAAACGACGTAACGGCCGTTTTTTGCAATTGAATAGAAAATGGCGTCACCCATAGGGCGACTTGCCCCTCTCCCACCCCTCTCATGAAAATACCCTGCCGCCGCCACTGCCCATATGATCTACCTTGTATCACCGGAATGGTACCACTATACCGACACGAACAGGAATCGGTACTGGCATGACTAACCCGTTCCGTTAGTTCAGCAAAACGTTTTATATAATGGGTAGAACTACATTTTCAACTAAACCGGAAAGACTGATCACATCAAACATCTACTATGAATTGTTATTATGCTTGTGCTGAGCCAAAAAAAGTAGCCGGGGCGGTTTCTGTGATCACTCTGTCGGTTATTTGAGACACGGTGTACGGAACCGGGTTTGATATGACAGGGATCGGTTGTCCGGGACCGGTTTTGATATGACAAGGACCGGTTGGACGCAACGCAGACGACATGCGTGCGCAGGAGATGAGAAGAATTTGACAAATTTATGGTAATACTTTTGTAGAAATGCAGGTCTGATCACGAGAGGCATATGAAGAAAGGAATGTTTAAATCGGATGCTGTGCGATGTAATAGAATCAATCTTCATGCGAAGAAGATGCTGCTAAACGAAAGAAAATACCGTCTTGCTCTTTCTATTTCACTCGCGATGTTGTCACAGGCCGGTGGGCTGAGGCAGGTAAAATGAAGATACCTACCGGCAAGACTCAACTCGCTTTGAATAATAAAGTCACTAGCGTGGCAAGAGCGAAGAAGTCTTCGACGGGCTAGTGGCGGGATGACTCGAATAGTAAAAAGGGGGTTGTTTCTGCTTGATTATTTAAGTTAGTTTCTTGCTTTCTCTATTTCTGTCTCTCGATGAATTTGTAGGTACAGGTAGGTTCATACTGGGTTCCTTCGTGACCTCAGTTCTGCTTCTCTTACTGGCTGCACCGCGGCGTAGATTGAAACAACGTAAGAGGGAACGACAAAATGGCGCGCTAAATCGGCTCAACTGAAGCAAGGATCGCGCCTGCGGGCTATCAGGCAGTTCGTTGCTTCGATTCGGAAAATCATTATGTATTGGCAGTCACCGCGAGGAAGAGCAGGAAATTATGCGATAACACATTTGTAATAGGTAGATTGACCTCATAAAAAAAAATGTTGCAAACGACTGCGCGCGCGGATGGCTGGTGTACCCGAGAGTGAGTTAGCTGACATGTTATAGCTCCAAGCGCAGATTCTGAGAAAAAAAACCGTCAGAGTAAAAGTAAAGAAGAAGATCTCACTGCTCTGTTTTGACGAAAGCGGATGGAAGACAAATTATGTACAATTGCCGAAAAGAAGAGCTAACTTGCGTGAACGGAAAAGCAGCCTCAGGACTGCGTTTCCTTGTCCCTTTTCAATTCCAACTTCGGTTAATTACTTATTTCACCCCTAAACGACTCGCTCTTCGTCCCGCCCGCCTTTCAAAACACGAATGTCAATAATTGCCTTGCTCTCCTATAGCTGCTCTGCCTACCGAGCAAGTTGAAAGATAACATGTAAACCCGGTTCGGCAACACGAAAGCAGGTGTGATTTCTACGCCTCAGAAACACAGATATTAAAAGACAGGAATCGGTGTGGTAAAATGCTAAAATGATTCCACCTCTTAATTGGGTGTGTTATAGTTAAAGTTTATTTTAGGTCATGGCGGGAAAAACGGAACTCCCAAAGAAGCGGTCTCGACTAATAAAACTTGTTTAATAATAAACCTCAGACTTCTCCATATATCAAAATATATACCCTATCGTGTCATATATACATTTCCCTTGGGGTATAGGATGAAAATATTGGTTTTTAATTCTAGAGTTAGAAAAGTGATCTAGATTACATCGCACCAATTAATTGCATCGTGAATATTATTCTTGCATGAGAGTTGAGATGCGTTTCTTCGGTAACCGATCGCTTTACCGAATAAGGCATTATATCTCCCACTATGATTTTGATGTGTTTTCAGCGAGTGATTCCATGTTATTTTTAAGCGGATCTCTGGCAGGTCTATGGGGAAATAAAGACACAACACTTGTTACTCACCGCGCTCACCAAATTCATAATCGTTTGCTCATCTTAAGTGTATGTAATGCGATTAGAAGACGTTCCTCTCGAGAAAAGGGTGAATTGAAGTCGACATGGAAGACATATCAGTCCAAGGAAATTGCAACCGGCTTATTATTTCTGTCAATTCTAACACTTTGTGTCGACCATTTTTCATGCAAAGTGAATATTATACATCGGCTGTAAAATAATTCTAAGCGTAATGAAATTTCACAGATAATAGGCTCCTTACCATTTAACATGGCGCATGCGAGACCATCTTTTCATTGGTATTCTAAATTTGTCTTTCAATGAATATATATTACTCCGTGTGTCAATTAAAGCACGGGGTATATGTTGCAATCTTGTGAAAATTTTAACATTCGGCTGAACTGCTGATGAATTGAAAATATGACAAAATTATGTTAAAATTGAACTATATGATTATCCTACAAAACAATGCCTTAAACTTATAGTGGTAACCATTATTACATTATCATAACTGTCATTATTACCATCATAAGAAGTATTATTTTTTTATTGCTATCATTCTAAATATTATTATTATTATTATCATTATTATTATTGTTACTATTATAATCATTATTGATATTATTATTAGTATTATTATTTATTATTATTATTATCATTATCATGATCATTGTTATTATTATTAGTTTTATTATTATCGTTAATATTATTAGGCCTATTATTATTATCATCACTATTATCAATGATATCATTACTGTTACCATCAATGTCATTATACATTCATTCATCAATAATTAACTCTAAATGTGTACCATGGGTAACAAGGCACAATAATAGATAAATGTAATTGCAGAGATGCATTTCAGTCCAATCGTGCCAATGTAGCCCTACACAATTTAAGAAATGTATTTGGCAAGCCCTGCTTTATTAATAAATTCGTATAGGCCTACTCCCATATCTAAGTTGCACTGTTAATTAAGTAAATAAGTTCATATAAATCACGATTAACTTGTTCTCTTATATAAATAGTGTAGAGTAATCAGTCACCATGATCGTATATAGGTCCAGGGTAAATTATACACATTACATACAAATTCCCAATCTTCGGGAAACCAATTAACGGGATTAGATTTTACTTACAATTTTATGAACAAATGTATGGAATTATTATTGAAATAAAGTATTCAATTATTGAAACATTGTCACTATTGCACATTGTTTATCTGTCAGTGTTTGTGATCTTAATTTGAAGCATGTGAGCGGGTAATATATTATGCAATAAGTGTTATTACGTTAATGAAGGGCGGGAGTGCTATACGGGGTTGTGGCCATGCCCTTAAATACAGCGATTACCGTCTGGAATAGGACTCAGTCAGCCATGCATTGGGGATGTACTATAGACCCAATTTCATTATGGAATGAGCAAGATGAGAGTTTAACTGAATTTTTCATAAGGATCATGTTATATAATTGTGTATGATATCATTGAATAAAGTTATCAAGCGTTTAGATGCAATTAACTACCAGCGAATGGTGGATTCTTGCCCCCCCCCCCCCCCCTCACTGAACAAAAGTAGATGCGCTTGAATATGATAAGTAATGCCCCTGCACTAAATAAAAGAAGAAAATATGCCTATGATGCCTATATTGTAAATAAGAATTAAATAGTTATAAAAGGGCATCCGGAATAAATATCGTCCAGTAATTTACTGAGAGCCTGTCCCTTCCTTAGACATGATTAAACTTTAATTCAAAGAATGAAATTGCAAAAAATTGTAAATGCCTGCCAAATCTATTGATAGAGGAATAAAGTTGATACAGCTGTTACTGTTTTGTTGTTGTTGTTGTAACACAAAATGTTGAAACAATTGTGTTAAGATCTATCAATTTCAACATTGTTCAGAGAATTATTACAGAAGATTAAAATGAACTATTTACAACTAGATTTCTTTATCTCTCTCCATCATTTTCTCATTATTTTTTATTTTGTGTGTGAATTTGTCCCTTCCTTCAGTATTCACGAATAAGATTCAAATGCTCATTCAAACTTTTTGGAAGAAAGAAGGTTTACAGCTGGGGGGTTCCTTGATTGTTAATGCTTTATGTATTTCCCTCAGAAGATAAACTATAGCTTTAAAACATCACTTTCTCAATTTATTTTATGGCTTAAGTTGTTTATCATCATTTCTGTCATGTTCTACCCAAGGTAAAGACGACAAAGATGGAAATGATAACAAAAGGAGAAGAAGTCGAACTAACTTTAATGGATGGCAGCTGGAAGAGCTTGAACGCGCTTTTAACGAGAGTCATTATCCAGATGTATTTACCAGAGAAGCCCTCGCAATGCGATTGGATCTTGTTGAGTCACGTGTTCAGGTAAGTCGCCATTTTGAAACAAAGCCTTTGGTGTTCCTCTCTTCATTACTGTATTGCTTACTATCTATTTATTTGTTAACTTTTTATTTATTCAATTATTTGGCTTTTATCGTAACTTGAGTTGTCTCTTTTTAGTTCTTGGTAAATATTACAATATTATTAAAGTTTCCAACGATGGCGTGAAATATGTCCTTATCATCATAATCATAATTCTTATTAACATTATTATTATCGTTATGAATTTATTCTACTTTCTTTTGCTTCTCCTTCCAATCTACCAATACCATCTTCAAGATCATTTTGTTCGAACAAGCTCCACATTAAAATTATGCGCGATTTTCAAAGCCCCGTTGTATTTTAACGAAGAATGCATGATTCTTTACGGTCTGTTTTTTTAGTAGGTAGAGCAAAACATAAGTAACAATTATAGCAATTCGCATGCCTGCCAATGTTTATGAGCCGATACCATACCCTAATCAATTTTCCTAGACTTTCGTGGGTGGTATAACCAGACACCAACAAAAAGAGTTAACCAAATTTGTTTTCCTAACCAGTTGATAATGTGACACCTTCATTTATCCAATAAATCGTTATGGATACTCACACAAAATCAAAGCAACGGATCAATTTGACTCTATAGTCCAATACGTCATGGTCAAACAGTGCATTGTATTTATCAACACACGATCTTATTTCACCGGACAAAGCGATATGGGTCACGCGCAAAGCGTTATACATTGTATATAAGATTAGATGGTTTTATACCAGGCGTGCAAAGAGGCGGCGCCATGGTATTTTGGTAAAAGGAAAGATATCAGTTAAATAATGTAAAGGGGGTTATGTACAAGACCAAGATTTGAATAAAGTACGGTTTTCAAACACATACACGCACTCGTCCTTTCCTTCTCTGCCTACTCCCAAACTCCCTCCCCCCCCCCCCCTCTCTCTCTCTCTCTCTCTGTTTCTCTTTCCCTATCCATCTATCTATCTAGCTACACTTGAAAAAATATATTTTACAGAAAAAAAAAATTTGCAGAAAGCAATAACAGAATCATTCTGTAAATTCATAAAACAGGAAATTTTCTGCAATTTAACAGAACAGGTCTGTTTAAAAAGGGGAAAAGGGTGTTTTATTTGAGGAAATTTTTAAGATTCCGTACACCAAATACCAATTTCCTGTAAGATTACGTAATCTGGTAAGATTACAAGTGTTCTCGCAGGAACTTCTTTTATTTTAAGGATAAATTTTCTAACAGTGTAGCGAGTATGCTGCAGCTATTCTATCTATCTTTTTTTTCTTTCTCTTTCTGACTTTATTCTCAATGAGTATGTTGTCTTAAAATGCTTATGGTATATTTTTGTTCATAATGGTGACATAACGATAAGTAAAACACAGCAAAAAAAAACGACACATCAATGCTTATGAGTAGACCAAGAAAAAAAGTAGTTAAATATAGTATCAAAGTTAGTGCTGGGTATTTTCCCATGGTCTCAAGAAAACTGAGCAAAGAAATCGAAGAAAAACGTGAGACTTTTTGCTAATTGTTTATTGATCTCTTTCGTGTCGATTCGTGACACTTTTGACTCTTTAATGCCACAGGCCTGATAATTGTCCTCCAAGATCTAGATAATGCCTCTATTTACAGAACAAACTTGAGTAAGATATAAAAGAAAGTGTCAAGAGTATAGATGGTACAATTAATTTACTGTTGCACGCTGCTATATATACGTTGCTTATTTGATCAGCCCCCGTGATGGACTATTGTTTCTTTCAATGGCGCCATATTGAGCTATATTGACGGTAACTTGCTAATGTGGGCAATACAATTAGCTTCCCTTTTACAGTAAAAAACCGAGCAGTATCGTTTCAGAATGGCATCTTTGGGGCCTATACTTGTTGCATCTGGAGTAAATCTTTGGGTCCCCTTTTTCATCCATTCACTATTCCTAATGATAATGTATACGTCCTTCTTGTGTCAAGCCGTCGATTTGAAAATCATCGGTTCGTGTGGAGAGTAGAACGCGAAGCTTTGTCATGTTTGTAAAACAGACCACGATTTTGTGTTTGTTATTCTCGAAAACGTGTATCACGCGTCTTAACTGTCACTTAAAATCGATAATTGAATCAAAATATCGGCTCTTACTAGTCCAGAGATTGATCATGACGGATTGTCGTTTAGAAATGCTGAATACGAAAGCATACGAGCTATAGCGTGCCATTAGGGCATTTTATCAAATCGCATTTTATCTTTAGCCCTTGTTTTATGCAGATTGAACTAATATCAGGGCGGACTTGGACTTTTTTATGCGGAGTGTGTGGGGGTGTGTGTACATTATATGAGGTTGCGCGCGCGCGTCGTGCGTTTTGTGTGAAGAGACGTTGCGTTTCAGATTTTTTTTTTATTATCCACATAATGGTCTTCGTCTCCCCTCTTTCTTTCTCTCTCTCTAACTTTCTCTCAAACCCACACCTCAACCTTCATTATTTATTTCTTATGCTATCCCTAAATAATAAAGGGTGAGGGTGGGTTCTCTTTTGCTATCTCCCTTCTCTTTTTATCCCAATCTCTTCCCTTTTCTCGACTCTCCTCCGTTCCATTCTCGTATCTTTTAGTCAACGATGCCTCGATTGCTTACATTAAAGAATCAATAAAACGAGAAAGGGAAAATTTATATCGTTCGTCATTTGGAGTCAAAATTGCTTCTGCGGTTGGCATTGACAGAATTATACAATCATGGTAAATTAGCCAAACTAAATCACTTTGGCTTGATATTGATTGTTGGAGGCGATGTTTGTACTCGTAACACAGGCAGAAGCCAATAAACTAACTTCTGACATA
Organism: Lytechinus variegatus; assembly: GCF_018143015.1. Classification (NCBI taxonomy): domain Eukaryota; kingdom Metazoa; phylum Echinodermata; class Echinoidea; order Temnopleuroida; family Toxopneustidae; genus Lytechinus; species Lytechinus variegatus. The sequence continues at coordinate 19,593,842 of NC_054749.1, forward strand.
AGTCATTACACAGAAATCACAGTCATCATCAGATTCTTTGGCAAGCAATTAAAATTGCTGCGCAGGAGAGATATAGAGGAGGGGAGAAAAAAAAGATATGTAAACGTCAAGAATTGATTTCTTTAAATGGACACAAAACTATCTTAATTTCATTTCTCCGACGGGAAAATGGAATATTACGACGGAGAAGGGTGAACCAGCAATCGAACACAATAACGTTTCCTGGTAAATACGCGCTGTTTCCGGTTTCCGTTCCGGCAATGCATGATGGACGTATCATGGTCGTGCATTGCTTTCTAATCAGTCGCGAAGCAAGAAAGTCGATGGCTTACTATCAGAAAATAGAAAAAACGGTGCAATATACTATAAGCAGTTTTGCTTGAAGCTTGCATTAAAAGGGGTCTTTCTTGAAGCGCTGTAGCTACATGCCTATATCATTATTAAACGACGCTGCTTTATATTTTGATTGAGTCGACCAGAACAATCAGTGAAGGAATATCAAAGTTAATATCACCGCGCAATATTTAGATGTTGCGAAGCACTTATTAATTAAAATTGGAACGATACTATCAATTTATAATCAAATTACATTTTATTGTTATATATTCATGTGAGCTTTCCCAATTCTGATTTTGTGAACATTATTTTCTGAGGTTTTATGTAGTTGATAAATCTTCCAGATGCACCATTGTCGCGTATAGGCCTGTTATTATTTTTCGACATTATGGAGGACCTCATCAAAATGCTTAAAGAGGCAATAAGACTCCTTTTTTGGCATAAAAATCGTTTTTCAATTTGCATGCTAATCATTAATTTGTATTGTAGTTTCCAGCGTGTGGTGCAAATTTCATTTATAGAAAAATATCCTCTATAATTCCGGGTCTTTACATTTATGATATGGCATTTGAATTAATTGAATTAAATTGAATTGATATATACGTTGGATATCACTGCTAAAAGCCGGATCTGCCGGTTTCCAACATTCTTATTTTCAATGACAAATAATGAGATGATAACCGAATTGAGAAGCTGCTGCGTCCAATAATGAAGAAGTAGGCACTCTGTGAACGTCGACCCTCAATTAATTCTGTACAGTTATATTTGCATTTTCAAAATTGTCATATTTCACGCACTCTTTCGCTTTTGTGACGCCGCGCGTGATCTTTTTAAAATGCTCCATGTAGAGTCAATGGACCAATACCGCGTATTTAAATTGAGGGAAATCGCTTGAAAATCTTGTCCGTGCGGCTTAACTTGGGCTTGCCTTTCATATGACAGCTTCAGCGTGAGCGAGAAATAAAAGAAAGTGATACAAAAAATTTGCCCCGAGGAACTTCGACCGTCTGTCGTAGCAATTCGCCCTAACTACTACACGGGTTTTCTTCGTGCACTCTTTTGCTTTTAAGTCAAATGTTCTCTTTGTGCGTACTCTCCTCTACGCTGTGGAATAATTTCATGATTTTGATTTTTCTGTACATCCTGTTTAGATGTCAAACTGCAAAATTAGCCCAAGGAGGAACTTTGGATATCTATATAGTATTACTGAAAAACAAAATCTCATTGAAAGAAATGAATGATGATATATATGCAATAGTAAATCAAGTAATAAATGGAGATTTGGCCATTATCTACTTTGTGATCTTTTGTGTGTTGCTAAAATTGCAATAATCAATAGCTTTGATAATTCAAGTTGCCACAAGATGAGATATCCATGTTTTGAGTATGAGCGTGCGCGTAATGTGCGTTGCATCATCAATTTTTTGAATGTGCGTTGGGCTGTGTACTAACACATCAATACGAGAACTAAAATAACCAGACGTATAGTATTGCGCGCATTGCGCGCTTTAAAGAGAATCAAATAAAAGGTGTGCTCACATGTCACGGGCATGATTGGTTTAGGTGATATGTATATACACATTTATATATACAGTGCGTATAATAAGGTTTACACTTTGAAAAAGCCTTGGGAATAAAAAAAATATATATACAACATGGGGTACTTTTTCACATATTATCTTGGGTTTGGTCTCATCTATCAAATGAAAATAAAAGTTTTGACAGACTGTTTCACTTAAGTGAGCACTGTCCATTTTGTTAAAGCCTTGCAGAAATCTGTTTGCGCAGAAATGCTCGTTTCCACGCTGTGTCAAAGGGAAGGGGCGAATCAAACTTACCCTGCCAAATATTGCTCATACATTTCCCTTGCGCTTTTAGTCGATTGAAATAAAAATGATACATTCAAGCATTTTGTAACAATTTTGTGCCTGCTGGATCGGAGGACATAACTGGATCTGAAAAAAGTTTACATCAAACATCAGTCTCCAGCAGTTTTTCACTAAGTTTTTATCCTTTAAAGTGGGTTTACATTTCATTTTCCATGTAATACTTGTTTCTCCACACTTTTCCCAGCTTGACAATGATCAACAAATTGAAAATAAAGCCTAAGCCATTTCATGTAAATCACAGCTAAGTAAATATATATATATATATATATGAACTTATATTGTAAACTTATATATATATATATATATACGTAAAATAATCCAGGTATGGACGCTAGACGTAGCTTTCAATGGTATCTCATTTAATGGCTAGCTTTCGGCCAGTAGGGCATTCATCAGGCCTATTGAAACAAACAAAACCATACAAATAAAATCGGAATAACAACAAAGTAAGTTACCCTTTATTTACTATGTTGTTATTACGATGATATATATATATATATATATATATATATATATATATATGGTTTTGTATATACTAAAGTAACACTTTTCTCTTTTTGATATCGCTCCTAACTATAAATATACACTTGAACCCCGAATGGAAGAAGAAAAAAATGCAATATCTATGTTTTTATAAAAATAATAACAATAATAATAACAATAGCTTTATCTATAAGCGCCTTTTGCCTGAGGATACAAAGCGCTGCTATCATTACCTCAGCTTTAGCTTGAGCTACCATCACCGGCGCTCAGTGTATGCAAGGAATCAATCCTGCTGGATACCTTTTCACCTCACCTGGGTCGAGTGCAGCACAGTGCGGATAAATTTCTTGCTGAAGAAAAACACGCCATGGTTAGGATTCGAACCCACGGCCCTCTGTTTGAAAGGCGATAGTCAGAACCACTAGACCACGACGCGCCCGTATAATTATATTTATGAGTTTGACGGAAGCTAGATAGAAAAGGGAACGCGCATGGAAGGGTGGTAGTATGGTGGCGAAAAAAGAAAGAAGAAAAAACAACTAGAAAGATGCTTTCATACAGAGGAGAGGCAAGAGGGGAATAACGATAGAGGAGAGATTTGGGGAGGGAGCGGGAATAGAATGGTATTGTAGATGAGATTTTTGGGTGTGACATGCGACAGAACACATTAATTTTCGATCTTTTCATTTCGAGATTTTCATTACGCCAAGATTTGGCGGGGGATAACTCGGTGCTATCAACAGTCCTTTGGGAGCGAACCGTGGTTCTCCTTCCCTTGTCAACTGCACGCGAAGGGATTACAATTCTATGAATATCAACCATATTTGCGTTGAGATTACCTCTATTTCTACAGTGCGATAGCTGAGGTTACTAGCCTACCTCAAACTGATTATTAAGATTAAATCAGGTTCGAATTCAATTGAAATTGCCTAGATATAAGGTTTACTCCGCTGTTATACCTTGATGGATAGAAGTTTTCACTTTTTCTCTGAAGTTAGAGTAAGTTGTTTTCCATTTTTGAGCGAGCTAATTAGGTCAAAATAAAAAACCATTTCGGAGAAGGAATTATCCGATGACGAGTTTAACAATCAAAGAGTGAAAATCTCTTGGAGTATTTCCATTTTTGAGATGACTCTTTACTTGACAAGTAAATGAATTAAGGTGACGTTCATTATCAACTGTCGTCATGACTAATAGTGTGGCAGGAAAATTGTTGAATATTTTAGCGATACACGATATAACAGATGGATAAAAGTGCCATGCATTTTCAACAGCTTTATGTAATTGATAGCTTTAAAGATATTTAAGCCGTCAGCAAACTTTTCAGGTGATATTTGATGACAGAAGATTTTATTAGAAGGGTTTTAAGTGGTGATATAAATAAATCCATTTCACGCTTCGAAAATAATTCTAAAAATTGAATTGGAATATCGATCATGTCGAAAATCTGGATTAATTCTAAATTATGAATTGGCCTGATTACAAAGATATCCATGATGTATTTTTTTAAGCGGAATGAAATTATTATATCAAAGGCAAATAACTTAACCTCCATTACTGCCTTGCTAGTATATATTAAAGATCAAGAAAGTGTAGGCCTGATCGAGGATTCTAAACTGACGTATGGATAAGCTTCCCTATATTCATGTTATTCACTGATCCTGTCTGCCAAGAAGTTTGATTGATGACTCTTAAAATGTTGGGCAACATACTGTCCACACAACAATACTGTGTAGTTTTATTATTATTATTATTATTAATATTATTAGTTTTCACCCTAAGCTAACATTATTGGTTTAAAACTACCCAGAAGTAGATAACGTTTTAACCAATTGTTGTGTGGACAGTATGTTTCCCAACTTTTTTAAGAGTGTAAGTATAGTGTAAGAGTGTAAGTATACAATACCTTAAAACAACTCATGAAAACGATGCCTAAATCGCAATGAAACCTTTAAAAACCCCAGATAATTCTACCCCAATTTCAATCATCTGCAACGCGCCATCCTCTACTCGAATATTCCCTTTTGTCAGAAGTTGAATCCCACTATTTTGTCTTCAAATTCAACCCATAGCAAGTGCCTATAGTCACAATAGATTGATGGGAAAAGTACTGTAATGACTAAGATTTGTAGATCATTGAATAGTAAATTCATTGAATTCAAGAAGATATCCATCTTTCGTTTTAACAGACGGCATATAAGGCTCCGTGGCGTCTCTGGATCAAGATCAATAAGAAAATTCAAACACCGCTTTCAATCGTTTTATCCGTTTTTCTTTTCCTTTCTTTTTTTTTTGGTTTTATGATGGTGTGATGGTTTTGTTTGCTTGGATAGGTAAATCTCTATTAATGTTAACATGATGGGGATATACCATAATGATTTATGGTGCTGTATTTGGCGATCTAGATGATGTTATGTTACTCTTTACTGTCATGTGATTTTTTAATACTTTTTTTCTATTGAATGTTTGACATCATACACCCACGTGCATAAACATATTATATATTGCATCCAATCAAGTCCTTTTCAACACACATTTATTCTACTTCCCAATTGCATGTAATCCAATGAAATAAAATAAAGATTATAATGATTGTTTTCCTTTTCATGTTGTGTATTCTTATTTCAAACGAATGAAGGAGCTTTATTTTATTATACAATGGAATAAAAAATAAAGGGCATTTAAAATCATGAATGCTATAGCCAAGTCTTGAATCTGTTTTAGGGGGGAAAACCCTAGGGTTGATTTTAGTTCTTAATGAAATATCATAATCATTCGTGCAATTCTTCAAGCCATATTGAACGATATGAAGATTAAGCGAGACCATTTGTTTTATGACTGTCCAACTGCTCTAAACATTAAAAAATCAAAATACTTTTCTTCGACTATTAGGACATACGTGAGGAGCTGGAAATCTTTAAACTTTACATTTTTTGTTTTAAAGCATTTAGTTCCTTGATATTCCAATCAAACATCCTCCTTGATAGCTTTTCTGATTTTAATTATATAATTGATATGAGTTCTGCTCTATTCTTTATTGAAATTAAATCACGTGAAATCCGGGAAAAAATAGTTTAAAGCATGAAGCAGTAGAAGTCGTTTTGATTTACAGTGGCTATAACAGTTGCACCAAGCTCTTTAATTCGGTATATTAACAATATCAGTAAACAAGTTTAATGCAATAATGGTATTACAACAGGAACACGGGTCTGATTTTCATTAAATAGAAGGTGAAGAAGATGAAAGCGCCCCCGGTCTTCATTAGAAATTGTGGACAATGACAGAGTAATTTAATCAGATGCAAGACGAGCACGTCAGACGTTTCAACCGAAAATTGTATTTACCTACGCCGGTAGGCGCGGCGCGGGATGGTTGTATAATGGGGTAATAGTGTATCATGTCGTATTTGAATGTGTCGAAGAGTAGATGGAGTGTGACATGATGGTTAGAAGAGGAAGAAAAATGAGGAGATGAGAAGAGGGGGTGGGGTGGAGGTAGAGATATTGTGTGTGTGTGTGTGAGAGAGAGAGAGAGAAGGGATGGAAGTGGAAGAATACAAGGAAGAGTTGGAGATGGACGGGTTGGATGAAAGAGATATAACGAGCACGTGAGAGGGAAAATAAAGAGAAGTATGGAGGAGAATTTCTGAATAGCAAGGAGGAAGGGGCAACGACAGATAGATGGAGCCAGATCAAACAGGGTGGGGTAATGCAATAAGATTGAGAGGGAGCGCTTTGTGGGGATGCATGGGGCCAAATAGGAAGAGAAGATAATCGCAAGAAGGAGGAATAAGACAAATTAGAGACAGGAGGGTAGTCTGAACCGATGATTGAGGATGTGGTAAGTTTGAAAAACGGGAATGCAAGGATATGCATGACCGGGAGGGATTATTTCCTTACCATATACCGGCCCTCTCCCTATAATTATGGTTGTAAGTTAAGAAAACATTCGTTAAGAAACAAAAAAAGAAAGCTCAATTTCATTGTGAATTATAGAGAACAGAGGATGAAGGGAGAAAAAGAATGAAATGTGTGTGTGGGTGTGCGTGTGTGCGTGCGTATGTGTGTGTGTGGATGGGTGAGTGAGAGAGGCGGGATGAGAGAGGGACAGAGGAAAGAGCATTTGTGCCGACCACCAATAAAAAGTACGCATCCTTCGATGTCATCATTTATTTTTCCTATCTTATTTCTACTTTGACTCCACCATCATGCCCATCATCCTCAAATAATGTCACTTCTGACATCTCATACATTTCATACATGTCAGAGTACGGAGGAACTCCGTTTTTTGCTATCATCCTGCGTTCATGGAAGAAAATATTCGCTTTCCAAACGGTGAGTGATTTCCTCTTCCTCCTCACCGGACACAAAATTGTTTAAATGAATATTTCTTCTCGCTCGACGGACCTAGACCACTGCTTCATTTAATCCCCGCTTTGGGTGCAAATCGTGTTCCTTTTTTCTTTGCTAACGGAGCACTATTTAATCCCGTCTTGAGCTGGCCATACTTATCGATCGAGGGAGTGTTCTAAATGGTTTTCAATCATTGCTACTTACGCGCGGAGAGGAAAATGGAAAAGAATTTTTTTTTTGCTTTGGTTGTTGGTTTGAAACTCCGTACTAATACCAGATTAACAATTATAATTATTCAATATTTCTGTAATTTTCTTTTTCAATCTATGAATAGATGATAATGGAGTTTCAGAGTTTCAATGCTCGTAATACATTGTATCAAACAGTTCATTTTATGTAATAGTCTGTGCCTACACTCTAGATAAACTTGATTAAAACAACAACACAATATTGCGTTCTGTCTTCCACAAAGTAAGATTCTCGCTGCGCATTGGTCAACAGTTGATCACGTGACTTTCCACATCAATCACCACTCGCATTGATGGACATTTTTTTCTAATCATTTCACTTCATATTTTCTTGCATGTATCTTGCCGATTATTTTTTTTGTTCATTGGGATTACTTTTGATTTCAATAAATTGGCTTTCTCGAATTCCCTACGGACCTAGTCAACATGGAGTTTATAAAAATAGTCTTGCACATTAATCAGGGTAGCGTTTCATCAACATTTTTGTCCGACAAGTTGTCAGATCTGACATCTTTCCTTGATTCTGATTGGCTGAGAGGTACTGTTACTATGGTAATTGTCGGATAAAACAGAACTTGTCGGACAAAGTCCCTTCATGAAATGCTCCCCTGATATCCGGAGCTACTGCAGGCAATTATTCTATACACACATAGAGCTATAAATGTCGTCTGCGCAGGTCAAAGTATTGAGTCTCCCCTCCCCCTCCTCCACTATACCAGCTATCCACCTTGTCAATGTACACATCAATAACACACAGCGCGATCCATGTGCCTTCTATTGTCGTAAAGTCATCCGAGCTCCCTGACAACTCCCTCTCCCCCTCTCCTCTCTCTCTCTTATCCATTATCAAAACGTGTATAATTGTTCTCTTTTGGCGCCGAAAACGTGTTGAGGTATCTATTTTACGCTGTCGTATCCGACTTCCGTTGAGATGGAAGTCGATGCGACGGTTATACTTACTTCTTTCCCCCCTCTCTCGTTTCATTTTCCCTCAGCATTTCAGCCAGACGAATTCGAGCTAATATTGCGATTTCTTAAGGTGATAAGACAAACGAGAACTAACCGATGTTTGCCTTCAACTGTCTTTCGTCTTGGACAGAGGATGTTGTCTTAGCGATGAAGTTTGATTTGGTGAAATACGAAACGAAGATAGATTGCGTTCGCCAATATTGTAGTCCGAGTCCCTCGCGATTAATTCCGCCATATTGTCATTCTTATTAATATTTTCGCACTTAGAGTTAGAAGAAGATTGTGTTTTTATTTTACCAATCCCAACTGTACAATTTTGATGGCTTGAGAAATGTAGACATGTGTACGTTTTAAGTCTATTGAAAGGTCCAAAATTAAATAGTTTCAAAATCGTAAACCATTTCATTTATAATATTCAATTCAAACGGTTATGCGATTTTCTACTTTAGGAGGTATGTGTATCTGCATTATGGAGAGTAAAGGCATTTTTTTAATGTTACTCTAAAAGATGTATGACTTGTTTAATATTGCGCCACGTTAGTTGGTAATATATTATCATCCCTAACAATCGGCAGGATTTATGGAAGCCAGATATCGGAGTGTCACTTACATGTATACCATTAACGAATAATTAATACCCCCCCCCCCCTCCCTCCTCAATCTTCAAAGATTCCTGTACTCACGATATATGATACCACAGGGTACTAGAAAAGGATACATCTTCATAGATAAGTAAAACGTGTCGAGCGCGATGACAGCTACATTGATTTAGATTTTTTTCCTCCTGCTATCCATTGGAAATCAGAACATTACGCGGTCTGTTGCACCAGTGCCTATTCGCGATCAATATAGATAAGCACAAATCGAGAAGACGTGAGAAAGTTACAGAAAAGTATGGCATGCTTTCCATGTCCACTGGGCTGTTCGCTATGAATCTCATACAAGCAGGGACGGGTCCACTATCTGTTTATTTCCAGTGTTAAGGATGAAGCATAGGTTGAATTAAATTTTTATCATATAATACAGTTTTTCTAGATTTTAATTATTTTTAAATGTAACGTGAAGATAACGTATTGTGATATAACTTAATGAGAATGTAAATGCAATATAATAAGATGTTTATATGTTTATCTACATGTCAAAGAACGATCAGAAATCAATTGTAAGAAACCTATAATTTAGTTGTATGAGATCTGAAGCAGTTCCTCGTGATCAGCTTGTTTTAATCATGTCTTACAACGTTTTAAGTCCAGGTTTTTACTTACTACACGTTTTCGATGATTCTGAGAATTAAAATGGATGGATAATGTTCTTACAATGAATAAGAAGAGATATCCTTTGTAGTATAAATATTAAGATTTTTTTTAAATTAAACCCCAACATGCCCAAATGAATCAAAACTAAAATCCCATAAACAACCAATTTCTTGTAATTCATAAACTTGTATTAGAAGAGAAAACCTAGATTACACGGACTTTCTTTAAATAAAGTAAGTGTTAAACAGTATAAATAATATTTTTCTCATTATTGAGAAAACATATTTCAATTGCATTAGGAAATCATGAAACAGAAGTACATATTACCGTCATCAATCTTGAAGATAAGCGTAAAGTTAACAGAATTTTAATTCGATTTTGCAAGCCATGCAGGTGGCGTCATTTTTATCCTTTTCTGTTCTTTCTGAGAATCCGGTTTTGGTTTTTTTTCCTTTTTTTTTAGAAAAAGGCCCGTGGTTTCGTTTGTCTTCAAACTTCAATAAACGCTAAGTAGTTACAACAAAAAAGAGAAGAATTGTCAAATCATTCATATCGAAAGCAATCTAATTCCGGAGTTTGGGGAATCAAGTTCTCCTCCCTGATAATCTTATCATCTTCAATAACTCAAACCGCGATGACAATTTCTGAAATTAATCAAGCTTACAGAAGGAATGACAGCTAATGAAACGTTAGGTCGCTTGTCGCAATTAATTCCCCGCAAAACTTTTATCTTTTCCTCGCCAAAAATCACGCAATATTTGCAGTTCACCCGTGAATCTGGATCTGCAAATATGAGAATGAGCGTCAGAATGAGTCGAAATGAGCAATTAGAAACTGGTAGATGGTTAATGAATTTATCTTTTAATCGTACCGACGCAATTATTTCATTTTCACTGTCATCATAATGTTTGCTGGGCATGATTATTTAAAAGGAGAATTCATTTTTGTTTCGAGTGCAGTCAATCTATGTGTCACGAGTGCTGACAATTTCATTTCATAATTCTGGCGATTATTTGAGAAAGGCTTTGGTCGAAACGAATCATGCTATTGTTCTTCAGAAGCGAACTCAATACATCTTAGAATCCTCCGAAATATTGAAATGAAGCGTTTGATTTAGTTTGCCTATTTGTAATGATAGATTTGGGTTTTATCTTTCAGAGGTTGAATGTTTATGCGTGGTTTTTAGGAGAAATCGACCGCCTTCTTGGGTTTGATAAAGGCTATCAATTCCTGGTTGAAATGATTGTGATGCTTTGTTAACCAACGACTGGTTGGTTCTAGACCTATATCGAACATCTGAATAATTATGTTGGTTAAAACATTTCAGAAAGTGCTCCTTTTTGAAGTGATAATAACCCTTACTAAACAAGTGGGGGTACTGGGTTATTCTGTATCATGAAATACTTTAAAAATACACTTCTAGACATGACAAAAGTGCTTTTGACGTTCGAAATGTTCAAGGGCATTTAAAACTTTTCAGCCCACTTTAGTTGGTCGGTTGAATTCTTACGGTATTTTATCATTATTTTAGGCACTTTTAGAAGTTAGGCTATAACGCTTCGTTATCCTCTTTGCATTTCTTCCTAGAATATAAATATTGAATAACTTGTGTAAAATTTGAAGGCCAGAACGAGGCCGTACATCGCGATCGGGTACATTTAATTTAAAGCAATCAAGCTGTCTATCTTTTCTCGCTTTAATTACAAGCTAAGATAGAAATCTAGCTCGCGCTCCGCTGCTTCTATCGACTTTTCTCGAGGAAAAGTGACAACTACGAATGAGGGCGAAGAAGAGACAAATACCACGAAAAAAAAATCAAAGTTTGCTAATGTGTAGCTTGACAAGGCGCGCTACAAAATAACACTTTCGAAGTTCACTCGTCGATAAAGTGAAGTCATGGTAGCGTTAAGATTTTAGAGATTGACTTGACTTAACCATGTTAACTGTTTGGTGCTATTGATTTGAGTTTCATCACACAAGCAAAATCGATGGTGTATTTCACAAGCTAAATGGGTGAAAAGGGAGGCTAGTTAAATAGGCACAAGGGGCAAGAAAATGTGTATGATTACCTGTCAATAAAGAAATTAGGACATTCCAATGAAAACCAAGTTCATTTTGTAACTTAAATTACGAGTTTTCATGAAATTTCCATACTATTTAGTGTGAAGTCGGTTATAAAAATGTATAAGACTCTTTTCTGCTTAGCTTCTCTAGTCACCAAAGAGTACTTATAATTATTACTCTGTCACTTCGTAATGGGCATTGTGGAAAATCATAACCAATATGTATGCAAACATGAATAATTTACAAAGATCATTTCCCTAGTAAATGTTTCCGATTTGTGAACTAGTGGGGCTTGTGAATGGCCACGTGGACGGGAGCACAGCAAAACTGGTGTTAACCGGTGTACATAGAGGACCACACCAATTATTTTACACCGGTGTTAAATTGGTGGTGTTAGTTTTACACCTATAGGTGTTATTACAACACCTTTGGTTGTTACATTTACACTCTTTGGTGTTATGTTCAATCTCTAGGGTGTAATTTTAACACCTCAGGGTGTGGTCCTCTATTAACACCAATTGGTGTCAGTTTTAACACCACAGTTTTTACAGTGGGGGGCATGGCGGTATTTCATTTGCCCCACCCCCTAAAATTTTGAAGAATTAAAATAAAAGATAGTAAGTGTGCCTCTGCCCCAAACAATCTTCACCTGCACCTACTTCCCCCACTACCCCCGCCCTATTTATAAAAAAAAATCCTGGTGCCTATACAAATTCGTAAGTTAAAGATATGTAATATCATCCACCGTCTTGATTTTTTTTTATTGAATATTCCAACTATTTGAAGGGATATTTTCAATAAAGTAATCAACCCTTCGTGGTGTTATCTTCATCATCTTCGAAATGGAAAATAATAGAAAACTTAAAGTCCAAAGAAATTCGCAGCTTATCAATGTGTTCACTATACGAACGTTCTTGATGTGCAATGAATGGCGGATCGACAGGTTATCACGTGATGAATTTATGACACGTGATAGGTGAGATACCTGTAAACGCGCGATAATCAGCGATAGCGATCAGGCATCGGTATCGTTCGACGTCGATCATTCGAGCACTAGCTCTGTGACAACCGAGGCTGTCAGGATTGTTTATAGATTTTGGGAAAAAGAAGAGGAAAGACGAAAATTGATGAACAATTAACCTTCAGACGAGGCTTCGTTTGTTCTATGAAGACCTGAAGAAATGGGTTTGGACGATATCACTTTGAAGATTAGTTGTGCCCGTTTCAAACTATTTTTTCTGCCGTGTGTATTAGGCCTAATTGAAGATTCATCGTTTTGAAGAGAAATGAAATTAGGTCATTCATTGTTGCAAGTTTTCGAATTGCAGCACCCTTAAAAATGTAATTTTAGGCATAACTACAATAAAAAATAATAAACTGCTAAAAAATATTGTTTTGTGAGGATCCACACTCTGAGATCTTGATTTTTTTTTTTAGAAATGTGAAATCAAAACACTCCGTGACACCTGAAACTTATGAAATTAACCGCAATCATGATCAGAGCAATATCAATTATTATTAGGATTGGGAAAAATGGAACATGCTTTCCTGACTATATGGACATTGCATTTCTTGATGAGATTGATATAAATGGAGTTCCATTAGTTCATTGTAGTTCGTACTTTGATTAAACCATTGTACTCTAGCGCAAAATTTATTTGCATTTTTCTTTTGGGTGGGAATGTACAATATTTAAAGATACAGCTATGGGAATGATATTCAGTCCTGAGAAGAATTTCACTTTCCTTCCCCTATATTCAAGGGTGATCTCGTTCAGAATAAACTTATTTCGGCGGGAAAATATATACAATAAACACTTATCTACCACTTGGCAATTGGGCGCTATAGAAATGCCAAGTGTGATCGATTCGGAATGGGGGTGATTTTAGCTGAATTATATGACAGGCAAGATACCGAGCAAGCTGCTAAAAACATCACATAACAGCTTAATTGAGGGCAGTACTTTGCCTGAGCGGGCAAATTTCCTCGCACGCCAGAAATCAATAAATGGCCAACTGAAGGGCAATTCAAGAGCCTTCCAAAACAGGATGTAACGAGTTGCGACGTTGACATTAGAGTTTCTATTCAGGGTTTATGCGTCCAATTTTTTGCACCCCCCCCCTATATCTCTCTCTCTTCCTCCTTTCTCAATTTCTCTTTTCTCTATTCTCTTTCCCTCCTCTTCCTGTTTCTCGCTCTATCCCTCTTTCTACTAGTCTCTCCCACACCCACCTCCCCCACTTACACAGAGTCCGCCCACAAACTCATCTTCGTTCAGGTTGATATCGCTTGCTCACTTTTCACCGGTTTCACCCATCTTTCCCCATCCTTATTTTCATCTCCATTATGTTCTATTTCTGTTGAATTAGTGTGTGCCACATCGTAGCTATTGATGTCATTTATCGGGCATTGCTCAAAGTCTAGCTTTCAAGCACGTCATTCTCTCAAAATTCTTGACTCATCTTCACCTGCTTTTTGGCTATTATTAATTATCACGAGGAAATATTCATTCATCCATTTATGATTTTTTTTCTCTCTATCATTGTTGTTATCTGTCTGAAGGTTTGTGTTTATTCTTTAAAAAAATTCTGAATAAAACACGTTTATGGTATATTGCTTGTGTTGTTCAACTGTTCTGTCACGGTGAAGGTGCGTTTTTATATCGTGTTTAAATATCCAACCAACATCGACACCAAACTGGCAATATCTTTGAAACAATCACAGGTTACAGGAACATGCTAAAAAAGGAAAGGGCATCGTGATAATTCCACCTGTTTAGGGGCTCGTTAATAGTGACTGCATTGCGAAGAGTTTATATTGTGCACTTCTGGTGCTAAAAAAAGCACGGAGGCACGTGACCTGCTGCGTTGAGCACTCCAGGTGCTAGCTTTGCACCCCAAGTGCTCAAAATCGGCACCCCGTTGTGCAGTCACTCTATACAAACACGAAAACTGCCCAATTTACCACTTTATTTCTTAGTGTATCTTCGGTAGATATGAAAACATAAAGAGAAATTATGTAGCAAGGCCTGGAGGAAATCTGTCAAATATTATTGCAATATTCTTTGGAAGAATTGAAAAGGCCGAACTTAGCAAGGAAGTAGAACACCTACGCCAAATATCACTATGGGATCCCCTTAAATGTCACAATCTTGGTGATTTGAGAAAACTATGAATATGATGTTTTAATAAATGGTTCTGCAGTCTGGTAACATGTCTGTAGATGAGGAAGCACCCCCTTTGAATCCTATATAAGCCTTAAACAAAAGAAATAATAAAACAATAGTCTAATTGTGCTGTGCTATTATATTTTCCATTTTCTACAGGTTTGGTTTCAGAACCGAAGAGCAAAATGGCGAAAGAAGGAGAATACACGGAAAGGTCCTGGTCGTCCTGCCCACAACGCTCATCTTACATCGTGCAGCGGAGACCCAATTCCACCTGATGAGCTAGAGCGAAAAGAGAGAATGAAATTAGAAAGGAAGCTCAAGAAACAGAAGGAGAAGGCAGAGAAAACACCGAATCGACATGTTTCTAGGCGAGTTGGTGGCAGCAGTGGGTCTGAAGGAAGCGCTGGTGGAGAGGGTGAGAAGAGAAGAAGAGACTCGTGTAGTTCTTCAACAGGTTTATGTGTGGATGGACCGACGGGGTTTTTAACAGAAGGCCATCTGTCACAGAAAGACTTCATGGAAAGCTCGAGCGCTGAACCAAGCGAGGTAGATTCAGAATGCATGGACAACATCAGTATTGATACATCGGAGGAACAGCGAAAACTTCCGGATTCGCCGCGGTTCAAGCTAGCGGCACGAACTCTTTTAAATCCACTGCGGGGTGTCGGACCGTTACCGCGGTTCGATGCGGATAAACTTCAAGACTGCGACGCCGCATCCGCATTTCATAGTTCGTTTAGCATTGACAGACTTCTGTCTCGCCAACCGGAGCAGCACCCGGATATGAAACCAGGAACTGTTGCGGCAGCCGCTGCTGCTGCTGCCCTCTGGCCCGACTTCTGCCCGAGCTATGCCCTAGCAGCACCAAACCCTCTTGCATGGGGTGCCCTCACTACATTTGGGTTCCCGAGGATGTGGGCCGGTCTTACAGCAGATCGATTAGCCGGGTGCTTACGAGCCAACAGTCAGCAATTAGGCCTACTGGATGCATGGAGGGAGAGAAAGACAATGAGTGTTGAGGCACTAAGGAAGAAAGCACAAGAACATAAAGAGGCGTTGAGCAAAAATGATCTAAGCGATGGATGAATAGAACTTGTAAAGTATTTACCATTAATGTGCATAGCGATAGATATATTGAATTATCTTAAAAGTGTGAAATGGAATTTGTGGGAGGAAAATTGTATTTATGTAGAGTTGAAATGATATGTTATTCTATATGAAGACTTGTTTTAAAAATAAGTTAAACAAATTATAAGGCTGTCTGAATATACTTAGTTGAAAATTGTTCTGTGGATGGAATTAAGATGCTCCCAGGTCATGCTTAATTGAATCCTTTTATGTTTTCATGGAAAACATTCGCTTTAAACCAGTCTGAAGTCATCAAGTAACTTCCCAAGCCTGTCCTCCGTATGCATGAACTGTTGAAAAAATCTTTAATGTTTATAAATGAGCATAGAATACCGTTACCGTTATAGAATATTCGTTATCCTTGCACCAGTAACAGTAAATCAATACTTATCAATGTATGCGAAGCAAGGCAGCTACAGAGGGTGGTCGTGATGCCTCCATCCCGTAATGAATTATATGGTTTTCGTTTGAACTGAAAGAATTGATATGGAAAAACAACAAAGATTACAAAAATGCTTCACTTTGCTTTCCTTCAATCGGGAGTCCCTGTTAGTTTTCACCGGCAGGTGGACTCGCGCTGAGCACCCCCCCCCCCTCCCTCCCTATTCATAATATGTTTTACCCAATTTTATCTAGGTGGTTCTGTCGACTGCAATGATTACCTCGAGTTCCAGTTGGGTTGTTGTCAATGGGCTAATCATTCCAGAGTGCCAGTCATTAAAAAAGATAATCGTCGACATTCACTATTAGGGCTAAATTGGTATTAGATACACATTTATCAATCCAATTACAATAGAATGTTGTTTATTTTGCTCATTCCTGTGACATACGTCAGGTTTTTATTGGTAAGCATGTAAGGGTTTATAGCTTGAGTTACCTCGATAATTAATAATGGGTGGTCACTGGTCGTAAAATGCTGCGGCAACCAACTTTTTATTCCATCATGTGCTGACGACGTTCTCTTCTGAATGTGTATTAACTTATAAAATATGGGCCAATTTTAAATGTTCCACATTTTTATCTGAAATACGAATGCAAACAAAGTGGCAAGTTGTATAACAAGGAAAATTTAAATTCAAGTACGCGCATTGTTGAACAACGAACAAACTGAGCGATAATGAGAATTTTTCAAATATTATTTAAAAAAATCACCGTGGGGATTTAAGATTGGCCGCAAAGGTCATTTCATTCGGATGTTCGGTTGGGAGAACTCCTCTATATTCTCCAAACACAAACTTACTGTCACCTTTTTTCAAAACTTTTACTCAGAAAGTTTTCCTCTGAAGCAGAAGTTATCATTCAATAAATTGCAGATATGATGTCGTTTCGATTTACATAGATGGTCCTTAGATGAATAAAAAAGCTATTCCGCGAGGTCACATATAGCAATAATATCTTCTAACTAATGCCCCAATGAAAAGATGCTAAGGAAAAACGAAATCAATAACTAATTACACGACAATTGGTAGAGATGTCCCTCTTACATGTTTTATCACATTTTCTTTGTGAAACCACAAATTTGAGAATTTCTTAAAGGACAAGTCCACCCCAACAAAAACTTGATTTGAATAAAAAAAAAGAAAAATTCAATAAGCATAACACTGAAAATTTCATCAAAATCGGATGTAAAATAAGAAAGTTATGACATTTTAAATTTTCGCTTCATTTCACAAAACAGTTATATGCACATCTCGGTCGGTATACAAATGAGAAACTGATGACATCACTCACTCACTATTTCTTTTGTATTTTCTTATATGAAATATTTTGATTTTCTCGTCATTGTCATGTGAAATGAAGTTTCATTCCTCCCTGAACACGTGGATTTCCATTATTTTAACATTTTGTAATTCAGGCAAGTAGGTCCTAATCATTAAATTCGTAAAAATTGGAATATTGTATAATTCAAACAATAAAAAACAAAAGAAATAGTGAGTGAGTAACATCATCGACTCTCTCATTTGGATGTAGCTGGCTCGTTCATATAACTATTTTGTTGAAAATAAGGGAAACTTTGAAATGTCATAACTTTCTTATTTTACATCCGATTTTGATGAAATTTCAGCAGTGTGCTTGTCCGATTTTTCTCTATTGATTCAAATCAACAATTTTCTGAGGTGGACTTGACCTTTAATCTTACTGGTCGCATTTTAAATGGCCATAACTACCTTATCTCTTCTCCATTTTTTTCAACCCTTCTCCATTTTTAGCATTACAAAGAAACAATTATTCCTACTTCTCAAATAAAGCCAAAAAGCATACTTCATTGACCAAAGATAAACAGTCTATATTGCCAAATGTATTAATCGCCAAATTGATGAATGGCTTTTTTTTTGTTAGATCAGATAACGTAATTCCAGGATAGCATATTTATGGATATGGGTGAATTATTTCTTTATAATTCGCTTACAGTATATGCTATATCTATTTACCGTTTACAGTGTTCTTGAGGTATATTGAATATATCTCCACAATTAAGATCACAAAGCTATGTTTGTAATGTCATGAAACAAAACAAAGATCTACCTTTGCCACACTAGACCAAGGTGAGGTAAATGACTAGCTAATAGGAATTTATTCCTTGGTTGACATAGTCGAACCCTACCTGTTGCATTGGCATTATTGCAGCCATGGCCATGATTTTATTTCTCAATTCATTGAAATGTCATTAATTGCCAAATATCGATTCTATCCTTAAATTTGAAGAAAAAAACATTAATTGAAACTGGTATCGGTGTTTCGGATTCTGTTCAGAGCGACCAAGAAAAAGCCTTATCCAACATCAACAAATGTTGCTGGATGTATTTTGCTCTATACAGTTTCTTTTCTCGAGGTGGTAACCAAGAAGCTTTCATAACTCTCCACAAATCACGCCATCTTTAAAATCACCGTGTCATTTGATCCAGCCCCTGATTGTTGTATTCCGTTTGCTGTATTTTCTTTTCACTCCAAACCCCCTAACACTCCTGTCTTAATTGAGTCACAAAACTATTAAATATCATGCGATAAATCACTGCGTCTCATGCTTGCCATCACCACGTAAACGTGGAATCCAATTTGTTGCGAAAATCTGTTATTTTTCGATGCCGCCATCCAATCCCGCGCGGTTAGTATGATACAATCTCAAGTAGTGGAGACGTAACAAAAATTTAATTTCCTCGACGGGGCTCTCGAAATCGGAAAGGAGAAAAGCGTAATTTCGTCCTCCAAACACAAGGGGGAGAGTTGGAGAAGGATAACAGGCTAGGTGATGCTGTTACACGCATTCTTGAGAGATGAAGAGTGTAAAGAGAGAGTTTATTCACTTGTCTAAGGCTTGATGTAGCGGTTTTAATTTTCACAGTGTTTTACTCGCTTGATTGAATAGGAGTGGAAGTTTAGATTAGAGGAACCGCGAGCCGTGCCTGACGTGGATGTCGTTCTCTCTCAATCTCTCTTTCTTTCTCTATCTCTTAGATCTTCAAGACTAAGAATGAATTAGGGGTAATTATTGCGACTTTGCCTTAAAGGGAGGGTGACGAGTTGACCGTGGTCGTCTTACTCGTGGTAATAAGCACCGTCTCTTTCCACGAGCCTCATTAAGCGCGTGATTCAATTCTTCAGATAATAACTCAGAAAAAAGAGCAAAAATTATTGCAAATGTTTAACACATCATTCAGCTGAAATTTTTTAATTATTCTGTTTAGAATTGAAACAAACTTTTGTTACTGTCTTTTCACAAATCTGATGAATTTTACCAAAAGAAAATACTCTACTCAATTATGCAAGTGCGGTCCGTTGATGTAGATGTAGTTCAATTCCTAGAACCCGATCATTTTTAACTCGAATCACGACAATATTACAATAGATCAATATCTACATGATCTAGCAAATGTTGTCTCGGATGACACTCAGATTTAACTTAGCATTTTGTCGATTCAAGGAAAGCACGATAAAAAGTAGTGTTCGATGTAAAGATTAAAAAAAAACACCGGTTTCCTCGACAGTTGCATGGGCAAAGGAGAAGTATGTGAGTTTTCAGTTGATGGTATCAATGGTGGATATTATTTGAGGGGGAATTTCATGAGTTTTACTTTGTAAATAGTCTAATGAAGAAAGAAAATATTCTAATGTAATTATGTTTATACACATGATATACGAGTGAAAATTAAAACGTAACGAATGAACGATATACTGTATCCACTGAAGTTTATTTAATGCTTGTCATGTTCATTGCGATTTGGTGTTTATGATCTGACGTTGGTGATGATGAATATGATGTTGTTGATGAAACTTTTCACGGTGATCTATTTTGATGGAGGCGATGATGTTGCTTAAAGGTATAACATGTTTAAGATAATAAAGTTAGTTCTGGGCGTAAGAAAAGGCTTAGCAAAATTGATCGCAGAACAACCTACGTTTTACGATTGATAGCACTGACTATTCAAACAATCGTGATAATTAATTGACTGTGCGATGTATTGTTAAGCTTTATGAGGGACCTTGGTGAAGATGATGAGATTGCGTGGATGACGATGATGATGATGATGATGGTGATGATGATGAAGATGATAGTGATGATGATGATGATTGGTGGTGGTGGTGAGGATAATGATGATGGTGATGATGATGATTATAATGATGGTGGTGATGATGATGGTGATGATAGTAATGATAAAGATGATGATGGTGGTGATGATGCTGCTGCTGATGATGATCATCATGATTGTGATGATGGTAATTGTAATGATGATGATAACGATGTATTATTATTATTATCATCATTATTGTTATCATTATCGTTGTTAATAATATTGTTATCATTATTGTTATTATTAACATTATTATTTCCATTATTATGATTATTATGATTATTATCATCATCATTTCGATTATGATGATTCAAATGATGATGATGATGATGATAATAATGATGGTTATGATGATGATGATGATGATGATAATGATATTGTTAATGATAACAGTACTTGGTACATGGTAGTATGCCTTATAATGCTTGTCCTACATCTACGTCTACTACTACTACTACTACTACTTTCTACTACTACTACTACTACTACTTTATACTACTACTACTACTACCACTACTACTACTTCTACTACTACTACTACTACTACTACTACTACTTTATACTACTACTACTACTTTATACTACTACTGCTACTACTACTACTACTAATAATAATAATAAAATGATATACACTCTAAAAACACTGAGTAAAATTTTACCCAATATTGAGTAAAAAAAAAGGAACATGCATGTTTGCTAGGTATTTTTTTACCCTATATTGGGCTATTTCAACGCAACATTGCATAAAATTTACCAAATATTGGGTAACCTTTACCCAACAATATGCATGTTCCCCATTTACCCAATATCGTGTAAATCTTTTTTTTTAGTGTAGAAGTAATGATAATAGTAATTATAAATAATAAGTATTATAACAACAAAAATGATAATAATGAGGATGATAATAATAATAAGTATTATAATAACAATAACAATAATAATATAAATAACAAAACTAACAACAAGAACAAAAACGATAATTAGATAATGATAGTAACAATTGTGGTAAGTAATGGCAATGCTACTTCTGCTACTATTTCACTAATGCTTTAGTGAAATAGGGCCTATTTCTGCGGGAAAATGTGCCCCCCCCCCCTTGGAAAATCTTGGATTCGCCCCTGCCTATATGAGTCAGACTTCTGTAATGTATTTTCAACCAAGACTACTACACTGTCGTGACTTCAAAGACATTCTACTCATATTTAGATATATAGACTAATCAGAGAGGCTCTCAATATGTTTTTTAGATAAGAGCTTCTCGCCAATTAAAATCATTTTCTAGATGTTTAAGCTCTGTGAAGAGCCCCTCGGAAAATGTAAGGAGACAGTCGAATCAATTAATTTGACTTATTCTATTCTTCATAGAAAAATATATATACATGTTACCACATGCATACAAGTGTAAAAAAAATATGAACATATAAAAACATAGCTATAGATCCATACGCTAGTAGGGGCATACGTTACAATGTCCATGATTTAACGTTTCATCACAACTGTGACAAAATAGACCATAGCTAAAAGAAATGGATGTGTGAATTATTATTATTATTATTATTATTATTATTACTTATTATTTGTACTGCGCTTTTCCCATTAGGCCCAAAGCGCTTACAATGAATAAGATATACTATTTTAAAAACTACAAAGTATTAAAGAGATGAGTTTTTAATGACTTTTTGAAGATTGCTAATGATGGAGACTGTCTAATTATTAGTGGCAGGTTGTTCCAGGATTTTGAAGCCGACACCGTAAAAGTTCTGTCACCATAATAAAATGCGCAATATAGGCGTATCCCACCACAAGCCTCAGCTTTTAGGGTATACGCCTTCTTTATTAAACCCAATATGTACATATTTATATTTTCATAACAAATTGATTTATGTATGAATTTATGTTTACGAAAAATGTAATGAAATGGAAGAAAGAAAATGTTTTACTTGAACTGAATTGAATAAGTAGCAATGTTTAATTTTTCAAATAGTGTTTAACCTCAAATCATTTGTGTACAACTTTTCCCTAAATTCTATCCTAAAAGCACATTCTAACAGTTTTGAATCTCTTATGACTAATTTGATTTTGAGTCTTGATAAATTTATCTCTCCAAAGTAAGTTGTTTTCAAGAAGGAAAGTTTATTTTAATCACAATAAAAAACCAAACCAGTTTAAGGTGTATACGCACACTGGTTTCGAGGGTAATTGGTCAATTTCTACAGTTTTGTATACTGAAACGACAGATCTGTTTACGTCAAAACGTTCACCTGTTTGCATGTTCGATCAAATAACATGTTTTTGTATGCCAGGCAGTTTCCACGTATACGACCCCTTCAAATTGTCTGACAGAAGTAAACTGGCTCCGTTAACTATTCACGATTAAAACTGACCAGCCCGATTTGGGGAGGAGAAATGAAAAAGGTTCCACTTTTATAGTGACCTGACTAGATTTAATAGCCTTCAATTATATGGAATCAATTTGGCCTGTAATGATGCCATTATAAAACCCCGCCAAATGGGTATCGCTTTTCACCGATTTTTGATTGAATTACCCCGTGGCGGCAAACACTGATAATCGGCGATCGAACCACCTGCGATCTTTTGTAACGGACTTAAAAATACTTTGCATTGACTACTTGATATTGAATTTGTAAAATTACGTTGTTTACCGCGCAATCGTTAGGGCGTATCGTTGGCGAGGTAATCGCTGTCTTACATGGTGGTCCCGTGTTTAGTGTCGCCTCCAAACTGGTCCACAATTGTCCGCGTCTGTGATTGTATGGTACGGGTTAACGTCAACAAAGGAGCAAGAAAGGACGACGAATCAAAGCGAACCGTTTTATGGAAGATAATCGCTGGTAATTGAGTGTTCGCATTCCAATATAATAGTCGCATTATACTCAAAAGTCAAGACGTCTTTGAGAAAGAAGAATATATAACTGTTTTTAATCCCATCATGGGATGAGTGTCTCTAACTTCAAGTAGGAGCATGCTATCTCTACCATAATACAGCCTAGACGTCTAGGTTGTGTCATTTCTTCCAGTGCTTCAAGCTTCGGCTGGTAAGAGTTATTATAGCATTCAATATCGAGGGAAAAACGATGGGATCAAATTGCTGGTGAGGAGCCAGACATGTTTTAGTGTGTAAGTGAAATTTGAAAGTGAAAGCAAGAAAGAAATAAGAATTTTATTTTCCTTCCAACGTATACACAAGCGGGCTCTGAATTAGACTACTCCTTGCATAATCATTTCGGCAATTTGAATGACGAAACTTATTTTCTCAATCCTACGTACTTGAGTTAGGTTTCATCTCAGCGATTCTATAATTTCCTTTTCACTTTTTTGAAAATAAATTATCCCTTCTTACTTCTCGCATATTTTAGTATATAGTGTGTCGACATGAATTCCATGACATAAACAACCTCTCTACAGACTTAAACGAAAGAATTATGGGCCGAAATTATAGTTCAGTGTGAATGTAACTTCTTATTAAATTGAATTGAATAACTTTATTGTCCATGATCATTATTGGTACTTGTCCACTTTAGATCCTACCGATTACCGACGTCCCGCGACCATGTTATGAAAATGGACATGTTTGCAGAGACTCATTAATAGAATACATTTTTACTAATCAAATATAGAGCGAGCGCAAAGCGCGAGCTGAAAATACATATATTTCGACCAGAAAATTTGATTGCAACCATGAGGAGGATGGATATAATAACCAAACTATTGATTTGAGCGCGAAGCGCGAGCTGAAAATTTTGATATCCTACCAGAAAGCTTGACATTCTAAGCACTTTTTGCATGAATGGTATGCGTATATTACCATTCATGTGATCGTTATCCGATACCCTTAAATAAGTGTTCTGGAAAAGGACATATTGATTAATCGTCTGCAGTGACTCATTAATAGAAAATACAAAAAGTACCGAAATAAGCTTACTTCTATTATACGATCATCACGGAGTTTGCACTATTCTAGACAGTTTGAGAATGCTCGAGGTAACATGCCCTTGACATGGAATGTTGTTAGAGATATATTATGTAAGCGAAATAAGTCAGAACCTGCCACAAAATTTGTCCATAAGGATAAAGAGTTTACTTCTGATAATGACATTGCAAATGGATTCAACAGCTACTTTGTGAACATTGGGCCTGACCAAGCAAAGAAAATAACTCCCGTAGAAGTTAATTACAAAGAATATTTACAAGACAGGTCCGAATCATCTATATTCCTTAAGCCAGCTGATCATCTTGAGATATTAAACATTGTTAAGTCTCTTAAAAATAGTAGGTCATCTGGGCATGATGAAATAAGTTCAGAATTGTTAAAACAAATAATTGGCTCAGTCCTAACTCCTTTACTGCATATCTGTAATCTGTCCATTTTAACTGGTGTATTCCCTTCCTCTCTTAAACTAGCCAAGGTTATTCCTGTTCATAAAAAGGAAAGCATGACCGTTATAAGCAATTATAGACCAATCTCAATTTTGCCTAGTTGCTCAAAGATACTAGAAAGAATTGTTTATAATAGACTGATTGCCTTTCTTGACAAAAACCACCTACTTAATCCCAACCAATTTGGATTTCGCAGGTCTCACTCAACAGACCTTGCGTTGTTGAAATTTTATGACTATGTATCTAGTTCTCTGGCTAATCGTGAGCACGTTATTGGTGTATTTATGGACCTGAGCAAGGCATTTGACACCCTTGACCACTCAATACTGCTTTATAAACTCCAACATATGGGAGTAAGGGGCGTTGCCCTAAATTGGTTTACTAGTTATCTTTCAAATAGAAGACAATACACATGCTATAACTATTCTAATTCTGGTATATCAGTTTTGAGGTGCGGTGTGCCGCAAGGTTCTATATTGGGTCCATTATTATTTCTGATTTATATTAATGATATTTGTTTGGTATCAAACACATTGAATTATATATTATTTGCTGATGACACAAGTGTTTTCCTATCACACCGTGATATTGATATCTTAGAAAACACCATTAATGTCGAACTTCCGAAATTATCTAATTGGTTTCGAAGTAATATGTTATCACTGAATGTTAGAAAGACCAATTATGTACACTTTAAAGGCAGAAAGTCATGTGCTGATCATGATTTAAGATTGAAACTTGACAATGCTTTGCTGGAAAGACAGACATCTACGAGGTTCCTTGGGGTCTATATCAATGATCAACTTAACTGGAATGATCACATGAAACACATCAGTAAACCAATTTCTCGAAATATAGGTATACTGTATAAAGTTAAGTACCTTGTACCTTATAAAATACTTTACATGTTGTACAATACTCTTATTCTACCTTATGTGTCATATTGCAATATTCTTTGGGCAACATCAACGAGTGTCACAAACCCAATTCTTTTGTTGCAAAAGAAAGCAATTCGCATTTGTGCTGGAGTTGGTTACCGTGATCATACACGCCCTCTCTTTATAAAGCTGCAATGTCTTACTGTTGATGATGTCCATTTTCTTCAAACTTCCCTTTTTATGTATCGGTTTAATGCCAAAATGTTACCTACCTGCTTTTCCAATATGTTTCAACAAAATAATACTATCCATACCTACCACACAAGACAAGCATCTAATATGCATTTGTATAACCCTCGCACACTGTTGGCTCACAAATCTGTCAGACATTATGGACCTGATGTTTGGAATTCGATACCTACTAGTATTAGGAATATATTATCAGTGCATTCCTTCAAAAATGCGGTAAAACGCATACTTGTCTCTAAGATGTAATTTCTTTAGCAAGACAAATCTTGTTGTACTCTACATTTTAAACTTAAGGATTGATATAATTTCAAGTATTATTACGCCTCATACACTCCTTGTAAATATTTGTAAATAGTTGTGGAACATAATAATTTGTTTATTTAGTTTTCTTTGTTTTGTTTTTCTTATTCTTTCCCTTCTTTGAGTAATCATTAGTTTTGACTTTTCAGTATTGTTTTTATATTTATGTATGCATTTCATATATTCAAAGGTCTGACAACAGCTCAAGCATCTGCTTATTTTGTCATACCACTGCATGTCTGCAAAAATTAACCTTGTTATAATCAGTTATGTTAATGTTATGTTAATCATCATAATTATACATTATTATCATGTAAAATTCAATGTAATCAATTTTGTGATGGTTACACTATGTAAATTATCATGACATGCAGAAACAAATAAATAAATAAATAAATAGAATACATACCTCACTAATCAAATAATACGAGGGCGAACAAAAAATTGTGGATATTACAAATTGGAAACTAAACATTTTACACATTTTTACATTGAAATAAACTTGGTTTCTGCATCTGTAACCGAACAAGCTGTGTATCTAAAAACAAATTAAAAAAATAAAACTTATAATGCGAGCGCGAAGCGCAAACTGAAAATTTTGATTTCCGACCAGAAAACTGGACATTCTAAGCATTTTTGCACGAATAATATGCGTATAACATAATTTTTATACTATATTATTCATGCAAGCCCGAGCTGATATTTTCAATTAAATGTTCTGAAAAGGACATGGCTATTAACTGTTTGCAGTCATGATACATTTTACATTAATCAAAAAGAGCGAGCGCGAAGCGCGAACTGAAAATTTTTGATATTTTAACTTGTGGAGAGAAAATTGATCTCACTGAATATATGGTAAGAGCGCGAAGCGCAAAGTGACTTTTTTTAAAATTAGACTTAATACCGGGCCATTTTTATCACTTTTTCCTTTTTTTTCCTTCCTTCCTTTTTTCCCTTTCTTCTTTTTTCCCTCTTTTTTCCCTTCTTTTTCCCTTCCTTCTTTTTTTCCCTTTTTCCTCTATCATTTTTTCCCGACGGGCGCGCAGATTTACCGACTATATCCAGAGTAGTGGGGGTGTCGCACCCCACGCCCCCCTCCCCCTCCTTAAGCGACAGCCCTGTTCCCAGGGCTGCATGCGCCCCACATCTCTGTGCAAAGAAATTACAGTCTGACCTTAACACTAGTGATGTTACAAAACCATTGAGATTAGATGGGCGTGTAAACTTATTCTCGCAGCTTGTCTGTTGGGTTTCATTCAAGCCGATGATGGCGTCCTACTAATTCTCTTCTTGATGTATTTCTAAGCCCATGCATTTGTGATAAGTTTTACAAGCATATCGATGGCATTTATTGATCCCTCAGAAATTAGAATATAGTGTTTTCCTCTTGATCGGTTACTCAACACGATGTCAGCTTTATGACATGGTAAAGATATAGTAGGAGGCAACTCGGGATATCAGACTTAAGAATTTGGAATTGAGGTCTAGTTCGACCGTGAACACGATCGCCTTTTCAAGTATTTGATAGGCCCTGACAATTAGTCTTTGTATTGTTTTGTTTTTTGTGTGGAGGTTGTTGGTTTTCAATCGGCGTTTGCCAGTAGTTTTTTTTTTCAAATTAAAGATATTCAATGGGTCTTGGACTCTTTAAAACAAATATGTAACTTACATTGTAATCAATATTGGTCCATAAAACCCGAAGGAAGTATAATATCCCTTTTCGTAATATATTGAGATAAAGGAAAGTGTTAATAGTACTTTTAAGTCCCGATTGCTTCACATTCTGGCAATAAAGTTTAAATCTGGCATTCATCAAAATGTCAGGATAATTTGATTTGGATATATATCTAGAAAGTGGTCAAATCCTGTTCTCCTTAGAGCTATTGAAGTATTGGTCAATACTAAACTAAACTGCTTAACATGCTTTAATAACTCTTCTTGGGTGTTCGATTTGCTTTTTCTTTTCCTTTTTTTTTAGGGGATCCCTATTCCTCGTTATCAAAATGGCATGTATTCGATTGCCGAATTATCTTTAATTCAATAGCATAAAAACATGTGAGATCATATGACTACACGGGGAATGAATCACTAAGCCATCATTTTGAAAACGTCTTTGTCACCCGGACCAATCGAACACGTGAAATCATATCCTTATCCATTTCTTTCCCTACCGATTTCTATATAGCAGTGTTGTATTAAAATAGAGACGGCGGAGACGAAAACAAGAGTCACAATTTCGCCGTCAAACGCCATCTCGTAAAAAGCGATGGGGATCACCATTTAACTAGCTGTTGACACTGTAAGCAGGAGCACAAGAAGGAGATTCTTCTCTCAGTTAGTGAATTCTTCCTGTTTTTTAACCGAAGAAAATCCCGCCAGCTTTCTCGAGTTGATCTCCACAAATGGAATCGGTTATTGAATTACACGGCAGGGAGATTGCCACCCAAAGTCGCGCCTAAGACCCGGCCGAGTCGGGCCCGGGCGATGCCGGTCTAATCACCGCTTTAGCCACAACGCGGCGAAGGGATGAAAACAAAGCTATAGATGCAAAAAAAAAATGAGGGAAGGGAATCATGAGAGAGGAGGATGGGGCTCTTATATTGTAGACAATTTCAATGTGGTCCATTAATAGATGAGACACGTCATCACGGACGATTATTCAAATGCCGATTTACATTTTGAGATTTCCTCTTTCGTTAATTTCAGCGATGTCAAAAAAGAATAAAAAGCTTTGGGATGGATTTACAAGCATCGCGGCACGTAGGGGTCGTGTATCTCAATGCTCAACGTTTCAATGAATTATACAGAAAACAGCTTCTCTATATGTCTTGTAAATTGAACGAGTTATATGACGGTTTAACATTTATGATCAATCTATCTATTTTTTTATTCCGTCGAAACTGTCTTCAATATACTCATTTTGTTTCTTTTTAGTTTCTTGTTATTATAATATACCAACATAAAGAAATAACGTAATTATATATATTGAAAACAATGAACATTATGAACAATAAATACACATGATTCATTTTGCAGAAGAAGAAGGAGGAGAAGAAAAAGAAGACAGAGAAAAGAAGAAGAAGGAGGAGGAGGAAGAAGGAAAAGAAAAAGCCGAGAAGAAGACAGAGAAAAGAATAGGAAGAAGAAGTGGAAGAAAGAGAAAAGGAGAAGATAATGTAATTTTTTTACGCAATTCTTTTTATCGAATTTCCTCGGATATTAAAAAAACTGTTTGAATTCACCATACGTTTACCCTCAGAATCCGTGACGTGGCTTAAAGTTTGTTCGAAACTTTAGGTCATCTATAGGCCGGGTAATATAGGAGCGCCTTGAGCACCTAACAAGGTGGATATGTGCGCAATATAAATACCCCATATTATCATTAGTATCTATAATACCGAAAGAGTTACAAAACTTTTTTTACAGTGTTTACCAAAATATTTGATTGTTTCTGAAAAGGGATTAGCTATAAGAAGGCTCATTGTTTTCACTGAAAACATGGTTTATCTTTCTTCAGGTTTGTAAAGAAAAGTTACAAAAACTGGTACCCTTAATGTATAAATAGATTTTATATAAATCACTTTTGATATTGTGAATGATTATTGGTTTTCTCCCCGATTGTTTTTTATTAATACAAACCCCGTTTTGCAATGTCATTGCTCTGCAGGTTTAACCTTAAAATCCTTTGCCAGTGTACACTAATTATTATGCTTAAGAAGAACAAAAATCGAAGAGTACATGTCAACTATGTTATGTATATATTCGAGTTCAATTTTAATGATGACTGATGAGCGGCCATAATTATTGACATTCTTCTAATTATTTTTTTCACTAATTACAATTATATTTCCAGTACTTGTGATTGTCTCATTCGCGTTAATTTTCATTGATACCGGTGACATGTGATTATGACAAGCCAAAATTTGATTACTTTTATTTCATTTCCTCCCCTGTTGAAATGTTGGTAATGTAGTTAATTTGTATTATTACATTGTCACCAGTGCATAGGAAGTGAAGTAAGGCGTCATTTAATGACATTTGTGTCGGGAAAACAACAATCGTAATAATGATTGTCACCGTGCATAGAGTCCCCCCCCCCCCCCCCCCTAGACGGCGATGGGCTCACAAGACCACGGTGGCCGATAAAAATTGAACTTTCTTAAGACCTTGGAACGATATTTACCCCTTCCATGGGAGCCGGGTTGAACAACAACCTCAGTTGGCCTTTTTGCAAAAAAAAAAAAAATTAACAAAATATTAATGAAGCGTATGTGTATGCACCGTCAGTTCCGCCACAGTCTTGGATGATCCGAAAATTCTCATTTAATTTGTGTGTTTAAAGGTGTCTCAAATTGACCCCCACGGTCAATCATTCATTGTTTTATTACTTTGTTATTAATTTGTATATTGTATATGAACTTGGATGAAATGACAATCGGAAGAAAAAAATGTTTAATCGCATTGAACTGCATGAATTGAATTTATAATATTGTCGTACAATGTTCTCATTGAAATACCTCTATGCGGGCTGTGCAAATTTAAATGTATATAGAAAATGATAAGGGCACAGCCGTATTTTTTGTTGTTGCTCAGTTGATATTTCAAAGAAGAATGAAATTGGACACATGCTGAACCAAGAGAGAAGGGGAGGGGGCATAGGGCATAAGCACCCATGCCATCCCCTCGTTTCGTTTCTCCTTGGTTCTGACTAGGTCCGGGTTAAATTGAAATATCAACTAAACAAGGGGAGGGGGCGTTTGCACCCGAAGCCTCGTTCTTCCAGATTAATCCAACGTGAGGGAAACCAAGTACAAAGAAACAACTGTACACTCACTTGTAATTACATTCCAATAAATGCTGCTTTACAAAGAGGTTCCTAAAATAAAAGTGCATAATGATAATCTATCACATGTATTTGGGTTTTTGTGAAAATGATAATGTTTTTAATTAATGATTGCTTGTTTTGTTCATTGTTCAAATATGTTTTTGGACATGGGAAAATGGAAGGGGGTACTCGAGTCCACCCCAGAAAAATCTTGATTTGAATAAATAGAGAAAAATCAAACTAGTATAATGCTGAAAATTTCATCAAAATCGGATGTAAAATAAGAAAGTTATGACATTTTTAAGTTTCGCTTATTTTTCACAAAACAGTGATATGCACATCTCATTGACATGCAAATGAGACGGTCGATGATGTCCCTCACTCACTTTTTCTTTTGCTTTCTAATGTTTGAAATATACAATATTTCATTTTTACCGATTTGACAAAAAAGACCAACTTGACTGAACCATATAGTATTAAACAATGCTAATTCCACATGTTCATGGAGGAATTAATCAGTGTATCACTTGACAAAAAGAAAATTAGAATATTTCATATTTCATATAAGATACAAAAGAAATAGTGAGTGGATGATGTCAACAGTCTCCTCATTTGCATACAGACCAGGAAGTGCATAGTTTTGTTAAATTAAGCGAAATTTTAAAATGTCATAACTTTTTTATTTTGCATCCGACTTTGATGAATTTTTCAGTGTTATTCTTGTTTGATTTTTATCTTTTTATTCAAATGAACTTTATGTTGGGGTGGACTTGTCCTTTAATCGGTTACATCAATAGCGTGAAGGCACAAAATCAACGCCAATGGGGCAGGGGTAGTGAGTGCCTAGTCTGCTGTGCAAACCCTTCCCTCGAGTTCTGGGTCTGAATGTGCAGCCTATAGTGCCTTATGTACCGAAGACCCTCTAGTCTTTGTGTGGAGACACACCTGTTGATCGAAGTTTCAATCAGGGTCATTGGTTTGCAGACCAGGGGGTGCCAACATGCCTAAGAAAACGTTCGTTATGTGTAGTGTTCTAATGAGAGCCCTTTTTGTTTCAATACTGGTTTATTTTTCCTTTCGCTTTTTTTTCTCTTAATTTCCTCTCTTTTTATATACCTTAGAATTTAAAAATCACAGGGACTGTCTCCATTAGCCCATGCTATATGACACCTCCTCTGCCTCAACTCTGTTTATCAAAGTCCTATGTCTGCCCAAACACAATGGCGACAAATGATTATCACAAAAGTTATTGAAATGTAATTACATCGTTTCTTATCATGATTATGAATTGCAATTTACGATTAAAATGTATAAGACTGAAAGAAGAAATAATAAAGCTGTATCAAACTTTCCTTACTAGAATAGGTGATAACGTTATGATTAATCATTCTATGATTAATGAAACGTTTTGTCTGTACGGTGTAAGGACAAAGAAAGATGGATACAGAATAAAGGCGTAATAAAAAAGTGGCAATAATGGAAAATATGCAATGAATAACGATATCTTATTCCCAAAACTTCCAAATAATTATGAAATAAACTCATTAGTTAAATTCGCATTGATTGATCAGTCTCGCCTATGTGAACTGAAATGAATTAAGTCAGCTATAACTGATTATGAAATTCATATAATTTCATCACTGAGAATAATGTTTTTTATACGAATTCGTATGTATCGGCAGATCTAATCGAATGGAAATATGGTTGATTGTAAAGACATGGCAGAGACAGAAGTTTATAGTACACATGGATGTCTATTTCAGAACGAACCGACGGCGACAAAATATGACCTTCATGCGTTAACATTTACCATCAGGAGCACGCGGGCAAAATAAAACTACAAAGAAACGAAAGGGAAAAAGGGGGGCAAGCTAATAAGCAGCGCTCATTATGACGGGGTCTAAAAAAATCATTGTTTTTATCATTACAGTTTGGCTATGATGAAAAAAAGATAATTACTGAAATAAAATACAAGTGAGGGTTCATAGATTGATTGACATTCTGAAGGTTCACTTTTTTCCTTTCGTGTCTATAAAATTACAATAAAGCAAATCATTTTTGCCCACGGCTCCCCATCAAACATAATATTAGAGCCACTATTGCTGGTCTTCCAACATGCGTTAATCATCATTCTCCATTCGATTATGACAAACGCCTGACAAGAAGACTGACGGTTCTTTGGAAAACTCTGGAGGGAATCGAACCCACGACCTTCCGGTAACGAAACTGGTGTTGTGCTACTGAGCCTCCATGTCCAGTATGGCTTGTTAGGAGATCATATACCGTTTCAAATCCACTGCGCAATCATTCGCTCATATAGGGATTTTTTGGCATTAAAGGGATGGTCCGGGCTGAAAATAGTTATATTTTAATACATAGAGTAGAATTCACTGAGCAAAATGCCGAAAATTCCATCAAAATCGGATAACAAATAATAAAGTTATTGAAGTTTAAAGTTTAGCAATATTTTGTGAAAACAGTCGTCATGAATATTCATAAGGTGGGCTGATGATGTCACATCCCCACTTTCCGTTTTCTTATGTTATTACATAAAATCATATTTTTTCATTATTTCATACTTGTGTGAATAATATGTCTCCCTTACGATGAAATAAGTTGCAGCAAGAAATATCTAATGCACTAAATCACTTGTCAATCCAATTTTTCTAGTTCTTGGAGGAAAACTTTTTGAATAAACCTAATTTTATATGATGAAATACAAAAGAACAAGTGGGGATGTGACATCATCAGCCCACCTAGTGAATATTCATGACGACTGTTTTCACAAGATATTGCTAAACTTTAAATTCAATAACTTTGTTATTTGTTATCCGATTTTAATGAAATTTTCGGCATTTTGCTCAGTGTAGAAGAATTCTACTCTATTTATTAAGCTATAAATACTTTCAGCCCGGACCATCCCTTTAAGCCGAATCTCGTATTTTTTTCAATAATCTATCAATACTTAATCAATAATTCTAAAGGAAGCTAAACAAATATATATCTACCAACTTTAACTTTATCTTAGACTTTCAAAATAAATATCACACTTTTATAACACATCCGAGGGCAAGGTTTAATATATTTTCTATTACCTGATACTTGGATATAGTTGCCATATTGTCCTTTGTACTAACCCTTTAAAGGACAAGTCCACCCCAACAAAAAGTTTGTTTGAATAAAATCCAACAAGCATAACACTGAAAATTTCATCAAAATCGGATGTAAAATAAAAAAGGTATGAATTTTTAAAATTTCGCTTATTTCACAAAACAGTTATATGCACATCCTGGTCGGTATGCAAGTGAGGAGACTGATAACGTCATCCACTCACTATTCCTTTTGTATTTTATCATATGAAATATTCTAATTTTCTCCCCATTGACAAGTGAAACAAGGATTAATTCCTTCCTTAACTTTAAGATGCCATAACTTTCTTATTTTACATCCGATTTTGATGAAATTTTCAGCGTTATGCTAGTTTGATTATTTCTCTATTTATTCAAATCAACATTTTTCTGGGGTGGACTTGACCTTTACGCACAAATTTTGTGACTGAATATGAAAAAACACAGACAAATTAGGCCTATATCATGAAATTTTAGCACTGTTTTTCGCGCTCCCTAACATGTCCAAGCTCCGCCCAGTTATCGTCAGTGCTAATCGGTAGCATGTCCATTCAGAGGGAATAGCGACTTTGTATCCATTGCAATGATGATGTTGTAAGTGGTGTTCAATCATGATAAAGGCATGTTCAGACGTGGTGATCTTTCAACACTGCTGAATGATAACTACATCCATAGTCATTGACGATAGCGTCTGAAAGGAGAAAAGTAGGCTTAAGGTAATTCGGATCTTATATCGGATTTCAACATTGTTCGGGAAGGGTCTATCTGATCCACAGCCACAGATAGAGTTGCAAATCAAAAAATAACTCTAAAAATAAAAAGTCACATGACTTTCAACCAATCAGAACAGCGGATAAGTTATTGTTATCGATTTTCTACTGGGCCCTTTCACACGTGAATCTTGAACCATCATTGTAATGATGATTGCTATTCTATGTAATCGTGATTGCGGATTAGCGTTCGTGATTCTAATCATGTTCTAGTTTGGTTTCACACGTGCTACATATTCGTCATTAGCCTTATTTTTCACTGGAATCATTATTCAAATTACGAATTTTTTTACCGTGTGAAAGGGCGGTAATTTGCATCTAAACACAAATCTTTCTGAAACCTGCCTGTTAAGTGATATATATCATAAAGTTAAAAAAGACGTGTTATTCTAATGCTTTTCTTTCAAATAAGAAAGTGTGTTTCGCAAACGAAAGTAAAACGTAGTACCGACAATCAGGAATTAAATATCGCCGTGTAACGTTATACGAGGCAGGCCGGTCAAATGATGAAAAAAAAGCGATGCCGTTTTTTTATTTTTCCTCCCGTCGCTCCGTGGAAACCATGTCAAGAAAACAATTAATAATTGAAGAAGAAGGTAATTCAATGATGTGGATATCTGAGCATCGGAGAATAACATCCCCCAGATTTCAATTTAATCGAAAAATGAAGGTGCAAAACGGCGGGCTCTAGCGACGATATTGACAATGAAAACATTGCCTATGATACCAATACTACTGACTCCCTGGAAGCTGAACTCATATCGCTATGATACACTGCGTGATTCAACTTCCTCCTCTTCGTTGGGATGCCTCGACAAGTTCGCTTACATATACTGGCGGGGTGGAGGGGGGGGGGCGGTCAGAAACCCCCAAACATTTTCACCCCCAAAATACATAGGCTTATAACTGCATGGAAAAAATAATTGTACTATACATTTCAAAAGGTTTTAAATTCATTTATTAGCATCTTTTCGATTTTCTGATCATGATGGAAAAGGAGGCCTTTGAATCTTTACGGAAAGGGTGCTATTGCACTCATATGGATCAATAATGTAGCCTACACAACTGCTCATAAACATTATTGTCAGCCTTTTGTGCTTTTAATATCATGTTGGGACTTCTTCGTCTCTGTTAAAATTTTCTTAGCTTTGTGTATGTCTTTTTTTTCTTCAAATTTTTAATGATATAATACCGGTGGTACTTCAAATTCAAAACTGCATGGAGGAAAATGGTCTGGGTGCAACTTTGTTCCGTTGGAAGCCCATTGCATCTTTAAGGGTGCAGCCGGCTAAATTTTGTACCTTTTTAGAATGCAACTGTACTCTTTAAGAAAGGTGCAAATTTTCACTTTCAGAACCCTTTTCACTTTATGTGCCAGATGACTAGAATCTAAAACGGGCCGGAATGACCAAATTCAATCCTAGATTTAACACCTTTTTCTATCCTAAACCTAACATTAAACCCTATTGCAACCTTAATCCTAACCCTATAATCTAAACGAAATAAAGCCCGGAGCAATTGTCGCCAGAGCAAATGTCGTGTCATCGCATTGGTTGGGTGCAAACTCTGAGCCTTTTTCGTACAAACATGTATTGTGAAAGAAGACCAATTTACTTTTCAGATCTTTATACCCTAGACAGCTGGTTTATGTCTTGCATGGTTTTAAGAGGCATTTCAAAATAAAATATTATTTCTCCTTATAACCTCCGATTTTTTTATACCAAGTAATCTGATAACTCCTTTCATTTTTTTAGTCTTTAATACCCAGTTAGTGCGATACGCTCTTTACAAGCCTGGGGACGAAGGAAGGGCCATTTTTAGGGCTTTGTAAACGCGATCCTAAATGAAAGCCCCCCCCCCCTCCGAGAATTATGCTTAAGTGATAGATCACATTCTTCAATTAAACATTTTGAAAATATAGGTAAGATGAAGCCAAAATCTTCATTTTATGTCTTGAGAGAGATAAAATGGGGATGACTTCGAATGAGCGGAAGATAGCCTAAAGCGATGAATGAAAATTTTCTATTTCTGTTTTCTTAGTCGTAAGGGGATCCCCGTATCATTTGCATGTGGGCCTATAATGCATTCAAAAAACGGATCATATTGCATGTATTACAAGATCTGTTACTGAAATAATGAAAATGTGTGACTCTAAACAAGAATAGTCTCCATGAAATTCGCCATAAGGAATGGGATAAGCATAAACATGAATTGATGGTTGCCAACTTAAAACGACAATAACCCTAATAACGGGACGATAGAGGGGGAGAGAAACTATAATCATGGGAATTACATACATTGCATAAGTATGGTTGATTGGATATAATGTGAGTTTAATACAAGATTCAATATTTGTTCCATGCCTGCGCTCACTTTGTGCGATAATTAAGTGCGTCTCTTATAACGTTCCCCAGTGGGGAGTTGACTCTCACGAGCGGCACAGTCAGCGAGTCTCTCCGGGCCCGTCGTGCCGGGGTGTTACAATACAGAAAAGGCATCCTATAAACTATCTCACCACCGCTTCTCTGTGCATGCGACATTTTGACACGTGTAGCTGCCTTATGATAATAATCCAGTCGCTCACTATCTGTCATCCAATTATAATTTATCTTATTCAATTTCAAATTCCCGTTACCTCTCGTTTCTCTTTTCTCCCCTTCTCTTAATGTTTCTTGATATGCGTTTGAAAATGCGGGAGAAGGTTTTTATAGATTCTATCACCTCTCAATGAGCTCAGAGCGACTCCCTGTAGATATTAACACTGCGTCGCGATTTCGTTCGACATATATAAATGGTTTTGGCGGGAAAACAATTTATGATTATCATCAACCAGAATTTAAACCTATTATCATTATTTAATGAAATATGAAAATTTCTAAACATTGGAAGCTTAAACTGACCTCAAATTTAATCTTGAATTAATGAAGGTGCGTTAGGATTTTTTTTTCTAAACGTCTCATGGTGAAGCTTATATTTAAATGTTTGTTCATCAAAGGGCAAGTTCATCACAATAAAAATGATTAGAATCAAAAGAAAAAAAAATCCAATAAACATAACGCTGAAAATTTCATCAAAATTGATTGTATGATAAGA
Source organism: Lytechinus variegatus (assembly GCF_018143015.1). Taxonomy (NCBI): domain Eukaryota; kingdom Metazoa; phylum Echinodermata; class Echinoidea; order Temnopleuroida; family Toxopneustidae; genus Lytechinus; species Lytechinus variegatus. Next base: position 19,631,948 of record NC_054749.1, read on the forward strand.
AAGTAATGACATTTTAAAGTTTTGCTTATTTTTCAAAAACAGTTATATATGCACAACTCATTGATATCCGAATGTAAAAGTCAATCGTAACACCTCTTACTATCTCTTTAGGTTTTTATAACATGAAATACAGTATGATTTTCTCTCCATTGTCATGTGACATCATCAACTCTCTCATTTGCATATCACTGAGTTTTGCATATAGGCCTAACTGTTTGGTGAAAAATAAGAGAGAATTTGAAAAGTCATAACCTTTTCAGTTTATTTTACATCCGATCTTGATGAAATTTTAAGCGTTGTGCTCGTTTGATTTATTCAAATCAAATTTTTGCTATAGTATACGGTTTACTTAACCTTTAATGAGTGATGATCAATAATGTTCGACCATGAAGATACCTATTCAACCAAGATGCTAAGTCATGTAAGTTGTCCAAATCGCTGTATACATGGTATACGTGATAGTTGGTGTATGTGTCTGTGGTTGTGCGCGCGTGCGTGATGGCGGGCTTGTGTGTGTGAGGGTGTGTGTTTGGTGAGTGCGTTTGAGTGTTTGGCAGAGGAGTAGACAACAGGATAAGAAGAAGAATGTACCCCCACAAGTTTCAACGTATAATCTTCCTCCTTCAGGTTTCAAGATAGAAAAACAACTAGTAAAAGAATAAAAATAAAAATAAGTGCAGAGTTTGAGCTTTCTGATGATATAAATGGTATATTTGTGCCCAAAATAAAAAAAATTGCACAATTTGCAAGATAAAACAAAGGAAGAAAATTCTCTTTTAGGCATCTTTTCAGGCCTGAAATTCAGTTATTTATCAAAATATTTCATTAAAAAACATTATAAAACAGCTACATTTACTCTTTCCTATGGTACAAAAATAATCAATTTTAATTGAGGAGAAAGTAGTCAAATCCTTTGAGAACGAAAGTCTCACAATGACGAGATTCGGCAGGGATATGAATTCAGCCACGAGAGGACATGTATAAATCTTGCTCATTTGCTCATTAGCTCATAGGGACCTGCAGAAGACTAAGAATGAATGCTTGTAAGCAAGCAACCAGAGGACATCAGGTTCAAGGTCCTCTCCGAGGCACCTGGAAATGAGGATAAATGCCTAACTAAAGAGCATCTAGTACACCAAGTGGGAATCGAATCCGGGTCACCGGAATCCAAACTCCCCGATCTAGCGACTGAGGTATATCATTCCTCCTTGGAATGGAATATTCCAATTTCACGAATGCACGCACACGTATACACAATCATTTTTTTTTATTAATAGATTAGTGATAAAACTATTGTGATATTAATAGTAATCTGATACAACTACTGTGATTTATAAACCGGTTCATCGGTTATTAAAATCGGTTATTCTGATACAACTACTGTGATTTATAAACCGGTTCATCGGTTATCAAAATCGGTTAACATAATGAAAAACAGAGGGAAATTGAAAATAAAGTTCGTGGGTGTGTGTGAGTGGGGGATAATCCATTCCAAGGAGGCGTGATAGCTTAGTCGGTAGAGCGATGGTTTCGGATTCCGGTGACCACCAATGAATAAGAGGGGTAATCGTATAGTTTTATTCTGACAAGGAAAATTGGGGGAGGTATCTGGATAAATAGAAAACAGTGTTTAACATGGACCAGGTCATGTTCAAGATGGCTCCACTGAAAAGGCTTTGCCTTTCTAGCTCTTTACTTATTCATCATACGCACCGTTTTTCATTATTTCCATGTCATGATCAATACTGTACTTTAATGATTTTTCTTTTAAAATAACTTTGAATGTACTCTGCTTTGTAGGTAATTTTCACATCAGTGTATTTTAAGATGAATGGAATAAATACGACCAATCAAAATACAATTCGATTCAGTCATGAACAAACGTATTATGGTGACACAGAAAGATGATACAAAAATAGAGAAGAAGCAATGAGACAAGAAGGCAGAGAGGGTGAACATTGAAAAGTGGCGAAAGATAAAAGACGACTGTGATTATGGAAATGAGATAGACAGGGGTGGGGAGCAGGCCTGGGGAGGGAGGGAGTGAGAATCTGCATCAAGTCCTGGACCTATAGGTCCGGGATTAACTCTCGGACATACGGATAGACACAAACCGACAGCAGACATAATACACCGACACACAATAAGACACAGACATGCAACAGACACATTCAGACGCCATATTACAGACGAACAAAAACAATTAAAGTGGTGTCAAAAACGATAACCAACTCTCTGGTCTGATGGTGAAGCGAACATGATTTCTTAAAAAAAATAATGATAATAAAAGAAAGAAGGGGAGACAGAATCACGGAGAAGAACTCGTAAAAGTCAAATGAAGACAAAATCACGGCAGGGTAGAGTGTTCAAGTGCGGGATGAGATTGGTTGAGTGAATTAGACTTGGAAATGAGTAGAGAGGGCGAAAATATAGTTGTAGGTATTTGGTGAGCCAGTTGATGAAGTACCCCCCGTATTATCGGCGAAGCGCTGGGCTCGCTTCGCACACCTGAGGGGCGGATATGTGATACATGACTTCTGCGTCATATAATACAGCCGTCGTTCATCATTTTGTTCTTACTTCTCACTTTCTGGCCAGATTAAACCTTTATCGATACACATCAGTCCTGGATATTCACTTTTTTTGTCCAATTATTTTTTTCTCTGAAGGCGAGATGGTGTGTTGATGATCTGGGAAGATGGAAATAAGCGGTGAATCTTTATAATTATCTTCTCTCGAATTTTAATGGAATCGAGTTTGCGAGAAGAGTGCGTCGCTTTGCGTGTGCTCAATGCGCACATAATGCCCTAACGTGCTTTGCAAATTAGCACTCTTGACCTATATGATAGGAGAGAAAATGTTGTTCACATTCGTACTTCTTTGTTAAAATGATGAAAGAAAATCAATTGATTTTTTCTTTCACTTAGGCAGACCTTTCCGATCTGGATCAATGGCTGATGATCTCCACGAAATGTAGGCCTATAAATTGTGCCTACAAAAATAAAGCTGGTAAAATAGATGGCATACTGTAGAAAACTTTCTAATTTTGTGCTTTTAATTGTTGGCACAATAATGATTTTTAATAAGTGGTAAAACTGAAGAAAGAGTACGAAATGAATTAAAAGCGAAAAGTTACAAGATATTGGCGACGACCCGGCAGAAGCGTGAGAAATCGTTGGTGGTAGAAGAGGTTGGTGGATGGAGGATTCGGTATACCTTGTCAGCTAACCCCTTAGGGTGCAGGCATCCCTTGCTTAGCCCAGCCTCCGGGGGATACCGGGGAAACAATTCCGCATCCAATTCCTGATGGAAACAAATTCATGAGAAGACAGATTGAGGAGACAATAACATCAAGCCCCTACACCACTGTGCAAATACACGCCGAATTGAAATTGGCATCGAGGCGAGAAAATTTATTAAGAGGATTCGGGCAGACTATGCATTTTATGAATGTGTAAAGTGATAAATTTGGCGCGTTTTTGCCGAGTGATACTTCTTCGAACGTGGTGGGGAATTAAAGTCCGTCGCGATTGCCCTCATTTTCTTAGGTCCTCTCTCTCTCCTTATCTCTCCCTCTTTCTTATCATACTTTCGTGCTTTTTGGTTGTGTCTCTGCTCCTCAGTGCATGCGTTCCCATCCATCTTTGCCCATAGTTTTACACCTTGTTCGCTCTATGACGTGACAATATACTAGGTGTGAACACTATGAATAATAGAGAAGTCTTCTTCGCTACCCCCGTCCCCTCCTGAATTTACAAGAATGAGGATGATGATGATGAAGAAGAAAAGAAAGCAAGAAGAAGAAGGAAAAGTGAATATAACGGGAGAGAGAGAAAAAGAAAGACGGGAGGAAGAGAGATCGACGAAAAGAAAGTACATACTGAGTATAAAGTGAGAGGGGACAAAATGAAACGATTATAAATCAGATGACGAAGATGAAGAAGTGAGGAGTGGGAATTGTTTGGAAGGAAATTTAATTTCAGTAAGGTAGCGTTTCACAAAATGTCATCGAATCATGTTAACCCAAAATCTCAGTAGTGCGATTCGCTCTCACTTTTTTTTCTTCCCGCTCTTTCGCTGTCGTCTGACGATCGCTCGACGCGCGTAAATAATGACTCGAGATATATCCTTGTCGTGGTGTCCAACTTTTGTTTGAAGTCACAGCGAATCGGTTCGGTCGTTATTTACTGAAAATGGGGACATTAATTATGTTGACCTATGAAATATTTGCCCTCCTTTGCCGATGCCCCCTGTGTAAATCGGTCACTTACATACTTCAATATCACTGAACGGATTTAACAATGTTTCATTTATCTTGCGGCATATTGACTTCTTAGAAATCTAGAATAGCAAAGGAATTTTCTTGAAATGAATTTCAGTCTCTTTAAATGAAAAGGCAAGGTATAGCTCCACCATAATTCATTAATTAGGTTATATCTGAGGAAAACTTGATCATGGGGTATACCTTGTACTTCTTTATCTTTATTACGCGAGGATTTTAACGAATTGGGCGCACAGAATGTGGGAGTCGCCAGATGTTTAGTAACATAAACCTCAATTAAAAATTATCATGATGTCTTTAAAAAATATTTAAAGATTGAAAGTGTGAAAAAGATGCTCAGACAAAAGTATAATTTTCCTCATTTTTGATATTCATCCATCTATTCAAACTTCGTAAGAACGCCCCCCCCCCCCCCCCACACACACACTCCAAATATGTGGAGCGTTGTGGCCCAGTGGATTAGTCTTCTGACTTTGAAACAGAGGGTCGTGGGTTCGAATCCCAGCCATGGCGTAATTTCCTTCAGCAAGAAACTCATCCACATGGTGCTTCACTCAACCCAGGTGAGGTGAATGGGTACCCGGCAGGAAGAAATTCCTTGAATACTTGAGCGCCTAGGCAGCTCAGCTAAAGCCGGGCCCGCTGGTAGAACAGTTTTCGAAACTGAAGTGGCTACCCTGTGTAAATATGCCTATATTATTACTATTATTATTATTATTATAAATATATTACAATGTATCTTCAATTAGTACTTTTTCGTTTGTTTGAGGGTTGCAATACCGTCACGCCAGCGTAACAAATCATTCCGGCGATACGTCGATGTTCGGCCCCAGTGGCTCTTTTTTCGGTCTGGAGTCGGTAAGGTTAGTATGACTGGGATTTAAACCTATATGTGACTTTAAAACTGTTTTGGGTTTGAGATCACCATGCATTCGAGTCGCTCGATTTCGTCATTACTTTATTTGTATTACTCAGTGACCACTATAAGATGGAGTTTCGTTTAACTGTTCCCTTTTATGAGAAATCCCTTTACACTTTCTTCTGTGTCCTCGTGCTGTCGCTAAATTATTAATTTTTGACAGTAGAAGATCAAAAAGAGAAGGGTTATTCCGCCCCCCCCCCTCCCGTCACCTCCTTCCCTTTCACTAACGATTCTATTGGTCGAAGCTTGCCCTCTCACCTTGGATGAAATCTGCATCCTGTACTGAAATTATATACTCTTAACTGGGTAAAAGTAGAATATCTATAATGATTATATGTCTTTAGGTTTTATAAGTTAAAACGAAATATTTGATAGGGGCTAGACGAGCCAGAGATGACGTCATTTTTCTTTCTCAATTAATAACAGGGGTATGTCATGTATATCAACCACAGATTTTTTTTTATATTCTTCTTTATTCCATTTCGTCCTATATTTTCTTCTCTTTTTTCGTATTCTATCTTTCTTTTTCACTATATGATATTTCATATAGGGGGCTATCGCTCATGTCCCCAAAGTAGTACCAACCCTATCAACAACAGTAAATATTTAAGAGGTAAGAATAAGGGTAATAGGTTTCGAATCGTATTTAAAAAGGATCCTGTTTTTCCGTTGTCTGTAAACATGGTAAAGAGGGGTGTCACTCGTCTGATATGACGACACTAATTGAAGTAGTTTGTCAAATAAATTGGGACAGGAGATTGCCAACAGATCATCACAAACTGATTTGTAAAAGAATAAAATAGACATTGCTCACTTTCACTCAAAATAATGACAAGATGGAGAGGTAGAGGGGGTGGGCGAAGGGGGCGGAGGGGGAGATGGCAGAGGTCCTTGCAGAGAAAATGCGTTAATGGGTGTAGAATGAAAGTATTATTCCAGTGGATATAGAAAAGGAGAGGTGGTGTTGATGGAAATGGAGTGAGAGTGTCGAAAATGGAATACAAATGAAAAAAAGAGGAAAAAGAAATAATTACAGAAAGAAAGAATGAATTGACAATGAAGGAGCAGAAGAAGAACAAAACAACTGATAAAAAAAAGAGAGTCGAAAATGCAAGAATGCAAATGGGGTTAACAAAAGTATGAAAGCACACCCATGCAAAAAAAATAGATAGTTTTTATGTTTTTTATTTGATTTATTATTTCACATTCCAAAAAAAAACATTCAACTTCAGCTAATGAGAAAGAACATAATGACAGTAATTACATTTCTAGACATAGGATCCCAGAAAAAAAATAACGATTAAAATACCTCAAGCTGTCAAGAGTAGAGAAAAGAAACGAAAAAAAGATAAGAAATGACAAATCAGACTTAAGAAAAGAAAGTGATTATAATTTTGATAATTGGAATTGATGGTTCGAAAATGGGGAGCGGTGGGGAAAGAGAGAAGGGAAATTTTGCCTGACATAATATAGAAGGAAAACTTTCTACATTGAAAAAAAAAACATTAGTCGGACCAAAATGATAGAATTCTAACATGAAGAGGAGTGGGAATGAGATACGTGGAGGAGAGGAGATGGAATAGGGAGAGAGGGGGTAGACGGATAGAGGGGGTAAAAGAATCAGTTGGTTCGGGGGAAAGGAGGTGACATAACTGGGTTTGGGGTTTGATGAGGCTTCGTGGAAGGTGTGATGTACTTGGGATGTCCTGACAGTCATGACTGATGCAGGCTGCGTCTCGGGGAAACCAAATTGGCAATCATTGCCTCGAGATATCGCCACCTCGTAGCCGAATACAAATCACTTCTACAACAGAATATCGCATTCAATTATTATTTTATAGATGCATGCCTCCAATATGAAAATGGAGGGACCATTATTTGAGCGGGGGAGAGAGAAGGGGGAGTTGTAGTGAGGGAGTGATGGGAGGAAGTTAATTCAAGTAAGATAGATATCGGAGTAAGAAAGGAGTGAGAATATAAAATGCAGATGAAATAAAGATTATTATTTGTTCATAACATAAAAAAAACATACCTACGGGAGAAAGAAAGGAGGTGGCGGGATGATTGTTCGACAGAGATGTTGAATGTATAAAAGCGTTAATAGAAAGAAATTATAAATACCACTTGAATGGGATGGAAATAGAAAACTGGAGTAGATTTAATGATACATAAGAACCCTCCCGGTGAAAATATAATATGGAGAAAATGATAGAGAAATAAGGAGAAACAAGAGGCATACTAGGATAGGATACACAGCAAAAACTGTGGTGTTAACCGGTGTACATAGAGGACCACACCAGTTATTTTACACTGGTGTTAAATTGGTGGTGTTAGTTTTACACCTATAGGTATTATTATTACAACACCTATGGTTGCTACATTTACACTCTTTGGTTCAATCTCTAGGGTGTTATTTTAACACCTCAGGGTGTGGTCCTCTATTAACACCAATTGGTGTCAGTTTCAACACCACAGTTTTTACAGTGTACAAGGGACGGGGGTAAGCCAAGGTAAGAGAGAGAGTAATGTGTTGAGAAACATTAAAAAAAACTTATAGGAAGGATGTCAGATATGGGAAAATAAAAGTGATTACTTCTGCCCCCCCCCCCCCCCCCTCTCTCTCCATCCTCCTACTCTCTTATACCACTAAACAGCAACTAAATTAAATTTCCTCAGGGAAAACCAAGTAATTACCGGAGTAAATATTAATAAATTCTTAATGTGATCAGAAAACAATGTGAAATGAAATCATGAATAATGTTTATTGGTCTGTTCTGTATACATGGTATAATATATGTGAAAAAAAGAGCGTATGTTCCTATGTACACAAACAATGGTGAAAGGTAGTTGTTGATTAATTAGCACGCACTCCTTATCCCCTAATGCTAATTCGCTGTCGGAGAGTGTTAATTTATTCATTATTCCTTTTCCCTGTTTACAAAATCCTGACTGCAAGAACTAGGCAATAAGAAGAAAATAATTTTGATGAAGGAGCGGGGGAAATGGCAGACGTTTGCATGATTATTATCAATTCATGTCTGATGAAAAATGTTGAAACCAGTTTCAATTTCATCAATTCTGGATTATTTATTTAAAAAGATGTCGTTGAGAACCGCTAATCCATCGTTCAAGAAAATTCATCAATTCCGCTTCCATTTCGCTGCCAGGATCTATCAACGAATCAAATGACAGGATGTGAGCCTGCTTATCTTAAGTTAGGTGAGGGAGCCATTTATAAAATGATAAAAGCAAATATTTGTGGAGGTGCCGTGGCCGAGTGGTCTAAGGCGCCCGGCTGTACATAAAAAGTCCGGGGTTCGATCCCCGGCCGCGGCACCTATGCCCGTAAGCAAGGCATTTAATCTACAATTCTCTTTTATCATGTTTTCGAATAGATGGAAATGCTATATGCATTATTGGTACTTAATTGGTGTGCACTTGTTTGGTAAAAAAGAATATATAAGTATTGGTGTGTGTTTTTTTTTTCTTTTTTTAACTAACTCGAGAAAACTATATTATGGCCAAATGAAGTATGCAGCAATTAATGTACATTGTAATGAAGAATAAAAAATAAAGATTGACAAAAATGTGGCCCTCGCTCATAATCTTATTTGACCCTTTATCTTTGTATAATGTTCAAGTTCGATGAATAAAGTGTTCCCTTGTAGATATGAAAGTTTTGGTAATTTTACACTCCGATTTAGGGAGTGTTCCGTTGTCTCACAATGTTTTGATTTTGTTTCCCTTGTATTTTATTGTGGTATTACTATCAACATACAGTGGTTCTACTTTTAAAAATGTGGTTCGCATTTGCGCCAACGCATTGTCCCCAGACATATTTATTCATTCATTCAAATAAGCATTTATTTTCTTCCAAGTCCACAAAATGCTGTGTTTCAACATAGATTATATACAATTTCATTTTCATAACAAATATAACTATGTAACAGATTTGTTAACAGAATGATTTCTTTCAATTAGCGGGGCGGAGCGGATATAACAATAACCCCCCGCCCCCACCTCATTTGAAATAAACACATTATTCTATCATTTTTAACACTCGTGTAAGTAAGATAAATAGCACTGTTAATAATACAACTTTTCATTTGCTTACATAAAAGAGCCTTTTTATCAAGATGAGATGCCGGCAATAAACTGTAAATGATAATAGATTCAATGGATAACTTATTTTTTAACCTAGCCTATATATGCGGTGGTTCATTTACAAAATTATTCTGCATGATTTAGAGTTCTGTATTTCAGATATTAACCCAACATTTTTTTGTTAGCCAAATAACTCAAACCACCTTTCATCCGTTTTGTGTGAAAACAAAAACAATTTACCAAGGTCTACTACTTAAAAAAATATTGTCCTTCAAAGATTTCATGTTGTATCAAAAATAGATAAATGAACTTTTACGAAAATGAATCCTCTGTTATTCATCATATTTTTTTATAATTACCTTTTTCAATCGGATTTCTTTAACATTTTTTTGATAGCTCCTATCCATTCATTTTTCATTTCCTTAAAAAACAACAAATATTCTAACAAATTTTCTAAAAACAAATCTGGTCGAGTTGCATTCGTTTGTCCTTTGTCCTACTTCTTCTATCACTTTTCAAGGACTTACAGTCCCTTTGCTTCTTTTCAAGAACCCCACATGTTACTACCTGTCTCCCATCGGGAACTCCCTCCACCGCACTGTTTAGCAGTACAGCATTTCGGGTCATTATCGGCCAAGATTTTATAAGCCCGTTCCCCCCGTTCACTCACCGAGCCCCCCTCTTGGTCTCTCGCGTTCGATCTCGCGCTAGAGCTGCATGACCGCGGGCGATCCAGTGCTAGTCAAATACACCACTCGGCAAGATGATACCGTCTCAAACGACTTCTCATATCCTTACTTGCTTCCCTCTTTTCCATTTCCGTGCCAGATCCATCTAATAAAAATTCATGCCCTCTCCCAATTTAACTACCTTTTAATTCTCTCTTCCCCTCTGTGGGCACTGTTTAATTCCCGCCAACAGAATATTGGCCATTTTGTATTTGTTTGCGCGCGATCTTGTGTCTTATGTTGTTCTATGATCGGTGTGTCGCCCCCATGCCCCTGCAGTATCTTTCACCTATTCATTATACACAGAAAGCTCTTAGAGGTCCCCAGGGTGCTGGTGAGACAGATAAATCGAATACGGGGGGGGGGGTGACATTACCACTGGTTGGTAAAGAAACAAATTATACATGAAGTTGTCAACTTTGCTTGATGGGTCACTTAATAATGATATTACCCCAGAGCTATAAATTTGATTGGAAGATGTGTAATTTGCTTTGTTATTCAATTCCTATTGCACTACAAAAGGCCTCTTGAGGCATCGTTCGGTTTATAATTAACTGATAGTTCATCGCAAGATCAAAATGCAATAATAAGGCGGATTGATTGCATTAGACATCAAGTTTGTTTCCACAATATGATTGTCTATTTATTGTTTTCAATCACCGGGTTGATTTATTAATATTTACTTTGTTTCAGTGTAAAAGGAAATTAACTCGTTGTATACTGATTCTTATTAAAGCTTTTTGAAGTTCACTTTCCAATTTTTGCATTTTTGATGGACATGGTTTTTATTCAATTCTTCTGTTAATCAACTATTTCTTTCAAATTGTTATGTTTTTTTTTTCTTAAATACAGTTTTCAGCTATGCGCCAAGTCTTAGCTTTAGAGATATATTGCAGAATCAAATAATATTTTTATCTTGTTGAATTCGAGTTGTAGCATATTCATTTCTCCTTTTTCTTTTGTTTTTCTTTTCCATTTATATCGAGTAAAGCTTGTGAATAAATAGCTTGACATCCATTAAATTATCTCTTCTTGAGTGAACATTGAAAGTCATCATCCTATTTATATTCCGCGCCTTCTACTCGGGAAATCGAATTCAGCAGCCGGAGCAAATCTCCGCCCGGGGCAACTCCTAACACCTTCCGTCAAAACGGTCGAGTTAATTGTGTGTGTGTATCCGGTATTAATACGCCCCGTGTAATAGGCTAATCAAAGCTTGTATCCACGGATAATGAAGGGCGACTCGAGGCCAATGATGCGGCGGTTGCTAGGGGGAGTGGTTAGCTGGCCACTCCAAATGTTCTTTGGCTATAGGTGTCAGGTAATGGGTTTGATTTAATGTTACTGATGGAAAGGTCAATAATGATGTCTCTTATAATAAGACGTGGATGAAGGCCAAAGGAATAAAAGAGACTTGATAATGCGTATGCACATTGATGATGATGATGATAATGCTGATGGACTGTGCTGCTGCTGCTGATGATGGTGGTGATGATGATGATAATGATGATGGTGATGATGAACATACCAATGGTTGTGATGGCGATTAAAGTGTTGAAAAAGACATGATGTGACTTAGATGATGATAGTGATCAAGTACTATTTCTACATCTACTGTTACTATCTCCACATGCTACTGTTATTATTTCTATATTTTTACATCTACTGTTACTATTTCCACATCTACTGTTGCTATTTCTACATCTACTGTTACCATTTCCACATCTACTTCTACATCTACTGTTACTATTTCCACATATACTGCTACTATTTCCACATCTTTTGTTACTATTTCCACATAAACTGTTGCTATTTATACATCTACTGTTACTATTTCTACATCTACTGTTACCATTTCGAAATCTACTTCTACATCTACTGTTACTATTTCCACATATACTGTTACTATTTATACATCTACTGTTACTATTTCTACATCTACTGTTACTATTTCTACATCTAATGTTACTATTTCTACATCTAATGTTACCATTTCCACATCTACTGTTAGTATATATTCATCTACTGTTACTATTTTCACATCTACTGTTACTATTTCTACATCTACTGTTACTATTTCTACATCGTCTGTTCCTATTTCTTCATTTAGTGTTACTATTTCCACATCTTCTGTTACTATTTCCACATATACTGTTGCTATTTATACATCTACTGTTGCTATTTGTACATCTACTGTTACTATTTCCACATCTACTGTTGCTATTTCTACATCTACTGTTACTATTTCCACATCTTTTGTTACTATTTACACATATACTGTTACTATTTCCAATGCTACTGTTACTATTTATTCATTTACTGCTGCTATTTCTACATCTACTGTTGCTATTTCTACATCTAATGTTGCTATTTCTACATCTAATGTTACTATTTCTATAATGTTACAATTTCTACATATAATGTTACTATTTCTACGTCTACTGTTAGTATATATTCATCTACTGTTTATATTTCCACATCTACTGTTACTATTTCTACATCTACTGTTACTATTTTTATTTGCTGCTGCTATTTCTACATCTAATGTTACTATTTTTACATCTAATGTTACTATTTCCACATCTACTGTTAGTATATATTCATCTACTGTTACTATTTCAACATTATCTGTTACTATTTCTACATCTACTGTTACTATTTCTACATCGTCTGTTCCTATTTCTACATTTAGTGTTACTATTTCTACATCTACTGTTACTATTTCTACATCTACTGTTGCTATTTCTACATCTAATGTTACTATTTCTACATCTGTTACAATTTCTACATCTAATGTTACTATTTCTACGTCTGCTGGTAGTATATATTCATCTACTGTTACTATTACAACATTATCTGTTACTATTTCTACATCTATTGTTACTATTTTTATTTGCTGCTGCTATTAATTTCTACATCTACTGTTACTATTTCTTCATCTTATGTTAGTATTTCTACATTTAATGTTACTATCTCTACATCTACTCTAACTATTTCTACATCTAATGTTACTATTTCTACATCGATTGTTACTATTTCTACATCGATTGTTACTATTTCTACATCGATTGTAATTTATCATATATCTTTATATTACACTATTACACATTTTTACTTTCTCTACATCTACTTTGACTATTTCTACATCTACTGTTACTATTTCTACATCTTTTTTTACTATTTCTACATCTAATGTTACTATTTCTACATCTTATTGTTACTATTTCTACATCTAATGTTACTATTCTACATCTAATGTTACTATTTCTACATCGATTGTTACTATTTCTACATCGATTGTTACTATTTCTACATCGATTGTTACTATTTCTACATCTACTGTTACTATTTCTACATCTACTGTTCCTATTTCTACATCGATTGTTACTATTTCTACATCTACTGTTACTATTTCTACATCTAATGTTACTATTTCTACATCTAATGTTACTATTTCTACATCGATTGTTACTATTTCTACATCTACTCTTACTATTTCTACATCTAATGTTACTATTTCTACATCGATTGTTACTATTTCTACATCGATTGTTACTATTTCTACATCGATTGTAATTTATCATATATCTTTATATTACACTATTACACATTTTTACTTTCTCTACATCTACTTTGACTATTTCTACATCTACTGTTACTATTTCTACATCTTTTTTTACTATTTCTACATCTACTGTTACTATTTCTACATCTTTTTTTACTATTTCTACATCTAATGTTACTATTCTACATCTAATGTTACAATTTATACATCTATATCTTCATCTACTGTTTCTACTTCTGTATCTACTGCTACTTTTTCTAAATCTATTGTAAGTATCTCTACATCTACTGTTACAATTTTTACTTCTATTGTTACAACATTTCTATCTATTGTTACTATTTCTAAATCTATTGTTTCTACATCTACTGTTACTATTCATTCATTTACTGCTGCTATTTCTACATCTACTGTTACTATTTCTATATCTACTGTTACTATTCATTCATTTACTGCTGCTATTTCTACATCTAAGTGTACTATTTCTACACCTACTCTTACTATTTCTACATCTACTCTTACTATTTCTTCGTTTACTGCTTCTATTTCTACATTTAATGTTATGCTATTTCTACATCTACTGTTACTATTTCTACATCTACGTTTGCTATTTCTACATCTACTGTTACCTTTTCTACGTCTACTGTTACTGTATTTCCATATACTGTTTCTAAATTATCTTTACTATTTTTGATCTAAGCTTAAAATTTCTACATCAACTGTTACTATTTCTTCATATACTGTTCCCTTTTCTACATTAAATGTTACTATTTCTACATCTTCCTTTACTATTTCTACTTCATCTGTTACTCTGTCTACATCTTCTGTTACTATTTCTACATCTACTGTAACTATTTCTACATCTATACCGTTGCTATTTCTACATCTACTCTTACAATTTTTTACATCAACTGTTGTTATTTCTACATCTATTGTTACTATTTCTACATCTAAGTTTACCTTTTCCACATCATCTGTTACTATTTCTACATCTACGTTTACTATTTCTACATCTTCCTTTACTATTTCTTCACATACTCTTACTATTTCTACATCTAATGTTACCATTTCTACATCTAAAGTTACTATTTCTACATCTAATGTTATTTTTTCTACGTCTACCGTTACTATATCCATCCAATGTCATTATTTCTACATCATCTGTTACTATTTCTACATCTACTGTTACTATCTGTTTATTCACTGCTGCTATTTCTTCATCTAGTTTGACTTTTTTAACATCTGTTACTATTTCTACATCTAATGTAATTATTTCTACATCTACTGTTACTATTTCTACATCCACTTCTATAATTAGTACTGCTACTATATTTAAACCTACTGTTATCTTTTTTTCTGCGTCTACTGTTACTATATCTTCATTTAATGTTAGTATTTCTTCATCTAGTGTTACTATTTCTACATCTAATGTAATTATTTTTACATCTACTGTTACTATTTCTACATCCACTTCTATAATTAGTACTGCTACTATATCTAAACCTACTGTTATTTTTTTATACGTCTACTGTTACTATATCTTCATTTTCTGTTACTATATTTCTTCATCTACTGTTACTATTTCTACATTTACTGTTACTATTTCTGCATTTACTGGTAGAAATATTCGTAGAGATCATGTTTTCACTCCACTGCTAGCTATAGTCTGCGAAAACCTTAAGTAGAACTCGATTAAAATTGAGAAATCAAGAGCTTGTCAAAATGGATAAGTTTTCGACAAGGTCGAGAAATTTACGGAGCAGTTTTCTGAGAGATCTTTCAAAGGAATCGATATAAACGCGTGGTGCTCTCGTTCACTTTTCACAATCATCGTTAAAAGATAAATCAATATTTCATATAAAATCTAGCACCCGCTTATGTAAAGGGTAAATTACCCAGTATATAATGCGAAAGGACGATATTGATAAACCCTTTGTACAGCCAGTTAGGGCTCATTCACTTTATCAAAAGAAGCCAAGATATGAATTCATGGTTCGCTACCGGCCATTCATACCAGCGTGGAAAATCTTAAGCAATTTTTCTCGCACAGAAATTGATTTTCTTGCTTCATTTTGAAAAGAATCGCTTAAGTTGAAGGAAGGCGAAGAAAAGGAACAGAATTTCAAACGCCGTTGTCAAAGAAATTAATGGCTTCAAGTTTATTTCAAACTCGTTTCATTATTTTGATTTTGTACGTGGTGAAATTATGATTCTGAATCATGCCTTTTTAATACAATATACCCTTCCATGCATCGAAGTTACTTTTTCTTCGACTCTCCCCGTCTCTTTATCTTCACATCCCTCTCCATGTCTTTTTCTCCTTCTCTCTACCTCCCCCTTTCACTTTTCCTTTCTCTTTCTATTTTTCTCACTTCTGTCCCTCTCCCCCCCCCCCTTCTCACATATTTACCTCTCTTAATTCCTCCTCCCTCTTTTCCCTTAAGTCATCCTATACCATTCGAAAATTTCTTTAATTCAATCTGCCCTTCATAATAACATTAGACTTTTATTTATTGATATCTTGATTTTCATCGACTGACTGAAACAAACTTACGGGGGTGTATTTTTTTAGTGTTTTTGTATTTGTCTTTAACTCATCTATTTGTATCGGTGTTGGGTGGGATGAAGCTTAATTTATCATCCTTAAACCACAATACGAAGACGGGTTTATTCGACATATTCTTTTTTTAACGCTGTCATCCCGATGCACATCTCAGTGTCTTGATTACAGAATTGAAATTAGATTGACTTTCCAATGAAAATCTCACTTGTGATTGCAATAGAATAAATAGGCCTAGAAGGAAAAGTGATATGATTTTGAGAAGAGTTAATAAAATGAATCACCATTAACTGCTATACGCTTCTGAAATGTGAATAGAAAATAAAGGAGTGCCCTGATTAAATAGTGATACGGCTAACAATGCTAATGTGAGCCGTGTGATTTTATACCAATGGGTCGGTGAAATTAAAAAAAAAATCAATATGAATCTAAGTGACCTATTAAAATCGAACAATGTATAGCCGATTCACCTAAATAAGCATCCACAGTGACAATGGTGAATTGAAATGACAAATCACAAACGTATATAATCAGGTAGATGAAATCGATCTCAATTTTAAAATAATCACAAGAACGTACAGATGAGTGGTCGGAAGTAGAGTTCGTATAGCGTTATTAGTATCAATAATATAAAACCATCAATAGATGTATATAACAAGGTTGTTGAAATTAAACAATTGCAATGGATGACGACAATAACAATATTAATGATGGTGTTGATGATGATGATTATGATGATAAAAAGAAAAAAACAAAGAAATAGAAGAAGAAGAAAAAAAAATAAAAAGAAGAAACAAAATAATAATGATAAGATGATGATAATGATGGTGATGATGATGATGATGATAATAATGATGATGATGATGATGAAGAAGAAGAAGAAAAAAAAGCAAAATAATAATCATATATAAGGTAATGATGATGATTATTATTACTATTGTTGTTATTGTTATTATCATTATTATTATTATCATCATCATCGTCATCATCATTATTACCTTAGCCTGCAGTCTTTCCATCTGAAACGTTTGCTCTCTCAACCTTTCATTTATGATTTTATACAATTAGATTCTTTAGCTGTATATAAGATGAATTATGTAAATATGTAAGATTGTGAATATCTAATTTTGACAAAATTTGGAATGACGCACCCCATCTCCATTGAGTGTATTGTCGTTAGCATTGAACAATGGAATAAGTGAGGCAGTCACAAAAGATCAATAATTCTGTAGTCGTTTTATGCTACCAGTAACGAATATCTTTCTTTGGTTGATAATAAAAGCAAAAACCTGGATTCATTAATTCAAATCCCGTTGCCTCCAAAATCACATATCCGACTTTAATGAAATTTCACGACTTCCCCCAAAAAATCTGGAACTTCATTATGTTCCTTATTCATTTTGATTTCGCACAGAAGTAATTCGAAATTTACATGTGATATACAAACCAGCCTTTTCAATAAAACCGAGCACATACAGCCTTCTACAAACATTGAGAATTGAGTGAATCTACACGTTCGCGACTACAATATCCGGAAGGTATATAATTGCAGTAGAAGCGCCACAGCGCGGGCTCATGTATGTTTAAGATTCTCAGTTTGAATTGCTACAGTCTTTTCCCTTTCTTCCTTTTTTTTGTTGTTCATCTTGTGCACGCGGGCAGCATTTATCACCCCTTCCATTCTGCTTTTCAAACAAAATCATCGACAAAGGTTACCTTAGATAAACATTTGAAAGCAAAAATTGCCACACTACCCCATTATTGAATTTAAGCGCGGTAAAATGGTGATATGCGGGAGAGATGGCGGGAAGGGAGCGAAGGAGCGGGTGATTTTAGAGAGAAAAATCGAAATTTGAAATTTGCTCGCAATCATCACGACTCCTAAAGCGCTGATAGCATGCACACAGGATGTTGACGGGCGAGCGGTGTTTTACGACCAAAAAATGTACACGGGCGGAGTGTTCGTTGATCATGACTTGTATACAATGCGATGAAAAGCTCCTCCAAACAATCTGAATAGATATTGATTCTCGCTGCCTTGATTTTTCCTTTCATCCAACCAAAATTTATATTCATGAGCGCGAGAGTGAAGTCTGATATGGACATACCTCTTTTGGGGTCTCTTGTTTTTCTATTCATCTCCATACCATGTCACGTTGAAGGGGATGTCAATAAGAAATTGTTGCGCGTGGCGTATGACGATCAAATTACGGAACTGTGTTGCGGTTCCAAAGCGACGGTCGGAATTGGCCCTATTGGTGTCACTCTGTTTGATTAAGACGACAAAATTGACGTTAAAGCGGGATCGATTCTACTCAAATATTTATCCTCTTTTGGTGGTTCTTTCTTTATTCTTGGTACTCATCTTGATTTGAATAAGTTTCTTTCTTTTTCTGTCTTTCTTGGTATCGGAAAGAAAATAATTTCCAAATGAAATGATTAGATGCTTTGTGAAAAAAAAATCACAAATTAATCATGCTGGTGGACTCGGCGCTAAATTCTGCTTTATTCCGTCGTGATTAATCCATTTTATCTCCATGCCTTCAATTATACCATTCATATAACCCTGAGAGATGTGCAGGGGATATTTCTAGCCATTAAAAAAGATTGAATAAAATACACCCAATATTGGGCATAAAGGCAACAAGCAAGTTTGCTGCTTGCTTTTCCCCCTCCTATTGGGCGAAATAAAATTTAAAGGGAGTATTAACGCAAAATGGCGTACAACTTACAAAGTATTTGGCATCATTTTACCAAGCAAGCATACATGTTCCCATATTACCCAACGTTTGGTTAACTGTTTTTAGAGTGAAATTTGATACAATGGATTTTAGATGAAGCCAATATCGAAAGTGTAAAAAATAAACTACGTTTAAAATGCTAAAGTTTTATTTCCGAAAGTTCAAAAGTTTTATTTCAAAAGTAACATAGAACATTGCTTTCACGATCGCATTTTTCGTGTCTTTTCATTAGTAATTTATTTCCTGGCAAGATAATAAAGGTAGCAAGCATAATGCTTTCAATAATAGCAATAAAGAATAAACACAATATAGTCGATAACAACAACCCTACGGTTTTACCTGAAATTAAAGTATATCTTTTCTACTTGATACCCCGTGTGAAATCTTTGGTATCTGTTCGTTGATTCCGTCAGAGCTTTTTTTTGTGAGCGAATCAATATAAAAATCCATTCTGTCTCATAATTTTTAGAATTGCTTTATAGAATATATAAACCTTACACATCGCATCTATTTTTCGCAATATTTCTGGCTGCCAATATTATGCACATCTTTGGTTAAACATGTTGAAAGCACGATTTAAGTATACAACTTATGGCTAAGTTGTTTTTATATCACACTCTTCTCGGAAAGAGACGATTTCTCACTTCTTTGGGGGTGAAATTTGCATATTTTGACAGTGGATTTCTCTTTTTTTTTAATTGAAAGTGTCTATGAAACAATTAAGGAAAGACGCAAAGTTCACTCCAGAAGTCGACATAATACACTTAATGTCGATGCACATTTTACCCCTATGTAGCCAGGAAAGTGTGGCTTATGGACTAGATTAGCTATTTTAATTATTACTTTGGGGTATATATTATTGGTCTTATTGAGCTAACATGGTAAAGAGTGTGTTTCTTAAAAGTTCCATCTGACAGAAGATTTAAAGGACAAGTCCACCCCAATAAAAAGTTGATTTGAATCAAATGAGAAAAATCCAACCAGCATAACACTGAAAATTCTATCAAGATTGGATGTAAAATAAGAAAGTTATGACATTTTAATTTTCACTTAATTTGCACAAAACAGTTATGCACAAGTTCCATTTTATCCGACAGTTACTATAGTAACAGCGCTTCTCAGCCAATCAGAATCAAGGAAAGATGTCAGATCTGACAGCTTGTCAGACAAAAATGTTCAATTCGGGGACTGATGGCATCGCTCACTCACGTTTTATTTTTGTATTTTATCATCTGAAATTATAATTTTCTCCTCATTGTCACGTGAATCAAAATTGTATTCCTCCCTGGCCGTGTGGAATTTCCATTGTTTAAACACTTAATGGTTCCATCAAGTTGGTCCTTATTGTTAAATCTTTGATAATTGAAATATTGCATAATTCAAACAATAAAAAAAAACGAAATAGGGTGTGAGGGACATCATCGACCCTCCCATTTGCATGTCACTAGATTTTTTTTGCATATAACTGTTTCGTTAAAAATAAGGAAGATTTAAAATGTAACAAATGTCTTACTTTACATCCGATTTTGATGAAATTTTCAGCATTATGCTTGCTTGATTTTTCTCTATATGATTCAAATCGACATTTTTTTTCTGGGGTGGACTTGACCATTAAGGAAACCTGAGTTACACTTCCTTTCTGATTTAGTCAGTACGGGGGAAAAGCACATAATTATATTAACATGAAAAATTCGATTACAAAATGATGTTGCATTTCAACAAGGTTTCGGGTATCTGTTATTTATTCACTTTTGTTTCGATGTATCCATATCTTTCAAACCTGCGTTTCTCTTTTCATAAATTCGATTTGCCAAGATATTAAAGATTATGATGGATTGGTTAAACCTGATACAACTCTGTTATACTTTTTAACTCAAAACAGTTGTAAAGGGGGATTAAAACATTATGCTTCAGGAGTGAGGAAGGGTGAATGAGTGGTAGGGGATATCTTATGTCATATTTAAGGCATAACTTTTCTCGTTAAAAATTTCCGGGATCCAAATTATTTGACAAAGACAGATCAGAGTAAAAAACAAAACTAATGTACAGCGCTAAATAGAACAGGATATGATAGAATAACATAATATAGAATGGTATTGAATGGCATAGATTATAATTATGATAGAATGAAATAGAATGGAAAGACATTTAATGGAATAGAAAGGAATCGAATTGAATGCAACAAATTGGGATCAAACGGAATAAAATAAAATATGATTACAGAATTGAATAGAATAAATTGAAATGATTTGAATCATGGACCATTACTAAGTTCACGGCTGACTATAATCAAATCGAATTACATTCTTTAGAATAAATAATGTGGATTATAATTATAATTGAACTGAATTGAATCGAATGGAATAGAACAATCCATAGAAAGGAATATAGTTGAAGAGAAAGAAATGTTATAGACGAAGACGAAATTCCGGTACCAATTTGGTACTGGAATTCTGTCTTCGTCTATAATTGAGTCCAATTATTATCCTTGTCACATTATTCTAGAAAGCCTCGAGTAAGTACTTTGTAGGCATATCGTTTACCCCCGAGCCGAAATTGAGCTCCAAAATTATTTTCCACGTTTTGATTTTATTTTATTTACCGATATAAAAACAATACATATAAAATTACAACAAAATATGATACATGATGAAATAACATTGCATGGATCGCCCTACTCAGCTGAGCCATTACAGCACAACTGTTTTGCCGAGGGGTCCAGCTATATTGAATAATTTAATAACAAGACATCTAATAATTTACAAAGTATAAATACAGTCACCGGCCGCGTATATTATACTATATAGGGAGACTTGATGTAATGTTAGTGCATTGATCTATTTTTTTTATAAACTCCTATGCGGTTCCTCAAATTGTTTCCATCGTCTCATAAAATCTGGCCAATAAAGGCAATGTCCCTATAAGCATGTATTCTCTTAGGAAGGAGCCCCCATGATCTCGGCGAATAACCATCGGTATTAAAGGTGTTGTATATATAAAAAAAAGGAAAATTAGAAGGACCATTCCGTGAAAGGAGGGGCTCCGAGGAGGAACCATACTCCAGTTACAAACCTGACGCCATTTTGTTTTCTTGTTCTATCTTACCCAACCGATGCAAATTGATGAGGAGCCCACAGTGTAGCCGCGAGCAATATTTACATTTGCAAAATGTCATCTCTGCTCAAACACGAAGACAAGTGTGTACACGGTCTCTTGTTCAGCTCTGTCGAGTGAAAACAACCTCCGGGCGGCCAAGAGTTGCAACGCAATAGTGAAAAAAATAAAGTAACAAGTCTTGCAAAATGCAACTAATAAAAAGCGATTAGAAGATTACCCGAGTCTAAGATGGAGAGAGGAAAAAAAATCGAGCCGCGGCCATATTCTATTCCCCATTTGCACTTTGTTGCCTTCGAGCGTTGCAAATTAGCGCTAAAAGACAGTCAATATTGATAGTGATAACTTTAATTTGAGGGAAACTTTGTGACAGGCTGCGAAATGCTTTACGGCGATCAGGAAAAATTTTCAAGGCAATCGTTGTTCAAATAAAATGACAAAAATCAGGAGGCCGACTAGGGCGTGAGCGCGGGAGAGGAAAATATTGGAGTTGAAAGAGGAGAGGGGGAGAAAATAGATGTAGCTATTTTATTGGCGGTGAATGAATTTGTCGTGTTTACATGCATTGTGGAGATGTGAGATGACATCGGCGGAGATGTGTTATTTGTTCGGAATATTATGTTATTAATTTGATTTAGTGAAATAAGTGAATTACATCCGAATCGCGCGGGAATCGGAGGAGATGAAGGATGGTGATAAATGGGAACAGTGTCGTCTGCGCTAAGTTGATGATCTCATTACGTTATTACGTTCACGCGTGAATTTGATTTGTGTGGGAATCAAGGTCCCGCAAGAAGTCAGAAAATCATGTTAACTTAACAGGCGCCCTCTAATGGTTCAACCAGCTCGCTTATCTGAAGTAATCTCTGAAGACATTAATTTTAGGACCCATAACGTTAATTTCTTCAAGTTTAACCTTTGATTTCAAACCTCTGCTGCGTGTTGCTTACTTTAACCCGTTTAGTTATTCTTATTTCATTTAATTCATTTTCGAACTTTCATGGATTTTAATAGCCAGAGAATCAGCGAGATTCAATGTAAAGTATTTTTTTTCAATACAATAAAGACTATACATTTTACACTTTAAATGTCAATAGCTCTTTAAAAAGGGGGAAGGGTTGAAATTTATATCGGCTAATAGTGACCAGTCAAATTTAGGATTAGATTTGAATCCCAAATAAGTGTTTAAATCTGAAACAATCTAAATTTAATTCTGTAAGCCTTAAATCTAAATCCAGTGCTCGACTGGTCACTATTTACAACAGCTCTGGATATATTTTAAATCTATGAAGAATTTAACCTACGAAAACGAAAATTGCGGGGGGGGATCATTCCAAATCTATCATACATACTGATTTCAATACGATTTCGATGTTATTGTTTTATTTTTATGCTATTTTTAGAATGTGAATCGATTGCAAATAAAATCCGTTGTGAAAACGGCTGAGATTTATTGTTGACCACTGTTCATGTTTAAATTTCGTCTAAATTAGGACGTCGTCTGAACACCATCCATCTTCCCGGTAACTCGATCGGATATTCAAATGTTAGTTATATTTCAAGATAGTGCGTCATATCAATTTAGAAATAAACCATTGTAAAGGTCACTTGCGGATAGTGTTCACTGGTTAGAATGCACGTTGTTTAAAATTCATATAAAGTTAACACAAAACAAATGTCACGAGGTATAATGCATGTATCTTATTACATAGTCATGTACCCCCACACACACACACACACCTTCCCCCTCTCTCTTCCTGAGATTGCCTATCTTGAGTGATTGACCTGGGTAAAATATGACGAATTCGCTCAAAGGATGTCGTCAGTAGGTAGTTTTTCATTAGCATGTAGTTTCTGACCGAGGACAGGAGTATACCTTGGCAAATCAAGGACGTTCGTCATGGAATAAGGCTTCTCTGCTCGTCTATATTCGGTCCATTCCAAAACTAATATCTCAGTGTATACCAACATGGCTTCCAAAGAGTTGTGTTTCTCCATCTAATCAAAACTCCTTGGTATTCATACATGTATATGGTGTCGGAAACCATCGTATCTTGTTCAATACATAAAAAATGCAATCAATATTTCCTATAAACGATTGTCACAATAACTGCAATACCAGCTGAATCACTGATTTTAAATCCTGGACGAAGTTACTAGCTTCTGGCAAGGTTAAAGTAAGATCCTTTCAAAGGGGAGACAAACTTATAACTCTCATTCTGGCGCTTTACACCTCAATTTTTTTTTTTTTTTTTTTTTGGGGGGGGGGGGAACCTGTCCCCCCCATCCCCCCCCCCCCCGCTTCCGCCGCCTATGTGTAAAGTTCGTTGTTTCACACTAGAAAGACCCTACCAAAGAGTTGGAATTGATCCAATCAATTATCTCAACTACAAAATGAATTCCAATAATTCATCATCTTGGAGGTGTATAGAGTGTTTCTCTGTATACATAAAGGGGCGTGCGAACTGGTCAAGACAATGCAAGAGTGTTCATCATATTTCTACACCACGTGAAAAGACTTACATTCCTATCATGGGTGATGGTATCACTAACTTTCAGAGTTGAAATTGATTGGATCAATCAAAGGTTTTAGTAAGACAGGGAAAAGGACTTGCCATCTTGCATCAAGATTTGAAATCATGAAATTACGAGTTCTGTGACTTTTCATGTAATAGTACAAATATTTTATTCTTACAATTAACTAATGAAATGGGCATATACAGGTGACAATATGACAAAGTTTGAAACGCTTCATCTATAGATATCTCCAGCATAAGAAACCAAATCATGTTTTCATTTTTTTTTCTTCAAACAAGACAACATACTATACAATTATTTACAATAAAAACATTGTCACAGACACACACATCATTACAAGGCCTATTTCCAATAAAACTAATCTGATTTCTGTAATTGTATATCTATCCTGAATAAGCTATACATTTTTATTTTCTGATAATCTAGTCTATAAAAACTTGGCTAACCTATGCCTCAGAATCATTCACTTTTTACTTCAATGCAGATCAAATTTATCCTGTTGACAAAAAAGTCTTATAATTTTGCTTCACATGACGTTGATCAGGTACACATAATGATCTATGGCAGTTGACTACAACTACAGTCATCTAACTTATCGCGAATTAGACATACCACACACATTGCTTGGATGTATTCACTTTCATAAAGATTACATATGTGCATTTCAAGTTACAAATATGCACTTACTTAGACTATGATATGGTTTATTGGATGGATTCATATAGATTCACTCTGCATAGTATAACAACCTCCAGAAAACAAATCTACCAAGTGATCACTGCTTCATCTTCATCAAATAAGTATGGGTTTCGAATTCCAGCTTTGCATACTTCAGTGATTGGTAGTCGGGTAAGATTTAACACACTGCCTATAACTCAATTACAGGTGAAGAAACTCTTAGAACAGAGATCTGCATGACTTAGGTGAAGTTTGACATAAAAATCAGGCAAAAAACACATCTGTTCTAAAAAATTGCTTGGACTTGCACAATTATCAACTTATGAAGAATCTACTGTACTTCATCAGTACAATGTCTGTAAGTCTTGTACCCAAAACAATTCTTGTTTAATTTTGCAGAATCTGATCTGACAAACATTACTCCGTCTTGGACCATCATTTTACTTACTGATGTTCAATTAATGCGTAGTTAACTGCACTCGATATCAGATTTCAAAGCAAAGTAAATCGTAATCCACAAAAAGTATCTTCATCTGTTTGCACATACATGACCATATCTGAGGAATGCAAAAGATAATTGATTCCAATGCATTTCAGGAATTGATTCCATGAATTGGCAAAGCATGCATGTATGGACTTTCTAAAAGGTTGATCTGTGGTGCAAAATAAAGCAACATCAAATCCCTCACCCACCCCCTCAACAAAAAAAATATATATTTACACATATCCTGAATACTAAATGCATGGCTGAACTCTTAGTTTGTTTCACTCAAATCATAAAGCAGACCTCACAACCATTCTTACTGAAAATAACCATAACTTTATTATAAAATAGAAGTGATATATCACTCATGGTGTGGAAAATAAAAATACCAAGAAAAATAGGAAATTCAAATAAAATCAACAACTAAGAATGGTACATATCTGGATTATATCCCCTAATTAAGAAAAACTGTGATGTCTGTGAGAATCATCTCCCCCTATTTCAAAATTAAACATTCTCTTGACTAAAATAAATCTTGTATTCAAACTGAATTGTAGAATTGCAAGTATTTAACTAAATGAGAAATAAAAAAGACACTAATTCATTATAAGAATACAGAGTAAGATTCAGCCAAAATGAAATTAATGCATTAACTTGAACTGGCCCAAAATGTCTTAAAATAATCATAAAAAACAAACAGATTTATAACAATTGAAAAACAGCAACCATGTATATCCACTTGCATGCATACACAACATAAGTAATTACAGTATATATACATTACTAATTTCTTCTCTAATCACCTGGCACAAATTTCATTTAGTATTTCACAATTCATACTCATCTCCCATTTTCTACATTGGCTTTGTGCTGGAACGAGTTATGTACAAACTAATTAAGAAGTCATCACACATATTACATAGGCTTCGAGTAACAGTGAGAACCTACAAACTAAGAGAATGTTAATTTCACAAATCAAGCATACATATCTACATACAAGGAAGATATAAACAGGTCAAACATGAATATCATTATGGTCCATATGATGGGAAATGATGGTGTGATGTTAGGCATTAGATGCAAAGGGTTGTCACGATAATCAACAATTTTCTCCTCTTTGGCCAGTGTAGACTTTGACTCTGAAAGGCTTGGTCAAAGATGGTGAGCTGTCAACTGCTTAATTTTCATATTATGCATTATTAACAACCAATACAAAATAAATGCTGGCACTTACTTACATCTCTGTTATAGGGAGGTACAGTGTTTCTCATTGTCAAGTCGCCAAATTATTAAGCAGTGACATTGCAGTACTATTTGCTCCCCTCCAAAAAATAGGAGGTGCAAGCCACTGTAACCCACAACAGCTTGCTCCTCGTATCTGTTGTTTAGGTTGGAGTATTCCAGTGCCTCACATCAGTAGCACTGGAACACTCTTACACAATGAATGTTAGCCAGGAGTGTTCCAGAGTCTCTCAATGAGGTACCTAGCATCAGTAGCACTGGAACAGTCCTTGAGGACACAAAGAAATGGAAGTCAATGTAAGCTTGTGAGTATTCCAGAGCCTCTACAAAAGGTAACCAGCTTTACTGGCACTCCAGGAAACATTGAGCACTCAGAGGATTGTAGAGGCCTGCCATTGCTGATTGACCAATTAGTCAGGTTTCCTCCAAGTCACAGAGTTTAACTTCATCCTATCAAGTAGAATTGGAGGCACCAGGACAATGCCATCAAGCAACTGATTGGAGAGACAAGCTGTTGTAGCTTGCCCTTCCTGTGTTCTGTGATCCAGCATCCACTACCTTCTCTATCAATTTGGTCCTACTGGACACTATTAAAGAGAGACTAAACTGAAGCTGACCATATTTGAATAGAATGCAACCGTTTCCAATGTCATTTCAGAGCCAAGCATTTAATGGTTTGACACCAGTACAAAGAATTAGATGAGAACTGACTATCAACAATACCACAAAGAGCATCTTGATTCACAGAGCAGAGAAACAACAATTATGGAATAATTTATTTTAATTTACATTACTAATATACACAGATAGATCACATTAAAGGTGTTCAATCAGCAGATCAAACAGTGGACATTTTATCAAGTACAAGAAGTACATTTAAATATAAATTGAAAGGTTATTCATTCATTTTGTGTGAAAAGCTGTCAATGTCTTTAAATGTAGCTCTGCATTTAAAAAGGTATCTGAATGAATAACAAGTACTGGAAAACTAAATAAAAAATACAAGAGATTTATTGAATTTTTAAGTAAAATCTCATTCATAGAAGCATGTCATTAATAAATGGGCTGTGTGCATGCTGGACAACATCTAGAAAGATGACAACAAATTCTGGTAAAAAAAACTGAAGGCATGTGAAGAAATTAGAAACAAAATACAAAATAAAAACTATGAAAAGAGATTAAAAATCAAACTAAAAGAAAACAGAATGCTCATATACATTTATACATAGAAAACAAGAAATTGTCACTTCAGACATTATTTATAAATACAGAAATTCATGAATATATTGTAATGATGACAACATAATTTACAGATCAAGGAATGCTTGTCACTCAGAAAACTGACAGTAGATGCAGTGTTTGGAAGCGATTGGGCCAGAAGGAAGGTGAAGCTAATCAAGCAGCTCAAGGGAGGTTGATACTGCCAATGTTACTAAATGCCCCAGGTCTCTTGTGCTTACTGATGGCACATACAGCAAAGTGATACATACTGCCAGCTTTGAAATGGGTTAGTGTGCATGCCATGGGTAACGGAAGTGCATCTACTGCACCTATCTTCTTCCAAAGGTCTGTGCTAGGAGTGGCGGATTCAGATTCCTGGTAGGCATAGAGCAGGTAACGCATGACTTCAACCTTGGACGCACCTCCTGCAGGGTCTGCCTTCCAGGAGAGGACAATACCCTCTTGGGAGTGCTTGATCTCCAGGAGAGGTCTGATTGGCAGAGGGGTAAAGAGAATTGTACGAGGGAGGTCCAATGTAGTTTTCAGGTCGGGCAACGGTGCAGGATGTTTCTGTGATTTTGTCATATCCTGTTTCTGCTGCACTTGTAACTGGCCTTGCTGCTGCTGATGCTGCTGCGGTTGCTGTGGATTCCTTTGTTGTTGTATTTGACGCTGCGCCAGTTGCTGATTTAACTGCTGCTGCTGTTGCTGCAGTTGATGCTGCTGAAGTTCTTGAGGGGATAATCTTGAAGCAGAGGCAGTTGCCATACGCAGCTGTTGCTCTAGCTTACTGCTCTTATTCCTACATTCTGCAAGGGCTTTCTCCACGATTCCCAACTCACTGTGCAGCTTCACTTCTTGTTGCTGTAAAAAATCAAACATAAATTCCAGGTGTGACATCAATCGCAAACCAAATTCAAACAGAATCCAACCAAATGACCACCAAATAATTGTACTGGATGAATTGGGGAAAAAGGAGCTTAACTTTCATGTCTTTATATATAAACAAGTGGAATGCCTCTGGCCGTCTCACCTGCATCACGCGGTTCAATATAGCAGCAGTGCTGACTTTGCATACTACTCTAACTCGCACAAGATGTTCAGTGATACATGGTTACTCTTATGTCCTCTTTTTATGAACTAGACCAATAAACTTACAGAGATATGATGGTTATTCAACAAAAAACCCCAACATGGCCAAAGTTCATTGACCTTACATGACCTTTGACCTTGATCATGTGACCTGAAACTGGAACACGATGTTCAGTGATACTTGATTACTCTTATGTACAAGTTTCATGAATCAGATCCATAAACTTTCAAAGTTATGATGGTAATTCAACAGATACACCCAATTCGGCTAAAGTTCATTGACCTTTGACCTTGGACATGTGACCTGAAACACGCACAGGATGTTCAGTGATACTTGGTTACTCTAATGTCCAAGTTTAACGAACTAGACCAATAAACTTTCAAAGTTATGATGGTAATTCAACAGATACCCCCGATTCAGCCAAAGTTCATTGACCCTAAATGACCTTTGACCTTAATCATGAGACCTGAAACTTGCACAAAATGTTCAGTGATGCTTGATTACTATTATGTCCAAGTTTCATGAATCAGATCCATAAACTTTCAAAGTTATGATGGGAATTCAACAGATATCCCCAATTCGGCCAAAGTTCATTGACCCTAAATGACCTTTGACCTTGATCATGTGACCTGAAACTTGCACAAAATGTTCAGTGATGCTTGATTACTATTATGTCCAAGTTTCATGAATCAGATCCATAAACTTTCAAAGTTATGATGAGAATTCAACAGATATCCCCAATTCGTCCAAAGTTCATTGACCCTAAATGACCTTTGACCTTGGTCATGTGACGTGAAACT
Source organism: Lytechinus variegatus (assembly GCF_018143015.1). Classification (NCBI taxonomy): domain Eukaryota; kingdom Metazoa; phylum Echinodermata; class Echinoidea; order Temnopleuroida; family Toxopneustidae; genus Lytechinus; species Lytechinus variegatus. The sequence goes on from NC_054749.1 coordinate 19,662,017, forward strand.
CATGCAGGATGTTCATTGATACTTGATTAACCTTATGTCCAAGTTTCATGAACTAGGTCCATATATTTTCTAAGTTATGATGACATTTCAAAAACTTAACCTCAGGTTAAGATTTCGATGTTGATTCCTCCAACATGGTCTAAGTTCATTGACCCTAAATGACCTTTGACCTTGGTCATGTGACATGAAACTCTAATAGGATGTTCAGTAATACTTGATTAACCTTATGGCCAAGTTTTATTAACTAGGTCCATATACTTTCTAAGTTATGATGTCATTTCAAAAACTTAACCTCAGGTTAAGATTTGATGTTGACGCCGCCGCCGCCGCCGCCGTCGCCGTCGGAAAAGCGGCGCCTATAGTCTCACTTTGCTTCGCAGGTGAGACAAAAATGATGAATCATTGACATAACAATTAAATCACTTTGAATAATAACAATTCAATGATACCCTGATAAGCTTCTGGGGTCATGAATCTTTGTCCATGAATCAATGTTATCAAAATGTGGAAAAACTGCACTTGGTTATAGGTATTTACATAGCACTGTCTATCTAGAAATATTCCATTCCGTGGTGTACATAAGAATAAGAGGAGTGCTTGGACCACATCTGACACAATTAAAATTGAGTGATTCTAGAATGCATGCAGTGGTAATTCGTTGCCCTGCTTTTGCCAGATCAGAAATCCACCTAAATTCTAAAATTTTTAAACAATGACCTCTGTGACCTTGTGACCCAAAAATCTAATCAGAACATTGCCACAGCCTTGGACTAAGTTTGAACTTGATCCCTTAAAATGTTCATCAGTGGTTGTGGTCCAGGAGAGGCCAACAAACTACAGTGCAACAACCTGAAAAGCTATACCCCATTCAACTATGAGCAGACGCATCAAGAAACTGACTGTCATTTTGGCAGGCATTTGTCCCTGTTCATAGCCTGTCCTGTGATTCAAGGAAACTTTCTGCTTTAAAAGATATGAGAAATGACAACTCAAAATCTTGACTATGATGCCATCTTGAAATGTGATTTTTTCCTTAAAACATTGTTAAGTGAATTGTTTCAAAGCATACATTCACAAAGTTTGACTATTCAATGGCGATTCCACACTAGAACTTAAAAAAATATCATAAATTTCAACATGCTTTCACTGAGTCATAAGTAGTGTAATATTTTATTATGATACCTAAATTTCATGAAAATTATGAGTTTTAACCAAAAAGGAAGTCAGACATAGTTTTTATGGGGGAAAAGAATTGAACTTTCAATTTTCAATAATTTTATTAAATAAATACCGGGTAGTCAAGTACAAACACTGCCTGAAACGATTATTGGCAAAGCATGAGAAGATTGAAAATATTGCAGGTCAATGTAAAAATGTATCATTGATGGTTCCAAATAATATCTACAACATTTTCATGATCCATAATGGGGGCAGCCCTGATTTTTCAGAACCTATTTTTGGCAATGTCCCGTACGACACATGAAAATGCAAAAGTTTTTCAAGTGGCAGTTGTGACATAATACTATTTATAGGAAAATCATCACATTTTAGCCCCATAATTTACACAATTAGTTTCATTCATTCATTGTTTAAATAGTGTGTTTGAAATCATTAATTCACTAATATAAAAATTCATACAAAACCTCAAGTTTTTCAGCTCGTAAAAATGCTGTGAACCATTGTACATTTCCCCATCATGAAAAAAAATGATAATTTATTGCTCCCGATTGTATATCGAGGTTACTTAATCACATTGTTCTGAATGACTACCAATCAAAGGGCTTTCATTAAAAGGAAGAATTTAGGGGCAATGTTCCCCTTCTGATTGATAAAAAGTTCATTGTTTCATTCAGGCTGTCCAGTACAACACGCAAGTGTCTGTTCAACACACAAGTGTCTCGTACAACACACAACTGTCCTGTACGACACACATGTGTCCCGTACAACACACAAGTGTCCTGTACGACACATTATTTTGTTTATGATATATTGACAGAAACATTCAGCCAAAAGCCATTTCTAGTATAATGAATGCATCTAGTTTGATAAGATTATCACAGTCATCAGCCAAACAAAGTGATTGAAGAAGTCAAAGAGACATTTAAAAGAAAGTTTTGGCTTCAATTTAGAAATGTCCCGTACGACACATTTTGAGTGTCCCGTACGCCACAATGTTCTCAAAAATTGTAATTTGTTTTATTTATTCATGAATGTTTATCTTGCTTTCTTCCATAGATGTGTTTGCTCTTGGGTAATTGAATATCAATTTGAGTTCAGTTTCTATGAAAATCTGTCCAACTCACAGACTTTAGAGTACAAACTTGAGGTTTCTAAAAACGCCACCTTTTCTGCGTCTGTACGACAAATTACATTTTAAATCTGTATTATACAGGATGTGAATTTAAGTCATGTTAAGTCTTGGTTTTCCTAACACTCTGGCAGTACTTGATGACCACCTTTAGTTACTGGAATATTTTTTGTTTTCCTTGTCAAATGTTCTCTAAATGTCCCGTACGACACGTATGGAATCACCCCAATGTGTAGGAGCGGTGAAGATATATTGAGAAATGCCAACTCAAAACCTTGAATATGATGCCATCTTGAAGGTTTTTTTTCTTAAAATATTGTTAAGTGAATTGTTTCAAGGCATACACTCGCAAAGTTTGGCTATTCAATGTGTAGGAGTGGTGAAGATATATTGAGAAATGCCAACTCAAAACCTTGAATATGATGCCATCTTGAAATATTTTTTTTCTTAAAATATTGTTAAGTGAATTGTTTCAAGGCATACACTCGCAAAGTTTGGCTATTCAATGTGTAGGAGTGGTGAAGATATATTGAGAAATGCCAACTCAAAATCTAGAATACGATGCCATCTTGAAGGTTTTTTTTCTTTAAACATTGTTAAGTGAAATGTTTCAAGGCATACACTCCCAAAGTTTGGCTATTCAATGTGTAGGAGTGGTGAAGATATATTGAGAAATGCCAACTCAAAACCTTGAATATGATGCCATCTTGAAACATTTTTTTTCTTAAAATATTGTTAAGTGAATTGTTTCAAGGCATACACTCGCAAAGTTTGGCTATTCAATGTGTAGGAGTGGTGACGATATATTGAGAAATGCCAACTCAAAATCTAGAATACGATGCCATCTTGAAGGTTTTTTTTCTTTAAACATTGTTAAGTGAATTGTTTCAAGGCATACACTCCCAAAGTTTGGCTATTCAATGTGTAGGAGTGGTGAAGATATATTGAGAAATGCCCACTCAAAATCTAGAATACGATGCCATCTTGAAGGTTTTTTTTCTTTTAACATTGTTAAGTGAATTGTTTCAAGGTCAAACACTCACAAAGTTTGGCTATTCAATGTGCAGGAGCGGTGAACCAACGTCCATTTTTGTCATATTTTCATAACAAGGGGATAGACAACAGATAAGATGACCCTCGGACATCACTTCTTTGCCAAATACACATTGGGGTGATTCCATACGTGTCGTACGGGACATTTAAAGAACATTTTACAGTTTTTTGACAAGAAAAACAAAAAATATTCCAGTAACTAAAGGTGATCATCAAGTACTACCAGAGTGTTTAGGAAAACCAAGACTTAAAATGACTTGAATTCGCATCCTGTATAATACAGATTTAAAATAGTAATGTGTCTCTTACAATAAGAAGGCGAGTGGAAAAATCCATCAGACTATGGCGTGGAGAGGGCCAAGAGAATTAATGGAAAAAAAAACATTGTCTCATAGTTGACTTACCTGCATATCTTGAAGTTGTTTTTGACAGTTCCGATAGACCTGGCGATTCATTCCTGAATGAGTTGCTGTCAATTTGGTTGTGAGAGATTGCTTGTATTCCTCACTTCTCTGAATCTGAGACTGTGAATACAAAAGAAATTCAAGATTAAACCCTGAAGGAGGTTTGTGCACAAGTTCATTATTTCAATATCGTGCATGAATGATCATATACACGGCAGGCTCATTTGTGATTGAAAATTTTAGCTTTTTTCTTAAATGGATAGCATCACCGGTAAAAAAAAAATCAAGCCGTTTCCGAAGTCTCAGCAAAGTATTTGATGGCTATCTTCTCATAATACCACGATTCTCCCACACATATATCAAGTATGTGAGTGACATATATGTATTTCATATCACCAGAATCTTCAATTCTAATAAACAACTGGAATCAAAGAATTTTGCAGGATTGGAGCTATTGAAGAAGTAGATATTGGTCAATTTTAAAGATCAATATTGAAGATTTGTGATTTGGATACAGTAATATTCTTCAGCACATGCACACCTAGACCTCGCATCTGGACTCCACACCTGCACGAGACATGCTGATCGTGCCTTCCCAATCAATTGCTCTCACTCTCTGGAATAGACTTCCAACTTAAATTGGCGATGCTCCTTATGTAGAGGCCTTCAAAAGCAGACTGGACTAAATAAATTTATTTTCTTATTAGTTCTATTCATATTTTGTTCTAATTTAAATGCTAACATAGATATACATGTACGTTTTTCCCTAAACCTATTACTATGGTTATATTTTGATGAATTACTTGATATATTGTATGTAATGTAAAGCACATTGAAATATCAATGTAATGTGCTATATAAATGCAACCTTTATTGTATTCAATCATTCCTTGCTGTAGAGATCCTGACCAAGTTTCAGGGTCTTGATCTATATTCTCTCTTTCTCATTTCAATATTTTCTTACATTTTTCATCATAGTCTAGGGTGATTCTAACATACCAATTTCAGAGAAGTAATGCACTTAAATGGGGGAATGTGTGTAGAATCTCTGGAGGAATCTCAACCGCTGCATTCAGAATGATAGGCCAACAGAATTGGATTTTGTCCTTTCAAGATCAGAGACATAGGGAGTGTTGCAACAAATTATATGCAATCAATTGCAAATATTCTGTTGCAATTTTACAGCTGATAGATCAATGTTACTTGTAGCAAATCAGATAAAACTTCTTGTTTCAAAGAGCAGATAAGCAATCAATCACTAATTTGCAATTAACTGCAAGACATCTGACTGATTTAGGGACCAAATATTGACTTGCAATTGATCGCAAGTGTCTTGCAACGCCCAAGTAGTTACAATAAGCAACAGGTTTTTGTACGTTGAAGTTTGGGGACAAAGAACCTTATTGAGAGTAAAGAGAGCAACTGATTATGTCAGGAAGTACACTTACCAAAATGAGTCGCCTCTTGTTCTGATGTTGCTGCTCTTGAGTCTTGACAGCACTTTGCTCTTCCTGCAGTTTCTTTATTTGAGCCCTTTGTACCTGCTGCTGATCCTGCTGACTTGACTGTAGCCTCTGAGCCGCAATTCTGGCTTGCTGATGCTGCTCCTGCTCCCGTTGCTCCCGGACAGCCTTTGCCGCAGCTTGGGCACGGTTGGCAGCATGGGTTCTCTCCTGGGCTTGGATCTGCTCCTGGGTGCTGGCTTGACTTCTGGCTACATTCTGGTAGTGCTGTTGCTGCTGGATGGCAAGCTGAGAGCCAGACTGTAGGGTTGACGTGGGGAGGGTTTGAGGTGCACCCGCACCTACAGGTCTCACCATCTGCAACTGTATCTGACCGGTCGGAAGTTGAATTTGCTGACAAACTTGCAAACTTTGCTGAAGGAAGAAATGAGGAACATATACATCATGTAATGACCACATCTAAAGTTGTGTATCAATCAAACTATAGTAATAATAGCTGGATTCATTAAAGGAGAATGAAAATTTTGGGACAAGTAGGCTTATGTCGAAACAGAAAAATCAAAGAATAAGAAAAAAGAAAGTTTGAGGAAAATCTGACAAATAATAAGAAAGCTATGACCATTTGAATATTGCAATCACTAATGCTATGGAGATCCTCCAATTGGCAATGTGAAACGGATGTGTGACGTCACATCTGAACAACTTTCCCTTTGATGGACTATAAACTACACCCAAAATGTCTGTTTTTGCTTTTTTAATATGGTGATACAAACTGTTTATCCATGATGTATTCTTTAAATATCTGTTTTACATGCCCTCCTATAGAAAGAACACATGATCTACTGATAGATGTGATAAAAGAGGCAGTTTATCTGAAATATATTATAAAGTAATGGGGAGAGTTGTTCACAAATGACATCACACATCATTATCGCATTGCCAATGTGAGGATCTCCATAGCATTAGTGATCGCAATATTCAAATACTCATAACTTTCTCATTATTTGTCAGATTTTTCTCAAACTTTCGTTGATCTGTTTCTTTGATTTTTTCTGTTTTCACACAAGCTATCTTGTTCCAAAGGTTTCTTTCTCCTGGAAGCACTTTTTGAAAATATGTTTGACATAATACTTCACAATTTAATGTAGATAATTTGACTGATTGATAGAAAAGTATGCACCTGGGAAAATATGATTCTGCTCAAAATAGAATAGGAACAGCATTTCATGCAAAAAGCAGTATATTTATTAAAGAAAATGGGGAATTATACCAAGATTCATAGCCTTGGAATCATTTTTATTTCTTGAATTATTTTACTATTCTATTGCTTTGCCATACGTTCCCATTAAACCTATATGAATTCAATTATCGTTCCCTCTCCATCGGTATCTAAGAAGCCTTTTCATGAAATATACTTTGGTTATGAATCTTGATTACTTGTTTGTCTAATTATTTGTTACATACTTACTCTTGGTGTTGTTTTATTTTTTTTTGGGGGGGTGGGGTGTTTTTGTTTCTTTTGGTGTTACTCACACATGGACATGATAAATTTCATGTATTTCAATTCCTTTCTAACTCTTAAAATTCAACCAACTGACCTACTACCATTTTTCTAATTGAAAAATGATTAATGCTGGTGTGATTTTATTTGTATTATTTCTTTGTCATGATACGTTAATCAAGTTTTTGTTTCTCTTCATATTACAATGAAATTTAATTCATTCAGAAGCTTGATTGATTACATTGACATGTTCACATATATTTCCATTTTACGTTATTCTATGTAGGTACCAGCTAATATGGAGAACCTCTTGACAGAATTTGTAAATTCTTTTAGGTGATCCCCAGGCACTGGCTGTTGCTCAATTTTATATTTCTCCTGTAATGTTCATATTAAATCTGTCATGTTCTCTTATTATCTTGCCTGGAAAAAAATATATAAATAGCTCAAGATGACTGAAATTCATATTTGTTTTCCTTGAAAATCAAAATGGTTGAAAGGTCAGACAACCCCTGTGAACTCCTACATAGATTAACCCTAAAAAGACTGGCCTTTTAGGCCCCCCCCCCTTGCGCATGAAGCGTTCACGCCGCCATTTCATGACTTTTTTCTCTTGAGTTTTGCGCAACTTTTGATACCAAATTTGTATACCCCCATGCCGCCGTTGCGGAGTTACGTAACATTTTCGTATCACATGTCACGTAAGAAATTGAAATTTGTATTCGTTTGTGTGTAAAGTGTATGGTATTTGAATGAATGTTATACACATTGTTTTCTAACTACATTTTTATTTGTTTCTTTCTATATTATGTCACTTGTGAATTCAAGTAGCAGTTCTAGGATATGAAAATAATGAAAAACATTGCATAAAAAAATAAAGAAATACATAAGAAATGCAAAATAAAGAAATACATAAGAAATTAAAATCAAAGAAAAACATAAGAAAAGTAGTGCAAAATACCAGAATCGCTTGCACAACTATATTCTTGGGTGCAGGAAACACTGAATAGACAAGTAATGTCACACTTTAGTTGATTATGCTATAATTGATATTGAATAAGTTATATATTACACAAACCCAAAATATATCTAGAATACTCAAGAATTTGCAATATGCAATATCTAATGTCCTAAAGTTTTTTTGATAAAAATTTGCATATTCACATAATTAATTATGAATATAATTTGCATAAATTATGTGATATCTCTTATGCTTTGTTTTCACCAGCTAGTGTACATGTAACACATCACTTGTTTATCTTCCAAGATTGCTTTGGCTCATTGCAAGAGAGTGTAATGCAATAAAACATGCCAAATGTTGTATTTCTCTACATAACGCGTACAGAGTACTTATTTGCATATTTAGTAATTACTAATTTGCATAAGCATATCTAATAATTCAAGCACGAAATAACACAATTCCATGATAAACAACCTCTTCTTACAGCTGAAAACCTTGAAACGGGAATTTATGGACCGCAATAGGTACCTAAGTATGAAAAATTCAATTTTTTGATAAAAATTTGCATATTCGCATAATTAATTATGCATATATTAAAAAATACAATGTATATCAGTATTTTGACTATGTTTTCTTTTAGAGGACATGACAAAGGATGTGTGTGCCAAATTTGGTTGCGATCGGACGACCAACGGCCGAGATCTTAGGGGGGGCCCAAAAGGCCCCCCCCCCAGTTTTTCTAGCCTCCAAAATAGCCCAGTCTTTTTAGGGTTAAAGATGTTCATACCCTTAAAGATACCCTTATAACACCGTTTACACTCATACCTGTTGTGTAGAAGTGACCTGACCAGGTCTAACTTGCTGCAGCCAAGCCTGGCCTGGCTGTCTTGTGGCAAGAGCTGCGGCTGAAGCAGCAGCTCCTGGAAGCTGATGAACACCTTGTCGACCATGCTGCAGCATGTTCAGAGATATCTGCTGCTGTTCCTGCTGAAGCCTTTGTACCATTGCCACCTGCCCCTGCATTCTAGCTTGGTTTTGCATTGTTGTCATCACAGTTTGTAGACCTGCTATGGGAGCTGTGACAGACTGCTGGCTTGACGACATTTGTCGTTGCTGTGCGGATACCTGAGAAGTTTGAGATTGTCCTCGGCTAGCAGGAGGGACCTGTTGCCTGGGACCATGCTGGAGGCTCACCACCTGAGAGCGTAGATTGGAACCCTGGGTTGTCACTAACGGAGGATTCACGTTCCTGAGCTATAGTAGCACAATGATGAGAACAAACAGCACATAAGAGATATTACTAAAGTTAACAATCTATCACAACAGCCATTTGTGAGGAAGAAATAAATGTAAATGAAAATAGATTTTTCACGATTTATTGCCATGAATAATATTTTAACCACAGCAAAGCAGTACCTAATGCATTGAAAAAGTGTCAAAAACATATTCTTCTCTAAATAACCAACATGTGTGCCAAATCTCATGAGCATTTGGCAAACACTAAGAAGTACTCACTCCACAAGGTGAAACCATTAAAAAATGAACAATTACTCATAGCCAACAGCTAAATGTGAAATTTGAACTGATTGAGAGCGAATAATTTTTTTTCTTCACCAATCACTCACCTGAATGTTAGCTGGAGATGAAGACTGTTTATGCGGCGAGATGCTCTTTGGGACTCCGGGGGAAATTCTTTTCGGAGATGATACAGACCCTGACATGGAACCAGTCCGTGAAGCAATAGATACAGGCTGTACAGCAGCTACTCGTTGGCTAGTTCTCTGGATAGCATTTTGTGAAACAAGATTTTGGCCTATGTTTGCGACTTGTCTTGCACTTGATACTGTTCCTGAAGTTGTCGGTGTTGTAATACTGCTGCTGACGACAAAGACACTTGGTGCTCTTTCTAAAGCATTTGGTGAAGAAACTGAAGGTGCGTTGACGAGTGTATGAGGCGATCTTGTGGTAAGTGTTGTGAATTTGCTAGCAGGCAGTGCATCTTGCTTGTGCGGACTAGGTCCAGATGGTTTTGGTGATTTCTCAGCAGGTATTTCAGGGTCATCAGTAAGGTCTATTACTTCTGGCTCATCTTGCAGCAGAGCAGATTTGGTTTGATTGCCAGCCGAAGGGTCTTTCTTTTTCTCAGTGCTATTAGATATCTTTGAAGTGTCGTTAGATGCTTCAGGCACCTTTGTGGAAGCAGTGCCAGTGGAGTGCTTAGGTGATCCAGGAAGCTTGGAAGAATCTGTGCCTGAAGGCACATTGGCCTTCTCAGATGATTCTGATAGTGCCTCAGAAGGTGATGCAGCAGGACCGGTACCAGAAGTGCTGGAAAGGGATTTGGATGGTGATGGAATGTCTTGTGAAGAAACTGCTTTAGAATCTGAAGACCCTTTAGAGGTTTCTATGTTAGGTGTTGGTGCAGACGAAATAGTCTCTTGTGGGTGAGATGCAGCAGTGGCAGTTCCTGAGGCATTGATTGCAACATTTGGTCCCTTTGTTTGCTGTGAAGAGATGCATAAGGGACAAACATATCATATAACAGAAAACATGCATGTGAGAGAAGCTACATGCTTACGTGCTTTAGCCAAACATCAAAATGGTAAAAATGTAAGTAGAAATATTAAAAATAAGAATGTTGTTCCTGCTATGATTAATTAAACACATTCGAAAATCTCATAATTATGAAAAAAAACACTTCTTTCTGATATGTGATCACTAAATTTGTAAGATTATTCTTCATCTGTCTTTAAAGAAAAAAATATCAAAACATTACCAAGAGTGCTAAATAAAAATAACCGTAAAATTTGAATTTTCACAAAGAATCAACAGCTAAAAAAATGTAAAAACTACACCATTTTAAGATTGGAATATTAGACTTTAGTGCAATGAAATTCACATTGTCGAAACTCCACCTAAACATTTCACAGGCTTAAGTGAACATAGTTCTTCCTAACTACTTCATGAAAGAGCCTTGTAGGTAACACTACCACAGCCAAATATTGAATCCATTCAGTCATCAACTACATGATTACCCACCAATGATTGAGTAGATGCAGCATCAGCAGTAGAAGGTTCAGTTGTCTTACTACCAGATTGTGAGGTGTCCATAGGGGATTCTTCACTCGGTTGATCTGTCTCTGAGGCTGCAGCACCATCAGTAATACCACCAGATTTTTCTGTGGACTCAATATGAGCATCTGTTTTTGACGGTGACGCTGTGTCCTGAGAATCTTTTCCTGAGGGAGCGTCTGATGAAGTACCTGCTTCACTTGCTCCAGACAAGTTCTGTGAAAAAAGATATTTAAGAAGGATGAAAGACAATGGTAAGAGGTTAACGATTGTCATGTCCATCACCTTCGCCACACACAGGATTTAATACCTTCTTTCCTAATCCACAATTGTTGGGTCTGTTCCGAAACCATTGAAAATGCAAGCAGCCAACATGTATTTACACATGTGGAGCGTTGTGGCCCAGTGGATAATTCTTCTGACTTTGAAACAGAGGGTTGTGGGTTCGAATCCCAGCCATGGCGTAATTTCATTCAGCAAGAAATTTACATAGGGATTTAAAACTCTGAAATGATGATGATGCACTTGAGTGCAGAGTTTATGTAACAAACGCCAAGGTATCATCCTACCTTCTTATTCTGCATGACCTTATTGAGGGTGGCCCTGAAGACCTCTCTCTTGGATTCAACATTGGTGGATTTACTGCTACCTGGGATGTCAGGGGAGCTATTAGACTTTGAAGATGATGATGCAGCAGAAGGTTCAAAGTCTGAGGTAGGTGGTGGTGTCCCCGACAGGGCAGGGACATCGGAAGAGCTGGTAGTACCCTGTTCAGTTTCCTACAACAGAATGAAACAAGATACTAATGAAAGCAAACACAGTGTGTTACAACATGTATAACAATGTATGTTCCCATCTCTATAATCAATAGTCAGGTCCAGATTTGCAAAAAAGTAGACTGCCTTAAACAAATCGCATTAATGCTGAATTGAGAAGTGTTTAAGCATAATTTGAGAGCACTGAGTCCAAATCTGCTGTTTGCCAACCTTGAATTTGATGTTAAAATCCTCAAATTGTCAAAAACAATATCGCCGCCATTCTACACCCTTTTTTGCTCTATTCTGAACCCAAAAACTTGTAACAAAAATGTTTGTCAACTGTTTTTGGTACTATTGGATATCAGGAATAACATACTAAATATCTACCAAAATTCGGATCCAGGAAAGTGGTTAATTTTAAGATGGCGTCTCAGATGGCCGTCATTAACTGAAAATTAAAATAACCGACACTTTATCTACCTTAGACATCTTCTTTTCGGTGCATACATGTATTCAATGGTGTAGGGGGTATTAATGAAAAGTGAACATAAGCACTCCAGGGTACCTGAAAATTCAAGATTGCCTAAGAATGGCTGCCATGGCCTAAAAATTCACAATTCATCTATTACCTATTTTAGGGTCTTTTATTTGGGTTTTATTCATTGGTGTTTTAAAGGGTCAAGAAGTAAACTGGGACAAGTTGCAAGGGCAGTCAACGGTCCACTATGTGCAAAATCCCAAGATGACTTTCAAAATTGGAGTCTAAAATAGCTGTTGTTATCTAAAAACCCTAAAACCTGACATTGTTTAATATCTGCCTTCAGGATACGATATTGGTGTCTAACTCATGGTTTAATGGGTCAAGAATACGTTGGGACTAGTAACAAAGACAGTCTATGGTCCTCCATCTCCAAAAATCCATGATTGTTTGCAAAAATGGAGTATAAAATGTCTGTCGTAAATTACAAACTGACACAGTTTGTTTAATAACCGCCTGGAGATATGATTGTTTAAAAGGTCTAGTATCACATTGTGACAAGTTTCAAGGACAGTTAGTGGTTCCAGTATGTCCAAAAATCCATGATGGCTTCAAAAAATGGAGTCTACGGTATATAATGGCCGTTCTCACCGAAAAACTGACATAGTTTGTTTAATATCTGCCTGGGGTATATGATTTTGGTGTATAACCCATGATTTTAAAGGGTCAAGTAATAAATTAGGACAAGTTACAAGGACAGTCAGAGGTCCAGCATGTCCAAGAATCCAAAAAGACTTCCAAAATTGGAGTCTAAAATGGCTATTGTTACCTAACAACTGATATAGTTTGTTTAATATCTGCCTGGGGTATATGATTATGATGTCTAACCCTTGGTCTAAATGGTCAAGCAATACATTAGGATAAGTTACAAGGGCAATCGATGGTCTTGTAAAACTTATTTTTATGAGTCTTAAAAACAAAGACACCAAATTAGTGGAGACACCAAAATAGTTAGGCAGGGGCGGTAGTCATTTTTGTATCAATGGTGGCCGATTCGAATGTAATTTTTAGAGCATTCTTCAATTTTTTGACAAAATGGACAACGTATCCCTGTTATTCGTCTTCACCTATATTATTTGACCCTTGAAATCATAAGACACAAAAATGCAGCCAACTCTTTAAGAAATATTTTTCATATTTTTTAAGCCATCATCATTTTCTTGCAAACTCCACCACTGATTAACCTTGAAATCATTCCAAGGTAATTTTTCCCTTTAGAACCATGATTTTCTATGTTTTATTTTTTTCTTGGTAGACCCCAAAGTTATTTCTACCAGGTGGATATTACATGTATATGAATTTGGACCATTTCAAAGTTACAACGTCCATTATAGATGCTATTTTTGGAAGGTCATCTTGGATTCTCTGACACACTATCTTGTAAACATGTCCTGATTCATTATTTGCCTTGAAAGCTTTTTTGATGGTTTTGATTTTGATGATTTACTTTAATTTTTGGAGTTGATGGTATACAACAACTGCCGTTTTGACACTATGTTGGATTTCCAGGTACCCTTGACAACCTTTTGTAACTATAACTTGTCTCAATAGACTTTGTTTAATCCTAAGTTTCATGAAATAGACATCTATACCCAAAGAGTTATGACATTTCAAAAACTTATCCTTGGTTTAGATTTGATCTTGACTTCGCCGTCACTGTCGGAAAAGCGACGTTCATGTCTTGCGTCTGCTATTGCAGGCAAGGAAAAATGGCGGACACGTTAAAGATTATGCAAGCATCGCCCAAAAACTATTTGGCCACATTATTTATCAATCATCAGCTGTGAATCATGGCAGCCATCTTGGAATTAAAGATGGCTGACGAATGAATCAGACACATTATGTTTGCAACAATGGGTATCAAACATAATGCATATAGACCCCAATTTCTGAAATTTAATCACCCATAAAAATTGTTTAATATGGGAAACTGCATTCAAAATGTCACCATTTTTTTTGTGATTTGAGGATGAAAACGTCGGAATCAAGTTTGGCAAACAGCATTTTGGGAATCAGCACCCCTGAATTACCTTAGAACAATTGATAAATCAGCATTAACACAAAATGGCTTAAGCTCTTTTTCTGAGCACATTTTTTAAAATCTGGACCTGACTACAATGGCCACACAAAATTGTCGATAGCCTGCAAAGCATGACCTTGCGACCTCACATTCTGATCAGACCATCAGTTTTGCATGTATTATTAAACATAATTAGCATTAACTTCACTTAAATTATCACAGTAGACATATCCATTTACACATATATATACAGGACACTTATCAAACCAAAATAATTTTTGTTCACAATTGATGACATTCTTACCATTGCTTCTCCTTCTTCTACAGGTTTCTCCTGGGACGACTTAGGAGTTCCCTGTCGGGATCCCTCTTTCTTCCTCCTTGAAAGCTTTGTTTTATGTGTAAAGGTGGTCTGTACCTCAACATCCTGTTTCTCAACCTCTGACCTCTGTATCAAGATGACCACAATGTACAAAAATACAAAGGAACGGTCAAGATATGTATAACCACCAACACTAGAGGTAGTCTGTAGTACCTAAGCACTCTGTTTTCAGTCCGATCTCTCTTATCCGGACAAATTGGAACCAGCACTTATCCGGATAAGGGATTTATAAGGATCTGGGAGACCCAATATTAAATACATACATGCAGCTGCCTGCCCAATGGTAACCACACGTATCTATTGTAGTGGGTGTTCAAAGACAGTATTTCACTGCTGTCGGTGCAAATCATAAGCATTTTTTTTACAGAGATAAAATTCATTCGGTGCCAAAACTCTGGGATAATATGCCTACTGTAATGATTGAGGAATACATCGAGCAAACCTCGAAAGAAAGAAAATGACTCGAGGAAACTAAGTTCAAAAATTGGATCATCGCAGCTTCACAATGTCAGCCATTGTTATACTGACTGTAGGCTTCAAACAGGATACATGACGCTGTCCTTAATTTATATTTGTTTTCCTGAATGCTGCCCAGAAAGGTCTTTCGGTACCATAAAACTACAGAAAATTATGAAACCTGAATTCAAAACCTTACAGCTTCACTAACCTATAATGTTAAGACATGAATCAGCATTTAAAACTTTCCACAATTGTATAGTTATTATTGGCAAATGATTCCTAACAGTGTGTACACTAAACGATACATCAAATATCAATACAGTACATGTACATGTAGATAAAAAAAGGTACAAAACCGTATTATGAAATTTATTTAGCAAATTGACAAATTTTAAAGGAAAAGGAAAGACAAACCGAATGGTAAAATATCACAAGTAGGCCTAGTCATAAGCCTAGATTTATTCAAAGCACTCACTTCATGTTTAATTATCAAGCAATATTGAGATAAAAGGAATTCAACCCTATCAAGGCCAGGAAGGGGGGGAGCCTCGGAGGCCCTGCTCAACAATTCGCACAATATTTTCGCTGCGTGAGATTTTTGGACCGCGCCACTCTCTGACTTTTTACTTTGAAGTCTTGCATATCTTTTGAGACCAAAATTTGCGACGCTCGGGTACATTGTTCCGAAATTATCCAACATTTTCTAACTGCATATCAGATCAAAAGTTGCTGAAAAAAATGATTTTGTATACAAAGTCAATGCAAATTGTGTTTTCAACCCAAAATCATAAATGTATGATTATTTCTAGTTATGATTGTATAAATGGATTTGTTTTATGCCGTTTATGATCTAAAAAGAGTCCCCGACAAAGTTAATCGAAAAAACAATGAAAAACAGAAGTAAATCAAACAAAGAAATAGATAAGAAATTGCAAAATCAATACGTAAGAAATTGATCTGATATCGCAATTTTTTTCAAGTACATTTGCTAAGAACACCACAAAGAGTTTCTACACCAAAAATTAGAACATATGGAGCTTCATTTCGGAAGAGGAAAAAGTATGATTTTGCATACTAATTACGCATGAATTATGATCACCCAAAATACCATTCAGCACTTAACAAGAAATGAAATTATTCACTTGGGCCTTGTAAAACAAATATTTAAAAGAGACCCATTGAGCTTTAACATGCACCAAGCACAATCTATAATGAGACAAAATGATAACTGAATCTCACCTCCTTGACTTGGATGAGAAGCTCTTCGTATTTCTGTTCCAGGTTATCATACCTGTCCTTCCAGGAGTTGGACTCCTGCTGCCAGTGGGCCTGAGCTTCGTACATGACGTTCGTCTTTTGATTGAAGGTCTGGACCAATCTCTCATACTTTTCCTTGATAGACTGAGCAAAATCTTTCCACTCCTATGATGGGTAAATTTATTTACATGTGCATAGAAAAAACATCATCATCCATAGTCAATTCTTCACAAATTACATGAATAGCAGATGGACATTAAATACAAGAGGTGGTAATACATGTAGGAATCCTTTAGTGCCCATACTTTTTTTGTCCTTTACCCAATATGATAATCACAGGTTCTTAAATCTGCTGAATCGCAAACCACGCAATCAGATAGTATTTTAGTTTACAATCCATTCATGTGTAAACACAAAACATGATTATGTGACATGTCTAGCAATTTATTTGATGGATTATGTATTTTTAAAAAGACCAGCAAGAAATTAATCTAAATGAAACACAAATCTTAAACTTCTTTAGATTTCTCCATGGACATGAAATTGGAAGAGCTGGAAGACCATCATCTTTCCAGGAGTATTTTTCAGAATTCAGATCATATGAACCTATCAGTTAATATGAAATGCAGTTTAGTTTGAAAGACAAGCTTTTAGTAACATTTTTAATTTTGAGGAAAATATTATAAAGAGAGTGTAACAAGGTGTAACCTACAAAGAATTTGTAGTAGACGGATTGCAGCTACATGTAGATCACTTAATTTGACTTGGCACAAAACATGCAAACAAATACATGTATCATGGTAAAGGTGTGACCACATGTACATGACAATTTTTTAACAGAATCATGGAATAAGCATTGCAAAAGTTCCCATTTTCACCTTTTTCTCAACATAATTACCATGCTAATTTTATTTTCTGTTTTCATATTACATGAAACTATCTATGCTCCTCTGGTTGAATAACCATTTAATTTTCCACATGTACACACTAAAAAGCAAATCCAATTTTCTAACATTTCAACAGGGCTTAATATTAATATGCATGTTGTTTGAATAAAAAAATGCTGCCTTACACTGTGTGAGAAAATGACAGGTTTTTTACTTTCTTCGAGGTCGGCAACTTCTTCAGACTCAGTTGGACATTCGATACCTGTAGAGAAAATACATAGCATAATTGTGTTTAATAACATGCACATGTAAATGTAGTTATTACATGTAGTTGTGTCAAGGTTAAAGTCCTTGTAAGTTGACCTTTCATGAGTCGCATAATCGCCTAACTATATAATCAAAGCAATTTGCAGACCAGGCAACTTCATAAAGTAAAGTAAAAAAAAAATGTATGGGATCCCAAAATACTTATCTCAGGGTGTGTTTTAAATGATTTTTTCTTTATACAAGTGGAATGCCTCTGGCCGTCTCACCTGCATCACGCGGTTCACTATAGCAGCAGTGCTGACTTTGCATACTACTCTAACTCGCACAAGATGTTCAGTGATACATGGTTACTCTTATGTCCTCTTTTTATGAACTAGACCAATAAACTTACAGAGATATGATGGTTATTCAACAAAAAACCCCAACATGGCCAAAGTTCGTTGACCTTACATGACCTTTGACCTTGATCATGTGACCTGAAACTGGAACAGGATGTTCAGTGATACTTGATTACTCTTATGTACAAGTTTCATGAAGCAGATCCATAAACTTTCAAAGTTATGATGGTAATTCAACAGATACACCCAATTCGGCTAAAGTTCATTGACCTTTGACCTTGGACATGTGACCTGAAACACGCACAGGATGTTCAGTGATACTTGATTACTCTAATGTCCAAGTTTAACGAACTAGACCAATAAACTTTCAAAGTTATGATGGTAATTCAACAGATACCCCTGATTCGGCCAAAGTTCATTGACCCTAAATGACCTTTGACCTTAATCATGAGACCTGAAACTTGCACAAAATGTTCAGTGATGCTTGATTACTATTATGTCCAAGTTTCATGAATCAGATCCATAAACTTTCAAAGTTATGATGGGAATTCAACAGATATCCCCAATTCGGCCAAAGTTCATTGACCCTAAATGACCTTTGACCTTGATCATGTGACCTGAAACTTGCACAAAATGTTTAGTGATGCTTGATTACTATTATGTCCAAGTTTCATGAATCAGATCCATAAACTTTCAAAGTTATGATGGGAATTCAACAGATATCCCCAATTCGTCCAAAGTTCATTGACCCTAAATGACCTTTGATCTTGGTCATGTGATGTGAAACTCATGCAGGATGTTCATTGATACTTGATTAACCTTATGTCCAAGTTTCATGAACTAGGTCCATATATTTTCTAAGTTATGATGACATTTCAAAAACTTAACCTCAGGTTAAGATTTCGATGTTGATTCCTCCAACATGGTCTAAGTTCATTGACCCTAAATGACCTTTGACCTTGGTCATGTGACATGAAACTCTAATAGGATGTTCAGTAATACTTGATTAACCTTATGGCCAAGTTTTATTAACTAGGTCCATATACTTTCTAAGTTATGATGTCATTTCAAAAACTTAACCTCAGGTTAAGATTTGATGTTGACGCCGCCGCCGCCGCCGTCGCCGTCGGAAAAGCGGCGCCTATAGTCTCACTTTGCTTCGCAGGTGAGACAAAAAACAGTAATATGAAAGATTCAATAAGCAATTACAAAACGCAAAAACACAAACTGTTCAGCAGTATACTGTTCAGGTGAGAACATATAAAGCCCATTACATGAGTTAGTCTTTAAATAACCTGCTCTCATTAGCACAGCGTGCTGCGCAATTTGATCCATCAGAGGCACGGGCTAGTGTAGGCTTCCACTGTGAGAGCAATCCTTTAAGACCTTTCACAACTCAATCATGTTAAGTTTCGCATTTCATAGCATTTGCGATGCTGAAGGTCATAAAATCTGAGCTGATCGCATTTCCAAACGCAAGTTTTTTGGCACTCAAATTTTCATGAGCTGAAAGTTTCATTATACGACCAGGAATGGGGGACATACATGCCATATATGTAAAACACACCCTTTGTTTTATTATATCAGTGTTTTGTAAATGGGTTTTCCATCATGATTCATGTTTCTGTTTGAAATTGAAAATCAACATTGAATGCACCCTCAATCGCATCTTGGCCATGCATTGCCAAAACAATCCCGGAGGGGGGGGGGGGCACTTCCATTTACGGGTCGATACCATGCACGAGCAAGGGGTCTCTAAATGCACCCTAAACAATTATTTTCCATATTCTGAAAATGCACCCCTTATTAACAAGTATTGGTGTGTGAAACCCTACCCTTAACAAGTATTGGAAACAAAACGATACCCTAGGCAAGTATTCCCTGAATCGAACCCCAAAACAAGTACAGTGATATGTTAGTTATGTCACAGACGCCGGTCATTGGTTTTACCTTCACCCACATACGGCCCAACCTTCCACACCATGCACAAATAGGACTCTAAGCACGTAGTGTTGGCGGGGCAAAATGTACATGATCTTTTAGAATATATTTGTCTTTTTTATACCATCGCAAATTTGACCCTAGCTTTCCTAGCGAAATAGATTCCCTTTTTTCATTATTTTAGTGTTTTTGAGACCCTTCCTACGTTACGTATGGACCATCCCTTTAATGCACTAGACTTGGTATGTCTGCTTCCTTTCTTTACGTATTATTGTCTGCATAATCTACGAGACATTGAAAGAGTTGTTTTTGTTCACCTTGACCTTCAACCTCTAAACAGGCAATTGGTTTCTTACATGTGCAGTTGTATTCTGGGATTGTTTCCGGGGGGGGGGGGCCACTTACATTGACAAGTGGATACTGCGCGCGACCCCCAAAACATGTAAAGAGGATGTCTTTTTCAAGATAGGGCACGTTACGTATGTAATGTAGGAAGGGTATCAAAAACACTAAAATAATGAAAAAAGGGAATCTACATGCATTTTGCTGAAAGTGGAGACTCCTGCCTTTGGTAGTCTTTGCTAGCATGCCTGTATCACAACATCCCCCATACATTCTATCTATACAGAAACAGAATCCCTGTGATCTCAAAGTCATGGAAAATCTTACATAGACTAGACCTCTGGTCTTTGAACTTGGCATCTCCGGGAAAGCCATACTGGCAAAATAGAACTACTCAAGATTTAATATTACCGCAGACAAGTAACTACATGTAGGCCTACTAGATGTAAGATTCGTATGTGTAGGCCCAACGTAGCGTAAGCTAGACAAATATGAGCGTGATATGTGAATTGTAAAATATTTCTTGCGGCCTTCATCAATTTCATGAACATGTCTGTCTGACTCTTGAGCATTATTTGCTGACACTCCATGCATATACTTGTATGTGCATGTTGCATTCCTAAGTTTGACTCAGGACTTCCAGAGGCATAAATGTACATTGCAAATGAGTCCAGGTCAAGTACATTTTTTTTACAATAATCCTTTCTTGTTTATACTCAATTTGTTGCTACATGTACTTAGTACAACGCTATTGGCCATTGGGTGGTTGCACAAGTCCAACCCTATTAAAGTGCTTTCACACACACAAATACACACACAGGTTGAGCGACTCAATGGTTGTGCTACGTGTATTTGTGTGTGTGTGACCTGTGCTACAATGCACACTATGCAGCTCCTGGGCTGTATCGAAAAGATATTAGTCCGATGAGATTGCAGTTTGCAATGTGATTCCTTCTACTGTAAATTTATGTAGAAGTATAGTTCGGTACACATCTAGTTCAGTTACTAGTACTCTACATGTACAGTACTGGTCTAAGACCATCAGACAGATAATGTATCACAATGCAATATAAAAAAGATAATCAACAAGGGACATTGCTTTGGCAGTGAGCCAAGGTACATGTATATATAAACACTGAGTCAGTACAGTACATGTACTGGCTTGCATACAGTACAGATCATATTGGGTACTGGTAAATTATGGGCTACATGCGCACAGTGCACACAAAAACAGTATACATACATGTAACACACATTACATGGACATGTACATTTCTACATCTAGAGTGTCAGTCACCATCCAATATTTAGATAGCAACAATCAACATCCCCCCCTTGAGAAATTAGTCTACATATATATGCAGCACAGCAATATTTCATTTTTACTTCAGAAAGCCCAAATCGCTGGGCCAACTACATGCACTTATTCATGATCAAAGACAATGAGAAACTGTTGAAATTTTTAACAACCTTCTTGTAATTTTTAAAAACCTAAACAGCTCCGAGAAGCCGCGACAGGAAGTTCAAGGGTCATAGTTCCATAAATCCTAAACAAGGGAAGGATCAATAGACTCACTGAATTTGTAATCCCTATCGCACAATGCATATTGACTGTGGGGGCTCTGTACAGGGATCACTCACTTACAGTACACAAAGGGAAGAGGTCCCCACTTTACATGTGTACACGTACATGTACATGTCCAGAACAGAGAGCCAGTGTTTTTGCTAACTTGGCTCACACTGTAGGACAATACATATACTAGAGATGCCAAGTTCAAAGACCAGCTATGCGTGAGATTTTCTGTGAATCTGAGTGAGATCACAGACATTGTGTACAATGTATATGGGGATATAAAGCTGTGATAGTTGCGTGAGACAGAGATTTGAGGGGATGAACAAGAGTCCAAAATGCTTGAGTCTCACGCATAACGCGCACAGAGATGCCAAGTTCAAAGACCAGCTATGCGTGAGATTTTCTGTGAATCTGAGTGAGATCACAGACATTGTGTACAATGTATATGGGGATAAGCTGTGATAGCTGCGTGAGACAGAGATTTGAGGGGATGAACAAGAGTCCAAAATGCTTGAGTCTCACGCATAATGAGTGAGATTTGGTAGCTCTGTTACACTGGCAGTGGAGGCTCTGTACCGGGATCACTCACTTGCAGTACACAAGGGGAAAAGGTCCCCACTCTACATGTGCTGAACAAAGAGCCAATTGTTTGCTCAAACTTCTTGGCTGATGCAATGAGGATAGATCCATCCAAGAAATCAATGATGAATACAGAGAACTATAATGTATTACACAAGCTTGCTCAATAAAAAAAAACACAAAGGATTGCATAGCTGAAGGAGAGGTCAAGTTAACAATGACAAGAAAAGGCCACTGGCCAACATGCTCAATAAGAGGATTAAACAGAGCTTTCTATGGGTCTCACATCCATAGCCACACCCATATTAGATTTTGTGAATAGTTCCTTGGAAACAGTTCACTCTAACAAAAGGGAGTCTTTCTGAGAAAGTGTAATTGCAGGATTGACATGACAAAAGATCAGGTAAAGAAGGTGTTTCAGAGCTGTCTGTAGAGTTACATGTACACATGGCTTTACCTATAACTGGAGGGTTACAAGTCGTCCATGGATCATTTCAGTGTTTCCACTTTGAAAGAAATTACCTGAATTCCGGGAAATCCAGACGTTTTCCAGGTAATTTCCGGGAAATGAAAAAATTCCAGGAAATTCCGGGAAATCCGAAAATTACAATGAAACAACAATTAAATATAGCAACTATTAATATTCATGTTATATTTAAATGATTTTAACCTCCATACGTAGCTCAAAATTTTTCGCTCCGCGCTCGCATTTCGTAATGTTGTTCCTATTTTTAAAGAGGGCTGGGACCAAAAATATGCTAAATTCCCTTATTTTTGCCACCTAGAACAAATTTACACTCATTGTATTATTGCCCGATTTTCGTTAAAAATCAAACTTGAAAATTCCAGGAAATAATTATGAATTTCAGGAAATTTGGAATCCAATTTCGGGAAATTTATTTTGGAGCTGTGGAAACACTGGATCATTTGTAACTTACGAATGGCTTTGATATGTAATGCTCCTGGGACTCTGGATCTAGTGCAATACATATATGGCATTACTCATTTAATATCAGGGCCTGCCTTAATAATCCGGGCCAGGCACGGCCATGGATTTGTCCTCGGAAACTGACTGGAAAGTTGGCCCTTTCACTGGACATTTGAGCCGTAATTATCTTTTTTCTGATTTGCATAATATTAAACTGTGCCAATTGAAAAGTGGTCTTGACTAGGCCTAGTCTTGACCTGAAAAAAAAAACACAATTTAAGGCCTGCAATCTACATGTATATTCTCTTATAACTCCCAATGGGAAAAATTTGACAGAACATAGGCCTAGCTGAAATACATGTAGTTCAGTGTACGTATAATGCTCTGACAGATACAATAGAAGGCTGTATATAGGAAAACAAAATACTCTGGGCATGCCCATTGGTACTCGTATGTAAAATGTAGGCCTAGCCGCTAACTTCTTCAGTTTGTAGTACAACATGACATGTACATGTATGGGCTCACAGATCCAGGATTTTGCTTTTAAGAGGTGATTTTGCCCCAAATTTGATAAGCCCCCCACCCCCCAAAAAAAAAAGTTGTGACTCATCATATATTATGGCAGTTTGGTCTCTGGAAAACAAAAATGACAAGCAAAAAAAAATTCTATGGCATTTTCTTTTTTTTGGGGGGGTGGGGTTGCAATACAAATTTGTGCGCCCACACTTCAGTCGATATGTACATTACGTATGTAACTCTGTTATTGCTCTTACTTTGATGATTCAAATCAATAAATTTCATGTTTTTCTTGCTGGTTAAGATCAATATTATATCACCATCAAATCTTATAAAAACAAATAATAATTAACAATTGTGGAAACATTTGACAAAATAATACAAAATATCAGACAAGGGAAAAACCTCTGGCAGTCTCGCAGGCGTTATACAATTCAATAAATAAAGCAGCAGTGCTGACTTTAAAAGACAAGTCCACCCCAACAAAAACTTGATTTGAATAAAAAGAGAAAAATTCAACAAGCATAACACTGAAAATTTGATCAAAATCGGATGTAAAATAAGAAAGTTATGACATGTCAAAGTTTCGCTTCATTTCACAAAAACAGTTATATGAACAAGCCAGCTACATCCAAATGAGAGAGTCGATGTCATTCACTCACTATTTCTTTTGTTTTTTATTGTTTGAAATATGAAATATTTTGATTTTCTCATCATTGTCATGTGAAATGAAGTTTCATTCATCCCTGAACATGTGGAATTCCATTATTTTAACATTTTGTGCTTCAGGCAAGGAGGTCCTAATTGTCAAATTCATAAAAATTGAAATATTGTATGATTCAAACAATAAAAAACAAAAGAAATAGTGAGTGACATACTTCCAACATGAATAGATGTGAATGTTGTATGAGGCAAATTAGAAGCTGAACCCTAAAATGGTTAGTGTAGTAGGTTTCACAGTACACCATGTATCTTTCTTGGGCAAATGTTGGTCGTGAAAAGGACCACAGATACATGGTGTACCATGAAACCTACTATATTATTCTTCTTCGCCATGGAAACCTTCAGAAGTTCTACCTAAAATGGTTCTTTAACAAGAGAACAGAACAATTACTAGTACATAACCCCTGTGGGCCTTTGATCTTGTGACCCTAAATATCCAATTGTCCCTCCAATTAAAGTTTGAATTTGATACATAAAGTTCAATTTCTTCACAAATTGCAAGAACGTATTTCAATGTGACCTTTGGACTTGGACCTCATGACCCCAAAATCTCATCAGATCAACGTCAATCCCATGAATACATGAGCCAGATTTGATGTTGACCCATCAGTTTTCCAGTTATCACATAAATGGAATACTTTTATGTGTACATGTAGGTACAGAATACAACCCCTGTGATCTCTGACCAGATTTCACCCTCCCAGACAAATTTGCTTGATAAAAGAGAAATGAATTTCATTCATTTAGGTATAGGACTCAAATATTTTACTGCTCAAGCTATAGAACACGACCCAAAAAATGAACCACTAAACTTAAATCTGAAAAGAAAAAAAAACACCAATAAATTGAGCTCACCTTCAATGACGTTTTCATTTTCTGTGCGACTCTTCTTACAGACTGGTTCACCTTCGACATCTTCAACATCTTCCGTTAAGGTCCGCTTGGACGTGGTAGGCTGATCCCATCCTGCCTGAAGCACATCTTCACTCTGGGACTCTACCTTGGTTATGGCAAGTTCGGTGACCTCACAGTCATGTGCTTCAGAAAGTTCTGAGGTGTCCATCTTGTCTGGTTCGGGGTTATACCCCTCAGACATAATAGGATCATCCTCCAAGAGAAGGTCATCATCAATAGCATCCATATCACCAGGTTCATGAGGTCCTAAGTCAACACTACCATCACTGATTTCTTCAATATTTTCTGCAGCCTTTGGCAAGACTGCGTCATCTTTTATAAGTGACGCTTCTTCAGATTGTTCAGGAAGGGAATTACATGTAGCTGTTTTGACAATTTCATCATCTATACCTTGACTATTCACTATATCAGATTTCTCAGTTGCAGAAGAAATCTTTGAAGAATCATCAACCACTACCTTGCATATATGGTCTATTTGATCAGCTGAAGGTTCAATTGAAACCTGGAATGGCTGGGTCTCACCGTCCAGACTTTGGACACCATCTGGATGTGAAGCTTGTTCATCAGCACCTACCATGTCCATAGCATCACAGTTTGTAATTTTGTTGTCTCTTGTACATGTGTTATTGTTTGATAAAGGGTCTTCAGAAACTTCCTTTCCATTAACTTTGTGTTCATTATCAGGGATTTCTGAAGACATTTCACATTCATTATTTTGGTCTGGTAAAGAAGTTTCAGGAGATATTTCATTCTTATCTTTCAGGTGATCTTCTGGAATGTCAGTATCAAGAGTATCATTTTTTTCGGAAACATCCATTGGACTCTCTACAGAACAGCTAGAACTTGGCCTTGATCCTACCCTGCTACTGCTGGAAGATGAAGTCCGAGGGGAAATATTACCCTTTGACTGTTTCTTCTTCAAGTTTTCTTTAATCTTTAACACCATCTTTCCAACTGCAGAGGACATTTCAGGATCACCAGACTTCACAAAATCCCTGGTGATGGAGGTAGCTGGTGTGTCATCTGATACTGCTTTCTGATCTTCAACTTTGTTTTCTGGCTCCTTACTT
The DNA here is from genome assembly GCF_018143015.1 of Lytechinus variegatus. Taxonomy (NCBI): domain Eukaryota; kingdom Metazoa; phylum Echinodermata; class Echinoidea; order Temnopleuroida; family Toxopneustidae; genus Lytechinus; species Lytechinus variegatus. The sequence goes on from NC_054749.1 coordinate 19,688,272, forward strand.
TTTCCTAGTTCTCTTTCCTCAGGCACAACTTCTGACATAAAAATGAAATAATTTTTTTCTTTATTGCTAGCATGACTCATATGCCCACAACAGTGAAATAAGATAGAAAACAAAATGACACATTGATTTCTTAGTCATACTGCTGAGGATTAGAATGTTGTAGCTAATATCATAACATTAGTGATTTGTGACCAGGCAACTAAAACTCAATCAAACCAAGACCAACAAGAGTGACGAGAAAGCGAGCACATAATACTCTCGCCTGTAAAGCGGGAAATGGTGTTATTGGTCAAGCAAGAAAAGTGAAAGGTGGCGACTTCACCTTTGACCTTCTGACCTTAAAATCAATAAATTGCCTAGGTTAAGTTCAACTAAATTTATTGTGTTAACAAGGACTTCAGAAGGGTAAGATGAAAACATGTGACTGTGACCTTAACCTCTGAATTTTTGACCTAACAATCATAGGCTACCTGGGGTCAATGCTGGTATCATACACACCAAGTATAGGTGCCTACATGTAGGTTAAGTTAACCCTAAATCTCCCAGGGTATTTTGATTCTTGTCATTCCCAAGGGGGGGTCATTATGGCCCCCCTTAAGGTCTCAGCCGTGGATTGCGCGATCACAACGAAAATTTGCATGATTGTAAAGAATGACATAATCTACGCAGTTGCATTGATAAACTTCACTGAATTCAAATTAATTATGCTCATTTATTCATGAAATCATACTTTTTGCTCTGATTCACTAAATAAAGTTCCTAGAATGCTATTTTTTGGTGAAAATATTCTTTATAGCATTCCTAAAAATTGTAAATGAAAAATTCTGGTACCAAGACCGATCTCTTATGTATTTTTTTTTTTAATTTCTTATGTATTTCTTTGTTTTCTACTTTTTGTTTTTTATTGTTTTTTTCGATTGAAATCGTTCCAGACTTAATTCTGATCATGAACAAGGCAAAATTAATTAAGTTTAATCAGTAAAAATAGAAATAATGAAACATTGAGAATTAGGGTTAAACTAAAGTTATAGCATTTACAAGGACTTCAGAAGGGTAAGATGAAAATGTCAGTGTGACCTTGAACTTTGATCTTTAGACCTCAAAATCGATAGGCTTCCTGGGATCCATGCTAATAGTATCACACACACCAAATTATATATCAGCCTAGGTTAATGTAAGCTGAAGTTATCATGTTTACAAAGACTGCAGATGAAAACATGTCAGTGTGACCTTGACCTTTTGACCTCATAATTAAAGGACAAGTCCACCCCAACAAAAACTTGATTTGAATAAAAAGAGAAAAATTCAACAAGCACAACACTAAAAATTTTATCAAAATCGGATGTAAAATAAGAAAGGTATGGAATTTTAAAAATTCGCTTATTTTCAGCAAAATAGTTATATGAATGAGCCAGTTACATCCAAATGAGAGAGTTGATGACATCACTCACTCACTATTTCTTTTGTATTTTATTATATGAAATATGAAACATTTTGATTTTCTCGTCATTGTCATGTAAAATGAAGCTTCATTCCTCCCTAAACATGTGGAATTCCATTATTTTAACATTTTGTGCTTCAGGCAAGGAGGTCCTAATTGTCAAATTCGTAAAAATTGAAATATTGTATAATTAAAACAATAAAAAACAAAAGAAATAGTGAGTGAGTGACATCATCGACTCTCTCATTTGGATGTAACTGGCTCGTTCATATAACTATTTTGTTAAAAATAAGCGAAACTTTGAAATGTCATAACTTTCTTATTTTACATCCGATTTTGATGAAATTTTCAGCATTGTTCTTGTCTGATTTTTCTCTATTGATTCAAATCAACATTTTTCTGAGGTGGACTTGACCTTTAATAGGCATCCTGGGATCCATGCTAGTATCATACACACCAAATTATATGATCCTAGGTCAAGTTCAAATGAAGTTACCGTGTCTACAAGGACTGCAGCAGGGTACATTGTACATGTACAATGAAAACATGTCAGTGTGACCTTGACCTTTGGACCTCAAAATCAATACGCTTCCTGGGATCCATGCTAGTATCATACACACCAAATTATATGATCCTAGGTCGAGTTCAAATGAAGTTATCTTGTTTAAAAGGACTGCAGAAGGGTACGATTAAAAATAATGTCCCTGTGACCTTGACCTTTGACCATTTGACTTCACAATCAAAAGGCTTCCTGGGATCAATGCTAGTATCATACACACCGAATTATATGAGCCTAGGTTAGGTTAAACTGAAGTTATCGCATTTACAACGAAAAGTTAACGGAAGGACACTGAACATGATACCATAATACATCCCATCTAAGACGTGCATAAAATGAAATTTTCAGAAAAAAGAGGAGATTCTCATACATACATGTAACAAAACCACTTAAAACAGTCACAAGATAAAGTAAAAATTTGCTGTTAAATGATCCGAAACTAACATTGAATGATTACAGCCCACTTCAACAGTAAAATTCTCACTTGCACTGTTCATGTAATTTTTTTAAAATAGGGGAATGAATTTTACCAGTCTACTGAGGCACTCTGCTTCTCTCACTTTGGTGCAGAAGTGACAAAAATATTAGAAGTCAACAAAATTTTTATGAAATGAGTCATCAACTCACACCAAAATTGAATAAAACACATATCATTTACTGTCTTGGATGTGAAAGCGAGTAATTTCGAATTTTCTATAAAAAAAACACAAAATACATCTTTATTAATTGTCACCTCATTAAAATCTGTCAAAGTCAAACTATTCAGAGCATTATAATCTTAATTTCAATACTTTTTAACTGCACCCAAAATAGAGCATTGCCTAGAATCAAATGGAAAGACCAGAAAACAGAATTCACCTTTGTCTTGCAATCTAGTTTCCATTACACTGACTTCTGAGTCGGAGAGAACTACAAGGTCCTCGCTCGGAGGTGGTGTCAACGCCTTTTCCGTTAGGCTTATTGGTGCTTCTTCCGATAATGTTCTTGAAGCATCATTCAAAGACTTGGATGTATCCTTTTCTTCTGAAACACTGACAGGACTACTTTCAGCAGAGTCTTTCTGACAAGGCTTTCTCTCTTTCACACCCATCCTTGCAGAGAGTGTACTCGAGGCATTGTCAGGTGGTGGGCTTGAAGCAATTTGTGACTGCTTTAGAAGAGCTTGCTTCTTCAGCATGTCACTTTTCTGAGTTCTACTAACACTTGATGTTGGAGCACTTTTCCTAGCACTGTGTAATCTTCTTGGACTTGCGCCTGCATTTTCTGATTCTCTTGAACTGCTGCCCTCCGTTTCTTTTGCTGAAGAGTTTTCTCCATCTATATGATTTGGTACAGAAATTTCAGTTCGATGGGGACTCCCTTTGGCAGTGTCTCCATTACCAGTTCTCGAGATAGGTACGCTAACTCCTTCAGGCTTTTTGGCAGACCTTTCCTTAGTTTGATCTACACTAGTTTTGGGAGATTTACTTCTGAGAGATTCTATTTGCTGAGACATTGTTAACACTGCTTTCCTTTTCTGTTTTTCAGTATTGGGCTTAGCTGTTTCATTAAGAGTGTCTTGAGATGCTTTGTTTGCACCAGAATTTGAAAGACCCGGTGAGGCTCCACATGGATTTGCTTTGTCATTATTTAAATTATGGTTTTGTGTAGTCCGTTCATTATCTAACGCATTGTCTTTGGAAAGCTTGGATTCTTTGCTCAATTGTTTTGAGTCCTCATCAACAGGTGTTTTTTGTAATACTGCATGATTGCTCAGCTCAGCTTTGTTAGCCTTCTTGTATGTTGATGCTAATGGTTTCGGAACGTCTTCTAGACTGGAGCCACTCTGGTGCCTCCTCTTCTGTGTATTCTGACTCGGGTACCTCCCTTGACGGTCTTGGAACCTCATGGCTCCATCCCGGTCTCCCTGAGGAAATCTCTCATATCTGCTATGTTCACCAATAGCTTCCTCAGGGTAAGAGGAAGCCCTTCTCCCAAACTGACCCCTAGAATTGTTGAATTCTCTACTGTAAGAGTCTCTGCTCCCCCGTTTTCCATAATTACCACGTGGTGGCCAATGCCTTCTTTGCTCGTAGCGATTATCTCGCCCCCTGCTTTGATAGGAACCTGAATATCTCCCATCAAATCGACCCTCGTAGTCTCCCTGCGTAGCATTTAGGAAACTAGATTCCCTAGATGGAGGAAAGCGGCGATACCCCTCACCCCTGGGGTCTGGCCGATTCATTTTGTTCCCACCTTTTTGAGTTGAAGTTGGCATCGATCGATCTGGGGATAGAATGAAACAAGTTTAAAGTGACAAACAAAGTAAAGTATCGAAAAATACTATACAATAATGTATCAATAGTTTAGTATGTATCTAATGGAGATTTGAATCTGCATATCAGTTTTTTCATGGTTGCATATACATCTCCAGTGAAATAAAAATCCACGAAAGTATAGATAAATGTAGGTAGGGATGACGTATCTCATTTAAATGAGAAATGAAGTTTATTGCCACTGTATCTTTCTATAAACAAAAAAATATATATATTTGAGAAGATTTCTCTTAAACATGTTTAGGAAGAGGATTAAAAACACAATGTGTTTCAGATGTAATTTATCGAAGATCTACTAGATTTTTTTTCTGGTATCTTTTTCATTGGATGTTCTGTCTTTATACACTACATCCTGTAAGACGGCTTCATACTTACTTCTCGTTCTCAAGACTTTGATTCCTTCAATCCTGTATCTCAACGAGTCTCCTTTTGTTATTGTATAGTACCTGATTTAAAAAAGAATTTTTCGACAATCACTATAAAATGCACATTGTAGTGGTGTAAAGAAATTCATGTGAAATAGTAAAATAAGGAAGAATCTCCATATATCCCAGAGTGCATTATACTTCTGATGGTTATTTGTTCAGATACACATGCAAGGGAGAATGTGTGCCAAGATGTCACAGATTTTGTATCCTTGAAAAGATGCATGATTGGAACATAAATATCACAAATGGCAAAATGAATGGTTTGCACATTGTGGACATATTGCTCAAAGGGTTGAAGTTTCCCAAGGCCTGATCATATTAATAAAGGGTTGTTGTTATACAAAAGAAAGAAAAAAAGAGAAGCAAAGTGACCAAGAAAGACTAGACTTACCCACTGCCATGCTTCAAGACAAATTTATTTGAAGATTCCCTCAGCTTGTCCAAGGTTACGGAACAAGGAACTGTCAAGTGAAGCCGTTTTCTTGCATCACCATCAATGAGGGCTGTTGATGAAGGAGTCACTGTTCCGGTGCCGCTGCTACCGTTGTCAGTGTCTATGTTTATCATAACAAGTTTGTTTCAGTAATACAACAAAAGATTTGCAAAAGGACACACCTACAGCACATCAGTAATCCTTAAATAACAACATTCACAATACCATGTCATGTACCAATCAATTTGAATGAATGGATTACAACAGGATGTGTACTTGAGTACAGCTTAATCTCTGTCTTAATCCATTCATGACAAGTTCCCATTTCTAAGACTATATATTACGTAGTAAACGGTTCTCCTTTGTTCCAAGTTTAACAACCCATTCAGGTTCCTTTTATACCTTATACTGTAAATCTGTAATGGTAACTTTGCCAGTATCGTATCATCCGTGGAAACCTTGATATAATCGGACAATAAGCATTGTTGTAATGGCAGTTATATTTCCATAAATTACCATAAACACCAGATGAACTTTCAACGAATGCAACATGGTTCTAATTTCTCCCTTTTTATTAACTGGTGAATATAAATATGAAATCTACTTTGAAGTAAAATCCTGTATATGCTCAGATTCTTGTTCTCATGAACTCACCATAACTTAATAGTGACAGCTGTGTGGTACTCATAACATATTATCAAGCCCTTTTCAGTATATTTCAGACATGTACATGTATTATATTCAGCAATTTAATTTTGGTGTACCCCAAGGAAAGCTGAGTACACCAATTTTTATTTATTATTATTTTGTGTACAATAAGAGAAGCTTAATGAAATACTAGTTTAAACAATAAACTGTATGAGGCTAAGTTTTAGATATGATTTCCTCTTTCATTTTATATTCACTTCTATTGTTGCGAAAGTATTATTGAATCATCTTTGAGACCCTGAGTGTGAAGATTGGTCCCAATCCTGGACTAGCTTCAAGGGTTGATGCAGGATGAGAGAAATGTTGCATACTGCCATGACTTGTTCAGATTAAAAGATTATTATGTGCAGTCATTTTACGGGAGATTAAAAAAGCTAGATATCACGTGAGCAAGAAAAGTTTGAGATTACTCTAGTGGTGGCTTGTTTAAAGCTTGTGTATAGTTTTGGTAAATCCACCAAAATGCACCTATCACTATTCCAATTCATTGCTAGCTAATATGAATGGATATGCCCTATAACAGTTATGATGTGGAGGATATGAAATGAAAATGTGTTTTACAGGATAAATTTTGCGATTTTACATGGAAATTTAACTTGATCGGGTCACCCGATCAAATTAAAATATCTGTGTGTTTTTGTCTTTCAATTAAATCCTATTCCAAATCATGGAATGGGCTGAAACTTTCAAGATATGTTCTTTGTAACTTTTGGATATCTAATCACTAAATTTATAAGATAAGCGCTTGAATGCCCATTTTTTTAAATTTAAAACAAGCATCGCCGAGAGAGGGCGCTATATATCCAAGATTTGAATATTTGAAATTTTCTCAGAGAAGAGCAGTTGGAAAAATATTTAATGGTCTCTACGCTTCAGTAAGACTGTCATATTAGATGATATTCGATTATCAATCACATTATTGACCCTTTACCAAAGCTATACACAGGCTTTAAAAGAAATGAATGGACTACCAGACACCCCCATGCACCTTGCTAGTACTTACTTCTTGGCATCCTCACAGGAAGTCGTGCCCATGAGTGGGCCTATGATCCTGGTGTCACAACCTGAAAAGATAAAAAGATGAGAAATGAAATATAACGGCCAATACAATAATGGTCAAAATGGTCAAACCAAATAAATACTCTACGCGCTGCAGATCATATAATCCCAAGTGAAGTGACAATTTGCAAAGAGCAATCTGACATTTTCGTCATATCCGGAGCCATATTCAACACAGTACATGAAAAAAAACACCAGCATGCATACATGTATACAAAACTGCACTTATTCCAGACAGCACCATACATATATGCATGTTCTTGAGAGTATATGTACACTCGTGCTGCACAATACTGCAAAAGTACCATCGTGAAAATGCTGGACAGCATTGGAGTTGTTCTCAAACTGCTAAAATTGTCAAGTGAAAAACAATCCTTGAGAATTGTCCTCAAATTCCTCCAAAAAATGATTCATAAACCCTTTTCTGAAACTACAGATTGTAAATTTCAACAAGAGTTCAGCCCTGTAATGTGGGCTTTGTCACTATCATGCGTCGGGACACATGGGTGCTTACAGTGTACATGAACATCAGACAACCAGGCGCTCAAAAAAGAAAAGAATTCTGGACTGCTAGTTGACAGAGAATCTTTTGAATTGACTCTGCGTGATTAATGTCTTTCATGTGATTTTATTTTATGTCAAAACATTTATGCTGTCATCTGCAAATACTTGTATCATTATTCATTGTTTTAGATATCTTGGGAAGAATTCCGCATGGGTCCTTTATGTTTTTGTGATAATGGAAAATACAAACGATCTTTGCTTGTGCAAGGCTAGCGAGGTGATTGTGCGTGCATGATAGGATGATTAAAGTAGGTTTTCAATATGTATTTTCTTTTACAAGTATAATGAAAGTTTATTACAGGCGCTGAACACTGAACTCCTGCAGCTCAAAATTTGGAATGAAATTTGAGCACCCGGCCGGACCCCCAGGAAAGAAAGTTAGTGCCGAGCCTTGGATAAACAGTAGGAACAGAAATTTTGTAAACCTAAATCTAGAATGTGTAATTACATGTACACGTAAATATATTTCTAGTGAAATTTGTTGAATGTTAGAATTGAAAAAGCAAATTTTGGATCATAAGCCTAACTGTTCATCATTGTCCCTTTACATACATGTAGGAAAAAACAATTTTGAATCAAATTCTAAAGAGTTTTACAGAAGCAGGAGGTATAAAACCTGCTATGTTTATGTCACTACTTAGGACCATGAGAAAAGTATGTTACATGTAAGATAGGGCGTACTACATGTAGTCAGAAATCTTTAATTCAAGGATGGCATACCACAAGGATCAATACTTGACCCTATATTATCTGCAATGTAATTTGTGTCACCTGATGACCTATGACGATTTCTCTGGCACAGCCCTGTGCAGATGACACGTTTCTGAGATACAAAAGCTGAATTTATGATAACATGTATCATTCCACATTATACATTGAAAATGTATTCGCTTTTGGTGAAAAAAAATTGTCCTACATTGTTTATGATAAAGCTTTTGTTAGCCAAACTTATGATTTTCTCAAGCAGTTGACTAGCTACATGTATGTATTTCTAGTGAAATTAGATGTTATAATTGAAAGAACAAGCAAACTTCTGACCATACATGTATTAAAGACTAACTGTTCATCAGTGTCCCTTCACATACATTAATTACGCTGCTTTAGAGCTAGATTAATGATCAGAAAATATGATTTTGTTGCTGAAATGTTAATGAAAACCATTCACAGATGGGGAAGAACCTGCGAATATGTTTGAAGCCGCCAAGCGCAAAATATTAATCCCGCGACAGGATTTACAGTATATAGTACTTACTTTGAAAAATGTATTCGCTTTATTTTGAAAAAAAAAATATTCCTACATTCTGTTCATGATAAGCTTTTATTAGCCAAACTTAAAGGATTTTCTCAAATGCTTGACTAGCAGATTTCCCCTTTTTCTACTTTTTTTATGATAATCTTCTGTTAAGTTTCATAATGCAATGTTCATAACAAAAATACATTTTTTAGGGCTATGTAGGGGGCCCATTCACAAAAGTTTTTCAGTTACTGATGGGATTGTTCTGCTCAGGATAATAAATTATTGAATGAATTTATTGAAACTGAATCGCACTGAAGACTTTGAAGAAATGTCATCTAGAATTGATTGTTTAAGCATAATTCAAATGTAAGTACCGTATATTACCTGATAATATAATGCACATTTTTAAGAATCCTCTTTTTTTATATCAGCAAATTATTTTCCTGGCCAATCATATTACCAAATATGTTCTTTCTAATTTTGTTGTACTTGCTGGTGATGCTCTCATTTTTGAGAAAATAAGTTTTAGGAACATTATGCATCGAGCAGATGAAAACCAGACTTAAAGCCATATATTTGGTTTAAAAGGGTCAATAATTTAGTTCAATTACCATCGAGTATTATCATTGACTGCAGTACATCACTGCAGTCATAAATAGTGTTGTGAGTTCGAATCCTAGCCATGGCATGTTTTCCTTCAGCAAGAAATTTATCCTCACTGTGCTACACTCTACCCAGGTGAGGTGAATGGGTACCCGGCAGGATTATATCCTTGAATGCACGGAATGCCAGTGATGGTAGCTTTCGAGAGCTAAAGCTGGGGTGATAATAACAGCGCTTTGTATCCTCAGGCAAAAAGCGCTTTATAAATCCAGCTATTTTTATTATTGTAGTAGCCGTTTGATCAATTCCCTGTAAAAATGTAAATATTTAAGTCAAACATATATAGCACCCTCTCTTAATGATATTTTAATTTTCCTTTAAAAGGGCTCTTAAGGCATTTAGCACACAACCTGATTTGATATCAAGAAGTTCCAGATAAGAAATGCAATAGGCGCTTGGAACATTGAACTAGAGATGTTTTAAATTTATCCTGTAAACCCACTTTCAATTTATATCTTTCACATCATTACAATTTTAAGGCATACACATTACACAAATTGGAATGATAGCCAGTTTGGGGGGATTTACCAAAGCAGAAAAGAAAAGTCTGAAGTTGCCTCAGAAAGTCATTTCAAAAGAACATGTACTGCATTTTGGTTACAAATTGATGAAATATACATAAATTTGAATCTTCAGGGAATGCCAATCTTCAGAGCACTTAAATGAAAATTCTCCCATCTAGATCTAGTTCATACCACAGCAAGTATCAAACCTGAAAGATGAGACACGTAACCCTCTTCTTTTAAATTTTGTCTTAGCTTCAACCCATATTTTGCATGGGAAAGAGGAATATTTTTCTCCCCCTCTTAATTATAGACCAACCCTATTTTTATGCATAGATCAAGACCGGGGGGGGGGGGGGGGGGGTCTCTGTGTGCAAAAAAAAACCCTACACAAGTTTTTTGAGGGCTCCATTTACCCATTTTGGCCCCAAAACAAGTTGCCAGAATTATGACCCCCAAACAATTTTGTCTGTGGCCCAAACACTTTTCAGAAACAAGAAGGAAGAAGCCCTGGGGAGAAAACATACCCTTAACACATTTGGCTGGTCTTTAAAAACAAGCTTTTGGGAAAAAATATACCCTAAATATGTTTGACCATTGACCAGCCTTTCAAAACCACTCTTTTTTGAAAATCTGTGTTTTTGATACCCCTCAGAAGTGCACGCACGGCCCGCATCAAAAACAGAAAAAAAAACACCCCTTTCAAAGTTTCAATATGTTTTTGGTCACGTATGTGTACAGCAATATATTTGACTACTAGCCCCTCCATAAAGGCGACCTAGATCTAATTTTTTTTTTATTCCAGATAGGTAGACTCGAAATTTTATTAAAATACATAGGCCTATATATTCCTCTGCACTTCCAACATCCCTCCAGTACATCCCCTCCCTGCTCCCTTTAATTCCGGTATTCCCCATCACACCACTTTCAAAACCACTTCCGAGGTCCGTTTTGAACCTGGCTATGTACCGTCCATCTGTAACATTACTCGTTAGGCTACTGCAGCTGCTGCTGTCCCAAGCAGACCTTGCTTAGATCTGTCTTGCATGAAATAAACCTCGAAAATTCATGTATATATCTACACACAAATCACTAAATTTGCAGCTCATGTTTATTGTTGCGAATAGTCGTGTTCTTAACATTAAAAAAACAGTAACAACAGTTAATAATATATATGACAAGCAGCCAAGCTTGTTTGAAATTAATTAGGGCTTAAATTGAATTGAGAATGTTTGCAGCATGCAGTTCATGAGTTTGGTGGATGGCTACATTGTACATGAGAAGAGTCTAATGTTATTGTTAGATAGTCTAGATATCAAGCCTACAATCTAGATCAAAGTAATTTCACATTTTATTAAAGTCGGGTGCTCTGCCAAGTGCCGTCATGGCCGTGTACTCCTGGGCCCTGGCCTGGCCCTGCCTGCCGGACCGCTGCCTGACGTCCATCCATGGCCATGCACGGCAGAGCAGCCGAGCCTCCTCACACAGTCGCAGAACCACTCGGTGGTGCAATGCATTGCACGCGGTATGCATTTGTAATGTATTGGAAGCGCGTTGGCGATATAAAGCGATGCGATAGCCGAATGATAAATTAGCGCTCATGACTTGAAAATTAACTGAATGAAAAATGGTAGTCCCAATAAACAATCCAAACACCCACACAAATACATCAATGTAAATTGACTCACCAGGAGCACGGCAATTGCATTTTTTGTCGATAATAAAAATACGAACTACCCGAAGCTAAGTCTTAAGAATCGGATTCCGATGTTCGCGTACAAAAAGCTATGGTAGCTGCAAATAATAAAAAAAATAATGCGAGTTAGATAGAGCGAGGTGCGCTGCTGAGCTGCGCGAGTAATACTGTACAGTCAACAAAAAAGGGGGGTAACGGTATTACAGTCACACACACAGCGCCTTCCATCATCATCATCGAACAAAGTTGTAAACATCCCTCACATTTCTTCTCGGCTTAGCCAATTTTTTAACGGACAGCCGGTTTGGGTAGGCCCACCGATGTCAAATCTGTTACGAAGTCTACTATAGAACATTATTATCCCACACCCAGCATAATTACTCTGTAATAAACGCGTTACGCAGACATGCGATGTGATATGTTTTACACAATATTTCTTCAACGTTGCAGCTTAGATGTATACATCGAGGGTCTTTACATGTCTGGCAACAACAATCCAATGCCGTCTTGCAATTAATCTATTAACTCAGACGTTGTTTCGTTACTATATTGTCCCAACGTAAGTCGGCGGTACGCCAAATGCCTTTTTGTTTCATCGTTTTATAGGAATTAACGATCCTCCAACGCAACGAGAAATGTTATTCCCATAAACATGTTCATTGATGTTAACTGTCAATCTAGCATGGCTCTTCTTTGTGTAGTGCGGGCCGATGTGTTTATGGTACATGTGTTGAATAACTATGCGAATGTCTTGAATAACTATGTAAAGCTTGACAATAAAAAGGGGAGGGAAAAGCTATAGTGAATCAACATTCTATTATATTTTTGGCGTATGGGAAATTTCGGAAACACGTGAGTACGTCAACGTTACTCCAACGTCGTTTGCCAACGATATATCAACCTATATGCCGTGTTATCGTTGCTTCTCCAACAATAGACCAACAAACCAGTTGGTGTGTCGTCACCGTGCCGTCACGTCGCCTATCCAACTTTCCAATCCTCTTCCCAACCTCCCGACACTCGCATCATTGTTGTTGGTCCAACAAGCAACCCGTTTCCAAAGGTGTGCCATCGTCACCTGTCTTTCGACTTCGCAAACATACTCAGTTTCCAACGTTGCTAATATATACCATTGTTGGTTACCCAGAGAGAAGTCCACAAAGAAGTTTCTAATGTTGAACCATCGTCACCTATCGACTTATTCCCATCTACTTGGTTCTCAACGTTGTTGGTTACCCAGAGAGAAGTCCAACAAAGAAGTTTCTAATGTTGAACCATCGTCACCTATCGACTTATTCCCATCTACTTGGTTCTCAACGTTGTTGGTTACCCAGAGAGAAGTCCAACAAAGAAGTTTCTAATGTTGAACCATCGTCACATATTGACTTATTCCCATCTACTTGGTTCTCAGCGTTGCATGCGAATATAATAATAAGCCAGTCCGTAGTTCCAATCTGCGCATTATCAGACATGTCAGAGGAAGGTCAATTGTACTTCAGTGACATGGTGGTTTGAAATTCAATTAGATAAGCACCAACTTTGATGTCATTATTATTCATATATTCTTTTAGATTTTTTTTTTCATTTACATCCACAAAAACGCAATGCGTCCACGAACGACAGGTATTTTAGTTTGCCAAGCACATTGTACTACATGATAGGCCTATAATAATTTAAAGAAGAAATGCAACAAAAACCTTCAAATAGATTGAGTGTTCATTGATGTGCTATTCTAGTCACCTGGTCTATTCAATTTCTTCATCCTGCTATGTAAGGCATGCTTACGTGATATCTTGCTTTGAAATCTGCCTATAATGAAAGAAAGGAATTTGACCGAAATTGTCCATGAAGGACCTATGAACTAGTCTATTGTTTGCCGTCCAACGGCTCTCTATATCAAACCAGTTTCCGACGTTGTGTCGATCATCGTCACATGCCCACCTAGAAAACTCAAGTTTGGTTCATTCTTGTACTATAACATAATCTTCTACGCAACGAGAATCTTACCCATCCCGGGTGCTTGGGGTGGGCGCCCCCCCCCCCCCCCCCGCTAAAAAATATAACAAAGGGAAGAGAGAACGGTGGAATATGATATCTTTTAAATATAATGTCAAAATGACTTGTATCACAAAATTTTGTAATGAAAATGTCGAAATTTTTACTCGCTCGATCGCTTTCGCGGCTTTCTAATTAATTTTGCCCGATACGACGAATCTAGCCCCCTCAATCCCCTTTGTCTCATTGCCTACTGAGACCAATTTATATTAGACCAAATGGCATTACAACTAAATGTCTAATAAAATCAACTATAGATGTACGAGATCGACCAATACGAAAGATAACCTTTTTAATTGGCGGCTGTTTGATGGTTAGTCCAAAAATAGATTAAAACCTCTATGAAACTATTCAAAATGTCATATATGGGGTGTGTTTTTAAGTCCAAATCAAAGCACCCTTTCGGCAATACCAAGGGGCTTCGCAGGGGCGGATCCAGCTTTCGCCAATAGGGGGGGGGGGCCAAAAAATATTTTGATCAACATTTTTCTCGATTGGCCGCTACAATCTGGCTTTTTTTGTTGGTTTTTCAGGGGGTAGTCCTAACTAAACACTGAAGTTTTAAGTATAATATTATGTTAGTTTTTATTGCTATAAACAATTTAAGGTACCTCATGTGGTCTTAATATTTAATGCGAGCGCGAAGCACGAGCTCAAAATCTTTGATATTCTATGTCCTAGAACTGAACATTCAAAGCAATTTTTATAATCATGAACAAAGATAAGTATCCAACTAAACAATGCGAGCGCGAGCCGAAATTTTATCATATAGTAACGTGAAAAGTGACTCAATTAGGACTGTTTATAGTGATTAATGAAGAGGATACAAGTATCACCAATTAAATAATGAGAGTGCGAAGCGCGAGTTCAAAATTTCTGATATTCCGACCTGAATAAAAATGAACAGTCTAAGCGCGTTTTTATTTAAATAAACAAGCTGTGTGTCTCAAACAATTAAATGCGAGCTCGAAGCATGAGCTTAATCATTTGATATACTGACATGATAAAGGAGCATTTTGACAAATTTTGGTAAGAATTTCTAAAAAGTAAAGTTTCTCACAAATCAAACAATGCGAGCACGCAGCGCGAGCTGAACATTTTGATACACATTAACAATTTGTGTAAATCAAACAAAATAATGAAAGCTTGATGGGCGAGCTAAAAAATTGTGTGCAAATTGATATCAGAACTGGATATATTGTATATATATTGGTTATATATTAGTGTCATTTAACCCTCTTAAATGGGATTAATTACACAGGCAATGCGAGCGCGAAGCGCGAGCGAAAATTTTTATATAAAGTCTATTTTCCAATTCTTCCCCTCACCTTTTTTGGTTTCCTTTCGGGGTCGGGCCGGTCGTTACGAGGCTGTAAATTACACATAATTGGTAAAATACCTCTTTCTGACTTTTTTTTCTGTTTTTCGTAGTTTCTATCAAGGTAAAGAGTACACTTTTTTCTACAGGTTGTCAAAAATAGGGGGCCGGGGCCGGCTCGACCCACTCCTGGATCCGCGCCTGCTTTGGACGAATGGGGGTGGAACGGGCCCACGGGTTCCAGTCAACATGTCCTAACGCTCCAATTAAACGCAACCTTTCGGCAAAACCAGAGGAACTTTGACGATTTAGTGCCGGGGTTCCCGCGCTACCCACCATTTCGGTGCAAGCTGTCGGTATATTTCTGTACACTATATGATTCGGGGCTAAAGGACACGTCGCAAGTAGGCCGAACTAACGTGTTTGAGAACGTGCAACTCACATAATATAGACCAAATTAGCTTATGAATTCGGCCCTTAAAAATTAATACTAAATTTATTGGGATAGCCCCCTTCGATTTGAAAGAATTAATTATATCGCGCCAAATCCACTACACTGCTCAAGGCACTTTTGAAGAAATTATGAAAATTAAGAATAATTAAGAGAAATGTTTTAAGGTAATGTTTCAAAGTTTCGGAGGTCAAGCACTGTTTCATGTTTTCAGGAAGGTTATTCCATACTTGGATGAGTGATCTTCCTACCCCCTCCCCGGTTTTGGAAACTTTGGGGGTAACGAGAGAACTGGAAGAGGAGGAATGTAAGGATCTTGAAGGGGTATAGCTTTTGATCAGTGAAATGAGGTAATGGGGAGAAGAGCCATGGACGCAGTAGAAAATTAACAACAAAATCTTGATGAGCACAATTACGTTGTTTTATACAGGGAGCCAATGTAAGGATCTTCAAATAGGAGTAGGCCTACTGTGAGTGCGCCTGATGGATACAGAGAAACAATGCGAGCGGCAGCATTTTGAAGTTTCTAATAGCTATCTCTAGGTCGGCTGCTTGACACAAACCTACCAGTAGGTCACACACACACATAGGCTTTGGAGTCTAAGTCACCATTCATTGCTTGACCATTGTTCATAGAGAAAGAACTGTTTGCTAAAGTGACAAATTTGAGTCTATACTTCCAGACTAGCTATCTGTGACCTAACTTATCTCCAACGTAGCGCGTCTGGGCAGGTTGAAAAGGCCTATCGCGAAACAGATTTGAGCTATGCGGTTGCTGACCATGCAAAATATACTATCAGAATACTGGTTATTTTTATACGCTTACTAATAGACCAACTTGTACGCGTTTATTTGCAAAATGTGAGGGCCTGAAGTCCCCACTTCGAATAGCGGCCCTGTATAATAGTGTTCTACCCACATGAATAGGCCTATTGTATGAATGAAAACTAGCGCAGCAAAAATCTTTATAGAGCGTCTATCATTGGACGCTCCTCGGTGGCAACGCCTTCGCGTGGAGTTCATCACGACGTAGGGATAATGTCTGCCCCAATTGAAGTAATTATCGTGACTGCTAAGCTGTTTGGGGGAACGCGAATCTATAAATGTTGCCCAGTGTTTGTCGATTGGGTTTGCTTTCTATCCAGGATATCACGTGGCTAAGTGGCAGGGTCGTGAGGGTGGTGGTATAGTGGCCATGACAAGGGACGGGTCATGGACACTTACCGCGCAGGGTGGGTTCGGTGGGTTTACGCTACCGATTTTAGAAACACTGGGGTATGTACCCATGTACCTTCCAATCTAATTAATTGAACACTTTTTGGCATCCACACACGTGATCGAGACGGTGCCCGCCCCCCCCCGGAATACGGTGAAATCGACAATACATGCATGATGCAGTTGTTTCACTTTAAACCATCTGCATGCGTTACTCCATTATGACGACAAGAATAATTCCGTGGACAATTAAGAATTAATTGAATCACGTGGTACTTCTGAAGTAGGAATAGCATATGGTTGGAAATAGATAGTCGGATATATCCTGTTTGTAAACGCGCCAAAATCGATGGCTTAATTTCCCCATACGGGCCCCATGTATACGCGCATGCAGAGCACAACTCTGTTTAATATCCGATGTATATTAAATGCCATTTAGGGTAGGCTACGTTCAGCGGGAACTGCACATCAACGGGACAGACGTATCCCCATACTCCGGTACGGGCGCAGGATTGGAGCTGTGATATTCCTTATTTCTTTCTCTGTCATCTCATCCTAGGTTTTACTTGCATACTTGTTGTAGGTCTTTATAACATATTTTCAGTAAAAGCCCCTGATTTTAAAACTGAGAGACACACCTACTTGACTTTAAATCCTAGTACATGTAGCTATATATCCTATAAAAAGACATAGAAAAGAAAAAAAAGAAGAAAAAGAAATATATTTTTGAATTTTACTTTTTTCATTTATTTTTTAAAGAAAAAAAAACGTTAAAAATCTAATATGATGGCGAAAATAGTCAAATTTGACTGGTTGCCAAATAAAAATAAGAACCCCCACCCCTCCATGGGGGTATACGTAGGGGGAGTCAAGCGTTTAAGTAGTACCATCTGTCATCAAGAACGAAGCTTCTTATGGAATGTAACTGATGTGGGATATCAAACCAGTATGTAGGCCTACGCTTCTTCAAAAATAGTAGGCAAATGCCTACATTTGGCCTATGTACTTCATTTATGATAAATCATTCCACAATTTCTTTGTGTGTGTGTGTGTGTGCAAAACCGTGACCTTTTCTATGTAATTACAGGCTAGCTACGTTCAGATACGAGAGAGCGTGAGACGGATGTTGTGAGAACGAACTGACGCGCGACGAAAGAGACTATACTTACTTGCATGAATCACGGAATTTTTTATCACGAGTGTATCGCATGCAATGACGTCATGATCGATCGAGGGACTGGTGTTAATAGAAGGTCAAATATTTCTGCGGTGCAAAAGCAATAAGGGCCCGGCGGCGTACATGATTAGACTACCTTGGCCCTCTGCACATGCTACGAGACAGGGGCGGAAATCTCTCCCAAAAGGTAGGGGGGACAAGGGGCTAGGAAATTCGACAAGCAAAAAAAAAAAAAAAAAAAAAAAAAAAGGTTATCATCCCCAAAGTAAGGTAATCTCGTCCTAAAATTATACTTTTATTTAGATTTTGAATGATGCATTTCTTACCATCATAAAAGACCACAAATAGTAGGGGGACCTATGATATTGTGTCCCCCCTACTATTTTGAGTAGGGGGGACACGTCACCCCCCCCCCCCCCCCATTTCCGCCCAGGCGACGAGATGATCATTGCGCATTGCAAATTATTCTGCCAATAAATTGGCTTAAAGGACTAGTCCATCCCAACAAAAAAAATTTATCTGAATGAAAATAGAAATATGCAATATGAGCATAACAACGACGTCACTAGGTTGTGCATATCTGTTTGGTTTAAAATTAGCAAACCTTTGAAATGTCGATCATAACTTTATCATTTTACATCCGATTTTGACGAAATTTTCAGCGTTATGCTTGTTTACTTTTTTTTTCTTCTTTGATTCATATCAACATTTTTCTGAGGTTGACCGTCCTTTAAAGGAGGCCAGTTCGAAGATCCTGGTCGGAGTTACAATCTTGGCATTCATGTGCAGATCGACTGATACACGGGTCATATTTACTTACACCCATGATACTATGGAGAATCGACTGACATAGCACCAAATAATTTATGAGGACTGGCCGGGTTCCAACCACCGATCCTCATTGATTATAAAGTGTGATTGAAATTGTTTGTCCCTGCTCGCAGTTGAATAACGCATTCTATTCAATTCATCTATTTTCAATTACGATTAAAAGAAATATACAGAGGAAAACATGCGTGTATAATAACAAAAGAATTACATTACATGTACATAATACAGTACATGCATGGACAGAGATTTAAAAAAAAAAAGAATGGAATTGAGGATTACTCCCAAAGAAAGTTTTGTCGAGGCAGTAGTCCAATAAGAGAAAGTCAAACAATTAGAGATTTAAGAACATTTTTGAGAAAGGGATATGAAAAGAAATTGAAATACAATTAAATACAAAATAATATATGCAAATACATGAGAATACTTTGGAAAATACATTAAAAATACAAAGCAAGGATCTTGGCCCAAACAATCAACAATCCGATTCCGAGAAGTGAGATAAAAAGATATAATATGAATCCTTCTTAAATACA
Organism: Lytechinus variegatus; assembly: GCF_018143015.1. Taxonomy (NCBI): domain Eukaryota; kingdom Metazoa; phylum Echinodermata; class Echinoidea; order Temnopleuroida; family Toxopneustidae; genus Lytechinus; species Lytechinus variegatus. Next base: position 19,707,458 of record NC_054749.1, read on the forward strand.
TTTTGAGAAGGCGAACGTAGATTCTATTAGGTAAGGGAGTTCCAGAAAGATGGGCCTGAGTGCCTTATGGATTATACTAATGAACTCTTTATTGACAATTTCAATGCTTTACATGTGAATGGAGGCTTTCACTTTTCAAATAGGGATTAGCAATAGTACAATGATCTGTTTTAAAGCGTCGTCTAAGAGCGCAAAAATAGTTATCCATATTTTAACCGCTGCACACATAATATGGCATATGTGATGTCAGAATAAACCAGTTCGTAGTTACTTCATGGGCAATTTTGGTCAAATGACCATCATTTCTTTTATCATGATAAGCAGATTTCAAAGCAAGATATTACGTAAGCTTGCCTTACATAGCAGGATGAAGAAATTGAATAGACCAGGTGACTAGAATAGCACACCAATGAACACTTAATGAAGGTATTTGTTGCATTCCAAATTTGAATGCATATCTCAGCATGTTGCACAATGTACTTGACAAACTGAAATACCAGTCGTTCGTGGCAGCATCGTTGTTTTTTGTGGATTTAAATGAAAACGACAATTCAAAAGAATATATGAATAATCAAGACATCACAGTTGGTGCTTATCTCATTAGATTTTATAGCACCATGTCACTTTAGTACAAATGACCTTCTTCTGATCATGCGTAGAATCTTTTGATCATGCGCAGAAAGGAACTACGAACTGGCTTATTCATTTGCGTCATGGGCTACTCACTAGACTCCACATTTTTATTTTTTAATCGTGACGAAATGTTGTCTTATCTTAAAGCATTTTAAACATTTAATGCCTTTATTTTAAGGGCAAATGTACTCTACAAAAATTTGGTTTGAATAAAATTGGAAAAACAAACTAGCATGACATTGGAACTTTCCAACTAGTCTTAGCCTCCACAAAGTTATCTTTTCTAGTCGAGACAGAAAACATGTCTTGTCTGAAGGAATAAAAAAAATAACTTGCATAGTACTGAAATTTTCATCTCTGAATATTTCATGTAAGGTACAGGTTATGGCATTCTTAAAGATTCACTTAAAAAAGATAAGAACCAATAGCGCCATCTCGAGTCCTCAACTACTCATACCCGGCCAGTTTCCTGACCCATAATGCTAATGTAGGGTAGTAATATAGACCCACTTGAATGGTAACATGCTAACTTATTTAAACCACAATAATTATGTTCTCAAGTATAAAATAGTTACTTTTCTTCTCAAAACATTTCAATTTCTCTATACAAATACAACTATAAGTCAATTTATTTTCTGTAGTATTAGAAGATATCTAAAAACGTATATTTTAAGACTATATATTCATAACACACAGTTAATTAGAAACCGCACACAGTTCACTCCCCCTTTTTATTAAAGGTCCCCTTGACATGAAAATACAGGATATGTTAATGGGTATGAGTCTTTATTTCACCAAATCATGTCCTGTCGATCGGGTTTAAATGTGCATCATATAATTTCAATATTTTTTCTAATTTCATTTGTCTTGCTATTGTCTTCAATATGCTATGCCCCGCCTCCGTAAAATTCACTAGATTGCCTCTCGATCGTGATATCACAGGAGGTATAAATATTAAGCATAACAATACACAATGCTATGCAACTTGCCATAGCTATGTGCTATTAACAACAATCACAAGTCTTCATACAATACCACCTCACAAGCACAAACTAATACCTCGGTCACATTTGCTCTACGGCGGCCGTACGGCTAGTCGAAAACATCGTTTTATTCATTTTTATTCAAACCACCTATATTCAGTTGTCACAAAAAATGATAAAACGGCTGTTTTCGACTCGCCGTACGGCCGCCGTAGAACAAATGTGACCAAGTTATAAATGACAGTTAGAATGGTTGCTATGCAGGTCTTAGTGTTGTTTGAAGACTTGTGATTGTTAGCAATGGCACATAGTTATGGCAAGTTGCATAGCATTCATTGTGTATTGTTATGCTTTCTGCCTCCTGTGACATCACAAGAGGCAAAAATTGATATGGGGCGGGGCTAAGTACACTGAAGATAAATGCAAGAAATATAGAATAAAAAAATATTGAAATGATGCACATACGTATACTGGAAGAATTGGGTGTAGCGGTTCTGAGTCTTGCCTGGTTATCAAAGGGTCGTGTGTTCGAGACCTACAATAATTTATGATCTATTGTCCTTTGGCAATAATTACGCGTTAATCCAAAATTTGACACTCTTCACCCAGGTGTCAAATGGGTACCCGATAGGATGCGAAAGCATAGTCTGCCTAGCAATCTAGTCTTGGAACTCTTGTTGGAATGCTCTCAAGCAAACGGAGAAAGTACATATTTTGTATGGAAGCATGTCAGGGTAAAATGAGCGAGGTCATATCTGTAAAACGCTTAGAGACGTCGTTCAGCTATTTATTAAACGCTATATCAAAGCGAATTATTATTATTATTAATGCATATTATAATCAATACAAACGTCAAGTGAAAAATAAAGTAGGTTATGCAATCCCCCCCCCCCCCTGACAGGAATACAAATACACCGTACACTCGAACTCGTTGGACTTTGAAAGACAATTACGCCGTGTCAAGATTGAAGCAACGTCGGAAACTTGGTTGTTCGAGGGTGGTGGTAAAGGTACGAGGTCACGACATCGGTAACGTTGGAATTCTAGAAAACTGATGGACAGATGACGATAGTAGAGCATTTGAGACTGGTTTGATGAAAAGTCGTTTGACAACAGACATAGATATCACTAGCCCAGCCCGCATGTTGTATGTTAAATTGATGATCCAAATCTTTTCAAAGATTTGAAGACTATGGATTTTATTTTAACAATTAAGGGTAATTAAGACAGCGAATTTTCAACATAGCGAACCAAAGGATCAAACCGCATGCTTCAGCCATTTCATTTCTTTTGTCCAAAATGGTTCTCGAATTATCACAAGAACCATTCTTGCAAACATGACCTCTCAGACGCGACGACACCTTCGGAACTTCTAGAGGAACCATCGCCATTTTGACAGCCCATCTCGAGAGTATCTATATTCTCATCTTTTTCTGTGTATAAAGTTTCCTTATAAAGAAGTATGAGGCACCATATCATGTTGATCAGACCAGGCAGCTGCAAAGGGTTTATTGAGCTGCAAGGGTTTATTGGCCAACGTTTCTTCAATTGACTCAAAAGCAATCTGGCCTATGGGGCCATGAGAATCCGTCTGTATCAGTCATTATGGTTGTTGGTTAAAACAGCTGATAGATGGAAGTTCTCAAGTATTCATATACTGTCCCAAAGCTAGCGCGTTGATAACCATCGCCTGATGGAGACAAATGCACTTACCTTTACTTTTTCCTTGTCTTTCGATTATTTCCCTAGATTTGATTACTTCTCAAGCATGCACAATCCATCGGTCATGTTGGTTGAGGTAGGTCCGTTCTGAAATGAATTAAATTGAATCAAATGAAGTTAACGTATAAAGCCACAAAAACTACCTTTCTTGCAGTTGATATCAAACAAAATCTCTATTGCTTCAATGAGTGAATATCATTTAAAAATTTAAATATGGTAAGGTTATTCAGATCAATTCAACAGAGCTCGGTGGCATTTCATGAAAATCCTTTTGTTTTGACTTATTTCACTTTTCTCTAGAAAATGTCGATTTTAGCTGACGTGGATTTACGAAAGGTACCCATACCTTTTGTGATTTCATAAACTCTGCGTACCAAACGATGTGCGCGGCGACTTTGTTGCGCGACATGCAGCCGTGAATTTTTGCAAGTGGCCAACTGAACCCCCTTCACTTGCTAAATGAGATTAGGGGTTAACACCAATGCTATGGCAAGAAAATATAAAATGAAACATGCCATGGATATGTAGATGAAAGTGAGAGTTTATTGTATGGTGTAAGCATGTATTCAGAAAGAAGGTGCATGTAAAACAAATCCATTATACTACGTTGGTTATAAAAAAAAACCTCGCTGTACGCTATACCACACAATAGTTTGTGTGTGGAATGTCAAGCATCGCAGTTTTCTATCACAGCAGCTGAAGGGGGCTATACAAGGACACAATGAGGGACAAGTAGAACTGCATGCTCAATAATCACTCAGCACTACGTAAATAAAACCATGCAATACGTCCAGTTCGCAATCGGTACTCGCTACTTCTGCATGCAACATATGGTCCATGATGACCAATGCATGAAATTTAAGCTTTGTTTTCTGCTTTATTTTGTCGTCAATTAAAACTCCCCGTGAAGTATAATTTCGACATGTTAAAAACTTTTTTTTTTTCTTTACAGACATATGACGGCAAAAAATGCAAATTTAAAGGACACTTGACTGATATCAATGAGCCACGCTACTTTTACGACCATCCATTCAAAAACCTCGGACATTAACAACGGTAACTGAATACGCCAAATATACAGAGCGGAAGTGCTCCGTATTATTACCTTTGTCCATGCGAGGAATTTTGGCCCGTGCGTGGTGCTGCTATCGTTCATAAACTCTTTGGTCGGTGCCTGGTGCGGGCCTGGCGCTGGACTGGTGCTGATAAAGTATCACCAAAAAAAAAGCCCGGGCCTGGTGCGGACCAGCGAGTTACTGAAAGCGGCAAAACTAGTTAACAAGTATTTTTTATGTCATCATATATAGAACTAGTTCATTAAACATGAATATTAATCACTTATTATCCTCCACGAGTTTCAGGTCACATGACGGTCAAAGGTCATTTAGGCTCAATGAACTTTGACCATGATGGGGTAGAAATACTACCATGTGCAGAAATTTTCCACCAACATCCGCTCATATCAGTTAATGTCAACATTACATTCCATTAATGAGTCAACATAGCCGAAAAGGACACCTTAACATAATAGACCGTAAATAGAATGAAAAGAAAATGTCTCCCCGAACTGCAGTTCAGAAAAAGCCATTTCATCTCAAGCAGGTGAAGCGTGGTCGGTAATATATTGGTCGATTTGACGAACCTAGATGTGTTCTTTCCGATATGAATATTTTTCATGTTCCTATGGGGTCCTCGATCAAGTTGCCTAAACAGAAACTTTTGGCAATTTTGCTAATTTGCATTTTTATCCAAAATGCCAATTTGCAAAAAAATAACTTTTCAATCCCTTGCCCCCATAACTCTTTTAAGGGGTTTAGAGGTGTGTAGAATCCATTCCCATTATCATTTTTGCAATATAAAGTCATCTTTAGGTCAAATTCACGATAGCCGCCAGACGCCATCTTGAAAAATCAACTTTTTAACCCTTTACCCCAGAATAATGAATAATACTTCTTTTCAGGAGTTATTTGCTATCATGTTGATTCCCTTTCTGATGTAATTTTGCAATTTAGGATTATCTTCAGATCAAAACCAATATAGCTGCAAAACGCCGTCTTAAAAAATTTACATCACGATGTTTATGTGTAGGAGCTCATGTAAGGGGATTTCAGCAAGAATAGTTTCTTTTATTCCTCCATTTTTAGTTCGAGGTGAAGTCAGATGTAAGACAGTCAGAGAGTTGTCAGATTTCTTCATTAACTGCTCATCTTAGAGTGAAACCTCTTGAGGTTTGGGTTGTGATCATTGGCGGCGGAAGCCAAAAAATTTAGAGGGTGTCCACCTGAAATTTTGGGATGGACACATGTAAAAAAAAAATTTTGACAAGCAAAAAAAAAAAAAAAAAAAAGGTCATCAACCTAAATTTTAGGGGGGGGACAACACACGTTTCAGAGGGGTCCACGTTAATTTACGGGGGGACGCAGGAAAAAAATTTGACAAGCAAAAAAAAAAAAAAAAAGTTAACAAACCAAAATTTAGGGGGGGACACGTCCCCCCCCCCCCCCCGCTTCCGCCGCCTATGGTTGTGATCCATTTCTGTTGTTCTTATCAATGCTTTTATGCTGATCCATACTTTCATACTTAAGAAACTTTAAAGTTTTATCTGAATTAAATATTTTTCTCCGTATTTTTCAGAAATCAAAGTGTTCAATGCACTGGCGCAAACCCTTGCATCACACATATTGTTCAGGGGGTGATATATTGTTCTATCCCCACTTGAAGCCATAGAATGTTACGCCAGAGATCCCGTGGTAGGTGGGCTTGGTATTTTGGGTCACCTGGCTGTTGCTCCAAATGCTTCGCTATGACTGCATCAATTTTCTCTATCCTAGTGCTTATCTCCTTGCCCAGAGGATGTGAGCTGGAGAAAGATGGTCGATCCAAGGTAGGTGAAGGAGTCCAGTACCACATTCAGACGACTCAGAGACGAGTGCTGTTGATAGCGATATCTGGGGGGAGAGTCAGTACTTGGGTCAGGATTTTGTCTTTGTCAGGCTGATGGTTAATCCAAACTCCTTACATCCAGAAATTAGGCCACTTAGTTTTACTAGGTCTTGTAGTCCCGCTTGTGTGTAAAAGGCAACGGCGTCATCGACAGACAACATAATCACGAATATACAGGAACCTTCCTGACCATTGTTTTGATACGTAGTCGGGCAATACTGAAGAGTTTCCCATCTGCTCTGGAGGAATATAGATGCATCCTGTGCAATCTCCAAATGCATACTGGAGAAGCATGGAGAAGAAGATCACAAAGAGTATCATGGCCAGAAAGCTGCAGCCTTGTTTCACGCCACTGCTCAAGTAGGGAAGGTATTAGATTTTCCATCGTTGTAGCGAACTGGGCTGTCTATATCCTCATGGAATGGTATATTTCTCTAACAGTCTTTGGGGACAGCCAATCTTCTGCAGGAGGCTAAAGACTTCTCTCCTGGCCAAGTAAAAAGGCTTTGGTCAGTCCAATGATATAAGTCCAATGAGACCTATCTAAAGATAGGTAGTTATGAAATTAACATACACCCTGTTCCTACCGGGTTTTTTGTTCGTCATTGTTCTAAAATATAATTTATTTGTTTATTTATTCATTTAAAATACAACAATGGATTCTGCGTGGCCCCAAACTTGTCAAATGAGCCTCCAGTAGAAGCAATTGAACTGACATACGCTAGGAGCATAACAAAACTCATTTCGTCAGATACATGTGCCTCAATTAAGATTTTATTTCACAGTCCACGAGGTAGCACTCGTTGGACGATTTCTGAATAATACAAAGAAAACACTTTTTAATCCAAATAATACTTGAAGTCTCTTTAGTACAAAAGTATGGATGGATATATATACATGTATATATATATATATACAACAAAAAAGTAAGTCCCCCCTAAATCAAATTGCTGTAACTTTTGAACGGAATTATTTTGAGATATGATATTTCATACGTGCTTTTCTACACTCATTAAGCAGCTCCTGGGGAAAAATGAGATCGATTGGTTGAGTCATGCATGAGTAATTAAAGATTGAATTAAAAATGATTATGTTTAAAAGTCACAAGGGTCATTTTTCAGTTTGTTCAAATACAAAGTTGGGCAAAAGTTGTTTTTTAGGTGAATTTTATGGTGTTATGCTATTTTACTATCCATCATTCAACCACTTCAGAGCAGATTTGATATCGTATGTTCATGGTTGAGTGAGCACAATGTATTGCAGGAGCTGCGGAAGCGGGGAGGGGGTGGGCTTCAGACCCCACTTTTTTCCAAAAGCATGTACAAAAATGTAGAAATGACCATACGATTGTGATTTTTTTGCATGTTCAGCCCCCCCCCCCCCCCTCCCCCCTTTGAAAACCGTTCCGCGGCCCCTGTATTGTGACGTATCATCATAGGAGTTTATGGTAGTATCTTCTACAACTTGTTAGTTCATGTTAAAATTTGACAATGTTGGTGGCTCCCCCAATTATAGGCACCTCCCCCATTATACATTTCTGGATCCACCACTGATTTATCATCTGATCCTGAGAAATTGTTAGGAAAAGAATACATTTATGCAGTATAAAGAGTATTCATTCCTAAGTTTTCGAATGTGCTTGCTCAACCATGAAAATGTGTGAAGTTCGGAAAGTGTGTGGTGATAGAAATGATGGATGATAAAAACAACAGCTATTGAAATCACATTTGAAACCGAATTTGCCCCCATTATTCACTTTACTACCCTTTAAGATGAGTCTGTGACATTGAAAATACCAATGTTCCCACTTTGATGCGTGCTCATTCATCCATGAATAAACAAATCGATTTCATTTTTGCACAGAATTTTGCCAATAGGTGGATAAACATTACTGCCAAACGACATTGCTAAAGACAGCTTTGAGAAAAAGATCCACCATATTGAATAAGGGGTTACTTATTCCATGGATCCTACTATCCATGCTTATTCTTAAACATAATTATGCACCCATAATGTACACAAGTCTATAAGAGAGGAAGTCAAAATTTCCACAATTATGAAATGGGGGTTTGTTTCATGGACGGTTTTTGTTTCTTCTGCCAACAGTTATTTCATGAAACTTCGCACATAGCTTCAGAGTAACACTATCCAAAAGGCGCGCACACCAAAATAACCATTCGATACGGCACAGAGTGGGGCCAAGGCCTTGAACTTTCTTCTCATTTGCACAATTTTCTGGTATTGTGTGCTCACTGACGTTATTAAACATCGGGATTTTCATAAAAATCAAATCAAATGAACTATGCAATGAGGTTTGTGACAGATATCCATAGTTACAAATTGCATTTTTTCCAATAATGTAAAAAATAGCTAATCACATTCCGCATGTTCATTTAAACGTGAATGTTTGATTTAACGCCTTTGAATCATTGAAGCATGTTAATTGGTCATGAACACAACGAAAAAGTTGAGAAAAGATCATTTTCAGTTACCAAAATGAAACATTACTTGCTTATGATATTTGAAAGTCGTATTTTTAGTTTTCAATAAATGTTCATTGAACCGTGAAACGATGAATACTGTTGAAGAACTCTTCCTAAAAATAACTGTCATCATATTCTATCATTTTTAATGATAGAAATGTGTAAAAAAATCCCATTGTAGCAAATTTGGACTTGTGTTTATTCAACCGTGATATTTAGCCAAAAAAGTATCGTCTTTTAGAAAGTACCTTTTACAAGCCTTCTACTATTCCTCATGAGAATGTGGAATTAGTTCCAATAAAATGGAATCAAAGTCATGATATTTGACTTGTGTCTTTTGAAAAGTGACATTTTGCCTTCTGACGGTGCTCACTGAAGCATGACGTAAAATACGTCCATAACATTTACTCAGAGGGTAGCTTATAAAATTACCTACACGCTCATGTAAAAATATATTAAAAACTCGCATTGGTTAGGAAATTATTGATGTTTGTTTAAGGGGGACTTACTTTTTTTTATGCGTATATATAACAAAAAACATTGATTAGAACACCCGACATGGATCATAGCCCAAACCTCCAAAGGTTTAATTCTACAAGTGGATGATAACATTAATGTGTAATCCGGTTGTTTCATATAGCGGTTAGTAAATTACGCACATGTCTCCGCACGCGTGAAGGACTGTAAAGTTCTAGATCAGCAAAAATTTAACCGTGGTTCTTTTCAAACTAAAATCGCAATTATTGTCAAGGAATATCTGAAAGAAAATAAACTTTATTCTTAGAAAAAAATCCAGTTAAATTTGTGGCAGGTGAAATGTGTTCCGCTCTCGTGTGCACCGGTGCACTTGCCGAGAATCGGCAGATCCGGTGCTAAGGTTCAAGGAACACATCTCCCGGCGGATCGTGTTCCACCTCCGACGGATTCAAAACCAATTTCTCTTCAGCAGATATCGCTCTTGCTATCGTTTCTCGACCTGCATGCACACGGTACCGATTTTCTTCAAAATTACATAGGACCTACCTTTTTCTAAATCTATTTTAGTAGGAAAATAAATAAGAAAATCAAACCGCCTCAACCCGGCATACATGTAAATGGTTCCGAGTAAGAAAGATATCTGCGGTTAAGAACGATACCTGCCGGTGGATAAAGTATCCGCCGGTGGAATCAGAGATCTGCCACTATACACCGGCGGTTTCATCGAGCTGTTTGCTGTTTTGCACAAGTCTAAGCACGTGTGCAAATTGGCTTGATAGTGCCTGGGAGCCAAAATCAGTAAAAGTTGAACTATAATTTTTTTAGATTATATAGGATTTTCTTGAAAAAAAAACCTCGGGCAGTCATTTTCAGATTGAAAAACAAATGGCACCCCATGTCTGCACTCATTCACTTTGCACACGTTTCGGGTATTTTGATGAGAAAGGCTGCATTATGAGACCGTCACACGAATTGCCCTAAATTCGTTATTTTTTCATCATTTTAAGTCGGATTTTTTTATGAGTACCTGCCTATGTATTGCATGTGTAAGCTCGTGCTCGTTGCGTATCTTCTTTTCCTAGAATCTTGGCTTGCTATAACACGTATATGTTCTCCACTCCCTGGGTACTGCATTCCTACAAGAGATTCAGGCATTTATATGCATTCGGCTATCGCATCCATCCGGGGGCCATTTCATTAAGCACTGTTCGTAAGTCAACAGCGACTTTAAGAAACGTTCTTGTGGCAAATGATATTCACCATTAAATTGTTCATTATAAGAATAGCGAATAGGCATTAGTGCGATGGTGCGAGATTTCACATAAGGTGAAAGAAATATGCTCTATTCAACGAGGCGTTAGCCGAGTTGAATAGAGCGTTTCTTTTTTTCACCATTGCACGAATAAGAATATTCGCTATTTGTGTTGAACATTATTTATTGTGTTGTACAATGTATGACATTCAGCCTCCCATTTGCTCGCGTACACAAGCTAAGTAGGTCTTTGTGTTGTACCAGGGAAGTGTTATCCCTGTTTGTACAATAGTGATTATGTAGCGCGTAAGAATAGATCACCAGTTGTTCTTTAAGTTATTCTTCAATTACGAAAAAACAAACACCCGCCCGGTGGGTGTTTCATAAAGCTGTTCGTAAAGTTACGAACGACTTTATACGCACGACTGGAACATGTTCTTAGGTCATAACCCCGGTCATAACTCAATTACATATGAATATATATCACATAGCGCAAGAAAAGGATCACCAGTCGTGCGTAAAGTCATTCGTATCTTACGAACAGCTTTATGAAACACCCACCTGGTACTCATTTAGAACATGGATAAGGGTGTAGACTGCCAAACGACGATAGGCTAAAGTGAGATTTGAACGCAACACTCATGATGATCATAGACAAGCTAGGCGAGAGTTAGAACCGCTACAGCACGACGGCTTTGAATTCCACTTCAATCAAAATATGTCATATAAAACAATAATGCGCTATATAAATCGAAGTGTCTGTGGGCGTTTCAATATCGGGTCATAATTTAACTGTATATCATTGATTTCCAAGCATGTCAGACGACTAACCTTTATTATGCATCGCAGATCGTTTTTTCAATCACGAAGAAACCGCATGCAAAAGGCTAAATCTACAGTAAATCATTGGTCCATTTTAACTGAAAATCATTAAAAGAACGCGTGGGATCGATAGTGCAGCGATGCATGGCAATTACAAAAGGCCGAACAAAAGAAGGCCCGTGATTGTTCGCAGGGAGATGACACGCTCCTGCGACATTTCATGGTCTTGATCAGAGGGCATAGGCACTAGCCTACCTAATGGGAGGGGGTCAGACTGCTCCCTCCCCTGACGAGTCACAACTAACGCAGGGGATATATCCCTGCCCCCCCCCCTGATGATTTTTTTTTTTGCTTGTCAATTTTTGTTTCTGGTACGAAATGTCCTTTATTTGCGGTTGAAGACTTTCGCGGACGAAATATCCTCCAAAACATTTCCCCCCCCCCTTCTGGAAAATCCTAGCTACGCCACTGGGCATAGGGTTAGGGTTGTTATTGAGTTTTTACTTCAGAACAATGTAAGGGTAAGGATTGGGGTTTATGTAGTTTAGGTTTGGCTTAATGTGAAGATTTTCCATCGGAGCAATCGTCGCCGGATTAAAAGTAATTGAAACCCGCGGGGAACCCAAAAGCATGATATTCTTAAGGCCACCGCACACCTTACGACCCGACTGGTCGGCGACTGGCTTGCGACTGAGTGAGGGGAGATAAATCGCAAGGCAGTCATAAGCCTCGACACCGCACACCTTGCGATCCGATCTGCGACTCACGCATGCGCTTTTTGCTTTTTGGGTCGTAAGGTGTGCGGTGGCCTTTAAGGATCGTTAATGATTAATAATCTAATTATGTAACTTAGGCCTACTTTGCGTCCGCAGCACAATCTTGTACCCATTCATAACCCTTGTCTGTTAATATGAAACTATATTTCTGAAGGAAGCTTATTCAACACTTGGGTGCTTTAATATTTCTATTAACCATATCGTGAAGGGAGAGAAAAAAAATTATAATAATATACCCAGGGTAGCCACTTCAGTTTCAAAAACTGTTACAGCAGGCCCTGCAAATATTATTACCCCGGCTAATTTCGCTAAGCTGCCAAGGCGCTCAAGCATTCAAGGAATTTCTTCCTACCGGGTACTCATTACCTCACCTGGGTTGGGGGATGCACAATGTGCATGGATGAGTTTCATACTTAACAATGATAATAATGATATGTGACATTTCGCTCAATGCAAATGTCTCTTAGCGCTGCAGAATATTACCCCGGCTTCAGAAAGGCTATCTTGCATGATCGGACGCTTGAGCATTCAAGGAATTCCTTCCTACCGGGAACCAGCCGTGTTAGCACAAATTGGTGTTAACACGCTTCTGAAAATCGCGTTAGCATGAAAAACACGTGGCCTTGGACCTATCCACGGAGGATTATTCTATTGTTACTGGGGGTGCTGAGCATTGTCACAGCACCCCCAGTAGTAACAGATAATCGTCCGTGGATAGATTCATGCACGAACGTGGCCCAAGTGGTAACACCGCGCTGGTCATGAAATACGCAGTGCACAACGCGCAAACCCCCATACGCGGTGTTAGGGAGGAAGATAACACGAAATTTGGTATTCTGAAAATGGTGTTAGCTAAAATTTTGTTCAAAGATAACACGAAATTGTAACACTGCGTTAAGCAGAAGCAACGTCAAAAAGAACATATACGGACATATAGCTATTGTCTTGCAGAATTTACTCTTAATTTTCTTTCATTTTTCCAGCTTCAGTTTTTTCCATCTACCCTTTTCTATATACTGACAATGATTAAAGCTTAACAACAATTCCTTTGAAATTTCCTGTGAAAATACACTTCAAATGCATCATTAATTTGGATTAATTCATGTTATTATCATATTTGCTCATGGGTTATTTATTTGGTAACTTTTTCCATAATAAAAAGACAAAAGAAGAGGAAGAAAATTAAAATCGTCTAACAAAGCACAAACAGAAAAAAAAAATGGAATTAGCGATTGGGGAACTCTTCTATAATATTAACAATTTGTTTTTACCATTTTTCAATCCTTACGTAGTTCCAATGATTACAATTTTTTAAATTCTCAATGCTTCGAAATCATCCTCAATTCATCTATCCCACCAGTCAATTCATATACATCGGATGTGGGGAAGGGGGGGGTCTGGCAAAAGTGAACAAATTTATACATATATATATAAATATATATATATCTGGGGGGCTGATCGCTATACGCATCAAATTTTAATAAAGAAAAAAAATACAATATTGTATATTCCGACGGGTCTTGACTTGAAACTATCAAGGGCCGAAGGTCTATATGTCACATCTACTATCATTTCAAAAATTTTACCAAAAAATGTGTTAGCATATATGCATGCAGCCAACCGTACCCTACTTAAGCACCGACCGGCCCGGGGCGCCGGCGCGGTCATGCATCGATGACAGCTAGCTTTAGGCAATGCTGGATTGTGTAGCTATGCGCATTGTGGAGCAGCGAAATTTAGACAGAGACGTATCAACCTCACGTATACTTGTTATCATATTTGCAAAGTTATAAACCGTTGTCACCACCATGTAGTATTTTAGGAAAAATACAGGGAAACGTATTTCACACTTTTAACCCTAAAAAGACTGGGGGGTGAATCAGCCCCCCCCCCCCTCGACATTTTTTGCAAGAAGTCCGTCGCGCGAAATTTTTTGACCGCGTCGCTCGCTGACTTTTTACTTTCAAGTCTCGCGCAACTTTTGAGACCAAAATTGTGACCCCCGGGTACGCGGTTCCAAAATTACCCAACATTTTGTAAGTGCATGCAGACCCAAAATTACTCAAAAACGTGAATTTGTGTACAAATCCAATGCAAATAGTGTTTTTAGCCAAAATTCATAAATGTATCATTATTTTTCCTTTTACTGCTTAAAATCAATTAATTTTATCTTTTTTATGGTCAAAATAAAGTCCCCGACAATTTCCATTGAAAAAACAATAAAAAACAAAAAGTCGAAAAACAAAGAAATACATAAGAAATTTAGAAAACAATAGAATACATAAGAAAATAAATGTGATGTTGAATTTTTTTTTAAATAAATTTGATCAGATGCCTATCTAGAGTATGTGAAACAAAAATTAGCATTTCAGGGGCATTATTTTATTAATTAGAGCAAACTATGATTTTACGCATAAATTAGCATATGAGACATGAGATTTTTTGCAGAATTTGATGTTATAGTATTGTAGATAATGCCATGGGTAACGCGTGTGCCAATTTTCGTCGCGATCGCGCCAGCGACGGCCGAGATCATAAGGTCTTCTTAGGCGTCGAAATAGCCCAGTCTATTTAGGGTTAAGCATGACATTTGATGTGTCGTCCCACACCTCAAATTTAGGGGGGACAGGTCCCAGGTCCCCCTCCCCGTCCCCCCGCTTCTGCCGCCTATAGGTATACGACCTATTTACGTTTTCAGTAACTCGTGATTTTTTGGTCTGCACCAGGTCCAGACTAATAGTTCCCTCCGCAAGCGTTCAGTAAGTATAGCACAGCAGCACTACGGATAAAAGCAGCACCGAAATAGGACCTGTCTGGGGCGGGCTATTTTAGCTAGCGCCATTCATGAACTTAAAATTTTACAACTTGCCCGGGCCTGGTCCGGGCCACTGAGTTACTAAATGTGGTATTATGATAACTGAATTTGTCTCCGAATTAATAAAACGAAGAGTCCATGATTGTGAAAATTATTTACTTGGGCATAACAAATTGAATGCATTCCAAATATTCCCCTTTCCATATTGCCGCCATAACATCGAAACAAATGAATCCTCCGAAACAAGGTGGTTTAAAACGAGATGGAGTAACAGCAAACAATATCCCTTTGAACAACGTTCAAAGCCGCCAATAGAAAGTATTTCAGGCATGCATTTTTCTAAACCTTCCTTGCGATATTATAGTCCGTACCTGTAGGTAGGGGAAATTCGTTATTATCTTGTACCCCTTTCATAAACCTATCCTCCAATTAGCCGCCTAAGAATAATGCGGATAATTCAATAAAATTGCGTTCATAAACTCCGAAAATAATCCGCACTATTTTTACGAGCGCCCGTCCTGAAAAAGGAGGATGATCGTCATGGCAACCGCAGGCGCACACACCCCCTCCGATGCGGTTGCGTTGGAAAGGGGTGACCTTGCGACCGTAGTCCGCTGGGCAAAGCCTTCACTCGAAATGTGGGTCTGAATGTGCAGCCTACTCATGCCTTGTGTACTGAAGGCTCTCTCATTGGAACAGCAAGTTTTGTATGTGCTAGTCTTTCGTGGACGGAGGCACACTTGTTGATCAAAGTTCCAATGAGGGTCTGTGCCTGCAGACTATTGTGACCGCTCCATGGCAATTATCCGCATTACTTTTCGAAATGCGTTCATAAAGTCAAAATCTGGTCCCGATGCTGCTATTATGCGGATAATAGCAGCATCAAAATAATGCAGATAACTCTGGTCCTCCTCCGATTTTACGACCAAATTATGCTGCTATTAGCTGCATAATTGGGTTTATGAAAGGGGTATTGGTCTGGTCATGTGCATGTGCAGTACATAATTCGAAGGAATTCGAAAAGATATTTTGCAATAAAAAATGTCCTGAAACATGACTCAAATTTATGGGCATGTGCGTAGGCTTCTACAATAACGATCAACAATATTCTAACGACCGCATTTCAACCTTCATTCGCCGCGAACGATCGGAAGTGTCAAAATCTGAACAGGAAAGGTAAAATTCTTACTTTTTTCACCAATATTATTAATGGTTAATAATACAATCTGGCCCAATTTCTCGGCGCAATATTGCTTAGGTATTGATAGTCTGTCATGTATTCAAATTCAACTTTGTTTACTGATATAAAAGATGGAATACTGATACAAATGAATATTTGCATAATATCTCTTTTCGAAATTCCACATGAAATTATAGCTGCATGCTTCGAACGGCTGATATCAAGAAGGTACTTACCGCTGGAATTTCTTTTGTGCTTCTCTAGAAATGATCAAATGAACAGCTGGTTGAATAATTTTTGCACTTTTGAACTCCAGTCATGAAAACTTCTTGGTTCTAGTTTAAAATTTCATAACGACTGAGCATGCGCAGGTATATTGATCTTCATAGGATACTAACCTGTTCACTTGGACAGCCTTTCGAT
This sequence comes from Lytechinus variegatus, assembly GCF_018143015.1. NCBI lineage: Eukaryota > Metazoa > Echinodermata > Echinoidea > Temnopleuroida > Toxopneustidae > Lytechinus > Lytechinus variegatus. The sequence continues at coordinate 19,723,967 of NC_054749.1, forward strand.
CGCTAACATATAATTATGTCCATATCATCATACCCCGGTATCCAACAGCATCCGCTTTTTTTCGGAATTTACCACTAACCTTAATGACTTACTTCCTAACTACTGAAAGCTCGACCAATGTCCGGGAATGATTAATAATTATAATTACTTCATTAGCCATCAGCAATTATATGGACTAACCTATCCATTCCCCGGCCTCAATTAACATCGTATGCTTCATACGTTTTCACGTTAAAGAAATCGGATCATATACAGCTAAACGAAATGCAGACCACAGCCTGCAGCACATGGAATCCTCCATCTGATTGATTGATTGATTGATTGATCGATTGATCGATTGATTGATTGATTGATTGATCGATTGATTGATTAGTTTGGTTGGTTGAGTGGTCGGTTAATTACACTTATAAGATACTCTTAGATATAGAGCCCATTCATGAAAGCCGAGATAGCTCACTTCGAATGGGGTATACTTACCGAGTAAATGATAACAGAGAACACTTTACTAGTATTTAAAAAAAATAGAGAACACGAAAGCACGATCACCGATCATATGGCGACAACCCGCAAGACCGAAGGCCCGCGAGACCGACTTTTCCCCCTTCATCGCGCACGATACGGCGGGCGGACGAAATTACTAGGAAATAATTGACTCTGCCCCTGAGCTCCCCCTCTGATGACAGGCACCTGTTACGCCGCTGCAACGAGGCACCTAAAACAACTCGACCGCGGCACCCGCGATGAAGGGGGGGAAAAGTCGGTCTCGCGGGCCTTCGGTCTCGTGGGCCCTCGGTCTTGCGGGGTGTCATTAAGGGTTACTTCACGCTAAGAAATAATAGTTTATCTATAATTAGTTTTAAGTTGATCCGTCTAAAAAAGATATAATTGATGCGATAACCAACTTCAGGTACCTCAACGTTTTCGACCTTTGAAACCTCCGGAACCACAACGATCTTAGCCACACCTATGTAGGATCGATATATAATTTTGAAGTCCTGCCATGAATATATTATGACCCGCGAAAATCGCGACAGACAGACGGCCGGACGACCAGGAAATTTTGTTACCTCCGGCCGGATCGGTGGGGAATTCAAGCAAGAGAGAAATGAAAAGAAAAAAAAATTGCCTACTGTATATAAAATGTCAACACAGGGGTACGTCAGTTTCACACGCTAAGACTAATTTAGATGTGTCGATCGTTACAATCGAACACCTACAGTGAGAAATTCGAATTGAAAGGTGCCAGGTTAATGCAAGATATTATAGCCAGATTATAGGACTGGTCACATAAATTTGAGCCAATTTAAACCGCACTTGAGCCTACCATGTAATTAAATCGGACGTACTCGCCTCCTGACGTCGCTCGTTTTGGACATATATGGCTTGTATATTTCTATTCTGGGAAAGAGTATTTTCATATGACATTCAATTACATAAGTCTTCGATCAATTTGCTGGGTAGCATGGGCGGAAATCCCAGGGGGGACACTCCCCCTTCTATTTCTGATATTTTTTGATGGAGAAAAATACATCACTTCAAATCGAAAGACTTAATGACGTGACATTTTTGCTTGTCAAAGTTTCAATGTGCCCAGCCACTGCCCCCCTACCTTTGGGGACAGATTTGCGCCCATTCTAGTTAGTAAATAAACTTAATTAGCTAATAATCTAAATGCATAAATGCAAAAGACCTGCATACACGTGCATGTATAAAGAGATATCACGACGTAAATGGACGGTCCGTTTGCCTCCGGATAAATACCCCGCGTAAAGTTCCGTCTGGGACAATGTCTGCCCATTGCTCGTTATTTGTAAACGGAGAACGGAATTTTCCATCATGCACCCTTGAGCCCAATAAAGAAAATCACGTGATTTCGAGGAGTGACAAGTAATCTGTAGGCTTCGGTTGTTGACGAGCGTCGTCTTGTTGATGTACCGCACAACAAACGCCGAAAATTTACGAGCAGCTAGTATTCGGTCTTATTTGAGTTGGAAGATGTCAAATGTATGTAATTGTATATATTCATCAATTGGCAGACATGAACAATTAATTACTACAAGAAAGCCCATTACGTCATGAATTATAGCCATACAGATGCAAGTATGTCCGATGAACTAGCAACGTTGCCAGAACCGATATGCTTTCTGGCATAATTTCGACCCTTTTCGCTTAATTCATTATGCCTTCATCATAATTTGGCATAATAACACTTTAAAGCAAAGAATCTGGCATAATAATAGCATACATTTAGCATAATTTTGATCGATTTTTTCCCCCACATGTTGTTTTTCATTTTTCACATTTCTACTAATGAACGGCGCCAGCACCGACAGAAGTGGGAGAAATCGTTCACATGCATGCATCCACTCCTAAAATTTAGGTTGATAACCTTTTTTTTTTTTGCTTGTCAAAATTTTTTTGGTTAGCCACTACTAAAATGTAGGTTGATAGGGCTTTTTTTTGCTTGTTTAAAAAAACGGTTTGGCATAATTTTTCGCGATTTAGCATTTCGCTGCTCTTCTCGCATAATTGGATTTTTTTCACTGGCCACGCAGTGAACTGGTCGCATCAAACACGAGGCGATGTCCTATATGTATCTCCGTTTACTGCTTTTTCAGGTTAACGAAAGTTCGTTGCACTTCGTACTATCGGACAAGCCCTTTCAAGACAAACAAAGTGAAGAATAGTTACCCACGACTGAAGCCAACACTGTGTGCAAACTCAGGCGCGTATCCAGCATCATATCCTACAAGGCATTTCATGGGCCCAACTGGGGACAATGATAACTCTATATACTGTGCTTGTACATGGGCCCATACGTTTCTCTATTATAGTTGATGCTGGATACGCTAGTGAACTTTTACATATATTTTTTCCTTCTATTTTTACATCGTTGCCTATGCGGCACATGAATGAGAATATCCCAAAAGCGGTCAGTTCACTTTTAATGGCAGAGTGAGGCTGCATCGCGCGGATGAATGGCAGCGCAGCCTCTCTAAATACAAGGCATAGGTAAAAAAAAAAAAAAAAAAAGCTGAGTTAAAAACGATAACACTTGAGTTGGTATTTCTTATTTTTTTGCCTGGACTTACATACACATCCTTCTCATGTCAAATCGCTCTTCTATAATATTTAAATCTGAAGAACACTTTGGATTCCCAAATATTGTACTTAATTCAATACAGGGAAAATTCACACTGACATGAGGATTTTTAAAAATGATATTGGTGTGGTTTTTAGGGAATCCATCAAAGATTTAAAAAGCTACTAAAATTTTACATGTTAATGGGGACGTCATTTGCGAGCAGTTTTCCCCATATATGGTGTAATAAAAATATCAATGAAATGTCATTAAAAAAATATAAAAATGGTCTTAAATGTACCTTAAGTATATCAACATACAAATAATATTACATCCGCTCCTAAAAGATTTTTTTGTGTTAGAGACATTTTTTCGGCATCACCAGTTTTTCCATAAGGGTAGATAAGGTCTTCAGATCACAGCCACTGCCAATGCAACCATTGTCGACTTTCTTGACATTCGACCTCTCCAAGAAAGAGTTCAGACCTTATTCAAATCCTGTAGACTCCCACCTCTATGTACATGCCGAATCGAATCCTCCGCCGGATGTCACCAAGAGAATACCGCAGTCTATCCGAACCCGCCAAACCAGACTACGAGAAAGCACTTCAAGATGCTGGACACAGGCCCAAGCTGGTATACTCACCGAGTCATTCAACAAGTGGTAGTAAAGAAACCCAACGTCAAAGAAAACGACACATAACCTGGTTCAACCCACCATATAGCAAGCATGTTAGGACGAACATCGGCAGAAAGTTCCTAGCCCTTGTGGAACAGCACTTCCCAAAAGAACACCAGCTCCACAAGGTCTGCAACAGAAACACGCTGAAAGTCAGCTATAGCTGCATGGACAATATGGCAACAGCAATAAAGGCCCACAACAACAAGATTACGGACAAAGGCAAAGACCAAGCCAAGGACTACTGTAACTGCAGAAAAAAGAAGACTGCCCGATCCCTGGAAAATGCATGGCCACCAATGTCATCTATGAAGCCGAGGTAGTGTCATCTAGAGACAGGAAAGTGTACATCGGGCTCACATCAACTCCATTCAAGACAAGGTACGCAAACCACAAAGCAAGCATCAACAATCGGGGAAAACGGCACCAAACTGAGCTCAGCAAGTACGTAAGGAGACTGAAGGATGAAGGAACGCTCTACTCAGTCAAATGGAGAATCGTGAGACATGCGCAGCCCTACTCACCAAAAACAAAGAGGTGCAACCTGTGTCTATGGGAGAAGTACCACATAAATCACGGCCAAGAAAGCAGCAATGATAAACTCAAGAACAGAACTCATTTCAACTTGTAAACACAATAATAAATTCAGGTTATGGTTAACCATAGAGCCCCCCCCCCCTTATGTGCCACTCCACCCCAACATTACCCCCAATCCTCCTTACTCAGTTTTACCTGGGCTGCGTTTATGCGACCTCGACCCAGAATCATGATTTGAATCACCATTTGAATCATGATTCAAAACAGCAGCATGAATCACGATCCGACAGAATCAGCGTTTATACGACCATCTTTCTAACGCTGTTTCTCCCTGAATTCGGGCCGATCCAGTGCGCATCACAGTGCGCAGTTTGACCCAGGAAGTATAGGTCAACATTTTCGCACGTGTTTCTAACTTCACGTCGGCTGCTAGCTTTTTGCTGCCGCCGGAGCTAACGCGAGATCGTTTGTGCAAGTGCAACGCTTACTCGGCTTCCGTAAAATAAATCTTTTACTTCAAGAATTCCGTGTATTGTACCTCGATGTTTTTGATCGGGAACCAGAAGGGGTCATCATCCTCCCTCCCACCTCCCGATCGATTTTTCTTGTCTATGATGGTCCTGTACTGGGCACGAATTCTGTTAATTTTGTCTCGACAGGCGGTGCCACATCTCCGTTGAAATCCCTCCCTCGCAAGCGCCGCTGAAAGGGATCGTCTTATTTCTGTGAATGCTTGTGCTTCAGGCTGAGCCCAATCCCCAAAGCACAAGCAGAGCCCTGAGTTCATCGTCAGTCCAATTTGTGCCTTTGGAACTTGAAGAAATGATGGATGAAAACAATGAAATATACAAATGACGCTACAGTACAACCCCCGGGGTACAATACACAGAATGATAATTCCTACATGCTGGCAATACTGCTACACGAAAATTGACCTGCACGAAACACAGCGCGCGCCTTTGAGTCGAACCCGGAAGAAGCACGACACAATGACGTCATAGAATCATGATTCAAATCACGATATCGTTTATACGACCTTTTTCGTTCGTGATTCTACAGAAACGTCTTTCCAAACGCCCCTTTTTTCGTGTTTCATGTTTGTGATTCTAATCATGATTATATTCAATTTCGACTAAACGCAATCGTGATTCTGCAGAATCGTGATTTGAATCATGATTCTAATCATGATTCTAGGGTAAAAAAGTGTCGAATAAACGCACCCCTGTTCACTGTTACCTGTTCACATTGTGTCTTTTGTTTGTTTGCTTGACTGCACTAGAGCTATTGTTCTCTTTAGCTGTAGTTTAGTTCAACATAAAATTTGATTTAGTTGCTGATGGACCCTCAGGGGGAAACAGTCGGTACAACTAAAATCTAAGCAACTCGCTCCACCCTATATTACTATACTACGTGAAGCTCCTATATGTACGTGTAGTTGAGCACTTTTCAGTAACTGCAGTTTCGGATAGTCATTATATATATATATATATATATATATATATATATATATATACATATATATATATATTGAACTTTGTATTTTGCATTAATGTCTTATTAATTGAAGGAAACCTTTAAGAACAAGCTTTGCTTTTCAGAAGGTTTCTATTTCATTTCATAACGTTATATTATATTTGGCTTTACTTTGTAACCTTGTTGAAATTTTGGAATGAAATAATTTCGTTATCAATCAATCAATCAAATCTTAACCAAAGGTTAAGTTTTTGAAATGTCATAACTAAGAAATGGAATGGGCCAAGATCATAAAACTTGGACATGTCTCCGGTCACACGAATAAGGTCAAATGTCATTTAGGGTCGACAAACATAGTATTTTATCATCATATGAATGGTGTTTTTGTGAATGATTATTCTATATTCGTTTTCAAAGTTTTCAATTTCTGCTATATTGAATCGCGTAATGCAATGCAGGTAAGACTGCCAGAGGCGCTCCACTTGTTCAATTTCTTGTTCACCTTCTCCCATTTCTTTATTTCTGCATCAATTGTTTACACTTGGTGCAAACAATCATTGGTAATACCACCCGTGTGTTCATAAGGATTGTTACATATATGCTTCCTTTTTCCCCGTAAACTACTCCGATGTAAAATTGTAAATCTAATCCAATCCTAGCTTTTTGACAAAATCTCCTGGCTTGGCTGTGTTCCTCGTCAAATAGTGGCTGAGACGAGACTAGCAGTCCACGAAGGGAGTTTGCAAAACATTAGTAAGCTTTCGATTGTCTGCGATTGCAACGTTGTCCTAGTTCACCGGAAGTGGTGACACCGCTCATTCAGTATCACGCTCGTACATTGATGAAAACAGTTTCGATTTAAGACGACGTACACGTACCAGGCCACAGCATATACCAGTGTGATAGCGAGCGGACCGTGGTCTGATGCTCGGCCGGAGAATCAGGCGCAACATCACGCTACGAACCAGTGGGGCGACTAGCTGTGGGTGCAACATTTGCACTCTTGCGCAAAAAGCCAACCAAACAAACACAGTTGTTTGGAATTAGAACATCAATTACCTATTGGATATGTAGTGTCTAAATGTAATGGAAAAGCTGGTAACAAGCAGCAATTAACAGTTTACCAGCCCTGCTGAATCAACGAAACTCGAATGTTGATGCAACTTCATTCATTTTTGCTAAGCTTGGATGACGTCATCATGTACGAACTAGCGCTCGTTCGAGCACTATGACACCGAACGTCAAAACCCTCAAATACGAGTCACAGATTTGGGCAGTGAACGAGAAGGCTCGTCACAGATTACTTCGCGCATGCGCAGCGCTCCCAAAAATTCCTTAATCTCGTACGTCCACATGGCTCGTCACAGAAAACGAAAGGTCTTTATTGAGTGCAACGACGAACGAGGCCTTTCGGAACCAAAGGAAGACGTATAATTCATGAGCATGCCGATGTGGACGATGCGCCAGTCCGAATCGTCGGTTTCGATGACGTAATGGGACCGGTTCCGTTCGCTTCTGTGGCACTGGGGTCATGTAGGCATCATTGATGCGAGCAATGCGCTCGCTGATCTGACGGGTAGCGCGATCTCGAGTTGGAAACAATAGTTCACGTAAGAAATCGAAATCAGGGTCCTGAAGGCCCTATGCTCGCATCGAGCTCTAATCGCTCGCATCCATCTGGCTCTTTGCGACTAGTATTTGTTTTCAGTCTTTAGGCGACTGATATAAACATCATCACATGCAAATGCCCTTGTATAAAATAAAGGCTAGTCCAACCTACAACAGCTTTACTTGTACAAACATACCCACTGAAAGATAGTGTATACACAATGTGTTACTTGTACAAGACATGTACATGCAAAACATTTACATCTAATGATGACACCCCGCTTGATGTTTATCTTCCCGTGTGAATTCGCAAAATTCCAAAATAGAGTCAGAGTAATAATGTTTAAGTACTTACAGATAAGTTGGGAGACAAAATCCCACCCCTTTAACATCCTCTCATTACACCTCGTTTCAATACGTCCTAACTCATGTCTGTTATATTCCAATAACCAATAATTGCTTTCTATCAACTACCGCAAAAATGCTGATATTTTATCTCATTTGGTATAGTTAAATTTATGAAATACACAGGCCTACATAATGGAAAGAACTTGACGCACTGTATACATCAGGATTCAAGTAAGTAGTGAAGAATCAAGTGCTCTTCACAGCAACAATGGGATAATGCAAAAATATACATGCAACTTTGCCAGCCTCCTTCCAATTTTCAACACTGGGCAATAATAATAGTGCAACACATACACGTAGGCATAATAGCAAAACAGAATTACATACGTGTCTGTATGTCAATGACCTGTTCGTCAGACCAATGATACATATTGACATACTGTATACAAAATAAATCATGTACACATCGATGCGAATGTGCAAAAAAAAATCAAAAAAAAATCCAATTATAGCAAATTTGGACTCGTGCTTATTCAACCGTGGAATTTAGCAAACAAGATGTATCGTATATTAGAAAGTACCTTTTACAACACGTCTATTTTTCAGGATGAGAGTGTAGGATTCGTGACTTTTGAAAAGTGACTATTTTGCCTTCTGGTGATGCTCATTGAAGCATGACATAAATATACGTCCGTTAAGGCCTGGTCACACCGCCCGAGCGTTGTTGGAGCGGGCGTGGAGCGGAAGGGAAAGAGTCGAATTTCGCTCACAAAATTGGGGGAAAAAATCGAAGAAAAAAATCGAAAACAAAAACAAAACAATCGAAACCGAAAATGGTGAACGGTAGCGAGCGGTGATGATTTTTTATTTCTCTCCGCTCCACGACCGCTCCAACAACGCTCGGGCGGTGTGACCAGGCCTTAACATATTTCTTCAGAGGGTACTAACTACGCACTCATGTAAAATCATGTTAGAAACTGCCAGTGGTTCGGAAATTATGGATGTTTTGTTTACGGGGGGGATTATTACTTTTTTGTTGTGTATAGTTTCCAGCATTGTGCGAGAGTCATAAATCCAACAACCTTCAGACCAAATAGTTTCCGATCTACACTGTATGTATCATTGTTTGCTGTTCAACAACTCTCCATCAAACTACTATCTAGTGTGGTGCCATCGTCACCTATATCTACAACTTTCCAGGCGAGTATTTTCCAACCTTGCCAACATCCGATCGTATCATTGTAATTTGTCCAACTCTCTATCAAATCAGGTTCCAACGTTGATCCATCTTGGATGTCCGTGAACATTCCAACTGGCTAGATTCCAACCTTGGCAACATCGATTCATTGTTTGTTATCCAACTCCCATCCATCTTTGTTCCATCTTTACCTGTTCATTCACTTCCAACCTTCCCAACGTCGTATTATTGTTGCTTGTCCAACTCTCTGTCAAAAATTATTTCCATCATTGATCCAGCGTCATACGTCTATAAGTATTCACACCGAACAGTTTCCAACCTTGCTAACATTGTATCATTATTTTTTTGTCCAGCAACTTTTTTGTCCATCAAATCACTATTCAGTGTCATGCCATCGTTACCTGTCTATGAATTTCCAGCTGAACAATTTCCAACCTTGCTAACATCGTTTTATCGTTGGTTGTCCAACATCTCTCCATCAAACTAGTTGCAAGCTTTGTGCCATAGTCACCTGTCCACACTTTTCCATCCGAATAGTTTGTTCTATCTTAGTATGTCCATCAATTTTCCAACCTTGCCAATGGCTTTTCTGGTTGTCCAACAACTCTCCATCAAACTATTTTCGAAAGTCCTTCCATTGGCGTTTGTCCATTAACTTTCTACCTGACCAGTCTCCAGTATTGCCAACGTCGTTTCGTTGTTTATTGTCCAACCTCCATCAAACTCGTTTCCAATGTTGTGCCTCATCACCTGTCCATCAATTTGCAAACTTTTCCAACCTGGCAAACATCGTATAATTCTTTAATGTCCAATAACTTCACATCAATCCAGTTTCAAATATACCATCGTCATCTGTCCATCAACTTTCCGACCTTGCGAACAACGTATCACTATTTGCTGTCCGACAAATATCCATCAAAATAGTTTAGAACATTGTGCTACCGTCATCCATCCAAAAACTTTCCAACCGACCAGTTTGATTGTCTAAAAACTCGCCATAAAGCCAGTTTCCAACTTTGTACCATCGTCACCTGTTTATCAATGTTCCAATTTAGCATTTTCCAACCTTGCCAATTTGATATCATTGTTGACTGGCCAACTCTCTATGAAACCTGCTTTCAACGTTCAGCGTCACTTGTCCATCAACTTCCAATCTACTCAGTTTCTTAATGAACGTTGTGAACTTTGTTTAAAAGATGCATCACCGAAGCAGACGTACGACTGCTAGCGCCACAAAATGTGAGGCTAATAGCCTAACTCTTTTTTAGGTTTCAACTAACAAAGGAATATCGGTGTTACGCGCGGATAGTTCACTTTTGCACAAACACCAAAAAAAAAATAGGTCCAAGAAGAGTTACGTTCTATCAGTGGGGCTAAGGAATCCTTTGTCCCGTGTGGGACTAAATCTTCAAAATGCCAACGCTTAAAATGCCCCGGTTGAAATAAAGCACTGGGCCAAAATTCACCAGAGTAAACTGTCTGAACTCCTCTTCATCCAAATCACGGTAGTATGGTTCATTCCAAAGAGGAATAGGAGTACTCCATCTGTACTCGAAAGAGACCTTAAACAACGGGATACCCTGTCCTGAAATGTTTTTGTTTTGGGGAACGGTTTACTAGACCATATGCCGTGTGAATTAACACTCCAGTGTGAGCCCTGCGTTAGTAAGGTATCACGAGGATGTTCTCGCTTCCACGACGGACGACGGATTCAAGAAAATAGAAATTTAATGTATTGTCAAATGCCCATCAGGGGCTCGTAACAGAAAGCTTTTAAACAATGGTCGTAGATCATTGCTAAGCTTTCTTCGATTGATCCCATTGACGATCTAATGTACAATCAATCGCCAACCTTAGTGTTACGGGACCCAGGACAAACAAATAAAAGGTCATAGTCGAAAATTTGAAAATCAAAAGAGCACTTTCGTGAGGAGGACTTTGAACGACTCATTTTCAACTTTAGGACGAAACTGTTGTTCCGGTTCACCAATTTTCGGCCAAGACCTCCCAGCAGCTTATTGATATTTATGGGCATTTTCAATTAGTTTTGTAGGTCCCCATTACAGTTGCTAAAACTCCCTATGAGGGATCTATTCATCATGCAACAACAAGAGTCTGTTGCTAATCTGTGAAAATTGGTTATTGTAGATTCTAGGGCTTATGCACGGATGGCCGCGGGTTTGTCTTCGGTAGCGCAGGACGAATTTCCAAAACCGTCATTTAAGCCCGTCTCAGACTATGCGATTCGTCGATATCCGAATTTCAAATTAATTGTGATAACATTTTACATGGATATTCCAACTAAACAAATATTACATATCAAAGTTCAGAATAGTGGTAAGACTACTGAAATCGAAATTCAGTCCAGCTAGAGCCTCCCTGAACGAATGAAAACAAATTCGATTCCAAATCGTAATGACGTCATTATCGACTGCGACTTGACGCCCATTTGGATTTTACTGCCTGAAACAACATGGCGTCAGACGTCTTAAAACGGGATTAAAACCAGAAAAAATATATCGTAAAGAACTCGGTGGTAGGATGGCAAATCCCTCTTGGTCCGATCTTAATGAATTATCAAATGGTATCGTCATATATTTTCTGAACTGAATTATAAGGGTAAGTATAGTCCCCTAGAGCCAAAAAAATATATACATATATATACATATATTAAATATATATATATAATCATTTTAGTTAGCCTCACACGTGACGAACACAGATAATCAAATATTGAATAAACGCGCCCATATAGGTCTAACTTCCTCGAAAACAACATACCTCATCGATGACATATTATGCGCACGCATGCAGGAATCGTTGAAAATAGGATCCCCATCCGCTACTGGTCGAGGTTAATTGGGTACTGGTCCAATCTAGTGAGGTCATCAATCGTAAGTCGAAACCTTCTGAAACCTTTCATTGCCCAATTATATATCTGCTATATTCTTCTAAATATGTCATAAAAATATTTCGAGAAAAGTAAAGCTGTAATATTACATTTTCTATAAATATTTAATCAAAATAGATGTTTGAAATTTTGGGCTAAAAATGCAAGATCTCATGATTTTGTAACCACAGACTAACAGATGGATTTCCAGTAGGTCTCTTATAACTTGGAATGGTAACGTTAGAAACCTTCAATATTTGGACTGTCTAAAACGATGAAGACAAACCCCCAAATAATTTTCAGAACGTTCAGAAATCGACCAAACTCAGGAGGAGGGGGGTCATTCTCTACGTGGGCTGATACGCAGTCCCGTCCAGCAAAGGCTTCGAAACACCCAAGGGTCCCGTCTCGCAATCACCTACATTTCACCGACATCTTTGTGGGAGAGCACCATTATAGCTGGCAACTAAGAACTCAAGGATTGTTTTCACCAAATAACTCAGCTGATCGCAATATCCATTCTACTGAAACTGTATACTGATGGTTACGAATGATTTCCTATGCTGGAGACAACTTACTATCCTAGGCTTCATTCTATATCCTTGATCACTACATTCTTCTTCGGCATTTAGAACATGATACCCCAAACATGGCCAAAGTTCATTGACCCTAAATGACCTTCGACTTTGTTCATGTGACCTGCAACTCAGGTAGAGTGTTCAGTACTACCTGATTGCCCGTATGTCTAAGTTTCATGAACTAGGCCCATATACTTTTTAAGTTATGATGACATTTCAAAAACTTAACCTTCGGTTGAGATTTTGATTCCCCCAGCATGGTCTAAAGCCCCCTTATAATAAACAGTGCCCTGGCAGCTAGAGGGCGGGTAGAAAAGAGAGGGGGAAAATTCCTGAGGCGATAAAACCACAAGTGGTACCTACCCTCCATGCTCCGCCTTAACAGACTCACTTAAAATCCTACCCTGGTAAGGTTTCCATGGTAATAAATGCCACGTCCTCAAAAAAAAAAGAGAAAGGAGAACTAAAGGAAGAAAAAAAGATAATTAAAAGGGAGAGGAGGAAAAGGAAAGAGGGAAATGAGAGAGGAGAAAAAAGGAGGGGGTAGAGAGAGAAGATACGTGCTTACTAGAGGGAAAGAAAGAGAAGGGAAATGAAGAGGGGAGAGGAAATAAGGAATAGAGAGAGAAAAATAGAAAGAAATTGGAAAGGGGAGAGCTTTTGAGATAGACTGCACCCCGATCGCCTCTTAACAGAACATGCGTACGGGCGTTAGCGGGGTAGAGTCGTTTTACTAAAAATCCTTCCCGACACATGCCTGCTTTTCTCCCGGTGGGAGCGTCTTAACAGGAAGAGGGGGTTCTTTAGTGCTTTCATGATCGGGGTAGGGAAGAGTTCATTAACCCTAAATGACCTTTGACCTTGATCATGTGACATCAAATTCTAGGATGTTTGGGAATACCTGATAACATTATGTCCAAGTTTCATGATCTATAGCTAGGCCTATGTCCTTTATAAGTTATGATGACATTTCAAAAACTTAACCTTCGCTTCACCTTATTCAGGCCGAGGGGTTGATTCGCGCAATATTTTCGCCGCTCGAAATTTTTTGACCGCGCCGCTCGCTGACTTTTAACTTTCAAAGTCTTGCGCAACTTTTGAGGACAATTTTTGCATTTTTGCGTCACCCAGGTATGGGCTTCCGAAATTACGCAACATTATGTAAGTGCATGTCAGACCAAAGATTGCTCAAACACGTGATTTGTGTACAAAGTGAATGCAAATCGTGTTTTTAACCAAAAATCCTGGTCTAAATGTATTTATTTTATGCTTTTTATGATCTCAGAAGAGTCCCCAACAAATTTAATTGAAAACACAATGAAAAACAAAAGGCAAAAAAAACAGAGAAATACATAAGAAATTGCATAAAAACAATATGATACATAAGAAAATGATTCGATATCGCAAATTTGGTCATGTAGACTTGCTAAGAACACCACAAAGAGCTTAAAGAAAAAAAAACATTCGGAGCGTTATTTAGGGAGTTAGAGGAAAAATTATGATTTCGCAACTAATTTCGCATAAACTAGCATAGATTCGCATGAAATACATTAGAATACAATTTGGGGGATTATGTCCCAGGCAACCCGCGTGCCAATTTTCGGCGCGATCGCGATCGACGGCCAAGTTTTCAAGAGGGGGTGGCGGCGGCCATATGAACTCCTAACATACCCCGGCCGAGATAGGGTAAAGATTTGTAAAGGCGAGACAAAAATGAAGGTGATTTGGGTCAGAGAAAAATTGAAAGAAAAAAAAAATTAATCGGTTTCCAGGGTGCATGCTTCCTATATTGTGGGGGTGCTTCAGCTCCTCACTCCCCAGAGCTATGTAGCAATCGATAAAAAATGTAGGCCATCTTATAGTACAGGTCACAGGCCGGCCGTACGCGTCATTGCTAAATATAGCAGCACTGCAGCACGAGGATTTGCGAACTGAAACCCAACACTTCTTGGAGCAGGCCGACTCGCGTTTCAACCTTTAACCAAAATGAGGTACTAGTAATATATAGGAACGTCCCCGATCGATTATGCTGCTTGATTACCATTCATGGCCGATCGAATCTCGGATTCACATATAAGAACGAGAAAATTTAGTAAGCCTATCTATGTTGAAATAAATTCGGCTGCATATCCTAAATTGTGAATAATTTATTTCAATATATCTCGCTTGAGATGAGGTCAACAACTTATACTGCATGATGGCCTCGGAGTATTGTTACCTCGTGTAGGAAATAAAATGCATGTGATAAGTTTTCATACCGCGAGCGCATTGCCTCTTTTTCTATTGCATGCACGCAATGGGCCCCATATGCGCTAATTATATTGATCGTGACAGCAGCACCGCGTGGTTGCTCCCACGCTCCCACACAGCTACAGATGAGGATCGGAACATTATGCAAATAATCACCACACTCCCGCGAAAACCCAAAATCCATACACACAATAGAACACGAAGTTGCGTTCAACACAAACGGTCTGCATAACGCAGACACTATCCAATGATGTCAACGATGCACTCAACTCGCACTCACATTTCCCGGGTCTTTCAAGAATATGAACTTCCAATATATACATACTCGGTCGTTCTGGCTCGGTGTCCGCGCAGGGCCTGGGCAATCAGACTTTATTCAGAGATAGGTGTATACGTAGTTCTCATTCTCTTCTTCTAGCTGTGGTGCAATTGAGGCTATGCCCCATATAACCCACAAGCCGGCATCTATATACCAGTTATACGTTTATAATTCTGAAGTTTCTAACAATTCAACCTTCTGTTCTTCGGTGTGGGGCCTGACGTGCATGCTGCTTGAGCTATATGCATAGCAAGCGGACCGCGTGCATGATTTGTGTCCTTTCGGAGAGCCAGAGAGACCGTTATCAGCTGACCCTGCGACGCCATGAAACCCAGTGACGTTGGGTCTCTGTTGCTTGTTCAAACCGGGTTGATCCAGTTGCGACCGATTCACTAGAAGTGCATGAAAGGTATGCATTGACAGCGTGCCGCAAGTTTAGACAATACAATGAGCGAGAAAAGATATCTCAGTATAACAAAATTACATAATACGGCCTACAGATCAATCTGTTATGTTATGGTAATTTCTTAAAGGAAACCAAAACCCAAGAAGAGAAGCAATCTTATTGGAAAGAGAAAAATGAGAGGAACAATTTAAAAAAAGTTTCATCAAAATCGGTTATGAAATAAGCAAGTTATGGACGATTAAAAAGTCTTATTGTACTTACTATGTGGATCCTCAAATTGGCAAATGTGCTTCAAAATTGCTGATTTTGTAGACCGTAACTCTCCATTTGTTTTGTACATATATTTTCAGATTTTCCCCTTTATCCTGACCTTGACATATATGGTGTGTATTATATTTTCCCATGTAATTGAGGATATTTCGTACCCGCAAAAAATTTGACAAGCAAATAAAAAAAATGTTTGCCAATTTCGTACCCGAAAAAAATGAACAAGCAAAAAAGGTCTTCAATTCAAACGAGGGGGCACACCTCGGTTTTAATGGCATTTTTACATAATAAATTTTAGTTTTGCTTCCCCCCCCCCCCCCCCGGATCCGCGCCTAATCATATTACCAATCATACCAAATTGGGAGTGAAGCCTTAGTAGCCGCCAAACTTATCATAGTGAATCTTGTCTCACGACTTCATGCAGACTCGGCATGATGTACTGAAGATGCAAATTGTGCCAAAGGAACTTTGTCTGTATGCAGGCTAGATCCACATGTAATTGCCAATAAATCTGGGTCGTCCGTCCAGTCGTCTGTGCGATCCGATTTCGATAGGGCTCTCGCATATATACCGGGCATAATCGCAATAAGTAACTTTAATAACTAAGTATGGGTGTCATCGATGCTCTGTTTTATTTTTTTATTTATTTATTCATTATTATGACTATCGATTTGCGTTGTGCAGTGTCTATACCTATTTTGTGATACGCGAAACTCCACAAATAAAATGTCATAGCTTTCTAATTTTACATCCGATTTTATTATTTTCATTGTTGTGCTTGTTTGAATTTTTTCTATTGATTTAGATGAACATATTTATGTGGCGGACTTGGCCTTAAACCACTACACTGTCCTCATGAGAAAAGAAACTTCCCCGGCCGCTGATCAGCCCTAATTGTGTAAAAGCAGGTTTGGCTTGGCCACGAGATGTCTCCGACAGAGTTACGATCTTTGTATCGTCCTTGCGCCCGCACATTTTGTAAAGACTCCTTCATCGTGGCATACGGCCAAATTATTGCCTCGAACCAGTTTCAACCGGAATGTCTGCGCCGTCGACTCTCACATTTCCTACTTGACAATGCAATAAGGCAGACATCGTCACCGTGTGATAGCGCCGCTTGCCAAATTTGTTCGATCATGGACCCTACATTGTTCGATGGGCATTCCATTCCCACATCAAAATCATGACAGCCAGTTCGTAGTTCTTTTCTGCGCATGATCAAAAGATTCTACGCATGATCAGAAGAAGGTCATTTGCACTAAAGTGACATGGTGCTTTAAAATCTAATGAGATAAGCACCAACTTTGAGGTCTTGATTATTCATATATTCTTTTGAATTGTCGTTTTCATTTACATCCACAAAAAACAACAATGCTTCCACGAACGACTAGTATTTCACAGTTTGTCAAGTACATTGTGCAACATGCTAGGATATGCATTCAAAGTAGGAATGCAACAAATAACTTCATTAAGTGTTCATTGGTGTGCTATTCTGGTCACCTGGTCTATTCAATTCTTTCATCCTGCTATGTAAGGCAAGCTTACGTAATATCTTGCTTTGAAATCTGCCTATCATGATGAAAGAAATGAAAGGTCATTTGACCAAAATTGCCCATGAAGTAACTACGAACTGGTCTATAGCATTGAGTCGAGTCTACAGGCCTATCTATCCGGGATATCTTTATCTTTAATAATTGCGTATTCTTTGATGTGGCAGTGGAAAGATGAAATAAACCTGCACCGATCGGTCCAACTAAAACTTGATTTCATTAAAGAGGGGGAAACAATCAGATGTAACAATAATAATTTCATTTCTTTAAATACTGATCATGACAATTTCCAATTCCGCTTCGGCCTATATCAACATACAGTGATAAAAAAAATCACATTATTGGCTGTCCATTGTGTGAGCCATATCTGGTGCGGTACAATACAGGTGCAATGAGCCTAATTACAATAGGAAGGCAAAAAATATTCGTTCGACCCAACCCGATTTTTTTTTTCAATTTGATATTGCTAATTGACAAATGAATATGGTTGAAAATCTCTAAGACTGATGCTAGAAATGGCAACTACTGAACTTCCTTTGTCCAAATTGGGAAGATAAATGTATATCAATGACTTTGGAAATATTTTTTGACTGGCGGAAGAGTTAGCTAGGGATAGTTTACTGTTTCAGTTGAATTTGATCATAGTTATCTTCATAAATGGCTATATATTTTTAAAATGAGCTGGCTACGATACCCTTTTCTGGTCAAATATGGAATGTCAGATATGCATCCTGTCCAATGGTGCACATTCGACCCTCTATATAATTTCACGTTTATTTTTTATGAGTTTTTTAAAAATTCCATTTTAACACACAAGTCTATAGGGAATCTACAACCCGCCCGGTCGACGTACACGTCGGCCGTGCTGTGCGTGAGTAAAAGATCTGCTGTACATGTAAAACCAATGTGAATCATTCGTTTTAAACCACGCTCACGCCCTCTATGGTCTACAGGCAGCATAAATTGGCCAACACCACTATTTCGGCACAATTGGAAAATCACAAAAGTGAAAAAATAAAGTTGTCAACACATTCATTTTATTACTAATCCAGGTAGCATAATTATGTTTAAGTTTATCTTTGAAAAACATTATGTTAATTCATTATCATTGTGTGTGAGCATTTCTTTCACAGGATGTAAATTTCCCCATGTAACATATTATGTTACCGGTTACCGCTAGCTTTTAAATCGGTGACTACAGTCTATAATTGAAATCATATTGCAGTGCAGTCAATCATCGGTTGCCATGTTTTTTAATGTTGCCTCGAGATGAAGTATTTGACAAACGACCTGCATGAGGTAAGAAGCATATAGTGGGTCATATTTTATTCAAATATACTTCATTTTTGTGTTCTGTGTTTTCATGCTATTAGATTTCTGATTGTACCACAGGATATGCATTTATCATTTACGAGTACCAACTTGCCAGACGAATCCCAAGTACCTTCACGGGCGCAAGTTATAATGTGCGCGTAAAGTTATTTTCAATAGTTTCCCTGCAACGTAATTTACGTGTTAAGTAACGTACGTTACATGGATAATTAAGATAAGATATGAAATTATTTTGGTGCGTATTCTTACATTAATTTGTCAACTGTAAATGAACATAATTATGACATCATTATTCAATGATTTGGTGATAGCAATTTTATTAACTACTGTCTTTGATATTTGAAAGACCACAAGACTTTCTGAAGTGTCAATTTATCCATTCTACACAAGCAAAATAATCCACAACTTCGAGATTTTAAGTCACTGCGGCACTCAACATAGGAATTTTAGTTTCGCTGAAAACAAATATATAGGTAAAAGTAAAACATATCTATCTGAATTTGCTGAAAAGGAACTTGGTTAGGTTAGATAAAACAATGATGCGTTAAATTATACTTCAAGCTGAATAATGTAGACTATTAAATGGCATCAAATTTCAAATTTGCATGTGCACGAAACTTCTTACAATCAATGAAATTCTGAAAATTATTTGTTGACATCCTTTATTTTTAGGTGCGTAAAACGTTTAAATATTTCATCCGCATGGATACCAAATAAGAAATTGATGACATAAAAGGAGAACAGGGGATTAATGGAATTAGCAGTGCTTAATTACATGAAACTGTCGGTTGGATTTGCTTTTGAATTCTTATAAAGCAAATTTATTTTTTTACACGCTAAACTTATAATACATTGATAATGATAGTGATCACAACTAGTCTTCAATACATAAAACACCAACGGTTTCTAACTGTTATCTGAACAAGAACAAATATTCCGATTGGTCCATTTCGTTCAACAAAAAAACATTGAAAGCACTTTCGACTAGATCTGTTTGATTCAATGAAAGTCTGAAAGAGAATTTTGAGATGGCATCGCGTTATAAGGTTCTTCAATTCTAGAGACTCTCGTCCTTATCACTTAAACTTAAATTCGACCGATATGGTGAACAAAGTTATAAGTTGAAATAGATAGCCATTACTTTCATTATGTTGTACTTTTTCGCTCAAAATAGTCTTTTCCTCACCATGAGATCGTTGTATATATTCCAACACTGATTTCAGTGATTTTTTTTTCTTTAAAACAGCAGGTAAAAAGTCAGGTAATAAATGCCCTAATTAGCTTTTGTTTGTTTACTACCAGTTGCATGTGATAGGATAGATGTCTGACATTCCCTATCTGACCAGAAAAGGGTACCTCGACCGGCTCATTTAAAAAAATAAATCAGCATTTATGAAGACTAAACTTAGAGAGATTAAAATGGCCCTGATTCTTAAGCCAGTAAAAATTATAGTTCCATAGTGGTGATATATCTTTCCAATTTGGAAAAAAAAACTCAGTAGGCCTCCCTAGAATCAGTGTTAGATTGTCAGTCATATTCATTCATTTTTGACAATCAGCAATATCGAATTTTAAAATTGAGCTATGGGTTGTCTCGAATGCATATCTTTGGCCTGCCAGTTGTGATTATAGGCCCGTGCAACCCCCGACCCATCCAACCACCTCCACCGCAGAGGGCGCACCCTACACAACCTCCTTGTTAGCTAGGGCTGAACACCCGTTCTCTATATACCAAACCCCACCCTCACCAAAACACCCATTGACCCGCCTGGCTTAATGTAAATCACACAATTGCATCCTGCACAATCACATCACGGACACCACTAAATTCACAAGCACTGTAACCAAACAAAATTACTCAATAATTTCGCACATCACATGCAAATCCACCTGGATAATATACCTGATCGCGTGCACCAAATGCAAAAAGCAATATGTTGGAAAAACTGAAACTACACTCTACACCCGATTCAACAACACACGATCCGAAAAACGAAATTTTCACTCCCACAGCACAAAATAATCACTTCAACCTCTCCTCACACTTGGTAGACAATGTTCACATCACCGGAATCAATCAGAAGTAGGTCACGTGACATTTATACTCCATCGAGAATCCTTCTGGATATCCAAACTCAAAATTTTGCAACCAAATGGCATTAATGCCGAACAATAGATCCCCGGCTTTCCCTAACGCACTTTCAACCCCGCTCCCATTTACCCCATGACCCACTCCCGTTTCCCCCTTCTAGGGTCAATGCACAAGATCACCGCCCCAGATTTATTTACATTCACCTATACACATAAACACCTGAACAGTCAAGCATTCAATCAAATAATTCAAGGTAAGAAACTTACATTTTATCATTATATATATCATATTACCACACTCAAGACTATTTATATTTGCGTTAATGTTATACCTTATGGACATACATTGTATTATTATTAGCCCTATAAAGTACATCTACCTTTGTTATGCGCGTATGCATGAATAAATTAGTGTGTGAAAAGATGCGCGAGAATGCGAAAGGAGTATGTGCGATCGTGAGAATTTCTATACGTGCTTACAAAAGTTTGCTTACTTTTGTAAATTTAGTATAACACTGTACATAAGTAAAACCAATATCCTTAAAAATAAACCAGTTCTCTTTTCTGTTGTATAATATAATTCCATAAGCGTTCACATACAATCTGCCTACACATATATTTGTCGATTAACAGTATATATATATATTCTTTAAGAGTAGTAACCTTTTCTGTGTATACATATTAATTATGGACAATCGTTTTTCTTGTCCTTCAGATACATGAAGAAGGCCCAATTATGGCCGAAAGCTTGCCATTAAACTTGATAAACTGATATTCACACACACACACAGATATTTATCCAATTTTGACCTTTGACTTTGGACATCAAGGATGAGTAATCATTCTTTATTATTTTTTGTGCCTCTTTATCTTTTGGAAAAAAAAATCTGTGCATTTTGACACCAAGATCACCATCCTGCGCCTTTTCATCTCGGAGACACCATTATACAGTATGATGTAAAAAAAAAAAAAGGTCATCGACCTTTGACCTTGAATGTATAAGTAAATGTGCGCTGTGGGTACTAAATTTCGTAAGAATTCTTGTAAGAATCTGTAATATTTTATCTGAGTTATACCATTATACAGTATCATTGACCTATTTGACTTGAAAAAAAACAACACTTTTCCCACCCCGCATTTTTCCTCCTAACTTTTTGGGGTGGTTAATGTTAACACCCATACCTGCTCCAATCAGGGGACATCCTGATCGACCGCGGGTCTGATAGTCCGCGGGTCCGTTAGTCCGCACGTCCGATAGACCGCGGGTCCGATAGTCCGCAGCGTGTGTAAAATTATGATCAGATATATCAAATGTCATCGAGAGGTCCAATGTTCAAATGACACGAGACCATGGGGTTCTATCAGGTGCGGACCAATGGGGGGCCGAGGGGGAACTGCCTCACCCCCACCCCCAGCTCAAAAAAAGAGGGGGAAGATGGGAAAAGAAGAGAAAAGAAAAAAGAGTAAGAGGGAGGAAGGAAGAGGAGAAAAAAAGAGAAGAAAACGGGGGAAAGGAAAGACAAAGAAAAAGGGAGAAGATCAGGGGGAAAGAAGAGAAAAAAAGAGAGGAGGGAAAAGGAAGAGAAGAAAAGAAAGGAGAAAGGAAAAGGAGGAAAAAGAAGAAGAAAAGAGGAAGGAAGAGAATAACATTTAAATAGAGAGGAAGATGGGAAGAAAGATGAGAAAAAAAGAGAGAGAGGAAGAGGGGAAAAGAAGAGAAGAAAAGGAGAGAGGGGGAAGAAGAGGGAGAGAAGAAAAAAGATTAAAAGAGAAAAAGTGGGAAAGGAAAGAAATAGAAAAGGGGGAAAGAGAAAAAAGAGGAAGAGGGAAAAGAAAGGAGAAAGAAAAGGGGAAAAAAGAAGAAAAAAAGTGGAAGATAATATTCAAAAAGAGAGGAAGCTGGGAAGAAAGATAAGAAAAGAGAGAGAGGGGGAATAGAGGACAATAGAAGAAAAAAGAGAGTAAGGGGAGAGGAAGAGAGAAAAGAGGAAAAGAGAGAAAGAAATGACGGGAAAAAAGAGAAGAAAAGGGGAAAGAAAAGAAAAGATGGGTTATTGGCGTCTAGCTGGTAAATTTATGCATCAACAAACCTTAAAGGTCAAGTCCACCTCAGAAAAATGTTGATTTGAATCAATAGAGAAAAATCAGACAAGCACAATGCTGAAGATTTCATCAAAATCGGATGTAAAATAAGAAAGTTATGACATTTCAAAGTTTCGCTTATTTTTAACAAAATAGTTATATGAACGAGTCAGTTACATCCAAATGAGAGAGTTGATGATGTCACTCACTCACTATTTCTTTTGTTTTTTATTGTTTGAATTATACAATATTTCATTTTTTACGAATTTGAAGATGAGGACCTCCTTGCCTGAAGCACAAAATGTTAAAATAATGGAATTCCACGTGTTCAGGGAGGAATGAAACTTCATTTCACATGACAATGACGAGAAAATCAAAATATTTCATATTTCAAACAATAAAAAACAAAAGAAATAGTGAGTGAATGACATCATCGACTCTCTCATTTGGATGTAGCTGGCTCGTTCATAAAGTTTGTGAGATGAAGCGAAACTTTGAAATGTCATAACTTTCTTATTTTACATCCGATTTTGATGAAATTTTCAGTGTTATGCTTGTTGAATTTTTCTCTTTTTATTCAAATCAAGTTTTTGTTGGGGTGGACTTGTCCTTTAATTCGGAATAGCAAGCCATATTTCATTTTCGGATTAACAAACCACCGGAGTAACGAACCTTATTCCATCATAGGTTCAACGAACATTCGAAATAACGAACCCTATTTCATTTTCGGATTAAAGAAACTTCGGAATGAATAGCACCACAAATATTCGGGTTAAAGCTTGTGTATAGTTTTGGTAAATCCACCAAAATGCACCTATCACTATTCCAATTCATTGCTAGCTAATATGAATGGATATGCCCTATAACAGTTATGATATGGAGGATATGAAATGAAAATGTGTTTTACAGGATAAATTTTGCGATTTTACATGGAAATTTAACTTGATCGGGTCACCCGATCAAATTAAAATATCTGTGTGTTTTTGTCTTTCAATTAAATCCTATTCCAAATCATGGAATGGGCTGAAACTTTCAAGACATGTTCTTTGTCTGTAACTTTTGGATATCTAATCACTAAATTTATAAGATAAGTGCTTGAATGCCCATTTTTTTTAATTTAAAACAAGCATCGCCGAGAGAGGGCGCTATATATCCAAGATTTGAATATTTGAAATTTTCTCAGAGAAGTGGAGTTGGAAAAATATCTAACGGTCTCTACGCTTCAGTAAGACTGTCATATTAGATGATATTCGATTATCAATCACATTATTGACCCTTTACCAAAGCTATACACAGGCTTTAAGGAACCCTTTTTTTTAATTTTCGGACTAACGAACATTGAGGTATAGGCAATTCACAATATTTCATTTTTTACGAATATGAAGATGAGGACCTCCTTGCCTGAAGCACAAAATGTTAAAATAATGGAATTCCACGTGTTCAGGGAGGAATGAAACTTCATTTCACATGACAATGACGAGAAAATCAAAATATTTCATATTTCAAACAATAAAAAACAAAAGAAATAGTGAGTGAATGACATCATCGACTCTCTCATTTGGATGTAGCTGGCTCGTTCATATAATTGTTTTTGTGAGATGAAGCGAAACTTTGAAATGTCATAACTTTCTTATTTTACATCCGATTTTGATGAAATTTTCAGTGTTATGCTTGTTGAATTTTTCTCTTTTTATTCAAATCAAGTTTTTGTTGGGGTGGACTTGTCCTTTAATTCGGAATAGCAAGCCATATTTCATTTTCGGATTAACAAACCACCGGAGTAACGAACCTTATTCCATCATAGGTTCAACGAACATTCGGAATAACGAACCCTATTTCATTTTCGGATTAAAGAAACTTCGGAATGAATAGCACCACAAATATTCGGGTTAAGGAACCCTTTTTTTTAATTTTCGGACTAACGAACATTGAGGTATAGGCAATTCACCCGTTTCGGAATGACGAACCTTCGGAATAAGGAGCTCTATCCGACTATTCCCCTAAAAGATAAATAAAGGTACTTGTGGTAAATGCTGATGTCATGAGAAAGTCTGTAAAACTATGAAAGTATAATCCTAGATAATAATTTTGATAATAATAATATTTTGAATAATAATAATAACAATTATTATTACTTATTATTTGTACTGCGCTTTTCCCATTAGGCCCAAAGCGCTTACAATGAATTAATAAGATGTGATATTTAAAAAACTACAAAGTATGAAAGAGATGAGTATTTAATGACTTTTTGAAGATTGCTAATGATGGAGACTGTCTAATTATTAGTGGCAGGACGTTCCAGGATTTTGAAGCCGACACCGTAAAAGTTCTGTCACCAGCTAATGTACGAGTTAATGAATATGTGAGGCGAAGGTGATCACTGGTCGATCTAAGAGCTCTAGTTGGTGAATAAAGATTCAAGCAGTTATACTTAAATACCGTGGAGCCTGTTCATTCAGTGTTTTGTAGACAAAAGAGTAATTTGAACGTAATTCTCTGTTTAAAAGGAAGCCAGTGAAGAGGATTAAAGAGTGGTAGGGAAGGATGATCCCGGGAAACCTGTAAAATTAATCGTGCTGCCCAATTTTGTAGTCGTTGAACACGGACTAATTGATTAGAGGGAATTGTAGAAAGGAGCCCATTGCAATAATCAATACGAGACAAAACCAATGAACGAACAGCATTGTGACAGGCAGACTGGTCAATAAACCTTCTGATTCTAGAAATGTTCCTTATATAAAAAGTGACTGTGCTACAGATATGAGAGATATGGTACGACATTGACATGCGGGAATCAAATATGACACCAAGGTTTCGTATTTTTTCTGATGGTCTAATGAGTGTACCATCAACATCAAGTTGAACATTTGGAAGATTGCGCAAGGTATAAGTAGAGGCCGCAACAAAAAATTCAGTTTTATTGTCATTTAGTTTTAGTTTATTCACTATCATCCACTGTCTTATATCTGATATACAATTCTGGAGTTTAACCAGTGCATTATTGAGTCCAAATTCCATAATTTGACAAAGCGCTGTTAATTTCAAAGGACAAGTTAGGAAAATCTAGATCTGGATCGATTACAGAAGCTGAACTTTGAGAAATCTTGAAATCTAAGCTGAAACAAAAAATGACCGCACTGAAAATAAACACATGTGAAGCGGTGTTTAATTGCTTAAAAAGGGATGGCATGATTTGACCCAAAAGTGAGTTTTAGAACTTCAGATTTGATATTTTTCAAAACCGCATAAAAGCCTAGTAAGAGTAATCAGAAAATTGCTTCAAAAGGCTTGGCTCAACTTACAGTACTACAGTGCGTATAAAAAGAAAACCGGAACAGATTTAAAAAGTATATAAAATTTTTGTTACAAATTATGATCTCTATATTTTGTTAACAATAGGCGCTCTAAGGTCTTCAAATGCCATTAAAATAATTTAGTTTCGTTCATGCTTGAGCGAACACGGAATGTTTTTGCCTGGGGTTTAACGGTCGGACTTCTTGCTAATCAGCAGACTTCCTCTTAACCTTTTCATTATCTTTGCCAATCTACCTATTTGCTTGAATAGTAATTCTGTTGTTCCTTTTTGTAATTCTCTTTCAGCTTTGAGTATTCCTTCTTTAGGCAAGAACAATTATTTTCAAATTACTTTCAAATCATTTCATTGTGTGCTACAAATGTCATGGTGCCTTTGAACAATGGCATACTGATGGTTGGGGGATCGGGGTGCCCCCCCCAAAAAAAAATAATAATAATAATAATAATAATGATAATAAATAAATAAAAATAAAAAATAATAATAACATATTTTAAAAGAATCTTGACCAAGAGAACAAACAGAAAGGAAGATAACAGAAAAAACAGAAAGTGAAATATGATATCATTTTCTGAATATTATGTCAAAATCACAAAGTTGGATATTTTGATAAAAAGGTGGAAAATTGTTTCCTTGCTCGCTTCACAACTTTTTAATACATTTTACCCGATCTGCCATATCTTGCTCCTGCAAAAATCTACTCAATAGGCTATACCATTGCCATTGAAAGACATGAATCCTTTCCTGTTTGTCCTGCCAAGCACAAATAAATCTTGGTGAAATATTCAATAACCCCTTGAAAATAGGATTCATGTATTTAATAGGTATACCATAACATAATTTGTTTCACATAATAAAAGGATTTGAATAATTAGAAATTCTCCCTATTAATTATGCAAATCTTCTTACTTGGGTTGACAAAAAGTCTTCTTACTTATGAAGGAAAATTCAAAGGTAAAAGAAGTTTAAATGAAAAACAAAATAATTCAGGTGAATAAATAAATTTGTAAATGAAATTTGTTACCATAATTGAAAATTATGGCAAAGATAATAAAGAGATTACTAGGAAGTCTGCTGATTGGCCAAAGGTCTTACCATCAAATTTCTCATTTCTGCCATTTTGGCGCAAGCCTGTTTTTTAATCCCCGAAAAAAACGTCCCATGTTCGCTCAAGCATAAACAAAATATATTTTTTTAATTGCATTTCAAAGATAAGATATCAGAGCATCTATTAACATCAAAATATAGATATAATAATTTGAAACAATTTTTTTTTAGACTTTTCAAACCTGTCCATTTTTTTTTTTTTGATGCGCACTGTACAAAACACACAATCACATCACACAGATAATAACCTCATGGTGAAAATACTACAGAAAAGCCCATTTTGACATGTGTATGTGCCCCTTTTTGGCTCCCCCCACCAGGAAAATACGTTCGACCGCGCCCCTGCCTTCCCATCCTTATAACAAATGAAATATAAACGGTGTTTGTAACCCCCAACCTCCTCCGCCACGCTTGCTATTCCGATTTTACCCGGCTTCGCCACAGATTATTCCATTTTCCGGATTAACAACCCTCCGGAATAACGAACCTTATTTCGTTTTCGGGTTAATGAGCCTCCGTAAAAACGAATCTTATTTCATTTTCGGACTGATGAACCTTCGGAATAACGAACCTAATTTCGTTTTCGGACTAAAAAACCTTCGAAATAACGAACCTAATTTCGTTTTCGGACTAACGAACCTTCGGATTAACAGACCCTATTTTGTTTTTCGGATTAACGAACCTTTTTCCGTTTTCGGATTAATGATAATAATTAAATGATTAATAATTAAAGAAATTCCTTTTAATATTCAAATCACTTTGTTGCATTTTAATTGTAAATCCATGCATTGCATGGTCGTTCAAGTTTAGAGATTCGTTTATTATGATACCTAAATATTTTTCAGATTCAGCATTTAATAGTTCCTATCCATTATAAAATACATAAATCTTTTAAAATGATGTTTTTGTGACATTTTAATAATTTTAGACTTAGCTAGATTATTTTGCAATCTTTAACATTGAAAATAGGACGTAGGCCTATACTATACAACTGTCTGCGTAAAGTCGAATAGTGGATAAGATATTCCTAGTCATATCATTTACAAGCATGAAAATAACAGCGGACCTATGATAATACTCCATCCACTAATTCACATTAGTTTTCTAGGCGTAAAATAGATATAAATACAAACAAAAACTTATAATTACAAGGGGAGTAAAATGCCGGCACATAGGACGAGCGCCCTCGATCCATCACCTCCACTCATTATTTTAAACTCTTAATTGTCAGTATGTTAATGATATCCCACTTGTCCTTGCTTGAAATCTTGCTTGATGAATTGCCTGTCTATGTAAATAGGTATAATTATAATAAATACTCCTACTACTACTACTCCTACTACTACTACTACTACTACTACTATACTACTACTACTAATAATAATAATAATTAAAATAATAAAAATGATAATAAACGTGCTATATTTGGAGATATAATACAACAACAGTAGAACACATCTGGTTATTATCACTTATATCATTATAATGATATCCCAATTAATTGGAAGGCAAATTTTGAGGCCAGTGCCTACCTCAAAATTAGAGTAATATTGGCGGTGCCTACTGCCCTGACCGCCCATTCCCCTATCATTGAAATAATGGGATGACTTCATATTGAATTTAACTGACAGTGTCTGGTAATTTCGTAGACTAGGATATTATTTGCAATTATTTCAAATTAAATCGACCAGGGAGATGTCTAGTGCCTCGACATACACTGTTAAAAAAAATAGAAGTTCCTGCAGCAGAGTCTCGAGAACACCTATCTTACCGAATTGCGTAATCTTACAGGAAATTGGTATTTGATGTATGGAATCTTACAAATTTCCTTGAATAAAACACACTTTTCCCCTTTTTTAAACAGACATGTTCTGTTAAATTGCAGAAAAATTCTTGTTTTATGAATTTACAGAATGATTATTACGCAATTCGGTAAGATTACAGGTGTTCTCGAGACTCTGCTGCAGGAACTTCTTTTATTTTTTCTAACAGTGTAGGTGCACTCGTGCGCGTGCGTTACGTTGCTGCAGCGTTTTAGTCTATAACATTCAGCCGAGCTACATTACTGTTTCTTTCCGACAGTTTCTGAAAACGTGATTTCGGGGGGCAAATAGTGAAACCTTTGCCTCATATTGACATATGACGTCATAATGACATATGACCTTTAATGCAAAGTTTGATGTGTATGTATATAGCATTCTCTAGAATCCCCCAAACGGCTGAATCAACCTAACACGAGCACCGCATTTATGAAATGTACATGAGGATCGCCTTCTTGCCTGATAATAAACTTACCCCTAACTCCCCTTAATCTATTAAAGTAAACACCTAACCCTATTGGGGGTAATTGTCCTGGTATGCTAACACTTGGTCCAATACTGACAGGCTGTGAAAATGATGAAGCCCTGTGTGTTATGACGACTGACAACAAAAACAATTTTTTACATTAAAATTTCAAACATGTCTTGCTCATTTATGCGTGAAATGTTCGTCTCATGTTTAAGTACCAAAATAAAGAGAAATAACTGAATTATATGTTTATGTAAATTAAATATAATAATTTATTTGCTTTTGAAGAAAAAAGACATGGGAATCCCGGTTTCCTTTTTTTCTGGGACGCACTTTACATACATATATTTGTCAGGAAGCAGGACTTGTAAAGTTTTGCACGACAGTATATTCTTTAGTGCTAATTATGTCAGCTAAATAATAGCTGACACCAGTGGCGGACCGTGACCCCGAGGATACAAAGCATGGGGGGCACGGCGTTGTTCACAAACCATGCAGTGCCCCCCCCCCCCCCAACGGTCTCCTCCGGGTCACGGTCCGCTATACTGGCTGACATATTAAGGGATAAATCTTTGAATAGCACAAGTCATGAGTGATTTAGGAAGAGCTTTGTGAAACAGCCCTCGGGGTCATAACAGGTATATTGGCAACAATAATCTTCAAAAACAAATTTCAATGCATTAGGATTGAAAAGCTATATAAGCGGACCCCAACTGACGTTTATTATACATGTATATTGTTAATATACAGCGCTAGTCACACACTGTCACGACCGCACATGCCAGCCACGAATTGAGCCGACTGAAATGCAGTCAAATAAATTTTTCATGAGATATTTCTGTTTATTGGAAGCTAGGACGTCCTAAATCTTTTTCTAATGTTATCCTGAGACAATTCCAATTGTACGGATCCATTCTTGGGTGAAGGCTGTTCCGTGACAGGCACAATCATAATCAGTCACAATCATGGCATTTGGCGAACCCAACTTTTTTTTTTACATTGCACATAATGGATAAGTACTTTAACCCTAGGTCGGAGCCACTCCCGCTCCCTTGACATTTATCGTCGCGATGTTTCATGACTCCTTTCCTTCGAGTCCGGGTCTGAAAATTGCTCGAACACGTGATTCTGTGAAAAATCATGTTTTAACCAAATATCATTAATGTATGAATATTGTTGCTATTACTGACTAAAATTACTTGAATTTATCCTGTTTGTTTTATCGTATACTAGTTAGTGTTACCGGAAAATTTCTTTGAAAATGTTTAAAAAAATAAAGATAAAAAAAGCAAATAAATACATGAGAAATTACCGAAACATAAGAAATTGGTCTCATATTTTTATTTTCGAGTAATTCTTATAAGAACTCTGTATAAAGTTTCTCCAGTAAAAACTTTGGACATAATTTTTTCTTCTTTTTTTTGGGGGGGATGAGCATACTCAGTACACATGATAAAATTACCATAATTAACTAATTGATAATCAAACGTTAGAAAAATTTCCCAAATTAAGTCTTCATTGATCAGTATTGTTATGGCCATAGTTTGTATAATTATGCATGTTCCTATAATGCGTAAATACAAGATAAATTTACTTTTAATATTTCTCGAATTCTTGTTATCTCTGTTCGCTGACGATCGGTATGCCAATTAGGAGTGGAAAAGCTATATTAGAACATATCTAGTTGCTCTGAGCATGGGTAATAGATCCATGCTCCGATAAACTGTCGCCAAATGAAAATGTCTGAATTGCTGAAATAGCTTTTTTAAGTTATTTTGTCGTACGCTCGTCACAATGGGTTAGAGCGGGCTGGTGTGAAAAGCGGGTACATTCCTATCCTTCCTAACATGTCCCCGCATCCAGACCATGATCTTTAGGCATGTTAGGGATAATGGATTGTAGTCATGGCGCTGGTCACACTTGAGTCTGACTGACCCTGTAAATTCTCAGCTTTCTATGGATTCACTGTGGGAACAGTCTTATTGGATTAACTTGTTCTTGCTTAATCATCATTGGTTTGTTTCCTAATACCATGGTCACATTTGTCCTACGGCGGCCGTACGGCGAGTTGAAAACAGCCGTTTTAACATTTTTTGTCCAACTACATATAGGTGGTTTGAATCAAAATTAATAAAACGGCTGTTTCCGACTCACCGTACGGCCGCCGTAGAGCAAATGTGACCAAGGTATTAAAGTCTCGTATATCGAAGTTCTGAGGCACAATCAATTTCCATTCTAGCTTGGAGTACGGATCTCCACTGTGTTTGTTCTTCTCCTCATGCATGTCATGCTCGTTGAGTTGAAAATTGTCTACGAATTTTTTTTTTCAGATTCTTCAGCTAAAATCGGCATAATAAATTACTATCTTCTAATGAGCATATCCCCGAATACGTCTGCCATTCTATCATAACTGATTCTTCAGACAGGAATCCGGATCTTCATGGGAATCTTCGTTCTATGCTTCAGCTTGCCATTCTAACAGTTGAAACGTGCACACTTTTTCCTGCTGTTAAACATTATTGTTGTGCCCAGCAACGCCCAGTGTAATAACTGTAAAGATTTGATGATGGATAGATGCACCCGTATTTTGCGCTCCCCTTGTTCCCCGATATTCCTGATACTCCTAATGGAATCGTGTTCCAAGATCGGTCTTGTCAAGGCTATGGGAATCCTGTTTGCAGACCTCTCCAAGTCGATCGAGATGACGTCAGCTGATCTTGGCATTGCACTTGGTCTTTTCTATACACTTGGGCTTTTGATAAGTAAATATATGCTATTATGATACTCTCGTATTATTTTGTTAAAAACTGCCATTTTAGACTCCACTTTTAGAAGGTGTCTTGGATTTTTGGACATACTGGACCACTGACTTCCTTTTTACTTGTCCTTATGTATTATTTAACCCTTTAAATCATAGTTTAGAAACCACAATCATATCTCTCAGGTGGATTTTTAATGAAGTATGTTAATTTTTCAGTAAAAGCAGTCAATTTAGACTCCATCTGTAGAAGCCTACTAGGATTTTGGGGCATACAGAACCATTGACCAGGGGCGGTGGAACGTATTTTCGTTGGGGGGGCAAAGCTAAAAAGAAAAGGGCACTTCTATGCCAAAAAGGGCATGCTGGTGCAAACGGAAATCGCATGAGATTATCATCTTTGTGAAGAAGTTGTGTGTTTTGTAATAATTAAGTTGAGAAAAAAAATATTTGGAGTGATTTATGATTGATAAGATATATATTTAGGTGTAAATATTTCGCGAGCGAGTGTAGTAAGCGAGAGGTTTGGAAAAAAATTCAAATCTGAAGTTGTAAAATTTGCGTTCGGTCAAGGCATCCTTAAACTTTATGTAATAAGACATGAACAACAAACATCCCAAGCAGTTTTTGTTTCCATAAGTACAAAAGGATGTGTAAAAAAAATTAACGCGAGCTGATTTTTTTTTATATACTGACAAGAAATTGAACTTTTTAAAGATTGCATTTAGTGACTCGTGAATAGGATACGGGCTACATATCTCACAATCGACTAATGCAAGCACGAAGCGCGAGCTGAAAATTTGTGATATTCTTACCAGAAAACTGAATGTTCTAGGCTGTTTATTTAACCAGGAACAGAATGACTACCTTAATAAACAATTTGTGCGAGCACATATCACGAGCCTTGGACATGTTGAAATCGCACTTGGTCTCTTCTTTACGCTTGGAGCTTTCGATAAGTAAATATGCTATCCAGCTGTGTAACCAGGATTTTCCAAAAGAGGGGCCAATTTGGGGGAGGATATTTCGTCCGCGAAAAAAAATTGACAAGGAAAAAAAAGGTCTTCAACCACAAATAAAGTATTCAGCACCAGAAAGAAAAAAATTGACAAGCAAAATAAGTCTTCAATCGCAAATAAAGGGCATTTCATATACCAGAAAAAAAAATTGACAAGCAAAGAAAAAAGAAAAGGTCTTCAAGTTCAAAAGAGGGGGCACACGTCGGTTTTCTTTGCATTTTTACATTACAAATTATTAATTTTGCTTCTCAAAGGGTGGGATGGACGTCCCCTGGATCAGTTATGACTCGTCAGGGGGGCAGTCTGCCCCCTGACCCCCCCCCCCCCAGGTACGCAAGTGATGCTATCGCGATACTCTCGTAACATTTCGCAACAAAAGCCATTTCAGACTTCATTTTTAAAAACCGTCTTCGATTTTTTTTGGTATTTTGGACCACTGACTGTCCTTTTTACTTGTCCTTATGTATTATTGACCCTTTAAACCTTGGTTTAGACACGAAAATCAAATATCCCTGGCAGATATTAAATGGACTATGTCATTTTTTTGTAAGTAATAGCAGCCATTTCTGACTCCGTTGAAAGCCATCAAGGATTTTCGGGCATACTTGACCACTGACTGTCCTTGTAACTTGTCCCAATGTACTACTCGAATAGAAATAAAATTAAAGACACTTATTCATTTATTTATTTATTCTTTTGTGCATGTCATGGCAATGTACATAGTGTTATCATCACAAATTGAATACATTTACATAAGTGATTATAACACGGTTGCAGGCATGCAGTGGTATGACAATATAAGCAGATGCTTGAGCTGTTGTCAGACCTTTGGATATATGAAATACATACATAAATATAAAAACAATACTACAAAGTCAAAAGTAATGATTACACAACGAAGGGAAGGAAAAAAACAGAGAAAAACAAGTAAACAAATTATTATGTGCCACAACTATTTACAAATATTTACAAGGAGTGTGTGAGGCGTAACAATAATAATTATATCAATCTTTAAGTTTAAAATGTACAGTACAACAAATCGTGTTTTGCAAAAAAAATACATCTTAGAGACAAGTATGCATTTTACCGCACTTTTGAAGGAATGCACTGACAATATATTCCTTGTACTAGTAGGAAGGGAATTCCAAACATCAGGTCCATATAATGTCTGATAGATTTGTGAGCCAACATTGTGCGACGGTTAATATACAAATGCATTATTAGACGCTTGTCTTGTGTGGTAGGTATGGATAGCATTATTTTGTTGAAACATGGTGGAAAAGCAGGTAGGTAACATTTTGGCATTAAACCGATACATAAAAAGGGAAGTTTGAAGAAAATGGACGCTTTACCAACGCTTTATCCAACTCATGGTAATTATCATCCCGTGAGAGTTTCAAGTCACATGACCAAGGTCAAAAGCCATTTAAGGTCAACGAACTTTTGGCCATGTTGGGGGTAATGTTTTAATTGCCATCATAACTTTGAATGTTTATGGATAAAAAGTGGATATAGGGGCAATCAAATATCATTGATCATAGTGCACAAGTCTTAGGTCACATGGTCAATGCCAAATGTCATAGTAGGGTCAATGAACGCATTATATTATAATTTTAGTTCCGAACAATTTTTGGATAGTTGTTATCAAAGTCAGCACTGCTGCTATGTTAATTGAATCGCGTAATGCAGTCGAGACCGCCAAAGGCGCTCCATTTTTATTATTACATTACGTTAATTTTTCCAAACGATGCTGGGAAGCTACTTGCATGTGACGTCACAAATGAAAATATGTAAAAAAAAATATCTTGTCTAATCTCTGATGGATTTGCCTGAAACCTTCATTAACATTTTTATTATTTTTTCTGCTATTTTGACAATCTTTTTGTCAGGGTGAATTCCCACTGTATACTAATTGAAGCTTGAACAAAATTCATCGTCTTCGAATCCGTTATATTGTCACGAATTTGGATTTGTATTATACTGTCATTCTTGGTATTCATTTGTACTATGCTGTCATTCTTGATATCCAC
The DNA here is from genome assembly GCF_018143015.1 of Lytechinus variegatus. NCBI lineage: Eukaryota > Metazoa > Echinodermata > Echinoidea > Temnopleuroida > Toxopneustidae > Lytechinus > Lytechinus variegatus. The sequence continues at coordinate 19,759,173 of NC_054749.1, forward strand.
TGAGAGCAGAGCCTTCTTGAGCTTGTCTACATCTCTGCCTGAGCGTCCTTCCAACATTCCCAGCTGAGGTAAAACATTATTTATTACCTGGGCCTCGCTCGTCAAGAGCGACTGTCCTTCGCTTACGTAACGGCGAGGATAGTCTCTCAGTCGCGTGCGACCTCGCCCAGCGATGACAGATCTCTGTCGCGTGCGACCTCGCCTGACCTCAGGCCGAGGACAGTTCTGTTTTGCATAAGTCCAGGGTCTCGCTCGCTCGTAAACAGAGTCTGCCCTTGTGTTATGCAACATCAAGGACCGACTCTCAGTCGCGTGCAGCCCATCTCGGCCGAGGACGAATGTTGTTCTTGGGAGAGGGATAGAAACTAGCTCAAGGATGCTTTGCTCGATTTAGCTAAGGGGTGGTAATTCGCATTTCAAAAAGAGATTCTCGGGCCACGTCTTGGAGTCCATTTCAATCGATTGTATAGCTGGATTGTGTCTTATTCCTCGAACGCGTTATAATAAACGGACAGTCTAACTCAACAGTCAGCTCTGATTGTTTCACTTTGCTGTTCCCTACTTTTGAGAGAATAGATGTACGGATAGTTGATTTACGTTCTGAGAGAACTGAAAGAATTGAAGTGAGAACTTTTTTACAGAGACAGTGAGAGGGGAGACAACGAACACTGGTGAACTCAGTGAGATCTGTGAGGGCCTACACTTAAGTGATTTAATAATTTCCAATCCCCTTGTATAAATTTCGTAACACTGGTGGCAGCGGTGGGATACTGGACTTCAACACGTTAGTCGATATGCCTGGAAGAAGAAGAAGAAAAACAGATTTAGAACAAGAGATCAATCAGCTGAAAGTTGAGCTTGATCAGGCGAGACTACATTCTCAAGTTTCAGATGGGGATGATTCTGATAGCGAGGTTAAAATTGTCGCCCCCAACAACTACCATGACCGCAAGGCTGCTATTCAACTTCCACATCAGGAATATTTTGATGGGACGCGCCCCTGGGAGAGTTTCATATTTTCGTTCCACAACATCGCTGAAGCTTGTGATTGGAATGCGAACGAAAAACGATTTCGGATGCTGGCATGTCTACGAGGAGATGCTGCCGATTTTGCCTTCCAACAGCTGACTTCCGATGTGACGGGAAACTTTGATAAGCTTGTAGCAGCATTAAGTGAACGATTTGAAAATAGGAAAACCCCAGCATCATTCGTTTCTCAGCTGGAAGCAAGACGTTTTGGGCCTAAAGAACTTATTGCTCATTACGCCGCCGACGTTAGAAGGCTCACAACTTTCGGCTACCCAAGTGCAGACGTCGAGACAGTAGAGACGCGCCATTTCTTAAGAAATGACGTAGAGACGCGCCATTTCGGGCTGGATTGGGGTTGAGTTTGCCGACTTGGAAACTAAAGCATGAAGAATTGAGTAGAACAGTGTACTAAATTGTGACGGATTCGTCCCTTGGCCGACTCGGTGGCTTCTTGGTTGGTTGCTCGGGGAGTGAAAAAGTAAATTCGTAAACATGTGAACTTTGATGCACACAGCCAGATCTGTTTTGGTTAGTCAAACGCTAATGTTTAGTATATAGAATGAGTGTTTCCGTATTGGGAATGAGCTTTTTTTTTCTAGTTGCTGTCTTTGAAAAGGAAGAAGAGTAAGAAAAGAAAAATAATTTTAGTATCATGGTGGGAATGATACCGCTAACAACACTCTTTTGAATTTCCATCAACACCGAAAGATTATAGCTTTAATGCTGTATATAATTATTTAACAGATCGTATGCGTGGTTTTCTTTCTCTTTCTCTCTCTCTCTCTTTCAATTTACTTCTTTCTTCTTTTCCTTTCCACCATGAAAAGTATGAATTTTTTATTGGAATGCTTACCTACAATGTGCTCACTATTTTTTTTTTTCTCTCATCATGCTCACTGTGATGGTACTGTATAACATAATTGTTAAGTTCATTCAGTCAAGATTATTACAAGATTTAATTGCAAATGATATTGATCTTTGTATACATGTATAGGGCATAGGCTGAAAGCCACAGCTGATTTAGCTGCCATCTACAGAGGAAAATCTACACGTATGCTTATCGTTGTAGTTATATGTGCTTAAATTTTCCGTTCAAATTCATGTTCTGTTTATTCGTTCTATGTGGCCTTCTGCAGCTGTTGCCTGAAGTTTCTTTGGTGCTCCTTATTTGTTTAACCTCAATTGATTATGTAGTCTTGCTTCACCTGGAAATATTCATTTTTCAGTCTTGTTTTACTTGGCATGAGTAGTTTTCCATTTAGTGATGTCAGTGACTTTGATTTGAACCTTCTTTTTCAATTACAGCAAAATGCTGGCAGTTTTTCGATTTCTGACGAACAATATGAACAAAATATTTCTGACACTATGAACAACAACGTAGAAGAATTTGAATATACTTTTGATGTCAATGACAAATCCTTTGTTAAATCTCAATACTACACCCAGAACCAATTTGTCAACAATTTAAAGTCAGCTGGTAAGAATGACTTGAACCTTTTGCATCTTAACATCCGCAGTGCAAATAAAAATTTCGAACAACTGAGCTTATTATTAGATAATACTAAAGTAGATTCTTTTGTTATTGGCCTGACCGAAACCTGGTTTACGGATGCTCCTCACACTATACATTCCTTGTCTCAGCATAACCTTATATTTAATAATAGAGTAAATAGGCGAGGTGGTGGAGTAGCACTGTACGTTCCAATACACCTGCATTACATTGTACTTCATGACTTAAATCTGATGAATGAAACGATGGAGACGGTTTTTATCGAAATAAAATTATCCAAAAGAAAAAACGTAGTTATAGGTACAGTTTATCGTCCACCTTCTTCCGATCATAATACGTTTCTAAATGAATTACAACAACTGCTTTCTAATCCTTTGCTTCAAAATAAACATTGCTTTTTGATGGGCGATTTTAATGTTGACCTCTTAAAATGCAGAGAGGATAATTTCTCTCAAGATTTTCTAAACACTTTATTATCATTTTCATTCATTCCGTTGATTACCAGACCCACTAGATTTTCTTCTCATTCAGGAACTTTAATTGACAATATTTTTTCAAACGTTGAGAGAGAAATTGATTCTGGTGTCATTCTGTCTGACATCTCTGACCATTTTCTTATTTTCGCTAGGATACTATCTCTCTTTGATAACAACTCGTACTCTTCTCATGTAAAAATGGTTAGGAAAATTACCCCTGAAAAGATTGCCAAACTCAAGGATAAGCTAAGTTCACTCAAATGGAACGAAGTATTAGTTACAAACGATGTTAACGAATCATATGATAATTTCATGACTATCCTTCTCGATTCTTTTAATGAATGTATCCCTCTTGTAAAATATAAACCAAACAACAAACGGACACCACGAAACCCCTGGGTTAGTAAATCACTTTTAAGATCTATCAATAAAAAAAATAACCTTTATTACAAGTATCGTGCAAACCCGTCAGATGCTGCTCGTGAAAAATACGTCAAATATAAAAACACCTTGACAACTCTTTTGAGATCTGAAAAAAAGAAATTTTATTGTTCTAAATTTGCAGCGAGTTCAAATAATATAAAAGATACATGGAAAGTAATCAATGATGTCTTAAATAAGAAAAAAGATCGCAATACTATAAAACATGTGAAGATCAACAATTCAGTTATTGATGATAATTTTGATATAGCTATGAACTTTAATAATTATTTCTCAGGCATTGGTCCAAATCTTGCCAACGAAATACCACACACAGATAAAACCTTTGAATGCTTTCTAAAGAACCAAAACCCACATTCACTATTTTTTATTCCAACCGATGCTAATGAAATCATAAAGATAGTAAAAGAACTTAAAAGTAAAAAAAGTCCAGGCTATGATGAAATAAGTAATGACTTGTTAAAAGATATCATTAACGAAATTGTTATTCCTTTAGAACACGTCATGAATTTATCTCTTGTTAATGGTATAGTTCCCGACCGAATGAAAATTGCGAAGGTAGTTCCTATCTACAAAAAGGGAGATTCGTCCGATATAAGTAATTATAGACCTATATCTCTCTTATCTTCTATTTCCAAAGTCTTAGAAAAAATTATATACAATCGTACAATAAAATTTGTGAGGAGTTTCGGTCTTTTATCAGAATCACAATTTGGCTTTAGGCAAAAGCATTCAACAACACATGCAATCTTATATTTCATTAATCATATAGCGACTGCTGTTGACGACCACCTTCACACTCTTGGTATCTTTCTGGACCTCTCCAAGGCCTTTGACACCATTGACCATGAAATCTTATTGTCTAAACTATCACATTATGGAATTAGGGGGAAGGCCTTGGAGTGGTACAGAAGTTATCTTACTGGAAGAAAACAGTTTGTCTCCATAAACAATTATAATTCCGATTATAATGACATGATTTGCGGAGTACCCCAGGGTTCGCTTTTGGGGCCATTATTATTCATTCTATATATCAACGATTTTCAGGATTCATCAAAGGCCTTGTCTTTCATATTATATGCAGATGACACCAGTGTTTTCTTTTCACATAAAAATCCTGATACTCTTGTAAACATAGTAAATACTGAACTCAGATGTATTCATGAATGGATCTGTTGTAACAAACTTTCTTTAAATGTTGCAAAGACCCAGTGCATGCTTTTTAGTAATTCAATCACAGCTCTACCCAGGAACGTCTTTCTTAATAATATTTTAATCGATATTGTCGATTCAACGAAATTTCTTGGTCTATATATAGATAACAAATTTTCATGGAAGCCGCACATTACGTATTTATCAAAACTTTTATCTAGAAATGTTGGCGTCATAAACAAACTAAAAACTTTTTTGCCTCCAAACGTTTTATCAAATTTGTATAATACCCTTATTCTTTCTTACTTAAATTATGGGATATTAGCTTGGGGCAGTTCCTCTAGAAATCAGTTGGATAGACTACTACTTACACAGAAAAGAATAATGAGAATCATTTGTCATAAACACAGATTAGCTCACTCAGATCAATTGTTCTTCTCCAATAAAGTTTTAAAAATACAGGATTTGTACTCTCTTCGCCTGGGCTGCTTTATGTTTCAGTTAAACCAAGGAGAGCTGCCAACTTCCTTAAGTTTACTGTTTTTAAGAAACGAGATTTTGCACAGCTACCCCACCAGATTATCGTCATCTTTCCATCTTCCGAAGCTCAGAACTTTTTACAAACAGAAGACTATTGTTTATACTGGTCCCCATTTTTGGAATTCTCTAGATGAATCTTTAAAACTGACACCAAGCTTATTTTCGTTCAAACATAAGCTTAAGACTACACTGATAAATAACTATAATGTTACACTATGATTTTCCTGCAGGAGGCTGTTCATTGTCCCATGTTTGTGCTTGAGTTGTTCTGATGTACTTGTCCCGTTTAGTGTAGTCTTGTATCGTCCCGTCTAGTTTGTATCTTTTTATACCATTTTCATTAATTAATGATACTGTAATATTATTTTGGGGAACCTGAATTACAAGCTCCGCTTTCCAAGGTTTCCCCCACAATATACAGCTAGCATTTAAGTTAAAACTGAACTTTCTAAAATTCAATTATACATTATATCTGTGTACTGGACCTTTGTGAACTATTTCAATATTTCTAATTGTTAATTTATTCTATACTCACATTTCTGTTGTAAAATAATTATCTTTGCTGTTATTGTGGAAATAAACGAAACGAAACGAAACGATGAGGACTGGGTGATCAAAATATGATCCTTGCCGTCGGAATGCACGAGCATAAATCCCTACAAGAGGCAAGGGAAATAGCGGAACGGTATATAAATTTGAGAGAGGAGAATAGCCGCAGCAGCTACCGACCGATTAGGGCTCTGTACGTCATCCTCTTCGATCAACGTATCCGATGATCGTCTGGCTGATTTTGAGCGTCGAGTTACCTCCATTGACAAAAAACTCGATACTCTTTCTTCTCTTCTGAAAGACCAGGTCGAAAGGCAATCGCAGTCGGGAGACGTTCGCCAAGGTAGACGAGGTAATGACGATAGAGGGCGCATTCCTCGGGGTAATAGACCACTGCACAGCCGATGCTATGAGTGTGATAGGGAAGGACATTTAGCTCGTAACTGCCCTAATGTTCATCCCTATATGATAGTCGCCACTACCCACCACAACAAACATTTGCACCCCAGCCATGGGCTCCGCCACAGCTCATGCAGTCGACACCCTACCCACAACAGTGTGGGGTCAAACATCACCACCGCCCCCACCCACTCAGGCCATGCATCAAACATGTCAAATGCAGGATGCTCCCCCACGCTTTAGAGATCATACGGACGCGGGAAACTAGGAGGGGCCGATCCAATCGACCAGGTTTCGGCCCTTGAAAATAGAGTTGGCGGTGCACGAAGAATTATCAAGCTCATTAAAACTAAGGGGATTTCTGCCTTTATTGGAGTGAATGTTAATGGTGCTAATGCTAAATTTTTGGTCTACTCTGGAGCAGCAGTAACTGTCATATCATCCAAAGTGTATCATAGTATAGCCCAAGACTCACGCCCAAATCTGATGAGTCTGACAGAAGACATCCAACTTCAGGCAGCAGGAGATGGGATACTTAATATTCATGGAACTGCCGATATTGACATATCGATTGAGGACAAAATATTCAGGTGGAATGTATTTGTTGCCGACATAAGTGACGAGGGCCTTCTCGGATTTGATTTCATACACCACTTCAATTTTGTTCTCGAACCGAGACGTGGGCTACTCCTGAACGATCGCCTGTTTCGCTTTCAGATTGTGGGCGACCACGTAAGCTGTAGTGTGATAGTGAAGAGTAACATCGTCAGCCCAGCAAACTCATAGGTTATCATTGCTGGGTGTTCGGATACTTCAAAGTTAGACCCAGAAGAGTTACCCAATGGATTAATTGAGCCCATTGGTGACAGGGAGACCTAAGAGCCGATACATGAAATTAGTCGCTTAGCCCTGGGGGCCACTTACATTGACGAGTGGATACCATGCGCGACCAAAAAAACACGATAGAGCACGTTACGTACGTAACGTGGTAAGGGTGTCAAAAACACAAAAATAATTAAAAAAGGGTATCTATTTCGCTAAGAAGATTACGTGTTTAGGGTCGAATTTGCGGGGAGTGATAAAACAAGACTAAAACGTTTTATAAAGGCATTATGAAAAATACGAGACATTTGGCTTCCTCCTGCTCGTACGCACGGGCGTCCGTCGATATAACACATTATATTTTTATGAAAATATGCACCCTTTTTCTTAAAAGTTGATGGAGAGGGGGAAAAATTAATCGTCTCAAGTCGGGGTATTCAGTAATGGGTACAGGAGAAACTATATTTTACTGATTTTCATGATTCATTCCATTTGATTAACTCATCTATTCGTGTTTTGGGGCTAATCTTTCCCTTACGCATTGCTTTTTGGCAGAAGTTCTATGGAAAATGCACCTTTTTTCACACAAACTTTGAGACACTCTGTATTCATTCCCCCATTGCTCGAGAATGAACGGGCAGTTAACGACGGGGTGAAAGATTTATTGAAGAATGGAGTGTATGTTTCACGAAAATGAAAGCCATTACCCCATTGGATGTTAGATCAATACGTGTTTTTTAGATGAAGTTAGTTGTCGAATAGGCTCTCCTGGCATTTGAGGTCTCTATCGGTGACGTCACTCAGGATCGTCATGCCTGAACCATCGGCCGGGCAGGGGTCGCAATGGTAGTATGATTTATGCATAATGCACTCGATATATACAATAATCTTGTCCTCCCGTTTAAATGAATGTGAAACTCATATAATTTTCATCAGAGCATTCGACAGGAGTACTGTAGTACACATTTCTTTGTTATAAGTGAATTAAAGTCCCTCCAGTGAGTTTGATCACCCCTATTTAGAAAATGTATCACCCCTAAGTTGTAACACAGTCAGCTGTTTGCACTCAGGGTCACTCCGTGACCTGTGTGTGCGTTCAAGAGTTGTACACGATTTTCTGTCTCATTTAGGCAGAAATCTTTCATAATGTGTCCTTTTTGCCCCAACGTGTTTAGAGTCCGATTTGCGCGAGGTGTAGAAGATGGGGTCGTACCGTCGTACTAAGCCAAAATAAGCGGTAAAGCCGACGACCGAAGGACCCGTAACAATAAAACATTCCTGCACTTGTTTAGGGGTTCATTTCAGGGAATATTTGCCAAGACTAGTATTGTTTTGTTTCCAATACTTGTTAAGGGTAGGGTTTCACACGCCAATACTTGTTAAGGGTGTATTTTCAGAATATGGAAATTACGTGTTTAGGGTGCTTTTCGAGACCCCATGGTCGCGCATGGTATCCACTCGTGAATGGAAGTGCCCCCCCCCCCGGGTTGCTTAGTCGATATCAGTAGGAAGGATATCAATTCACCAGTGCGCGTAGCCAGTGCACTTGATAAGGATACACATGTGCATGCTGGGAAAAATATTGCAAACCTTCAACAAGTAGACGATGTGTATGGAAAATGTATGGATGAGGTATTTCTGCTGCCGGTAAAAGTGGTGAAAAGTAGTTCTGCATCTGATACATCGGTGTTTGAGGGTGCACGGCCAACAGAGAAACTGTCTGTATCCACCCAAACTCAAACAGCTTCTTCCGCAAAAGAAGGGGATCCATATGTGAAGAAGAATTTATCTTGCATTAAGTGGTTAGCTGCCATAGTTTTTGTCGTCGTCGTCGCGTTAGCCGCAGCCGCAGTGTTAGTCGTGTATTGTCAAGATACAGAGTTATGTTTGGTATTATGTTAATGTGTTTAATTGGAGTCGTCGCGGTGCGCTGGAATAATGTTAGTACTGCCCGTGTTAAGGACGGAGCAGCAAAGTCATTAAATTGGAGATTCTGGCCTATTCCAAGTTGGCTTATGAGAGCAAGTAGTGTTTCAAAGCAGCATATGAAGACAAAGTTGGATTAGCATAGAATTAGTGTAAACCAGGATGTCATAGTTGGAAATCTTGCACATGAGGAATTGCTCAAAATTCAGCGAGATGATCCTGGTGTGTCGATTGTGCTTGACTGGCTCACCAAGTCCCCGGAAAGACGCGACAGCCAACTCGGCTTATCCTGTAAGTTTGAGTCATGAACTTCAAGTTCGTAACACTAACCGCGAGCATTAAATTGACTTTTGGATTCTCTCATGGAATAGAGAAGAAACTTTTGTAATGATGAACTGTCCCCTGTCGCTTTATACATGGATTTTAAGTATTGTTCTATTTGTCTTCATTATGTTTTTTGTCATAATCTCTATATTCACATCCGTCTCCATCTTTCTCCTCATCCTTATGTAGGGCGTGGTTTTGCCTAAAACTGCTGCGGCGCATGTTCGTTTGGATTAGCCAGTAGTTAGCTGGGGGTGTTTAAGAATTAGAAACATATTAAAGTTTGATGTAATGTCATCTCTCATCCCTCACAACACATACACACTGAAACTAAACTGAAATGAAGAAACATAAGTGTAACTATAATTAATGCTTAAATTATCATTTAATTAAATTGGTTAACTAAATATCAACTAAATGTGAACTCTATCGTCCCTAGCCTTAAGCCACATCTACATTATGATGTACTTGCCCATTGCAATGGCCAACCTCTCTCCTCCACCACCATTTGAATAGACGAAGCTCAAAAACAATACCGCACTACATTTTGATATGTCTCCTTCCCAAACTACAAATCTGAACTGCCCACAACTACCAAAAAGCATGAGGTCCATGCCCCAACCCTGATATCCCACAATAATTTCTTTGTTTTTCACTGCATCCATCCCATAATAACAGTATAACGCTAGTGTATAAAACAAGGATACAAGAGAGGGGGAGAGAGGGAGAAAAGAGAGGAGAGGGGTAAGGAAGAAAGTGGTCATTGTGAATTAATGCACTACACTGATAGATTTATGGTCCAAGGGAGCAATAAAGATCCCTTGATCAAGACCAGAAGCCTTGGAATGGACATGAATGAAAAGTAGTAATTTTGAAAATAGTATAACATTTATGAATGGAAAAAAATGCAGAATTACCCAAAAATTCTCAAGCTTACACCCTTCCCTGCTTAGTTGAGTCATGACTCCCACTGTCATGACAATATTGTTAAATGTATTTTTTCTATCAATTAAACCAAAATCTAAATCCCAATGTACATTAAACTGTAAACAATTACAAACTGCAAATTATCATATGGATGTAACGAAAATAATAACATAAAACAGTCAACAGAAGCGATAAATTAAATTTCAACCATACAGTAACCATCAATTGATAAGAAAAATAAATCCAATCATAAAGAGTCCATAGCAAATTGCAGCCTTCTATGTGAAGACCAATTAATAGATATCCAGTTCTTGAATCCGCAGTTATCAGTTCTTTATTCAATCTGAAATATTCCTTCCAGTCCTAATCCAGATCTTGATCCTTAGTCCCAGTTCTGAAGTTGGTTCCCACTCTGATGATGAAACTCCCAAGTGTATACGTTGACTTCCAGTATATTATGATCAGTTGATCACAAACAATTCCAAAAATTGTTCAAATGTAATATATTGTAATGGTAAAGGTATAGTAGATGTGGCTTCGATTAAATAGTTTAACGTTTATCATCCAGTCTGCCTTTGATAAATGTCCACACAGAACTGTGCTGTATCCCCACAAAAGCAGGTATCAATTCTCAAGCACTCTAGTTCTGTGCATGTAGACACCACCATCAACAGAACAAAGACAAAAATTACACAAATCTAAATCACTAATCCAATGCTATTTATCACTTATTACTTTATTCTTATATATCTGTTACTTAACCTTATTCTTCAGTGGTATAAAACTATTGTAAACAACGCCGATGACAATTTACAATATGTATACTTAATCCTTTCTGAAAATACTAGAACATTTCTTTTTCTTAATATGGTCTAGCTGATAATGTAATTTTTTAAAAAAATCCTTGTATTGCAATAAATGACTTTAAAAAAAATAATAAAACTGGGAACATCCACATCCCAGTAACCACACAAAAATATCACAGAGACTCACAAGGTCTCTACCCTGCCAATAAAACATGAACAAACACTTCTATACAGCCTATAGCAGCGTTACGCTACAGCACATCCTCAAAGTGCATACACTACAATTCTTGACTGCCTCGTACGAGTTCAGTGAGTGCTTGATCATCTCCAAACCGAATATTACATCCATTACGTCATGGACCAAGAGGCATATGCCTTCAAAACGGCGGAATAAGAGTCAGTTCTATTGACAGAAAACCGTATTCTCAAATACATAACAAAAACTCTAATCTACTTCTATATCATCTACTACCCAGCTGTCTACTCAGCCGTCTACCAGGCAATCTACAACCTGCGAGCAACTTATGTCTGCTCAAATTCATGTGTGCCGATTGGGCTACCCACATGGTACACAGGTGTTCTTTGCCATAGCCAAAATATCAATAATAATAAAGTATACAAGTCATGTTCATTGCAATACAAAAATTTGAACTTGAAAAATTCTGCGAAACCTAGCTTCACAACTATGGTATAAAATAACTGCTTGAAAATTGATGATGCTGTCTACAAGACGAAATCACAACCCCCAGCAACTAACATGACAATCCCACCGCTGCCACCATTTTGTAGGGCGTGGTTTTGCCTAAAACTGCTGCGGCGCATGTTCGTTTGGATTAGCCAGTAGTTAGCTGGGGGTGTTTAAGAATTAGAAACATATTAAAGTTTGATGTAATGTCATCTCTCATCCCTCACAACACATACACACTGAAACTAAACTGAAATGAAGAAACATAAGTGTAACTATAATTAATGCTTAAATTATCATTTAATTAAATTGGTTAACTAAATATCAACTAAATGTGAACTCTATCGTCCCTCGTCCCTAGCCTTAAGCCACATCTACATTATAATGTACTTGCCCATTGCAATGGCCAACCTCTCTCCTCCACCACAATTTGAATAGACGAAGCTCAAAAACAATACCGCACTACATTTTGATATGTCTCCTTCCCAAACTACAAATCTGAACTGCCCACAACTACCAAAAAGCATGAGGTCCATGCCCCAACCCTGATATCCCACAATAATTTCTTTGTTTTTCACTGCATCCATCCCATAATAACAGTATAACGCTAGTGTATAAAACAAGGATACAAGAGAGGGGGAGAGAGGGAGAAGAGAGGAGAGGGGTAAGGAAGAAAGTGGTCATTGTGAATTAATGCACTACACTGATAGATTTATGGTCCAAGGGAGCAATAAAGATCCCTTGATCAAGACCAGAAGCCTTGGAATGGACATGAATGAAAAGTAGTAATTTTGAAAATAGTATAACATTTATGAATGGAAAAAAATGCAGAATTACCCAAAAATTCTCAAGCTTACACCTATACTTACTGATGCGTGATGTGCATCTCTTGCTTAACACTTCCTCTTATGGAGACAATATTTTCGTTAAATTTGGTGTGTCTGTTTTTATATTACGCCCTACCTTTTGCTTGAATTTTGTTTTACTCTCTGTTTTAATCCTCCATTCTTTATTATTCTTTCTCATCCTCTATCGGCTTGCTCTGTTTTATTCACTTATGTCATGGTTGATAACGGTATATATTGTTTTATTCAGTAGTTGGTGGTTTAAACTGTTCATTTATTTTGTTTTAATTCATACGTGTCCATTATACTACTTACATATAGATCAGGATATTCCTGGCTTTCTTTGATGTTGATATTTTTCTTGCGTAGCCATTTTTTAGTGTTTAATTGGTTCTCCAGTGTTGAATGTCGCACTTACTGCACTGTCACTAATGCTGTTGGCGACACGCAACCGTAAGGCACGAATTCAGCAAAGAGATCCGACAATTCATAGCTAGCCTTAGATAATTAGCTTATATTTAGTAGGCAAATCCATTTGTACAGATCCAGTCACACATGTAATTGAGTTAAATACTGCTAATGATAATAGTGTATGTTGTAGATAGAGGCTAATTACGACTGTCCATTTTTCTTTACTTTTTGGTAATGTTTATTTTAGATGATTTTGCGTCATTATGCTTTGCACAGTCAATAGGTTTGAATCTGTCACTGAGGACACTGAGTTTTTCCGGGGAGGGGGGATAGTGTCACGAATTTGGATTTGTATTATACTGTCATTCTTGGTATTCATTTGTACTATACTGTCATTATTGATATCCATTGAGAGCAGAGCCTTCTTGAGTTTGTAAATCTCACAGCTTGCGGGATGTCTACATCTCGCTCTCCCTGAGCCGCAGCGTCCTTCCAACATTCCCAGCTGAGGTAAAACATTATTACCTGGGCCTGGCTCGTCAAGAGCGACTGTCCTTCGCTTACGTAACGGCTAGGATAGTCTCTCAGTCGCGTGCGACCTCGCCCAGCGATGACAGATCTCTGTCGCGTGCGAGCTCGCCTGACCTCAGGCCGAGGACAGTTCTGTTTTGCATAAGTCCAGGGTCTCGCTCGCTCGTAAACAGAGTCTGCCCTTGTGTTATGCAATAATAGCTCTATGATGCAACATCAAGGACCGACTCTCAGTCGCGTGCAGCCCATCTCGGCCGAGGACGAATGTTGTTCTTGGGAGAGGGATAGAAACTGGCTCAAGGATGCTTTGCTCGATTTAGCTCTCTATAAAAGGGGTGGTAATTCGCATTTCGAAAAGAGATTCTCGGGCCACGTCTTGGAGTCCATTTCAACCGATTGTATAGTTGAATTGTGTCTTATTCCTCGAACGCGTTATTATGATAAACGGACAGTCTAACCTAACAGTCAGCTCTGATTGTTTCACTTTGCTGTTCCCCACTTTTGAGAGAATAGATGTACGGATAGTTGATTTACGTTCTGAGAGAACTGAAAGAATTGAAGTGAGAACTTTTATACAGAGACAGTGAGAGGGGAGACAACGAACACTGGTGAACTCAGTGAGATCTGTGAGGGCCTACACTTAAGTGATTCAATAATTTCCAATCCCCTTATATAAATTTCGTAACAATATTTATCAATTATTTCGTTGTTTGTTTGTTTTTTCAGCTCCACTTGTGGCTTTTGTTATCACCCGTACCTCGCATCCCCGGATTCTTCTAATATTTGGCGCCACTATGGGGTGTAGTCCTATCATTATTGCATCTCAAGCGACACAAAATTGGCATTTGTTTCTCACTTTTGCGATATCAGGTAACGTGCAAAAAATGAGCAATGTTCTGTCTTAATTTTTTCTGCTTTTGGATTTTTGTCAGATTGACATTTGAAGACTTCTACATTTTTTGTCACGCCCACCAGAGATGAAGGCGAGATTTAGGGGGTGTTGCAAGAAAGTATTTGCAATCGATTGCAAATGTTCCGTTGCAATCAATTGCAAATATTCCATTGCAATTTTACAACTGATAAAGCGATTTTTACTGTAGCACATGCTATCATACTCCATGTTTCAAGAAGCAGATCACAATCAATCATAAATTTGCATTTAAGGACCGAAAATAGGCTTGCAATTGATCGCAAGTTTCTTGCAACACCCCACCTTGGATCCAAATTTTAATGTCGGCCGTCATCCGTCCGTCCGTCCGTCACAAAAATTATGACACAAAGCTCCGCAACCGTAAGTCACTTTTCAACCAGACTTGGATGGTAGATGTACTTACGGGACCTGTATGCTATTCTGCAGTCAGAGGTCACATGTAAAGGTCAAAGGTAATTTTCAGTTGACTTTAAAGTTTACATGCAAAACTCTAATGATAAATGTTATTCCATACCATTTATTTCACAATAAAGTGTTGATAAAATTCTGTTGCGTGCCCTCGCATCCAATCACTATATTTCTAGTTGTTTTCATAAGTGGGAGAGACACAAAATCTCTTATACTTTGTTTTTCAAAGGTTCCGCTTTTTTTCTTCACTCCGACCCCGTAGAGTGGTACTTTGGGGTGTTGGGGTGCTGCATGTGTTATTTTCGATAGGCTGCACCACATGGAAATCTGGTAATTCACCCTTTTCAGATCGTAATATTTTCATCAGGCGCTCCGCGCTCGCATTATTGATATTGACAATGCCCAGATACTACAATCTAAATCTTAACACTCGCAGGCATATTTATTCAGATACGCAGCTTTATTTAATTCAAAAAGTGCTTAAATTATTAAGTTTCAGATCAGCATATCAAATAATTTCTGCTCGTGAGTGTCCCGGTTCTAGCTGTTTTAGGTCTGAAAACTCAAATTTGTTTCCGCTTGCCGCTTCGCGCTCGCATCACTTAGTTACATACTTATCCTGTTCATGATTACAATGTCCCGTCTTTAGGTCTGAAATCTCAATTTTGTTTTCGATCGCTCGCATCAAGAGTTATACCTATCCTGTTCATGTTAAAAACGTGCTTAGAATGGCATTTTTTTATTTCAGAATGTTATATATTTTCAGCTCGTGCTTTGCGCTCGCATTATTTGATTATTGAAATATGAATTGTCTGCATGGGTATATATGCTGCAAGCAGTCCTTATAGAACGTAGAACGTTGACTCTTTTTAAATTTTCTGCAAGCGCGATTACGCATCTCTTCAGGTTCACAAACATTGCTCAAAATTTTCAGGACAAAGATACATGAAATAAAAAAAAAATAGCTCGCGCTTATTAGCCTTGTATGTATGAAAAATGTGATAGTAACTGAATAAATAAGGCTTTAAAAAAAGCAAAAAAGAAGTGTGTGTGTTTAAACACTTGGAAACTTGTTGAGCCTCTCCAACCCTTGAGAAGTGATTTCAGCCCATTACAGCACCCCAACTGAAATAAATCGTTCTCAGGGCCCTGCTCACATACACACACACACCCTCACACACCAACACACACATATTGATATGATCTAACAACACCGCGTTATACCTATCTTTATCTGGGTTCGGGTATTTTCAGTTGTTGTTGTTTTTAGAGACAGTGGCGACCAAAGCCCGCTTGAATAACGACCGATAGAGACAACTCCCTCTAGAACCCGACAGTTGCCACGAATGAATGTTTTCTTTGCCGCCAACCTATTGAGCACGCTGATTCAACCATGATTCAACTACGTTGACTTTCATCAAATTCAGTATCAATGCTCTTTTGTTATTTGTTTATTTGGCGCCGAGCAAAAGTATGTATACACAACAAAAAAAGTAAGTCCCCCCTTAAACAAACATCAGTAATTTCCAAACCAATGCGAGTTTTTAATATATCTATACATGAGCGTCTAGGTAATTTCATAAGCTACCCTCTGAGTAAATATTATGGACGTATTTTTTCGTCATGCTTCAGTGAGCACCATCAGAAGGCAAAAATGTCACTTTTCAAAAGTCACAAGCCAAATATCACGACTTTGATTCCATTTTATTGGAACTTATTCCACATTCTCATCATGAAAAATCGTCAGAAGGCCTATAAAAGGTTCTTTCTAAGAGACGATACAAATTTTTGGCTAAATTTCACGTTTGAATAAACACAAGTCCAAATTTGCTATAATTGGATATTTTACACTTTCTATCAATAAAAATGATAGAATATGATGACAGTTATTTTTGGGAAGAGTTTCTTCAACGGTATTCATCGTTTCACGGTTCAATGCACATTTATTGAAAACAAAAAAATACGATTTTCAAATATCATAGGCGAGTATTGTTTCATTTTGGTAACTGAAAATGATCTTTTCTCAACTTTTTCGTTGTATTCATGACCAATTAACATGCTTCAATGATTCAAAGGCGTTTGATTAAACATTCACGCTTGAATGAACATGTGGAATGTGATGCTCTCTTTTTGACGTTATTGGAAAAAATGTAATTTGTAACTTTGGATATCAGTCACAGACCTTGCATAGTTCATTTGATTTGATTTTTATGAAAATCCCGATGTTTAATGCATCAATAAGCACACAATACTCGAAAATTATGCAAATGAGAAGAAAGTTCAAGGCCTTGGCCCCACTCTGTGCCGTATCGAATGTTTTTTTTTTTTTGGTGTGCGCACCTTTTAGATAGTGTTACTCTGAAGCCATGTGCGAAGTTTCATGAAATAACTGTTGGCAGAAATAACGAAAATCGTCCATGAAACAAACCCTCATTTCAAAATTTTGACTTCCTCTCTCATAGACTTGTGTACATTATGGGGGCATATGTTTACGAATAAGTAACCCTTTATTCAATAGGGTGGAACTTTTTTCAAGGCTGTCTTTAGCAATGTCGTTTGGCAGTAATGTTTATCAACCTATGGGCAAAATTCTGTGTAAATATTAAATCGATTTGTTTATTTATGGATGAGTGAGCACGCTTCAAAGTGGGAAAATTGGTATTATCAATGTCACAGACGCCTTTTGAAGGGTAATTAAGTGATTATTGGGGGAAATTAGGTTTCAAATGTGACTTCAGTTGCTGTTGTTTTGTTTTCTATCACCACACACTTCCCGAACTTTAAACATTTTTATGGTTAAGCGAGCACAATGGAAAACTTAGGAACGAATACTCTTTATAATGCATAAATGTATTCTTTTCCTAACAATTTCTCAGGATCAGTTGAATGTATGGACAAATCAGTGGTGGATCCAGAATTTTAAAATGGGGGAGGGGCCTATAATCGGGGGAGCCACCAACATTTTCAAATTTTAACATGATCTAACAAGTTGTAGATGATACTACCATAAACCCCTATGATGATACGTCACAATGTGGGGGCCACGGAACGGTTTTCAAGAGCCAAAAGTGAGGGGGGGGGGGGCTGATCATGCAAAAAAATCAAAATCGTGTGGTCATTTTTACATTTTTGTACATGCATTTGGAAAAAGGTTTGGGCTGAAGACCACGGCTCGGTGTAAAAATGGCAGAGGTAAAAATGGCAGAGGTAAAAATGGCAAAGGTAAAAATGGCAGAGGTAAAAATGGCAGAGGTAATAATGGCAAAGGTAAAAATGGCAGAGGTAAAAATGACAGAGGTAATGATGGCAGAGGTAAAAATGGCAGAGGTAAAGATGACAAAGGTAAAAATGACAGAGGTAAAAATGGCAGAGGTAAAAATGGCAGAGGTAAAAATGGCAAAGGTAAAAATGGCAAAGGTAAAAATGGTAGAGGTAAACATGATAAAGATAGGCTACATTATGATTATCATTCATGACCGGACTCTTGTCGACGAAATGGGCTATAAAAACTGATTAAATATTATGTTGTTTTTCATCATTTAAGATCTAAACTCAATCATTTTCTTGCCAAAATGATTTCCATTAGTGACTGCATGATGCCATTTTTACCTTTGCCATTTTTACCTCTGCCATTATTACCTCTGCCATTTTTACCTTTGCCATTGTTACCTCTGCCATTATTACCTCTGCCATTTTTACCTGGCACCGAAGACCACCCCCCCCCCCCCCCCCCGCTTCCGCAGCCCCTGCAATACATTGTGCTCACTCATCCATGAACATACGATATAAATCTGGTCTGAAGTTGTTGAATGATGGATACCAAAACAATATAACACCATAATATTCACCTGAAAACAACTTTTGCACAACTTTGTATTTGAACAAACTGAAAAACGATTCTTGTGACTTTCAAAAATTGTCATTTTTAATTCAATCTTTAATTACTCATGCATGACTGAACCAATCGATCTCATTTTTCCCCAGGAGTTGCTTAATGAGTGAAGAAAACCACCTATGAGTTATCATATCTCAAACTAATTCGGTTCAAAAGATACAGCAATTTGATTTAGGGGGGACTTACTTCTTTTTTGTTGTGTATATAATGGTTAGTCAAAAGTTTGGCATTTCCCACGTACATCTTAACACAACCCTCGAACGGAAGAATTCATAAAATAACGGGTTCGAACTTACAGAAGCGATCGGGGGAATTCAAGGAATTTCTTCCAATCGGGTACACATTCACCTTACCTGGGTTGAGTGAAGCACAGTATGGGTAAATTTCTTTCTAAAGGGAAACATTCCATGGCTAGGAATCGAACCCACGTTCTTCAGATTGAGAGACGAGAGTCATAAGCCACACATATATTTTCTTTTAATCTGCATGGTAATACGAAAAATGTTGATAACATTGCTCTAACAAGACTTTATGTGTATTATTACCTGTGTATTTTCGATTATGCTTCTTTTATTCCCCTTATCTCAAACTACAATTTCTCTCCATTACCACAGGGGCTGGCTACTGCGTTTTGCGCATGACCTCCCTCACTGCACTTGATAGACTCGCTGGGGAACACTTCAACCTCTTGTTCAGCCTTTCGACTTGCGGATACTCGGCGGGTATGGTTCTATTCCCTTTCCTGGCTGAGGAATTGCTGATGGCCTACGGCTGGCGAGACGTTTATCTCATCCTGGGAGGATTGATGCTGAATGGAATTCCATGCGCTCTGGCCATTCAGATAACTCAGGAAACATTCAACATAAGAGATAAAGAAGAGTTGCAAAGACGAGACCAAGTCGGTAATGATACTTCTTTGACCGGAAGTAACGGGTGTTGCCCTGATGCATCAACAGAGAATGGCGTTGTTGATGCCGTCGCTGACACTGACCCGTTATTGACTCCTTCAGCAGGCCATGATCATATTGACATAGGTGTGGACCTAACCTTGCCAAAGGATGAAACATCTCCTACAAGATACTTTGATTATATAGCCAGTTTCCCAGGAAAGATTTCATCCTGTATTGGAAACATGGGATTTTACGACGACCCATTTTCCGTCTTCATTTTCCTTTCAATTGCTATGTTCTTTTTCGTGTATAATGGATGGCATGATTTTCTAGTACCACACGCTCTCCAAAGAGGAATCTCTGAACAAAATACGATCATCTTAACCTTCGTCGCCGCAGTTGGGAACTTCTCTTCACGGCTCATCATCGCCCTCCTTACTCACCACTCTGTTGACCCAATCAGCATTTTCCTCGTTTTATCTATCATTGACATGGTGTCGTTGGCGTGTGATGTCTGCTTACCTCATTATTATGTCATGTTGGTGACGTCATCTTGTTCAGCTGCCACCATCGCTGGAAGAGCTGTTTTGGGAATCATCATTATAAGGAATCGCGTCTCCTCTGAAAACCTTCCTATGGCTTTGGGTGTGAACAACGTCGTAGAAGCTTTTGGATTTTTCCTTGGTGGATACCTATCAGGTGGGTGTTTCATAAAGCTGTTGGTAAGTTAAGAGCGACTTTAAGAACGACTGGTGATCCTTTCTTGTGGTGAATGGTGCAGTCATTGGCGATGGCTTGACGCGTAAGAAAGGTTCACCAGTCGTTCTTAGAGTCGCTCTTAACTTACAAACAGCTTTATGAAACGGCCCCCAGGTGTGAATGGGTTATTTATGAAGCATTTCAGGTGAAAAATAATGTATAATGGGATATTTGGTCTGTCCTAAGTTATGTTCCCGACCTTCCAGCAAAATGACTAAGGCTGGTCCGTGATCAAAGCCAGTATAAGTGCATTTTTACTTTTTGTAATAAGAAATTTCTGTACAAAAGGTCTCTTCAATTTTTTGCAGTCTAATGGGAAATTGGCAAGACATGAACAAATGAGTTATTCGGTAAAATGAATTGACATGTTGCAATTAATTTCAATCATGACAGTTGCATATTCAAAAGCAGAACCTTTCCGCCGGATTTTATTTCTCTTTTGTATGGATCACAATTTCTAAGACTACACCAAAATAGTAAATGTGACCTTGAGGTTTTGTGACAAAATGGAATAATCGACGAGATTGAAATTTGTTGGAGTGTGTTTCGCGTACAGTCATGCCTTTCAATTTGGTTTCGAGCCGAATTCATGCATTTCATCAGGTCGTAAGCGCGATAATGCTTGTATAGACCGGTCCAATTCATTTTATTAATAGAGATTCCGGAATAGTGGGAGGTTGGGGAGCGAATAACCAAAGGTTTCTATTTATCAAGTGTCGGATTATGAACTATAATAATGGTAATAATGCGAATCCATTCAGAACACTGATTTATTCAATAATGCACAGATCGGTGGTTCAGATAAAGAATTATACAGGTTTTTTGATGACCTTAGATCTTTGATTTTCCATTTATTGCCATGGGTTTCTATTCATAATCAAATGAAGATTGATAACGTTTTTATTCAAAATCGAACAGTTTTCCAGTTTGCTTGTGTTTCGCGTACAGTCATGCCTTTATATTTGGTTTCGAGCCGAATTCATTTATGCATTCATTTCGTTGTTAATTTAAACATATTGAATGGGTTTCTCCAGGCTGAATATTTTATGATTTGAGCATTTTCATATCAGTCCGCCATGGACAATGAAATGGAATGTTAAAGCCTTGCTGGGGAAGATGCATTTTAGTAAATACAATTTATGGCTTTACTGGGTTGAAAGCCATCAATTGTATATACAAAAATGAATCTTCCCCAGCAAGCCTTCAACATTCCCAAATACAAAAAGTTTCATAAGAATCAGATGAATTTTAACAAAGTTATGAAATTTCAAAATTTTGCATTATTTCGGTAAAATAGTTTTAAGCATGTACTTCGTGAATATGCAATGAGACGATGATGCAATATCCCCACTTGTATTTTCATATTTCATCGCATGAATTAACATTCATTCAAATTTCTTTCTCCGAAGATATCAAATATAAATGACTACTGATTCGATGTGTCGGATAATTATTGCTAAAACGTATTTTGCTACAAGTGAGACATGCTTTACAAAAGTAGGCGTATATGATGTCCAATTATTATGATCTCAAGTAGGGAAAGTGGGGACTTGACACCATCAGCCCCCCTAATGCATATTTATGGCGCCATCCATTATGAATGTTTTCATAAAACATTGTTAAACTTCAAAACCATTGTTTGAATCATCTGCTCATCTAGAAAGTATTTTCAACCTGGAGTACCCCTAAGCAAAGGGCGGATCCATGATTTATATTTAAAAAAAGGGGGGACACATTTTCCCGATGAAATTTGACAAGCAAAAACAGGGGGTCCTCACTTTCAAAGGGGGGGGGGCACACTGAGGTAAAACGGTATATTCAAATTACAAATTTTGATTATGGCTCTCAAAGGGGGCTCGGCAATGCCCCCCCCCCCCCTGGATCCACCAATCAGCCATTTTCACAATTTTCAACCTCCTTCCCAAACTAACGAGGAACTTCAGTTTGCTTTGATGTTGACAATTAACCACTACTGGGTAGCCATGTGAAAAAATAAATGACAACCAACAAAAGAATGTTATCCTTGGGTAAATCAGAGGTGAGAATGTTGCGTGACGTACAGAACTTCTCTACTTCCCATACGACAAGCAACATTTTCACCTTTAATCCACCCATGACAATTTTGTTTACACAGTCATGATTACCTACTATCAGTTTATATTATGACCTAATAGATAATTATACTGCTCATGCATTCAGTTAAAAGTTGTTGTTGAAATGTCCTGAACGACACATATAGAATTTCCCTTTAAAGGTCAAGTCCACCCAAGAAGAATGATGATTTGAATAGAGAAAATAATCAAGCTAGAATAGCGCTATACATTTCATCAAAATTGAATGTAAAAACGTTGTGACATTTTAAAGTTTTGCTTATTTTTTCATAAAACAGTGATATATGCACAACTCAGTGACATGCAAATGAGACAATCGATGATGTCCCTCACTCCCTATTATTTTTTTTTAATATTTGAATTATACAATTTTTCTTTTTTATATAGATTTGACAATAAGAACAAACTTGACTGAGCCATATGGTACAAAACAATGCTAATTCCACATGTTCAGGGGGAATTAATCTTTTCACTTGACAATGAGGAGAAAATTAAAATGCTTAATATTTCATATAATACAATACAAAGAAATAGTGAGTGGATGACGTCATCCGTCTTCTTATCTGCATCCCGTCAAGGATGTGCATATAACTATTTTGTGAAATTGAGCGAAAATTTGAAATGTCATTTTAACTTTCTCATTTTACATCCGATTTTGATGAAATTTTCTGTTATGTTTATTGGATTTTTTTAAATCTTTTTTATTCAAAACAACTTTTTGGGGGTGGACTTGTCCTCTAATAAACGTCTTGTGGTGTTATAATTGCGCTAAGGTTACTTTGTTCAGAATGGATTAAAATCATTTGTTTAAGCGGTTACTTTATGGAATTTGAGAGACGATTAACGGATGGTAGAGGAAGGTTGTCTATTATCTTATTTTTCATTATTATCATTTTGTCTACATTACAGGGTTGGTGGCAGACAAATTTTCAACGTACAATGCATCATTCATACTTCTCGCCTCTGTTGATGTCTTTGCCTTCGTTTTCATGATGTTTCCTAAAGTGCTAAAGAAACCTGAAGTCAGTTCAGACGTGAAGAATTGAGAAAAGGTTGACCAGAGGAGAGATTCGTTTGAAATTTGATTTACTTTATAATAATTATACAGGTTATTTAGTAATACAAGCACACTTAGCATAGCAAGTAGATAAGTAGAAGTAGTAGTAGTAGTCATGGTAGTAGTCGTAATGGTAGGATAGTATAGTTGAAGAAATAAAGGTAGTACTGGGGAGCGTTTCATGAAAGGACTTGTCAGACGTTTTATCCGACAAGTACTGTTTTATCCGACAGTTACTATGGTAACAGTGCCTCTCAGCCAATCATATTCAAGGAAAGTTGTCAGACCTGACAACTTGTCGGATGAAAATGTTGATGATACGCTCCCCAGGAGTGGTAGGATAGCAGCATCAGTAGAAGTAGTAGTAGTAATAGAAGTAGTTGTAATAGAAGTAGTAGTAGTAGTAGTAGTAGAAGAAGAAGTAGTAGTAGTAGTAGTAGTAGTAGAAGAAGAGGAAGAAGTAGTAGTAATTGAAATTAGAACGTAAACTAATTTTTCGTTTAGAGATTTTGACAAAAAATTCCTGATGAGCCCAATATTACGGAGTTGATACCTTTGTTGGTGATTTCATTTGACATTCCACAATCTAGTATGACTGCTAGGTTACAAGACATCTGGGAAACGTTTATTTTAGCTCCCGTAAAGGAGATGGACGAACCCTAGATTATATAACCTCAATATCTTAGTTTAGCCAGTGAACCAAATAAAATAAACTCAGTTTTAGTAAGATTCGATTTCGATTTAGCCAGGAGTGAATGTCAAACAATTCTCAAGAAAGGTTATTGCATATATTTTTTTTTGCATCAGCCTGGCTTGGCCATCAAGAGGAGCCGAGCTGGTCGTCGTCGACCAAGAGATGGTAATCGATATACATAGCAAGATATGTCTTAAACTTACCAAGTAGATCGTGAATAATGTTGGCCCGCCAACAGATCCCTGTGGTACCCCGTGAGAGGCATGCATGGTACTACCACTAACATACAACGTTGCATCATCAGCAAACATAACAATCTTCCCTGATTTGATACAAGAAGCCAGATCATCAATATAAATTGTAAATAGTAAGGGCCCTAAAACTGAGCCTTGTGGGACCCCAGAAGCGGTTGATTTTATACTCGATTTGAGCCCTCCTTTTTCTGTGTATTGTTTCCTAAAACAAAAATAAGATTTAAACCTTGCGATAGCATTATCAGAACATCCTATTGCAACCAGTTTTTGTAGTAAAACATCATAGTTTACAGAATCAAAAGCCTTTCGCATATCAATAAAAGCTATTCCACAAAACTTTCTCTTGTCAACTTCAGTTGCCCAATCGTCGACCATACACAATAAAGCACTTTCACAGGAATGCATCGGTCTAAAGCCGTACTGGAAGATTTGCAGTCATTGACACAGAAAATCTGTGAGTGACAGGAAAGGTTAGATTGAAAAAAAAAGAAATCATAAGTCCGAGTTCCAACCCCATCAATTGAACTGGGTATATCACGAAAAACAGATATTAAATGGATATTCCGGGTTGAAAATAAGTATATCTATATAAATACAATAAACGTGATATAAATACCGAAGAAAAACAATGAAAATTTCAACTTCAAACTTTCAGGCAATATTGTGTGATAAGTTATATTTACACAGTCATGAATATGCAGAGGTTGAAAGATGATATAATGCCCCCACTTTCCTTTTTCTTATATCATAAAATCATAGTGTTTTCATACATGTATTTTCATACGCGTGTGTATGATATGTCTTCCTTGTAAAAAAAAATAAGTTGCAGCAATGATTATTTTACACAATGAACCAGGTGTCAACCCAATCGTTATCATTCTTGGTGGGCAATATTTGAATAGATATTTCATATAACGAAATATAAATCAATAATGGGGGTATGACATCATCAGCTTGCTCATTGCATATCCATGAAGGTATGCATAGAATTGTTTCACTGAAATAATAACTTTAAAATGTCAACTTTATTATTCAAAGTTTTGTACTTTCTATGTTCAAAATGATATTTTCAGTATTTATTGGTACCAAAAGCGGAAAAAAGTCTGATTTGACAGTGTCAGGGACTGGATTCAGATTAATGTCATCTGGCCCACCTAACACAAGGGTTAGCGATTAATCGCTAAATGAAATGGCCAATCAAGATCACCCTTGCATGCGCATATTTCGCAGTAGACTGACGAGGAACCAAACAGAATCGCTCTTTCGACCTTTCCTTCAGCAAGAAACTGATCCACAATGTGTTGCACTCAACCCAGGTGAGGTAAATGGGTACCGGTAGGAAGTAATCCCTTAAAAAGCTGTGTGCGTTATGAACGCCTAGCTTAGCCGGGTAGTATAGGAGCGCCTTGAGCACCTAACAAGGTGGATATGTGCGCAATATAAAAACCCTATATTATTATTTCAAATTCGCGATCACTCGCTGTTCTTTGTGTTATGGGACCCAGATATTGAGAACACAGTCTGAAAGTAGACACAGAATTAGCATAATATTTTAAAGGGGTTCAAGCATACTTCCCCTTTGACTTACTATGTTTAACATCAGATTGAGAGGAGTTTGCATGGATGTAGAGACAGCTGAAATCCAGAGGACATTCATTATCCTGGAGCTGACAACCACAACACAATATGAATAAACAAAATAAACACTAGGTATCAGACAAACAGGCTTTATTAAGAGAACATTTTTTAATGAAATTTTAACAAGGTAACAATAAAACTGGTGTACAGGTGATGATGATGACGACGATCATGATGACGGTAATCCACGGCATTTATATTGCGCCATATTTCTGTTAAAACGTTTATAGGCGCAGGCTTATCCAATTAAGCTTATTACATATCTGCTGAAATATGTAAGTTTTGACAAATGATTTGAAGAGCTCAGTGTTGCCAATTTCACGGAGTATGTATGATAATAGACATGACAGAGAAGCAATCAACAAAGGATCGTGAATTTGACTGTATAAGTTTTTTTTTCAGAGTTACAATCAACCAAGAAAGTTAACCTTAGCCTACGATAATTTTCAGGACTATACATGTGTAAGAAGTGTGAATGAAAATAGCTACAGTGTACAGCTATTTAGATGAATTACTGAATTGATTACCAAATGTAAACAAATATACATTGATACAAGGAAAATTGTCATATACACTTTATTGGTATTAATGACTCCCGTAAAATAGCAAATACTGCTGGTGGGACGTGGAGCCTCTTTCCTACAATATACATAGTCATAATCATTAGCATGAAATAACGTTTAAAAAGTAAGTTTACAAATGAAAGTGTATGAATAGGTCTAGCACAAAAGGGTACTAGCAAGAATTGCATACAAATGAATTAAAGCGTATATGCGATATTTACAAAGATTGAGGAACTTCTAAATATATGTATGAATATTTTTAAGTACTCTGCGAGAGGATTACAGATTTAAGCCGTTTTGCTTCATCTGGGGGGGCGTTTCGTGAAAGGACTTGTCAGACGTTTTATCCGACAAGTCCCATTTTATCCGACAGTTTCCATAGGAACAGTGCCTCTCAGCCAATCAGAATCATGGAAAGATGTCAGATCTGACAACTTGTCGGATGAAAATATTGATGAAACCCTCCCCAGGGCCCCATCTTACAGAGGTACGATTGATCCCATCAACCTCAAATATACAGAAATCCATCAATGTCACATTTTTTCTTCAGGAAATGTTGTCCTTAGTAATAATAATAATAATCATAATAACGTTTTATTTACCCAGGGTAGCCACTTGGGGCGGTTACCCAATGGGGTAACCACCCTATTACACTCTGCAGACTTACTTGTAACATATAATAAATTCAACATTATGATTACATATTGACATAAGCGAAAACAAATTTTACAAATAAGATACAATTAAGATACAAATGGTGTGGGATTATTTTCAAGAATTCAGAAGACGTTTGAATATTGCTAATGATTGAGCAGATCGAGTGTCTCGGGATAAACAGTTCCATTCACTTATGCCTACCGGTATAAATGTGTTTTTGTAATACTGCGTTTTGTATTTCGGGGCTCATAGCATTAATTTATTAGTTCTTCGCGTTATACGCACTGATACATCATCATTAAAAATAAATTTGGTACTTAATAAATGGGGAGCTAATCCATTTATACACTTGTATACCATACATAATATATATTTCCTGTCCAATTCTTTTAAAGAAGACCAGGAGAGAATTTGAAAAATATGCTCTGATGGGGTTTCCCATGTATAACCGCTCACGGTGTAAGCTGCACGTTTATGTAGTTTTTGCACCGTATTATAATTAGATTTAGATCTATACGACCACACATTTGAACAATACATTGCATGAGGGAGAACGAACCCTATGTATTATCGTTTAAGTTGTTCCACATTAAATATATGTTTGTTTCTTCTAATTAACCCAAGCTTTTCATTACTTTTACAATTGAATCAACATGGTTTTTGAATGTCAAAGTATCATCAATTATCACGCCCAAACATTTGTGCTGTGATACACACTCTACAATAGTGTTATTGATTATTACAGATAGAGTTTTGGCCCGCAAGGTTGATAACCGCTGTCGAGAACCAAGAAACATTACTTTGTTGTTTTTTTATCATTTAATATCAATCTGTTTTTACATGTCCACTCATATACTTCTTTCATTGCGGAGTTAAGCTGGTTTTCCCCAGATTTTATGGTACTACCACTAACATACAACGTTGCATCATCAGCAAACATAACAATCTTCCCTGATTTGATACAAGAAGCCAGATCATTAATATAAATTGTAAATAGTAAGGGCCCTAAAACTGAGCCTTGCGGGACCCCAGATGAGGTTGATTTTATACTCGATTTGAGCCCTCCTTTTTCTATGTATTGTTTCCTAAAACAAAAATAAGATTTAAACCATGCGATAGCATTACCAGAACATCCTATTGCAACCAGTTTTTGTAGTAAAACATCATAGTTTACAGAATAAAAAAGCCTTTCGCATATCAATAAAAGCTATTCCACAAAACTTACTCTTGTCAACTTCAGTTGCCCAATCGTCGACCATACACAATAAAGCACTTTCACAAGAATGCTTTGGTCTAAAGCCAAATTGTTTATCACTAAAAAATGTATATCTAATAAATGTGCCTGCAAATGCTTTTGTACCCACTTCTCCAAAAACTTGGAAACAATTGATAACAAGGATATTAGACGATAGTTTTCTACACATGATCGATCTCCAGTCTTATGGATTGGACGAATTTTGGCAAGACACCAGGCTTCCGGGTAGTACCCTTTAGATAATGAAAGATTAAAGACATAAATAGACTATCTATTACAGATGTGGAACATGTCATCATTTTCAAAATTTTAACCGAGATTTCATCAGGCCCTGTGGCCTTTTTTACAGAAGAGCCATCGATTTCTTTTGAAACAAAATCGTATGATATAAGAGGAATATCAAAAGTTTCGTTTTGATTATCAGAATTTAGTTCTGATAATGAATTGTCAGTTACTATGTTTGTATACCTGGGCACAAAATCACTTTCTTCCACGTCACCCAGCAATTTCGAAACACTACCAATAAAGTAATCATTAAGTTTTTCAGCTACTATTTCAGGCTGAGTGACTTCCTTGTCATTAATCAGCAATTTTATAGCAAGTTGTCCAGAACTAGAGGACAGTTGTTTTAGGATTGACCATAATGCACCTGGGCCTCCAGACTTCTCTATCAATAAGTCTTGTACATACATTTGTTTACCTTTCTTAATCAAACACGTTACATTGTTTCTCACTTTTTTGTACTCTTTCCATAAACTTGGGGAACTAGACTTCAGGGCCTTGATATGAAGATGCTTTCTTTTATTCATCAAGGCTATTATTTTACCTGTGATCCAGGGAGAAGGGTTTTTTCTCATTCTTTTACGTTTGTATGGCATATGTTTATTAATCACTGACATTTTTTGTTTGTACCATTGTTCCCAAGCTGTGTCGACGTCATTTACACCGTTTATATTAGTAAAAGATAAGTTTGATAGATCATTGACAAAGTTCTCCTGATTAAATGTTTTCAAGTTTCTACATTGGATATCATTGTGTATACGGTCGAAACTCTTACAATTTAAACACGTGTAGATCAAGTAATGATCACTAATATGGGTTCTTATTACACCTGTGGAGTTGTGCTCATCCGGACATGTTGAATATATATGATCTATTAGTCTTTTAGAATACTGGGTCAAACGAGAGGGGGATTTGATTAATTGTGACATAAGGGAACCCTGCATAACTGATAAAAGGGTTTGCGATACAGAATCTAAATTCTCACTATGTAAATCACAGTTGAGATCTCCCATTACTACTAGTTCACAATCAAAATCTAAAGCTTTACTCATCATCGCAGACACTGAATCGAAAAAATCAGCTGAATAGTTTGGGGGACGATATAAAACACATATAGAAGAGATGCTCCCTTCCGCAATTTGGTTCTTATCCAGATCGTTTCCAATCCAAAGTCAAGTTCTTTTATGTGTTGATATGAGAGAGAGTTTTTTACATAAACCATCAAGCCCCCACCATGTCTGGTTCTATCTCTCCATAGCATGTCATAACCGTCAATTTTTAGCTCATTGTCACCTACATTATTGTCGCAATGAGTCTCAGTAAGACCGATTACATCAAATGGAAAATTTTTAAATAAAAACTTGAATTCCTCTAACTTATTCGGTAAGGAGTTTATGTTTAAATGACAGCCTCTCAGACCGAATTTTGATGTAAGTGGAATGCTGCCATCATCGGCCAGTTCAATGTATTCTCCTTTGACGTCAAGATCAGGATTGCTGTCTTCAATGTGAGACTTAGTAATTAAGTCACTCAATTCATTATTAGAGGCTAGAGTGGAGTCGAGCGATTCGCATAAATCACTCGTTGACCACGACTCGAAACTAGCGTTTTGCTCAAATACTGGTCTTGATGTTTTTGCGAATTCAACGTCAGATTGTGGGGCTTTGGGTTTTACATTCATTACGGGTTTAGGAGTCTTTTGGCTGTGTCCAGGCTGTCCATCCAGTCTCGTGGAAAATATCTTCCTTTGGGTTTCCATCGAAACTTTTGATGCGTATGGTTTCGAAAATGTGGATTCTGGTCATAATTCACGATTGACGCAAAATTTCTTGAAGTTGGATGAGACCACTCTTTTGAGCGAAGTGTGTTGCTCCTCAGGTGAGCAATTATATTCTGGGCGAGTAGGCGAACACCTTAGACGTTGAGATGAACGTCATCTGTCGTCAAGTGTAGGCCAGGTTGTCGACGAAGGACCATTCACGCTGATTGGTCAAAAGTTTCAGGCCTTGGTTAATGTTGTTCACTTTGCGGAAGTCCTCTTCCGAACGGTGAATAATAGATGAAATGGCAACTGAAGAAACAGAAGTGGTTCTAATAACCTGGTCGGCTAGTGATGCCATTTTAGTTACAAGCTCATTTTCGTCATCGTGAGATAGGTTGTTAGTACCGAGATGAAGTATGAGTTCATCCGGTTGGCATTCAGTCGCAGTGGAGCATATCAAATCGAATGTATCCTCGATCCGCGCACCGGGTAGTGATTTTGAAAGAACGTTTCTTCTCTTGGAGAGTCTAGCAGAAACAATACTCTTTGTCATGGAGTCACCAACGATAAGTACATCGACCTTCTTATGGTTCTTGCTCGAGACTTCAGTCTTATTTGAAGTTTGAACGTTCTTATTTGTTATGGCATTTGAGGTTAATGATGCATAATGAGCTTGATGTTTGTCCCGATAATCATTCAGTTGTTCTTCAATGCTTGGACAATGAAGAGGGTTTAGTTGCTCATCCTGCAATTCAGAACTTGACACTGCATTCAGTTTAGATCTGGACTCATTGAGTTGATGATCTAAAGATGGATTAGTGATGATTTGTTATGGAGTCTCTAAATCAATGACTGCATGTATTGAGAGTCTCATTAAGGTTGGGACTTTGAGCTATATTGTTCCTTTTAATGGGACTCTCGGCAGTAGATCCTATGAAGTTCTCATCTATTGAAACGTGGTGTAAATGTTGGTCGCTCAGTTTGGTGACGATGTCACCAATGGATACTTCCAGTGAATTTACTCTATCGGGTAAATCTGAGCAGTTATCACATAAAGTTTCATTGGTGTTGCAATTAATAATACCTGCTTTGCATAACAAGCAGCTACTTCGAACTGCGTTCTTCATGTGGTTAATATTCCCACTTGTATGGGCATCATGTACAGCCTCATTATGTATCAAAACAAAATGGTGAACAATTGTCCGGGTCAAGTTAGGATATATTTTCTCAAGATTGTTCTCTATAATTTCATTATCAGTATCGGTATCACTGCCTGGCAATCCTGATCGGCAGATAAGACTAATGAGAAATTTATTGCTAGATATGGTTATCCCTTTTGGGAGTTTGTATATAAACGAGTCAATACCTGGATGTCCTTTGCGTTTGTTGGAAGCAATGCCGACCGCCATAATGGCCCTCAAATATACGACTTCTGTATCCAATAATCAAATCATTCCAACATATTATATGTCACATCACGTTTTGTACTGTAATGATGGTCCAAACCGTAAGAAAACAATTCGAAAGTGATGACTTGGCGACAAGCTAGGCCTATTGCTATGTAAGCGTGAGATCAGCCAGTAGAGATGCACAATATGTATGGGACTACACGGAACATATATGTTCATATTGTGGTAGCACATCTTATACCAAGTTCACTCTCGTAACAGCAGAATTTGAGTCATATCACCACAAGATACCAACATTTGTGAAGCAAAAGCACACAAAGAAAAATTCGCATGTCAGAATCAACAAAATTATGATCATTTGCCAATCAAAAATGTAAGATTTCACGTAGAAAAAGCGAGGGATATGTAGACGTTCGCGTCACAGCTGTGGAAACACTGATCCAAGCTGTGTGGAAGTTACAAATTGATGCAGAGGTTCCAGGTTCGAGCCCTGAGGAGGTTTCATCAACATTTTCATCCGACAAATTGTCAGATCTGACATCTTTCTCTGATCGTGATTGGCTGAGAGGTACTGTTACTATGGTAACTGTCGGACGTTTTATCCGACAAGTCCTTTCATGAAACGCTCCCTGGTCACGTATTTTGGATGGTGACGTTAAAGGTCCGTCCCATATACGTAAATAATCGTATCTGATTGATACACGTCTGACAAAACTCAAATACACACATACACACACGCACGCACTGTGACAAAAACCTGCATCAGCATTGGACATTTTTTTTATAATATACGTGATAATTTTTTTTTTAATAATCTTTTATTCTTGAAAAAAGGGAATCAATTACAATAAAGGGCCCAGGTTATCAGTTCTAAACGAACGTAATACAGGGCAACATAAATTGAATACAGTATAGGTATACATAAACCAACATAAAACGAAAGATAATAATCATTTACACATAATTTATACAGAAAATCTGCATAAACCATGTAACCGATGGTTTAAAAACCACCTTTGTGAATTAGGGCCAAAGTGTTCAATTCGAAACTACTCTGCATTCCCAATGACGTATATATACAACATCTCGTTGCTTTCGGTTCCAAAAATTTCAAAACTTGAGGGGGGATCCTTTGCTCATGCATGCCCCAAAAGATGGAAAAGACTTCCTGAAGACATCGAAAATTGCATCTCTATTGGGTCTTTGAAAATGTTCTTACAGCCTTTAATTTCTTTTTACTTCTTAATTTCTTTATGCACCTTGAGCACTCTACATAGTGGATTTGGCGCGCTATAAGTCACATGTATTGTAGTTATACCTTTACTGAACTCGAGCATGTGCAGGAACGATAAGGCTGTTTTCTTTTTTCTTTTTTTTTCTTTGTGGGACAAAATGACGTTCTTTTTTTTTGCTCGTGAAATTTTCTTTAGGAAAAATGTGCCCCCCCCCGTTTAGAATAATCCTGGATCCGCCTCGGGGCTGAGATGCACATGATATTTCGGACCTGCCTACATTATGCACTCTGGTATGCATTCCATGTTTAGATATTACTTGACAAATTCTGTATGGAATTGCTCAGCAGCAGTACTCAATACGGATTTAAATACGGTTCAACACTTCCATGGGAAAATCCCAAACCTTTCAAATCAGTTCAATTGAAATGGGAGAATAACAGACAGTGGCGTACCGTGGGTCATGGCATTTGGGGGGCACCAGCGAAAATTTTGAGTCACTTAAGTTAGCGCGCGAAGCCCGCCCAGTTGCCAGGTATATACTGACCTAATAGAAACATTTTAAGGACAGTGTCATTAAACGGATATTATCTCACTGGTCAAATAATACGAGCGCGAAGCGCGAGCTTAAAATTTTTGATATTCAGACCTAAAAAGGGACATTATGATCAATCTTTCGTAATCATGATACGTACCTGTCTCGCTAAATAATGCGAGCGCGAAGCGCGAGCTGAAATTTTTGTAAGTATTGACCCTCCAAACAGGAAGATTTTGAGGACTATATTTAAGGAATCTATTAAGAGTATACACATCTCACCATAGTCACCTAATGCGAGTGTCAATAAGCGCTTGCTGATTTTGTTAGAATTACATCTAAACATGCACATAAAGCACTTGTAATCATGATTAACATACCCATCACACTAGTCAAAGCGCGAGCTGAAAATTTAGGAAATTCATACCTGAAGAGGGGCATTTTAAGGCTTGTTTGTAGGAATTCACGGAGACCATACGTCGTTTACTAACCAAATGATGCGAAGCGCGAGGTGAAAATTTTTGATATTCATATCAGAAAAAGGGACATTTTAAGGACTGATTCTAGGAATTCATCGAGAGCAGACATATTTCACCAATCCACTACTGCGAACGTAAACACGGACAGAAAATGTTTTATATTAAGACCTTAAAAATCACTTTAAGTAGTCATGAAAAAAAGCATACTATTGTACATAAAGCAATAATAACTCAAAGTGCGAGGAAATATATTTGGCAGTTTGGTGTATATTGACTTGAAA
Source organism: Lytechinus variegatus (assembly GCF_018143015.1). Classification (NCBI taxonomy): domain Eukaryota; kingdom Metazoa; phylum Echinodermata; class Echinoidea; order Temnopleuroida; family Toxopneustidae; genus Lytechinus; species Lytechinus variegatus. Next base: position 19,793,638 of record NC_054749.1, read on the forward strand.
ACGGGAGGATTTAGTATAACACGATTATATTTCTCGATAAACAGACAATGCGAGCACCAGGAACAATGAAGACATAGGCCCTATGCAAATTATGTTTCATAAAGTTATGAAAAAATGTTTCTTATGTAATACAACACAACATAATAATTATAATATAACATTATAATGAACATTAATCATGTTGATGTCTTCTTTCCCACTACGTTTCTCTTCCTTCTCCCTCTTTTCCTCCTATTCCCCGTTTTTTTTTTGGTCAGCCGATGGGGGGGGACGTGCCCCCCCCCCATGCCCCCCGTAGTTACGCCACTGATAACAGAGATTTTGGCTTTGGAATTTGTTTACGTTCGGCTTAACTTGTTTTTCTTCTCTTTTTTCTTTTTTTCTTTCCTTCTTTCACTCTTTCTTTCTTTTCAATCTTTCATATTTGTTGAATAAGGGTTGACCAGACCGTAACAGTAGTCAGCCTCAAAGATGCTATCTCACCAAATAAACATTGCGGGCGCGAAGCGCGAGCTGATTTTATTTCCATATCCTGAGATGATAACTGGACGTTCTAAACACCTTTTAACCGTGAACAGGACGGGTATCCAACTATACAATATAGATGCGAGCCCGTGGCGGGATTTTTTCCTTTTCTTTCAGCAGTTTTTTAATATGAACATGCAGGATGCAGATCTCGCTAAAGTAAATAATTAAAACTCAAAACGAAAGAAGGATACTTTGTGAATATTGACTTAAAGACTGGATTTTAAGCCCCATATGTTATCCTATTGAACAGATCAATTGTTTTTTTTTCAATCCATATCCACTGCGAGCGCAAAGCGCAAGCAAAATTTTGAATTTTGTATAATGATCTGAAAGATCTAATTGTCGGGGCTAACAGTGAGTGAATGAGAAAATTTTCAAAATTTGAAGAGTGAAAAATAATATTTTGGAGCACTTTACATCTTGAGTAGGATGTTTATGACAGCATTTACTTTATATTTTGTTCAGTTTCCAAATTTTCTGGGGGCAACAATCCTAACTAGAGAAAAAAAGCCCTCCATGCCACCCCCCCCCCTTGGTGCCGCCACAGAACTTTGTTCAAGAGCAGTTTGCTGTTAGCATTCCTATTCAGTTCAATATCACCGCAAAAAGGGCGTATAGCTTTGAAATACACGGGTCATTGATTCATTGAAGAGTATATTTCAAAACAAAATTATTTTATGCATGTTGTAATGAACACTCATTCTGGAATGCTTGATTATGGCATCCTTGTCGGGGTAACACTGCTAAAGTTCATCTGGGTTATTAAAAGTCCAGAATAGGGTAATAAGACTAGTTTGTGGAGTGAGTTCACGATGTCATACCCATATTCATTTTATGAAAACAAATTTCTTAGTTTACACGACAAATTTGATTTTAACCTCGATTGCATGTTATCAATGAACTAAAACACAACTTCAATTTGCCCTTGCTTCGTTATGTGTTAGAAAGTACCAAATCCATTCTTACTATACAAGACAAGCTTCTTTTATCCACTTGCCATTGGTCAACACTAGTTTTCGACTATTACAATTAATCACAAATGCATATGACCAATCAGGTTCATCGTTGTGTGCTCATTTGTTTTCAATACTGACCGGGAACCAGTCAGTGTGGTTCTTATATAATTTCAGTTCATTATATTACCGGTCCATGTCATTATGTCTATAAAGCACTCCAAGGTCGATGGAAGACTTTAAAAATACAACAGTAGTCCCATCAACCATGTCGACTATGCCCGGTTGACACTTGCACGCATTGAGGTGCCCGCATTGCCCCGCATTGATGCGTGCCAGTGCGGGACACTTTATGGCACGACTTGGCTATATCAGTTCACGCAATGTCCCGACACGTTCACGACATGTTTGCACATTGTTTACGCATAGTTCGCGCATAGTTCACCCAGTGTTCGCGCATAGTTCACGCAGTGTTCACGCCTGGTTCACGCACTGTCCCGACGTGCTTTCAGCAAATATTCTCGACACCCTATTCTGTGACGTATCTAGCGCAAATTTAAATATTCAACGTTCTTGTGTTGACACCCTCTACGTTCGTTGATTAGGACGACTCATACTGATCACGTGGTCTGCACTCACAATTTGCGCATATCATTCGTGAACTAGGCGTATAGTATGCTTGACCTATGCCCAAAGTATGCGCGACCCTGTCGTGAACTAGTCGTGAACTGCGTGCCACTACCCCGGGGTGTGCCTACTATTCTTTGAGCCACGAAATGGTACGCAGTGGCAAGACTAGGTTGCGCATAGTTCACGAACAGTTCAAGAATTTGTAATGCGTGCCAAAATTTTCAACATGTTGAAAATTTTGGCACGCATTTCACGCACTGGCACGCACTGCCACGCACCTATCCGCAAGCTGGCACACAAAGCTAGCGCATTGGCCCGCATGAGTGCGTGCCCATGCGCAAACTATGCGGGAACCAGAATGCGTGCAAGTGTCAACCGGGCATAGCTCACGAGATCCACGGCACTTGCCGACGGACTCAAAATATTCTGAACGGATATACAGCGGACAAGTAAAATCTCGGGGTAGGAGTCCATCCGTTTTCATCCGCTCCAGACAATGGACAAAATGGGCGAACAATGAAATCACAGTGGACGGATGCTCGATGGATCTGGAGCGTATGAAACACGTATGCAGAGGGTGCACCCCGGGGGGGGGCACTCGACCAAAAAAGTGGTGGGGGTGTGCCGCGAGAGAGACAAAAAACGGGGGCCTTGGAGCGGGCTTATTGTAAAAAGGAGGGTCCTCGGAACGGGCTTCGCGGGAACGACAAATGTTTGTGAAAACGTGGGTCGATCGCCAGCGTGTGAGTGCTGCACTACGGATAACGTTTTCCAGCGGATGACAATATTCTTTTTCCGTTTTCTCCCTCTCTGCATAGTGCATCGGGGGGGGGGGGGGGCTTACATTGACGAGTGGATACCATGCGCAACAAAAAAGACGTAAAAAGGATGTCTTTTTCAAGATAGGGCACGTATACGTACGTAACGTAATAAGGGTGTCAAAAACACTAAATAATGAAAAAAAAGGTGTTTCTATTTTCGCTAGGATAGCTACGTGTTTAGGGTCAAATTTGCGAGGGTGTAAAAAAAACTAAAATGTTTTATAAAGGATGTATTTTTTGCCCCAAGAGCTAGTCAACACTATACGTGTTTAGAGTACGATTTGCGCGAGATGTGGGAGGTGGTACTAAACCCAACGATGTAGGTACCGACGACCGACGTCCGTGACATAACAATAAAAATATCTATGTACTTCAGGGAATACTTGCCAAGAGTATCGTTTTGTTTCCAATGCTTGTTAAGGGTATGGTTTCACACCCCCAATAGTTGTTAAGGGGTGCATTTTCAGAGTATTGAAAATACAGTATGTGTTTAGGGTGCTTTTCGAGACGCCATGGTCGCGCATGGTATCCACTCGTCAATAGAAGCGTCCCCCCCCCCCCTGAGTGCATCCGTAAGTGCAGTGGGACCAAGCCTTTACGAGTAAGAGGTCTTTCTTTACTTGATTATTGCAGTTGAACAATCCCTCCACATCGCATTTACGCTGCTCTAAAGTCATATTCTATAGAATTTACTTTTAGTCCTAGCCATTCATTTTGCTATTTTTTTTATTCAGTGTGGACTCTGCACTTTAAAAAAGGTTGGGGGGAGGCGAATTTGTAACCATAAGTAGACAACATAATGTTCACCCCGCTGTTCACACAACTATTGGTAAAATTCTGTCCAAATTGGGTAATAAAAACTTTACCCAGCACAGTGATCAGTGTGTTGCCCATCGTTTTAAGTGTGCGCACCCAGTGGCGTACCTAGGAACTTCCAAAGGGGGGGGGGCATATTCGTCAGCCAAATAACTTGACAAGCAAAAATCAAAACAAAACAAAAGGGTCTTCAACCACAAATAATGGATTTTGTACCAGAAAAATAATTTGACAAGCAAAAAAAAAAGGATTCAAGTTCAAGGAGCGGGCAACTTGTGGCTCGTCAGACTGCCCCCTGCCCCCCCCCCCCCCCGTAGGTACGCTTATGTGTGCGACTAATCCCAGTGCCAAAAAAAAGGTCACGAATCAAAGTTCATTTTCTTTTGTGTATTACATGCCAAATATTTGCTTTGACATGATCATAATGTTAGATAGAAAATCATTTGATTCAGTGAATTCAAAGAATTGTATAACGTTAACAATCCACTTTATCAGAGCATTGCTCGCTCCTTGGTTCAGAGATAGACAGAATCTTAATTGAAAAGAATATATGCACAACCATGGGTGTCGATCGGTGCTTATGGATAAGGGGATGACCAACACAAATATTTCTGTAGGTGAGGGGATTTTTTTTTACAGTTTAAGGGCTTTACAAGTCCATTTTGGGGGGGTCAGACATGGCATAAAGTGTAAAATATGTGATTAGAAAAAGACTGCGAGCGCAATATTTTACCTTTTTAATGAAAAAATAAGTTTGTAATAGGTTTTGACATATTTGAAAAAGTACATTATACTTTATCTTTTCTCTCTTTCTACCTTCTTTTTTCTCGGTCGTAATAATTCATTGGGGCTCATGCCCCAAGTCCCAACTGAAAGCCTACGACATTAGGGGGGTCCGTAAGACCTAAATTGTAAGTACAATGTGCTCCAAGCGCGAGCTGAAAATTTTGGGGAAATTCATCCGAGGCATGCCCCTATGCCCTTGGCTGCGGAAAATGGTAATTTCAAGAAGATAATAGGCCTATATGTTTAAAAAATATTTAAAATGAACACGTTCTTCTATTTCATCCTCGAATCTGATTTCTTCCTCATTCCATCTGCTTGTAACAGTCTCCAAAATAAATGGTTTAATTCAATACCAATAAACATATTTTATGAGAACCAATAACAAATGGTCATCATGCGTTAATACAATAATCATCATTACCATCATCATGATAATCATTATTGTTATCGTCATCATAATAATTATTATTATCATTATTGTTGCTATTATCGTTATCATTACAATTATTATTATTAACATAAGTATTATTATCATTGTTGTTATTATTACTATCATCATTATTATTATTATTATCAGTATCATCATTATCAATTTTACTATATTGTAATCATACTCGTGTCATGATTCTTCATATTAAAAATTACGATATACGACCTTCAATTATTGGGGCTAATAACACAGGCAACGTACACCCACCCCCCCCCCCCCCCCTTTGAATTAGAATAGAAAAAAAAATCTTTCTCTTCATTCAATGTTGTTTAGTATGGTTTTGTGGAATTTTGGGGGAGTTCTAGAATTAGAAAAAAAGCTTTATTCATTTGGTAGTTATAATCAAAATCAAGAAAACCTGCAAGCTCTCTTCTCTTTCTCCTGATAATCTATTATGTTGTTGTTATAATTTGACGAATAGTTTTCATAGCAATGACTGGTTCAGAAAACAGTCTCCCGTAAAAAAGCTACCCGGTTAATTTTCTCGAAAGGGTGCGTTATTTGACTCCCTTCCACCCTTTCGAAAATGGCTCCCCCGATATAAAGGGTGCGGCTGCCCCCGCCAGGTGAACGCAGACGGCCGTTACAAGCCAGACAGTGGGTTGTGTGTTTTCGAAAGAACACATTTGTTTTCTGAACGCTCTACAGAAGCGCAAGTGACTGTCAACTAATTACGTATTTCGTCACTTACTGTCATTGATTTTTCAAAAAATCTTCTTGACCATGATGCGATCATTAACGGTTTTATTGTGTCACTGCACATCCATTTCTGGATATTCTTGCTGAAAAGTTGGATATTTGTTCATGTACTTCTTGTTGTGGAAACTTTACAACTTTTCTTTGACTGTTTTCGAATTGACATATCTGTAAACACATACGTGCTCTACTGATTTGTGATCATAATTATTAAGATACGTAAGGTATCTCCTTGTGGGTCACATGTGCGGACTTCACCAGTGTGTCATCATGATAATGGACCGATGTAGAAGTGTAGTGAGATCTCCTTGTCTCCCGGTCTTCCTCATCCTGTTCCTGCAAGCCTGTACCAAGATAGGCCTTGTCAAGGCCATGGGGATCCTGTTCGCGGACCTCTCAAAGTCAATGGAGATGACTTCGGCTGATCTTGGCATAGCACTTGGTCTTTTTTATGCAACCGGTTTATTATCAAGTAATGATGCAAGCCACGGGTGTAAATCCCGGGAGGTGGGGATATATCTCCCTTTTCGAAGAGGGGGATGACACGCACAATTACCCCCCATGCACTTTCTAAGACAAAGACAATATATTTTTTAATCATTAAATGATTTATACTACTGTTAATGCGTTGATTGATCTCTAGGTGCGATCAAAATGCTTAAGTTTGCCCGATTTTGATGTAATATACACACCGCTTGAAAGAGGTTTATGGACTTCATACTGTCTTCCAATTACTGAAAATTATATTAATTGTAATGTATTACTTTTTTATCACGACAGATCCTTTACAATCTAGTCATCGAAAAAAAATTGTGTTGGGCCTTCAACTTACAGATTTCAAAGGAAAAACGCTGTCTAGTCAAACATGTACATGTCCGGTGTGCACCCCACCCCTTTATTTTTTTCTTTTTGCTTGTCGAATTTTCTGCGGACGACATCATGACTTTCAAGTTTAGGTAACCCCCCTTTTTTTTGGGGGGGGGGCTTGTCGAAATTCCCACGGACAATACAACTTCAATTTCAGGTGAAAACTCTTTTATTTTCGCTTGTTAAAGTTTCATCGGAAAAAAGTGCCCCCCCCCCCCTTTGGAAAATCATGAATCCGCCCCTGCATGTTTTGTATTATTAAGAAGTACAATGTCAGTAGTAAATATCGTAAGAAATAATACGTGCACATAATATAATTCTCGTCATGTTTTTGTTTACAAGGAAGAAAATTGTCAATAATTAACCAAGGTGGAACTTTAGCCTCAATGGCCCGTATTCTGAAGTCAGGTTTGAATTTAAACCCTGGTTTAAAGGTGTGGTCCAAGTATGTAGTGCCAAATGGGGCACAAATCCATGAAAGTACATATCCATTTTATTAACTCATATGACACTCAGATTGTTCATAATTGTCTGGGAATGATTACTGAAGTATTTTGAAGTATATTTCCTCATTATGAGAGTCAAAGGAATCAAAATAGTAAACATAAGAAATACATTTTTGAGGGGCACCCCATAATTTTAGCATAGAGTAGACCGTGGTCTAAGTAAAACCGGACAGAATACGGGGCCTAACAGTTTCGTCTCAATTATGTGATTCAATATAGCAACAGTGCTGACTAATAAAACAGCGGAGATGAATAATTATCAAAAAAAAAACTCACTTTGCATGATAACACTGGTGTAAATCCGTGTTGATGGGTGGGGGGATGACTGAAATATTTTGGCTTTTTTTTGCAATCATGTTTTTAGATATGCAAGGAATTGTCATTGATATGTCCACAGTGGCGTACCGTGGGTCACGGCATGGGGGGGGGTGTTGCACCCACAAATGTAATAACGCCCACAAATGTAATAACACTTTACCCACAAATGTAATAACGCCCACAAATGTAATAACACTTTACCCACAAATGTGATAATTTTTTATCGCCCACAAATGTAATAATGACTTTACCCACAAATGTAATAAATTTGAAGGGATTTTTGGCGAATCCGTTCTAAACTAAAATCCTATAGTAAAGCGTTCATATAGTACAAAAGTGCAAAGTCTTTTTTTCAGACCGGGTTAATAAAACATCAAAGTACAAGTCCAAAGTCTTTTTTCCAGACCCGGTTGTTTCAAAAATTATAATATAAATCCAGAGTCTTTTTTCCAGACCCGGTTGTTTAAAAAAATATAATAAAAGTCCAAAGTCTTTTTTTTTCCAGACCCGGTTGTTTCAAAAATTGTGATATAAGTCCAAAGTCTTTTCTCCAGACCCGGTTACCTGTTATTTAAACATTATGAATAACAGTTTAAAAACAGTATAAAGACCCCATAATCTTATTAGTGCTGGATATAGCGTAGTCTTTCAGCCCGACCATTTGTTTTCTTTAAAAAAAACGCTAATAGTAAGAATTAAAAAAATAAAAGTCTAAGACCAAACAAACCTTCAACCTAAGAACCTGTTTTAAAAGAGGTTTAGAGTGTTGTCTATATTCCAGACCTAAAACAGTTATGAAAAAAAATCTTCTAACATAAGACCTTATATTCTTATTCTCGTGGAATAACACGAGTTTTGAAACGTACTCTTTCCTCCAGACCCGGCTATTTGAAAAAAGTAACTGAAAAACTTCAAATCTAAGACCGAATTTCCAAGGTTTCACCCAGTAAAAATATGTCTTTTTTAAAATAATACTACTACCCCTACAAAAATTGTAATAACGCGTGGGTAAAGCAGACATCCTTTCTCCAGACTTGGTTACTATTTGAAAAATAAAATAGTTTTTACAAATATTCTAAAACGAATACCCAATAATCTAATTACTGTGGAACAACATGAAGACCGATTGTCGAAGATCGACTTTCCTCCAGACACAATTATTTCAGGAATAAAATATCAATAAAACTCAACCCCCAACAACGAATCTAAGAACCAACAATCCTTCAAATTGAGACCATGCATGTAGAAAAGCACATGTTTAGAGCGTTGTTTTTATTCCAGACCCGGTGATTTAAAAATGATTTAAACAATCCTAAAAACAAAAAGACTCATATTCTTATTCTTGGGAATAACACGAGTATTATGCTTAGTCTTTCGTCTGGACCCGGTTATTTAAAAGATAAAGAAATATTGAAAAAAAAAGACAGCTGAGACCAATCTTCAAAATTAAACCCACTTAAAATGCTTGGGCTTAGAGTGTTGTCTTTACCCCTCACCGACGTATATCATAACTTTTGAAACGACCGGGTCTGAAAAAAGGACTTTGGACTTGCATTATAATTTTTGAATTAACCGGGTCTGGAAAAAGGACTTTGGAAGTATATTATAATTTCGAAACAACCGGGTCTGGTCAAAAGACTTTAGACGTATATTATAATTTTGAAAAACCGGGTCTGGAAAAAGACTTGGACTTGTACAGTAATATTTCATTAACCGGGTCTGGAAAAAAGACTTATATGAACGCATTACTATAGGATATTAGTTCAGAACGAATTCGCCAAAAATCACTTCAAATTTATTACATTTGTGGGTAAAGTCATTATTACATTTGTGGGTAAAGTGCATTATTACATTTGTGGGTAAAGTGTTATTACATTTGTGGGCGTTATTACATTTGTGGGTAAAGTGTTATTACATTTGTGGGCGTTATTACATTTGTGGGCGATTATTACATTTGTGGGTGTAACAGGGGGGCACCAGCAAAATTGTTTAATCACTGAGCGAGCGCACTCAGTTGCCACTTATATTGACCTACAATGCAAGCGCGAAGCGCGAGCTGAAATTTTTTATATTCACACCTAAAAAGGGACATTATAATCAAATTTGTGTAATTATGATAGGTACCTGTCTCGCTAAACAATGCGAGCGCGAAGCGCGAGCTGAAGTTTTCGTATATTTTGACCCCAAACAGCGAGATTTTAAGGAATATATTTTAGGAATCCATTAAGAGTATGCAATCTCACCATAGTCATCTAATGCGAGTGCCAAGCGCTAATTGTATTAGAATTACATCTGAACACATGAAACACTTTTTGTAGTCATTGCAATCATGATTATCATACGCATCTCACTAATCAAATATTGCGAGCGCGAGCTGAAAATTTAGAAAATTCAGACATGAAGTGGGGCATTCTAAGGTTTCTTTGTAGGAATTAACTAGGACCATACGTATTTCATGAACCAAATGATGCGAGCGCGAAGCGCGAGCTGAAAAGTTTTGATATTCAGATCAGAAGAAGGGACATTTTGAGGACTGATTTTAGGAATTCGTGAAGAGCAGACATATCTCACCAATCCACTAATGCGAACGTAATCACGGAAAGGAAATGTTTTATATATACGAAGACCTTAACATGGGGCAATCACTTTTTGAGTCATGAAAAAGAAGCATATGTCACTACATAAAACAATGATAACTCAAGTGCTAGGAAATATATTTGGTTTATATTGACTTGAGAACGGGATGTTTTAGTACAGCAGGATTATATATTTCGTTAAACAGACAATGCGAGCACCAGGAACAATGAAGACGTAGGCCCTGGGCAAATTATGGTTCATAAGGTTATGATAAAAATGTTTCTTATGTAATGTAACATAACATAACATAATTATAATATAATATGATACTGAATATTATTTTCTTCTTTCCCACTACGTTTCTCTTCCTTTCTCCCCTCTTTTCTCCTTTTCTTCTTTTCCCCGTTTTTTTTTTTTTGGTCAGATGGGGGGGCACATGCCCCCCGTAGTTACGCCACTGTATGTCCATATGGCAAATACCCCTCCAATATTATTATCTTTTTTTACCCCATGATGGTTTAATGGTTTTATTAGAGATTACATTAAAAAAATTGACATTCCATCTTAATCCCTTCCCAAAGACCCCAACATTGATGAATTGGAAGAAACGGGGGTTTCTCTTCAATGTTATAATAAGGACATAAGTATTTCGTTTGGAAATGGTGAACTGGCTTTTTATTTGCATTTTATGATTCAATAATATTGTTTTATTTGTTAAGCGGTATATTAGGAAGAATTTTCACCAATAAAAGAATTATCTCTTGTGATTTTTTTCCATTTCTTTCGTAAAAAGTGGGGGATGTTTGTACAAGCCACCCCCCCCCCTCCTCGAAAAGTGGGGGATATATCCCCCATCCCCCCCCCCGGGATTTACGCCAGTGCATGATAACAAAATACTATTGAACTAAATGACCTTTGATCTTGATCATGTGACCTTTAAAACTCAAGCAAAAAGATCGGTTTTACTTGATAACAATGTTCAAGTTTCAAGGTCAAAGAGCCTACAGCGCCCCTCCCCCCCCCCCCAAAAAAAATATTCCTCTGACATAGGACTAAATTGATTCAAAACTACGATCGTATTTTCAACTAAATACTAGTTTATAGTGTTCTAAACTTGTATGAAAATGTCATTGGTCTCACATCAGCGGTTTGAATGCACATTGTGTTATGTAAGAGAGGTGCATTTCCAAGTTTCCAGCACTGCTATACGGTCCTAAGCATATTAACCCCCATTTTAATATACATGATCTGAACAGGGATATTTCCTGATCTACCAAAGTTCATCAAATCATAGCCGGCATTGAGCATGTTCGGAAGGGCAAGAAATATACAGATTGAAGTTTGATGTTGTTTGAAGGTTTGCATGGTGGCATGTACAATCGCTGATGTGGTTTACGGTACACCATGTGGAGTGCTATACAGTGCGTATCAAAAAAAGTTTACACTTTGAAAACGCCCTGGGAATTCAAAAATATGCAAAATGTGGGTAATTTTTTCACATATAATTATGGGTTTGGGTCTCATCTATCAAATGAAAGTAAAAGTTTTGACAGAATGTTACACTTGAGTGAGCACTGTCCATTTTTGTAAAGCTCGCAGAAATCTGTTTGCGCAGAAATGCTTGTTTTCTCGCTGTGTCAAGGGGAAAGGGCGAAATCAAACTTACCCTGCGAAGCATTTCTCATAAATTTCCCTAGCACTTTTAGCCAGTTGAAATAAAACAGATACATTCAAGCATTTTGTAACAATTTTGCCGCCCAAATTTGAAATTTTAACACTTAGTAAGCACAACCTCTACCCTTTTTGTGCCAGCTGGATCTGAGGACATACCTGAATCTGAACAAAAGTCTATATCAGCCATCTCCAGCACTTTTCACTAAGTTTTTATCATTTAAAGTGGCTTTACATTTCATTTTTCATTTAATACTTGTTTCTCCACACTTTTCCCAAGCTTGGCAATGATTAACAATATGAAAATCAAGCCTAAGCCATTTCATGTAAATCACAGCTCAGTGTAAAGCAAATATCGTCACGATGGACTCGGTGTGTGGGGGAGTGGGGTGGGGCGCAATGCACTCTCCGAAGTGGTTTGGGCAAGGAAACAAGTTTAGAAAGGTAAAAGATGTCTTCAAATCAATTTTAATAGCTAAATTCCACGTGTTCTTCCTGATTAAGGTCTACTTTTATTCGCATAACTATTTCAAAGTTCTGCGCAAATCATTTTTCACCAACTTTTCAAAAGTAAGTGGTGCTCACTCAAGCGGAAATATTTTTCGACAGTTATATCGTCATTTGCTTTGCTTAAGTGGATCTGTACCAATGCTAAAATGTGGAAAAATAATTAGGATATTACAAATATATAATTTTACAGGATTTTTTCTAAGTGTAAACTTTTTTTTTGATACGCACTGTAGAAACAGTAGATAGAAGAAGAGAAGAAATGGATAGGCGAGAAAGTGGAGATTTGAGAGTAGAGTATTCTTTCTTGAAAGTAGTCCAGAAAAGGACTATAAACCAGAAGGAATAATGAGTTGAGAACAGCTTGAGTAGTAGAGCTGATGAGGAGATGCTGGCTTGAGTCGGTTAAGACGGACAGTCAACCTGTCCGAAACGTCGAGTATCTCTACTACTAATCATCTCTACTCGCCGACTCAAGCCAGCATCTCCTCATCAGCTCTACTACTCAAGCTGTTCTCAACTCATGAATTCCTTCTGGTTTACAGTCCTTTTCAGGACTACTTTCAAGTAGGAATACTCCACTCTCAAATCTCCACTTTCTCGCCTATCCATTTCTTTTCTTCTTCTATCTACTGTTTCTATAACACTCCACATGGTGTACCGTAAACCACATCAGCGATTGAGATTGAAGTTTGTTTGATGACTGATAGGGAAATCGGTGCACCAACCTAAAAGAAGATGGAGAAGTACAACTAGCTGAACAATGATTGGCAAACAAATGGATCATACTTTGCGAACATGAACATTCCCAGTGGAAATTGATTTTTTTTATTCAAGCAGTGAATTAATTGAAGTCAGTATAACTTATAAACAAATACATTATTGAACACAAGAATGCAATTGTTGGATTAGATATGAAACAGGCACGACCTCATGTCTTTTTCATTATCAAACTTGAAATGGACTGTCAAGCACTGTTGCTGCCCTTCTTAAGCTCGATTGACACTTACACGCATTGTGGTTCCCGCCACAGAGTTAAATAGTTCCCGCATAGTTTGCGCATGGGCACGCACTCATGCGGACCAGTGCGCGAACTGTGCGTGCCAGCTTGCGGGTAGGTGCGTGCCAGTGCGTAAAATGCGTGCCAAAATTGTCAACATGTTGAAGATTTGGGCACGCATTATACAAATTCGTGAACTATGCGCAACCTAGTCGCGCCAATGCGTGGCATCGAAAAAGAAATTTCGTGGTGCAAAAAAATAGTAGGCAATAGTGTGCTGTATCGCAAGGTCGAGACAAGAGCTGACCACGCAATTCTCCAGCAAGATCTTTCAACAATATCGGATTGGGCAAAACTGTGGGATATGTCCTTCAATGTCAAGAAGTGTGCCCAAATATGTATCTCATTGAAACGACAACTCTTGGCTTGCAACTTTACCATCAGTGGCCAACCTGTTCCAACGGCAACCTCAGCTCGGTGTGACCATCACAGACAACCTGAGTTGGAACTCCCATGCACAGAAGATACCCCCCAAAGCTGCTCGTACTCATATTGGAATCATACGTCGAGCATTGGGTAAATGCGACCTTAAAGTGAGAGACATCGCGTACAAGCAACTTGTCAGACCTCAACTTGAGTATGCTTCATGTGCATGGAATCCTAAAATGTAAACATTACTGAGAACATTCAGCGTCAGGGTGCTAGGTTTGTCCTTCATGACTATAGCAGAGAATCCAGTGTAACATCGATGTTGTCAACTCTTCACTGCTGGGATAATCTCCAACAAGGCACAGACGCCTTCTTAGCCAATGTGAGATGTTCTACAAAATTCATCACAAGTTTGTTTACATCAACATGCCACATCATATTAAGTTAAGCAGCAATTCTCGTCTACAACGTTCACAAGACACTGGACATCAGCTCAAGTAGAGTGAACTGCTACATGTACATGTACAATATGTCCCCAAGAACCATCCGTATTTGGAATACTCTCCCAAACGCTGCTGTAACTTCGACCTCTATAGCTGGCTTCCGGGGAGCAATATTGCCTATCATTCAGCAAATGTTGCCTCCCCCTCCCCTTAAGAGTCTGTAAGAGGGACACACACGCACCACCCGCACACTGCACCCCCGGGGGGGCACTTGACCAAAAAAGTGGTGGGGGTGTGCCGCGGGCGAGACAAAAAACGGGGGCCTTGGAGCGGGCTTATTGTAAAAAGGAGGGTCCTCGGAACGGGCTTCGGACCGACAAATGTTTGTGAAAACGGGGGTCCTTGGAACGGATCGCCAGCGTGTGAGCGCGTATGCATCCCTACGGAACGGCCATGCGTGCATGATGCAGCTAGCGCGGCCTCCGCCGGGGAGCTCTGCGGCCGCTTTTTCACCAAAATTGCAGCTCATTCAACGCAATCGGAGCGGCGTAACGAAAAATATGCGAAGCTTTGGAGCAGATTTCTCTCTTCTTTTTTCTTGATAAGAAGAAAATGCTATGCCTTGGAGCGGCTTTCTTTATTCTTTTTCTTAACAAGGCAAAAATGCTATGCCTTGGAACGGAAATGAGTGTGAAAATGGGGGTCCCCTCCGCGGCACATACCCACTATGCATTATATACTGAGTGCCCCCCCCCCCGGGACTGCACCTAGCACACTGTATATAATGCACCAAGAATACCACCACAGGATCACCACATCACCTGAATCACTGGCAGCACCTGACACAGCACAACCCTCTCCAGGACGCCTCCAGGACAGCGTATACGCTTTTGGAGAGAGTACTTCTTCAAGGTTCAAGGCACACCCCCGGGGTATTGGCATGCAGTTCACGACTAGTTCACGATAGGTCGCGCATACTTTGCCCATATGCTAGGCATACTTCACGAATATGTGCAAAATTGTGAGTGCAGACCACGTGATCAGTGTAAGTCGTCCTAATCAACGAATGTAGAGGGTGTTAAAGAGGAAGGTCACCCTGAAGAAAACTTTGTTGTAAAAACAGCAAAAAAATCACAAGAGTGGAAGAGTGTAAATACCTTGGCGTTATGCTCAGTGCACCGCTTAACTGGAATGCACATGTTAAATTCGTTAAGACGAAAGCAACAAAAACCCTGTATTGTTTGAAACGGCTCAGGCCATACATCAGTCTGAATACTGCTATAATGCTTTACAAAGCACTTTTTCAACCACACTTTGATTACTGCTCTATAGTATGGTTCAATGCAGGGAAAGTTTTACTTAAAGAATCAAGTGTTCTTCAAAATCGAGCACTGCGTATGGTCTTAAGAGTTGATTATAGATACAGTTCCAATCTATTGTATTCTACTCTGAACATTGATAAGTTAGAATTGCGATGGAAAAAACAGGCAGTTTCCTTTATATTTAAATTACTTCATGGACTACTTCCATCTTTCTTGTGCTCCAAAATAAGCATCAAGAAAAGTAATTATTCTCTTCGAAATTACCAGTGTATGATTAATCTCGAAAAACCCAAAACTAATTTTATAAGGGACGGTGCTCTCTATATAGGTATTCAATTATTTAATTCCTTACCAAGTAATACCCGGCAACTGGATCAGTTCTCTTTATTTATGAAATCAGTTAATTCCATCGACTTCTAACTCATCTGCGGGGGGGGGGGCTAGAGAATTTCTATGATTTCTCTTCGCACTGCGGTTTTATGTAGTTTTACTTATTGTTTTTTCATTTTAATTATGTATGTCTTATATTATGTGTTACTGTAATATTTAAAATATTTTCGTATTGTCTCACTTTTACATGTTTTTTTTAATGTTCACGGACTTGCTGAAAAGCAGTCTGTTATGACTGAATGTAAGTTTTACCGTGATTAAATAAATACAATACAATACAATACAATACAGCAGAAAAATAGTAAAAAAAAATATTGGTGAAGATTTGAGGAAAATCCGTTAAAGAGTAAGAAAGTTATTAGAGTTCAAAGTTTTGGATTTGTGACGTCATAAACGAGCAGCTGCCCCATGTGTTATATATATATAAAATGCATGAATTTGAAATTTTTTATAGTTCCTCATGACATAATTTTGTTTTCTATTCATGATCGGATGTGAAATGATTTGTCTACTGATATACAAAAGGTACAGTGAAAACCATTTTCAATTTTCTGAGAAAATGAAATTTCAATGATTTTTTTACCATTCGCTATGTAGGAATGCTACTCGCCTTTGACGTCACAAAACTTGGAATGGGCGGAAAAGCACCACAGTTACATTGTGTATTCAAAACCGCTGAAGCGAGACCAATGAAGTAATTAGTTAGAACATGAGATGAGCTTCATATTTCCAAACATTAAATAAGTTAAGAGATTGTGCAGCCGTATATGACAGGGACATATTTGGAGGACGCCCCGGGGGGGGGGGGTACTCGACCAAAAGAAGTAGTAGGTATATGTGCCGCGGCCGTGCCGCGGGCGAGACAAAAAAAGGGGGCCTTGGAGCGGGCTTATTGTAAAAAGGAGGATCCTCGGAACGGGCTTCGGAACTACAAATGTTTGTGAAAACGGGGTCCTTAATCGGAACGGGTTGCCTGCGTGTGAGTGCGTATGCATCCCTATGGAACGTGCATGCAGCTAGCCCGGCGGCACGGGCGCCGAGTGCGCTAGCGCAGAGGCGATAGTCGGACAGCGCTCTGCGGCCGCTTTTCACCAAAATTGTGGCTCATCGTAGCAGATCATCAATACGGGCGAAACGGAAAATATGCGAAGCTTTGGAGCGGATTTCTTTCTTCTTTTTTCTCGATAAGAAGAAAATGCTATGCTTTTGAGTGGCTTTCTTTTTTCTTTTTCTCAATAAGACAAAAATGCTATGCCTTGGAACGTAAATTCGAGTGGAAATTTGAGTGTAAAAATGGGGGTCCCCTCCGCGGCACACACCCACTATGCATTATATACTGAGACTCCCCCCCCCCCCCCCCCGAGGACGCGCTGGACATTTTCAGTTATGAGACATTTCAAACTAGCACATCAATGTTTTGTTTGGAGCTCATCCGGCTTCTCGCAACGAATTTCTTTAATTTCAACCCAGTTAACATTGTAGTAAATTATATTGGTGACATGAATTGAGGATACATGTATAGAATTGGAATTGATGAAAAAAATTAATGACATAGAAGCATTTTTTGTGATCTATGAATGAATTTCATATAAATCAAGCATAAATAATTATCTAGTCAAACTTTCTAAACTCTGTGAGAACCTTGGTGAAGCTCATGTAGCTCTCAGAAGGAACAAGAAAAAAGTTTTGAAAATATATGAATAAATTAGCATATTCAATGAGTTTAAAAATTTTGTGTTGAAATTTTGCATTTTCACCTCGAGCTATCACATTAAGCAAACAAAATTGAAATTGATCAATAAATGAAGAATAAAAAACTTTTTTGTGATTTATGAATAAAATTTGCATAAATTAGCTTAAATAATTTTCTAGACGAAATTTCAAATTTTGTGTACAAGTTTGGTGAACCTCATGCAGCTCTACGAAGAAAAAAAAATCAAAATCGGTCAACAAATAAAGAAGAAGCATTTCATGTGAATTTTTAAAAATATGCATAAATTAGCATAAAATTGTTCTAGTCAAAATTTCAAAATTCTGTGTAGAAGTTTGGTTAACCTCATAAAGCTCTACCAGATTGAAGCAAAAAATTCAAAATCGGTCAATAAAGAAAGAAGCACTTTTTGTGAATTTTGAAAAAATGCGCATAAATTAGCATTTTTTATGAGTTTCAAAATTCTGTGTAGAAGTTTAAAATCCCCCACCTAGTACATAAGTGGATCTAGGGGGCCGAGGGGCCGCCCCCCCCCCCCCCTATTGACGGAGCAAAAAAAGAACAAAAAAAGGGGGAAGGGAAGAGAAAAAAAATCCCCTATGTTTTACTCATCCTTTTCATGATTCAAAAAACATGAATAGAGTGTCCAGTTTTTAGATCTTAATCTCCATTTTTTCCGCTCGCGCTTCGCACTCGCATCAATTCTTTGGTTATATACCTATCTTGTTCATGATTATAAAAATTGATTAAAATTTTCCATTATCTAGGTAGAAATGTCATTTTTTTTCAGCTCGCGCTTCGCACTCGCATTATTTGATTGTTCAAATATGTAACGTCTTCTTGGCTTAGTGGCATGATTTACAAAACATGAATAGAGTGTCTCGCATCAATTTAGTTATATACCTATTCTGTTTAAGTTACAAAAAGTGCTTAAAATTTCCATTCTTTGTGTAAAAATGTCAAAAATTTCAGCTCGCAATTCGCGCTCGCATTATTTGATTTTTAAAATATGTAACGTCTTCATGAATAACTCCATGCAGTCTTTAACAGGTACCTTTTCCATCAGTTCATTTTTGCTCGCGCTTCGCGTTCGTAGTAATTATTTAGTTGCATACACATCTTTTTCAGGATAACAAACATTGCCCAAAATGTTCAAACTTTAGGAAAATTTCATAAGATTTCCAAAAAAAATTAGTAGCGCTTCGCGCTCGCATTATTTGATTTTCAAAAAAAATGAAATGTTCATGGCTAACTGCATGCAGTCTTTAAAAGGTACCCTTTCCATCAGTTCATTTCTGCTCGCGTTCATAGTAGTCATTATTTAGTTGTATACAAATCTTTTCAGGATAACAAACATTGCCCAGAATGTTCAAATTTTAGGGGGGGAATCCCCAAAATCTATCTTGCGCTTCGCGCTCGCACAATATAAATAAGGATTATGATATTATAAATTATGTTGATTAATAAGATTAAAGCTAAAAAGTGACTAGTAGGATTACCCCTTCAAAGAAACCAAAAATCATCTTCGAGCGGACGATCGGGGAAAACATGGCTGAAAAAAATTCATCCCCTCCCCCCTATTGGCGAAGGCTGGATCCGCCTCTGTAGTGCTGTCATATAAAGCAAACAGAATTGAAATCGGACTTGAAATGGCGAAGAAGTTTTTTGACATTGTGGACAGACGACGGACGCCACGCCACGGCATTTATAAGCTCATCTTGCCCTTCGGACCGGATGAGCTAAAAACTATCCCCATCACACTCAAAGTTCATGGACCCCAAATGGCCAGTGACCTTAATCAATCATGTGACTTATAACTCAGGCAAGGCAATCAGTACTACTTGATTACTATTACCATTACGGCCAAGTTTCATGAATACTTTCGACATTTAGATGACAAAAAAAACCTTGAACTTGGTTAAGATGTCAATGTTGATACCCCAAACATGGTAAAAGTTCACTGACCCTAACTGAACTTTGACCTTGGTTATGTCACCTGAAACTCATGCAAGATGACCAGTGATATTTGATTACCTTTATGACTTGTACAGGTTTTATGAAATAGTTCCCAAGACACTCTTACTTAACAGGTGACATTTCAGTAACTAAACCTCTGTAAAGATTTCAATGTTCGGAAAGTGGCGGGTATATCGCTGTGCTTTTGCAGGCGAGATAAAGACATGCATATCACAATAACATTCTTTCTTTTTAATACTAGAAAGCACATTGTCAATAGTAATTATCGAATCAATGGCCATGCACATTCGCAATAACATTTCAACGTGTTTACAGTGACTCGGTTCGGGGGGTTCGACTCACAAGCCGTGCTCAGCACGATAACATGATCACATTGTCAAATCCCCGAGCTGAGTCACCGTGTAAACACGGTGTATTTTAATGTTTGTATCAGTGGCGTTATGAGACAAACATTTAGAGGGGGGCTATACATCGGGAAAAAAAGTTGCGAGCGAGAAAGCAAAAATTTCGACCTTTTTATTACAAAAATCAGACTTTGCCATAGAATTCAACATATACAGAAAATAGTATCATATTTCATCCTTCTCTTTTTTTTTCCTTTTATTTCCTTTTCTCTTTTTTATTTTAGGGTCGTGAAAATTTATGGGGGCAAAAGTTCCCTACACCCCATCTGTTCGCCACTGGTTTGCATCATTATGAAGAATGATTGGACATAATTTGAAGTGTTATAGGCTACAAATGATTTTTCTTTTATTCTTTCAAAAGCAAAATAGCGGGGATAAATACATAAGGCCACTTCCTTCTTTACGTAGACAAACAACTTTTTTATAACTAAAAGTCTTTCATGCACTATAATGCCTTGATTAGTTTCAATTACAACATACTATTTTCAGTCGTAATAGTTCAGTGCGTACGCCTGCTCGATCCAGTGGCGTATAACTCCGGGGGGGGGGGGGCATGGGGGTGCTCCCCGCCCAATCGGCTGGCAAAAAAGGGAAAAGAAGAACAAGAGGGAGAAAAGAAACGTAGTGGGAAAGAAGAAATGATTGTTCATTATAATGTTCTATTATATCATAACTATGTAATGTTACTGTATATTACATCAAAAAAATCATAACTTTATGAAACATAATTTGCTCAGGGTCTATGTCTTCGTTGTTCCTGGTGCTCGCATTGTCTGTTTAACTAGATATAATAGATCAAATATTTTTCGGAATACTATAGTTTTCAAGTATATTTGAGAGACGTGACGTTGTCAAATCAATTAAGTCAAAATACACCAAATATATTACCTCGCACTTCGAGCTATTATTGTTTTATGTAGTGACATACGCTTCTTTTTTATGACTACTTAAAGGGATGGTCCGGGCTGAAAATATTTATATCTTAATACATAGAGTAGTAATTATTTAGTTGCATACACATCTTTTTCAGGATAACAAACATTGCCCAAAATGTTCAAACTTTAGGAAAATTTCATAAGATTTCCAAAAAAAATTAGTAGCGCTTCGCGCTCGCATTATTTGATTTTCAAAAAAATGAAATGTTCATGGCTAACTGCATGCAGCCTTTAAAAGGTACCCTTTCCATCAGTTCATTTCTGCTCGCGTTCATAGTAGTCATTATTTAGTTGTATACAAATCTTTTCAGGATAACAAACATTGCCCAGAATGTTCAAATTTTAGGGGGGGGGGGAATCCCCAAAATCTATCTTGCGCTTCGCGCTCGCACAATATAAATAAGGATTATGATATTATAAATTATGTTGATTAATAAGATTAAAGCTAAAAAGTGACTAGTAGGATTACCCCTTCAAAGAAACCAAAAATCATCTTCGAGCGGACGATCGGGGAAAACATGGCTGAAAAAAATTCATCCCCTCCCCCCTATTGGCGAAGGCTGGATCCGCCTCTGTAGTGCTGTCATATAAAGCAAACAGAATTGAAATCGGACTTGAAATGGCGGAGAAGTTTTTTGACATTGTGGACAGACGACGGACGCCACGCCACGGCATTTATAAGCTCATCTTGCCCTTCGGACCGGATGAGCTAAAAACTATCCCCATCACACTCAAAGTTCATGGACCCCAAATGGCCAGTGACCTTAATCAATCATGTGACTTATAACTCAGGCAAGGCAATCAGTACTACTTGATTACTATTACCATTACGGCCAAGTTTCATGAATACTTTCGACATTTAGATGACAAAAAAAAACCTTGAACTTGGTTAAGATGTCAATGTTGATACCCCAAACATGGTAAAAGTTCACTGACCCTAACTGAACTTTGACCTTGGTTATGTCACCTGAAACTCATGCAAGATGACCAGTGATATTTGATTACCTTTATGACTTGTACAGGTTTTATGAAATAGTTCCCAAGACACTCTTACTTAACAGGTGACATTTCAGTAACTAAACCTCTGTAAAGATTTCAATGTTCGGAAAGTGGCGGGTATATCGCTGTGCTTTTGCAGGCGAGATAAAGACATGCATATCACAATAACATTCTTTCTTTTTAATACTAGAAAGCACATTGTCAATAGTAATTATCGAATCAATGGCCATGCACATTCGCAATAACATTTCAACGTGTTTACAGTGACTCGGTTCGGGGGGTTCGACTCACAAGCCGTGCTCAGCACGATAACATGATCACATTGTCAAATCCCCGAGCTGAGTCACCGTGTAAACACGGTGTTTTTTAATGTTTGTATCAGTGGCGTTATGAGACAAACATTTAGAGGGGGGCTATACATCGGGAAAAAAAAGTTGCGAGCGAGAAAGCAAAAATTTCGACCTTTTTATTACAAAAATCAGACTTTGCCATAGAATTCAACATATACAGAAAATAGTATCATATTTCATCCTTCTCTTTTTTTTCCTTTTATTTCCTTTTCTCTTTTTTATTTTAGGGTCGTGAAAATTTATGGGGGCAAAAGTTCCCTACACCCCATCTGTTCGCCACTGGTTTGCATCATTATGAAGAATGATTGGACATAATTTGAAGTGTTATAGGCTACAAATGATTTTTCTTTTATTCTTTTAAAAGCAAAATAGCGGGGATAAATACATAAGGCCACTTCCTTCTTTACGTAGACAAACAACTTTTTTATAACTAAAAGTCTTTCATGCACTATAATGCCTTGATTAGTTTCAATTACAACATACTATTTTCAGTCGTAATAGTTCAGTGCGTACGCCTGCTCGATCCAGTGGCGTATAACTCCGGGGGGGGGGGGCATGGGGGTGCTCCCCGCCCAATCGGCTGGCAAAAAAGGGAAAAGAAGAACAAGAGGGAGAAAAGAAACGTAGTGGGAAAGAAGAAATGATTGTTCATTATAATGTTCTATTATATCATAACTATGTAATGTTACTGTATATTACATCAAAAAAATCATAACTTTATGAAACATAATTTGCTCAGGGTCTATGTCTTCGTTGTTCCTGGTGCTCGCATTGTCTGTTTAACTAGATATAATAGATCAAATATTTTTCGGAATACTATAGTTTTCAAGTATATTTGAGAGACGTGACGTTGTCAAATCAATTAAGTCAAAATACACCAAATATATTACCTCGCACTTCGAGCTATTATTGTTTTATGTAGTGACATACGCTTCTTTTTTATGACTACTTAAAGGGATGGTCCGGGCTGAAAATATTTATATCTTAATACATAGAGTAGAATACACTGAGCAAACTGCCAAATATTTCATCAAAATCGGATAACAAATAACAAAGTTATTGAATTTTAAAGTTTAGCAATATTTTGTGAGAATAGTCGTCATGAATATTCATTAGGTGGGCCAATGATGTCACATCTCCTCTTGTTCTTTTGTATTTTATTATATGAAAATAGGTTTATTCAATTTTTTCCTCCAAGGACTAGAAAAATTGGATGGGCAGCTGATTTAGTGCATTAGATATTGATTGCTGCAACTTATTTCATTATAAGGGAGACATATTATTCACACAAGTATGAAATAATGAAAAAATATGATTTTATGCAATAACATAAGAAAACGGAAAGTGGAGATGTGACATCATCAGCCCACCTAATGAATATTCATGACGACTGTTTTCACAAAATATTGCTAAACTTTGAACTTAAATAACTTTTGTTATCCGATTTTTACTAAATTTTCGGCATTTTGTTCAGTGAATTCTACTCTATGTATTAAGATATATTTTCAGCCCGGACCATTCCTTTAAAGTGATCGCCCAATTTTAAAGTCTTAATATAAAACATTTCCTGTCCGTGCTTACGTTCGCATTAAAGGATAGGTGAGGTATGTCTGCTCTTCATGAATTCCTAAAATCAGTCCTTACAATGTCCCCCTTTTAAAATCTGATATCAAAATTTTTTAGCTTGCACTCCGCGCTCGCATCATTTGGTTAGTGAAATACGTATGATATTAGTGAAATCCTACAAACAAGCCGTAGAATCCCCCTCTTAAGGTCTGAATTTCCTTTATTTTCAGCTCGCACTTCGCGCTCGCAATATTTGATTAGTGAGATGCGTATGATAATCATGATTAGAATATCTACAAAAAGTGCTTCGTGTGTTTAGATGTAATTCTAACCAAATCGGCAAGCGCTTGGCATTCGCATTCGAGGACTATGGTGAGATATGTATACTCTATATTCCTAAAATAATAGGTTTTAAAGGGTCTATGTTTGAGGTCAATATATACAAAAATTTCAGCTTGCGCTTCGCGCTCGTATTGTTTGTTTAGTAAGACTGGTATGTAACATGATAACAAATAATTGCTTATAATGTCCCTTTCCAGATCTGAATATAAAAAAAATTCAACCCGCGCTTCGCGCTCGCGTTATTCATTCAGTGAGATACATATCCGTTTAATGGCACTGTTCTTAAAATGTCTCTATTAGGTCAGTATCCCTGGCAAATGAGCGCGCTTCGCGCACTCATTAAGTAACTCAAAATTTTTGCTGGTGCCCCCCCCCCCATGCCGTGACCCACGGTACGCCACTGGTTCGATCCCTATTCTACTTCTGTACCCAACAAAATCAGAGTCCATGGCCCTGGTTAAATTTCGAGCAATTTGTTTTAAATTTTCTCTCAGGTCCAATCGTGGCAACGGTCATGACCCGAACATCTCATCCCCGTTTTCTATTAATTATCGGTGCCATTGTATGTAGTTGTCCTATTATACTAGCGTCTAGAGCAACCTACAGCTGGCATTTCTTCATCACCTTTTCAATATCAGGTAAGATTGAAAATTCTTTTTTTTTTGTTTACTCACACGGTATTACTTGCAGCCTAACATTAAAGTCTTCAAAACGGGTTACATCTGATGCGGGAAGAAAGAAGAACGAACAAGTACAAAAAAAATATATATATATTAATCACGGCAGTGGTGCAACCATGAAAACCAAGCGCAAGGATTATTTATCTCATTTACATACCACGCTGTGGAGGTGCTCACTGATAATAAATTTAGAGCTGTTCAAGTTTACGAATATTCATGACGGTACTCTGACGAAATAAACCATATTCTGACCGGGGGGGGGGGGCGGGACACTCAGTATACAGTGCGTCCCAGAAAAAACGAAACCGAGATTTATCGATGATTTATCATAACTTAATCATAAATAAAATAGGCAAATGACCTACCATTATAAAGCTTAGAATATCTTCTTTCATCTGGTATTACTTAGATTATTCCTCATTCACACATGAGTGAGCAAAAACAATTCGAAAAAAAGGATGTAAAAAACTCATTTGGCGGGGGGTATCTGAATTTAAAAAAAAAATAACATGACTAAACAGTTCAATATCTGCTCTTTTCTTTGGTACCTTGATCACAGAAAATGGTCAAGAAGTAAGAAAGTTATGATCCCTCGAAACAATGCTTGTATTTCCATAATTTCATCAAATAAACGTGTTTTCACCGGTTTCCCACGGGAGCTATCGCACGGTAACAAAAGATGCATGGCTGATCGTCAACAAAACGGAGTGTCGAGTGAGTTTGAACGCTAGCCTGTAAAACCCCTTCATTTTATGAAATTATTGAAATTCAAGCCTTATTTCAATCACTCAGAACTTTGTTATTTCTTGGCCATTTTCTGTAATTGAGGTATCATATTAAAGAGAAGATATTGAACTTTTTGGAAATGTGATTTTCTTTTTAAGGTCACTTAAAGTTAATGAACTTGGCCAAGTTGGGGGTATTTGATGAACTACATCATAACTTTGAAAGTTTATGGATCTGATTCATGAAACTTGGACATAATAGTAATCAAGCATCACTGAACATCTTGTGCAAGTTTCAGGTCACATGATCAAGGTCAAAGGTCATTTAGGGTCAATGAACTTTGGCCGATTTGGGGATATCTGTTGAATTCCCATCATAACTTTGAAAGTTTATGGATCTGATTCATGAAACTTGGACATAATAGTAATTAAGCATCACTGAACATTTTGTGCAAGTTTCAGGTCTCATGATTAAGGTCAAAGGTCATTTAGGGTCAATGAACTTTGGCCGAATCGGGGGTATCTGTTGAATTACCATCATAACTTTGAATGTTTATTGGTCTAGTTCGTTAAACTTGGACATTAGAGTAATCAAGTATCACTGAACATCCTGTGCGTGTTTCAGGTCACATGTCCAAGGTCAAAGGTCAATGAACTTTAGCCGAATTGGGTGTATCTGTTGAATTACCATCATAACTTTGAAAGTTTATGGATCTGATTCATGAAACTTGTACATAAGAGTAATCAAGTATCACTGAACATCCTGTTCCAGTTTCAGGTCACATGATGAAGGTCAAAGGTCATGTAAGGTCAATGAACTTTGGCCATGTTGGGGTTTTTTGTTGAATAACCATCATATCTCTGTAAGTTTATTGGTCTAGTTCATAAAAAGAGGACATAAGAGTAACCATGTATCACTGAACATCTTGTGCGAGTTAGAGTAGTATGCAAAGTCAGCACTGCTGCTATATTGAACCGCGTGATGCAGGTGAGACGGCCAGAGGCATTCCACTTGTTACTGGTTACTGTTGCTGCTACTTCTATTTTTAGGGTATATTTCTCTGTTTTTATCATTATGATAGGAATAGGATACACTATTTTGCGCCTGACATGCCTGACTCTGATGGATCGCCTTGCTGGTGAGCATTTCAACCTTTTGTTCAGTCTTTCGACTTGCGGAATGTCTGCCGGAATTGTGTTATTCCCCCTGCTGGCAGAAGTCTTGCTGACGGCATACGACTGGCGAGGGGTTATCTTGATCACCGGTGGTCTTACGTTACATAGCATTCCATGTGCAATGGCTGCTCGAATAACCCCAGAGGACTTAAAACCAAGAAATAAAGAGGACTCAAAGAAACATAACCAAGAGGATGGTAGCTTTGAAGATGATGCAGCAACAGAGAAGGTCCATGGTGATACCGTCACTGACACAGACCTACTACTGCCTCCTTCAGCTGAACATAAGACATCTGTTAATGAGGATGCCCATACATGCCCTAAAATACCTCCAAAGGTCTACTTGGGTTACCTCACCATTATCCCGAAAAAAATTTCATCCTTTTTTCGAAGCATGGGGTTCTACGATGACCCCTTTTCCTTGTTTATTTTCGCTTCTATTGCAATGCACTTTTTCGTGTACAATGGATGGCATGATTTCCTTATACCCCAAGCTCTTCAGCGTGGAATCTCTGAAAAGAATACCATCATCATAACATTCGTTGCGGGGGTAGGAAACATCTCCATCCGCCTAACGGTAGCTCTCCTGATGTATAAATGCTTTGAACCCGTGAACATCTTCCTCATATTAACATTCATTAACACCATATCTCTCACTTTTGATGCATTCTTTCCTAATTATCACGTCATGCTCGTGACGTCCTTCTGTTCAATTGCTTGCATTTCTGGGAGAACTATTTTGAAAACGGTGATCATCAGGAATCGATTTTCATCTGAAAACCTACCCATGGCATTAGGGGTGAATAACGTGGGTGAATCCGTCACATATTTCCTCGGAGGATACTTATCAGGTAGGCCTGGATAAGCCCCCCCCCCCCTGTTTAGCCGAAAGGGTGCGTCGGGTCGCATGGAGTTTCCTAAAACCCACCATTTCGTCCAACCCCCCCCCCCCCCGGTTTTGCCGAAAGGGTGCGTACCGTGCATTAGTTTTTTTTCTTCTTCTTCAGTTTATTGGTTTCATCATTTGGTCTTATTAAGAAACTGTCTAAAATAATCTAAAATAACATCTTTTTGGTCTAGTTGGTTAATTTGTCTAATTGCAATTTTGTAGGATACCGATTTGGGTTCATCATTTGGTCTTATTATCAAACTGTCTAAAATAAAATTGCTTTTGTCCAGTTGGTTTAACCTGGTGCGGATCCAGGGGGCCAGAGGGACAATGTCCCCCCCCCCCCTCCCTCAAAAAAAAGTGAGAGAGAGAGAAGAAGAAACAAGGCAAAAGCCATTTTGTGTCTCGCCACATATGAAATTAACCAGAAATATCGTGATTTGCGAGGGCACGCAACAGAACTGTATTGACACTTCATTGTGAAATGACTGGGATTGAATAACACTTGTCTAAGAGTTCTGAATGTAAACTTTAATGTTGACCTCAAAATAAACTTAAACCATACCATGTGACCTCCCAACACAATAGCATGCAGGTCCCCTAAGTACATCTACGATCCAAGTTTGGTTGTCCTGTGATTTATGGATGCAGAGTTATGTGTCATAAGAGAGCCTTGCACGGAAACTTAAACGTTGACTCAAAAATGACCTTTGACCTTACCATGTGACCTCCGACTGCAGCATGACATGCAGGTCTCATATCGACAATCCAAGTTTTGGTGAAAAGTGACTTGCCGTTGAAGAGTTAGGTGTAATAAGACCTAACGTTGACCTGAAAATGACCTTTGACCTTACCATGTGACTTTTGACTGCAGCATAACATGTAGGTCGCCTAAGTACATCTACCGTACAAGTTTGGTTGAAAAGTGACGTACGGTTGTTGAGTTGAGGTGTCATAAGAGTCTTGCATGTAAACTTTAAATTTGAACTGGAAATGACCTTTGACCTTACCATGTGACCTCCGATCACAGAATAACATGCAGGTCCCCCAGTCCTTCTATCATCCATGTTTGGTTGAAAAGTGACTTACGGCTGTGTCATAAGGTTTGTGACGGTCGGACGACATTCGGATCCCTAAGTCTCGCCTTCACCTCTGGTGGGCGAGACGAAAATGGGAGAGAACAGAAATAAATATCGAGGAACCGATCCCGGAGGCTCAGTGGAGGGGCCTTGCCCCCGCCCCCCCCCCCCAAAAAAAAAGGGAGGAGACAAGGTGGGAAAAGGGGGAAGAAAGAGAGGGAAGAAGAAAAATAAAAAGAATTAAAGATAGCATAACAGTTCCAAGGATGCTGGAGGGGCACCTCCTTCCACCTCAAAAAAAATAATGATAATAATAATTGAAAATAGGGAAAGAACAATGTTAAAGATATAGAGGATCCGTTTATCTTTATTTCTGTTTTCTCCTCTCTCCCCTCCCCTTTTTTCTTCTTCTACCCTCCCTTCCCCTTTTGCCCTCCTGTTCTCCCCTTTTCTCTCTTTTTTTTTGGGGGGGGGGAGGGGCAAGGCCCCTCCGGTCCATGGATCCTTTCTCTCTTTTCTTGTTTTTGTTGGGGGACATTGCCCCCAAACTACTATAAAATAATTATTCACAAAAAACACCATTCATATGATACAATACTACGATCATTGACAATAAATTACATTTGACCTTGATCATGCGACCCAAAACTTGTCAGTAATACCTGATTAACCCTTTATAAACTATCTCTATAAACTTTTAAAGTTATGACAGCAATCTAATAGATAGACGTCAAAAATGGACAATTACCTTAAATGGACTTTGACTTCATGTGACCTGTAACTCGCATGAAATGTTCAGTTATACTTACTGTAATGTCCAAGTTTTATGAACTAGATCCATACATTTCCAGAGTTATGATGGTTGTTCCACAAATACCCCAAAATGGCCCCATTGACCTTGGTCATGTGACCTGAAACTCGCACAGGATGTTCAGTGATAGTTGATTACTCTTATGTCCTAGTTTCATGAATGAGATCCATAAACTTTCATAGAAATGATGGTAATTCAACAGATACCCCTAACATGGCCAAAGTCCACTGACCTTTGACATTGGTCATGTGACCTAAAATTCATACAGGATGTTCAGTGATAATTGATTACTCTTATGTCCTAGTTTCATGAATGAGATCCATAAACTTTCATAGAAATGATGGTAATACAACAGATAGCCCTAACATGGCCAAAGTCCACTGACCTTTGACATTGGTCATGTGACCTAAAATTCATACAGGATGTTCAGTGATAATTGATTACTCTTATGTCCTAGTTTCATGAATCAGATCAATAAACTTTCAAAGTTATGATGTAGTTCATCAAATACCCCCAACTTGGCCAAAGTTCATTAACTTTAAATGACCTTTAACCTTGGTCATGTGACTTGAAACTCAGGCAGGATGTTCAGTAATACTTGATTAACCTAATAGTCCAAGTTTCATGAACTAGGTCCATATAATTTTTAAGGGATGACATTTCAAAAACTAAACCTTAGGTTAAGATTTTGATGATGATTCCTCCAACATGTTCTAAGTTCATTGACCCTAAATGACCTTTGACCTTGGTCATGTGACCTGAAGCTCAGGCAGGGTGTTTATTAGTACTTGATTAACCATATGGCCAAGTTTCATGAACTAGGCCCATATTGTAATGCTTTAATTTGTCGCCGCCGTCGGAAAAGCAGCGCCTAGTCTCACTCTGCGTCACAGGTGAGACAAAAATTATTTCATATTTTAGACCGTTTGATAATAATAAACAAAATGACAATAAACCAAATGGCACTAGGCGAAATTGCTTGACAGTAGTTGACTTCAATAAATGATTTTTTTTTAATCCACGCACCTTTTGGCAAAACCGGCGGGGGGGGGCTTTTAACGAAAGGTTGGTTAAGGAAACTCCACATAACCCGACGAACCCTACGCACCCTTTTTGCAAAACCCGGGGAACTTCTGAAGATTCCGTTTGTGTTCTGTAAATTAAACATTTTTCCCGATCAAAACGGGAGTATAGTTCAATCGAAATTGGTCCATTCAATTGAATTCTTTTGTCATAACTCATATTTCCATACATACAGGGTTGGTGGCTGACACGTTTTCATCGTATGATGCAACAATACTTCTACTTGCCGCAGTCGATATGCTGGCCTTCGTGTTTATGCTGTTTCCTAAAATAAAGAAGAAACCTGAAGTCAAATCACAGTAACGGATGCAACACAGATCATCACGGAAGCGATTTCTTGTCTGTTTAGGGACTTTCAGGATCCACGACTATAATTACCAGATAACATTACAAACAAAAGGAGCAGTTAAGAATTGGCTACTACCTTGCCGATGATGAAGATAATGAAGATGATAACCATAATGATACTACTGTTATAAAGAATTGTAAGAGCAATTACATTCATTTATTTAGTTATTCTCTCTTTAAGGATGTTCATAGCATAGAATGAATAAGAATGTTCCAGAAGGCTCTATAGTACAGCTTTGTTAGGCATGAGTAATCTTTGAGTACTCTTTGTTATTTCTGGAATTTGCAAACAATAGAGAATGTAGCCAATAGACTGCAACACAAAGAGATTCGTAGTGGTAGTGGAAATGAACAATAGTAGTAGCTATTTTGTTTACAATTGTTAATTTCACTGAGGTCATTCAAGAGTCTTCTAGAATTTGATTGCTCCTGAAAGAAGGGGACTGTTCTTTTGAAAGACAATTCTAGAAGCTTCCAAAATAGTGAATAATTTATAATTATAAGCTGACAGTTTCTTCAAGGACATCATCACGTCAGATCGGACCTCAGAGTTTCATGCCAGACTTTATGTCAGATCATATTTTATTTCCACCTGGATTACAACATTTATCTTCTGTGGAATTATTTGCACGCCATCAATGAAGTGTTTGCAGTTACTTTGAGAGAGGAATTCTCAGTTCTCATCGAG
Organism: Lytechinus variegatus; assembly: GCF_018143015.1. Taxonomy (NCBI): domain Eukaryota; kingdom Metazoa; phylum Echinodermata; class Echinoidea; order Temnopleuroida; family Toxopneustidae; genus Lytechinus; species Lytechinus variegatus. Next base: position 19,825,151 of record NC_054749.1, read on the forward strand.
ATCAACAACCCGTTTAAATGAACGCTTTTCAACTCATGGACTGCTGAAATTGACTTTTAATCATCAACATCGTCTTCACGGACAAGAAGAAAGTGAGTATCAACTTCAGACTTGGGTTGTGACAAGGATGTTAATGGTTTGGAGTCACAATATACAGTGCGTCCCAGAAAAAAAGGAAACCGGGATTCCCATGCCTTTATTCTTCAAAATCACATGAATTATGATATTTCATTTACTTAATCTCATAATTCAATTATTCTTCTTTATTTTGATAGCTAATATGAGACAAACAATAGTACGCATTAATGAGCAAGATGAGTTTGAAATTTTAATGTCAAAACAGGTTGCGCAGAACATTTTGACAAGACTGATTCGTGATACGACGATCGTGCTTTTTCGACGATTGGCTCATTAGCATTTCTTTTGTATTCTCTGTTAAGATTCTCTAACTGGTCCCTAAAATGAGAGTGGATTCAGATTCACACGTGAGTTTCTGCACAAATCGTTTTTGATATGTCTCAATATTTGTTTTTTATCTGCGATTTGCTAACTTGTTGGTTTCAAATTAGAAATGAGATTCCAATCTTGCGACGAGTAGCAAATTAATAATAAAAGCATATTTGCATATATTTAGTAATTGTGAAATCTATCTCCGAAAACGGGTTTCCTTTTTTGTGGGACGCACTGTATTACGAGTAATTTTTTACCTTCAGTGCGATTTGACATCATCAGAATGTTCAGTTATCAACAATATGGTAAAGACGCATATCAAAAGAAAAATAAATTTCTTAGAGGAACATAATATTTAATGAGTCATAATAGCCACATATTCACTGAGCAATAAATCACAATGACATGGACAATCTTGTTTGAAACTATTTTCATAACAGATTAACAAAGTAATGGCAAGAAAATGCATCCTCGATAACAAGAAAACTTTCGAAAAATATGTAATGACACCTCCACTGTATAACCTTGGACTCTCCATAGGATTTCACAAAGAAAAGACTGAGACAGGCCCTTGTTAATCGCTACTGAAATGGTGTTATCATGAACGGTCTGGAGCAATGGTATCTGGGGGTTTTCATGACATTATTATCACTTGAGGTACTACTAGAACATAACAGTTTTATTTCACAGACGTTTGTGATTGATCAAGGAAAGCTAGTAACACTGTTACACTGTATTTCAACTTCATTTTTTTTCAAATTATAACCAACATGTACACACTATGCCAATGCTCAGACTTGCTCATGTGTTCTTTGTTGTGGAAAGGGATGGTACATATACAGAATTATGACATTGACTGCTTTCCATAGATTGCCAAGAAATGTCATAATTATTTGTTATCACCTGTTTATGGCGATATAATTTACCGGGTTTATGGATAGCAGCCTATATATAAATTGTCATGTATGTTTTGTTCTGTATAAAGCAATACTGTACAATGAACCAGCTGCCTCATGAATATATTTTCAAAAAGAAATAACAAAATACGGATGGATGCAATTAAGTATTTAGTACCTTCACATAGGCTAAACAACAGCTCCTGACAGTCAGAGAAAAATATAGGAGGAAACGTCAGCAAATCATTACAACAATAAACAATATGAAATGTTATGGCTTGTTGGGAAAATATATAATGGCTGGCAAACAGTAAATATGTTCAATCTGAATATACAATCTTGGAAATAGTGGGATTAAGCCGTTATTTACTGCCTCATGACAGTCGAGATGAAACATTTAACTATCTCTATTTTTCATTAGGAAGTTACACGATATCTTGTGAGCACAATCCCCTCCCATATTTCATTTGTAAATAAAAGTTTTATAAAATCTTGAAATTTCATTTCAATCATTGTTATCCTAATTTCTGAATAAATCTATGTAATAAAATCTATATCTATCAGCAAAAAGCATTTTGTTATCAGTGTGGACTTTCTCTTTAATGGTATGGTATTCAAATTTTAGATCAAATGCTAGTGCGATTGGAGATTTAAACACTTTAAAGAGAAATGCCAGTAGTTGCAGTAAACACTGATTTTATGAGAAAGTTTGTAAAACCAGGCTTAATTGTCAGTAATTCATCCGGAATCTAGACCTGGTGGGTGTTTCATAAACTGAACTTTGTGAAATCTTGAAATCTACGCTGAAAAATGTTCACACTGAAGATCACCAACACAGATTAGGGCACGTGGGACAGTGGATTATTATTGCTTTGAATGTCGGCCCGACGCTTGAACCGAATCCTGTGCTTATTTGCTAATTTCTCAGCAATTACACAATTTCTTCTAGAATCCCTTATCACATATTTCTTATTTAGACAGACACTTTGGTGGTCATTTCATTGGATTCTGTATGAACTCATTTTGATATCGTTACCACAAATGGCATTTACCTTTAATCTCAATCACTATTCTCAGAATAATTATATAGAATAATAATTATATCTCCCACATGAACCAACTTACTATGTATCAGTGTACACTCTCTTTTTAATCTGTGGTATTCTCACAGTTCAGTTCAATGCATGATTTAAAGACATTGCAAGTTCAGTGAAGTTTACACTGAGTCAAACCTCTCAACAGTACTTATTGGACAAAGAATTTGCAATTATGTCATTTTGGTAACTACCATGAAAACAGGCTCAGTAGCCAATCAAAATCAAGGTTTTCATGATGGTTACCATATAGGCAAAGTTACAATAATCATAAATCTTATATGAAACAAGCCCAAGGTAACTCTACTTGAGAAGAATCTATCATAGATCAAAATCTGAAATTTAAGACAAGCATTTTTTTAAATGCATGTTTGGGCTGAAAATTACTTTGAATCTTTGTTTTAATCATCTTTATAGGGGAAAGTTGACTTAAAGTCCACCCCAACAAAAAGTTGATTTGAATAAAAAGAGAAAAATCCAACAAGCATAACACTGATTTTTTTTTTTAAATCGGATGTAAAATAAGAAAGTTATGACATTTTAAAGTTTTGCTTAATTTCACAAAACAGTTATATGCACATCCAGGTGGGTATGCAAATGAGGAGACTGATGACATCATCCACTCACTATTTCTTTTGTATTTTATCATATAAAATATTCGATTTTTCTTCTCAATGTCAAGTAAGATGGTTAATTCCTCCTGAACATATGGAATTAGCACTGTTTGATACTTTATGGTTCAGTCAAGTTGGTTCTTATTGTCAAATCTGTAAAGAATTAAATATTGTATAATTCAGACAATAAAAAAAAAGAAAAATAGTGAGTAAGGGACATCAACTGTCTCATTTGCATGTAACTGAGTTATGCATATCACTGTTTGGTGAAAAGTAACTGAAACTTTAAACTGTCATAACTTTCTTATTTACATGTATCTGATTTTGATGTTATTTTTAGCATTAAGCTAGTTTGATTTTTCTCCATTTATTCAAATCAACATTTTCCTGGGAAGGACTTGACCCTTAAGCAGACTTAAATGTATAATTTAGCCGTCTCTTACTATAAGAACCTATACATATAACACACAACTAACTTCTGCAGATTTTGTCAAGTGTGGTTCAATCCTCTTACAATTCTTTAAGGCCACTTTTACACCTTGGAGGATGCAACAAGGGTCATCCCAGATTGTCAATCCATGTTAAGGTCCAGGATTAGCATGTACAAACTGGCTACTCATCTAACGACATCCTTGACGTACAGGCACGTCTGGGAGAAAAATTGAACCTGTTCACTTTTTCATCACGGAGTACACGGACGGATAATCATGAGTGTTCATTCTTTTAGCCACCTTGTACATCTGTGTAGCTACCGAATGGATCCCGGAGGCTCCATGTAAGAACTGGGAGGTCTTTGTTAATTACCAGCTATATCCAGGGACGAAAATGTCCTATTGTTTGCATTCATGAACAATAATCTGTGTATATGACCATGTATGGATATGCTTCAGATGTTTCAAAAAGGAAAGTAACTGGAATCTTGGCCAAAGCTCACGAGATATTCCAGTAGAGAACATAAGCCACCGTGAAGGTCTAGGATGCAGTAACCATTACGTCTAACCCCCGTTTGGAGAAAGACCACAGTTCAGATTGCAAACTGCGGTTCTAGACCCCAATTTTCATTTGAAATCTCAATAACATTTCCAAGCCCCGATAAACCCTTCTTGGCCAGGTAATTCCTGTTGTCTCAATTTCACCTCCACAGGCCATTAAATGAACGTTGAGCCAAGGACGAAATGTTAAACAACAGCTGTGCTATTACGTAAGACTTCTCTGCCTGTAGTAGGACCTTCGGAATGAAATTATTGTATTCGATATTTCATCACGTTTTCAAAGGCATATTGTATTCAGAAATCCAATGTTAGTCAATTTTCAATTTCAAATGAAGAAAATCGACCTCAAAATAAGGAAAGTAAGTAAATAAAATGACAGCATGCTTTGCAGGGACCGCGCTCGGGCTGTGTGTTATCTTTGGACCGAGGTCAAGAAACAGGTGTTTTGATACTTAGATATTATTGCTTGCTTGGGGCATAGATAGGTCCATGCTTGGGGCAGTGGGTTTGTCATACTTGGAGAAGAGAATTGATTGAGGGATATTGGGGTATAGTGTTCTCAAATGGAGGTTTTTGTCATGACATCTAGGTGTTCTGTGTTAAATCCTGGGAGCTTATCGATCAGATTCCTAGGGCTACCTTGTCTATCCTGGTAGAAACCGCACTTTTCCATGCATTCCTGTGTAAATACCCAGTTACGTCCATTTTCAATCCGGCAATGCGAGAAAAAAAAAATGCTTATTTGGCGACCCGGATCACCGTGGATCATGGATCTCTGTGATGATCCATGTTGCACCCTTAGAGGCGTAAAAGGGGTGTCACTTAAAATGAAAAAAGTTTTTTCACCAAATCATTACACAGACAAACATAATATCTATCCACTACATGGCCACTGAGACCAATGCAATATGTCTCCTGCCTAGGCCATAATTTTGTTTCTTGATTGGCTTTCTTGCCACTACCTTATACGTGATAAACTCTGGATGGATTTAACACATATCTGAACCTTTCAATCTGCAACTACAGTGAGACAATAACCTGTAAAGAAATGGCTTCACCACACATTTTTTTCTTACAAATGCCATGTAACATCACGCTCAGTAAAGACGTGCTGGAAATTTTGACACTTATTCCTCACGCGCAAGCACGCAAATTGATATGTAAAACTGTCTCTTTCGTCAGCAGCATTATTAGAATTTGTTGGTTCAGACTCAGGTGCTCTGCTTAGTAGATTGCAGATTTGAAAAGAATACTATAACATTCACCTGGCCAGCAGGAGAACAAATCAACTACATACATGACTTGTACCAAATTTCCAAGAGCTACAGTATCCAATATCATCATTAAGATATGATGGAAAACCTACTCTCAAAGTTTCAGCTTTCTACAAATCCTTTCACAATTCAATCAGTTTTTTTATATTCTGTGTTTTTGAGTACCAGTAACTTATTCTCTATTTATAATTGATACTTCATTGTATTGCGTATAAGGGAACTTATTTCGCAAAGCCATTTGGTCTTACTTTTGTTTCCCTTTTTTTCATTTTCAACTGCTAAATTTTGTATGTTCTACCCTTCCTTTTTGAATGAAAGGCTTTGTAATGACAATAATTTCTTTAGATGTCTTTTTATTTGTTTCAATTTGTATATAATTGCATTCATTATATCATATTGTAATGCCCTGTTTTTCTGTGAATGTGAAATGAATGATCAAACATACAAACAAGCTTCTTGTGGATATCACACTAAAAGTGAATAGGAAGGAATGTACTCTTGCAAGATTTTGCATGACGTGAATAAAAGATTTTCTATACAATGAGGGATTGAAAAGTTGAATAGAGTGAGCATCTCCTTCACAAAATGCAAATAATCAAATTTTTTGTGATCCATGATGAGGAAATATATATTGAAAGCAAACTAAAGCACAATGCTCCATTATTCAAGTGTGCATTACATTTGCAGAAGCAGAGTGCGCATTTAGCCAGCAGGCAATATGCACATTCCACCTAGAGCAATGAATGGGATTGAATTGTGACATGAACTATTAAGCGGTGCAATGGTACTTTTGGGATGGTACATGATCAAGAGTACAAATATTATACATTAATCCTCCCATTTGCTTGCGTACAACAAGCCAAGTAGGGGTTGTACAACAGGAACTGTATTCCATTGGCAAAATGATTAGACATTGCAATTCAGTTATTCTAATAGGTGTATTGGGATTTTAAAACAGCTATTGAAATGAGGTATTCTCTGCAGAGTAGGCCCTATATGACAGGTATTGAAAAGACATCAGATTTACAATTACAAATCAGATTATGGTAGCTTTTCCATTTCCAAAACTTCAGAAATCTCAATGGCTGTACGCAGCGGGGATGGGGACAGTTGCCCCCCACCCCAGCCCCAGATATTTTGAAAAGTTACATTTTTTACTGAAAATTTCAACAATTGTCACCAAAGCTATGCAGCAATTCCTTAAATTTCACTCTACAAAATGCAAAAGTGCCCATACTTGGTCTTTTCACTCCCTTGCTTTTTTTTTTTAAGTTTACGCATCCTACCCCCCTCCCCCTGCAAAAAACTTTGTGTTACTGCCATGATTATGATTGGCTGTTGGCTGCTGAGCCCTACCATGGTAGTGACAATGATGTTAAAGCAACCTCTTTGTTTTTCAGGCCCCAGGAGCAGATAAAAAAAATGTATTCATAATAACCAAAGTTATGGTTTCTACTTATGAAAAAATGCCAAGCAGCTAATTCCAAAAAAGTCCAAGCAGCTAATTCTTACCTGAATCTCAATTTCTTTGATTCAAACTTGGTGACAGCAACTGATACGTATGAATAGGCTACAATCAGTTGACATCAAAGAAGTTTGACCTTCTGACCTTTGACTTTTTCATCCTGACATATTCCTTCCCCAAAAATTATTGTAAGCTTTCAAACAATTCAAGCATTACCAAGTAGTATTTGAATTGACCCTACAGACTTTACTAGTTTGAGACTACTGAAGACTTAAAAATATACAAATAATACACAAAACTTGTTCATCCACCCAGAGTGATAAAGCGAATAGGAACAACATTTCTTCATACTGCCATCCATGAATTATATATTTTTTTCTTCAAAAGTACTCTTTTCATCACTAAAACTATTTTTCATGAACAAATTTGTCATGAATCACAGCAATATATACATGCAGCCATTGAAATTTACAAGCCTTTCTTTTTCAGTATTAAATTATGCCAATATACATTATATTACACAAACAGTACATTGTATCCCCAAGGCCCATATAACTGAAGTTGCCAATTTAGTAAAAAAAAAATAATAACACTGATCAACAGCAATTATGAATATGTATCCCTGACTATTTCTTTGTATACATGAACTTTATTGGCGAAGGTAGAACAAAGATTAATTAAAGACATCACATTCTTAAAAAGTTATCTAGACCTCTACTGAAACTTCACTTAACTAGCTTTAATATCTAAAATTGGCAGCAGCAGTATTTTTAATTTTCATTTTTTTTTTTTTCAAAGGTAATGTATCTAAAGTGTACACAAAAATTGATGAAGAATTTGTTTTGACATAAGCAAGTAGTAAATATGCAGGAACTTGAGACAAGAATTTTGACACTTCCATCACATTTCCATCTTAAAGATTAAAATGACCATGACACTGATGAAATATCAGTGGGTAGTTTGTTATAAATATCAATGTTAATAGGCCAAAGTGTGTCCAATGGTCCATGATAGCTGAGTAGTCATATAAAAGACTGACTGCAGGGATCGGCCTCGGTTGTCCAAGTCCGGACATATAGAAAAGCATTACTTTATCACATTCAGAATAGGATATGAATACATCTTTAATTTTGAAGAAATTATTATTTGGCAGGTACCTTTGCATAACCAATATTACTTTCAACCACAAGCATTGAGAACCTTGACATAGTTCAGAAATGTAGAATTGTGTTTTTTGTTCAGCAAAGTTCATTTAGAACTCACAGATATATTGGAAGTTTTTGCTCCAACATGTCATGTGACGGTACATTACTCTCTTGCTGATCAGCAAGAGAGTTATGTTCTGTCACATGACAAAGGACCTTATCAACTAGATATTTGATGTGTCCAAAGGACACAGATGCCCCCGCTTAACACGATCAGAAAATCATTCTATATGATTGAACTTAATATCATTCAGAAACCAATATGCATGTATATAATGAACAAATTTAGACCTCTGAACCAACTCGCATATATGAGCTGTGGCCTTTGACCTACAGACTCCAAATTCAAACTTAGACTGTACATTTGTGTCATCTACCTACACACCACAAATTCTCAAAATGCATTAAATATTTTCCGAGTTATTATGCGGAATCCAACTTGCATATTTACTGAGCTGTGACCTTTGACCTTTGGACTCCGAATTCGAACTTGGCCTGTATTTTGGTGTCATCTACCTACACACCAAAATTTTTTAAAATCCATTAAATATTTTTCGAGTTATTGCGCGGAAACCAAGTGGGGGGGCGGACGGACGGAAGGAAGGACGGACAGGGGCAACGTTTAATGCCCCCTCCGGACTTTGTCTGCGGGGGCATAAACACTGAGGAATCAGAATGACAGGCTATATCATTTTAAACTTCGATCCAGTTTCACAGCAGATAAACTAACCAAAAGTGTAATAAACAGATGGAATAAGCTTCCCCAGTCTGCCATTGATGCTCCCAAACTCCTCAATTTCGATAAAGAACTGTCCAACCTGGGTTTTTAAATGGGTCCTATGTGACCTCCTGAACCCTACCACACCATACTTTCAACTGTATATGTGTATACCTCGATCGGATGGAAAGGTGTGGCTTTTAAGGTTATCTCAAGGTAACTTGTATCCTCCCCTCATCTAGGATGAAAATAATGTTCCTATTCGTTAATTGACACAAAGAATTTTTAGGTATATCCATTATCATTTCATAATGGATTTTTTTTTCTTGAATCATATGTACATTGCCATCTCCCTATTCACATGTCAAAAGGGAAAACTTCCCACTTAATGCCGATACTGTGCACCTCCACTCCAATTGTTTTTGTCTGTACAGACATTCCAGGATTGGGCAGAATATGGTGAGCAGGATTCCTGGTAAATGCTGCATATAACTCATGATATTGTTAAGGTGCATAAGCACAACACTTTTACTCGCAAAAGATAGGCAAAGTATCAGAGATAGAATGGCTTCAAGCGACCAATCCCAAAGCTAGTACAGTGATTTCCATTGGTGCTGTCCCATCCTATAGCATTACAAGCTTGGGTAAAGAATGGAACACCTTGAAGAATTCACTCTGTCCAAATTGGCTTCAACTCCTCATAAGAGCCTTGGGGTTACAATAAATAAATATACAGGCATACAGCACATATATCAAATATAAATGTGTAAATCAATAAATTAATGAATAAATAGACTCTTCATCACAGATGAGAGAAAATATGTGTCTCGAACTATGACCAGCAAAAAATCCCTTTCAAGATGCTCATGTGCTTTCTTTTAATTGTCCAGAACCTTGTGCTTAATAGTGAATGAATCATACCTTTTTTCAATAATTCATGATTTGGTAGAAAACCTTTGGATGATGAGAGATTCATTATACAAAACAGAAACAGGTCTATTTCTTTGAACCTTGTTCACCTTAAGTTAAACACTATTTGGTCCTTCAACAAAATGTTGAAAACAAACTTTTTCTGTGCACTTTTGTTTTCATCACATTAGCAACTTAGTGGTATCTTATTGAAAATTTTCAAGCAAAATGTTCAGTCAGTTGCAAGATAATCCACACACCACTTAACAAAAAGCATTCTTTAAGACTAGATACTGAACTAGTACTTTGGTCTTGCATGAATAAAGTCGTTCCTGACACAAACACTTATAAATGTACTTTTTGGTCACAAGAGTGTACTGAAATATCTACCTTCTATATCTCATATCAATACTTGCAAATAAAAGAAGAGACAGCATGATGAACAGACAAGCCTTGCATCTAGTCTGAAGACGTCTGCAAAAATCCTCCCCAGAGAAGCTCAGAGACAACCAGACTTAAGTGTTTTTGGTCCTTACTTTCCTAATCATCGTTGTTATCCCTTGGCTATACGGCTGGACCAGGCTTGTAAAAAATGTTCCAAAACACGACAAAGAGAATGAAGAGGATATAGACTACCATAGCCAGCCACATACCGAGTCGTTCATGCAAGCGCTGTTCATAGTTTTTAAGAATAAATAGGCCTATCGTAAGACCAATCGTGATCCCCATGAGATGCGCAACGAAAGAAGCAGCTGTGCGTAAACCAGAGTATCTCCGATAAACAGCAAGGCCGAAGTCAGCGCTTACTGCGGAGAAGAGAAAGACAAAAATTACAAAACCTTAATATTACATATCATGTAATTATCATTCTGATTTTCATCCTGAAAATGACATCTCTTTTCCGCCACTATGTATCAATTCAGACATTCACAAATGTTGTAAATTGTCAACCCTGTAACTAAATAGGAACTTGTGCCTTAATTTTGGTAGCTCACTTTGCTTTGATGACAAAATCTTTAGTAATCAATCTAAAGATATTGTGGCCAAATCCAGGATCTCCATCAAACGAATCAATGACATCAAACAAGTAGAACATCTTATATATGCCAAAGGGATATCCCATTGAATACGTACAGATAAATCCATCCCCATATACTCGGGACCCTCGAAAATGACTTGTTTCTGCATTGTGCTTGGTATGAAATCTTGTAATAATGTTCTCTTATCACCGTGGCTTGGATAGTTCATAAAGTAAAAATTGACCAAAATGAGGGTCTGATGTACAAAAAAAGTGCACTTTTTTTTTACAGAATTTACCCAAAGTTAATCCAAGAGAGCAATAGAAACAAATTATTGTAAGTTGGGAATTCTTTCATACTGATACACTGATAGCATATTAATGTTTCTGGATTACAAAGTCTCCATTCATAAATCCTCTAGGGATGGGTGAAGACGTCAGAATGGTGACTTCACTCTTTTGGTGTCACATTTTTCTGATTCAACCCAATGCAGTTTAACCACAAAGTCTCAAGACAAATTGTATGTTTAACCCTAAATAGACTGGGCTATTTCGACGCCTAAAAAGACTGGGGGGGGGGGGGCTGATTCAGCCCCCCTTATGATCTCGGCCGTTGATCGCGCGATCGCGACGAAAATTGGCACATGCATTACCCATGGCATTATCTACAAAACTATAACATCAAATTCGGCAAAAAATCTCATGTCTCATTAATTATGCTAATTTATGCGTAAAATCATAAGTTTGCTCTAATTAATAAAATAATGCCCCTGAAATGCTAATTTTTGTTTCACATACTCTAGATAGGCATCTGATCAAGTTGATTTTAAAAAAATTTCAAAATCAAATTTATTTTCTTATGTATTCTATTGTTTTCTAAATTTCTTATGTATTTCCTTGTTTTTCGACTTTTTGTTTTTTATTGTTTTTTCAATGGAAATTGTCGGGGACTTTATTTTGACCATAAACAAGATAAAATTAATTGAATTTAAGCAGTAAAAGGAAAAATAATGAAACATTTATGAATTTTGGCTAAGAACACTATTTGCATTGGATTTGTACACAAATTCACGTTTTTGAGTAATTTTGGGTCTGCATGCACTTACGAAATGTTGCGTAATTTTGGAAACGCGTACCCGGGGGTCACAATTTTGGTCTCAAAAGTTGCGCGAGACTTGAAAGTAAAAAGTCAGCGAGCGACGCGGTCAAAAAATTTTGCGCAGCGGATTTATCGCGAAAAATGTCGAGGGGGGGGCTGAATCAGCCCCCCCAGTCTATTTAGGGTTAACATATAAATTTATCATAGTCATAATCACCATTTTCACAGGACCAAGGAGTGTATGGTAAAAGAAGTTACAGGGTGAATATATATTTCTCTAGAGTACTTGAATACCATCCCTTTTTTTCCCCAGATAGATGATGAGGCTTCCTGTCAAATACTTCACAAACATTAGGTTTTGAATTGCTTTCTAATGAATCTAATGTAATCTAATAGTCTTTAGATGAAGGCTTTTACATGATCTTGACATTATATTGACGATATGCTCATCAAACATATAATGAAAGTTTGCTATTTGTTTATAAAGAAGCATATAAATTAAATTTGAACTGTCAAAGGCAATAATTAGATGATTAGTAATAGATCCCACTCACTTACCACATACTATAACAACTGCTATTCTTTGAGGACTCAATTTTGAATCTGAAAAATGCTGAAAATATAAAAGTAATGATGAAAAAAAATAATTGAAGATAAATGTCAGTTGAGTTGCAGCATTGATTTCCAAATAATTTCATACAGAATCTTAGAGCTTCAGTTTACATTTGCTTTCACATTCAATGTACAAAAACAATCAGCTACCGAGTGTTTAACAGTAATACAACAATAACTGATAATATACAATCTTGTCATGAATTAAATCATTTTCAGTACCAAAAACAAAAACACAATTATAATTGATGTAGGGAACCAGAGATAAAGATGCAAAACTGTACCTAGCAAACTGATTAAATATCTTTTCAACATTAGTCAAAAAGATTAATGAAATTTGAACGACATTTTTCAAAAGATACTTGCTTCATATTTTCACATAAAATGTTTTTTTGTACAAAAAAGAATTCTTTACCTTGTTGAGGATTTTCTGTGGCATAATTTTACATATGATCCATTTTACCCAAATAATAAGTGTATCTAAGGCTCTATTATACTTAATGGGAGTAATTCCAAAAATAACATTTTCCATAGTTAATTTTAATACTAATTTGCATCTTTCAAACAATCTCTTTTCAAAGTATTCCCATACTTTCCTAACTAAGTGACATTCAAAGAACAAATGTGCAATAGTTTCAACATGGGAGGTACAGAAAGTACAAGTACTACTTGATTTAGCTTTGATTTGGCACAAATACAAATTCATTGGAATAATACAGTTAATTAAGCAGTATTGAAACCACCTGATTTAAACATCTTGCATTACTTAAAACGGTATAGAATTGAAATAATGCCATTTCTCTAGTGAAACTTGTTTTCTAATTTTCTTAAGCCCCACTCTTGAAGTCATGAGCTACATTTTGATACAATTTTTTAAACCCAGTTTCAAACCCAGTAAGTTTAATCATTTTCCAAATGTGGCAGCAGTGAAAATCACTTATATTTTGTTTCTGGCTATGGACCTCCATATACAACACTGTAATGATAGAGAAAATCAACTTACAAGGGCTACATTGGCAAGGTGAGCTGATAAGAGGGCATAGGAACCAGCCGATGCCCCCATAAGAAAACTTCTTCTGTCAAATACTGATGTACCCATTGAACCTGCAAGGGAAACAAATCAAAACTGAAACAATTTCAACTGCCTATTTTAGCTGTTTACTGCCCTCTGTTGGCATAACATATCTTACAACTTTCTTCAAGATCAAGTCTACCCCAAGAAAATGCTGACTTGAATAAATAGAGATAAATCAAACAAGCACAGTGCTGAAAATTTCATCAAAATCGGATGCAAAATAAGAAAGTTATGACATTTTAAAGTTTCGCTTATTTTTTACAAAACAGTGTATGCACAACGAGGTGAGTGAGTCGATTATGTCCATCACTCACTATTTCTTTTGTTTTTTATTGTTTCAATTATACAATATTTCAGTTTTTATAGATTTGACAATAAGGACCAACTTGACTGAACCATTAAGCATTAAACAATGCTGATTCCACATGTTCAGGGAGGAATTAATCGTTGTATCACTTGACAATGAGGAGAAAATTCGAATATTTCATATTATAAAATACAAAAGAAATAGAGAGTGGATGGCATCATAGTCTCCTCATTTGCATACCAGCCAGGATGTGCATATAACTGTTTTGTGAAATTAAGCAAAACTTCTAAATGTCATAACTTTTTTTATTTTACATCCAATTTTGATAAAATTTTCAGTGTTATGCTTGTTGGATTTTTCTCTTTTTATTCAAATCAACTTTTTGTTGGGGTGGACTTGTCCTTTAATAATGTATTTTCTTGTAGCTTGAACTCATAACTTTAAATTTTGTTTTATGTCTATTGTCTAGTTTTCATTACTTTATATTTTGTTTAACAACATTCTTTTCTGTTGTTAATGATGTTTATAATACAATTTGATCTATTTTATTATGTTCTGGACCCCTAGGCAGAACAAAGTGGTAATAATTACCTCTGAATGGGAGATCCAGCCATTTATATGTATTTATTTTATTTTGTAATTATATCTAATGGATTTTGTTTGAATTTTGCATGTTTATGAATGGAAAATAAATACAATGCAATACAATAATGGAATATTTGTTTAAATAAGGAATTTTGGAATTTAATTGGAGAATCAAAAGTATCCACTTGTTCCTATTTGTTACTGTGGTAAATGTTTGATAAAAGACTTTGTGGGAAACAACCAATATGTCCTAAGCTCTTTTGTGTTACGAAGTAAAAGAAAGGAACTTTATCCCACCGCTGCCATCAGCTTAGAAAACTTTTTCCACATCTCAAATTAATCTTATTTCAGTACGATCCTATCCAGTGTGAAAGTTTGGGCAGTGTAGTAAAATAACGCGAAATCGTCATTACGGTGTAGCGTTAATTTCGGTGAAAGTTACGTAATCTTCACACACCGAATTCGCATAGCGGCAGCATGGTCGAGTGATTTTTGTAGCCTGTTATTAGTCGTTTTGCGCGTATTTGACACACAAGCTTGCACCGTGCGATGATGCACACAGCACCCGCGCTCTTGACCGAAGAGCCGACCCAGCATGCCCAATGAACTTACACACAAACTAATGCCTATACCTCGGGTATCTCTCCTTGCATGCACACACCAGTTAGCTCCATGCACACACCAAACCCCATCTCCCTGGTATACCAAGGAGCTTCCAACACACACATGATACATGTAATGATAAGCATGATAAGAGAGAATTGAGATGAATGAGGGAAATTGTTCTCTGACCATGCATCGTGATCATTGTGAATGTAGGCCTACAAACGTGCATGCTAACTGACCACGGGATCATACAGCCAGTACCAAATTATTCACCGTTTCCCCCTTTTCTGCACTTAACAGTCATTATAAAGCCAAAGGAAAAATAAGGGATATTAATGATTCATGCGATATTGGACAAGTCATGTAAGTTTTATAATTTCATCATGTTCATCTGTTTTGTAATTGATGATCCTGATCCTTCACTGTGTCGGTGAACTGCATCAAGGACTCATCATTTTTTAATAGTTTTTACTGGTTTTTATTGTACATGTCAATCTTATGTTCCCCGTTGCTATCACCTCTGAATATAACGAACCTTCAAGTACGACGTTGTGTGCATATCAGTACACTACGTGTAGAATGAAAGTTCACATATCGGATACAAAAGTTTACGTGAATGACGGCTGTCATAAACGCCTATCAGTCGTTTTATTCAGCTCGGCAAAACTGATGTACATGTTCTTTTGCTAATTTATAACAAAATGCCACGGTAAAAATCTAATCGGCGCGGATAGATCGAATGCTAATAAAGTTGAAAAACAAAGTATCGTAGTTTGCGGAAATCCTTTTGTTTTGGGACAAATCGCCGGGAAGGGAAAGAAGGGGGAAGAGCTCGTGGAATCGTTCGCTCTCGCTTGTTTCTCATAGGTTTGCGTGCAAATCTCTGTGAACCGCTGGCAATGTGCAGCGCTCTCGCTGTTATCGATTCACTGTGGTGACCTCATTTTATTACATGTTTGCGTAATGACGATTTCGCGTGATTTTACTACACTGCTGGGTAATTCATTTAGCCTTTTTCACTCACTATTCTGGCTTTGGGCAGAGGCTGATCTAGGATTTTCCAAAGGGGGGGGGCATTTTATACAGGATAATTTTGATATTTAAAAAAGATCTTCACTATCAAATTGAGGTCATTCTGTTCCAGGAAAAATTTTGACAAGCAATTAAAAACTGGTCTCTCTTGCCTTTGCATAACATATTCCACTAAAAATTATTTTTTGTGCCTCTCTAAAATGGGGGGGAGGGGGGCCAAATGTGCCCCTACCTGAACCTGCCATTGGCTGGGGGTTAGTACAAGAGAAATGGAAAGCTTTAGAACATTGCTATAAAGAAAGTATGATGCATTGTGATATATGAAATAAAAAATATCTATATTATTTTGTCACCTACCAACAACAAACACTGGGAAAAATATAATAGTAAAGTTGTAATCTTACCAGCGGCTATGCTTATGAGGTAGAGGGTTCCGATTCTCCTGGTCCCATGGACCATTTCTAAGGGTACTCCCAATAACATTTGGACAGAAAAGTTGAAGATTATATGTTCTATGCTAAAGGAATAAACAGAAAGCAGAAGTGTAATTAGTTATATTAAGATTTGTGGCTCTAAGAGCACCAATGTGTTACAATGTTTTAGTAATTATATTGTATTTCATGTGATATCGATACTTGCATGCTATCGACCTCTTGGCCGTGATGATCAATAAAAACACCTCACGTAACCTGAACTTGTCTATTTAATTCCTTTTATTTCTATTATTGTCGTGGTGCAGTGCAAATAGGTTGGAAAATATTCAGGCATCACAACTTCAATGTGAATAAATCTCTTAATTATAAATCAAATGGCTTTTTTCTACTAACATTTTCTATGAATTTGATTTCTTCCAATGCAGTCTTTTTAACCGACAAGTCAATAAAAACAGGACCTTACCTACATGACACACTGACTAATTTTCATAAAGTGCCATAAGATGCACCAAGCTTGTTCAGCAAATGATTGCAAATTTGCAATTGGGTGATGGTCTATTTCTTGTAACAGAATTTCTAGAATAATTTTCTTTCATTCAAACAAGTCTGTGTATTGTACAGTTTAAAAAAGTAACTACATTCATTAATAAATGAATGAAGTAGTTCAATAAAAATTAAACTGAATTGTCTAATTGTCTTCAAATTTTAGTTCAATTCATTTCCGACAGAACAGAATAAAATGGTCATATATAATTACAATGACATTTACATTTGCAAATGAAACTTACACAAACAATCTAAATTGCAGTAGGTACAATAGATATTTTTCCATGAGTAAAATTAAATATTACACAACAACATACTATCATCAGTATAAAGATCTGAGAAAATTATTAGAAAATCATTCACTAACAATTAGAAAAACAGCGAAAGTAAGTTCTGAACATGTGAAGTATTCTTGCGCATACCTACCCTCCATGTAAAAGAATATATGAAAAAAATCTCCAAAACTGTATTCTCTTGTCTGGATCAAATACTAGCCAGCTGTTCTTTGGTAGTGGCCCCGTCCAGATATCTGCTGCCCTCGTGGATGAGTTAGTGTCAGCTCGAGTTGCATTCATTGTTACTCCTATGTAGAAACCTAGCTACGGAAGGAAGGATTAGGGAGGGGAAAAAGAGAAGACTATTATTTCTGAAAGTAAAAAATGAGAAACACAATACATGTACATGTATAAAATTAACATGCAAGGCCACAGGACACTTCAGCAAGGATATAAATTATCATTATCAAAAACATAATTGTTTGCATTCCAGTATTTGTATTATGCCATTCATTCAATCTTTTTCACGCCCTCTCACATTTTGCAGTGTTTTTTACCGATATTTCTTTTTTTTCACTAGCTATCCCTCATTCATCTCCCCCATTGAATGTCAAAAGGGAAAAAGATTTATGCTTCAAGTCAAAACTACCAAGTAAGTAAATAATCAAAATAAGGTCATGATGTTGCTGAATCCTCAAGACTGTGTCTAAAAAACTTTCATGGAAAACTAAGACAATGCCACAGAAAATTCATAGGATTTCAATTACACAGGATATACATTTGGGCAAAGCCAAGGAGGAATGTATAGTTTGATTTTATATTCATAAATAGCCAGCATTATAACACTTTTATCAAGGGAAATACTTGAAATACTCTATATATATACATTAATTCCTTTTTACATGTTAACAGTTACGATTCAAAGAAAACGAATGGCAAAAATAACGACCTTTTCAAATGAAATGCTAAATGATCTTTTGATGATGCCATACGCTTACAGTACGAAACAATAAATTGGCAAATAACCTAATTTAAAATTTTATTGATTTTCTCCCCATAGAGTGGCATCTAAGCAATGACACACAGGTTTTTTCCCCCTCTCTCCACGGTCTTTCTTTCTTTCTATCTCTCTCTCTCCCTCTCTCTCACTGTCTCTCAGGTCAGATGAATGTAGGTGAAGAAAATCTGAATGGATATTTTACAAAAATCACAGAGAGTAGTCGACCTCAAAATGGCAATAGCTAATGATCTGAATTCAGCGAAGAACGGCTCATTAGACAAAAGATAGAAAAACTGATGGATTGGAACCAATTGAATAGATTCTAGCCTAATTTTGATGAGATTCAGAATTAATCATTTCCCCTGATAATTCAAGCTCAGTCTGCAAGCTGATATGCATCTACTTTTTATCCATTGTAAATTTTAGTTTGGAATATTTGGAAGTAAATTGAATTGGATTGAAAAAAAGGTTTGATTTTTCATCGTAATATTGAGATATATCAGGTGATCATAGAGACAGTGTATATAACAAAAGCTGAAAACAATATACATAATTGGTTTTCCTAAGACATACAGACATGTCAACTTGTAGCGACATAAAGAACTAACCATACAGAGGTTTTCCTTAATTTTTCTATCAAGGGGGAATCCAAGTCAAGTACAAACTGATTTTATTAGGGAAAAAACAAACAGAGAAATTGATAAACAAAATTTTGATCAAAATTTGACAAACAATATGAAAGTTATGAATTTCAAACTCCACACATGGTGGTTGAAATAGGCCACATAAGTAGGTCATGTCACTGTGATGTTAAGTTAATGTATAAAAATATACTCAAAATGACTAAAATGTCATCCTTTTAAAAAGTTGATATTTTCGCAATAACGATGTGCTTTTTTTTATATACCACACTGGTGAAAAATTACTTAAGCAAAATGTTTCTCTGTCATATTAAGAGTGCTACCATGTAAAACATAATCTAAGCCACACATGTTTTACATACTACTGTCAAATTAAAATCATGAAATAAGACAAAAGAAACTCTTCAAAGCACTCACAATTTTTCAGTAATTTAGTTTTTCTTGTGCACACTATACTATTAGACAGATTACTGCAACATACATTATGAATAGCTTTCCTTTAATCATTAAAATGAGTAGACATAATCTCCTGATGACTCCTCTGAGAAATGAATATGCATAATGAAATATGATGTCCATAATGATCCTATTGATCAATGTAGCATCGTATCTTGGGAAAAAATGTTGTGGATGAAATTGCCATTTGGGGATTATTCTCCAGGAAAATGGGGGAGCTAGATCTAGTTCTTTTTCAGAGCATTTATCACCTCAATCCACGTGACCAAGAAGATTAGGATAGGCGGAAGACACCAGGAAAAGTTGCATCGAAAGTAATTGCGGTCGGTCTCGTTGGTGAGGATCTCGTCGGCGACCATCTTGAGAAATCGCTGTTGATAGGTCAGGGTGCGGTAGTCCTCTTTCTTAAAACCAACCTTGCTACCATCGATGCAATCGCTCTCACATTCTTCGTAGCGTGACCGGACGGCAATGGAAAAACTGAGTGATCTCTTATCACTCATCTAAAAAAATGGTATTGATAAAAAAAGGAAAGATGAATCAATATCAAATAACGTAAATCAACTACAAATACAAATTGTAATGAAAAGTGAGATATTCATACCTCAAAAGAATGGAATATGCTCCAATTCCAATAATGGCTAGGCTCATTATAAGGCTGAGTAGCTGAAGGTTAAGTGTGATTTAAATTCAATTTCTAATTTGCGATAGATATTGAACACATCATCACCCTGGACAGATGACAAGGATGCTCAAAAACTAACTATTTATCAATGAAAATTGCAAATTGGCACTCTAGCATTATTCAGTTCACACATCTTTAAAGGCCACCGCACACCATACGACCCGACTGGTCGGCGACTGAGTGAGGGGAGATGAATCGCACCGCAGTCATAAGCCTCGACACCGCACCGCTTTTTACTTTTGGCATAGCATCTGAGAAATTGCGCTTACTACTGCGTATGCGCGTTGTTTATCATAATATGCATTATGCAACTCTGCTGTCTGATTGGCTGGAGGTTGGATTGAGCTTGCGATCCAGTCATAAGGATTTGACATGTCAAATCCTTCTGATTTTCCTCGCGACTTGTCTCTGACTGGTCTGCGACTCTCAAGCTGACAAGAGCTGTGACGTCACATCTCCCCTCACCCAGTCGCAAGCCAGTCGGCGACCGGTCGGGTCGTAAGGTGTGCGGTGGCCTTAAGATCTATTATGGATATGACATTTGGTCCTATCATTATTTACTTCGTCTAATGACAACTTGGGCTTATGGTCTTGCCTGATGATCAGAAGCGTGTATCACTACTTTGTCTACTTATATGCACCTATCATTTTTCTCATTACTACTCTCAATCAAATCTATCAGATGAAAACTGATGGGAAACAATCTAGACCTGAAATGCTTTTGCACATGAAAAAATTAAGGGGGTAAAGGCTGCCGGGATAAAAGTAGGGTACCCTTGGTAGCCTATACACGATAATGTAAGTTATATGGGCGATATAATAACAGAATACTATCATTATCATCAAGTGTTTGAATGGCCAGTAATGATCTAAACACATTTTTAAAAGTTTATATGTAATATATGTTTGATATCATTGAATCTTTACAAAGTATAAAGTTCTCACAATGTTAACAAACTCCTGATAGCTGATGACACCACCAGTGTTCTCTTCTATGGTTGTTTCCAAGACTTCTCTCTTGTGCGGATCTAGATCCTCCCGAAGACCATACTTGTAAAGGATTACCTGGAAAGCTTCCATGCTGATCACACCGTTCCCATCCACATCAAACTGCAGAGCAAAATAATAAATGAGATAAAATACCCATAGTTAAACATTAAATAGGTTTAGTCATATCATCTAGATCAAGTAGTAACATAATTCAATTTATACAAACCAATCAACACAAATTATTTAATACCACAGATGATGAAGATCCCAAACATATCACCACCATCCTTAAGATATGATGCATCTAATAATCACCAATTCCATTCATAATGTACAAACAAAAATATGTACTGCTGTCACCATTCATACATGTAAATACATTCTTACTGATTTTTTTTCTAAGAGCCACAAGTTACGCATGACAACTTTACGCACAACTGGTGATATGTTCTTGAAGGAGACGAGATAAGTGAAGTTTTCCTTGGTGTCTCATAAAAATTGGAGTAACTTTCCTACATAATCATTTTTTTCATAAATAATAAATGTTGCACAAAGATGCGTGTTTACATAGATCATATCATTTATGGTTAAGTAAGCACATTTTCCAGTTATTAATAGCGTATCAAAGACCAAACCTAGTGTAAATTTCTTTCAAGAGAAGTGAAAATATTCATGAATAAAATGGTATATCAGAACTCGAGTGTAATCATTTGTGTAAGACAGTTTTAGAAAAGAAATAGTACAACTGTTTGTCAAATGTTAGATACCTTACTTAATTTTCTTGTTTATTTTGAATGACGAATTGGAAATGTTGTACTGACATGTCAGTTGATTTCCCCAGGTATCATTATTGAACAATATATATAATCTTCAACTGGATATCAATTTAAATTAAGGCATTCCACATATGATTCATGGGAGAGGAGGCAAGGAGAAACTCATTAATTGGTATGCATAAGATTTTGGCTTTAATTCACGCAATGCAATTTAGTGGTACTACATACGGTACATAGGAAAAACCTGTGCTTTCACATTCCTTATACACGATACAAAAAAACCCGACAAATGTGTTTATAATGCTGTATGTGCTCATAATTCATGCTAGGCAGGCCTCAAATAACCATTCTGAATAATAGATGTACCCTGGGCAAACCCACCACGAATATCAAATATGTTTATCTTCCCTGGTTCGTATGGTTCTATTATAGGAGCTAAGTTTTACACAGGATCGCAAATGACATCACGGCACCGGGCGTGACGTCGTCCCGCGTCTCAGTAGGCAGAGCGGAAGTCTAAATTTAGACATTCTTGCCAACCTCTGACGTTCAGAATCTATACCTGGCTCCAAAGAAAGGCCACTCCCCTAACGAGCGACCGATCGGCACCGCAAAGTGAATTGGGATTTCGCAACTCTCAGTGACATCACAAAGATCTGTTAAACAAGCAAACGCAAAGAGATGGCCAATTTGGCGACCATGTCCTTACAAACTCATTACCGTCCTCCTCTGCCCTTTTAAGCTCATCAAAAATTCAGTTCTGTGCGTATTTGAAGTGTTCCAAAACAGTCATTATACAATATAACACCTTTTTCTATCTTTACCTCACTCGATGACATCATTTGACAAGAAATCGTCATTTATTCACAACGCATGTGTTGCTGACCTTTCTTTGAAAAGGAAATGGAGAACACTGATGACGCCATAAGGTGGCTATCCATTCATAGCATTTTTATAGGGAATAAGGGATGGAACAATTCTTCTAAAATCATGATACTGAAATTTCTTTTTTTTACTTTAAACTTCCTCAAAAGTATTTGCTATATAAATGTTATCCATGAATATAAAGCACCCCCCCCCAATAAAGAGACAGGTTGTGGTACATAGACATGTAAATGTACAAGTTAAAAGCTCCAGTACAAGCTGTCATAGTCAAAGTGCTGATTCACCAAGAGCAAATCTGTCAAAATCTTTCACAGAACTCCAATTTCTATTACTGCAAACAAGCTTTAGAAATCTTTGTACCAGAAGAATGGAAGAAAGGCAAGCCAAGGCAGTTTCTCAGTTATTATTTTTTCAATCACACTGGCAAAATATGAAATATAAGAATGTTGATTTACTTTCATAATGATCAATTATTATCATTATTTAACATAATTTTGTAGAAATAGACTTCTTTGGCACAATCTTATAACAAAGCTCTCATATGCTATCTAACTATTACACTTTTGAACAACATTTTGGCTAAGGCTAACATTTGTGGAACTTCATTATCAGTAATTTTTATAAAGTCTTTTGTGACCACGAAACAGTTTCATAAACACCCCCAGCAAATTACTGTGAGGATGTTATGTTACAAGGTAGTTCAATTCTATTAATTAAACCTACTGGTTCTAGAAGATCAAATGACTACATGTATCTGATATAAACAAAATTTAGCGTAATTCCCTTTCTTGGCAGAGCCTATTGGCTGATAGGGTTGGGTTGAAGCTTGTCTTTAAGTTTTGTCAATCTAACATTCATTTTGAAACTTTGATTGTCTATTTTTTTCATGGATGATAAAATAAATTTCTGGATAAAATCTTCATAATGCTTTGATATTCAATTTTTCTACAAGACAAAGATTCTAAATGCCGCTGAACAGTAGCTTGTAATGTCATGCAAAAGTTCTATAAAAAATAATTTTAAAGAACGGTCCTCCTGGATGGGGTTGGATATGGCGACTGTGTGATTCCTGAGAGATCATAGAAAATTTGAAATAACTTAATTTACAACATTCATTTCTTTAAACATATTGAGCATTTATTGCTTTCAGTTAAACGTGATATCTATACATACCTTTTTAATTATGTACATACAACTGTTATGAAACTCTACACTTTTCAATATTATATTCTATATTCACATGCAATTCAGTATTGTAACTGCGATGCATGATTTTATGATTTATACCATACCAATTACCGTATTCTTTCCTATAATATGCTTGTCCCCTGTATTCTGCCATCATACCCATCTTCCCATCACTCGTCCCCATGCCTGTCATCTCTATCTTCAGTAGCCTATACCCACAAGTGGTATAGTGATTATTAATTGATTGGTAATTGGGCACCTATCCTCTCCTACCTATCTATCACATTCTCTCTGCACTTGAGTTTCGTCACCTTAGCTTGGCTTTCCCTGTCCGATCTGCCTTCTCTTTCATTACTCTTGCATGCTATGTCTTCCGTTCTACAAGAACCCATTCACATTCATAATATAAACCTGTCTTGTAAATCAATGTCTTACTGATGTAGTAGTAACTTCATTGCCTACTAGAACTATGTAGTCCATGTAGAAAGTTCTTGGGAATTTCAGAACATACACGTAGTATTTAACAGGTTAAAGAGAAATGCTAGTAGTTGCAGTAAACACTGATTTCATGAGAAAGTCTGTAAAACCAGGCTTAATTGTCAGTATATCATTGAGGATCTAGATCTGGTACAGTTACATAAACTGAACTTCCTGAAATCTTGAAATCTACACTGAAAAATGTTCACACTGAAGATCACGAACACAGATAAGCGCACGTGGGACAGTGTACAATTATTGCTTTGAATGTCGGGCCCCGACGCTTCACCCGAATCCTGTGCTTATTTGCTGATTTCTCAGCAATTTCTTCCCGAATCCTTTGGCACATATGTTTTATTTATACAAACAGACACTTTGTTGGTCATTTCATTGGATTCTGTATGAACTCATTTTGATATCGTTACCACAACTGGCATTTACCTTTAAGTGCGATGAAAGGAGAAACCTTACCATGACAAGTGGAATGCCTCTGGCCGTCTCACCTGCATCACGCGATTCAAAATAGCAGCAGTGCTGACTTTGAAAACTTCTATAACTCGCACAAGATATTCAGTGATACTTGGTTACTCTTATTTCCACGTTTTATGAACTAGACCAATACATTTACAGAGATAGGATGGTAATTCAACAAATACTCCCAATGTGGCCAAAATTCATTGACCTCACATGACCTTTGACCTTGATCACGTGACCTGAAACTTGCACAGGATATTCAGTGATACTTGATTACTCTTATGTCCAAGTTTCAAAAGTCAGATCAATAAACTTGCAAAGTTATGATGGTAATTCAACAGATACACCCAATTCGGCCAAAGTTCATTGACCTTTGACCCTGGTCGTGTGACCTGAAACGCGCACAGGATATTCAGTGATACTTGATTACTCTAATGTCCAAGTTTAATGAACTAGACCAATAAACTTTCAAAGTTATGATGGTAATTCAACAGATACCCCCGATTCGGCCAAAGTTCATTGACCCTAAATGACCTTTGACCTTAAATGACCTTTGACCTTAATCATGAGACCTGAAACTTGCACAAAATTTTCAGTGATGCTTGATTACTATTATGTCCAAGTTTCATGAATCAGATCCATAAACTTTCAAAGTTATGATGGGAATTCAACAGATATCCCCAATTCGGCCAAAGTTCATTGACCCTAAATGACCTTTGACCTTGGTCATGTGACGTGAAACTCATGCAGGATGTTCAGTGATACTTGATTAACCTTATGTCCAAGTTTCATGAACTAGGTCCATATATTTTGTAAGTTATGACATCATTTCAAAAACTTAACCTCAGGTTAAGATTTGATGTTGACGCCGCCGCCGCCGTCGGAAAAGCGGCGCCTGTAGTCTCACTTTGCTTCGCAGGTGAGACAAAAATGATATCGCACAATGGGTAAACCCTCAACATTCTTGGTTTGAATAAGAGCCAAAAAGAACAAGAGAAACTCTGAATTCTGAACTCTGTCATTAATAGTTTCTAACGATAATGGTGACTTATCAATGAATCAATCTGTGTATCTTATCAGATCCGAACAATGTCAACAATCATGATTTACTTTAAATGAATAACAGAGATATTGCAACATTATCTGTATTATCAAGGGACTGGAGGGGCCACTCAACAATATCATTATACATACAGTATGCATATACATAACCAAAAAGGGTAGGCCTAGCCTTTTTTTTTTTATATGATATGGGTGTGACTATTTTAGGGTGTCGAAAATGTTAAAATTGGATGAATAAAGTTTTGCAAGGAAGAGTTTAATTAAAGGACAAGTGCATCCCAAATTCCCAACAAAATGTTGATTTGAGTAAAAAGAGACAAATCCAACAAGGAAAACACTGAAAATTTCATCAAAATTGGATGTAAAATAAGAAAGTTAAAACAATTGAAGTTTTGCTTTATTTCACAAATCACTTATATCCACATCCTTGTCGGTATGCAAATGAGAGGACTGACGATTTTCACCAACTTTAAGTTTTTAGTTCAGACAAGCTGTACTCATTGGCAAAATCTGTCAAAAAAAATATTAAATATTGTATATTTCAAACATTAAAAATCAAAAGAAAAAGTAAGGGACAACATCGACTCTCTCGCTTGCATAACACCAACTTAAAAATGTAATTACTTTTTTATTCTTAATCTAATTTAGATAAGATTTTCAGCATTATGCTTGTTTGATTTTTCAATATTTATTCAAAGCAACATTTTTCTAGGTTGGACTTTACCTTCAAACAAAACATTTTACAAATGAAAAATATGCGCTTTGGATGATTTTGAAAAGGGTAGCCATGATTCTATACAGTGATAAAGTGCCTTACCTCTATATAGGCCAACACATTTTGTATGATCATGATCTATACTATCAACACCTGGGATACATGTACTTCTCTTTAAAAAACCAACCAACCCAGATCTGGTCCGGTTATAATTGAAATATGAACAGGGTCTACGTGTGTTCCATCACCTGCCAAGCTGCTGAAGTTGGTCATCTCATTAATCAAACAAAGATGGCATCCACACCAGGGGATGGAAGCTGGGTAAAGCTGATGTGACACCAATTCCTCAGCACTCAAATGAGGTCAATGGGTCTGGAATCTTGTGAGTTTTTTCTTGTGAATGAAAAACCTACATCCTTCTTTCTGTGGGTGTTGTCCTGTGGGAGTCACATCTGGGAGATTTCATTTACTCAAGTCTCCATCACACCCTGATAACACTATACAGTACAGTGTGCCATTGAAGAAGATGAGGAGAGTGAAGATTTTTGGATAATCAACAGTTTTTTTCTATGAAAGTAATACCATGAGATAGTTCAAATATTTAGGTTTGTTTCTGATAGGACCGGGTGGGAATGGACGGAATCCGTCTGATGTGTGGAGATTCAGTTGTTTTTTTTCCATTCCGGTATTCCCAAAAAACAATGTATTACATAACAAATGTGACCATGTGACCACCCAGAAAAATATGTTGAAGAGACGGCGGAAAAAAACTTGTTGATGTTTTTGTGGCCATCCTGATCCCTTTGTCAGTAGCTAAGCTAAGCTATGAGATACATATAGAGGGCGGCAGACTCAATATGCATCTCGTAGCTTAGCTTTTCTAGTCTTGTAATATTTTTCTTGTTTTTTTTATGAATGCTCGTTTAATAATGAAATCAATATTGTATAATCAAAGATTTCTCTGTAATTCCCGTTCATGAATTCATACTGACTGGCACAACACCAGCGGATTCCAGAACAGAGCACAAGTGTTGCTAGGGCAAGCACATAATACGCCTGCCTGCCGGTAACACAGAAAATAGGGTTATTTGTCAAGCAAGAAAAGTGAAAAGTGGCAACTTAACCTTTGACCTAAAAATAGATAGGCTTCCTGGGATACACGCTAGTAGGGCCTATCATACACACCAAATTATATGAGCCTAGGTTAAGTTAAACTGAAGTTATCACGTTTACAAGGAAAAGTTAACGGACAGTCGGATGGATGGACAGACAGACGGACGGACACCATAATTCGTCCCATCTAGATGGGTGTATAAAGAAATGTATGCATGGTCTTAGTAAATGCATAACACTAGATCATGACAACAACCCTACATTAGGTGCCCGATGCCAAAAGTGAGCATTGTTTTTGTACATTTCTCAATGAATGTGTTAAATTTAGTGCAATAATACGTAAAATCTGCTTTGTCCCTGGTAACCCCTAGTTTAAATGCATACACTCTAGTAATTTTTAGCAAAGCTGGTAAAAATTAAAATCAACTTGCTTCTTTAATTCCTAATTGGTCAGAACTTTGCAAGTCAATGCTTTGAACAGTGAGTCAGAGAGTTCCAACTTTTGCTCAAAGAACAAGGAGCAGGATCTTCGTGATGTTCATATTTTCTTTGAGCTAAAAATCTCATTTGAGTTTTAAAATATGATCCAAATCAAATAAATCCTATTTTTTTTTTAATTTTGTTTTTAAATTAAAAAAAAATTGCCAAACCTGCTAAGATTAGACTTTATGGAATGGCACCAAACAAAAGTAGGTGAAGCAACTGTAGACCAAATTTTGGCAATTTACCAAATGGCATACATGAGGATGATGAGGAGCCATGATAAAGACACACCATTACCTATTCTGATATGCTAAGACTGTATCTTGAAAAAGATAGTGCTCGTATCTCTAGAGATCTTACAAATGGGGATGATGATTGACTTTCAAATGGGTTTTAATTACAGCTTCCATCTGCCAAGTAGGACACTCTATAAAAAGTGCAAACTTGTTACAAGGCATTTTAAAGGGTAAAGTGACATACTGTACTACCTCTTGTATATCATTTATATGAAAAAGTGAAAATCTGAAATTTAACATTATGGAGATGTTACGAGGTCACTCATTTAACCAAAAACCAATATAAATCTTGAAAAGACCTTCATTCAATGATTGTTCTTCATTTGACACTGAATTAATTGCTATTTAGACAGTACAATTGAAATCTATGAAATATAATTCACTACCAAATCAAGACACTAAATGCGATGGATTTTTCACTCCCACGTGTTAAGGTATCACCCAATAGAAGGTGTATGATATTGTTATGCGAGTCACACTTTACAGGGACACCCACACTACTCATGGGTTTGTTCACATATATGCTCTTCACACTACATTTCCTTAACCCCTGACTATCCTTAACCCCATACTATCTTTTTTTCGGTTTCACACCATCTTTCTTAACCCCATACTATTTGCTTACCAAGGGTCAATGCCTTAAACCCCAGACTATCGTACAGCTCATTGAAGATATTGCCACACAGAGCGTGATTAACATGCAATTTTGACTTCTGTGATTGGCTAATATTTAGCCCCACTTTTCCTTAGCCTGGTTTCGTTTCACAATGCATCTCGTGGCACCGCAATTGTGGTGCTAGCAAAACAATAAGCCGGCTAACCCTGCTTTTTTGCAGGGCCAGATAGTACCATACTATTTACCGTGCTAGCCCGCTTTGCTAAAACATAGTGTGAAATTGAAGTGGGCTAAGCTTAACCCTGGGAAATTGGTGGGGCTAAGACCCCCCCCTCCACTTAACCCCACCAATATCCCGGGGTTGAGAATAAAAAGGTTAAAAATAAAGTGTAACAAGTGGAACGCCTCTGGCTGTCTCGCCTGCATTACCCGATTAGATACTGCAGCAGTGCTGACTTTCAAAACAGTTATTGATTAATTCTTAACAAAAGAAAACACATGATATATCCACTGACCCAAAATGACCTCTGACCATGATCATGTGACCTGTGCAAAACAGTCATTTATACTTGATTACCCTTATATGTTTCATGAACTACATGTGTAGATTAGTAATTTTCTAGGTTATGATGCCAATACAACAAATACCCTCAACACAGCCAAAGTTCATTGACTTTAAATGACCTTTGATCTTAGTCATGTGACCTAAAATGCACAAAGGATATTCAGGGATACAGGGCTATCCTATGTCATGAACTAGATACATAAACTTTTAAAGTTATGACAATTCCACACAAACACCCCTAGAATTATTAATGTTTGTTGACCCTAAATGACCTTTGACCTCGGTCATATGACCTGAAGCTTGCAAAAGATATTCAGGAATACTTGATTGCTCCTATGTCTAAGTTTCATGAACTAGATCCATAAAATTTCAAAGTTATGATGACAATTCCACACAAAAACCAACATGGCCAAAGTTTGTTGACCCTAGGTGACATTTGACCTTGGTCATGTGACCTGAAACTCAGGCAGGATCTTCAGTGATACACTATTACCTTATGTCTCTATTTCATGAACTAGGTCCATATACTTTCTAACATATGATGACATTTCAGAAATTTACATTGGTTAAGATTTCAATATTGATTCCGCCAACATGGTCTAAGTTCATTGACCCTAAATGACCTTTGACCTTGGTCATGTGACTTGAAACTCATGCAGGATGTGCAATAATACTGGATTACCCATATGTCTAAGTTTCATGAAATAGGTCAATATACTCTCTAAGTTATGATGACATTTCAAAAACTTAACCTTAGTAAAGATTTCAATGTTGGCGCCTATCGTCTCACTCTGCTATGCAGGCGAGACAAACATGAATTATGAAATAGCAGGTCTGCTACTGATCGGTGTTTCCATACATTTGGAATTACCCCCCCCCCCCATCAAGAAATAATTTTCTGACTAACAAAGGCAGTAAGACATGAAAATAGAGAGCTCTCAACTGTGGCTCTGACAGCCAAAAAATGTAGTTTTGGCTGCTTTAATTTACACCTGGGTGTAGGAATAAACAGGTCCAGATCCATGTGAGGTAAAAAAGGCACATCCCCCCATCTGGCCCCAAAGTTGACATAATCCCCTGCCCCCTCCCCCCCCCCCCCTCCATCCCACCTAATAAAGTGATGACTATTTTATCTTTTAATTATATCATTTTTAAAGTAATTGTCTCCTTATTTCCTTTCAGTAAGAAAATTTGAGTGAATATAATGCAGTTAAAAACAAGACTACTAATTTTCAGAGTTTCTGTGAATCCTCTCAGACTATGAAATCCTGAACTTGCATCTGGCTACAAAACAACAAGGTAATTCTTAGGGAATACTATGAAGTGACAAGAATCGCATGAAGCATCAAACAGTAACTATCACCATCACTGTTGATTACCATATTTTGAATGCCTTAACTCCCTAAAAATGCCCTGATTTATGACTTTTCCTACATTTCTACGAATGAATTCAAACTCATCTACTTGGTTATATCAAATCATTTTAATAATGAGGTTATATGACAAGTAGGAAGTGATTAGAGAAAGTAGGAAATTGAAGATTTCTACTAACAGCATGATCCAGATCCCCACAGCATGACACCAGCATGCAAGGAAAACTAATTCATAGAATTTTTAAAAATCCTGTCTGTGAACTTGATTCCCTTGCCATTCACATCTGGATTTTATGAATATCCTGCAGAGATTATGCACCACTCTTGAAATATGTATTGTACATATTGATGGACTTCAAAATTATAGCATGGATGAAACTTTGGTCTTAAGGTCTAATAACAAGCATAAAACACTGTTCAAAATGCACTACCTTGCTTCCCTAACCTACCCATACAATTCCACACTGTGTTTAGTTCTAGAGCATGAGGGTCCACAGTGTGTCCACATAGGGTGTTTTCACACTAAAGGCGAAGTGGAGTTACTCCGGAGTAACTACAAATTGAGTTGACAAGTTTCTACAGCGGACCGACATTTCACCTCCTTTCAAACTGGCATGCTCAGCAGCGGTTTATGTGCAGTCATTTCCGTGGTTTCCAAGTGAGTTTGCACCATATGTGTGGTGTGCGGAATCTCCCCCATTAAATGCTCTAATTTCTCAGTGTAAATATCGCTTAAGACTGTGGACACCTCTATAATGTTGTTGCTCAAAGTGTGTTCACATAGTAAAGTGTGTTCACATAGTAAACGATGTGATTGACACTGTTCAAATACTCAATCAGTGTGAAGATGATTTTGCAATGTGTTCCACACTGTGAGCACGATATTGGAAATACTGTGTGACACTGTTCTTCTTGGCAGAAAAGTCTGATACTGAAGAAAACATCTTTGAGTAACACCAAACCTATAGTGTAGGTGATCAATTTCTATCAGAGGAGATAGTTATAATTTGATATTTTACCAAATGAAATAATTGTGAAAGAAAATCTTTTTATACTTCTATTGCAAATATTTGAATTTCATGTAAATATAGTGAACAATATAGTGGAAAAGTCTCTAAAAGGTGTTCATTTTGTGCATTAAGCTTCAGATTTTATCAATTATCTCTTAATATTGTATAATGTAACTAATGTGATGACCTGTCCACAAGCATTTATTTTGAAATTTAGAATGCAAAATAAAAGCAACATGAAGTATAAAATGAACTCACGGAGGCACTGTGGTCAAATAGTCTAGCTAGACACCTGATTATACACATGGCAGTCAAGGGTTCAATTCCCAGCATGGAACTCATGCCCTTGAGTAAGCCAATGCTTTATGGACATGGGTCTACATCATATTAATGAGAACGCTTTTGGTTTTATTGGTACGAAAAATGGGCACATTTTTAACTATATAAAAGCAAATCAAAGATTTTTAAATATTCATACTCTCTTATTTGGTAACTGATTTTTATTAAATATTTTTACATGCTTCTCTGAATATTCTATTTTTATCAAAATTGTTTTTCCATGAGGATTTAGCTATTTCCTTTCTAATCTTACCTTATCGAAGAGCGGCTTCCATTTCTGTAAACACAAGAGCGTTTCATCGGTGTGGTCAATGTGGTTGGATGTGGCGTCCAGGAGCCGTGTCCGAGTGTCATGCATCGCAAAGGAATCGTGGGCGGGCATGATGGTCAAGCGTGTCATCAATGATCCAGTGAATGAATGTCCAGTTCACAGAATGTAAGTCGATGGAGAAAGATACAAATAAAAGGAGAGAAATACAATAAGTCCCTTGGTTAATTTTTACATTTGGCAGCAAGAGGTGGTGTATATCTACAGGTAGAAGATGGAAAGAAACACTTCAAATCTCCAGTAGCAAAAGTTACTCTGTGTCTTGGCTTGTTAAACTTTCTCAGTCAGTTCTTACATCCATATTTTGTTTGTCAATCACTCCAGTTGCAAATGTCATATTCAAGTGTTTACACTTTCCAAAAATTCAGAGCAGTCAAATAGTTATTGATGAATAAATTAAATAGAAAGAACATTTTATATATCATCCACAGCTGCAAAATGTTAAATGACATTCAAAGCTCAAGCTCATTTTTAATCAACTTGGATACAGCAGTCTTACAATTGAGTTCTCAACATTTGAAGATATTTCTTTAATTTTCATTTGATCTGTAGTGCAGCAGACAAAGATGCAAAATGTGAGAAAGACCAATTTTATTTTGGTTTATATATCAGAAGTGTGATGATTCAGACAGTAGTTTGGATCAGCAACATCGTGGCCGGCTGCTATCATGTGAGAAATGCATCTTGAAACAGTGCATGACATCATGCTCCGTTACTACCCTCCAGACGTGGAAGATCCAAAATCACATTAATCCCAATTCATCCATGATAGAAATGGCATAGAACCACAGGGAAATGGTATGATGAATGCACAAATTCTGCTTGATACTTAAAGAAGTACCCTATCTTAGATAAGCGAGGCTTTCAGATTAAGAGAAGTGTTTCCATCGGTTTTGTCAACAACATCAACAGACTGGATAGTCTTTACCCAATCTTCATCCGAATGTCCACGCTAATCCTAATAAGTCAATCTGAATTCGGACAAATGACCGCAGAGGGGAAGAGCTTTGGGTTAAGAGGACGTGGACGGAAAGAATTACGACCCAATCAGCGATGGCTCGAGGAGGGCACTTAAAATGCAAACTCGGATGCTCAAAACCAGCACTGCCCTGCCAGGCGTGAAGCTGCGGAGAGCGACCACAAGTAGAGAGATGGGTTGCAATATGAAACCGGAGCAGGCGAGTGTCAAGTTTTGAGGGAGGAATACCAAACAGCAATTTTCAAAGTAATACGGCAGCTCAGGGCTGTGCTGTCTTATGTAGATGACGACTTAGTGGCGGATGTTCAGTACATCAGCTCTGCAATCTGTAGGGATGGGCAGTGATGTGATACGCAGGGTCGTTAAATAAAGGGAAGATGGTAGGGAGGATAATGATATTATAATAGCTTATTATCTTGGGATCATACTTATTTGCATAGAGGAAGGATTCGGGAGAATATGACTTTGGCTTCTTGTCGCACATCTGTTGAACGAAAGGCAAACAAAACAACCTGCGACATTAGGTGATTCTGTCAACAATCGGTCAAAAAGAAATACAGAAAACTTTTTTCCCCTGTCTTGAAGTCAGAACGTGGGATATTGCTTAAGCACACAATCATACAATAGTTATCATCATTTCTTGAGAATAGATTCATTAAGTAAGGTAACAGCTGTAAGATAATCTGCTTTGACGTCACATTATCCTAGAATTTGTTAAGTAATTGCCCATACTGTCTTTTCATTTACTGATGTACATGGAAAATGGGGAATAATCAAATTAAATTTAAAATGATGTCTTTACTACATCTGTCCCAGTAATTTCAGGAAATTCAGGCAATCGTCAGATCAGATATTATCAGCAAATGAAACCAGACCCCCTTGTTCTGTTTATAGATGATATGTTTGGTACAGACCTGTTTCACTGGCATTTTATTTTCATGGTGCATTTTGATAATTACATTCGGCATGAGTGTGTGATAGCTCTAAAATCGCCCCTCTCCCTCCTATGGAAATTCTAATGCCAGTGCTCATCAATGTGAGATCTTCTTCAAACATATGACATGTCTTTTTTTCCAATATTCAATTAAAAAAGAAGTTACTCAATAACATATTCACATCAAAAGTAGATACTAGATAGCTTGTATACAATAAAGATAAAAAATACCATTAAAGTGATTGGTTAACATTGGTTTGACTTTTAAAAAATCTGAGCTAGAAGGTCACTCTTGTCACCTGTGTCTGTGATATGTTCCAAAAATGAAGCCCAGAAAAAATTGCGTTCGAAAATGATTACTTAGTGCTTCAAAAATTGAAATATAAAGTGACCGGAAACACCATCTTAATTTCATCCCATACACTTATGTCTACTATTTAGGTGTCTATAAGACGCCTATTTACAAAATCGGGGTTTGCCTTGTAGTTTTAGCTTTTCATTCTCAATAATGGTTGTTTTCAGGGTTTATTAGTTCAAATACATGCACTTGTACACATGTTTCATCTTGGTTTGAGAATTTTTTAAATCGGCTGCTCACAAAGTTAAATAATACCTTTAATATACCTATAACAGGCATACTGAAAGATCATACAGAGAAGAACACTTTATTGATTCATTGTAATGTTATCTATACTTTTTTTCATTTACTCTCTTTTCCTCTCTTGTGAATTGGGTGTTCATATTGCCTATCCGTTTTGTGTTTGTATCTGTGCATGTGTCCTATATTGATTTGTTTTTCGTTTTGTTTTATGCCTGTGGGCGGAGGGGAATCCTAGTATTGATTCTCCTCTTCTTTTACTTTCTACCAATTTATTCATTCAGCATCTTATATCAAAATTATTATTGTACAACCTTCTGCATACCATGAATAATTTTACATACATGTCTTTCTAAAATTTAATTTGATACCAATGGTTATTGTATATTTGGGGTATACACTGTCTAATGATGATCTGCCTTCATTACTTTGTTAACTCATAATGATACACTGTGCTTTGTGTTATATTGCTTTTATAATTTCAACTGAATGAATTTAATAGATATTAATGAAATAATTTTTATTCAGTTTCTCTTCAAGAGTTTAAAGCAGTCAGCTTCATATTCATGTCAACCACAAGACTAAGCACTAGCCAATTAAATCTGTTTTTTATAAATTTGTGATTTACCCTTTCTTGTTGTGACAGAAAAAAAGGGACCAAATTTTAAACCCAACGATGTGATCTCAAAGAAGTGTAATTGAGACACAACCTCATGATTGTGTCAATAGATCTGACTTCCATTTTGGCAAAACTTCAAAGTACCAGAACAAAAACAATCACATTAACCTGTTTCATCTTACATATTTGATCTACATCATAGATACCTTTTGAAGCAACTGTGTGATCTGTAAAGCTTTGTAGAAATGATATTGACTTCATTATCATTGTGTACTGACTGGGGCTGTTATCGTAGAGAAAATTCTCTGTCGATATCATGCTAAAAATATCTCGATAACTATCAACAAAAGAACATAATCAATAAGCATTTTTTAAGCAATATAGCGATGTCACATACTCGCGTTGGTCAAAATTTGTGCATTAGAGCAAAGCAGGCCTGGAGCAAAGAGCAAAATAATTTGAAAATAAAAGCAAAAATCTTTCTATCATTCTTTATTTATGGGGAAATTGATAACTGAAAGAAAAGACTAACACAATAAACTATGCACTTTAAAAAAAATGATATTGGATAAATAAATGATAATAATATAAATAATAATACATATGATTTATATAGCGTCTTTTCCATTTTTATTGAATGTCATATTGTACACTAAAATAAATTAGTTTATATAATTGAAGCTATTTCTAATTAACAGTAAACTTTTAAAAAGTGAATATTCTTGCTTCACAGAAGCATTTGTTCCATCATCATCACTATTCAAGGGCAACAAATAATGTCCCTTAATTGTGTCTCAATTATCTAAATCTGAAACACCTTCAAGTGTAATAGGTTCTTTCATCTAACAATTCACTACACAATGCTCTCACTTTGATCATAAAACATGCTCTTATGATAAAATCCCCCCCCCCCCACACACAAACACACTCAATCTATTTCAGTTATCAGATGCCTTCATGAATTAAATAAACAATATTGATTACCAGGCATCCTTAACTAAAATGAGATCATTTAATGTCATATCCAGGACAATTCTCGTAATAGATTACGTTAACTTCAACATTTGTTCAGGGGAAAATCTACGCAAAAATACAAACTATTTTTGGCACATTATTAGTTTGAGGCAGCATGCCCTTTAGTCAAAGAAAGTCATATTAACAAATAAAGAACATTGATTTCCTTCTCAATTGATTTCAGTTTTTAGATTAGTTCAAAAGCTGTAGGGTATGTTCTTCATGGAAACAATATCATTTCATCAATAGTTCCCAGGGTAAATTTATTGAGTCAAAATCTCAAAGATAATACAATAGATTAAAATCAATTTCTCATTGATTATGTTGCCAATTTGAAGACTCAGCATCAAATCTCTTTCAGGTGAAGGTAATGAAAAATAATTTCCGGGAAAAAAAAAGATTTGCTGTTCCACTTTCTTCCATTCCTTGACTTTCCTGAGGTATTCAAATGAATCAGTAAAATATAACAACCCATTCACACAAGGAGAATTCACCATTAAACATGGAGATCTATAACAGTGTCTCTTTTAGGTAGGAATGTGAGCAGTGTTTTTTATATATTATTAAAAACCTTTATTTTAAAAAAATATGAGAAAACAATTGCTGGTCAGAGAGAATTGTTTGCAAGACGATGGATTCTGTGTGGTATACATGGATTATAGGTGACACAACATTTGCTCTGGTCTAATATCTCAGAGGGTATAGGATTGAAATAGAGCTTTAGGTTCAGAATAATGTAAAGATTAGGGTTTATTCAGTTTTGGAGGTTATGTTTTACATTTGGCAAAACGTACAGTTTTTCCATCAGAAAAATAATCACCGAAGCAAATATCATGGAAATGGATTGATTGTAGACATAAAGACTGGATTAAAAAAAAATTATTGCTGTTAGGTATTACGCTCTTTTAAAGCATATTCTGCTCTACATAACTGCATCTATCTTGATACAAGAAAGGGTCTCAAAAAGGGTGGTGCCAAGCATCATCGCAAGGTTCTATGAGACAACAGCCAAGGTATCACAAATCGCTCATTTGTTATCATCTGGAAATTGATCATTCTCCATTTTCATCTTGTAGTTTTCTCTTCACGAAGAAATAAACAATATTCAAATAAAACTACAAGTCTCAAAATGTATTAAAAAGATGAATGAGGAAGATTTAAGGTCCATTTATTATTCAAATAAAATCTATATCAAAAGATTATTCAGATCCATGCCATTTTGACTAAAATATATTTCACTACATAAATTTCAGCTAAGTACATTATACTTGAGCAATTTTCCCATCATCATATTTTGACAAGCTCAACTTGATTAACCCCAGTAAAACATTTCCTCCGAAATCCTTAAATCACGTTCTCCATAATTACAATCAAAGCACTCCAAATTACAAAAAGGACCTGAAATCTCTTACTCTGTCTTCTGTATGTCTATTGATTTATTGCTTATCTTTCTTCTCCACTTAATACATTCATCTCCCCCTCTCTTCCAGGGTATATATTTGGAAAAAAATGCCTCTCGTAAGAGTCGGCTAGATTACATTTTGAGCAAGGTAAATTGGGTGAATCACAGTCCACCTCCTGCAGCAGTTGAGCCTAATAAACGCTTGATTACAGCTGTGCCTCGCAGCAGTACTCCAGACTTAATCGCATTTCAGCTGCAAGGAGGTGGATATTGTTCGACTTGAAGCAGGAGCTTCTCGGCCTGGTTGGTTCAACGTACCTTTAGCCAATAACACACAACAATATCATCCACTTCAGGATGTTTTTAATACAAGGATGGATATGGATATAATTTGTGCATGTATTAAAGAGACTGGCTTCTGGTTGATATAGCATGTATAACTAATAATTCAATGTGATCACTAACGGTATAGGATATCATAGAATGTTAGAGGACATCAACCAGTACAATTCCTGGAGCAGGGGTTCTAAATTTGCTATCATAAATCTTGAAAAATAAATTAATAAAAAATAATGAATTAAGCAATTAATGAATATATAAATACATTTATATCATGTATTTTAACACCTCTTCACAAGGCCTAGTAAGTGGCATTCACTACCCCTGATTGTATTGATGGTAGGGCCACTGGATTAAAAATTAGTTTAAACATAATAGAATGGGTTGAAAATCCAAACGCGTGGAGAAAATATAAATGGGTGAATATATTTGATAAGCATTCATCAATGAGGATATATTGATTAAGCCTCCTGCTCAGAGACATCTGAGAAATCTGCATCAATAAATGCATGCATGCAGAATTCTCAAATTAAAAGCATCTTATTGCAAAGAAAGGCTGACAATGTGAATACCTATACTTTTTGTCAGATGTTAAGGCACTATCATCTGCGCAGCCTATTTTCTATAACCTAAAGTATTAATGGTATTCCGTTTCCCAGAAGAACTGCGATTAAACATGCATTCAATGTAATCTACTACTATACTTCCTAAAAAGGTCGCAAAGAATGCGGGTGAAAACGTTTGTACCTATTTCCATGGAATCCAAGCATCATGGAATTCCCAGGTCCCCATCTCCCGCAATGCACACAGGAAAATGAGAATACTGAGTAATAATATTTCAATTAGTATGGAATACAATGCATTTTTATGATATATGATTAATATGAAAGGTTTACAAGGTGTCTATTTGGCCAACCCTACTGGGAAGAGCAAAGTGTGACACAGTGTGGTCACAGTGTGTTCACATAGTAGTCAATGTGAAAATATTATTCACACAGTTAAAATGCTTATATTAAACAGTGTGAAGATATTTTTACGCTTTGGACAACTCAACAGTGTGGGTGAACACAGTGTGTTCACATAGTAGTCTATGTGAAAATATTATTCACCCTGTTAAAATGCTCAAAATGAACAGTGTGAGGACATTTTTACACTTTGGGCACATTGATGGTGTGAGTGAACACAGTGTGTTCACATAGTAGTCTATGTGAAAATATTATTCACACTGTTAAAATGCTCAAAATGAACAGTGTGAGGATGTATTTACACTTTGGACACATTGATGGTGTGTGTCACAGTGGTTACAGTGTGTTCACATAGTAGTCTATGTGAAAATATTGGTCACACTGTTAAAATGCTCAAAATGAACAGTGTGAGGATGTATTTACACTTTAGACACATTGATGGTGTGTGTCACAGTGGTTACAGTGTGTTCACATAGTAGTCTATGTGAAAATATCATTCACACTGTTAAAATGCTCAAATTCAACAGTGTGAAGATATTTTTACACTTTGGACACCTTAATGGTATGTGTCACAGATGTTAGTGTGTGTTCACATAACAGTCTATGTGAAGATATTATTCACAATGTTAAAATGCTCAAAATGAACAGTGTGGGGATATTTTTCCACTTTGGACAACTCAACAGTGTGAGTGAACACAGTGTCTTCAAATAGTAGTCTATGTTTAAATATTATTCACAATGTTAAAATGCTCAAAATGAACAGTGTGGGGATATTTTTAACACTTTGGACACCTCGTCACTGTGAGTGTGCACAGTGTGTTCACATAGTAGTCAGGCGAAAATATCATTCACACTATCAAAATGGTCGAATTCAACAGTGAAGATATTTTCACACTGTGGACACCTCAACAGTATGACTGTTCAACATGTTCACATGATACACTATGTGAATATGTGATTCACACTGGCTGTTGCAATGCTCAAATTCAACACTGTGAAGGTGATTTCACATCATGTTCCACACTGTGGAACACTGTGTTCTTTCCAGTAGGGCAGTCTTACAAAGGTTTGATTGATACCATTAATCTCAACTATGGAAGGCCTTTGAGTAGACATCTATGCCTTTTCACATCAAGTCCTCTAAATAAATTTGTGCATTTTTATTGTTTTGGTCCATCAATATAATCCTTCCTGCTTACAAAGGATTCAACTTTACTTACTTTTAAACATATTACATTTTATTTATTGCCCAAAAGTGAATGTAAACATTAAAATTCTTTACATAAATGTATCCCTTAATACAATTGCGATGTCGAGGATACAAAATATGAAAATGTGGGGTTTTTTTATATTTTTTCAATTTTAGATGGAAATATTTTGATCGGCTGGTTTTCTAGATTTTTACAGACTTATTGGATAATTAAAAATCTATCATAAAACTATGAGTGATAACACCCATACAAGTATGTAAATAAGAAAACATGATGGTGAGGAGTACATAAGTTACAAATAACTGAAAAGTATTCAACTGCATATGGCCTGGGTACCTGAAAGTCTCACAATATCAATATAAAGATGAGAAAATACCACAGACAGATACATGTATGCATTGCCATGCCAACCTACGGTTAGTCACATGTCATTTCCATCTTTGCAACTAGAAACACAAATCTATAATGAAGTGGCCAAGATGAAGAACCTATCTATTTGATATACTCCCTATCCAAAGCTGTTCATACAGTTCATCCACAGATGGTCACTCGGATAGGAACCAACATACAAAAGTTTATTTTTTAAGAAAAGATCCAGACTGAAGCTAAAAGGGAAAGTTCACAAATAAGCTATGTATATAGTACAACAGTGCAAGTTTTGTGCTTGACTGATAACTTATCTTTTTACAAAAAACTCTCAGGTGTTGACAATAGGCCTTGTTGACATTCTTAATGGCCTGGGGCGGTATTCTGAACATTGTCTTTTCTTCGTATTTTATCTTATCTCAGAGATATGACAACATCGGTATTCTGGTGGATGTCATTGTCATAACTTTTGTCACAAAAATTGTCATAAAATTTGTCTCTTTTTAGCGCGCACCAAACGCGGCTTTAAATGCACGTAATCCTTTTATACAAGCAAAAGATATGACAAAAGTTATGACAGGGGGTAGCAGTCATAAATTTTGTCATATCTTTAGTACCAAATATCCCGATACCCTGCCGACTGAATGTCAAGCAAATAATTATATTATTTAGATTAGATTGTGGTATTAATTTCACTCTCCTTCCATGACAATTTTCAAAATTATTTTTTCATGCTACAATTAGTTAGGCCCTACATATTTATTCCTCCTTTTTTCTCTGTTTTCCTTACTTTCTACTTCTCCTCTAAAATCCTTCACAGCTCCTTGTCTCTCTTTGTAATTAAGCGCATCAATATACGCGTAGTTGCGCAATGCCAGAAACTGTTTTGGGGATACGCCCTACCTGCCACGGGGCTTTCCTATTGGCTAGAAGGGCTCCAACTGGGAACTAACAATGATTTTGATTGGTTCGCTTCCGAAAAGATGGGTGGGAACTTTGAGAGATATGACAGGGAAAAGACAATGTTCAGAATACCGATTTGTGACAATCATAGCGGTGTCATATCTCAGAGAGAAATGACAAAATTTATGACAAAAGTTATGAAAAAGTTCCAGAATACCACCCCAGGATTGCTTAATGACACATCCTGTCAGGAGGGTTGTGATGTAAAGGGGTTTTTCCATACAAAAGATTTTCCTCTTTTTTCAAATTAGAGGAAAATGGCAATGACAATTATTCAGAGCTTAAGTAGATAAAGACCTACAACTCCTCAAGTAAGTTTTTTTTGTAATTTCTCTGATCGCTCTTATTTGGCCTACATTGCTCTGTCAGGAAATGATAAATAATCTAACTCTGAATGCAGATAGAGTTGGTAAGCTCACCCAAAAAACATAAAATCAAAACATGGCAAAAAATCCATAGATTTTATCAATTCAAGCATGCAGGAAGAACTGCACAAATTCAAAAATCTAGAAGTGGTATGTCATCCTAATTGAATTGTTAGAAATAGGTATCACATCAAACACAAGAATGGGTTCTCAGGGCAATTAGACCCTGAAATTCTTCAAATAGAAAATGTAAATGAAAAGAGCCTCTGTCAAATAATTCCATCCATAGGTCATACTGCATTAAAATACCTGAGCATTGTAGGTGCTCTTCTAAACAGATTTACTCTTGGCAATCAATCAGTGATTTATAGTACAGTTTTAGAATTAATGTATACAATAAAGTAAACATTAAAAAGTGAATCATCTTAATCCACCTTAAAGATCAAATCTACCCCCCCCCCTGTGAAAAGTTCATTTGAAGATAAGAAACTAAAACAATCACAACAATGAAACTTTCATCAAAATTAGAAGTAAATAGTGAAAAGTACATTATTTTTTTCTCAAGAATTACATGGCACAGTCTACTCTACAGGCTAATATCTTGCATTTTGGTAAGAAATATAAACATGTCAACTTTATTGGATTTCATAATAAAAACTCAACTAAATTGAATCATTACAATGATGAAGCATCTTAAATGAACTGCAGAACATGGTGTCCCTTAACATCATCATGAATATAACCAATTAATTTTCTTTTATTCCTATGCAAAAAAAAGAGTGAGTGCGTGACATAATCGACTCCACAGTACCACAGTAGATACATTTCGAAA
This sequence comes from Lytechinus variegatus, assembly GCF_018143015.1. Lineage (NCBI taxonomy): Eukaryota > Metazoa > Echinodermata > Echinoidea > Temnopleuroida > Toxopneustidae > Lytechinus > Lytechinus variegatus. The sequence continues at coordinate 19,868,416 of NC_054749.1, forward strand.
ATCACCACAAAATGACTGAAAAATATATACACCATTGGTTAGTCATTCAGGTAGGTAGAAAGCGTGTTTTTAACATATTCCACTCAATTATGCATCCAAAAATCTAATTATACACCAATTTTCTCAACCTTTCAGGCATTATGGGGCTCATTCCAAATACTACAGAGAGACTGAAGGGTATCACCAATTATTTACCTGCAGGCTTTAACCTCATCCATACTAATAAAGGAAATTGATTTTTCTGGAACAGATGTTTCTACGAAAACTTTGCTCCCCGCAATGGATTTCTGTCAAACCTCCACCGATATTTGAATTTTCACGCTTTAAACCTTTTTTTTTTGCTTTGACCAAATTTTGTCAGGGTGAATATTCCCTTTAAAGGGTATGCCGGGCTGAAGATAATTATGTCTAAATAAATATAATAAAATCAGAAATAGGGTAAAACTCACCCAAGAAATTTAATTCAATATTTTAATTCAAGTATTCATTTTCAGATTCATTAAAAAGAACACAATGAGCACAAAATTATACATAGAAAAAAATTTGAAAAATTAATCACAATCAGACTACAAATAACAAAGTGATTTGAAGTGATTGAATTTTGGAGTTTACTGGTGAAATAATTATCAGCCAAATGAAGAGCTCTTGACCAATCAAAGAGCAACAAATTTTCATCAAGGATACAATATGCTTTCTCAGTTGTCTGCTCCTTCTGACAAATTCTGATTATTTACACAAGTGTATTAATAATAATAATAGCCAATTTTTATAAAGTGCTTTTCCAAGAATGGCTCAAAGCGCGGTACATCATATTATTACCCCGGTAATTGCATTCATTCCCGCATGAAAAGTGCACAATTTCCACTCCCTGAGGAGCATTCCTTGCATTCATCGCAGCCTCATAATGTATAATGTATAAACATACAATAGCTTTTGCATCCTACCGGGTACCCATTTAACACCTGGGTCGAGAGTGGCAAAGTCAGGATTAACGCCTTGCCAAAGGATGCTAGACCGCGGTGGGATTCGAACACACGACCCTCTGTTACAAGGCGAGAGTCTGTATCACTGTATCACTCTAATCAAAATGCTCTAATCAAAATGGTGTCTGAACAAACAAGAAAAAATACTTTCCTCTTATTCCCTTGCCACATAGAACTTGCCAGTATTTGTTCATATTTTGTATTTAGCATAAATAGATTCAACAATTTTCAATATATGAATAAATTGACATTTACACTATTCACAAAAAAACCCTGTTCCATCACAGAAAATATGGTTCGAAAAACTAAAAGATTGGACGAATACTTATAGTATTCCACATTAAATCAAGTATTCCATGCATAGGAATTTGAATAACAAGAGGACTTCCTAAAAGTTGATAAAATAAAATCGCTAATTTCAGGAATAGGGAGAGCAGGGCGACTCCGCTCCATTTTTCACGCTCTTCTAGAATCGTCATTTCTGTAGCAAGAATCTTGTGTTTTAGGATATCTAAAGGTCAAGGTAATATCTACCTAATATCTTATTTTCGCGAAGACATGCACATGGTTTTGACAAAAACGAGCCAAAAATAAAATTTTCTTTCTTACATAAAAATATTATAACTGCATTCATGAGTGTCTATAAAAAAAATACAAGAAATTTGAACAATTTATTTTGTACAAAATGGCCTCGAAATGGACAAGTCACCGTAATTTTCTAGAATTCTGAGCAGATGACCTCTTGCCAAGGTATGTTGCTACCTTGGGCAGGTTAACATTACACCATCAACAAAACCTACATCCAGTCACAGCAAAGTGGAAAATCAAGAGGTGGGCGGACTTGCCCCGGGGGCGGATTAGCCCCCCTCTCCCCTACAACTGATAAAATTACTGAAAGATGAAAAGACATGTGAGAAATGCATATTCATGAATAAGAGATAAATTTCACTTTCTCAACACGAATAACAAATTTCATATCCATGAATTAGCGACAAATTTGCAATATGGAAGAGCAAAAATCTTCAGCGGTTGCAAAGAGAAACTGATGGAAATGCTAGAAAGACAGGTACTAACAAATCACATTTATTTTGAAACTGGTTATGAGATGCAGAGCTAGTAGTTTAGGGGGTAACTTGATATATATATATATAAATTTTGATAGGTAGGCCTACATTCTACGTAAAAGGCTGTTATGGGGAATTCTATTACATGTAAAATGGGATACTGAGGGAAAAGGCAAAATTCATTTTCCAAAGACCAATAATGGATTCCCATATTCAGAAATGATCAGGCAAGCTTAATGGTCAAAAGATAAACTACCAATGTTATCAAACATGGATAACCTGAATGAGGAAAAAGACAAATGACAATCGGCAACTTCGTTGGAAAATGGTGTCAAATTAGAAAACATAATTGGGTACATGAGGAAGCTCCAGATCTGTCAATTCTGAGTGAGGATATTGACTTCATCTGTGTTCAAGCGACATTTAAAAACGGTTTCCAATAACATTGACTTCAAACCACAGAGGCATTCAATGGAATTTTCATTGGCTGTAGAATAAACATCCTCCCATAGAATGCTGTTTAGTACTGACCTTCAGTACTTTTAACAAACCACAGTTAATTAGTAAATTAAGAGAATTTTTATAGGAGGTTAATTAATTGAAGATTACATATTGAAAATTTTTTGTTGTTTATGATTTTGATCACTTGTTTAAGTTGTTATACAACTACTGTTAAATTCATATAAACAGTTCGAACGGCATTTTAACTGTGTACTTCCTGGATCAAACACTCACTAATCTGTTGTGTGATGAATGGTGGGTGGGCTTTAAAAGGAGGGAAGACAGTGCTATTGCATACTCTCCCGAAATGACCATGCTTAGGGCGTTTTGATTTATGATATTTGTTTGTTATTCTAGTTTAGGTATTTGATTGAACTCGTCCATTCTTGAATAGACCACAGACATATAGGTTCATCTGGAAGTGTGAGATGATGTGAATATTGTATGAGAGGAGGGAACAGCGAGCCACCATGCCTGCACGCTTCCACAGGAATAACAAACATCATCATAATAACACTCATTATGTTGCTCAAGAACGGCTTTGACAGTTGATATGGAAGTTTTTGTGATAGATCTGAAATTATTTGGAAGAATGAAATACATATATATACATATTTAAATACATACATATTTTCAAACAAACCTATTTTTTATATATGTTAAGTTTTCACTCATCATGATGACTGTTAAGAATTCATCTTCATTATAACAGAGGACCACACACCAACAGAAATTTATTTTATACATCTAAAAAATTCTACTAGTGTTATTACAATGCATGTTTGTTGTTAAATATATTATAGTAAAATGTCTATCAATGAATAAAAGCTAAATGGACAAACACTGATTTGTCTGTTAAAATGGGATTTTTATCTTCCTTAGATGTAGACGTAGTCCTTCAGACCAAACGCACATTGGATTTTCTTCACTTAATCTCATGGAATGTTCAGAAAACATCAAGCTAGCATTCAAAATGTCAAAACATGAAAGCAACTGATCTTTCATGTCGCACTGTGGTCCATAGGTAATACCTTAGACAATGACTGCAGGCAAATGTGATGTATATCATTTGAGTTTTTTATGATATATCTTCAGTATTATGTTGATACACTATCAATTTGGAGCTGGTGTGGAGATTAAGGTGTCAGGAAATGATCCTTCATATTTCTTTCCTCCTGAAAGATTACAACGATATTCAAATATTATTGAATTCCCTGGGTGATAATGGCAAGGAAAAGAAGACGAAAGAGGTGCTTTCAAGTTTTGTTGATCGATGCCCAATTTCAGAATATCATATGATGTTTTCATCAACAATCAATCTCATGTTCAATTAGGCATATTTTCATTGTTTGAGATGTTGAAAATACTGGGTATAACTGTTCCAGGCAATGTCCAAAATCCAAATTTGGACATTTAAATGAGAGTTTCAATTTAATTTACTGTCTGAACAACATCTCTAGATGTCTGATAAAACTATTTATATCTGTCACAATTTTCAAGTTTACTTTATATCACTTTTTATCATTTTATTTTGTTTCTTTGTTTTGTTTCCTGTTATTCTAATGCACTGCACTTCATTCTTCTATTCTATTTTGTTCATTTTTTTCATTATTCCTTTTTTCTCATTATTTCATTTTCATCTAATTGCACTTTGGGTTTTTGTTTTGTTTCATTTCATTTCTTTATATCATCTTCTTAGAACAAAAACATTTTTATTACAACTTTCCTGAGTTCTGTTTGAAATCATTGTTATTCCTTATATTCTTTTCAATGAAAATGACAAAATATTGATACCTGACAACATACAGATGATGAAAAAGATAAGGATTTGCCAGTGTGATGTAATGACAATCTTACACAAGTGGAGTGCCTCTGGCAGTCTCGCCTGCATTACGCAATGACTTTGAAAATGACTATGAAATAATTATTCACAGAAAACACTATTCATATATAATACACATTAATTGACCCTAAATGACATTTTACCATGACTTGTGCAAGATGATCAGTGATACTACACTTGATTACCCCAATGTTAACATTTCATGAACTATATCCATAAACTTTCAAAGTTATGATGGAAATTCAACAATAACCCCCAACATGGCCGATGTTCATTGGACTTAAAATGACTTTTGACCTTGGTCATGTGACCCAAAACTCGCACGAGATGTTCAGTGATACTTGATTACTCTTATATCCTCATTTTATGAACTAGATCCATAAACTTTCAAAGTTATGATGATAATTCAACAAATACCCCAAACATGGCCCAAGTTCATTGACCTAAAATGGCCTGTGATCTTGGTCATGTGACTTGAAAGTTGAAACTCGCACAGGATGTTCAGTGATATCTGCTTACTCCTATGTTCAAGTTTTATGAACTAGAGTTCATAAAACTCAAAGTTATGATGGTAATCCAACAAATACCTCAAGTTCCCAACATGGCCAAAGTTCATTGACGTTAAATGACCATTTACCTTGGTCATGTGACCTGAAACTCGCAAGGATGTTCAGTGATACTTGATTACTCTTATGTCCAAGTTTCATGAACTCGGTTCATATACTTTCTTAGTTATGATAAGATTTCAAAAACTTAACCTTTTTTTAAGGACTTCAATGTTGACGATGCCGTCTTAAAGCAGCTCCAGTCTCGCTCTGCACCTTGGACAAAGCTGAAATTCCTCTTCAACATTCTGATGCTGAGATGCACAACAACAGTAGTGTACACAGGGGGGATGTTACAGGTGTTCAAACACCCCCCCCAAAAAAAAAAAAAAGTTAAAGACCTTTTTTGGGGGGGGCTTGTCAATTTTTTTAGGGTACGAAACAATGTAAAATTTGCGGGGAAGACTTGTTTTGCTTGTCAATTATTTTTAAGGTATGAAACATTTCATTCAGCTTGAACCCCCCCCCCTTTCAAAAATCCTGCGTACTTTACTGCACTACAATCATGCCCATTGAATCTTTTCAGGTCAGTGCATTTGCTAATTATTGACATTTTAAGGTTACATTTGCCTTTTCTACACACCAACCCCCTCCTGAAAGTGGTGTCAAGTGAACTAACTTGCCTATTTGCCCCATCCCTTTCAAATATGACACTTCACGATGTGCTCAGATTCAAACTCTCAATCAGTAGAGTATGATTGGACCAATTGATTTATCAGCTGGTGTTTGTTGATAAAATATCTGGGTGTTGAATATCGCTCCCTGGGACCTTTAATACTTTAGCACACTGGACAGGGCAATTCTTTAAAGCATGGACGGCATCATTAAAATCAATGATTCATCAGGCACCTTAACAAGCAATTAATCCTCAGCTCAAAATCAAATATTTTATTCCTTTTGACGGTCATCTACTAAACACTTTTCCATCGCTACGTCAAATCGGGTAACTTCGGTCATCGCTGAGGAAGGCTCCAGTTAGCAGCCAAAAATTTCAAGGTAATCCTTCAGATTTTTTGTCTGCGTTGAAAGCAAAAGATTAGCCTTTCCTTACTTTTCTTATATGTTGTCCGACTACATCTCTCACTTGAATATGAAATTTCAGTCTTTGAGTTCCTTAAACCCCAAGTTTTTTATAAAGATGCGATAATGTGAAAACCGGTCACATTGGACTCTTATTGTAAGATCGTAGGTGATATCTACAGAAGCTTAAAAGTGCCATCTCCTTGACATGAAGGCACAAGTCTCATGCAAACATGAGAAGACAATTTGTGAATCTAAACAAACAACATATTTGCCATTTTTGTCAGCTCTGGAACATTGGACGAAACTGCTGTTCAAACTCATCGACCCTGGACAAAGACTTCATTGTGATTTGACTTGCCTTTTCAATGCATTTGCTGCATTGAAGGATTTATTTTGTGTTGAGGCGCAAAAACGCAATATTTGTTGACATTGTGAGATACGTTATGCTAGTGCTCATTGACAAGTTGACTTATGAAAAGGTACATGGATGATAATGGCAAGTTGAGTAATCTTAATCTATTAGTCTTATGTCATCGTTTCAGCTGTTGACTTGATGAGATACAATAACCCGATATATTTGCATTATGATTTGTGATTCAAGCTAAGGAAAATGTCCAAAAAATATATCTTGCAAAACAAAATTTCAGATTCAACACAAAATGTAAGAGATACATGGTAAATAAATGAAATGAAATAGACTTCATGCAGACAATTTCGTCCTGCTAATAAACTATATTAGAACTTGATAATGATTAGAGGGTGCCATAATAAATTACTTGATACTGAGAGCAGCAATCTGCTCTGTATACAAAAGAGGGCTAAGAGAATGCTGAATATTTGATGTGTCTTGCCGATCATATGGGACACCATATCATCCAACTCAGAGAGATGAGATGGTAAGATTTAATGATGACCTGGATCTATCCAACCAGAATACAAATGGCTTGGATGAAAAGCAAGCAGTATATACTCAGATTTACTTCCATACTGGTGGACATTTATGCATCAGAAGCATCCCATGGCAAGGGTACGATGATACACAGTAACACTAACAACCCAAATCTCAAATGTCGTGGAATAATTGTTTGTTGTTTTAAAAACATTGATAGGTTCTGTCCATTGGTTTGAGTTGTTAAAGAAAGGAATTTGAAATAATGTAGGCCTATATATTGCAATAAAGCAATGTTGTTGTTTTTTTAAGAAATTAAGTCAGCATAATGATAACATTTTGCAGTAAGCAACAAACTCTGCACTGAAATGAAAGCATGGGAATACCCACAAAAGTAGTCTGCCCTAATGTTATAGCAGATTTTTAATCATGTATTAATGTAAGATATTTGAACTTGAAGTGCAGCCTTTATGAAGTGGACCATCTTTCTTATGATATTCTCCCCTTAACAATGAAAATCATCAACATAAATTGCAATGAATTAGTCGCTCTGAGTTTCCATCTAAATTTAGAATCTCTTTAAGAAAAGATGAAGAAAGAATATCCATTGAGTATGGTGATACAGCAGCTTTGCTTTCACTCTCCCGAACATTTGCCCTTTTCGATTATTTCTGGGCATAGCTTGCAGCGAAAACCTAACCATGTGACGAAGGTGGTCTGAATTTGCAGCCTACACTACAGGCCATTACTTGTACTTGTAAACTGTAGTACCCTCTCGCTATTGTAGTTGTAGTAGACTTGTCTCATGTCTTGTTGATTAAAGTCTTAATCAGGGTCTGAACCTGCAGACTGACCCCCCCAGACAATACTCTAATGGGGCATTGCAAGAAACTTACAATCAATTGCAAGTCTATATTTCTTCCCGAAATCAAGCATGTGCCATGCAATTAATTATAAATTTGTGTTTGACTGCTAATCTGCTTCACGGTAAAAACTGTGGTATCAAAACTGACACCAATTGTTGTTAATAGAGGACCACACCCTGAGGTGTTAAAATTACGCCCTAAAGATTGAACATAACACCAAAGAGTGTAAATGTAACAACCAAAGGTGTTGTAATAACACCTATAGGTGTAAAACTAACACCACCAATTTAACACCGGTGTAAAATAACTGATGTGGTCCTCTATGTACACCGGTTAACACTACAGTTTTTGCTGTGTTCTTGAAACAAGGACTGTAATCTGATTTGCTGAAGTTAAAAGTGATCAATCAATTGTAAAATTGCAACAGAATATTTGCGATTGATTGCACAATATTTTCTTGCAACACCCCTTTAGACTATTTGAGAGTGTATGATGAAAACATGTCATGCTAATAGCATATTGTAGACATGCAACTCATATTTTGCAAAGTTACTCAATCACTTTAGATATTCATCTATGACAACATACAATTCAATTAGGGCCTAAAAAACCTTCCCTAAACAAAAAAACAAAAATAAAATTCAATAACAAAAACATAACCTAAAATGCTTTCAAAATCTCTCTCAACACCTATAATGCATTTTTTAAAACTTATAACATACTGTTATTACTGTAGCTACAAGAATTAAATGAGGAAAAAGGGTATATGAACATCATCTGGCAGTCTTCTGTTGTCATTAAGTCATAAGAAATGGATCCCTTACTTCAATTTGATGCATGAAGAGCTGTGGTGTTACCATGACAACCAGGTGGTGATTGTAAAAAGCAAGATTATTGTATTTAAGCCTTCATGAAATCGTGAAGGTCCATGTTTGAATACGACTTTTAATGCTCCCATTACGCATGCTTTATGACAATACCAGATATCTCACTTTTTTTCGGTGTAGCATTTGTAGGGATATCATCATGTGTACACGCCTACAGCTCTATGAGTGCTCTTCTTTCAGCTAACGCAACATATCATTTTGCTTTAAAAGTCATCTCTAGTACATGCAGGTCCATTGTTAACTCTAATGTTAAGACCAATCCAGACAAATAAGTGGGGGAGGGGGGTAATATTAATTAACTGGGCGTTGTGACGTGCGTCTGTAATCCAAGCTATGTGGGGAAGTTACAAATTGGGGTTCGAGGTTCGAGCCCTGGTCACGTCTTTCGGATGGTGACGTTAAAGGTTGGTCCCAGACATAAATAATCACATCTGATTGATACACGTCTGACAAAACTCAAATACACACACACACACATTAATTTTTGAAATAGTATGGATGCAACTTTGCAGTTTATTTACAAAAGTATGCTCATAAATCTACAGATTTAACATAACCATTACATACTGATACAGCCACCAACTAAATAATTACACTACAATGTGAGATAACGATGTTCTGGTTGAATTAATTATGCCTTTTAGGTAAAGGTCAGGATTAATAAAATGTGATTATTTTAATAGTTTAGATAATAAATGCATTTTAAGTGTTTTTCCAGAATCCATGGCTCTTCTATGCCTTCTAGAAGTTACCTCCACTCTGTTATTCTTGACTACACTCAGCGTGTGTTTACCATTACTCACTTCACTGGCAAGCCAGCAATGATAAAGCACCATGAAGAGGAAGTTGATAATTCTTTTAGAAGCTCTGTGTTATTGCTGGCGAGTGTCCATTATGATGGCAGGCGAGCAGCTTTTAAAGAGGAGATAAATATTTGATGGGTTGCACGGTCCCCAGTGCCTGTACTTATTCAGTAGGCCTAGGGTTCAACGATCAGCAGGGACCCCAAAACCACTGACCTGGACAATAGGCTTTATCCCCATCCCTTTTTACTAGCTCACACACTCACTCTTTATCTTCCTTATGCACACTCTCTCTCTCTCTCTCTCTCATTGGATGTGGCAATTAGTCATGTTTGAACGTATCTTACAGTAAAAACTTGCCACTTGAAACATATTTCCTCAATATTGATCAAGTAGTACACATTGAAAAGATAAATAATAATACCAACAACAACAGAATTATTACTAACATAATGATAGTAGCAACAATAATAATAACTAGATTCTAATTTGTCGTAATAACAAATTTGGTAGTCTGTTGTCATTATCATTGTGAAAAAATGTCCGCTGCCAGTGAAAAAACTAACGCCGCCGAATCATGGTGTATAGGCAGAGGCTGTGCTACAATCGTCCGAATCAGATGTATGACTGACCTTTCACATAACTGCATCAGACTCATCAAGGCAAAGACAAAAGCTGCAACCTCTTAGATTTGAGGCTACTTTGCCTCATGTTGCATTGTTTGTTTCATTTTTACATGATACCCAGTGTGTCCTTTAAAACTGATATATCCTTGGAGATTGTATCTATTCCTTTAGTGTGCATCTTTAAATTCTTTAAATAAAGTGATTTTCCAAAAAAGAACCACTTTAGTCCATCAGAGGGAAACTTGAGCAAAGATAATCTCATATTTTCATCAACAGAATCTAAATTTCAATCAGTCTGATTCAGAAAATGCAAAATACATTTTTAAAAGAGAAAAGAGGTGGCAAAGATAAAAAAAAATAGTAGAGACATCAAGTTGACACTATCTGGAGAGCAGACAGGGACTTTATTGACAAAAGGGAAAATCAAATAGAGAAGGAATGACAAAACAGGAAAGAAAGAGAAAGAAATAGGAGGAATGTGAGAAAGAATAACATGTGGATAGAAAAGTGACTCACTCGTCGCAGGAGGGCTGCAGGAATAGGAAAACTTACAAATAAGGAAACACAGAAGGACAGGGAGAGCAAAGAGAGGGAGACAAAGGAGGGGTGACAAAAGAAGGGGGCAAGGGGACCCAATGAGGATCAGTATACACCATGGGCGTGAAAACAGGAATAAAAGAGAAGGTTAAGATTCTAATCATGATAGCCTATGTAAACAGTCCTGGAAATAACAATGTAATTGAGTATTGTTGCTTGTAATAACCTCTCATTACCTGGATCAGCTTTAACTCTCAAATCCATCTCTCATCATTGAATAGACTGCAAAAACACAATTCCTAATCCAGGCTCCAATCCCTACATTTCTTAGTATTCTTGTAAGAATTTGGGGTAAACCAATTAACCTAAGTTAAAGGGGTTATCACAAAATGCTGTGAAAAAAAATGATATGGTGCATTTATAAAGGTTAGACCAATATCTCGATCTTATTGTCGTTGACAAATATACCAATAATATTGTGTTTGTAGTAGACATGATATTGCATGTCTGAATGCATCTGCAATCATGAAACAGAATGGCCTCTAATCACTTTTCATAAGTTTTCAGTTTCAAATAAATCCTCCGTCATCACTGTCTGTTTTGCATACCAAGTCGAGGTGTGAGGGCACTGCTCCAATCAGGACCAGGTGTAATCATGAAAAAATGAATGTGAACCCTAAACTGGTTTAAGAACTGAATTTCCTTACTTATAATAAAAATTTCACACAAATTTGGTGTTAGATTTAGAATGAACCAAAATATTCTGGGAATTTTGGGTTTCTCAATTTTGAAATCTAGCTGCTCTGCCAAAGCTGGACATTACTTCAGGTCTCTCAGATTTCACTCTGTATCAAACTTGAACATTATCCAATGTTGTGGCACTTGAATGTTAAAAGCATGATTGTTATTGATTAATAGGTCCTCCTGCAGCCAATTACACAGTTCATCTGTCGGTCTATGAGGCGAGCAGCCCCAGCAGTCCAAGCTATTGATTTTTGTGTATGCATGATATTGGAACCACACATCATAGAAGCCTTCAAGGGAAAGAACGAAGTCAATCACTAGGCCAATCAATGACAAAGGCTTGCCTCCGGTCGGGATTGTTCATCAAAGAAACCCTGTGATAAGACCTTTTTGCTGCTGAGAACAAAATCAATTCAGACATAAGCCTGACTTTAGAAATATTTTGTTGTACCTGGGTGTCGTGCAAAATGGCTGAGACCTTTAACACCAAACAGATGAGCCAACTACCTCCAGACATGCAAAATCAAAACACATATCGGCCCATTCTTATACCATAGAGCTTCTAACTGAAATAAGAAGTGCAACAGAAATGTCTTTCAGGCTGACCAAAAAACAATCAAACAAAAATTATTGAAGATAATTGAAATCAAAACCTGATGGACAGGCAGAAACTAGTTAATAATTTGATAAATAAATTTATATAATAGGGGTGGTGGACTCAACTACATTGCTGTATAAATTGCTACCCAAATTGGTGTTTTTTATGTTAAAGTTAGATGATTACATGCCAATAAATCCAAATCTCAAATATTAAGAAAGTGTTATATTTATCGAGCTCTATATAGCTCTATATATTAAGAATTTATCATGATATGCCTAAATTATTTGTTTTGGGTCATGATCCATAACTTATGGTGACAGCAGTGGGATCGATGGAGATATTACTATCCCTTTCTGTCATGTCTTTGTGTGACCTTCATTTGGAGTATATTTTCTAAGGATTTACTGTGATGTATAAAGAGTAAGGTTTAGGCCTGCACAAGTACAGGAAAATGGATATTGGGGATACCCTACATCCTAAAGGTAATGTCAAGACTTGATGTGGAAGAATGTGAGAGAAAATAGAAAGGAAAACTCAAGAGACTGTCACAGGAGAGATGCAAACAATCTTGATGTGAAATACAAAGACAATTTAAGATATTACATGGGATAAGGTAAGTATGAAAAGATCTGATTAAAAAAGAAACATGGAAAGGGCAATTATATTAGCTTGCATGTCAGACAGCCTTTCAACATTTAGAAATTCAATGCTCATGTGTACAGTGACCTTCCTCAGAACATCAATTATATACCATCCCCCATCCATGCAGGGCTCCAAAAATTTGAAGAGCAATTTTATGCTGTAAATTGTTAAACAATTTGGGTAAATATTTCAAGAGTGAGCTTACATTAGTTTCCAATAGCAAGGTTCACACAAGCAACCAGGGAGACTACTGAACTCTACTGCTGTACACAAATGTGACCTTATGTTTTCAAAAATACCCCTAAAACATAAGGTAATTGTAAACTCTGAATATCTTGCACATTATCAGGGAATTATACATTAAAGGTCAAGTCCACCTCAGAAAAATGTTCATTTAAATCAATAAAGAAAAATCAGACAAGCACAATGCTGAAAATTTCATCAAAATCGGATGTAAAATAAGAAAGTTATGACATTTCAAAGTTTCGCTTATTTTTAACAAAATAGTTATATGAATGAGCCAGTTACATCCAAATGAGTCGATGACGTCACTCACTATTTCTTTTGTTTTTTATTGTTTGAATTATACAATATTTCAATTTTTACGAATTTGATGATTAGGACCTCCTTGCCTGAAGCACAAAATGCTAAAATAATGGAATTCCACGTGTTCAGGGAGGAATGAAACTTCATTTCCCATGACAATGACGAGAAAATAAAAATATTTCATATTTCATATAATAAAATACAAAAGAAATAGTGAGTGAGTGATGTCATCATCTCTCTCATTTGGATGTAACTGGCTCGTTCATATAACTATTTTGTTGAAAATAAGCGAAACTTTAAAATGCCATACCTTTTTAATTTTACATCCGATTTTGATGAAATTTTCAGTGTTATGCTGTTGATTTTTTCTCTTTTTATTCAAATAAAGTTTTTGTTGGGGTAGACTTGTCCTTTAAAGACAGCAATAAATATTGAAAAAAGAATGTTTTCATTACATCAATTTTCAAAATATTCCTTTTTCCCCTTTTCTGGTGTTTTTGACAACCCAAACACCAGGAAAAGCTACCCTTTGTATGCATTTTATGGTCATGAAGGTGTAGGGTAACAATGATACTGTTCAGTCACCCTAGCATACATGTGAGAAACAAGTTGATGCCAATTTCTCATTTTTAGATCTTGCAATTTTAGATTATAAGATAAAATATCTTGCAATTCACAAATACTATGTTTGCAATAATATAGTCTTGGGGAAGGCAATAGTTCAAAATGACATTCATAGTTGATGCATGTGCTAGGTTCACACAATTTTACTCCACTGTGTTGTGTGATGTCAGGTTCAGGTTAATTATAAACCTTTTGAAATATGAAATATATTTTCTAGATGTTTGACTTCGGAGATCTTGTGAATTAAATACTCAACTGTTCTGTGTGAACATGTCTAAGAACGTGTTTTCCTTGAGAGTAATAGCCAACCAAGACCTTGACCTCACAATTCATCAAGATTTATGCTGTGTTCACATGCTGTCTAAGCAATGAAAATAAGTTGTTGAGATGCTTAATACAGTAGGCCTAAATCACATGAGAAGAAATAACACCTATTCTACAACTTTACAACTAAGAGCTTTAATAGCCATTCTTTAATCTCAATCTGACCTGGAGGAATCCAGCCGAAAACCTGACATTCCAACTCTGATTTTTCGGATGGGAGAAGGGGGCTCAAACGTGGCCCTTTGACTTTCAAAACCAGGATGCCTACATGTACACATACTCCTTGCATTATTAAAGAAAAGCAATCTAACTTCCAAATGCTGAGCTGGTGAACTTGAATAGGCCTACTATGTGTATGTCAATGTGAACAAATCCTAAGCTCCCAGATTCTAGGGATGAATACTGGGGATGACTGGTCTACACGCTGCCTGCACATTTCTCATTTTCCAGCACGCTTCCTCCTAGGTGCTAAGTTTGTAATATATCACACCTCTACCTCCTTGAATCACCACGACCCCTGCAACACAGAGCTTAGCAATCGATCGTAGAGACGATTTTTAGGAAAATCATCCACAATAACCAATGCAATCAGTTGCAGAAATTCACCCACAACTGATCACTAAACTTTGTGTTACCAGGCCATGATGTAGAATCTAATAGACAGATCCTGGCTTACTGATTTGTTTAGAATTCAATATCTTCTTTGCTGAGAAGCAGAAGGGGTTATGTTTCTAGTAATGAATAAAAAACTTATCGTCTTTCTACTTCTGAACTGATGATACAACTTCTCACATTGCAGTAGGAGTATTCTGTTCGAGGAAATTGAATTTCATTCATGAACCATCCTCTTCATCTTCCTTGCATTTTTTTCTCTTTCTTTTATATTTTTCTTGATTTTGTTTTTCTTTTGCTGTTGTAAGACCTTGGCTTCCAAGAAACAAAGTTATAATTGATTTATTATTAAGGGTTTATTTGATGACTAACACCGGAAGATGAGACCACGGGAATCATTTCAAACACCACTTTTCTTTAATTCCCCATTCTGAATCATCACCAGTGAGTGCAATATTAGTACACATTAATAGGTCTAACAATTACTAGGTGAAAAATAACATCACGGAAATGGGCAGTGGACATATACATGAAAGAAAATCATGGTCTTACTCATACACGTAGTGCATTAAGATTTGTAAAATAAATTATTTCAATTAAAAATAGTTTGTTCAGGTAAAAAAATAATTAAATTGTGCCAAAAAAAATTAACTAGCAGTATTTCTCAACTATGTAACAGCATTAAGTGTAAGTATGGTCAGTTTTTCTTTTTAATGTCTTGTTATCTACTCTTTTTTTAAACCTGTCTTTTCATTATCTTTTGCCTGCTCAAGCAACTGCAGTACCAATGAGAAATAAGGATATTTTACTCCATGATAAAAATGGGGCCTTTGGAAGGCTAGTGATAGGTAATCTTAATTTTTAAGACAGATTTATTCAAGGATTTTATTCATCATTATTTTCATTTTATATAGAAATAGCATACCATTATATATCTGTAAGGAAATAATGGGAATGAAAATATCATTATTAATATTATTATTATCTTTTTGTTTGCCGTCACCTTTGCTTGAGAGGTGAAAGCGAACTGAATCGCTATGACCTACAGGTCTCTCCTCAAGATACATGTATACCAGATAGTACAGGAGCACCACTACACCAGGGTCTCCCCCTACTCTATTATGAATCCTGAAGTGGGTTCTTAAAGGGATGGTCCAGGCTGAAAATATTTGTATCTAAATAAATAGAATAAAATTCATAGAGCAAAATGCTGAAAATTTGATCAAAATCGGGTAACAAATAACAAAGTTATTGAGCAATATTTTGTGAAAACAGTTTTATGCATGTCATGAATATTCATTAGGTGGGCTGTTGATGTCACATCCCCACATTCCTTTTCTTATTTTATTACATGAAATCATAATTGTTTCGTTTTTTCATACATGTGTAAATGATGTGTCTCCATTATGATGAAATAAATTGCAGCAATAAATAACTAATGCACTTAATCAGTTGTCAATCAACTGGTTTTCGTTCTTGTTAAAAAAAAACTAATAATTAACCTAATATCATATAATAAAATACAAAAGAACAAGTGGGGATATGACATCATCAGTCCACTTAATGAATATTCATGAAGACATGCCTAGAACTTTTTCACCGGAATAATGCAAATATTTAAAACTCAATAACTTTGTTATTTGTTACCCGATTTTGATCAAATTTTCAGCATTTTGCTCTGTGAATTTTACTCTATTTATTTAGCTATAAATATTCTCAGCTCAGACCATCCCTTTAACATGCAAAGGTGGTGAATATGCTAAAAATTAAAGAAAACTAGATAACTTACATCTGCAATGCCTTCTGGGAGTGGATCAAGAAGGTGATCTGATTCTGTTTTGGTACAAATAACAGCATCGGAGACCACAAGGCTCTGATTATCATTGCCTTCTTTTGCTGCAGATGACTGGAATTAGAAAAAAAATACAATGATGAAACAAATATTGAAAACAATGCTGCAACACTGTAAAAGAAGCTCAAATGTTGTCAATCTCAACTCATACTACTGAAGGCTAAGGGCTACAAAGTATACTAAAATAATGAAAAAATGAAAAAATTATTTTTGATGCTGAAACATCACAGGTTTTCGCAAACAAAATTTAAGAGATACTGGTATGGAAGATTTCAACTAAATAGTTCTGACAATTTACAGCAATAAAGAACTCTAACAGGTCCATATACAGGCATCTTTTACTCTTTAATACAGCAAAAGATCCACTACTGTTTAAAATCCAATTAAACTAACTTTTTCAGATTCTCTTCTACTTGAGCTCTTTGAAAAATCTTCACAAATCACAATTGAAATGATAATTAGATTAAATCAACTTTGATTTCATTTCACAAGTAAATAATTGATATCGTATGGGTACAAGAACTGAAGCAGTAATTATTGGCAACATATTTGTTTTAATCTTTTGCAGCTTATAATAATAATATATCAAAATTAAACTGGTAAAGAGTTAAGATTTTGCACTTACATATTGATATAATGGGATAATTCAGATAAAATAGTGTGTCAATATGAACAAGGAAAGGGAAAAGCCTGAAAATTATTATTATCATATCACAATTCACATGGCTACGATTGATAAGGACCAAAGTAATGTTTTTTAGTCATAACGCCAATCACAGTTTATTGATATTCATGATATCCTAAAATGGATCGAAGCCTAAAATTATTTGGTCATGCACCTCTGGAGCCATATATTACTCATCAATTGGTGATTTCTCACCAGCTCGTTAACAAACGAACTTATTCAGGCCCTTACTACCTCATTACTTCTGTTCTCAACCAAACAAATTTCCTGTTGTTTCAAGCCAACAAGACTCTTCCATTCCTTAAAGCAGGATGAATATTCTGCTTGCATCACATTAAACCAAAAGTTCTTGCAATTTGCTCTCCCACAATAAAAATCCCTGTAACTTAAGAGAAACATCTGCAATTTGATAATACTTTTGAAAATTTGTGCACTTACTAAATCGCTGATATTTTGTTTTTCAATGCTATGAGAATTTTTCTTGAAACAACACTAGCAAAATACAAGGTAATGATGTTGGCTCACCTTCAGGCAAATACCAGGTTATAAATTTTATAATTGGATTGGTGTGAAAGCATCTTTGAAGCCCAATTTTAGTTTTGGTACACCCCCCCCCAAATACAAAAGAAAAGTGAATGTTGCAATTCAACTTCTATTATTATAGATTTCATTAATGTGATGCCCTAAACAGTTGAGATGTGAAGAATATGAAATGAAAAATTTATTTTATTTTATATATTTTGTAATTTTGATTTTCAGAATTCAAAAAATATTTGATGCTACTATGCTTCTATAGGATTGGCATGGTGGATGCCATTTGACTATTTAATTCACATCACTATCCCTTTTCCAAAGCTTTATCAAGGCTCAGTTTCAAATGATTTCAAACTGATCTAATCATAAAAATATGGCGTAATTTCCTTCAGCAAGAAATTTATCCACATTGTGCTGCACTCAACACAGGTGAGGTGAATGGGTACCCAGCAGGATTTATTCCTTGAATGCATGAGCGCTGAAAGGCAGCTCAAGCTAAAGCCGGGGTATTAATAATAATAACAATAACATCGCGCCTCAGAATAGAATATTTCTAGATAGATGGCGCTTAATAAATGCCTATTATGATCATTACTATCATTAAGGCTTACCTCTGTTGTTTCTTCTGGGATGGTATCCAGGAGCTGATCAGACTCTGTTTTCTGACAAACCATGGTTTCTATCGTC
This sequence comes from Lytechinus variegatus, assembly GCF_018143015.1. Lineage (NCBI taxonomy): Eukaryota > Metazoa > Echinodermata > Echinoidea > Temnopleuroida > Toxopneustidae > Lytechinus > Lytechinus variegatus. The sequence goes on from NC_054749.1 coordinate 19,886,894, forward strand.
TCTGTTCGTATCGCATCAGGGGGAGTACAATGAGACTGATCACAGATATGGCGTATAGGTGAGGATGGCTTATTCGGTGCTGGAATGATTAAACGATAAAAGGCATTACGTGACGGCTACATTGAACAACATATCAGCTAGCATCTTCAGTTCACAGTTCTTTACCCAGAATGCAACATGTTTGTATATTTTGTAATCTCTTTCACTCCAAACCTACATCTATTTCTGAGAATATTTATTCTCTGTTCACATCACACTGTCTGAAAACCAGCATATTTTCCAAACATGCTCATTGCTGCCCCTTAATCATCCTCAGGAAAGTTGGTAGCAAAACCCAAAAAAATTAGAATATAATTTACATCCTATCAGTCTCAAGGAATTCAAACCAAGGTATGAATTGGTACCAGCAGAAAGGAATCTCTTGATTTCTCTATATAATAAGTAGCCTTGTCAATGTTACAGTGTTGTAAGTAAACTAAATGAAATGCAATTGTTGAATATATGATGCATTACATTATGATATCAAATCTCTTTGTGCATCATATTCAGAAGTGCTTGATTTTCTTATCACTCAATATCAAATGTTGCTCCAACAACCTTTATACAGCTATTTCTTAGTATCTATTTATTTTATATGGGCCAAGAGCAGCACAACTGTTCCCTGACATTGTAACTCATAGGCAAGTCAGAATCACTTAACCAAATACTTCATTTGTAAAATTTAATAAATGATGCACATTTTGATTCATCCAGTAAAATACTCAAATACAATATAAAGGTCTAATTCATTAATTTAATCTAGTCCACAGGGTTTACTCTCCATGCAAAAAAAAGACTGTTGACCTTAAGCAACATATAAACAGAAAATAACAAATCCAAAACAATAACAATATTTACAACTTATCAAACAACCATCAGAAGAAATAAAAGAATACTGGGGTACCTTTTGTTATTTTAATGCAAGGGCTTCTTGGATGGTTTTGTTCCAGAGTGACGCTGCAGCTGGCCATCTTATCAATTAACTTCATACCAACTTGCAGCCAGATGCTGACATTGTCATGGATGAGGTAAGTCTCCGCTCAAAATGTGATCTGAAAAAAAAAAAAAGAAATTCACGAAACCTTACCCCAATAATCAAACTTAATCTTACAACTTCATCTTCTTTTTGGAGCATTGTGGCCCAGTGGATTAGTCTTCTGACTTTGAAACAGAGGGTCGTGGGTTCGAATCCCAGCCATGGCGTAATTTCCTTCAGCAAGGAATTCATCCACCTTGTGCTGCACTCAACCCAGGTGAGGTGAATGGGTACCTGGCAGGAATTTATTCCTTGAAATGCCACCGCGCTGTATAAGGCTGCAGGGCTAAAGCCAGGACAATATCCAAGTCCTTTTGAAGCGCATAGGGACGTCATGACAAAATGTGATATGCGCTATACAAGACTACGTTATTATTATTATCATTATTCTCATGCCTTACAAGTTATTTTTTTATCTCGTTCATATTCCATATCCTTCTTTCTATTTTCTTCCCTATACATGTACTTTCTGCCTTCTTTTCCCCTCTCCAAAGTCAGTACAACAGAAATGTTTTGATTATGAATGTGTTTGAATTTTATTTTTTCTTACATTTTTTCATAAAATATGAAGCTTAAGAAACCATACCCCATCCTCTCTCCTTTAATATCTGCGCGAAAGAATACATCTATGTGTATCTATCCAACTATGGGCTTCATGTATATATATCTGTCTATATCATCTATTTACCTCATTATATTTCTGTCTTTAATAGAACTTTATGTCTATAAGATCAGGGCAGAAATTTTTCGCTGGGAGACAGCACAAATAAACTTTTTCAAAAAAAAATTGAAATCAAGGGAGCAAAAGAAATAGTAGGATTTGGTGCATACTTTTGGTGAAATTTGTAAAAAAAAATCAGTAAAAAAATGTAAATTTTCAAAGTGTGGGGAGCGACTGCATGAGATTGTCTCAGATAAATAATACTCCAGTGTCATGGCTCATGAAACAATATCAGACTACACAGACTTTTTTTCAAAGGATAAAGCTCTGGCATTCAAAATGTGCACATTGCATGAATACAAATTCAGAATTCTCTCTTTAAAGTTTAAAGAGATGTATATAATGAAATATAAGGCTTGTGTGAGCTGTATCCACAAGCAGTATTCCATCCATATTTGGGTTCACCCTGTTTTGCCACTTGCAATCATTGAACTCATTGGCATTTCTTGGAAGATTGTTTCTCCATTTATAACTTAAAAGCAATTTTAATGTTGATCTTTTATTTTTTTGAATTATGAAAGTATTTTTTAAATTTTTTTTTTAGAAAGTGTCTAGCCCCTTTGCAGAAAGAGGTTTGAATGAAACTGAATTTAATTGAATAAAAATACCGGCAACATGCTCAAGGCTCTCTGTCTCTTTGTCTCTCTTCTCTTTTCCTCTTCTCTTCTCTTCTCTTCTCTTCTCCTATCTTCTCTCCTTTTTTTAAGTGAACAAAAGAAATACAATGATTCATTTGCCCTTCATTGCTTACTGACATACAAAGAAAACAATCAACATTAACTGTATATATTTCCTGCAATGTTTATATATTCTGTTTCTCTCTCTCCCTCAAATCTTCTGAAATATGACTCCCAGTTGAACCATGGCAACATGATCCAGTGAAGAAGCTGATGATGGATCTGTTTATCCACTGTTTGCATAATATAATTGCCAATAAATCACTTTCCATTGCAAGGAGTATGTGTTCAACCTTCTTTGAGCAAGGCATACATCACAGGGGAGCAGTTCATGAAACACAAAAGTCAGCCATCTGTTATAAGCTACTGAAATCTCTGCATCGGACTGGTGCAGAACAAATTAAGTCTGTGAAACATGACTGGATGAGATGCTCCATGAAACACTCCAACAATGTAATGTGCTAATTTAGCACTTACAGTGCTTGTATAGTGACTACACTACGAGTGTAAACTAGAAAATCAGCACTCGTAGTGCAGTCACTACACAAGCACTGTAAGTGCTAAGTTAGCACATCATTTTTTACAGTGCATGTTCTCTCCAAGCGGTAAATTGCCAATTTGTCCACTGCCAACTTGTCCACTCACCACATGGTCTACCTTCATTTAGTCTAATGCTATTCCATCCATCAACATTTCATGTAACAACCAATTGGTCCAATAACCATTTGGTCCAATCATCACTTTGTCTAATCATCATTTGTCTATGACCATTTCGTCTCAAAACCAGTTGGTCTAATACCCCTTTTCTTTTAATTCATTTCACACAATTAACACTTTAGTTTCATTAGACCAAAAGGTATATGGACTAAATGGCTATTGGACCGGGTATTGGACCAACTGGTTATTAGACAAAATGGCATTAGACTAAATGAAAGTAGACCATGTGGTGAGTAGACGAACTGATGATAGATCAAACGGCTGGATCAAATGATAGTAGACAAGTTGGCATTTGGACGAATAGGCATAAGACGAATTGGAAATAAATACTCCAAGCTTCTATACACCATGAGCAATATAGAAGTGTTCCAACTAATTAACATTTTTTCAGCATTTATAAAACAGATCAGATAATCTTCAATTCCAATCTTCAAATACAGACATTCATGAGGGAAACATTGGTTCAGAAATGTATGAAATATTAGAATTCATTCAAAAAAGCACCAAAAAAAATTAAAAAATCAGGAATGAATGGCAATGAGAGTGTGACAATATTTTTTTCACTTTTGTTACTGAATGTTTAACCCTAGCCTTCTGGAACTTGGTGATCCCTGCAAAAAGTTCATGGGAAATAGAGAATTCAGAAGTGATTTAATGTGAAGAGGTTAAAGATCTTTATCTTTATTGGAATAATGTACAAATATACCAAACATAGAATGTACAAAGTCATAAATTCTGCCCATGTGTATTCATTGAGGTACTAAGTCAAGTAGATCATTATAATATAAGCAAAAATTTTCAAACATGTTACTTCAAGCTGTGATTCATATAAATTATTGAATAGCCTTTGTTATATATATTTTTGCTACCTCAGTCAAGGAGTTATTCAACCATTAATATACCGTATCAAATATATGCCCACATAATGAGAAGGGGGCAATCAAAATAACATTAGTATCAAGACACATACCATTATTCTACGACCAAATTATTTTGCTCTTCTGATATCTAGTTGGAATCTGAACATCACCAAATTTGTGAATTATTGATTTCATGATTTTATCAGCAGGTCTCTGTTTCAGCTCTGAACTTCCTTTGCCATCTGAATTTTCAAAAACATTAAATATTGAGAAAGCTTAGTAGGCCTAGGCTGTAGACGGTGTTATCTATATTTTCTTTTTAAAAAAATAGTCTCCATTATGAGAACATACTGCAACAAGTAGCATATATAGGCTATACAATCAATCAATTTGCACATGTATCAATGTTAATATTAAACCATGTTGACCAATAAAGTGAAATATAGGACAATGGGTTATCTATTGACCGAGTGTTTCTCAATGTAACAGGATATTCGTAGACTCTACAATCAAAGATATGACAATCAATTACAAAATGAATTGTTAAAATGAAGTATATATTTTTCATAATTATATGACAGATAAAAAGATTTCAAAATTGATTGATTGTAGATGCAGTATTGCAAATTTATAAAAACTTATATTTTTGTTGGTTTACTAATAAAAAATAGATTGTACAATCAATTAAATCTTATTTTTCAGACCAAGAACAGATAATTAATATGAAACCCTAACTGAACTAAATCTTCTCAAATCATTTTGGTATCAAGTCATGAGAAAGAAACAGTTGGTCAATTTATGCAGCCTGATCACACAATGAGATCTGAAATCAATAATTATTTTGGGTATATTATATAGGCCGTCTACTATATGCATGCACACCCTCAATGTGTTTCTTACTTTCTGGGATTTTTTTAGAACTGTTGACTGTTCAATGTTCTCATAATCCACAAAACAATGCATCAATAAGCCAGCAAAACAAACCAAACAGCTTTCATCTAACAGAATAAGAGGAAATGAAGAATGAAATGAAAATAAAATTGATAACTCCTTGAAGGTTTATAATCTTGTCCATAAACTTTCTCAGTAATATTTTGCACTATGCACTACAGCGCTATTTATGCCTAGATATTCCCACATCAGCAGATTGTTCAAGTACAGACACACACATGGCAGTAGCAGCATCACAGTAGCTAAAAAGGGAGAATGGGTAAAGAGAAATCATGCATATTGCATAAATCCATCAAATAGCAATCGAGAATCCCTCACCCCAAGTGGCCCGAGCTCCTGCCAGCCAAATCGACCCATGCACCGCGATGGTCCCCACGGGGGACTTTCCCGGGCGTTAAGTCTACCAAGCCAGGTACGTGCTCACCTGATTCTCTCCTTCCTCCAGGTTTATTCCACTGGATACACGATCTCGTACAAAACACACGGATGCAGACGACTCATGCTCAAATATTGGTCCACGCAGATGTTTTATCGATTAGTAACTTATAAAAAGACTACCATGTAATATCAAAACCATCTGCGAATAAACAAAAGTACAAGTCCAAACTGAGTAACACGAAATCACATGTTATTGAGTATGCAGGCGTAGAGCAAAAATTAAGCGTTACGATAGTTTTCGGCAACTTGCGGGTCAACTTGAACCGAAAATAGGCACCTGATCATCATTCCTCCATCGAACACCAAACGCCTATTCTGCCACTCGCATCATCACCGTTACTAGCGATGAAATGGACTCGTCCAGCTTGTTTCGAAGTGATTTCGAATGCGACACTTCGAATATGTTTCAATAGGTGGTTTCAGACCGCCTCGAAGTTCGCCAGTTCCAGGTATTCTCTGATCGGGAAATTTACCCCGATCAGAAAATACCAGGTATTTTGGTAATGTGAAAGCAAACTACGCGTAATCTCCCCGAAAGAAAATACCCGCTAAATAGTAGGTACTTGGCGAAATTACGAGAACTTTCGTGGGGATTTTTCCAAGGTCGCAGGTATTTTGGCGATGTGAAAGCAAATTACGGGAACTTTTATCCCAGCGTGTCGTTGGGCGCGGCGGCGTGGGTGGCTGCTGGGCTAGAGATTTTGAATCTCCCGCCTTGCCTGCTTATCAGACCACACTGCGCATGCTCGTAACTTCGGGAACTTATCCCGAAGGATGTGTTTCGGGGCGGTGTGAATGCAGGAATAATTAACGGGTATTTTTTAGCCTTAAAAAGTTCTCGTAATTTAACGGGGATTCTTGTGATCGAGGCGGTTTGAAACCGCCTATATTTGTTTCGTGTTGCGTATCTCAACCTTCGCATTTGGGGGTAAACTATTACTTTCATTATACTTATGAACTCTGTCCCTTAGATTATGCGAAGCAGTGTCGTTCAAACCCATTTTGAAGCAATTGGGACTTCATTTTATGCCTATATTTAGTTTTATGTAAATATTTTTCAAGAGGGAGATTAAAAAAATATCGGGAAAAATATGTTATTCAAGAAAGAACTTCAGACATATTATTCTGCATCTCTTGCCCCTTTCATTAAACAAATTTCAAATACTTAAAGGCAGAATAGGCGCTTTAATGCTTGATACTAACATACACACTAATAACCATTCGAGGAAATTAGTGGAAATCAGCTGGCCCACAAAAAATCAGAATCATCAAGCAGCAAACAAACAAAACGAAAGAGTCACGGGCTTGTCCAGAGGTTTAGTTTGACTTTGAAATATCAAATCAAGTTTATTTCTTTTATCTATAAAATCCTACATGATAAACATAAGTGATTGGAACTGATGTAAGATTGGATATAAAAAGGCAGCCTTTTTATTTTTATTTCTATTAGTTCCTCTCTCTCTTTTTGTGTGTTCAATGATACAATATTTTGTAAATGTTTTGATTGCTTGTGATTGTCTGTGATTTGTTTTGATTTGTTCAATAAAAACATATAAAGAAGTAATATTCTGAGTACAGAAATTAAAAATATAGGCCTTTATATATATGTCTAATCCTCCCAAACAGGAAGTTTATTATGACATATGCATATAACGCTGAAAGGATCATCAAAATATTATGAAAAAAGAAAGTTATGATGATATTTGGTACTTTGCAAATGGGATAGTTGCTGGTGTCACACATTATAATATAGGCCTATATATATTTCAATTTCAGCAGATCTGACTAACAAGTCTATTCATCATATCACAATAGGGTACCACAATGACAATTAGAGGGACCGCATATTGCGCAACCTTGAAAGGTGCAACTTTGATCCCACTTTGGGGTGTTATTGTAAGATGTCAAACAACCAAAATGACCATTTTGTTTCCATGCATGGTTTGGTTTGAGCGAGGAACAGGAGATGGTAGAGACGGAGAGATGTAGATAGATAGATAAATAGATAGATAGATAGATAGATATCCCTTCATGAATTTAAGCGTAATGAAGCGTAACTTGAAAAACGTCATATATTTTTTTATTCTATATCCGATATTGATGAAATTTTTTGTGTTATGCTTGTCGGATCCCCCCCCCCCCCTTCATTAAAATCGACTTCTTGTTTCGCGTATATCGAATTGATGATGGCGCTGTTTTATTCGTTGTTCAAAACAAACATATGCCAATCCATTATACACCCTGGTTTTGATGGGGGTCATTCCTATGGCTTTTCATTAGGACATCATGATCCGATTCTGCTTGGGGAGGTTTCGCCAGAGCTCTGTGGCCATGAAAATAATGTAAAATGATGTCACCCCCTTGACCTGTTTTTTTTCCATTTCAATTCGTTTATTCTTTTCCACTAAAATATTCAAACTGTGTACATTCGTTCTATAAACAGCTGAAATATACATGTATGTAAAATAAAAATAAATCAAATGCATAAAAATAGCAAATTACGATTATAAGTAAAAATGAAAAATAAATGGAAAAAGAAATACATGTAGAAAGCTTCTTTTTTAAAAAAAAAAGGCTTGTAAATGATAGGAGTCCAACAGTTGACGCGTAATCTGAAACCGGCCAATCCATATTTTTATCCTAGGACAATTACGCTCAATCCCCGGGCAATCTTTTTGGTTGTGAACCTGACTCAAAGACGATAAATAATTGCGCACACCACATGCATGCAGGTTATTGAATTAAAGGTTACAGGTTAATCACTTATTGCAACCTAATCATTGATAAAAAAAAATGCCTATCATTATAGGCGTATATGTAATAAAAATAAATATGCAACATGTACACTCAGCAAAAAAAGTTCTTGGACACTTATAAATGTTAAAATATTCCATATAGATATTTGATTAAAGGCAAATTATTGTATGTCAACATGACCAGACAATATTCCTCTTCCAATATGACATGAAATTTTCGTGTGAGCAGTCATGCATGGGTGGTTAAATGCTTTAAACAATAGCAATGTCAGTAAAAGAAAATTGCAAGAAATGGATCAGTCAGTGCATGGCTGGTTACAGGTAAAACAATAGCAATGCCGGTAGCAATGTCAGTAAAAGAAAATTGAAAGAAAACGATCAGCCATTCTTTCAGTTGTGAAAGTTTATGTGGCATAAATATCCATCAAACTATAAAAGCAAAGCTATAAAGTCAAATACCACTCTAAAAGAGAAGGTTATCCACCTTGGATGGATCACTATTCCACTGGAATTTTAAATCAAAGTTTATCGATGAAACAAAATGTCAAATTCCAGTATCTTGGCACAAGCAAAAGAAAATTCAATATCTCGTTTATCCACCCTGGCTCTGAATGTGTGCAGCTGCACATCGATGTCGCATGCTTGTCACAAGTTGGCGAATTTGCTCTGGGGTGATGTCCCATTCTTCCCGGAGATAATCTTGGAGAGTGTCTCCTGGTTGAATTCTTTCATTGACCGATTTTCCTAGCTGATCCGATTAGTTTCTTCTCATGGATGACAATGCGCATCCCCAATCGAGCGAACATTGTCCAAGATTTCTGGATGACCACAATGTTCAGCTCTTGGATCCATGGCCCGCTTGTTCACCAGACATGAACCGGGGGGGGGGGGGGCCACTTCCATTCACGAGTGGATACCATGCGCGACCATGGGGTCTCGAAAAGCACCCTAAACACGTAATTCCATATTCTGAAAATGCACCCCTTAACAAGTATTGGCGTGTGAAACCCTACCCTTAACAAGTATTGGAAACAAAACGATACTCTTGGCAAATATTCCCTGAAATGAACCCCTAAACAAGTACAGGAATGTTTTATTGTAACGGGTCCTTCGGTCGTCGGCTTTAGCTTATTTGATTTAGTACGACCCCACCTTCTACACCTCGCGCAAATCGGACTCTAAACACAAAGTGTTGGGGAAAAAAGGACATCCTTTATAAGACATTTTAATTTTGTCTCATCATCCCCGCAAATTCGACCCTAAACACGTAATTTTCCTAGTGAAATAGATACCCTTTTTTCATTATTTTTGCGTTTTTGACACCCTTATCACGTTACATACGTAACGTGCCCTGTCGTGAAAAAGACATCCTTTTTACGTGTTTTTTTTGGTCGCGCATGGTATCCACACGTCAATGTAAGTGGCCCCCCCCCCCCCCCCCCCCCGGGACCCGATTGAACATTAATTTTGTGGGATCAGCTAGGAAAATTGATCAATCAAAGAATTCAACCAGGAGACACTCTTAGAGATGTCCGGCGTTATCTCCGGGAAGAATTGGACAACATCACCCCCGAGCATATTCGCCGACTTGTGACAAGCATGTGACATCGATGTGCTGCACTCATTCAGAGCCAGGGCGGACAAACGAGATATTGAATTTTCTTTTGCTTATGCCAAGATACTGAAATTTGACATTTTTTCATCGACTAACTTCATTCCAGTGGAATAGTGATGCATCCAAGGTGGATAACTTTCTCTTCACTTTTATAGTGGTATTTGACTTTAACTTTGCTTTCATCGTTAAATGGATATTGATGCCACATAAACTTTCACAACTGAAAGAATGGCTGATCGTTTTCTGGCCAAGTTTCATTTACTGACATTGCTATTGTTTAATGCCTGTAACCAGCCATGCACTGACTGGTCCATTTCTTGCAATTTTCTTCTACTGACATTGCTATTGTTTAAAGCATTTAACCACCCATGCATGACTGCTCACATGAAAATTTCATGTCATACGGGAAGAGGAATATTGTCTGGTCATGTTGACATACACTAATTTGCCTTTAATCAAATATCTGTATGGAATATTTTAACTTTTATAAGTGTCCAATAACTTTTTTTGCCGAGTGTATATAGCGCTCAATACAATGTTTTTAAGCGCTGCACACCCAGACTCGGCAAGCGGCTACCCTGATCGGACGCTCGAGCATTCAAGGAATTTCTTCCTTCAGGGTATTCATTTACTACACCTACCTGGGTGGAGAGCGGAAAATGAAGATAAACGCTTAACCAAAGGACGCGAGTGCTGTGGTGGAATTCGAACCACCGACGTTGTGGTGAAAGTCAGGAGACTTAACCACTGAGCCGCAATACCTTTATAAATTTAGATTAGATTTATTTATTTCCATTCAACAAAATGATGATCGAAGTAACAATGCAAGTACATGTTCAATATAATGCATACAGTTCAACTCGGACATTTCATAATAGATATTGAAGATGAATTATCTGACTTACCAAGAAAAACATCATACCATATCCAGGGCACATTAGGAGTGTGTTTTAAGGCGTTCTTGTCCCGTGTTTCCTTATTGTTTACTGGCAATCAATGCCGAACACATTGTGGTTTGTACCATTTGTATGTATATCTTTTGTATTCTATTTCAACGTAAACAACTGCTAATATGAAAAACAAACCTGGACCTTGTCAATGACAATATCGATTGTTATGATGGATGCATGCTGCCAAAACGCGCTCCAAACTGATGATGGAGGGATATCGCCAATCTTATGAAACCACATCGAAACATTACCCTAAAATTTAGGGCTAAAATCGTGTAATAATTTGTTGAAAATAGGTGACCACAAAGAGTGTAAACACGAAATTACATTTTAGGCTGCTGTACATAATTCGAAATTCGAGAGGAACACATAAGTGTATGACCATGGACCTATCACAAATAACCAAGGAGATATATCACCTCTACAGATATAAAAGATGTCGAGAGAAGATCGGGATAAGATGGCGCTGTTCTTAAAATGCAACTCACAGTATTAGACCATCTAGTCGCCGTTCGCGCATGCGACGTAGCTCCTCGACATGGAATACTGGAGGTACTCAAGACAGAAAATAACATGATTTGAACAGATAAGAAAAATCAGACAAATAAAACATTGAAAAAAGGATATTTTATAGTTTTGCAATATTTCGGTGAAACAGTTCTATGTATATCTTCATGAATATGTTTTGAGTAAACTGAAGATGTCATGTCCCCATTCTTTTTTTTATATATGAAATTACATTTATTCATATTCTGTTCTCCAATTATGAAAAACATCGATTAACTCATGATTTTATGAGTAAGATGACCACGGCTGAAACGGTTACAAAGGAGACATATCACACAAACACGCACACACCCTCACACACAACACACACACACACGTATGCAAATATGAAATAATAATGATGACATAACATATGAAATGGAAAAGTGGGATATGACATCATCAGCCCACCTAGAGCATATTCATAACGGCGTTCATATAACTTTTAAAAAAATACATGTATTGCTAACATTAAAATTCCAATAGTTTCGTTATGTTATCAGATGTTGATGAAATCTTTAGGGTTTTACTTTATTAATCTTTACTCTATTTATTTAGATATAATTATTTTTAACCCGGAGTACCACCTTTATAACTAGATGAATAAGTGACTGCAGTATGAGCACAATCTGGATTCAGTGTGGTACGTGTATCGCTATGACACATATATGTCATACATACAAAGTAACGATTCACAATATATGCGATCTAACTCTTCAATTGTGTGATAACGACTGTTTGACAAAATGTGTGTGGTCACTGTGTGTAATTAAAGACAAACACACTCTGTTCACATATTAGTAAGAAACTTAGAGTTCTATAAAATCCATTTCGTCCCTCTGTCTTCACACAGTTCTCATGCAACAAAGATAAAAACCAGTCATTACATGACACATGATGAAGATATATAGCCACAGCGTGTCATTCGTTCAGCACGGTGTGTTTATGTAGTTCCACACAGTGACCACATCATTAAGATAGCCAGTGTGACGTTCGTTCTACACAGTGTGTTCATAAAGTTCCACACAGTGACCACACTGTTAAGATAGCCACAGTGTGATATTCATTCAGCACAGTGTGTTTATATATTTCTACACACTGACCACACCATGAAGGAGAAAGCCACAGTGTGACATTCATTTAACACAGCGTGTTTATATAGTTCCACACACTGACCACACCGTTAAGATAACCACAGTGTGATATTCGTTCAGCACAGCGTGTTTGTATAGTTCCACACACTTACCACACCATGAAGATAGCCAGTGTGACATTCATTCAGCACAGTGTGTTCATATAGTTCCACACAGTGACCACACCGTTAAGATAACCAGTGTGACATTCATTCAGCACAATGTGTTCATATAGTTCCACACAGTGACCACACCTTGAAGATAGCCACAGTATGTCATTCGTTCAGCACAGTATTTTTATATAGTTCCACACAGTGACCACACCATTTAGATAGCCAGTGTGACATTCGTTCTGTAAAGTATGTTCATATAAATCCACACAGTGACCACACCGTAATGAAAATTACCACTGTGTGGCATTTCTTCAGCACAGTGTGATCATAGTGTGTTGACTTGTTTAGCATATTTTACTCAAATTTGCATTAACGTCTATTCCATATTTTGAGGGAAAACGTACTAATGGGCATTCTTGTTTTAATGGATGATTAATTGAAGAAATTAATTTTCTGAAAAATAGTGTATTATCTTTTATCCCATCCCACATTTTATGGTAATAATACACTCTAACAAAAGATTGACCCAATATAGTGTAAAATGGGAACATGCATGCTAGTTGTGTGACATTCATTTAACACAGCGTGTTTATATAGTTCCACACACTGACCACATCGTTAAGATAACCACAGTGTGATATTCGTTCAGCACAGCGTGTTTGTATAGTTCCACACACTTACCACACCATGAAGATAGCCAGTGTGATATTCATTCAGCACAGTGTGTTCATATAGTTCCACACACTGACCACACCGTGAAGATAGCCACAGTGTGATGTTCTTTCAGCACAGTGTGTCTACATAGTTCCACACAGTGACCACACCGTTAAGATAGCCAGTGCGACATTTGTTCAGCACAGTGTGTTGTATATAATTCCACACAGTGACCACACCTTGAAGAAGATAGCCACAGTGTGTCAATCGTTCAACATAACATGTTCATATCGTTCTACACAGTGACCATACCTTGAAGAAGATAGCCACAGTGTGTCATTCGTTCAGCACAGTATGTTTATATAGTTCCACACAGTGACCACACCATTTAGATAGCCAGTGTGACATTCGTTCTGTAAAGTATGTTCATATAAATCCACACAGTGACCACACCGTGATGAAAATTACCACTGCGTGGCATTTCTTCAGCACAGTGTGATCATAGTGTGTTGACTTGTTTAGCATATTTTACTCAAATTTGCATTAAAGTCTATTCCATATTTTTTGAGGGAAAACGTACTAATGGTCATTCTTGTTTGAATGGATGATTAATTGAAGAAATTAATTTTCTGACTAATAGTGTATTATCTTTTATCCCATCCCACATTTTATGGTAATAATACACTCTAAAAAAAAAGATTGACCCAATACAGGGTAAAATGGCAGGGGCGGATCCAGCTTTCGCCAATAGGGGGGGCCGAAAAATATTTTGATCAACATATTTCTCGATTGGCCGCTACAATCTGGCTTTTTTTTGTTGGTTTTTCAGGGGGTAGTACTAACTAAAGACTGAAGTTTTAATTATATGTTAATTTTCATTGCTATAAACAATACGGTATCTCATGTGGTCTTAATATATAATGCGAGCGCGAAGCGCGAGCTAAAAATCTTTGATATTTTATAACCTTAGAACTGAATATTCAGAGCAGTTTTTATAATCATGAACAAAGATAAGTATCCAACTAAACAATGCGAGCGCGAAGCGCGAGCCGAAATTTTATCATGTAGTAATGCCATGGTCACATTTGTTCTACGGCGGCCGTACGGCGAGTCGAAAACAGCCGTTTTAACATTTTTTTGTCCAACTACATATAGGTGGTTTGAATCAAAATTGATAAATAATTAATTAATGTATAAATCATTCAGCAGATTGCAATGGGTGAGGTCTCCATGTGTGTGTGAGGGTGTGTGTGGGTGTGTGTGTGTGAGGTGTGTGCGTGCATTTTTAATCGGGTGTGTTTATTATTAGAGGTTGTCTATACAGGGGTCAAAAAGGGTGGTGTTTCGGTTGTCTTGGGGCTCCTGTTCATTTGATGAGGCCCTGCTTCATTTAGGCTGTTAATAGGGTTACCTTAGGCAAGCTGAAACATCTCTATTTTATAACCTACCCCTTTTATTATACTGTCAAATCATTTATTCTTAAGTTACATGTAAGTTACACCCATTGTAAATATGTTACTTACTATGTAAAGGGGCCCGTTAACAAGCTGTGCTTCACTTGGGTCCCAAACCTATCATTCTGAGTCCTATGATGTTGTATTCTGTACTATTGTTTGTGTTTGATATGGTTTGAAATAAATACTATACTACTATACTACTATAAAAAGGCTGTTTTCGACTCGCCGTACGGCCGCCGTAGAACAAATGTGACCATGGTATAACGTGAAAAGTGACTCAATTAGGAACTGTTTTTAGTGATTAATGAAGAGGATACAAGTATCACCAATCAAATAATGAGAGTGCGAAGCGCGAGTTCAAAATTTCTGATATTCCGACCTGAAAAAAATGAACAGTCTTAGCGCGTTTTTATTTAAATAAACAAGCTGTGTGTCTCAAACAATTAAATGCGAGATAAAGGAGCATTTTGACAAATTTTGGTAAGAATTTCCAAAGAGCATAGGTTTCTCACAAATCAAACAATACGAGCGCGCAGCGCGAGCTGAACATTTTGATACACATCAACAATTTGTGTAAATCAAACAAAATAATGAAAGCTTGATGTGCGAGCTAAAAAAATGTGTGCAAATTGATATCAGAACTGGATATATTGTATATTTTACATGTATATATATTGGTTATATATTAGTGTCATTTAACCCTCTTGAATGGGATTCATTACACAGGCAATGCGAGCGCGAAGCGCGAGCGAAAAATTTTATATCAAGTCTATTTTCCAATTCTTCCCCTCACCTTTTTTTTGGTTTCCTTTCGGGGTCGGGCCGGCCCTTACGAGGCTGTAAATTACACATCATGGGTAAAATACCTCTTTCTTACTTTTCTTTCTGTTTTTCGTAGTTTCTATCAAGGTAAAGAGTACACTTTTTCTGCAGGTTGTCAAAAAATAGGGGGGGCCGGGGCCGGCTCGGCCCCCTCCTGGATCCGCCCCTGAATGGGAACATGCATGCTGGTTGTGTAAAAAGATGTTGCGTTGAAATAGCCCAATATGGGTTAAAATTATACACAGGAATGATGCATGTTCCCTTCCCACCCAATATTGGGTAAAATTTTACCCACTGTTTTTAGAGTGTAAGTGTAATACTCTACCAACTATTACACAACAATCGATAACCTACATAAAAACCTATAAATCTTATTCGCACACGCGAAAGTGTTAAGGAGCGGCCTACAATGCAAGAAAAATACACATAGAAATATAAACACTGTGCGCACATTTTACTTCAATAAATAGGAAGACGTTTTCACGCTGTAGCATACACTTTGGTACACATTGGGTAGTTTGTGAATACTAACACACAATGACAATCACAGAGTGAATGAAATGTGTGTGTGTATTTGAGTTTTGTCAGACGTGTATCAATATCAGATATGATTATTTACGTCTGGGACCGACCTTTAACGTCACCATCCGAAAGACGTGACCAGGGATCGAACCTCGAATCTCTGCATAAATTTATAACTTCCCCACAGCTTGGATTACAGACGCACGTACGCCACAACGCCCAGATAGGCCTATCATTTAAAGTGATAGAAAAAAACAATATCATTTTGACGGTGTGTTCACATTTCATACACCACGTGTTTTATTCATAGAGTTGAGACATTCTATACCAGTGTGAAACTTGTTCCATTCAATCGCAGTAAAGGGGATGTGAAGACAGTGTGAAATACGGTATTGTCACACTGTGCAAAACCATTACGTCCGTCGATCCATTCCTGGCACGGATAAAGCCTTTTAGCAAAGAGTAGTTTATTCAAATCACCCTCTTCTCATATTGCACATACATGTAAATCATAAATCAAAATGCTTATAAGAGATAAGTACTGACGTTTCATTCGAGTACCAGAAAGGAGAATACTATCGCTCAAAATATAACATTCCAGTTTCGTTTGTGCAGATAAATGATCCTAACTGTGAGCTCAACCAAATTTTCCAATAAAATGTGCGAACGAATGTTGATACAATCACAATAATGGTATCAAATCATGGAAAAAGTGGTCAACCACAAAAAGGCATCCAATATTGCCCCCACCCCCTGAATGATATTGAAAAGGTCTTATTTATCACCCCCCCCCCTTCCACTCATATGGCTTTGCCTGAGTACAATATACATAATTGGAACATTGATAAATCAAATCTTCTCGAATAAATTCTTGGCATGATCATAATGATAAATAGAAATCCTGCCCGAACATTCCGCAATAGAATTCATACTAGGCCTACTCTCTCAAAACAAACAAATGATTGATTCATTTTCATTTTTTTTTTACATTGACGTATTTCTTTTTTACAGATGAAGAATTTCTTCTTTTTCTCTGCAGACTTAGACATTTTATGCCTCAGACTATTTTGACTACTTTATACAACAGTATTACTCTTCCACATTTAAACTATTAAAATAGTGTCTGGGGTCACACATTTAAAAATCCCCTAAGTTGTGCATTCTACAAAAGAAAGCAATCCGAATTATAATATGTAATCCTCATTGGCGGAGGAAGCCCAAAAATTTAGGGGGTGTCCACCTGAAATTTTGGGATGGACACAGGTATAAAATTTGACAAGCGCCCCCAAAAAAGGTTATCAACCTAAATTTAAGGAGTTGCATAATCAAGAATTTTTGACAAGCAAAAAAAAAAAGGTTATCAAAAAAAATTTAGGGGAGACCGTCCCCCACCTAAAATTTAGGGGGGGACACGTACCCCCCCCCCCCCCTCCCCCCCCCCTCCCGCTTCCGCCGCCTATGATAATGCTGCTTTTGATAGTCATTCCAAACCGCCATTTACCCAATCAAATATTTTACCATTAAAAGAATTAAAATCACTGAATTCACTTGTCTTCATGTACAAATTCCATTCTAAAATTTTACCTCCTACCTTAAAGGTCATGTCCACTCCAGGCAAATGTTGATTTGAATAAAGAGAGAAAAATCTAACGAGCATTACGCTGAAAACTTCATCAAAATCGGATGTAAAATAAAAAAAGTTATGACATGGTCAAGTTTCGCATATTTTTCTCAAAACAGTTATATGCACAACTCAGTGATATGCAAATGCGAGAGTCTATATCTATAATGTCCATCACTCACTATTTCTTTTGTTTTTTATTGTTTGAATTAACAATATTTCAATTTATACAGAATTGACAACATTGTAAAACTTGACTGAACTACATAATGTTAAACATTGTTAATTCAGGGAGGAATAAAGCTCAATTTTAAATGACATGGGTGAGAAAATCAGAATATTTCGTATTTCAGATATTATAATAAAATACAAGAGTGCGTGATGTCATCAGTCCCCTAATACTGGCCAGGGTGTGCATATAACTGTTAAGTGAAACTAAGCGAAATTCAAAATGTCACAACTTTCTTATTTTACATCCGATTTTGATGAAATTTTCAGTGTTATGATTGTTGGATTTTTCTCTTTTTATTCAAATCAACTTTTGTCGGGGTGGACTTGTCCTTTAAGAGATATTTTCGCGCCAAATTCATCATTTCATACAATACTCGTCAGAGTGATCTCGTTCACCTCCCTCGGGTTCGAACTTCTGTTGAGTCTAATTCTTTTAAAATTAATTTCCCAAAACTATGGAATAAACTTCCTAATGACATTAAAAACAGCTCAACCATTTCGAGATATAAAAAGTTGTGCAGGGGAATCTTAACCTCTTAACCTCCCTTAAATTTACTTTAATGAAGTTCCTGTGGTGTTGCTCTTTATATATATTTTTTGCTGCATGAGTGTGTAATTTATTTTTTGGGGGGAGGGGGGTAGTTAGGTTTGCATTTTTTTTTATAATTATTGATAATTTTGTTACTTGGTGCCCCCTTTTTAAAAGCCTTGCTTCTCCGGGGTCACCTTACCATCATTGTATTTTCCCTTGATTTTAGTTGTCAACTTGTTTGTTTTGTTTTTTTGTATTTGATGGTTAAACGATGAAATTGAATTCCTTGTCTTTTTTTGTTCAGCATTAATAATAAGCCGGCTTCATTGTAGCCCTATTATTATGCTTCATTTTTTCACTCAGAAAAAAATGACATCACTTTTGATATGTCCGAATTCTATGTCTATATTTGCACTTTCCCTCCTCTACCCTCACCCCTCTCTAAAAATTATCCACTATCAAGAGAAAAGTGAAAGAAAGGAAATTCATGATATAATGCATAATAATTATGTATATCCATTAATTATATTATAACTTGGGAATATCATGCTATGATACTGAAATGTCATTGGGGATCGATAGATCGCGACTATTTAGAAATTTTTCCTGTATATATATACCATTTTGCCCCCCCCCCCCTCAAATTTTCTCATTGTTCCTTTGCATGCAACTAATTTATTGGCCCTTATTACTTAACATTTCATGAGGAACAATATTTAATTTGCTAATTGCACCTTCAAATAATATCCATATTGAACGTACGTTTTAGACTACGTGTCATCATGATTTCGACTCGAAACTGAACCGGATATTATTTTCTTAGGCGCGTCGGATTGGATTAATCGACATTGCAAATGATATCCTGACTTAGATTAAAAGCTATGATGGTGTAGAAACATGACTCTTGTAAAATGACATGATTTGTAATCACTTCAGAATCAGTATTTCCACACCTCTATCCTGCATGTCTTTCATTCATGCAGGCCGCAAACGATATAGGCTAATTATCGCCTTCCATCAATTACTATTTTAACATGATTAAGGATAACATTATTTTGTCGCTCATTATATGCAGCTTAGTCTTCGTTTCTCACTCTTAAATCCGATTCGGCACTATTACGCTTCTTTAAATATTTTCATATATTGTGCGAATTTGAAGAAGATAAATATATCAATCATTTATCGATCATTATCTTTATAACCCGTTTTCATTTAGAGTATATTGACTTGACGAAACAGGTAAAGATTATTTTCAAAAAAATTGTTTTTAGAATAATTGGAAGTTATAAACGCATTGCACAGTATTATTCATTTTGGATATACTCTTACTTTTAACTGATGTTTACGTTTTTCATAACATGCTTTTTCATTCCTCAACACAAATCACATCCCACACATTAATTCACATTCATGGTAAATGTAAAAAAAAATAATATTTGAAAAATTATAAAATCTCTTATTATCTTTTTTCTTCTTATTTTTCTTCTTTTTCTTCTTCTAATTATTCTTCTCCTTCTGCCCTTCCCTCGCCCTATCACATTCTTTATTTTTTTTCCCACATCTTTTAAAAAACAAGTCCTTCCCCAACAAAAAATATGATTCGATTTAAAAGAGAAAAATCCAACAAGCACGTACGACACTGAAAATTTCATCAAAGTCGGTTGTAAAATAAGAAAGTTATGACATTTTAAAGTTTTGCTTAATTTCACAAAACATTTATATGCACGCCCTGATCGGTATGCAAATGAGGATACTGATGACATCATCCACTCACTATTTCTTTTTTATTTTTTTTTATTATATGAAATATTCTAATTTTCTCCTCATTGTCAAGTGATACAACAATTGATTCCTCCCTGAACCTGTGGAATTAGCACAGTTTAATACTATATGGTTCAGTCAAATTTGTCCTTTTTGTCAAATATGTAAAAAAATGAAATATTGTATAATTCAAACAATTAAAAACAAAAGAAATAATGTGTGAGGGACATCATCGACTGTCTCATGTGGATGTCACTGACTTAGGCATATCACTGTTTTGTGAAAAATAAGCGAAACTTTAAAATGTCAGAACTTATTATTTTACATCCGATTTTGATGAAATTTTCAGCGTTATTCTAGTTGGATTTTGCTCTATTTATTCAAATCAACATTTTTCTGGGGTGGACTTGACCTTTAAACACCAACTGTAGGGGCCTATTACTCTTCTTTGTTCTTTCTGATAATCCTTTTCGATTTTTTTTTCTAAAATCATTTCTCCCTATACCTTGTCATATCGACAGTATTAATAACGTATTCTTTTACAAAATAATTTTGAATTTTGTGGCATTCTCTATTAGAAAGCGAAGAATAGAATATGAGCCAATACAGTGTAAAACATGTCACCCCGAAAATCTGGATCGTTTCCAAGAATAATATATCAATTTCTGTCGATATTTTGTTTATCATCACTGTGAGTTGCACACTTTGTGTTAATCTACATTAATTTTGGAGAGAGAATATACTTCATACAGGTAAATAACATGAAATGGATGCAAGGGGACTGAAATTCTTGATATCACTGCAAATGCTGATATCATGGACATAGTATTATTCTTAAATAAGTTGCATTTCTAATATTATGCCTCTTGTCCTGGCCGCCATTCATCTAAACCTTTATTGGCAATAGTCAATAATGGATGTTATCCATGATGTCATAATAAAGGTCATGATTTACAATTCACATTGAGTGTCATGATTGAAGGAGTGATCACTATTGATGAAATGTCAAATGCATGTTATTCATAATTTATAGTAATTACCCCAAACGGATCGCTATTCATAATCCTAGAATTATCGTAACGAAGTGTCATTCTTATCTCTATATGGACAATTCTTATTACACTAATAAATTGTCCTTATTGAGTTGAGGAAAAGGGACTCCACAGAGGGGACGGGGTTAGAAGCACGAATTGACAGTTTGCACCCCTCCCGGAAAGAAAGAAAGAAAGAAAAGTCATGAGGGGCAAAGAGGGGCGATAGAGAGATGAAAAGAAAGGAAGGAAGGAAGGAGAGAGAGGGAGAGAGAGAGAGAAAAAGAGAAAGAAAGAAAAAAAGAAAGAAAGAAAGAAAATGAGAGAGAGAGTGTGTGGGTGAGGGTGTGTGTGTGTGTGTGTGTGTGTGTGTGTGTGTGTGTGTGTGTGTGTGTGTGTGTGTGTGTGTGTGTGTGTGCGAGCGCATGAAGAGGGAGGGAGAGTGTGAAAGATAGGCTATAGGGACTTGGTTAGAGAAGAAAAGGCGGGGTATAACATATAGCTGAAAAGAAAGGGAGAAGAGAGGCCAATAAAATGATACAAAAGATAGAAAACTATACGAATAGTGTATCTACATCTCTGCAGAACGAAGAGATGAAAGCAAAATGGAATTATATACGCTCTGCAGGAATTGAAATAAATGTTGAATTAAAATGGACATGATGGCAGCAGGAAAGTGGGATGATAGACTCCCTGTATGTATATGAATCATTAATCTCAATTCAATAAAATCAGTTTGGTCAACATATTTGACAATACGCACTGAAACCAATGACCAATCAATATCCTAAAATTGACTTAAAGACACATATTTATTAATTTTCTTCTATGCCCTTTTCTTTGAGCAGCTCTCCCGTGTCATTCGTATGCTTCATGTATTTCCACATATTCCCTATTCTGCTGTTTAAAATGGTTCATGATGAAACAGAAATGTCTAAATGCTAACAGCGTGGACGTATCTGATCATCCATTGAATACACACCTAAATCATATCCACTTTTATAGCATTCTATGGATTAGATGCCACGTGACATACGAGGTGTGCTCGTACGTGAGGTAAGAAAATCACATCAGGGGGCAGTTTCATATATAAAGACTATTGAAATTTCCCATTATTTCAACTTCCATATTGAACCATTGAATGTGATTGGCTGCTTGAGCTCTGTTACCACGGCAGTTGCCATATAATTGCAAAGTTCCAATGTAATTCTTAACCATAAATAGACTGGGCTATTACGACGCCTGATTCAGCCCCCACCCCCTGATGATCTCGACCGCCGATCGCGACGAAAATTGGCATGCACGTTACCCATGGCATAACCACAAAACTATATAATCAAAGACTGTGAAAAAAATCTCATTGCTATTAACTTATGCTAATTAAAATGCTGTTTTTGGCTCACAGACACTATATAGAAATCTGATCGAATATTACATATTACTTTTTAAGTATTTTTCTGGTTTTCTAAATTTCTTATGTATTTCTCTGTTTTTCGACTTTTTTTTCAATGAAAATTGTCAGGGACTTTGTTTTGACCATAATATCATACGAGATTAAAATAATTAGTAAACGGAAAAAAATAATGATACATTTATGAATTTTAGTTTAAAACACTATTTGCATTGGATTTGTACACTAATTCACGTATTTGTTTGTTTTGGGGTTGTTTTTTTTTTCAATTTTGGGTTTGCATGCACTAACAAAATGTTAGGGTTCCGGTCTAAATTCCGGTCTAAAATGTAAACGGTCAGAGAGCGATGCGGTCATTATACTAGGAGCTGAATCAGCCCCCCCCCCCCCCCCGGTCTTATTAGGGATAAACGTGCCCTTGCACTGAGAAGTCTAAAAGTCCAAATTTCTTGGATGGATTTTAACCAAATCTTCATTACTTAGATTTATGTTACTTTAATTTTCCAATTTCAGATTAGAAGGGGAATGAACTTCCTCTTTATTTATATAATTTCAGACCTTCAGGTTCTATCTGTAAGGATAACTGAGGTGAAGTATACAGGCGCAAAAGACAAAGGGCATTGCACTCTCTCATTCTAAACGAAGAATAGGTCATTATGGTGTTTACATAATTATGTATATAGTAATTCGATCAATAAATACAATACATTATTTCAATAAATGCAAATCGAATCAATTGAATTATTAATCACAAGACTTGATTACAGAGGCAGGAGTTGCCATCACTGCTCACGATGACAAGTCTATTCAAGGTCAAAATCATATTCATAATCAATATAATATTATTGTTGGTCATCATAATAACTTCTGCCTCAGTCGATGGAAATCATCCGCCAGTTGATTCGTTGTCACAAAGGCCACAGTTTTAAATGATGTTAGATATGGTTATTCTATAGCCGTGATTGAACTCATTATTTTATATAACAATAATATATAAATTAATTCTCAAATAAGACACTTTACAGGATTTCAAATATGGTTTTGAATTATTTATTTTAGTGTATGATGGGTTCTTGCAAAAGGCATAACTTTTTCTTTTTTCTTTTTTTTTGCTATACAACAAATGGTCAGTGGATAGCGATTTCATCTTAAATCCGTTTGCAACATTCGTCTTTCCTCTATCTATAATGGCTTTTATTTACAAATTATTAAATACCCTGTAAACAAATATGGAATTAATCCAGTATAACTGTGGTGTATTCCTCAAATTGTTTTGTTCATCTGTTCAACCTCTTTTTCTAGCTTTCAGATTTATACCTATATTAAATGTACTCATTATTTCTCAATTCATTTAAAAGACAAGATTCTGATAGACAAGATTCTGATGGACGAGAGATACCGCGTCTGAGATCGAATATGGGGGAATTCGGAATGATTCCAGGCAAGCTGTGATTATAATTGTAATGGATTTATCTGAATATCACAGTTTTATAATGGAATTATTTTTCAATTCAAGTTCAAATAAAAAAATCAATAGAAATTTACCCAAAAAACATATATATCTTTATAGTCCTATACTCACTGAATACATTTTTAGGACGTTCTCGCCAACTGACGAATAATTTGCTCGAACTGGAAAACGCTTTGCGCTGTATTCACACAACGTCGCATAAAACAGGAAAATTCCAGAAAAATATTTTATTTTAATAATTAGAAATGCTATCTTTTCTCCCAAGATATTCTTTAGGTGAAATTGATGACAACAATTCTAATTCATTTCTATCAGCTTGCTTGCCAGGAACTGAGTTGAATGCCCGCACTCTCAACATGATCTAGCGATCATTCATGATAAAAAAAATCAAGTCAGTAAATACCTGTCAAAGCGCGGTCAGTCCTTTTCTCGCTTAGTTTTCCTAAAAATCGAAAAATACGGTCTATTAATTACATAAAAGTGTGAAAATATCAGAGACGAAGTGATCCACAGGAGGAGATAATAATTTGTTTTCATGAAATAATAAGGAAAGGGAAATTTTCTTGATCTGCATCTCCACACTGTAGCTCGGGAGTGAACACCGAGTTGTGACGCAGCGAGAAAATTTTTCTGTCCAGCCGCTTGTCAAATCCGAGTTCGGGTGTATAAACAAAACCTAAAATAAAGATACGAAGTCTTGTTTTCTGCTTGATGTTCTAACTTTTCTCGTTTCAAACCATGCAATCCTTTGTAAAATATGGAATAGATTGGTTTTTCACCCTCTCGGCAGAAGAAGAATGTGTAAATTTAGAGTTATTTTTTAGAAATCTGTGTGTTGATGTTTTGAGCTTGGGCGCGAGCTCTTCAGGAACTTGGAAGGCGGGGGTTAGGCAAAGACATTATATGGAACACAAAATCAGCTCTAATTTTCGTTTGTCTCAACCAATCAGTCTGATTTAAGTATCAATATACGTCGAATTAATCATTACGACCTTTTATATACATGCGAAGATTTTATAGAGAGTTTTAATGTGTTAATTTTGTATTTTTTCGCTCAAAAATCAATTTGCCAAGATGGCGGGGAAGGCAAAATATGTGTTAGTTATGTCGGTAATATCGGTAATAACCCAAGTTCACCAGTTCCCTTCATTTAGTATTTTCATCAGTCACATAGTTGAAGAACTTGTCTTTGATGGTCGAAAAGATGGAATTTGGAAACTCATTAATTAGTCTTAAAATAAAGGAAAACATAAGAATATCACTTTTCTTAAGATTGAAGGTGTTTCTCAAATCCGATTGAATTTCCGTAAATGCGAGAACCCATGTACTCTGGGAACATGGTGATATAAAGTTGAATATTTGGTGTATCTGCACGCAAGATTATCGATTCTATCGATTTCTACAAGATGTTTTAAAAGGGGATCAAAGTAGAGAAAAGAAGCACATAGGTATGAACGTCCGCCATTTTAGACAGTCGCAGCAGACTCTATTTACCGGCTTTCCCCGACGTCCGCAAAAACTAGATATATACTAGTGCGTCCTCAGCGTCCCCATCTCAGAGCATTTTGTTTTGCTAGTCGAAAGCCAGCTCGTTGCCAACACACCCACTTTCTTCCGTGTCAAGTTCACGTATCAATATATTCTAACAATGGCTGATACCAGTGCTCCAGCTCCTTCTACCCCTAAGAAGGCAGCAAAGAAGAAGACCAGCAAGCCTAAGACCCCAGCTAATCATCCTAAATACAGTGACATGATCGCCAGTGCTCTTAAAAGTCTGAATGAGAAGAAGGGGTCATCTCGTCAGGCCATTCTCAAGTACATCAAGGCCAACTACAAAGTGGGTGACAGTGCCAACGTTCACATCAAGCTTGCTCTCAAACGTGGAGTTTCATCAGGACAGCTGAGACACGTGAAGGGAACTGGGGCTTCTGGAAGCTTCCTCCTCGCAGAGGCTAAAGCAGCGAAGAAGCCGGCAAAGAAAGCAACACCCAAGAAGAAGGCAGCAGCAAAGAAACCAGCAGCAAAGAAGGCCGCAAAGAAACCAGCAGCGAAGAAGCCCGCAAAGAAATCAACTCCAAAGAAGAAGGCAGCCAAGCCAGCCGCCAAGAAAGCCAAGCCTGCCGCCAAGAAACCAGCTTCAAAGAAGAAGCCTGCAAAGAAGGCCGCCAAGAAATCAAAGAAATAAACGTGTTCATTGAGAACAAAGACTATGTATATTTTTGTGACTGTTGGTTGTCTGTGACATTTGGACTTAACTCCCGATAAAACCCCTCTAGAATCAGTGAGAATGTGACTCTCGTCCTTAGCTTTCTATACCATCACAACACCCTGAATTATGAATTCTGAAGTCGAACGCTAGTAACTTCCTGGATTCATCTTCAATCATGCAAACTCTTCTTAAATTGGAAATCATCTCAACGTCCTAATAAACTTTCGTCATGTAATGAGACTTGCCAGTTACCTCGCCCGACGATACAGGACCTTTTGGACTGAAATATGTATTTTGGACCGCCAGCTGAAGTGATAAAGATAACCATTTTGAGGAGTATCAAACTACGTCAAGACATTGTACAGAGACAATTATTTATGTGGAAGATCCAACCCAAAAGAGACTATTGACTTTTTAAATCTACATATGTAAATCATGGAATGTAATAACTTTGTAATAAAAAAGCAACTAAAAGTGTAGATTGGCAGTTGTAGTGCATTTTCGAGAAATCTTGAGGAGAGTTTGGTATACGTCAACGCGTGCTGTGAAATGGAGAAATGATTTCATCTCGTCAAAATTTAGAAATGAGATCATTTTTTTTTTTAGGAAGTATTGAATTGGAAATTGAGAGAGAAAATCGGTGGAAGTGATTTCATCTCGGCAGAACTTACAAGTAGAAATGAGATCACTTTCATTGAAATGTGAACAGAGGGAAATTTGTGGAAATGTTTTCATCTCTATAATATTCAGAAATGAGATCATTTCCATAAAAATAGTGACCGAGTTGCATGGAAAAATTGAAGAAAATTATATGTAAAAGAGATTTCTGCTGGAGAGAACTTGGACGGGATTTGATATTGAACAAGAGGGATAATTATGGAAATGGTTTCATCTCGACAATGATTTAGAAATGAGATCATTTCCATAAAAGGATGACTAAGTTGGAAATTGAGAAAAAGAGTTTATGAAGGTTATCTCGTCTCGACAGAACTTATAAATGAGATCACTTCCATAAAAAATCTGAATGTAAGACTGAACAAATAAAGGAAATGTGTGAAAACTGTTTCTTCTCCAAAAGAAATGAGATAATTGACCAAAAAACAAGGGTAGGCCAATGATTGACAAAGACAATGATTTGATTTCTTTGATGGCAAAGAAGAAATATAACAAGTTACAACGATGGCCATAATAGGCATAAGAAAAATACAAAAGTAATAAAAAATATCTGGAAATCATCTCGTCTTGAAAAAACTTCATAGAAATGAGACAACTTCCATACAACTGTGTGAATTGGGAAATTATCAAAAGAGAGAATGCATGTATATGAAAGTGATTTCGTCTCGTCAAAACAAAATAATAAACGAGATCACTGCCATAAAATATGAATTTCATATTTAACAAAATTAGTGAATTTCTTGTTATATCGTCCTCTCGACAAGAGAGTGCACAACGGCGTCTCGGAACAGAGAGTGAAAGAGTATCTGTGATTGAAATAATTCAAATTACAACGATCACACGTCAATTTTACCCCCTCCCCCTAAAAAGGGGGGGGGTATACAAAAGTAAAAATCTGAGATAATTGGGTGCATGCGGCGAGATAAGTAGGACAAATTTCGTTTCATGTTCAGCCATCACAGGCACTGGCGGGTCGGCCTGGAGGGGGGGGCAAAGCCGACCCGTGCCGCCCACCCCCCCCCCACGTTGAGCGGCAATTTGTAATGTAAAAATGTTGTTTAAATAGTAGTGTGCCCCCCTCAAACCTTACCTTTTTTGCTTGTCAATTTTTTTCCCAGGCTAAAATGCGCCCCCTCCCCTTTGGAAAATCCAGGATCCGCCCTGGCCTAGCCACAAAGATGATTTTATCAGTGCTGTAGAAATTAAAAATAACCTTTTCCGAATATAATTATGATAGACATTCAGAAATTGCGAGTTGAATATGAATGCTCTTCATCAGTTGCAACTGGGAGGATGAAAATATTTCCGTCCTCGTTTATAAAAAAAAAATTAAAAAAAATAGAATGCCATGCACCTATACACATCACAACTGAAAAACGAAAATCTATAATAGGCCTCTACTAAATGAATATACATATCCTTTACCCTAAGTTATTACAATTCACAAATTTTCTCCTGCAATAGTTGCAATGTAATGTTGATCAGAATTCCTGGATCACTGACAGCGATACAAATATAACAAAATTTATACAGCCGAGTGGTTAGCAGCATGGTCCATTATATTTCTTCGGTCTTGATCTATTAAAATCATCCCCTATCCCACATCCCTTTACATATGAACAAAGAATTTGGCCAAGTTCACAATACGTGGACAGTACGACGCGACGGTACTGACAACATACGGGTACAGGTATATTATCTCTGGAAGTTCAATTTCCCGGGATTTATGCTTGGTCCATTCGTTGATAGGGGTGTTCATGTATGCTTGAAACGTATTTAAAGTAAAATAATTCCCTATAACATTTCTATTCAAAATAATAAAGTAAAAAACAATACCTTTTACCTTAAGAATTCATTAAAAGTTCTATAAACAGAAAATAACGAGATATATTTTGATTATTTACAATCTAATTAAGGCCTATGTACCCACATAATAATGGCGTCGTCTCATAAAATTGGCCCTCGAGGACAAGTGTTTTGATTGAAATGCGCATGCGGGCAAGTAGCTCATTATGCATAGAAAAGGGCAGGACGACTATGGCTACTTGACTACTGCCCGAAGTCGCTAGTTGGTTGTCACGCATTTTAACTAATGTAGCAAGTTGTTCGTGGCTAATTAGAGTGTATTTGGTACCAGAATCACCGTAAACTTCCCTAGAACAAGTACCTTACCGTAGCAGACCATGGACGTCCATCAAGCCCCTGAAATTCGAGCGAAACCTCGCGATGCCGATCGGGGCGGAGCAGGCGACGTGGACAATAACACGCCCGTTTACCACGATACAAATCAAGCGAATATGAATGCGGAAACAGACGGTATGCACAACAAACAAGCTGATCGCAGTACTCAGCTGCTCGATCCAGCTGCTCAGGGTGCCCAACTCTGCCTCCTTGCCTCCAAGTCTCATAAGAGCAATGTCTATAAAGCATACGATAGAACCAGACGGGCCCGGACATTCATTCCTCACTGGGTGGTGGAGTACCCGTGGCTGGAATTTAACCCAGAGAAAGAATGCATGTTTTGCATCTATTGTCGGGAATATCAGAAAATGCACGACGCCGAATTTACCAACACGTTCGTACATGGCGCCACTAACTTTCGACTGGATTCTGTGAAAGCTCATGATAATAGCACCAAACATCGACAGGTCATGCTCGTTATGAGCGGGAAGATATCAATCATTCCGAAACCGATGTCCAAGTTGCCGAGAGCGACCGGAGACCGACTTCGGGTTGGATCATTCTTTGATACAGAGGTTAATGATGGATCGTATGATGTCCACGGAGTGGGTAATTCTGCTCCACATCCTTCGATGCATAGGCCAACAGAAGACGGTATATATCTGCTGGATTTGAGTAATGATGAGTGGATGGATGGATAGATGGGTGGATGGATGGATGGATAGATAGATGGATATAGCTGGATGGAGGGATCGATGGATGGTTGGATGGATGGATGCAGGGAGGGAGGGATCGATGGATATGGATGGAGGGATCGATGGATGGATGGTTGCATAGATGGATGGATGAGGATGATATGACAAATGAGTGGATGATGGTTATGGATGATGATAATGAATGATCGGTTGGTGATGGAGATGATTGATGATGATTATGATGATGGTGATGTTGAAGAGGAGGATGAAGATGTGATGAATTCTTCTTTCATTGATGGATACATTACTGATGTCCAGTAATTATTTTTCTTTTTCATATTAAAAAATGATATTAATTGTATTCATATTGATAGCAAAATGTCTTCATGCACTTAATTTCATAAATTTTCATTTTATGAAAGAACAATAGTTTTGCTAATTTTTTGTATGAATTCTCAAAATGCAAATCAACCTTTGTTGACCATATCATTTATGTTCAAAACCTTAAATGTAAGCATTTTGTATTTGACCATTAGAGCCCTCTGGATAATTCTAATTATTTTATATGTAGATTCATAAAAAAAAACATGTAAAGGATGTCTTTTTCAAGATAGGGCACGTTACGTGTCAAAAACACTAAAATAATGAAAAAGGGTATCTATTTCGCTAGGAAAGCTACATGTTTAGGGTCAAATTTGCGAGGATATAAAAAATTAAGACTAAAATGTTTTATAATTATAAAGGATGTACTTTTTGCCCCAAGAGTCAACACTACGTGTTTAGAGTATGATTTGCACGAGTTGTGAGAGGTGGGGCTGCACTAAACCCAATGATGTGGGTAAAGGTAAAACCGATGACTACATACAATAAAAATATCATTGTACTTGTTTAGGGGGTCAATTCAGGGAATATTTGCCAAGATAGTATCGTTTTGTTTTGAATACTTGTTAAGGGTAGGGTTTCACACGCCAATACTTGTTAAGGGGTGCATTTTCAGAATATGGAAAATACGTGTTTAGGGTGCTTTTCATCCTTTTTGAGACCCCATGGACGTGCATAGTATCCACTCGTCAATGGAAGTGCCCCCCGCCCCCCCGGTATATACATGTATGTTAAATCTCATATTGAAATTACATAATAAAATTCTTTGTTTTCCCAGATGAGACAGGCCAAAAGCACAATATTCCATCATCTTCTGATATGCTAGAAGAGTCTTTTTCTACACCAAACCCAATGGGTGAGTAGGAGATCTATATACTGTTGAATTGAAGTAGTTTTCACATATTTGTTAGAGAATCATGCATGCTTTATTTTCAATATTCAAGATTACACTTTCAAAGTGGATTTTTTTTATTATCATTTCAGCACTATGGAAACAATTGAAAATGGCACAAATTATTTCATCATCATGAACCTTCAAAAACATATTGTGGAGGTATTTGTAATATGGCAAAGGGCAACAACTTACATGAGCTCCACCAAATTTTTAAGTTTGGTTCATGAATATCTTTCCTCTTTTTCTGCTTTATCAAAACCAACTTGATGTCAGAATAGATTCCCTCAGTGAAATTATTTTACTTTTACACCTAGCCAAATACATCAAGACTCTGCAGAATATATATCCTCATCTTTCCCTAAATGGGGTTTCATCCGAGAACTGCCAGACCACCAACATTCTTCAGCAGCAGCCATCTCAGTTAACAACTCCACCTCCATCAAGAGTGGGAGATGCAGCTCCACAGGGTATGGAGATGGAGGAGAATATTGAGGAGTTTATCATCAAGGAAGAACCTTCATCTCCAAGTCAGGAGGAGCAAGC
Source organism: Lytechinus variegatus (assembly GCF_018143015.1). Classification (NCBI taxonomy): domain Eukaryota; kingdom Metazoa; phylum Echinodermata; class Echinoidea; order Temnopleuroida; family Toxopneustidae; genus Lytechinus; species Lytechinus variegatus. The sequence continues at coordinate 19,918,538 of NC_054749.1, forward strand.
ACAGGGGAATTACGAAAGGGAGCCAGGTGTGGAAGGTGCACCATCCACTTCCACAGGAGGAGGGGGGAAGATAGGGAGGGCAGTTCCTCCAATGAGAAAGGTTTGGAATGTCACTACCAATGGAGCAGCCTCCTTATCACAGGAGGAAGATGGAGTAGACCAGGGGAATGACTACCAACAAACAGGTAGGATTTCTTATGCTGCTCATAATTCAATTTAGTTTCAGAGGATGAGAAAGGAAAAGTTAATCTGTGTTAGTGCTGTATTTTTCATGAATAAGATGATGAAAAGGAGGACATCAACTTGTTCTGGGATTAAACCTTGATAGGATTTCCAATAAAATCAGTAAAAATTACCAGTATGCAAATCTTCAAAAATTATATAGAATTAGGTAATAATGTTATTTTCTGAATCCTCATTGCTTCAGGTAATGACACTAGCAATCATCTAGACCAGGACCATGAAGACGAGGCTGCTGAAGGTCTACTGCACCATTCTGGAGCAATGCAAGACTTCTTCATCAATCCAGTGGTACCAGTTATGAGACAGGGAAGGAGAACAACACGACTCTTACCTAAAGCGAAGAGGCAGAAGTTAGAGATGATAATGGCTCGGCAGATGCATGGGGAAGATGTGAATAACACAAGTGATGATAGTTCAGGTGTGTATTTTCTGGTAGTTATTGTTAATTTTACCATTATTTTTATGATTATCATTAGTTATCATCATCATCATTGGGACATCTCTTCACTCACTTATGAATAGTTGACAGGTCTTGAAATGAAGAGGTTTGTTGATATTTTTATTATGACACGATTCCACTTGATACCATCTCATTATTGATTCTTTTGCACATGATCATCAAAAGAAGCAAATGCTTTACTTTTGCTTTTGGTTTTAGGTGACCCACGGTTTCATTTTGACCAGGAAGGAGACTTGGGTTTAGGAAAGTCATCCTCAAATGATGTAAGTTTTGAATTACCATTTTAAGTCCAATAAATGAATTCAGTAATCATTCAGAATTCATGATTACCTTTCAATCATTTTTTTTCCTAACAAATGAATATATTTTAGGTTTTAACGTACCAATAGCTAATGTATACAGTTTATACAGTGGTGCCTGGTGACAGCGGTGGGATCAGGACATGATGGCAATCATAGAAAGTTTCTTTTGTTTAGTTCGTTAACTCCAGCCACTTTGTGAAGATTGTTTAACTGAAAGTGGTGACAGCGGAGTATAAGCACATGATTGTGATCATTAAAAACATTCTTTTGTTTACTTCATTAGCTCATCAAGCACTTTGTGGAGATTGTTTATTGACAGTGGTGACAGCGGTAGGAAAAGGACATGATTGTGATCATTAAAAAAAATGTTTAGTTCATTAGCTCATCAAGCACTTTGTAAACATTATTTAACAGACAGTGGTGACTGGTGACAGCGATGGGATAAGGACATGATTGCAATCATAAAAAATTTCTTTATTCAGTCATAGTTCATCAAGCACTTTGGCAGCGTCAAGATGGAAATCTTAACCTAAGTTTAATTTTTTTTAAATGACATAAGAAAGTATATGGATCTGGTTCATGAAATTTTTATTTGGACATAAAGGGTAATCAAGTATTACTGAACATCCTGCCTGTGTCCCAGGAAGTGCCATTTATTCACTGAGATTGATATTTCAGTTTATTGCTTGTGTTTGGATGTTTTCTTCTCATTGTTATTCTCATGTCCTGTTTTATATATATGTTTTCAATTTTAAAAACACAGTCTCAATGGAAACAACTAGCAGAATCATTTTTAACAAAGTATAACCAACTCAGTGAGGCCCACTCAATTATGATGAAGCAGTTTCAGAGTAAGATTGCCAAACTAGAGAGTAAGTGCAAGGAGCTTGAAGAGTCACATCCGTCTAGACAGAGAGCACCAGCCGGCAATTCAAGTCAAGAGGTTTGTTCAGATAGCTTTAGAGGTCCTTGATTGCAATCAACAATAGTGATCTTCAAATAGAAAACATCCTGACAACATCACATACCTTTTAAGAATTCACAAGGCAGGAAGAATTTATGTATTTATCTGTACCTAGAAATTAATAATGTAAACAACTATTTACTTGTATTGGAAAAGAACTTTCACTAGATTGTTACTATTGCTATGACACATATTTCTCCAAGAAGTTCAGTTCAGGTAAGGAGATATTGAGATTTTTTGTCAATTTGCTATTTCATGACATTTACTATTTTCTCTTTTAATAATAATGATAATAACGACATATTTACCCAGGGTAGCCACATCAGTTACGAAAACTATTCTCCCAGCGGGCCATGCTATTATTAGCTTTTGATTTAGTTCAATTATTTGATCAAACAAGACTCAAGATTTAAGGTTTTAAGTTTTATTGGATCATATGTTCAGCCTTCAAAATTAAAATGAAATTTTGTTTTGATTTGTAACTTATTAAAATCAGGATGGCATTCCAGACCAAAAGGAAGCTTCCGGAAGCTCGCAATCATCCCCAAGGATCAACATGTATAGCTCAGTAATCGTACTGCAACTACAGGGTCGGGAGCCAATCAACATCAGTAGCACTTCAGACAACAACTTCAGTGCGGTCCAGGAGAGCCTGTCACAAAGCGGCATCCACATATCCCTAGGAGCAAGTAACATTCCAAATACCTTGGAAGAACAGGTCAGTAACCATTCAAGACCAGTGCAAAGGTCATTATCAAAGGCCGGATCACCTACAACATCCTCAGAGACAACAGCAGTCACATCTGATGATAATGTAAGTAAGTATAATAGAACTAGAGACTCAAACCAGGTGTCAGGAGTGGGATCGACTGTCCAGAATGAATTGGAAATCCAGCATTCTGGCCATGAGAACCTGTCATCAGACAGACGTGGTTACCTGATGGGAAATGGAGTAGCTGATGGTTCAGCCCCTTCCGAGTGTCAACCCCCTGCTCCTGGTAGAACTGATAGCACATCCCATAATGCTGCTGGTGACCTCAGTTGTGATAGTGTATCTCACAGTAATAATCCAGCAGTCGTGTTGCATGGCTCTCTAACTGATTGTACAGTAGATCAGCATTCTGATGAACATGATAAAATAGCATTTACTAGTGCCTCCTCAACTGCAGATGACATGGTATAAAATTAGTAAAATTTATTGTTATTTTTATGTGCTGCACAAGATTTTTCACCACATTTATACACAAAAAAAAGAATCTGAATCAATTTCTTAGAGATCTAAACCTAACTGAAGTTTTTATATAAAAAAAGAAGTCTCAAATAATTTTCAGGGAAAATTAAAGATCTGGTACAGTCATAAGACACATCCGAAGAAGATGAGATCTTATATCAGGTCTAATGTACATTGCACAAAATTAATACAATATAAAAACTAAAGATTTGGGTCCCCTGAATTTTCCTTTTTTTTTGGTATGAAATTATTTCTTTGGCAGGAATGGGATATGAATTTTCAGGATAAAATCAAATTTACTGTATAAGCTTATTGACAAAGACATGAAACATGTATACTTCCATATAATTCATGAATTGATGTCTTTTTTATGTTAAAATTGTGTTTATTAAAAGCTATATAGGACCATCATCGATAGAGAAGTCAATAATTTTGTGAATATGGATTTCTCTACTGCCCTCATTAGTTCACATTTGGAAAGGTAACCAAAGCCATCTTCTTGTTCAGAACTTTGGAAGGTAAATTATCAGTGGGGACTGGGGTGTTAGGAAAAATGGAAAGATGAATATACATTTAGTGCAGCTGATAAAAAGCTGTATATTAGAAAAAAAATGCTAATGTTGGACATTGTCTGAAACAATCCCTTATTTCTGTAGAGAACTTTTCCTAGGCAAAAACTAAAATCAACAATTTTCTGAACTGTCCATGGGGTTTAACACCTCAACAGTACTTCTACATATTTACAATAAATTTCTACCAGATGTTGCGCAGTAATGTCTTGTTTGCTCAGCTGTTTAAAACACTTTATGGATTAGATAATTTTATTTATTAATTCATTTTCATGATGCATAAGCACAGTTCTCCTAATTCTTCTTTTTTGTCTCACCTGCATAGCAGAGTGAGACTATAGGCGCCGCTTTTCCGGCGGCGGCGGCGTCAACATCAAATCTTAACCTGAGGTTAAGTTTTTGAAATGACATCATAACTTAGAAAGTATATGGACCTAGTTCATGAAACTTGGCCATAAGGTTAATCAAGTATTACTGAACATCCTATTAGAGTTTCATGTCACATGACCAAGGTCAAAGGTCATTTAGGGTCAATGAACTTAGACCATGTTGGAGGAATCAACATTAAAATCTTAACCTGAGGTTAAGTTTTTGAAATGTCATCATAACTTAGAAAATATATGGACCTAGTTCATGAAACTTGGACATAAGGTTAATCAAGTATTACTGAACATCCTATTAGAGTTTCATGTCACATGACCAAGGTCAAAGGTCATTTAGGGTCAATGAACTTAGACCATGTTGGAGGAATCAACATCAAAATCTTAACCTGAGGTTAAGTTTTTGAAATGTCATCATAACTTAGAAAATATATGGACCTAGTTCATGAAACTTGGACATAAGGTTAATCAAGTATCACTGAATATCCTTCATGATTTTCACGTCACATGACCAAGGTCAAAGGTCATTTAGGGTCAATGAACTTTGGCCGAATTGGGGATATCTGTTGAATTCCCATCATAACTTTGATAGTTTATGGATCTGATTCATGAAACTTGGACATAATAGTAATCAAGCATCACTGAAAATTTTGTGCCAGTTTCAGGTCTCATGATTAAGGTCAAAGGTCATTTAGGGTCAATGAACTTTGGCCGAATCGGGGGTATCTGTTGAATTACCATCATAACTTTGAAAGTTTATTGGTCTAGTTCATTAAACTTGGACATTAGAGTAATCAAGTATCACTGAACATCCTGTGCGCGTTTCAGGTCACATGACCAAGGTCAAAGGTCAATGAACTTTGGCCGAATTGGGTGAATCTGTTGAATTACCATCATAACTTTGAAAGTTTATGGATCTGATCATGAAACTTGTACATAAGAGTAATCAAGTACCACTGAACATCCTGTGTGAGTTTCAGGTCACATGATCAAGGTCAAAGGTCATGTAAGGTCAATGAACTTTGGCCATGTTGGGGTTTTTTGTTGAATAACCATCATATCTCTGTTAGTTTATTGGTCTAGTTCATAAAAAGTGGACATAAGAGTAACCATGTATCACTGAACATCTTGTGCGAGTTAGAGTAGTATTCAAAGTCAGCACTGCTGCTATATTGAACCGCGTGATGCAGGTGAGACGACCAGAGGCATTCCACTTGTTTGTTGAATAACCATCATATCTGTGTAAGTTTATTGGTCTAGTTCATAAAAAGTGGACATAAGAGTAACCATGTATCACTGAAAATCTTGTGCGAGTTAGAGTAGTTTTCAAAGTCAGCACTGCTGCTATATTGAACTGCATGATGCAGGTGAGACGGCCAGGGGCATTCCACTTGTTTCATTTTTCTGTTTCTCCCTCTTCTCATATGTTTAATTGTTTCTTACCCTCCTGTTCTTGTTTTCTTTTCTTTTTTTAATTTTTTCTTCTCTTTTCCCTTTTGTTTGTTGTTAAATATCCCTCTTATTCTCTCTCATTGAGTTCTCTTTTATCTTTTCTGCACAAATAAAAGAGTCGTCCACTTTCTTTCCTTGGCAGTGACACCCATTTATTTGCTGGTGTTTGCAGAGATGTTTTTTTTTTCTTGCTGTCATTTAAGTATTAATAATTAGGTATGAATACTTTAGAATTTGGAAATGTAAGGATTACTTTGAAGGACAAGATTACTTCATCAAAAGGATGAATGACTAAAGAAATACAAATTAGATAGGCAGAGCATTGCAAATTTCATCAACATTTCTAATTTATTCATTCCTTATTTATTTGAAAGGGAAAAATTATTATTGTTGTTTTTTTTCATTGTTATTATTTATTATTATCATTATTATTATTATATGGCCATTCTGGTAATTATGCAAATTAGGAAGCTGATGATGGCATACTCACTATATCTTTTCTATTTCGGTACATGAAATATTTGAAAAAAATCAATAGAGATATATAGATTGCTCTCATGATATAAGAGGTGAGTTTATTTCTTATGAAATGTTGTCATAGCAGTATTTATTTAATGAATATTAGATGGATGTATATACAAGAGTAAATTTCCACACATACAGCATATATTATATAGTCAGGACACAATATAAAACATTGTGTCATGTACTAACATATATGATTAAAAATTTAGTATGCTTTATCAGTTTCAAAGGCCTGTCTATCATACATTTATATACTGTGTATATATATATATATATACATATATATCATCTTGTGATGATAGATTCAAGTGAATTTATGAAATGATCGCCTCTTGTATATTGTATGGTCTGTACAGTGTGGGGGCGTTTTGACATGAGAAAGATCTTTCAATTTTTGATTATTTTTGTAATACTTTTTATTGGAATATACACCCATCTCTTCAATAAAGAAGGACAGAATAATCATTCTTCAGTAATTAACATTGCATTTGTCGTGTCATATGGGCATTATTTCATATATGATTGCTAGCAAAAGCAAATGCTTGTACACAGAATTAAAGATATTGTTTAACTTTGTGAGCAGCCGATTTAAAAAATTCTCAAACCAAGATGAAACATGTGTACAAGTGCATGTATTAGAACTAGTAAACCCTGAAAACAACCATTATTGAGAATGAAAAGCTAAAACTACAAGGCAAACCCTGATTTTGTAAATCGGTGTCTTATAGATGCCTAAATAGTACACATAAGTGTAAGGGATGAAATTAGGATGGTGTTTCCGGTCACTTTATATTTCAATTTTTGAAGCACTAAAAAATTATTTTTCGAACGCAATTTTTTCTGGGCTTCATTTTTGTGACATATCACAGACACAGGTGACAAGTGTGACCTAGCTCAGATCTTTTTTTAAGTTAAACCAATGTTAACCAATCACTTTAAGGATTTAATTTCAAAAGCAAATTAAACAATTTTACTTGATAAAAATTGTTAATTTCATTAAGAATACACATACATTAAGCATATTAAATAGAATGAAGACATTTTTAAACAAAATTGAGTTGTTTCTGGTAAGCATTTGGAGACATAAGTACGTTTTCGAGAATCATTTATGAGTAGTTTGATTTGTTTTATTTTTTCCTCTTTTTTTATTTCCCCTTGCCGACATATCTCCGATCCCCCCCCCCCCCCCCTCTCGGATTCTTTTCTCTTCATGGTTGTTCTCTGTCTATCTGTATGAATCTCTCTTTGACTTTCTTTGCTCGTACATTTGTATCTTTTTACAGAATGAGATTCGGCACTTTTCATTTTTTATCTGTAAGGGTGTTAGCTTACCGGAACCTCTTCAGAGCTTCACTCTGAATTGCAGGGATTTTGAATAAATCCAGCTGGACTGTAGGAAGGGAACACTCGAATTCTGGATTTAGTTTGAATCATAAAGATTCATTTTTAAATCTCAAAGGATTGAATTTCAATTCCCTCAAGAATTTTTTTTTTTGGGGGGGAGGGCTACAACTAAATCTAGGATTCGATTAGTCCCTCAATCCATTCCATCTTGATTTATTTCAAGTACTGTAATTTTGGATTCTCTGTACAAACAAAAAAATCACCCTCCTGCTGGCTGATTGGAGAGATTCCTAGAGGGCTGGATATCCGATTTTCGACAAAACTTTATCAAAGTAGGGAAAATGGTAGACAATTACTGGAACACTTTCGCCATGTATATTTTTATCATTTATCGCCATTGTAATCTAGGCAGATTAATTCATTCTGTTTCTAACAGGAATTAGTTCAAAACGAAACAAAGATGACATTTTCACGCGATGTGATGGTTATTTATTGCTTTTATTTGTACACGTCAATGTTAAAAATCTATGATACGAAATGTACACACGCTTCATAATGTACATGGATGCGTTTGAACATGGACAATAGGCCTAGACAGGTCTTTTTTTTAATATTAAACACATGCATATATATTAACACAATCATTTGCAAAGTATAGTTACACAGATTCATTAAAAGGAAAAAAAACTGCGCAAAACCAAACAACCACATATTTGTTGCATTGCTTGTATTAAATTCATATTAATTATTTAGTTGTGTAAAATTACTCTTACTAGATGGAAGAAAATATGCCGAAATGTGTAAAGTTTTGACGAACCTGTCACTTAAACCTAAGCTTTTGCAACCCGAACGCCCCCTTCCCTGAAAATCGTTTCATTTCCGTCGATTGATAGCAATAATTTATTAATATTTCGCATGTATTTATTGGGACGTCTGCCAAAAAAATCATAGTTCATTTTTGTGCTTTGTGTTCCAAGTCATACAAGGGAAGAATTGGCTTAATTTATTATCGGGAAATTTCACAATATTTACAGTAGGCCTATAATTTCAGAGTTTGGTAAGCGCATCGGACAAGCTTTCAAGGTACAAGCAAAAATGTAAGAATTGTCTTTAAAATCTCATCAATGTTGATAAAAACGGCCTATAAAATTGTGGGGGTTCCATTATGGTAAGAAAAAAATATATATGCACTGGCAGCATTTGTAAGATACAAATATATAAGATGCTCTGATATATTGGCACGAAGATGACAATTGAAAATTTTGTTATTTACAAAAATATACATTATTATACAGATGAATACACAAATAAAAATATCTTATTGAGTAATGCATATTCATATCTTTCATGCAACGTTTTAATCGATTACTGTGCGTTTTATGGAGTAATCAATATCTCTTTTTTCAAGTGTTTGAATCATTTATACAGTATTTCACAAATTAAAAGCTGTCCTTTGAATGTTGAATTACAAGTTTTGAAGTTTCCAAGCTGTCCTTATAAGACAGGGGCGGATCAAGGATTTTCCAAAGGGGGGGGCAAATTTTTCGGAGGAAAATTTTGACAAGCCCCCCCCCCAAAAAAAAAAAAGGTTTTCAACCACAAATGAAGGATATTTCGTACCCGCAAAAAAATTGACAAGCAAAAAAAAAACAAGCAAAAAAAATAACAGGTCTTCAATTCCAAAAAGGGGGAGACTTCTTGGTTTCAATTACATTTTTACATTACAAGTTTTACAAATTTTATTTTTTCTTCTCAAACGGAGGGGGCCACATGCCCCCTGTCCCCCCCCCCCCCCCCCCCCCCTGGATCCGCGCCTGTTATAGGCTGTATCAAGACCTATCAAGACGACCTATACGAAAGGCAAAACTGATGCAAGTTTATCATCATATCAAAGTCTCAGAGTGAAGGAATTTAATGAATTTGTTTGTTTTTCTTGAGAAAATGAGCAGCCTTACTCTGAACCCAACATGATCGTCTGCTGAAGCATTACCATCTTGAGATGGATTGTTTCCGACCGTATCTATTCTGACAGTACCTTTTGGATAGTTCAACTTCAAGTAATTCATTATTATGCCTTTGTTTCAATTCAAGCGAATCAATCTTTTTCATTATATTAAATCGTGAACATGAGTGGAACATACATGTACTGCACAGGAAAGTTCAAATGGAAGTTTATACACTCATTTATGTGTACACTCATTTAATATGCGTATAGACAATGCAAAATGTTGGTTGTCATCAAATTCATAAGATACTCGATATGACAGATGTTCATTTACTTTGTGTGAAAAAAATCCCAGACTGTAATATTTGTATAGATTATTAGCGTAGGTTTTCTGCAATTTATAGTGCCATATTTCTCTGGTCAGTTCAGCCTTTCGTTTATTCAAGATGGTCGAATCGATCAAATTCTTTATCAAAACTTCGACCTTGTATGTCTTCTTAACAAAATAGAATGCATATTTCTACATGTTCTAAGTCCTATTTCAAAACTCCAATGATAATTTTGTGAAAAGTTTGATGAGATGACAGAAAAATCTTTGGTATAGATTATGCCAGAAAATCTCTAAACTTGGTCCAATATTCGTTATGCCGTTTAGAATGATATTCTCACCTTGATCTTTTATACACATCCTACCCTCCGAGATGCACTGTTTAAACGAAATTCCAGATGTATTAATCTTAATCATAATTGAAATGACTGAGAACATAGGAAATTTGGCGGCCAATTTCATTATCAAATTTTATCATACATTTGTGAATTTCAGCTTTGGATTTGTACACAAAATTGCATTTTTGACAATCTTGGACAGTCACGCATGTAGAAAATTTCGGAATCACATTTCACAGTCCAGTCGCCACAAATACATTCCAAAAAGATACTACATGTAAACTAAGTCATGATACGTCGAAGCGACAACAGGGTGCTAAATCCTCCCCTCCCAGGCCTCTTAAGGGTCAACGATCGTTTCTCAATTTTTTAAAAAAGCATTTGATAACGGACATCCCATTGTCACTGCAGCCTGATATGTACAAAATCAATCAAAACTTTTCTTGCTAACCATCTGATATAGTTCACTGGTCCGGTTTCCTATCTTTTCCTTGCTACTATATTTCAAATCCGCATGATCGCAAATCGTGGTTAAAGTTCATCAAAACTGTCAAGCAAATCTTTTAATTGCTCTACCGCTGATTTCTCGACACCTTTCTCAGTTAATTCAGCTTCTATGTTCTCTTGTTGTTCATTAACATTGTCGTATTCGCTATCAGCACCGTCGCCAACGATGTCATCGTCATCCTCGTCATCGCTATCTTCGTCGAGGATTTTTTGGAGATTGATCATGGCGGATGATTTGACCAAACCTGATGTATAATATTCTTCTTCATCTTCTTGTGGCAGCTCCATTTCATCTTCCTCTTGCTCGTCATTATTCACAGGTTCAACTTCGTCCTCATCTTCACGTGGTGGGACATCGTAGATATCCTCATCGATACGCGGAGGTTCGTCATAAATCTGCTCATCCTCGAACAGGCGCTGTTTCTTTGATCGACTTAACCCAGACGACGCCGGCGCTGGTACTGGAGGTGGTATTAACGATGGTGACTTCGAAGTAATTCCGTCAACCTCATCACGAACTTCATTCCCGTTTGAAAGAGATTTCGACGCCCCGTTTTCGACATCACCATCGGACACCGACGCCGTGTTCGCGCTCGATGTCGAGTCCAAATTTCTAACATCGTGTGATCCCTGTCCGCTGTCGTCGCTTGCCCGACTCTTTCCACTGGCGTTCATACTACCGCCGTCTATTGTGTCTTCACGTACAGTCTGTGGGTTGTTCGTGGTCGTTGACGACGACGGTTTATTAGACACGAAGACGTCGTCGTTTTCAACGTCCATGTTTCCGATGGGGATACCCTGATAGTCGGGTGTTTCGCTTGGGTCACATTCTACACCCGATGATTTGCGCTGCTGACCAGATCTCTTGCTGTCCTGCATATATTTCTTGATCTGAGAGAGCTTCCTCGCTCCTGTACTGCTCCTGTCAATGAAACAAAATATTTATTCGTCAATTTCCTTTTTTTCAATTAGAGCAGTTTAAAAATAAATGCATGTAAACCATTCGAATATTTGGTAACAAAATTAAATTTGAATGTTTGTGAGTTAAACGTTGAATTTCGAAAATGTTTATCATTGCACACGTTGATAACAACCCGATAAAGTTATTGTATTCATGCGTTGGTTTAAATAATTTCTACTATAGGGTAATTGATTTGCAATGAACTGAAAATGATGTCACCTTTCGCAATTGCTTTCTAAATGATGATGTAGACATGTTTTTATTTAAAAACAATGGCTCACATTCATCCATCTTATTAAACGGAATGGAAAGAGACAAGGGGAAAGGTCGTCGAAAAACGTCCCAGGCCATGACACCACACGGAACCTAATGGTGGCCACATGCACGGGACTAATGAATGAATCATTTTATCAGTTATGACGATATGAAGTGGACACCGTCACAACCACTAGAATTTAAAAGTTAAACCCATGCAAGCAGGTGCCATAACAGGCAATCCCCCGGTCATAAGGCACCAACACGTTCCCCTGTATAGGCTGTAGTTATTGCCAAGTTGCGCCCTTTCTGAGGGCGTTGTTGGATTACTGTTCTATATGGGGTGGTAGAGGGGTTGTCTGATAGTTTCCGAGGTGTATATTATTTTGTTCGGATCAACCTACGGAAAACATTCATTCATTCTTTAATAGGGGTGATCAAAGGAGGTCATTGTTATTATCCAATTGTCAGGATCGACCCACTTTGAATATAACCTGGAAGTAGTGTTTGAATTAAGCGGGATTATTCAGTAACACGTACGCCCATTTATTTTGACGGTGAACATGGTGAACGAGGAGTTAACATTCGAGGTGTCTGATCATGGATCCTACTATGGTCTGATCAAGGCGGGGGCGTGGTTAATTTTTTTTCAATAAAGTACTACAGAGAGTGCTTGGGACCTGGGGTTGACATGTACAACAATGTGTTTTCCAGAACGCACACTCAATCTATTAAGGCCTACTTAGAAGATAACTGCCAGATGATTCCTTGTCAAATATATTCTCACATTCAGCAAAATGAGTCTTAATATCAGAAAATAATAAGAGTCGCTTGCCTTTGCTCGCATGATCATGCAATGTAAAACGGTGGAGTAAAATTGCAAGCACGTTGTTCAAGTCCGTCACTCTAACAACAAGTTGTTTAAACCAGGATTTTTTAAAACTCTTGAAATTTTCAGAACTTTTTTAAACAACTTGGTTAACACCACAACTTGTTTAAAAAATTAACAGATCGAATGCAGCAGAAACACTGGTAAGTGGTATATTTGCTAGTGTGGAATATGTGGAATAGACATTCCCAAAAAACTCCTCTGGCAAGGTGCAACATTTGTTCCACGTGCAAGGCCTCTTGACAGGCGTTCATACTATCCTACACTCTACTCCTAATAAACTCATGATATACACCCCTTCTGGATATTAATCCAGCCCCCTGGAAGTGAAAAATTGATCCATAAGCCGTTGCAAAATTGAACGACAGCTGATCCGTAGTGATTCAAACTAGCATGCCATCATATTCAATAAAGTTCGGTAGGTGGATGATAATCACGAAGTGCACCAAAAGCGGTCTCGGTTTGATGTTAATGGTTTATGTCGGTATTTCGCGATAATATAAAGAGACAGAGTCTCAACACATACACTTAGTATTCACCCTTTTATTTATACTTTCAAATTTTGGAAGGGAACAAAGATAATATTTGATAATAAATTATCATTGCGTGAGAAAAGGTCCATAACCCATATATAGCTCAATAATTATAATGCGAGGGTGTGGTTTTTTTTTTTCTTTGAGGGGGTAGCTATTATTATTATAAGTGATAAGAGATATGAGAGAAATTTCATGGGATAGATTATACAGGGCGGCTCCACTTGCTGGAAAAGATGAATTTTTAAGAGAATCTGCAACATGCACGCAAAATTGATCGTTATCACCGCCCCCCCCCCTTCGGGACATTTACCTTCTGTCTTTGCCGTTGGAATATTTAGATGTGACGTCAGCAGTCTGTTGGTTAAAACTTCTGAGTTTCATGGCGTTGTGGAATGCTTTAACCCACTGATCCTGCTCGTATGCACTGTCTGTTAACTGAAAAATAAGAACAAATTTGTTTTGTGAACGATATGACAATATTTGACAAATTTTTTTTAATTCATAACGATGCTCTTGAATGTTAAAATGAGAGACTAAAAATGACATGATAATTAGAGTAAAATCATCCAAGATACAACTCTGGGTAACATTTGACATTGTTGTGGCTATATCATGCACCACGCCCACCCCCCCCCCCCCCCCTTCATCAATAAAATTAAGCAATTGACCCCTAATTCTACTTCCGATTCTGATGTAAAATTGAATAAAAGTGTTTCTCTGACAATTCACATGAGCGTATTCTGGTGGGGCTCGGGAAATGGGCCCCGGTTAGCAGAAAAGGGGGCGCCAAAAATAGGATAAAAAAGGATAAGAAAAGAACAGGGGAGAGAGAGAGAAGAGAAAAAGAAAAAAGGAGAAAGAAAGAGAAAAGGGGAAAAGAAGAGGGGAGAGGCGCCAAATCGATGTCCGACCTGGGGGCGAATTGATGTCCGACATAGGGGCACTGAATTGCTGTTCGACATAGGGGGGCGCTGAATTGATGTCCTCGAGGTTGGGGCGCCGATTGATGTTATGCTTAGAGGAGACGAATTGATGTTCTGCATAGGGGGCGTCGTATTGATGTCCGACCTATAGGGGTGCCGTATTGATGTTCGACCTAGGGGCGCCGAATTGATGTTCGACCTAGGGGCGCCGAATCGATTTTCGACCTAGGGGCGCTGAATTTGAGTTTGACATGGGGGTGGACGAATCGATGTTGCCTAGGGGCGCCGAATTGATGTTCGACATAGGGGGGACACCAAATTGACCTGAAATGAAGGGGGACCAAATTGAACTTAATCTCGTGGGGGTAGTGGATGCCAAAATGATGTTTGATCGGGAGCGCCGAATTCATGTTTCACATGAGTTCATGGCGCTTGCGCTCGCATAAAACATGCATAGTTAGATGCCCACCCAGTTCATGATTACCAAAAGTGCTTAGAAACTCCAATTTTAGGTCAGAATATTAAAAATTTTCATCTCGCTCTTCACGCTTGCATGAATATTGTTTAGTAATATGACGATCCTGCATATGGTTAGATTAGTGCTTAGAATGTCCAACTTTGTGTCAAAATATCAACAACAATAAAAATCAGTTCGCGCTTCGCGCTCGCATAGAATATTTCTAAGTGCTCATCATACGAACCAATAGCACCATCTCGATTCCTCAACAACTCATACCTGCCAGTTTCCTGACCCATAATGCCAGTGTAGTCTAGAAATATAGACCCATTTGAATGATAGCATGTTAATCAACTACTCAATGCATTTATACCGCAATAATTAGGTTACCAAGTAGCAAACTTATAAAACAATAACTTTTCCTCTCAAAATATTTTAGTTTCTCTGTACAAATATAGGTCATTTTATTTATGCTCTGTAATATTAGTAGATATCTAAAAACGTATAGTTTAATACTATATATTAATAACACACAGTCAATTAGAGATCACACACAGTTCACTCCCCCTTTAAGATTACCAAAACTGATTACTCGACTGTCCAATATCAAACGTTTTCAGCTCGCGCTTTGCGCGTGCATAAATAATTGTTTAGATAGATACTCGTAATGTTCACGGTCACTAATTGTGTATAAAAAAAACGTCTAGTTTTGGGTCGGAATATGAATAACTTTCAGTTCGAGCTTCATGCTAGATGCCCATCCTGTACATGATTACCGAACGTGCTTAGGTTGTCCAATTTTAAGGCAGAATATAAAAAATCTTCAGCTTGCGCTTCGCGCTCGCACCGATTGCTTAGTTAGATGACCATCCTGTTTATGATTACCTACAGTGCTTAGAATGTCCAAATATTCGGTCAGAATATCACACTTTTTTCAGCTCGCGCTCACACAAGTGTCTATATAGCGCTTAATACATCTGAACGTGTCTAAGCGCTTTACAGATTTATTATTACCCCGGTCATCGGATTCAATTAGTCATCCCGCACACAATGTGTGCACATCCTCCACTCCCTGGGGAGGCGCACACAGTACTGGACAAGCTACAATGACTATCACATCCTACCGGGTACCCATTTAACACCTGGGTCGAGACTGGCAAAGTGTGGATTAACGCCTTGCCAACGGACGCAAGGCCGTGATGGGATTCGAACACACGACTATCTGTTTACAAGGCGAGAGTCAGAACCACTACACCACGGCTCCTCCACACCCACCTGGTCGCATTTATTCTTTTCAAAAAGCGGTGTCACAACATATTCATGGATATAGGGGGGGGGTTTTATGGACATTAAAAAGAAATGGTCTTCGATCGCATTTTTACGCAATTATGAAACAAGGTAATCAACATGCATTTACATGTGTTTGCCCAGCGGGGGTGCCATTTTCCGAAAATTTCACAGGGGCGCCAAAAGTAGGTCGGCCCCGGGGTGCAAAAATCATGGATAAGCGCCTGGTTCATAAACTTAATTCCATTATTCACATTGAATTCCGATAATTTGAAGATCTGACTCCTCATGTCATACCGTATCCAGTAACAATAACGAGTCTTTTATATGAAAATGTGTGGCATATAAGTGCCTGATTTTTCTGTAACAAATTGCTGTTTGAATTCTAATTCTTTTGAACATATGTAAACAGGTGCCCATCAATCTTTAATAGATACATTACATAGTTACTATGATATGTATTTATTCAAGATTATTGTTTATTATAGTGGACCCCAAATTGTATTTGAATGGGTTGTCACCACATATAATATTGCAGAAGTCTTCGAGCCCCACCCCTATCCCCGGAAATACTCTTTAAATATGTTGATTCAAGGCGTCGATATCAAGAAACCAGTGTTTTAAAAAAATGATTTTAGCGCCTTTGGGATATTATTCTTGATTTTGATACCTCTTGAAAATACACTCTTAAGTTTGGCGCCTTTTTTTTGGAAATACACTCTTGATTTTGGCGCCTTCTGGAAACAAACTCTTTCAATACTCACGTATACATGTGTCTTTTGTAAGGTGACGATCTCGAAGGGGTAATACTTGTAGTTGTTGTTCTGCTGTTTTTTCACCGTCTGAACATCAACGAGAGGGAGCACATCCAGACATTCCTGCTGCCATGGTAACAACAAAATATTTGAAAATGAATAAGCAAGGATCTGCATGTTGTTATCTCCATGTACCGGTTTTTTGTCATGACTAATACGAGGTGAAAAGGAACAATGAAGACAATTTGGGGAGATTGGGAAATTGAAAACAGGGAGTTTTGGCCCACATCCTGATCCATTTGGTATGGGATTAAAAAGGGGGTTATCGCTATTTACATCTTTGGTTAAGAAATCTCTCATTGAATGTCTGCAAGCATAAGTGACCGGTAAAATGGCAGTAATTTTTATGATGTGATTTGTTTGTTGGGTACTGTGAACAGTTATTTTCTCTTCCAATTTGCGACGAGACACAAGATTGTAAATTCTTTACCGTACGAATGTCATCCATCCAGTCTGTAACTACTTCCCTTAAAAAACTACAAAATATCCCTGCCCCTCTCCTCCCTGTCTGATCATCGTCCATCTATTTTCATTTAGGTGGGATTCGTGCTGAATGCAATTTGAAGGGAGGATGCATCATAAATAGAGATTAATTGAGAATAATTCGGTAAAACCCTGCTAATAATATCGGACAAGTTTTGGCCGATTTTGATCATTTTAGTAATGATTAATTGACGTTGGCGGAACAGTTTCCATGGTAACTATTAATGATAGACAAGGTCATTCATAAATTAAACGGAAATCACGATCACTTCTTACTAGGACGCGATTGATATTCGATTTCACTGCCAATCGTTATGGAAACGTAATTTTCTTCCCTAATTTTTATCACGTTCGTTTTGTATTCTCTCCTGTTCTTTCCAGCGTGAACATGCTAAAGTGTCTCGTACGACATGCTCAATGATAATTAGATTCCTAATTTCCTTCAAAACTTTTGTTGAATTTTTTATTTACTACGTCAAAGATATCATACATCTTAGTTTATATTTTTCTGTTATTGTATTGTCTATTGTTATTCTCATTTCATCAATTCCTCAAAAATTGAATATGTTATCTTTGAACAATTTTTGTATTAGTGATAATTCTGATTTTAAATGTTATTGAATTCACTCATTACTTGTACAGAACCTAAGTTACACTTTTATCTTTTTATGTATATATTGTTATTTCATGTTAAACAGAACCATTCTGGAAAACAGTCAATCTGAGCTTGTTATCCCGTATAAAGATATTTTGATCAATAAATAAATGAAATAAATATTACTTTTTCTATAGCATCGCGAGCTTTTCCAAAACACTTCACATATTTCCGGTCACAAAAACTGCTTAAAAAAACAGCCGATATGATTTTTATCTAGATTTTATTAATATACTTCAAAACAAGTATATGTTAAGGTCAGCTGTGTGATGTTGCTTCTAAAATGCACTAAAAATGTGAGGGTTCCGTTCCTTTTTGGTATCATCAGTTTACTTCAAAATTGTTATTGCATGAAATTACCATGATAATCCAGCCCAGGTAGGTGTTTCATAAAGCTATTCGTAAAGTTACGAACGACTTTACGCACGACTGGAACATGTTCTTATATAGGTCATACCTCAATTACACAGTGATAACACATAGCACAAGAAAGGATCACCAGTCGTGCGTAAAGTCGTTCGTATCTTACGAACAGCTTTATGAAACACCCACCAGAACATAATCCCCCTAAGATATCACTTTTGAATCACACTTTTACACCAAAATCAATCGAACGTAGGATGCAGAGAAAAATAAATTCGATGGGTAGAACTGACCTCGATGATCTATCCTTTGCGTAGGCCTAATGAACATGATGAACGTGATGAATAGCATGATACGATTAAGTGGATGGTGATAATTATGTGAATCGGACAACATAGGATGAAATATCAACCATAACTTCATTGGACTTTCTTTCTTGATAACAGAAAATGCCGAATTTCAATATCCGAGTAAATGAGTAAGGGGTGTTGCAATAAAAATTTATATTTACAGTCAATTACAAATTTATTTTCCTGAAGTACAACTGATATAGAAAATTTGGAAGAATCAGAATAGCAATCAAGACTTTTGTTTAATGTGAATTTGCAATTAATTGCCAGACTTGTGACCGATTTTGTAACCTAAATTTGACTTGCAATTGATCGCAACTTACTTGCAATGCCCCATAATATATATAAAGAAATACCACCTGGGTATTTAATATAATTGCACGTGTGATATAAGGATACAATTACATGCAATGTTGTATAATGTTACTTTTGGTATATCAAAGAAATTTCAGAACGCGTTTATAACCATGATAACAAGCAATTGTTTTTAGCAAACAATTACAATTCTGCACTTTTAGCCACCAATGACACTTTAAGGAAATAAAATATACTGACTCATTCATTTGTAATGTTAACTTGCTTGTGGTGCGATGGTGAGATTATATGTTGATTTGAAAAGAATCATATTTCGAATTTTCATTATACAGTGATGATTGACTATTGAAGTAAGGTTGAAATAAAATACTTACATCACTTTTCTTTGCGTCCTCTTCTGTCTTGAATGTGATAAACGCATCTTGATTGAGACAAAACCATCTCTTCTTTACACTCTATGAATTAAAAGAATTTAATATAAAAAAGAAACCAAAAAAGAAGATTAATGATACAAAGTCAACAAATTACATGAAAGGAAAACAAAAATCATAGCCTGAAATATAAACGCTTCTCGGTCATAGATAATGATTATGAAATTACAATCGGGAATTAATAACGGATATTGCAGATAATGTCATGTGATGCAGAACGTTTATGTTTTTCATGAAGCCTTCCTTCCTTCGCAGAATTTAAAAGTGTGGTTTGTGAACTTAATCGTGTGCGATGATTGTAAAGCATGGCATTTCCAATTGTATTTATTTTATTGAAAGGGGGGTCCAACATTGGTAATGAACTGATGGTGTGTGTGTGTATATGGGACCGACCTTTAACGTCACATCCGAAAGACGTGACCAGGGCTCGAACCACGAACCTCTGCATCAATTTGTAGCGCACGCCACAACGCCCAGTTATGTTAATGGGGAAAATTTGAATGGTAAATGTTCGCGGACCAAGAAAAAGACAGTTATTGATATTTCAAAAATTAGAGTATTGCGGCGAGTGGTCAGACCTGTGGTATATAAGGACAACTCCCGATTATTGGGAATTTTTTTATCTTTCCCTCAGGGGCAGTAATTAGCGTTACTTTGAAAGCCTATTGTTTATTGTTAATTGTCTTCAAAGAAAAATATAATTCTGAGTAAAAAAAAACTCTGGACGAAGACGACGTGTGTTTATTGGAGCAAAAGAGGAGCAGTTGTCCTGTAATACTTTACATCATAGTGACATCATTGCAGCAAATTTAAAGTCCCCGTTGTGATATGAAAAAGAATTACAACTTTTTAAATATTTCACATTTCTTTCAATGACTTTTTTTTACCGAGATGACCAGTTTCTCTGTTGTTGCCACCCCCCCCCCCTTAACAACATTTCACTTGGACTGGATTCACTTTCGGAACTCATTGAACATATCGAGTTAAGTCATACACATCTATGATCAAGTCTCGATGAGATCATTTATTTTATCATATCAATTTTCTCCAACGTTAGAATAAAAACATTAAAAATTAATAAGGGTTTGCAGTTTCATAATAATTGATTTTTATTTTCAAGAGCGATCGTTGATTGTGCCATTATTCATGTGAGCCACATTACAGTTTTGTTGCTATTAATTTTTATCATGTTGAATAATTCTTTACAAAAGTGTTGAATCCATTTCTGGATATTATTTCATTTTACGCACTGATATTCATGGTAATGGATGCATGGAATTGTGCATGTATGCTAAAAATGGAGAATGAATGGATTGATACAGATAGGCAAAAATTCGACAATTAATTTTAGGGAATTCTGAAAGCATGAATGCTATGAATTATCTGTGTTTTCTTCTGGTTGCTGTTTGTTTATATTTTTGCACGAGCATTTGTGACTGCATAAATATTGCTTGCTTTTATATGAGCACGTGCAAATCGTTCCTTGTCTCATTATTCAGCTTAAGGTGAAGGTCAATGGTTCCGATGATTAATAACTCAGTCATAACTTTTAACATGAAGACGTTCAAGATTGTGGTGTTTGATGAAGGTGCGTTCACACTAGACACATGATGACAGTGAAAAGTCGGTCTTTGTCGTAACTGGGCCGTAGTCATGGTAATACTACTCAGTCAATATGAGAACACTGCTATGAACACAGGGGTTTTCACAAGGGTTTTCTCCCAAAATTAAGGTAAAAATTTCGACGAAAATAAATTTGACAAGTGAAAAGTAAGGTCATCTCGTCCTGAAATACATGTTTTATCTTGATTTTTAATGATGTATTTCTTATAAAAGACCACAAATAGTAGGGGGACATTAGATATTGTATCCCTCTACTATTTTGAGTAGGGGGGCCACGCCCCCCCCCCCGTCCCCCTGGGATTTCCGCCCACGGTTTTTTACAAATCAAACAGACCGTTTCGATGAGTTCAAAGCTCATATATGGCTTATTTATTTTATTTATTTATTAGAAAATATTTATACATGATAAAAGATCAGCTGAATTGCTGTTTTACATCAATGTCCTGATTTAACAAGGTTTAAAAAACATACAAAGTTACAATATCATGATGTAAAATACATATAAATATTTAAAACAGCAGTATTCACACTATAAAGTTTGCAAGGTATATCAAGTACGTAGCTACTAAAATATAATAATGAAATACATATAAACTTATACTTCTTGAAATGCTTAACGGTTTGCTAATATCCTCTAAAAGGGATAAACGATTCACTACATACGTATATTCTATTATTCTCACTCAGTCGGTTTAGTGACTGGAGTGGTACCAAAGGGGGCAGGGATAATCGCCCTTAATTCACTACACGCTCAATTTTTTTTTGAAGTATGCATGGGGAAGAGAGAAAAAGCTGAAGAAAGAAAGGGAAAGAAAGAAGGTTATAGGGAAAAGTTTGGGCAGTTTAACGCTATAGTGCTCTTATTACATTAGAGGGAATGACGTCACCTTTTTGCCCCCCCCCCTTCATAATCCTCTGGTACTACCCATGTCGTTCTCATAAAACTTGTTTTCGTTTTCTTCAAAGATAACATGAGTGTAGACATAAAATATAGTCGTATTATCATTATAAATATAGCTTTGATAGTAATACTATAAATACAGCATGACGATAGGCCTATAGCCTGCATCCACTCGTTCTATTGTATGCCGTGATATTTATATTTTAGCAGGAAATAAAAAATGACATTTCTTTACACCATAAAGTGGTTTAATCTATATAAGCTAAGAATTGATTAGACAAAATAACTCGAGGACGTTCACGTCGTTCTTATAAAACTTGTTTTCGTTTTCTTCAAAGATAACATGAGTGTAGACATGAAACATCATAGCCGTATTCTTAGCTTTGATAGTAATACTATAAAAACAGCATGACAGTATAGGCTGCATCCACTCGTTATATGCAGTGATATTTATATTTTAGCAGGAAATAAAAAATGACATTCCTTTACACCATGAAGCGAGTTAATCTATAATCTAAAAATTGATAAGACAAAACAACCCGAGGCCGGGTAAAATCGAACCTTTGGAATATCAAATCTTCGGAATATTGAGCTTTCACGAAATTCTCTTGATGGAAAAAAAATCCCAAAACAGGATGATACAATGTTTGGTTCACATTTTGTACAGAAAACGTGTGCTGTTGAAATAACAGCACGTCATTGCTTACCATTCAATAAAATACGATAAGAAAATATCGAGTCTATAACCCACCACCATAAGCAAAATGAAAGGAAACTAAATCCACACTTAACTTGTTTGTTTTACCAGCTAATTATTTATCGCAGCGCTGTAATATAGTTCATGTCTTGGCAGTGCAAGACTACAAGTAATCATCAAAGTATCTTCTCTATAAGTTGTTTACACCTTTCTCATTTCTTGGCCCCAAGATTACACCCCTGTTGAAGTCTTGTCACTCTCGATCTAAAACAATTTTCAAACATGATTCATCGCCCGGGTATAGTTGCAGTCGTGACAAAGCGAATATCTTTGCCCGCCATGCCAACACTTACTGTATGTAATGAGAATTATAGTTTGCCTGTCATTATTATTGACACATACACTTTGCGAATTCCCTAATACCTAGTTTTCATACTGTCACGAATTGCGCCACGATTCAAACGGCGTACTTAATCGTGGAATAATCATCGTGACTTATCCGATCGTATCAGAAAATATCAGATCAGTCGTGGTAATCGTATAATGATCGTTGAAAAAATTGAATGGTTAAAAAATTTTCGCGATCAGTCACGAAAGGCCAATCGTGCACTGTAAAAACTGTGGTGTTAAAACTGACACTAATTGGTGTTAACAGAGGACCACACCCTGAGGTGTTAAAATAACACCCTAGAGATTGAACATAACACCAAAGAGTGTAAATGTAACAACCATAAGTGATGTAATAACACCCATAGGTGTAAAACTAACACCACCAATTTAACACCGGTGTAAAATAACTGGTGTGGTCCTCTATGTACACCGGTTAACACCACAGTTTTTGCTGTGTGGCTTTCGTAAAGGATCGCATGGCAGTGGGAACGAGGTATTAAGCAAATAATGTAAACAGGGAAAACTTGGCAGCGTGAAGCAAAATTTCATGTCTTTTTCCATTTCATAGGCTTGTTTCGAATTTTCTTTTGGGAATTTCTTTTTAAAAACTGAATTGTAACAAAATGTTAACATCGTATTTGTCTTGTACTGAAACATATTTTTATAGACTTATATATTCTGCAATACGATTAATAATTCTGTGAAAAGTCACTTTACAAAAGCTATATTACAGTCACAAGGAAATTGAGCGTTTATGATAATGACTTAATTGAAGAAAGTGATTACCTTACACAATACGTAAACAAATAATTATATTAGACAATGATAAAACGCTTAGCATGAAAAAGGATTATTTTCCTGATAACACTCACTTCCAAACACACAGCATGCATCAAATTATGAAATAAGGAGCACACACGTAAACATGTGATTTATAAAATAAAATAAGTGAACAAAAATAATTTTTGGTTTATCGTGGTTCGAAGTTGGATTGATTCTCGTGACGGCATTAGAAGAATTAGTTGGGTTGGTTTTTTACAAAGTTTCACGACAGTTTAATAGCCGAAACGATTGATTCATGTTGTGCCGAATACACCACAGCATTTGCCTTAAAACGTGTCTTGTTTTAAAGTAAGATGACATAATTGGCTTCTGCTTATTTCAACGGTTTACTTCCAATTCGTCTAATGCCAATTCGTCCAATTCCCAACTCGTCTACTATCATTTGGTCTACCATCAGTTCGTCCACTCACCACATGGTCTAATTGCCAATTTGTCCACTCACCATTTCGTCTAATAGCCAGTTGGTCCAATAGCCATTTAGTTGATATACCATTTGGTCTAATTGGACTAGGTGTTAATTGTGCAAAATGAATGAAAACGAAATGGATATTAGACTAACTGGTTATGAGACGAAATGGTCATAGACGAAATGGTGACTAGACGAAGGGATAATTTGAAAAAATGGTTATTGGACGAAATGGTTGTTAGACGAAATGTTGATGGAGGGAATTACATTAGACTAAATGAACTTAATGATCAAACATCACTTTCTATCATTCATTGTTCAACCATTGTGAGTGGACGAGTTGGCAGTAGACGAATTGGCAATGTACCATTTCAACTACTCGGCTTTTGCGATTGATTAATTTGGGAATCATGATGCGGATATTTTCCAGTTGCTCGTAAATTCAGGCCCCAAACAAAATGAAGATTGGTTAAAAGGGATTCTTGCATTATCTTCCGATGAAAGTGATTTTTAAGAAAAAAAAACTCATACTATTGCAACAAGCTTCTAAAGTGCAGGGACATCTAAAGACATCATTTTCAGAACTGAATTATTTCGTGATTGAGTTTCCTGGAATAGCACAGGGATAGAAATGACTTATAGATATCAAAATGTTTTAAAAGAAGCATTGTTTTCACACAAAAATGAGTTTGAAGCTATGTTCTAGATTCGTTATTTTTTCTATTTTAAATTTGAAAAAAAAAACGCAGTGCATGGTCACGGAATGGGAATCGTATTATGGAAGGATATCCTAAAATTGTAATAATATTGCAAATTTATAAAACCTTTGCAAGTGAGGATACACCCTTTTACGCGATTTTACTCTGGGCAAGTTTTAGTGACGTACTTTATATTGGGGGCTGCACTATGGAAAATGTTCAAACAGTAAGAAATGACCCCCAAACCATTTGCTCAAAGAAATTTTGTCCATGGTTTAGTGACGCGCCCCCTTTCCCGGGGGCCTGCATGGGAACAAAAAGGGTTCTGCTCCAAAATGAAGGGGATTTGCATGAGATTTTGGTCAAAACTGTAAATTTCAAAGGGGTGCTTGTATAACATAAACAGCACCCTACATCCCGAGATCATGCCCCCCCCCGCCCAGGAGCAAGTATTAGTTGTAGGTAGTATCTCCAATATTGGAATAAGGTATAGCTGTATGAAAAAAACTTTGCGACATTAACGTCCCTGTATGCCCCCTCAAACCCCCACCCCCCCCCCCCCCCCCCCCTTCCTGAAAAACGGAAGAAACTTCCCCATCGTTGCTTTACCAAAAAGATTGAGTGATATAATTTCTTGGCTGAACAGAAATCTGAGTGACTTTACAGGATGGGCTGACTCAGACATCACTCTCTCCCTCGGGGAAGGAGCCGGAAGCTACTCAGTGAGCTACCGGCGATGTGACTAGTCTATGCGTCCTCGTGAATTGCACGTCTTTATCAGAAGTCTACTGTAAGCTGTTCGAAGCTTTTGAGAACTGTTTGACAGAATTTGGAATGACAGACAATTCGAGCGGAGTGAGCTGATGCGACGTGAGGCTAGATTTTCTGGAAGAACCATTTCCCTGAGGAAAAACAATCATGAGTCCCAGTTCCCCCAGTTCTAACTTTATGCTGCACTTGACCTAAATTTTAATTATTCAACACTTGAGAATAATGATGGCAATCAATCGTGACCATCAAGAATGCGGCCTTCAAGTTCAGGATTCTTTGCCCCGATGTTCTATATAATATGCACACTAAACACTCCCTGCGAAGCAAAATACCATGCAACCATTTCGGTTCATAACCCGGTTGCCAATTTACAAGCACCTAGGAGAGGACTCCATCTCTTGAAGGGGACTTGAACCTCACCCTTGTAGTCTAGATTGATTTACCTCTACTGACGTTTTTATATGCAATGCCACTTTCGAACAAAAACACTAATAATTTTTATTACCAATGTAGGCATATTTTGATGAACTGAAAAAAATAAATTGTCAATAAATGTGTTGGAGTTAAAGGACTAAAGGCCATCGCACAGCTTACGATGGGGGCGCGATCCGATTTTTCTAATAAAACATTTTAGGATTTGATGCTAATACTGAGACATGGAATATCTTGCTGTGTAATGTTCTAAATCGTCTTGCGAATACATATTTTCAAATCTGTAACTATACTATCACACTTATTATAATAGAAGTGTATTTGATATCTAGTCGTAATGACGTCGTAGCAATCGTACGATTGGCTATATACGATTACATGAAGTTGATTTCGACAAGGGAGAAGAGGGACAATTATGGTACCCGTATATAGAAGTGCCCTTTGCCCTGACAGAAACTTGCAATAATTCATTCTTAGCTTGTAATTTATTGGATCCTAATTATAAAGAACAAAATATCTGTAGAAAGTTTCAGAGCATCACTCACACATGAGCAGCACACTGGCGACTTGAACTTGAACTTGATTTGCAAACTACTGCCTTGCCGGTGTGAACTTCAAAGGGTTCAGAAGAAAATTTTGTAAATAATTCATCCTTAATACCTATAGTTCCCACTCCGACTGTCAAGTTTTGCGCCATGATTCAAACAGCAATCTTAATCGTGGAGCAATCGTAATGATCTTATCAGATCAGTCGTGGTAATCGTATTGATCGTAGAAGAATTTTGAATGGTTCAAAAAAAAAATGTCGCGATCAGTTACAAAATGCCAATCCTGACTTTCGTAAGGGATCACACGACATTGGGAACGAGGTACTATTACTCCAAAATAAAGGTTTGCAATCATCCAAAATTGTTATGTTAGTATTCTTTCAGCTGATTTAAACCTCAAATAAAGAGGTACATTTCATTCTTTTTTCAGAAAATGAACTAAATGTGATTTTTTTTTCCAAATCGGATCGTGGACTAGTGGTAAGATGTGTGGTGGCCGTGGTAATAAACCATTATATATAATTTTACTTAACCAAACGATGGTTAGATCAAACAGTGATAAATCTAATATGCTATCTCAACCACATCTATACTGTTTTAGGTCTATAAATCGCCAGAGGAATTTCCTTTTCTGATTAATCTTTTGCCATGATACTATATTAATTTGATTATTGTAATCTCTTGGTTTGAGGTTATGTCTTAGCAAGTTATATTAGCAATCGCATTCATTTGCCAATTAAATTAAATACTGGCAGGACAAGATAGGTCAATAAAAAAGTGCTAATACAACGCGTTTCAACTAGAAAATGAGCTTGCTCGAGATACAAAACACGTCGATAAATAACATGAATAACGAGCCGAGGTGGTTTATTCCTATAAAACTGGTTTTCAACGCTTATACATTTAAAATGCAGATTATAGAGCATATCCTTTAATTGCAGGTAGAGCATACTTCACGACCGAAGCAACGAATGTGCCCCCCCCCCCCCCATCATCACAGGTGCATGGGGGCTCAGGGGCAATAATTCCCAATAAAAATGTGAAACCGTGGTTTATTTCTAAATTCGATACCACTATGCATGAAAAAATACTACTAAAATGCTGTCAAAATTATACGACTTTCTTGGAGTATTCCACACTTTTCCACCTTACTATACCTGCTCGTGTTGTCGAATCTCCTCATTAATGAGATTTTACACCATTAAAATCTACATTCATTGTTATCAATACTGGGCCCAGTATTACAAAGAGTTACGATTGATCGATCTCCATTCATCAATCTCAACTGTCACGGAAGTCCATCCATGTCATGATTTATTCTACAAGAAATTTGCACCATCTCCTTAGTAAAGAAATAGAATCACACTGAATCTTCAAGAGAACAATGACTGTATATACTCTAAAAAAAATTATCCAATATTGGGTAAAATGGGAACATGCATGTTGGTTGGGTAAAAATTTTGCGCAATGTCGCGTTGAAACAGCCCAATATGGATAATAATACCCAGCAAACATGCATGTTCTTTTTCTACCCATATGGGTAAAATTTTACTCGGTGTTTTTTAGTGTATGGATATACATCTTAGAAAATATTTTGGGCAAATTTGCATTTTAGATGTTGGCGCTGCTGGCAATGCATATTGTAGTTGATCGAATCAAATGCAACTCTTTGTAAGATCGGGTGTAAGACCTCGGGCATATGGCGTATGAACTTGAGGCACCCCCCCCCCCCCCTCCCTAGTTCCACGACCAAGAAAAAGAAAAGAAATTAAAGAAAAATCAAAGCAAAGATGGTAAGATGTGATATTTTGTATCCTTCGTAAAAATCCTTCATAATTATGCTTCCATTTCACATACAAATCTTTTTGGGGGTCCCACAGAGGCCTAAGCCATGTTCACTCTACCCCAACAAAATGTTTGGCTCATTACGATATAGTATTAGTATATTTTTTAAATCTCGAAAACTATTTCTAAATTGATTAATGAACCACTCTGGGCAAAGTTGTGATTTATTTCAATTTATTATAATAAAAACAGAATTAAAACAGTTTGTACTGAGATCCGCGTGCATGGCATGCAAGAAGGGTAATTCCCGAACTGCCGAACGGACGCAGGTTGATTACGTCACCATTTTTAGGACAATAATTATTCAAACGAATTTCCACTCGTAATCAAGATGATTGGATCTAATTGCTTGTCGGATGTTCTGTTATTCAAGAACCGTTGATATTTCCTGGACATACGATAGAAGTGGCGTTTAGTTTCTAACGGGAAATAGATCGGAGGCACGCCAATGATATAGGCCTAAGTTGTGTCGTACGTTTGCATATAGCGGTGTATTTTTTAAGCAAGTGCACACCTAGTTACCAATAATGCATATAGCATTTCCATTCATTTGAAAGCAAGATAAAAGAGCATTGTAGATTAAATGTTTTGCTCACGGGCATATAGGTATACCCCCCCGGTATACTCACGGGTATACCCCCCCCCCCACACACACACACACATTTTCTACAGCAAGCAGGGGCGGCGTCCGGGTATTTTTATAAAAGAGGGGCACAAGAGGACCTACAATTTGTTTTTCTTTTCGATTCAGAATTATAGGTATTGTAGATCTCCGCCCAAACTATATAATTTGTTTTAATTTTTGTTTGTTGTGTTCTTGCCCTCTCTTTTTTATTCTCTTGTTTCAGTTGCATTCATGCTTGAAAAGAAAAAAATAGTGGGCTATCGCCCCGCTAGCCTCTCTGTGTGGCACCATCCCTAGGAGTAGAGAGGAATATTAGAATTTCAGGTAATGTTCGATAATTTTTTTTTTTTAACTCAAATATAAAACACGAAGATCTCTTCCCTAATTTCTTATTACGATGATTGTGTCTCCGCCCCGTCAGGGTTAAGCTAATCTCTTATCTGTCTTTATTATATCTGCTAAAAAAATGGACTTGGGACTGGACAATGGAATGACGTGAAGAGATTCCAATATTATTTCAGGAAATACAAAATTTAAATTGAAACATTGTGACTAAGCTGGTTTTCCAGTGGGCCTTCGTTGATAGCATGACTTCGTCCCAAGTACCCACCCTCTCTACATATGGAGTGATTTTAGGGAAGTGGATTTTGACGATCTTCGGCAGCATCTGATTTATCAAAATAGATTAAGGACTGACTCATTTTTTCGGCACGGCATTGTGTTGAAATATATGATATAATCATTGAAAGCAAAGGAGAGAGAGAGTGGTTATGTGACATGTTATATTTTAAAAAGGAGGCGAGAGTGCGAACAATTGATGAGAGGGGAGAGAAAGAGTGAAGAGGAGATGAGGATAGAAAAAAGAGAATAAGGGTGGGAGAACGAGGGGGAGAGGGAGAATGGGAAAGGGGAGTGGTAGGAGGAAATGGTGAAGAAATTAAAGGACAAGTGAAAAAAAACTGAATTGAAATAAAATGAAATGAACGATGGATTTAAGAGCAACTTGAGAGACAATTTTAAAAAATGAAGGAGAAAACTTCTTAGCATAGTGAGGTGTTATATCATGAGAATATTCAATTCAATCGTTTTACTCAATCATTTTTAAAAATCAATAAATCATACATGCTTAACCATTTTAAATAAAGTGTTAATGATTTGGTGCCCCTAAAGCAGAAACCATACAGCACTGAGGTTTAGTGACAATAATATTTGCTTTTCTTTGGTTGTTTCATATCTGGTATGATATTTTTACATGCAAAAAAAATTCACACTTTAACATGGATAATAATGTTGCGAAAAGGCAAAATTGTAAAGTTTTGACAATAGACATGATAGATGCTTTTGAAAGTACTTGAAATAAAAAATATCTCAGAAGTTAACCGAACTTGACAAGATAAGCATTCGTAAATCGCAAATCAATATAGATTCAATGCTTTTTTACATAATACTTTATCGAATCCACTTTATTGATTTGTATATTGAAAAATACAGTTTGAGTGCGTATAACCATAACAGTACGTCCAAGTAAAAAAAAAAGTAAACCGATTTTTAGTATTATATCCTTGTCATCAGTTTCAGATTTTACAATAGAATGAGTGAAAACTCTTCTTTAATGTGAAAGCAAAATCATGAAGATGGATCTGTCGTGCATGGTAGATTATAAGCATTAAAAACTAAGGCCTGACGGAAATGATTTACACTCTAAAAATTCGAATGTTAAATCAACATTTGAAAGGTTGGAGGAGTGACAACCTTTTCCAAATATTACATCCAACCTTGTATAAAGCTGAATCCAACATTTCAAGTGTTGGGTAGAACCATTTAAAGTGGTAAATGCAATATTAAGAAAATGTTGTCACTCCTCCAACATTTCAAATGTTTATTTAACATTTCTTTTTTTAGAGTGTACCAAAAACCATCGAATCCTGAATAAATTATGCAATTTTTCCACCCAACTTGATTTTGACATCGAAATTTCAAAATATTCTTGCTCATGACCATCTTGTATAGAAAGAAGTTGAAGTAAATTCGTAAATTATATGAATTAAAAAGAAGATATGAAAAACAATTTGCCTATGCTGAAAACAATAATCGAGAACCATTTTCTCTTTTTTCGAAGACGAATTTCGCGGTTGCATAAATTTCATTTCAAGCGTGACGCACTTTTTTTTACATGCATGCTAAAGTACATAAATGTTTTATTTGCTGATAGAACGAATTCATGTTCTATAAATATTACAATCATTCAATGTCTTACATCATGTTCATATTATGGTTGTACTGTCTTTATATTTATGGCTAAAATGCACATCGGTGTTCTTTTTTTAATGAATTGCTTTTCTTAGATAAGCATGACAAACGTATCACCTGGTGAACATGTTCCATTATGGTCTATATTGAGAAAGGGAACAGAAAGAGAATGGTTTAACGTGACAGAAAAGAACAACGAAAAGATTAAAATACACGCTTCGATTCTATACAACTTTGGATTTATGGGTAACTGTGGAAACCTTTCTTTTTATTATTAGTTATTACAAAATAATGAAGTATAGAACGTAATTTGAAGGAGAATCAAGTCATTATTGGAAGAAGGGATAGTAGCGATCCACGTTATTCTTTTGATCTTGTTAAGGAATCAACTACCTTTAAATGATTTAAGACAAGACGAGAGCAAAACTCTTGTCATGACGTCAATTTACCAGCAAGACAAGAAGCCAATGGTATATCTACCATCTCCCTCACTGCATGGGATATCCTAAACTCTTTCATCTACGCACTCTGAAAATTCCCTCTGACGTATGCGCCAAAAAGGGATAAAATAAGAGGAATAATTCGGCTCACCTTAGCAACCCCCTTTTTCCGTTGAAGATAGCCTTGCCGATAGGTCTCCAGTTCTAGTTCTTTGCCCGTATTCATGACTGGCTGTATCTCAACGGGCGAAACAACAAAATGTGAAGTTTCAACAACTGTGTGGGGACATGACTCGAAAAAGGCACAAAAATCAGGTGTTGCCTGCGTCACTAAGAGGTGTTAGAAAGTGAAGTCTATATCAGTTGACTGCACGAATATCCAAACTGTAAAGTATATTCCTGTACAAGAGCGAATTTTATGAACTCCCCGCAGTCCACTCGAGCAGTTGTGAAGCTATATATTAAGAGTTCCAAAGTAAAAGCAATCTCTCTGAGCTCAATCGTCAGTTAAAGGAACCTGAATAATAGAAGAGAAAAAATGTAACGAAATAATAGAACGTTCACGATTTGATCAAAATAAATTAACTTTTATACTACAGGATAGGAAATAATTATTTCAGTTTAAAGGACTATTTTTCAGCATTGGGACTATATTCTTTTTTATTGGGGGCTACATTTTGGGGCTGTGCCCCAAAGGGAATGCACAAATTTGATAACATTTTATCGGTATAAATGTATATTTGGCTTTGTAATTGGGTTGATATCATTGGCTGTAGAAATAATGATCGCTGAACAAAAGTTCTTGAAAGAAAAGTCTAAGGAAGAAAGAGCAGAGATTAGCGAGTGAAAAGCGGCTTAGAAAAGTGACACAGAATGATGAACACAAAAGGAAATCTTTTTGAGGAGAAAGACCGTGTAAGATTTTATTATCACTTATTGGCTTAGCTGATTCTCCCTACTCCATTCTACATCCGCAAAATTTATCTTTAATCATACCATACAAACGCATATAAGAGAGATAGAAAGGTGTGTAACCGTTTTGTAGATTTGATTTGGTTGCAATTATTGAGAATAAAAATATTGTATTCTATACTCCATGCTCTGACCAAGGCGGATCACAGGAGCTATATATATAATTACCAATATCAGAAGGATGATTTAAGACTAAAACTCTGACAGCACACTTTAAAATGTAATTCATTATAACGATAATAACGGAATCAAAAGCGGAAGTTGTTGCACGAAAATAATTAAAGGTGTGACGATTCGAAACGACTCCGCAATATCAACGGGCTTTTATTATGGAAATGGGAATTTCCCCCATTGGACCATTGTTACATCGGCTATTAGGCAATGTAGAATCTAAACATCTCAATCATGATATTTCATTATAAAATGATAAAAGGCTTTGTGCAGTGCCCTTGCAGGAAATGAAAAACACTAACACTCACAAAATTGCTGTTTACTTATTCCAGGTCTGTGGATAGCCATGAAAATTACTCGACCGAAAAAAAAACCAACAATGAAAGAAATGAAATACCTATTCAATTTGTTTGACTTGTCTGGCGGAATCATACTGTCGTGAGCTCTTGAAAACCAACCTTTGAACGCAAATAATGATCAACCGTGTTTTATATAGGACGAAAATAGAAGCTTATATTGCACTGATTTTCGTGTTTCATGATTCTTCTTTTAGCTTAACGTTGTAACAGTATCTTATCTATTTGTTTATCTGTATATTCACAAAAATCTGTTAATATGCAGATAAACAGATATATAGATTTTCGACGGTTGCATGACTAGCTAGGCTAAAGAATACTTTGTAATCATGTAGATATGCATTCAAGCAAACGAAATATGCCTATTTTGGTGCTAACTTGATCTACAAGTTGCGAATTTTCATTGAGGAAATCAAATTTATGGACTTAATTATAAAGATATACGTGTTATGATCTAAAAACCCACTATATTTTATCGGGATAAGCCCGTCAATCATAAGGACCATAAGTCATAATACTGACTGGTCATAAGGACCGCTAGTCATAACGTGTAAAATCCTATACCCAAAAGCTCGCTAGTCATAATAGGCAAAAGGGGTCGCTAGTCATAAGGTCATAAGGACCATGGGTCATAAGGTCCGATTTTCATAATGCAAGATAAGGGTCGCTATTCATAATGGACCATAAGGGTAATTGATCATAAGGATCGCTAGTCATAATCAACAACGAGGGTCGGTATTCATAATACTAGATAAGGGTCGCTAGTCATAAAAAGGAAGAGGCTACATTAATCATAAGGGTCGCCAGTCATAATAGGTGATGAGGGTCGCTATTCATAATAGTAGAAAGGGTTCGCCAGTCATAATAAGGAATGAGGGTCGCCAGTCATAATAGGAGAAAGGGTTCGCCAGTCATAATAATGGATGAGGGTCGCCAGTCATAATACTAAAAAGGGTTCGCCAGTCATAAAAGTAGAAGGGGTTCGCCAGTCATAATGGTAGAAGGGGTTCGCAAGTCATAATGGTAGATGAGGGTCGCTATTCATAATAGTAGAAAGGGTTCGCCAGTCATAATAATGGACGAGGGTCGCCAGTCATAATAATGGATGAGGGTCGCCAGTCATAATAGGAGAAAGGGTTCGCCAGTCATAATAATGGATGAGGGTCGCCAGTCATAATACTAAAAGGGGTTCGCCAGTCATAATAGTAGAAGGGGTTCGCAAGTCATAATGGTAGATGAGGGTCGCTATTCATAATAGTAGAAGGGGTTCGCCAGTCATAATGGTAGATGAGGGTCGCTATTCATAATAGTAGAAGGGGTTCGCCAGTCATAATGGTAGATGAGGGTCGCTATTCATAATAGTAGAAAGGGTTCGCCAGTCATAATAAGGAATGAGGGTCGCCAGTCATAATAGGAGAAAGGGTTCGCCAGTCATAATAATGGATGAGGGTCGCCAGTCATAATACTAAAAAGGGTTCGCCAGTCATAAAAGTAGAAGGGGTTCGCCAGTCATAATGGTAGAAGGGGTTCGCAAGTCATAATGGTAGATGGGGGTCGCTATTCATAACAGTAGAAAGGGTTCGCCAGTCATAATAGGAGAAAGGGTTCGCCAGTCATAATAATGGATGAGGGTCGCCAGTCATAATACTGAAAAGGGTTCGCCAGTCATAAAAGTAGAAGGGGTTCGCCAGTCATAATGGTAGAAGGGGTTCGCAAGTCATAATGGTAGATGGGGGTCGCTATTCATAACAGTAGAAAGGGTTCGCCAGTCATAATAGGAGAAAGGGTTCGCCAGTCATAATAATGGATGAGGGTCGCCAGTCATAATACTAAAAGGGGTTCGCTAGTCATAATAGTAGAAGGGGTTCGCAAGTCATAATGGTAGATGAGGGTCGCTATTCATAATAGTAGAAAGGGTTCGCCAGTCATAATAATGGATGAGGGTCGCCAGTCATAATAGGAGAAAGGGTTCGCCAGTCATAATAATGGATGAGGGTCGCCAGTCATAATAGGAGAAAGGGTTCGCCAGTCATAATAATGGATGAGGGTCGCCAGTCATAATACTAAAAGGGGTTCGCCAGTCATAATAGTAGAAGGGGTTCGCAAGTCATAATGGTAGATGAGGGTCGCTATTCATAATAGTAGAAGGGGTTCGCCAGTCATAATGGTAGATGAGGGTCGCTATTCATAATAGTAGAAGGGGTTCGCCAGTCATAATGGTAGATGAGGGTCGCTATTCATAATAGTAGAAAGGGTTCGCCAGTCATAATAAGGAATGAGGGTCGCCAGTCATAATAGGAGAAAGGGTTCGCCAGTCATAATAATGGATGAGGGTCGCCAGTCATAATACTAAAAAGGGTTCGCCAGTCATAAAAGTAGAAGGGGTTCGCCAGTCATAATGGTAGAAGGGGTTTGCAAGTCATAATGGTAGATGGGGGTCGCTATTCATAACAGTAGAAAGGGTTCGCCAGTCATAATAGGAGAAAGGGTTCGCCAGTCATAATAATGGATGAGGGTCGCCAGTCATAATACTAAAAGGGGTTCGCTAGTCATAATAGTAGAAGGGGTTCGCAAGTCATAATGGTAGATGAGGGTCGCTATTCATAATAGTAGAAAGGGTTCGCCAGTCATAATAATGGATGAGGGTCGCCAGTCATAATAGGAGAAAGGGTTCGCCAGTCATAATAATGGATGAGGGTCGCCAGTCATAATACTAAAAGGGGTTCGCCAGTCATAAAAATAGAAGGGGTTCGCCAGTCATAATGGTAGATGAGGGTCGCTATTCATAATAGTAGAAGGGGTTCGCCAGTCATAATGGTAGATGAGGGTCGCTATTCATAATAGTAGAAAGGGTTCGCCAGTCATAATAAGGAATGAGGGTCGCCAGTCATAATAGGAGAAAGGGTTCGCCAGTCATAATAATGGATGAGGGTCGCCAGTCATAATACTAAAAAGGGTTCGCCAGTCATAAAAGTAGAAGGGGTTCGCAAGTCATAATGGTAGATGAGGGTCGCTATTCATAATAGTAGAAAGGGTTCGCCAGTCATAATAATGGATGAGGGTCGCCAGTCATAATAATGGATGAGGGTCGCCAGTCATAATAATAAAAGGGGGTCGCCAGTCATAAAAGTAGAAGGGGTTCGCCAGTCATAATGGTAGATGAGGGTCGCTATTCATAATAGTAGAAGGGGTTCGCCAGTCATAATGGTAGATGAGGGTCGCTATTCATAATAGTAGAAGGGGTTCGCCAGTCATAATGGTAGATGAGGGTCGCTATTCATAATAGTAGAAAGGGTTCGCCAGTCATAATAAGGAATGAGGGTCACCAGTCATAATAGGAGAAAGGGTTCGCCAGTCATAATAATGGATGAGGGTCGCCAGTCATAATACTAAAAAGGGTTCGCCAGTCATAAAAGTAGAAGGGGTTCGCAAGTCATAATGGTAGATGAGGGTCGCTATTCATAATAGTAGAAAGGGTTCGCCAGTCATAATAATGGATGAGGGTCGCCAGTCATAATAATAAAAGGGGTTCGCCAGTCATAAAAGTAGAAGGGGTTCGCCAGTCATAATGGTAGATGAGGGTCGCTATTCATAATAGTAGAAGGGGTTCGCCAGTCATAATGGTAGATGAGGGTCGCTATTCATAATAGGAGAAAGGGTTCGTCAGTCATAATAATGGATGAGGGTCGCCAGTCATAATAACGGATGAGGGTCGCCAGTCATAATAGGCGAAAGGGTTCGCCAGTCATAATAATGGATGAGGGTCGCCAGTCATAATACTAAAAGGGGTTCGCCAGACATAAAAGTAGAAGGGGTTCGCCAGTCATAATGGTAGATGAGGGTCGCTATTCATAATAGTAGAAGGGGTTCGCCAGTCATAATGGTAGATGAGGGTCGCTATTCATAATAGTAGAAAGGGGTTCGCCAGTCATAATGGTAGATGAGGGTCGCTATTCATAATAGTAGAAAGGGTTCGCCAGTCATAATAAGGAATGAGGGTCGCCAGTCATAATAGGAGAAAGGGTTCGCCAGTCATAATAATGGATGAGGGTCGCCAGTCATAATACTAAAAAGGGTTCGCCAGTCATAAAAGTAGAAGGGGTTCGCCAGTCATAATGGTAGAAGGGGTTCGCAAGTCATAATGGTAGATGAGGGTCGCTATTCATAATAGTAGAAAGGGTTCGCCAGTCATAATGGACGAGGGCCGCCAGTCATAATAATGGATGAGGGTCGCCAGTCATAATAGGAGAAAGGGTTCGCCAGTCATAATAATGGATGAGGGTCGCCAGTCATAATACTAAAAGGGGTTCGCCAGTCATAATAGTAGAAGGGGTTCGCAAGTCATAATGGTAGATGAGGGTCGCTATTCATAATAGTAGAAGGGGTTCGCCAGTCATAATGGTAGATGAGGGTCGCTATTCATAATAGTAGAAGGGGTTCGCCAGTCATAATGGTAGATGAGGGTCGCTATTCATAATAGTAGAAAGGGTTCGCCAGTCATAATAAGGAATGAGGGTCGCCAGTCATAATAGGAGAAAGGGTTCGCCAGTCATAATAATGGATGAGGGTCGCCAGTCATAATACTAAAAAGGGTTCGCCAGTCATAAAAGTAGAAGGGGTTCGCCAGTCATAATGGTAGAAGGGGTTCGCAAGTCATAATGGTAGATGAGGGTCGCTATTCATAATAGTAGAAAGGGTTCGCCAGTCATAATAATGGATGAGGGTCGCCAGTCATAATAGGAGAAAGGGTTCGCCAGTCATAATAATGGATGAGGGTCGCCAGTCATAATACTAAAAGGGGTTCGCCAGACATAAAAGTAGAAGGGGTTCGCCAGTCATAATGGTAGATGAGGGTCGCTATTCATAATAGTAGAAGGGGTTCGCCAGTCATAATGGTAGATGAGGGTCGCTATTCATAATAGTAGAAAGGGTTCGCCAGTCATAATAATGGATGAGGGTCACCAGTCATAATACTAAAAGGGGTTCGCCAGTCATAATGGTAGATGAGGGTCGCTATTCATAATAGTAGAAAGGGTTCGCCAATCATAATAATGGATTGGGGTCGCCAGTCATAATAGAAGAAAGGGTTCGCCAGTCATAATAGTAGATGGGGGTCGATTTTCATAATAGTAGAAGGGGTTCGCCAGTCAAAATGGTAGCTGAGGTAGATGGTAGATTTTGCGTATTGATCTTCAACCCACTACATTTAGCAAATGAATCCAAAATATTTAGTACATTACAGAAACTGGCAGCTGCACCATTGAGAAATAAAACTGTGTCATCCGCATTTTAAAGAACTTTGTATTCTTTTAAGCCAACATAAATTCGTTTGGCAGAGTGTGAATTTCGAATTAACAACCCAAGACTTTTAGCGCTTAACAAAAACGAATCTTAATGTCATTTGCCCATTGACTATAACACTAGAAAATGCATTCTGATCAAGTATTTTTTATTCATGTCATGACAGATTTGCCAAATTTAAAAATGGAAAGCGTTTTAAACAAAAAATCATGAAAAATCAGAAATCAGGAATATGTTTCTTCTCCATATACACAATTAAATAATACAAAATTTTCCTATTTTCACCAATAAATCGTCCAGACAAGAATCCTGATTGATTAACATGAATAATTATATGGTAATACTTTTTAAAGTCTGTGAGCAATACAACTTTACAACTGTTTACAAACAACATTCAACAATGAAATTGATCTCCAATTTTTGATGAAATGTCTTACTTTGTCACCTTAAGGAATTAATGTTATCAAGCCATTATTGTTTGTGAGATGGATAATTTTCCAGAAATATAAGCAAAATTCATACTTCGTACCAAGAATATACCTAAGTCCTGAAAGAATGCTTTAAAAAAATCAGTTGTAAATCCATCACGTCCAGGAGGCTTATTATTTTTCATATTTTTTTAATGCAAAATCAACTTCACTGTAAGATATTTCTCCTTCTAAAGAAGAATCGTCTTCCTCTGTAAGACTATGGAAACTCTCTTCTCTAATAAGATAAAAAAAAAAGTTCTTCAGCATCACTATTTCCATGATATTTATATTTATATAACTGTTCATTATATGACCCAATTTCTCTTAAGATGTCTGGTTGTTCTTGCAATACTGTACCATTATCATGAATCAATTCAACAAATGTTGAATAGGGGGGGGGGGCGGAATTTTTTTCAGACATATTTTCCCCGATCGGCCACTCGAAGATAATTTTTGGTTTCTTTGAAGGGGTAATCCTAATACTCACTTCTTAGCTTTATTCCTATGAATAAACATTTATGGACAATATCATCTTTATTTATATAATGTGAGCGCGAAGCGCGAGCTAATTTTTTGGAAATCCTTTGTATTTTTTCTGAAAAAGATGTGCATGCAAATGAATAACTACTACGAACGTGAAGCGCGAGCAGAAATGACTGAATGGCTGATTTTGTGGACAACTCTCCATTTGTTTTGTACACATATTTTCAGATTTTCCCCTTTATTTTACATATTTCACATTATCACCTCCTGACCTTGACATATATGGTGTGGATTATATTTTCCCATGACATATGTTGTGCTCAGAAGGAGGCAAGATGCAACTTGAAAGATAATGAGGAAAATCTGAAAATTTGTGTACAAAACAAATGGAGAGATGTCCACAAAATCAGCCATATTGAAGCACGTTTGCCAATTTAAGGATGCCCTTAGAAAGTACAACAAGAGTTTTCAAACTCCCATAACTTGCTTATTTCATAACCGATTTTGATGAAACTTTTTTTTAAATTGATCCTTTCATTTTACTCTTTCAAGTAAAATTGCTTTTCTTCTTGGGTTTTGGTTTCCTTTAATATAGCGAGCGCAAAGCGCGAGCAGAAATTGTTAATATAATATATTAAAAAGAAAACAAGGAAAAATATATTTTTTGAAATGGAAAAGGAAGGAAAGCGGGAAGAACGAAAGAAAAACATTTGAGAAAGAACAAATCATTCTGAAATAGACCTATATAGTGCAATAGCATGATGGGAAATAAATTAAAAGATGGCAAACAATAGCGGGAAATGAAGGTAGAATGGAATTAGTCAAAAGCTAAATTGGAAAACAAAGAAAAGGGACAAGAAATAAAAACTTAATAACACGACCGGGCTGACGAGGATAGAAAATAAAGAGCGAGAAGAAAGAGGAACTGCATACAACATTGTGCTATTAGCTTGCTAAATTTTATGCAAAAAAAGCTACCGGGGCTTTGCCCCAGACCCCAAGCAGTAGGGGCTCTTCATCTATGACCTTCAAATGGCTCTATTACGCCCCCCCCCCCCTTTAGGGACCCTTCCTACATTAAGCTTTACTTTCAATCACTGGCGTACAGGCGCAGGGGGGGGGGTCTTGGTTCAACACCCAAGAGGAAATTAAAGAATTTATGGGAGACAACGTATAATGAAATTAATGGAAACAATGAAATGTGTTATTTGCTCAATATAATGGAGAAATCTATCACATAATTAGAATTTAATTTCAATAGGCATTTTTTTTCCAGCTCACTTGCTCGCTGGCGACTTCCCCCCACATTGCTATGTTTTGCCCCCTCAAAATATTTGGTTCAACTGGGTTGAATAAATGTGTTGTGTAAAAGCTATATTCTGTATATACCCGCAATTTGATTAAATAGCGGCAATCTGCGAGGTTTAAATGGCTTTGATATCAAGAAGTTCCGGGGGCTCCGCCCCAGACCCCAAACGCATAGCACTGCCGTATATGAGTATGGAAGGGTTGGGCCATGGTCCCCAAAAGTTTTACCATGTAAAAAAAGATATCTCAAATTTAGATTCTCATGAAAATGTGATTTTTTTCTCGCTTCGCTCGCTCGGGACTTATTTTAAGCAGCTTTTTTAGCACATGCGCCATACTGCGCCCCTTGATTTTGGTTTTGTTTACTCTGCACGCTACTGCCGCAAATAATC
The DNA here is from genome assembly GCF_018143015.1 of Lytechinus variegatus. NCBI lineage: Eukaryota > Metazoa > Echinodermata > Echinoidea > Temnopleuroida > Toxopneustidae > Lytechinus > Lytechinus variegatus. The sequence goes on from NC_054749.1 coordinate 19,959,768, forward strand.
CTGTTAACAGTGGCGTACAGATCACAAAAAAGGGATGGAAAGAGAGAAGAGTGAAATATATTCTCTGGATATCATGTCAAAATCTATCACAAAATTGGATTTTTGTATTAAAAATGTCAAAATTTTTGCTCGCTCGCATCGCTCTTTTTTAAAAGATAAATTCTGCCTGATACACAATGTCTTGCCCTTTCGAAATCGTCGCCTAATTACACCATTGCGCCTGTTTATTCCATGATATGACCGGGAAATTTTTGTCTCTTGCCCCCCCCCCCCCCCCCCCTCCCTTGGCCACCGACCCCTGTTACGCCGCTGTTTACACCTAAAAACGGGACACTCCATTCATGTTTTGTAAATCATGAAAAGGATGAGTAATTGGATATCTTTCTACATTGAGCGCAAAGCGCGAGCACAATTTTTTTTATATTGTGGAATAAAACTGGATAATGATTTATACAGAGAACAAGCTGCGTATCTGAATAAACGCGCGCGTGTTTCAGATTTAGACCTAGAATCTGAGTGGGCATTCTAAATACCTTTTGTCATCGTTAAAATCGATAAAGTGTGAGCGTGAAGCGCGAGCTTAAAACATTTGATATTCCGATCTGAAAAGGGTCAATTTAAGCTCTGTATTTCAAGCACTTTGTAGGAAAAATTGTGAGGTGGATATGGATGAGATTTAAAAAAGAGTTTCATTATTTTAATTTCATTCAAAAGTTTCATTATTATTACTTTGAGTTTTGACATAGGACCAGGACATTCCAAGAGCATTGTGTCATCATATGAAAATTATGGCTATAAGAAAAAAAAGGGACAATTTGATTCTTAAATTAATATCTTATTTATTAACCTAATAAGCCTAATGTGAGAGCGTGAAATCTATTAATATTATGACCTGAAAACTATACATTTAAAGCACTTTTGTATTTATGATTTATGAAGAAGATGCATGAGTTGATAGATTTTCAACAATCAATGCGAGCTATAATCGCGAGCCGAAATTTTTAAAAATTCAGACCATAAAACAAAAAGTTTTGCTGAGCACTTTTTAAAAATCACTTTGTAAATCAAACAAAATAATGAAAGTACGATTTCTGAGCTGAAATATGTTTTCTATGTTGACTTCAAATTTTAATATTTCAATCTCCATATTGATATGTAAATCACCTTACATGCAATGCAAGCGAGAAGCGCAAGCGATTTTTTTTTTATAGTGACATTAAGGATTTTAAAAATCATTTTCCTAGGCTTCCCCTCATCTTATTTTATTCACTCGTCTTCCTCTTCTTGTGTTTCCCCTTCTTTTTTCTCCTCTCTTTTCCCTTCTTTTTCTTTTTTTTCTCTCTTTCTTTCTTTCTTTCTTTCTTCCCCCCTTTTATTTTTTTTGCTCCGCCAATGGGGGGGGGGGGGGGTGGGCCCCTCGGACCCCCTAGATCCGCCTATGAACAGTGTATAAAAAACAACTGATAATCAATAATAAATCTGAGTTTCTCTTTTCTAACAGTTTCAAAAGCTTTACCATGAAGACAATATCAAGATACTGTAAAAACATTTAGCTAACACAATCTCTAAACTGATCATTGTGTGATCGGTACGATATCCTAAATCAATATTTAGGATATCGTGGAGGTGCCGTGGCCGAGTGGTCTAAGGCGCCTGGCTATACATGGAAAGTCCGGGGTTCGATCCCCGGCCGCAGCAGCTATGCCCGTGAGCAAGGCATTTAATCTACAATGCTCTTTTATCCTGCTTTCAAATAAATGGAAATGCTGTATGCATTATTGGTAACTAGGTGTGCACTTGTTTAAAAAAAAAATAAATAAAAAAAAAATAAAAATATCACATTTTCTAACCAAAGAAATAATATCTGAAGATATCAAAAAATAATGTTTTCTACTTTGCTTCAATGGTGTGGGCTGTCTCCAAGTATAACATTTTGGATTTGGATTTAACTGACGCCATGGATCAACTAAATTAACTCACTGACTCAAAACATTGGACCAGGTTCCAATCACCACATAGGATTTTATGAGGATCATCATAGTCCAATAAGATACTTTCAATACATCTAAAAAATTTAGGGTCATTTTGCCCATACAATGAAATCAATGAAATAAGGAACATACTTTCCATCAGTGTCGCATTTTACTCTCTTAATAACAAGTTGTATGTTTTATCAAATAATATAGCATTGCATTAGATGATATATATGAGAAAAAAACCTTCCTCCCACTCCTTTAAGATGCTTTCTTCCAAATCCTTTACAAATGAGTGTCCTGTAAACAATGAATATTTGTTTTTTTTTCCTTTTCAAAAAATGAAATATATAATATGAAGGAATAATTTCATGCTCATATCATATTCAACATCAACTAAAAAAAAGTATAATATACATAGAAAAGACATTTTTCTTAAAAAAAACCTCTATTAAAAAAAAGGCTTTTAGAAAATACTGTGGTACAGGTTTAGGTCAACACTATCTTAAATGCATATATTCAAAGAAGATTTCCTTGTTATTGGAATCATTCACAATCTACACCTTTTCGCCTAAAGATAATTTGATTTTTTTTAGGGGAGGGTGTCATTTCTAACAACTTCTGCTGGTTATGATGAAAAAAAAATCGCCGTAGGTAAAAAAAATGCCCTTTTTCAAAAGGAAAAAGCCTTTTGGCAAAATGAAATGTGCTCTTTTTTCAAAACTAAATACTGTTCTTGAAGTCCAACAAAACATTTCAGGATGGTCACAAAAGTAATGTCAATAACATGAGATAATTTATCTTTCTAAAGGGTGTCATTTTTAATAGCTCCTGCTGGTTATGATTTAAAAAAATCCCATTTTTCAAAATAAAAATGTGCTCTTATTCGAAATTAAATACCCTTTTTGAACTACAATATAATACATATTAGGCTTGAAAATCACATTTTTTTTGTGTTCTCACGCTTTGCGCCCACCTCAGCTATTATGTAGCAAAGTTCCCTTCTACTGACAGGCGAACCCCTTCCACTATCATGGTTAGCGACCCTCTTCTACTAATAAGACTAGCGACCCTCATCTACTATTATGACTAGCAAACCTCTACTACACTGTAAAAATTAATTGCTAATTCAGCACTTACAGTGCTTGTATAGTGACTGCACTACTAGTGCTGATTTTCTAGTTCAAATTTAAACTAGAAAACCAACACTCCCAGTGCAATCACTATACAATCACTGTAAGCGCTAAATTAACACCTAATTTTATACAATGTACTATTATGACTGGCGACCCTCATCCATTATTATGACTGGCGAACCCCATCTACTATTATGACTAGCGACCCTCATCTACCATTATGACTGGCGAACCCTTTCTCCTATTATGACTGGCGACCATTATTATGACTGGCGAACCCTTTCTACTATTATGAATAGCGACCCTTATCCACCATTATGACTGGCGAACCCCATCTACTATTATGACTAGCGACCCTCATCTACCATTATGACTGGCGAACCCCTTCTACTATTATGACTGGCGACCCTCATCCATTATTATGACTGACGAACCCTTTCTATTATTATGAATAGCGACCCTCATCCACTATTATGACTGGCGAACCCCTTCTACTATTATGACTAGCGACCCTCATCTACCATTATGACTGGCGAACCCCTTCTACTATTATGACTGGCGACCCTCATCCACTATTATGAATGGCGACCCTTATGATCAACGAACCCTTTTCCTCCTTATGACTGGCGACCCTCTTCCTTTATTATGACTAGCGACCCTCTTGTTTGATTATGAATGGCGACCCTCATCCATTATTATGACTGGCGAACCCCAGCTACTATTATGACTAGCGACCCTCATCTACCATTATGACTGGCGAACCCCTTTTAATATTATGACTGGCGACCCTCATCCATTATTATGACTGGCGAACCCTTTCTACTATTATGAATAGCGACCCTCATCCACTATTATGACTGGCGAACCCCATCTACTATTATGACTAGCGACCCTCATCTGCCATTATGTCAGGCGAACCCCTTCTAATATTATGACTGGCGACCCTCATCTATTATTATGACTGGCGAACCCCATCTACTATTATGACTAGCGACCCTCATCTGCCATTATGACTGGCGAACCCCTTCTAATATTATGACTGGCGACCCTCATCTATTATTATGACTGGCGAACCCCATCTACTATTATGACTAGCGACCCTCATCTGCCATTATGACTGGCGAACCCCTTCTAATATTATGACTGGCGACCCTCATCCATTATTATGACTGGCGAACCCCATCTACTATTATGACTAACGACCCTCATCTACCATTATGACTGGCGAACCCCTTCTACTATTATGACTGGCGACCCTCATCCATTATTATGACTGGCGAACCCTTTCTACTATTATGAATAGCGACCCTCATCTACCATTATGACTGGCGAACCCCTTCTACTATTATGACTGGCGACCCTCATCCACTATTATGAATGGCGACCCTTATGATCAACGAACCCTTTTCCTCCTTATGACTGGCGACCCTCTTCCTTTATTATGACTAGCGACCCTCTTGTTTGATTATGAATGGCGACCCTCATCCATTATTATGACTGGCGAACCCCAGCTACTATTATGACTAGCGACCCTCATCTATCATTATGACTGGCGAACCCCTTTTAATATTATGACTGGCGACCCTCATCCATTATTATGACTGGCGAACCCTTTCTACTATTATGAATAGCGACCCTCATCCACTATTATGACTGGCGAACCCCATCTACTATTATGACTAGCGACCCTCATCTGCCATTATGTCAGGCGAACCCCTTCTAATATTATGACTGGCGACCCTCATCTATTATTATGACTGGCGAACCCCATCTACTATTATGACTAGCGACTCTCATCTGCCATTATGACTGGCGAACCCCTTCTAATATTATGACTGACGACCCTCATCTATTATTATGACTGGCGAACCCCATCTACTATTATGACTAGCGACCCTCATCTGCCATTATGACTGGCGAACCCCTTCTAATATTATGACTGGCGACCCTCATCCATTATTATGACTGGCGAACCCCATCTACTATTATGACTAACGACCCTCATCTGCCATTATGACTGGCGAACCCCTTCTAATATTATGACTGGCGACCCTCATCCATTATTATGACTGGCGAACCCCATCTACTATTATGACTAACGACCCTCATCTACCATTATGACTGGCGAACCCCTTCTACTATTATGACTGGCGACCCTCATCTGCCATTATGTCAGGCGAACCCCTTCTAATATTATGACTGGCGACCCTCATCTATTATTATGACTGGCGAACCCCATCTACTATTATGACTAGCGACTCTCATCTGCCATTATGACTGGCGAACCCCTTCTAATATTATGACTGACGACCCTCATCTATTATTATGACTGGCGAACCCCATCTACTATTATGACTAGCGACCCTCATCTGCCATTATGACTGGCGAACCCCTTCTAATATTATGACTGGCGACCCTCATCCATTATTATGACTGGCGAACCCCATCTACTATTATGACTAGCGACCCTCATCTGCCATTATGACTGGCGAACCCCTTCTAATATTATGACTGGCGACCCTCATCCATTATTATGACTGGCGAACCACATCTACTATTATGACTAACGACCCTCATCTACCATTATGACTGGCGAACCCCTTCTACTATTATGACTGGCGACCCTCATCCATTATTATGACTGGCGAACCCTTTCTACTATTATGAATAGCGACCCTCATCTACCATTATGACTGGCGAACCCCTTCTACTATTATGACTGGCGACCCTCATCCACTATTATGAATGGCGACCCTTATGATCAACGAACCCTTTTCCTCCTTATGACTGGCGACCCTCTTCCTTTATTATGACTAGCGACCCTCTTGTTTGATTATGAATGGCGACCCTCATCCATTATTATGACTGGCGAACCCCAGCTACTATTATGACTAGCGACCCTCATCTACCATTATGACTGGCGAACCCCTTTTAATATTATGACTGGCGACCCTCATCCATTATTATGACTGGCGAACCCTTTCTACTATTATGAATAGCGACCCTCATCCACTATTATGACTGGCGAACCCCATCTACTATTATGACTAGCGACCCTCATCTGCCATTATGTCAGGCGAACCCCTTCTAATATTATGACTGGCGACCCTCATCTATTATTATGACTGGCGAACCCCATCTACTATTATGACTAGCGACTCTCATCTGCCATTATGACTGGCGAACCCCTTCTAATATTATGACTGACGACCCTCATCTATTATTATGACTGGCGAACCCCATCTACTATTATGACTAGCGACCCTCATCTGCCATTATGACTGGCGAACCCCTTCTAATATTATGACTGGCGACCCTCATCCATTATTATGACTGGCGAACCCCATCTACTATTATGACTAACGACCCTCATCTACCATTATGACTGTCGAACCCCTTCTACTATTATGACTGGCGACCCTCATCCATTATTATGACTGGCGAACCCTTTCTACTATTATGAATACCGACCCTCATCTACCATTATGACTGGCGAACCCCTTCTACTATTATGACTGGCGACCCTCATCCACTATTATGAATGGCGACCCTTATGATCAACGAACCCTTTTCCTCCTTATGACTGGCGACCCTCTTCCTTTATTATGACTAGCGACCCTCTTGTTTGATTATGAATGGCGACCCTCATCCATTATTATGACTGGCGAACCCTTTCTTCTATTATGAATAGCGACCCTCATCTACCATTATGACTGGCGTACCCCTTCAACTATTATGACTGGCGACCCTCATCTATTATTATGACTAGCGAACCCTTTCTACTATTATGAATAGCGACCCTTATCTACCATTATGACTGGCGAACCCCATCTACTATTATGACTAGCGACCCTCTTCTACCATTATGACTGGCGAACCCCTTTTAATATTATGACTGGCGACCCTCATCCATTATTATGACTGGCGAACCCTTTCTACTATTATGAATAGCGACCCTCATCCACTATTATGACTGGCGAACCCCATCTACTATTATGACTAGCGACCCTCATCTGCCATTATGACTGGCGAACCCGTTCTAATATTATGACTGGCGACCCTCATCCATTATTATGACTGGCGAACCCCATCTACTATTATGACTAACGACCCTCATCTACCATTATGACTGGCGAACCCCTTCTACTATTATGACTGGCGACCCTCATCCATTATTATGACTGGCGAACCCTTTCTACTATTATGAATAGCGACCCTCATCTACCATTATGACTGGCGAACCCCATCTACTATTATGACTAGCGACCCTCATCTGCCATTATGACTGGCGAACCCCTTCTAATATTATGACTGGCGACCCTCATCTATTATTATGACTGGCGAACCCCATCTACTATTATAACTAGCGACCCTCATCTGCCATTATGACTGGCGAACCCTTTCTACTATTATGAATAGCGACCCTCATCTACCATTATGACTGGCGAACCCCATCTACTATTATGACTAGCGACCCTCATCTGCCATTATGACTGGCGAACCCCTTCTAATATTATGACTGGCGACCCTCATCTATTATTATGACTGGCGAACCCCATCTACTGTTATGACTAGCGACCCTCATCTGCCATTATGACTGGCGAACCCCTTCTAATATTATGACTGGCGACCCTCATCTATTATTATGACTGGCGAACCCCATCTACTATTATAACTAGCGACCCTCATCTGCCATTATGACTGGCGAACCCCTTCTAATATTATGACTGGCGACCCTCATCCATTATTATGACTGGCGAACCCCATCTACTATTATGACTAACGACCCTCATCTACCATTATGACTGGCGAACCCCTTCTACTATTATGACTGGCGACCCTCATCCATTATTATGATTGGCGAACCCTTTCTACTATTATGAATAGCGACCCTCATCTACCATTATGACTGGCGAACCCCTTCTACTATTATGACTGGCGACCCTCATCCACTATTATGAATGGCGACCCTTATGATCAACGAAACCTTTTCCTCCTTATGACTGGCGACCCTCTTCCTTTATTATGACTAGCGACCCTCTTGTTTGATTATGAATGGCGAACCCCATCGTTGATTATGACTTGCGACCTCTATGAACAAAGCCCCTTATGAATAGCGACCCTTATGACTATTATGACTAGCGGTCCTTATAACTAGCGGGTATTATGACCAGTGGTCCTTATGACTGGCGGGTGGACCCCATTTTATCGGCTTACAACCCTCAAAATGTTTGTTTTTTAATTACATTACCGAAAAATTGTTAAAATAACATCATCCAATATAATTACCATAAAAATTATATAGAGACTATAGCTATTAAAACTTACGGAATAATACTTTTTAATTCGATAATGCCTGTCTTTTATATCTCCAAGTTGAACCTCCTTCCGAGTGAGTTATTCCAATTTCGGTCAATCCATGCACCTATATTCGATCTATCTCCGAGTTCTTCTGAATCCAATTTTCGAGTGGCAGCTTCGACAAGCTCAATCGACCAAAATAATACACCTGTTATGGAATGTATGGCGCGTACTGTAAGCATGACAAGACCGACGACACCGTGCGACGAACTTCGCAGTCCGCGCGAACAGTGAGCACTTGCATGATGGCGCCACTTACAGCGTGGATGCATTCACTTTGATTCACGATTCCCTGATGGGGTTGTATGTGCATGAGGAAATGGGTGCGCTAGGCCTAGTACCCTATCATTGGCGGTGGAAGCCAAAAAAAAAATAGGGGAGTTCACCAGAATTTAGGGGGGCGCAGGAAACAAAATTGACAAGCAAAAAAAAAACAAAAAAAAGGTTATCAGTGAAAACTTTAGGGGGGACCGTCCCCCCCCCCCCCCCCCCCGCTTCCGCCGCCTATGATCCCAATCGAAATTTCTTTCCGGAAAAAAAGAGGGAAATGGTTGGGGTAGGAATTAAAGGAAACAGAAAAGGAGAGGGGAAAACATAAAAAAGAAAGAAAGAAAAAGAAAAGGGATTATTTATTTCATATCTATTTCTGATTTTATTCCCTCTAGCTTTTGCTTTCTTTTCTAGTCTATATCATCATTTTTTCCCCTTCCTCCCTTTCTGTCTTTCTTCCTTTCTTTTCCCCTTCCTTTCTTTCTTTTTCTCTTTCTTTCTTCTTTCCTTTCCTTTATTTCTTTCTTTATTTATTTATTTCCTTTGCTTTTCTTCCTTTCTTTCTTTCCTTTGCTTTTCTTTCTTTCTTCCGTTTTGGCTTGAAATGCACCAAAGAGGGTAAAATAAACTTAAAAAGGGGGGAAACAGTGACAGACTTCGGCAGTCGCTCAACTCCCAGTTCCCTGGTTTATGGAGAATGATTCCTTGTAAAGATCAAGTTAGACCTTCGGAGCCAACGGAGTTCAGCGGAACAGACCGAAGCTTTTGGTCTAAAGACCAATAAGCCTATGTTTACAAAATATAATATATTTGTAGAAGGTAGAGATATATTTAAAAAAAAATGAAATGATGCTTTTACCCTGGGTGAATATGTGTGCTACAGGCACTCAGCAAATAGGGGGCGACCCGCCCTATGATTATTCAAGTCAAGGGAGGACAAAGAAAATTAAAAAGGAAATTGATGAAGGAAGAGCATCGTTTCAACGTCATAAAGTCAGTCTTTAATAATTCAGGTCTGTCAGATTTCTAATTTATTATAATAATCAATTATTCATTTATTTGTCTATCTATCTATTTATTTATCTATTTATTTATTCATTCATTCATTCATTTATCTATAGCAGGGCCCACTGGGAGAACAGTTATCGGAATTGAAGTTGTTACCCTGCTGTAAATATTATTATTATTATCATCATCATCACCAGCATCACCAGCATCATTTTTATCGTCGTCGTCGTTTCCGTTGTTGTAGTTGCTGTTTTAGTTGTATTTGTTATTTTTCTTTTTTTCACCATAGAGTGCGTATAGAACTCTGTGTTTGTCACTCATCAAACGTAGATCCGTGATAATCTCAGGATAACCTAATCTTCAATCTATACCCCGCAAAGAAAAAGTGATCACGAAAATGACATACCGTACCTCGAGACCACAAGAGGGCGTTAAACCATTAATCGCTAGCGCAGCAAAGGAAAGCTATCAAAATGGACAGAGACAGCGACTACCTCGGAAAATATCGTGCTATTTCTGGCAAACTGAAGAAGTGAGTGGATTTCGTACATTCTTAGGATATTGAAAACGGACTGCCTTTGAATATGAACTTAATTTGATGTTTATTTAATCCTACAATTTTCTGTGGTAGCTAAGGCTAGATCTAGTTTAGTAGTTAGACTTGTAATGGGCGTGTACAAATTTGCTGTTCCCACGTGTTTCTTTTTGTGTGATGTCAGATCTTTGAAAAAATATTTTCCTTAAACTGAAGATTAAACACGAATTTCTTTTACGACCCACGAAAGTGTAGGTTGATATTATGTCTTATATTCTCAAGAGTATTTGTGCCGAAAATTGTGTCAAAATCTTGTGAGATAGGCTGCAGAGCCTGTTCCTTTGACAAAGTCAAAGATGACGGGCACGACTATGGCATTATTGGAGACTGTCTCACATGAGAGAGATTATCTCCCATATCAGAGACTTTTGTAAAGAATTTGGGTATCCAATTTCAGAGACAGTCACCAGTTTGGGATACCAATTTCATTTGTTTACATTCACTTTAAAAGGATTACCTTGGCGGCAAATAAAAATGTGATAAGCAGATTCCTCATGAAAAGTTACCCCAAAATTTTGGGTGGAAAAATTGTTTGCTTTTGTTGGTTTTTCTTTTGTTCTTTTGCAAAGCAAGTTCTTTAGCAAGTCTCCAGGACTCATTCAATGAACAGGGTTATGATATAACCATATATTGTCTCCAGTATGGGAGATTATCTCCCACATTGGAGAGAGTCTCCCATATTGGCTGTGCACCTTTACTTAGGTATGTTGCAAAAAAAATAAATCTCAGAAATAAGGTGTTTTCTTCATGGCATCATTTAGAGCTCATCAAGACCTTTAATTTAACACCTCATTTATCTCAATAGCCCCAGAAATAAGAAAGTTATTGCAGTTTTAAGGTCATATAAATTGCCTATTCAATTCTTATGTAGGCCTATTCCTTTGTTTTTTAAGCCAAAAGTTGTGATCTTAACTGGGACCAAGGTGCACAAATAGAAAACAGCAATGCGCATGCATTTGCATATGGAAGTGCCCCAAAACACTCCCAAAAATAACAGACGCCGCCAAAACAGGGACATAAAAAACATCTTTAGCGTCAGTAGATTTCATTCAAATTTCACCACAATATAGTTTAAATGTTGCTATATCGGGATGAATACATTTTAGGGTAGGATGATACCTGTAAATGTGAATAGCAAGAGGTTGAAAGCAAGGCCTAAGTTCCAGTAGCACACAGAGTTGCAAGATCACCAAGTGAGAATTTTTTTTCAAGTCTAGACAGCTGCCATAAACATTCAACTATGTAAAAACAATGATGCCATGGGGAATAACCTTTCCTTGCATATGCAAAAACAATCCAAAGCAATGCCCCCACAGTCGCCCTGCAATTCTAGCCAGCACACTCAATGCCTCATTCAGAATGCACCTAGAGGGCGCTTTTGCAACATACCTACTACTGATTACAGCAGATGATGATGACGAAAGAATAGGCAAGTTCCTCCAATGTTTTAAAATCGCAGCCTGTCATTATTTTGCAAGTTTACATTGTTGCCATTGGCTTTTGATTAATTCATATTTGAATATTTATGGAAAGAGCATTGATGATTTTTTTGTGTTTTTCCACTTGATATCAGTAAATGTTAGATTTTGGGCACAATCAGATATTACATATCCTTTTGGTGTATGCTTTGATTTAATTTTTATTACTTTACCAGGCGTTTCTTGCGCAAGCCAAATGTTGCTGAAGCCGCTGATGAATTTGGTAAGTAAAAATCAATTTTATTCAGCTGTATACCATTTGCCAAAAATATTGAGGAATGTTTAATGCCAATTCTTATTCATGATTAAATTGTTGTCTTGGCATTCAAGCAATTTCAACTCCTATATTAAATCAAACCTTTGGCAGAACTTAAGTTATATTAGGGAGAGGGGGTTGCTAGGGATTAATTCTAATCAGCAGTCAAGTCTCCAATGAAAACTTTTTCTACAATATGTAGAATACTGTAAAACAATGCCCTAGAAAAATTATACCAGAAATCTAATGGTTCTAGAGATGATAAAATGGGTTTTAAAAAATAAATCATTTAGTTCTTTTAAATTATACTTATTTGGACAGGGTTTGGGCTCAATAACATTCCAAATACATTCCTTATTGCATTCCAGAGATGATCCAGCTACTTACCAGCTTCTAATTAACATTACAATAACCTGCTTAAGCCAGCCCAATGAAAAGTTATTGTCAAGTTGATTACAATCTTGTCATTAGCTGGCTTAAGCAGGTCATTGTAATGTCAATAAGAAGCTGGTAAGTAGCTGAATCATTTCTGGAATGTAATTAGGAATGTATTTGGAATGTAATTGAGCCCAACCTTGGTTTTCCGAAACAATTTAGGTAGTATTTTCACATTTTTTCTCTTTGTTGTTTTTTATTATTGAATGGTTCATGTCACCTTTTCATTTTGTAGGTAACCTGGCAAAGGTGTTACATAATCAAGAATGTCCATCCTATGCAGCTCTCTTTAGCCTTGCCAAGGCCAGGTGAATTTTCTGTTATCATTTTCATTGATATGGATACCTTGTTTGTCTTCTCAAGAAAATGGATGATTTAATTTGAGGGCATAAGTACAAAAACATCAAAATTAATTGAAATTTGGCAGTGTTCCTGTTTGAGATGATACCCTTTTTCAATGTGTTTTTGTAGTATTTAATTTTTTAATAGCTTATCATAATAAAAAAATGGTCCTAACACCACTATCACCACAATGTGTTACAGAAAAAAGAACCACAGTATATTCTTGCATCATTGCATCCTACATGATCTACTTGTAGTTGAAAAAAGAGAATAATTTCAGAATATAAGGTTTACCTTTGAGCATATGAGCCAATTGTTCCTAACACTTCATTATTGATATTTCTTTTTGTCTCTATTGTCACATATACGGTGTATAAACAGATGTGAACACACATTAGCAAACCACCCTGCTGAAGTGCATGCTCTTGTGGAAGCAGCCCATGAGTTCCTGGATGCTGAGTGGAGCGACCGGTCTATGCATTGTCCAAACTTTGAAGAGAATCTCTGTGCAGCCATCAACTGCTACAACCATGCTGTCAGGGTATGTTTCAACAATCAATGACCACTGGGGAGGGGGGGTATTCTACAAAGAGTACAGTATGATTTAGAGTTTCACGTAGATATCCAGATGCTTGCCAAATAAAAGGCATCACTGCATTGGTCAAATTATGCTAAGAGGACGGACGTGCGCTACTGCGCTTTAGTCAATAAGATTGTGTGTTGCATAATCATGTGCATGTCAGCACGAACTAAGCATGACTTGAAGTGACACTCTTAAACCTTCGTGAAGCACCCCCCCCCCAGGTCTCATCCCCCTATTGTCTTGAGTCTCGTCCTATAGTTTTTCATTGTATCTGCAATCCATTTTTCTCTTAACCTCTTGATCTACGGTGTAATTCCGACTTACTCCATTTGTTGTTTTTCTAATGACGGGTTAGCATATTATGTTGGTTTAACACAACCTAGTCTACAATATTTGATTGGACAAATAAGTGATAGTCCAAACAGTCTTAGATTAAATGGAGGGAGTTTAGAAAATTAACTTTTAAAAACATAATTCAGACAAATTAGACATGTTTCCTTAGTGGGTTAATAGTGTGTTACATCAAGAATTATTGGACCAGAATAATAGTTTGTCAAAGTAGATAATCAGGCATAATGATGCAAGATGAGCTGGGGTGAGTCTAATACCTTGGTCACATTTGCTCTACGGCGGCCGTACGGCGAGTCAAAAACAGTCATTTTATCCATTTTTATTCAGATCACTTATATTAGCTTTTACAAAAAAAATGTTTAAACGGTTGTTTTCAACTCCCCGTACAGCCGTCATAGAACAAATGTGACCGAGGTATAACTGGTATTGGTAAATTACTATGATATTGGACTTCTATAGTACTCACTTATTGCATTAGGACAATGTCTCTGAGCATTTAACAGATACAGTGGTGCACAAAAGTTAGTGAACCCTACCAGAAAATGAACAAATATACATGTATAAGTAAAGTGCTCAGGTTCAACCATGTTTTAGATAATTATTCATGAAGTCGGGTGATAAAATACTACATTCATGATACAGTTTATTTCTCTTGGCTTGCCAAACATAGTGTTGCTGTCTACCTTCAACACTCGGCACAAAGGAATGCATTTTGTGGTGGGGTCTACTAACTATTGAGCACAACTGTATGTTATTGTACCATACCTTGTTGTGGGGGTAAAGTTTTACCTACATAACTTGTTTGCCTCATGGTAAACAAAAAAAAGGGGTTGAAGACATGTTATCATTGGTCACTGTGTGATTACAAAATCTGATTGAGTATTCATTGTTATTAAGTGACACAATATTTTGATATTACAACATCATACAAAATCACATTATTTTTTTTTCGTTCGTGACTCTCCAACACACTCCATCTTTTAAGACTAAACTGAAAACCTACCTTTTTAATCAGTAGTAAAACATTTTCCTATTTTTCTGTAGTATTAAGTTGTTATATTTTGTTTTGTATTTTGCTGACATATACTTGTACCGGTACATATTTTTGTCTATTTATCCAGCGCTTAGAAACAATGTGTATTAAGCACTTTATAAATGTTTTATTATTATTGTATATTTAAAGGACAAGTCCTCCCCACCAAAAAGTTGATTTGATTAAAAAGAGAAAAATCTAATGAGAATAACACTGAAAATTTCATCAAAATCGGATGTAAAATAAATTTATGACATTTTAAAGTTTCACTTAATTTCACATAATAGTTATATGCACATCCTAGTCAGTATGCAAATTAGGGAACTAAAATAAAGTTATGACATTTTAAAGTTTCACTTAATTTCACATAATAGTTATATGCACATCCTAGTCGGTATGCAAATTAGGGAACTGATGACATCACTCACTCACTCACTTGTTCTGTTGTATTTGAAGTATGAAATATTCTAATTTTCTCCTCATTGTCCTGTGAAATACAGTTTTATTTCTCACTGAACATGTGGAGTTACCATTGCTTAACATTATATGGTTCAGTCAAGTTGGTCCTTATTGTCAAATCTGTAAGAATTGAAATATTATAATTCAAACAATAA
The DNA here is from genome assembly GCF_018143015.1 of Lytechinus variegatus. Taxonomy (NCBI): domain Eukaryota; kingdom Metazoa; phylum Echinodermata; class Echinoidea; order Temnopleuroida; family Toxopneustidae; genus Lytechinus; species Lytechinus variegatus. Next base: position 19,975,203 of record NC_054749.1, read on the forward strand.
AAAACAAAAGAAATAGTGAGTGAGGGACATCATCGATTCTCTCATATGCATGTGGGTAAATTGTGCATATAACTATTTTGTGAAAAATATGCAAAATTTCAAAATGTCATAACTTTCTTATTTTACATCAGATTTTGATAAATTTTCAGCATTATGCTTGTCTGATTTTTCTCTGTTGATTCAACACAACTTTTTTCTGTGGTGGACTTGACCTTTAACAGTAATGTAGCTGAGGAATTAAGATTTATTTGTATGTATTACTTTGATTTGTAGGTTAGTATTGAGCATAAACAACCAGCTCTTGCAGCAACTCTTTGCCTTCAACTTGGAAACAGTCTTAGGGTAAATAAACATGAATTCTAATGTATTTTATTTTACTGAATTATCTTTTGAAAACATGTACAAATGTGATATTAATCATAAATGAATAAACAGCTGAAGCTGGAATATGTTAACATTTCTATATGCTCATTATTGTGACACTTGGAAAGCTTTGCATGCAAAAAATATTGTTATTAATGTGAAAATATATGCATTGCACAATTATTGTTAAAACAGTGACATTAATGATGGTGATATTTTAAGCATCATTAAGTGCATGGAAAATATCAAAATTGATAGCTGTAACAACCAACTTGGGCTTGAATGATATTTAACCCAATTAAACTTTCACTTTTATATTAAGAGAAAACTGCATTTCTCTCAGAAGAAAGTCATTGGTACTCTTTACATGATGGTTTTAGATTTATTGAGATCAGCACCAACGTTGGTGTCTTGATTATTCATCCATTCTTTTGAATTCTGTTTTTCATTATATCCATACAAAAACAACAATTTGTCCACTCGCAACTGGTATTTCACAGTTGGCAAGTACATTGTTATAACAACATTGTTAGTGCATTGAAATTGGAAATGCAACAAATACCTTCATTAAGTGTTCATTGGTGTGCTATTCTAGTCACCTGGTCTATTCAATTTCTTCATCCTGCTATGTAAGGCAAGCTTACATAATATCTTGCTTTTAAATCTGCCTATCATACTGAAAGAAATGTAAGGTCATTTTGACCAAAATTGCCCATGAAGTAAGTACAAACTGGTCTATAGTGGTTTATGAATTGCATCTGTTTTCCAGAGATTGAAGAAACCTGCAGAAGCAATGGGACATTATCAGAAGGCAGCGGAACTACAATATCAGGTATCTTTGATTCTTAATCCTATATGAAGTCCTGTGTGCATCAGAGCTTTAATATGAAAACGGGCCTTTTCATACCTGTACGTGAATCTTGAATCATTAATAATGATTGCAGTTCGTGTTTAGAATCATCAGACCTTTAACACACTCACTCGAAAACTGTGATTTGAATTGAGGCGGTATGTGTCCTTGGTGACTTGTAAATCAAAGCACTGCTTTGCAAATACAAACTACGATGAGTGCATGACAATTTTATTATCTATGGAATTGCTTGAAAGGTCATGGAAGCTCTGCCACCCAAAAGATGTTTTGGAGGTCACGACTTTCACCATGGAAAATTCATACCATAATTTGACTGAAACTTGACTGGAATTCACCTCAAGAGTAGAATATGAATTCGTGATTGTGAATAGAGTTCGTGATTCTAGTTTGGTTTCACACATTCTAAAAATTTGTCATTCGCCTTATTTGTCACTGGAATCATTCAAATTCCGATTTTGTTACTGTGTGAAAGGGTGGAACGAACAAGGGATGCAAAGTGTGTTAACCTCCCCTATAAAATAGTTTCTACTGTGCCTTTTGGCTTTCCTGCATTCTCCAGTGTTGTATAAATGAAGAAATGTGAAAATCTGTAATAAAAAGATACTTTCAGGCTTCCTGGTTTTGTTAAATTACCATATATATGAATTTCATACCTTTTAGGGGGTGTGGCAAGAAAATATTTGCAGTTTATCACAGATTTCAGATGCAAATTTACAAACGAAAGAACAATTTTATCTAAAGCAAATCGTTTATATATATTGATGCAAGAAGTAGAGCAGTTATCAATCACAGATTTATAATCAATTGCAAAACTTATTGATTTTAAAACTGACTTGCAATCAGTTGCGAGTTTCTTGCAGGTAGAGATGATGGTTTTCTCTCATGTCTTCAGGTATTACAACTACACTCAATATAGTATACAAATAATGAATGTTTATGAGTTCAATTTGGTGAAAGATGAAATAATGATCCATTCAACTCGGCTATGCCTCGTTGAATGGATCATTTCATCTTTCACCTCATGAAGTATTCTGTCCATTGCACGAATGAAAAAAATTCATTATTTTGTTTATATGGCACCTAATTTTTTTTTTTTTCCATATGAAATTCATGAATTGTGATGCAAAACATGCTCATGCAGTGCGAGTTCCCTATGTTGCTTGTTACATCATTACAACATTCGCACTGCTGGTGCTTGAGCTGCAGTCTCAGTTCGCGAGTGCAATGGACAAAATCGTATGGATCCAAAATTGCACGGTTGATGACGTCATTGCAAAATGGGCTGAATGAGCGATATCAAACAACCAATCAAATCACAAGGATCTATCTAGGTGTTGTATAATTCATATTGACATGAGTACATTCCTGCTTTATTTTTTTTTCTTTCAGTGTCCATTGGATTGTCTGCATTCATTAAGAAAGGTTGCTTCATGCAAAATTGAAATAGGTAGGTAATATGTGACATAAAATATATATCAATAGTGTACTTCATTATCTAATTACATATATGCCACATTCACTTTGAACAGCACTAGCTCAAGACCAACACTCCTCATAATTGTCTCTAGATCAGCCAGGATGCAACTTCTTGATCATGTAGTATAAAGATATGTGCCAGTTATAATTGTCTGTCAAAGAATTTGCCCAAAATGAAATGTTTACATAATGGTCCCAAGCATTCCTGTTTTTCAGTAAAGATCAGTGCCATCATATTTTTGCTCCCAATGGCCTGTATTCTCATGAAGTCTGTTTTATAGGCGAAAATTATGGGAGCCAAAAAATTACGAAAATCACTTTGGCATTTTATGTTTCCTATCTTTATTTGGCTCTTTCCTCATGTTTAATGATGAAAAGATTCTGTGTTAGTAATTATTTTCAGTCCATTATGAATGATTAGTTTGTCAAATGAGCTGACAATTAACTTGTACCATTAGAGATAGTCAAACCAAAACTTTGGACCACAGTTTGAAGTAAACCTGAGTTCAGTATACTGGCTAATGGCTTTAACTCTTACAGCGCAAATGTTGTGTGTGTGACAAGAGATTGCGCATATTAAATTGACAATTACATTCTGCGTAGTCATTTCATTGGATTCTGTGTGGACTCATTTTTAGATTGCACTTCAAATGGCATTTCTGTTCAAGAACAATCATGTTTGTTGACCCTCCATTCATCTTTCTCAGGCGATTTTGATGGTGCTCTGGCGGTTTTGACTGAAATGGAATACTTGGTAAGAGAGCGAGGTATCCTTGGATCCAACAACCAACCAATAGGAGCATTCTCTGACATCCTAGCTACCTGTGAGATCAGTAGAGTACTTCTTCTAATGCTCTTACAGGTAATAAAATGTTCTAAGTGCATGTGGTAATATTGAACATTTTCATATTGTAGATGCAGTCTGCTTGTGTTGTTTGGAAGCATTTGCCTCCAGAGCCTTTTCTAATTTTGTTTATGATTGTTCAGTGTAAAGCATATGTTCTGATTTGTTTCTGAAAAGTGCAATATGTGCATAGATTTATTCAGGATATTGAAAATATATCTCTCTCCATATTGTAGCAAATATTTCTTGAATGAAATGAAAGTACATCGCATCTGACAACTACGGACAAGATTATAGAACAAAGCAAAAATGAAAAGATATGTATAGAAAAGAAAAGAAAGGAAAATAGTGAATCATGTGATATCTCTGCCCTTAACATGTCAAGCCAATTTATAGCTGCATTTATTTTATATCAAGAAGGATATAAAATCTTAAACTAATGCTTTATCCTCTTTTTCATTTTCAGCCTACACCTCAGCGTATACGACCAGAGCATGCACAGACATTAGAGAAATATACATGGGAAAGTGATGAATCTAACCCAGGTATTCATAGTTCTTTGTTAATGATTAAGTACTTACAATTACATTGGTCGAAGAAGACAGGAGGAGGCCGAGGAGAGGAGGAAGAAGAGAAGGAGGAGAAGAAGAGGAGGAAAAGTGAGGAGGAGGGAGAGGGGGAGAAGAAGGAAAGAAGGATAATTTGACTTTTTAAGTCAAGATGGTAGGAAACATATTGTCATTGTTCTAAAATGCATTTATTTAATTATTTATGATAAATGTATAATATTTCTAATTATTTTTAATTTAATTTGTTTTCTACCTTTTTTTCATTACAGCGACTGAATGTATAACAGAAGAGGTGTTTCTCTTGCTGCAATCAGTGGTGGTAAGAATTACAATATTTCTGTTTTTGCTTGTAAATCTTTGATATTTTTATCAACTGTTTATTTAAGTATTTAATATTATAAATTCCATTTTTGTCCACATGATGGTCGCATTTATTTCAACCTTTTTTTCTTCAATTATGCATGCATTTATTCCATTTGAAAAGCAACCAGTAACATATTGTATGAGGAGATAATATCTGCTATGAGCCAAATGATCAGTGATTGTTTTTTTTTCCCCCACTGTACATGTATTTCTAAATAATAAGCCAGTTCGTAGTTCCTTTCTGCGCATGATCGAAAGATTCTATAACATGATCAGAGGAAGGTCATTTGTACTAAAGTGACATGGTGGTTTAAAATCTAATGAGATAAGCACCAACTTTGATGTCTTGATTATTCATATATCCTTTTGAATTGTGGTTTTCATTTGCATCCACAAAAAACAACAATGCGTCCACGAACGACTGGTATTTCACAGTTTGTCAAGTACATTGTGCAACATGCTATGATATGCATTCAAAGTAGGAATGCAACAAATACCTTTATAAATTGTTAATTGCTGTGCTATTCTAGTCACCTGGTCTATTCAATTTCTTCATCCTGCTATGTAAGGCAAGCTTACGTAACATCTTGCTTTGAAATCTGCCTATCATAATGAAAGAAATGAAAGGTCATTTGACCAAAATTGTCCATAAGTAACTACATACTGGTCTTAAAAGTTGTAATGATTTTTTGAATTACTGTTGATATTGTAGATGAGATAACGTCTTTATAAAACGTAATGAATAAATCTTGTATCTTGTAATGATGATTTTGTATTTAATTGTACTATGTCACTGGTGTATGACTTTACTGTTTACCGTTATTGTAGATGGCTTGCCAATCTAAAGACAGTGAATCATTAAAGAAACTTCAAGCTGACTTATGGTAAGCATTGCTGCCACCATAGTGACATACACCTCAGATCTATTTACTTTTTATGGCAGTCAGGTTTTCACTTTCTTGACAAATTTACTGTTTTGAGTTACAAAGTTTGTCGCCCCAGTAGCTACAAGTCGAGCCCACGTCTGTAAAATGTTGCACTTTTTGTAATAATAGAGTTTGGGTGCCAGATAATCATATGTTAAAGTAAAAACTCCTTGGTTCAAAACTCCTTTTTGAAATGTTTACTGAATTAAACAAAAAATTGAAATTCAAGCTGATTTATTTTGACCGAAGGAAGTAATAAAGTGCCTTTTTCTGTTTATCAAATTCATTTTGAAAAAAAATATCTACACAAATTTTAATGCAGTTTAGCTTGAAGATTACTGACAATGTACATGTATACAAAGAATAATTTTCTATGAATTTTGTAACCTCGGATAAAGATATCAATATGAATTTTATTAATGTGTCACTGACTTGCTTTTGTCAAAGTATGGCAGTATGAATCGATTTATAAATGTAGGGACAAGTCTGACCTACTTTACATGGAGATGAAATATTAATCTGTAAACAAGTAGGAATTCAACACCTGTTTATGTACATTTCAGATCCTGTCTGAAATGTACATTGACAATTAATGAATAGGTCAGAATGTTTGGCAGCTGACAAGGGTTGTTGGTTACATTGCAGTGCTTGTACATTCTAATGCTTTGAATACCTTGAATGTACATTCTGAAATCTACTTCATGAATAACAGGTGATCTGAATAGTTCTTGTTGAGGTCAGGGCAGTGAAAGGACATTTAACTAATGTGAACTTTTATGCACATGGAACACTAATGTTAGATTTCTGAGTAGTCCATGTACATGCAATATACTGTAATTAATCATGAAAAAAAGGAGCAGACTCATCTTAAAAAAAAACCCAAAACCTTAGTTTATAAAATGAAGAAATTATCCCCCCCCCCCCCCCCGATTCAAAGGTTTTTGTTTGATTTTAGCTTCAGCTTGTCAAAGGGTTTGGAAAGGCATTGTGCACATAGGCGGCGGAGCAGAGGATTATCTTTTGTGTTTGGGGGGGACGCAACAATAGCCGTCCCCCCCCCCCCCCCGAACACAAAAGATAATCTTCTGCTGCGCTGCCAATGATTGTGCAATGAGCAATGTATCAAATGAGATAAAGTAAAAGCTTAGTATAATAGTATCAGGAAATCTGATGTCTCGATATTCCAACGTGCTTTACTCATTGTGCGTGCATTATTTCAGATTCAAATTTTTCTATATTGTGCTAATATCCATGTTATATGAGATTCCTCCTGTAATGACTTTGGATTGTTGCAATGGCATTTTCAATATATTTTTGAATAATTTGAAAGAAGTTGCAAATGAAAAATATTTTTGATAATTAGACTCTTTTACCGATCTCTTACTCTTTCACTTACAGGTGTCACCTATCAGCAGAACAGAATCACATTCTTCACCTAGTCTTAGAACAGATAGCACTACCCCCTCAAGAAGCAAGTGCAATATGAGCAGTACATCAATACAGGACAAAACAGGTCATATTCCACATTAAACAGTGCAATATCCAATGTTTTGATGTCAATGATCATCTACGTATACTGGTGTTATTCTGTAATGTTATACATGAAATGAATGTATTCCTATTGCGTTTGTATGGTTCGTTTTTATTAATTTCTGATGATTTGTTAATCTGGTATTTGATTTGAGATTTCATCATTTTGAACAATTTTTCTAACTATGGGCCATGTTCTAATACTGAAAATTTTGGTAGAGTGTGATTTCTTCCCATCTGCATTGACGGAAGGTATGGGATTTGGACAAATGACTTGCATCTATTCACTATCATCTTCAAACAAAGTCCTATACAGAATCTTATTCTATATATTTTGTTTTGAAATTTCCAAGGTATAAAATCTGCTTTAATATTGTTTTTATCTAACTGATGAAGGGCCATTATCTTAACTTATCTGTCCTTGCATCTGTACCAATTTATGTTCTCATTTTATGTTCAAAGTTAATCAAATGCCACCCATTTTGTTAGGTATTAGTTATTAGAACCCAGTTGATCTGATACCATTGGCAGTGAACCGTACTATTTTACATTTTTGTGATTAGGTCGGAAGTTATGATTGGATAACCATGATTCGGTTAGGTTCTCTGCAATGCTCTTGATAGCAACTAAAATGTAATCTAAAGAAATCGACTTGCAAGCCTGCTAAAATCTTGTCCATAGTAGCCTGGGCTTGTCTTTGCACATCTTTACTTCAAACATTGTCACTTTGTCACCTGCAAGCCTGTCAGTGTTCTACATGAGCAGATGTGTGAATTTTTTTTCGAAGATGAGCTTGTTAAACTGGTGTTTCTTCCACAAATTGGCCATCTCACTGGTGCTATTGTTGAAGAGCTCAAGCCTTCATTTTCACTTTTTTATTTTATTTTTTTGCCGCGAGTGTGTCAATATTTAGTCAGTAGGCTTGTTCACTATGATGTAATGATAAAGGCCATCTGACAAGATGTCAGTTGGCTTTGTAAAACTACTTTTCTGTCAGATCTGACAAGATGTCAGATGGGAAATGTGGATTAAAAGCCCACATGTTGACTATATCCTCTAATGAATAGGAGATTGTTTTAGTAGTTGACAGCAAGGCTTGGCATTAGTTGTTGGGTGTAGGGATGCTGTGAAACTCTCTGTCTATTGCTTTTGAATGATTTCACATTCTTTTGAAGCACATCTAGAAGCTCTCGATTTTGTTTGCATATGTCTCATGTTTTGTTACCACTGAGCTACATGTAAGGTAATGACCCCCAAACATTTCCTTCAAGTTTTTTTTTTAATGTTATCTTAAACAAGATAGTCATCTTCTTTATGCAGGCATTAGAATTCTATGGGGAGTTACATTATGAGCCATATCGTCGCACGCACCACGAACCGTCCTCTCTGCACAGATACAGTGCGCTATCGCGCCTCGTGATTTCACCACGAACCGTCCTCTCTGTTACAATGCCCACTGGCATAAATAATTCACTTCAAGAAAATGTATATATACGGGACGAAACTTTGGAACCTGAACTATCGAACAAAGACACCGGTAAATAATTTGCTCTCCTTGTAGGTGCACTTATTGCTGGTTTTGAAAAACCTTTTTTTTAAATGCGTTCTCTGCAAAACTAACTTTCGCATCGAAGTGCGCAGAGAGGACGGTTCGTGTTGCGTGCGACGATATATATGTAACAAAACCTTAGACTCTTAATGAGCTTTAGGATTTATTTCCTTGTGTGGTAATAATTGGAATAATAATATATAAATTACCTGTGAGGAAATAAAGGGTGGAAAGTGGGGTTAGCATGGAAAGTTGGTGTAAGACAGCGGTGAAATGAATGTCAAACTAAAAGGCAGGCCCAAAGTAACTTGTAAGATATTGCTGGTGTGATGTATTCTTGCTGTAGATGGTTGAAACTCGAAGGGCGAAAGGGCGAAGTGAAGGTTGGTTTTTGTAGATGTACTCTAAGCTCAGATGTCTTAATTTTGCACCAGTTGACTCTCAAGTGAAGAAGATGGCTTCCACGCAGGCAAGGCCCCTTGCGAACGCATGGCCGTCTGTTCGCGATCTCCCCATTTTGAGATGAGCGCATGTAAGCTACCCATACCCTGTGATCTTAGGCACTCACGACCACATATTGTTGATGAGTAGGCCGCTGTCTTGTGGTACTGTGTCGTGTTGGGTGATTTCTATGGCCTCTTGTACCCATCTGGTATGCCAGTGCTTTATTGACGTTAGTAGCTTGCCATCCTCCCATAGAATTTTGTGTTGTAGTTGGTTTGCATGCTGGGCTATTGCATATTTCTCCAATTCCCCCTTAATATATCTATAGGACTATAGTGATCTAAAGTTGAGAGTATTATAACAACCCATTTGTAAGATATACCTTTTCTTCTTACATGTATATACAAATATTACATTATGGATGTCACGACCTTCATTGCTGGAGCAAAACATCTATTGATTGATTGATTGCATTTATTCTTTTTCATTCCAAATTTAACAAAAGTTACAATGTAAAGCATAACACAAAAATATCATATACAGAAATGAAAAAAGGGAACCCACTGGAAAGCAAAGCTTGTTAGTGTGGGTTCCCTGCAATAAATAGTTAAAGTATATCTTTGATCAATGAAATTCAATTCGTAAATTAAAAAAGTTTGTACAATGAAAAAGAATACCAGTGGGGTCAAGCTTTTTATGTTTACTAACTAAGTTACAATTAACAGAAAAATTGATTTTGTGGACGGGAAATTTGAAGCCCCCTTTAAAAGATCCTTGTACTGCCCTCTACATGATGTTATTTCATATACTTGTTTCGAGTTTAGAAAGTTATGGACCACTTACATGTACCAAGAGAAAGTCATCTGTGTGGTTGAAACTGTTTGTTTTTTATGAAAAGATGGCCAAATGCTTCTCGAATGTTTTTCAGGGTCCCTTTCTCTGTATGAGATGAATTGGTGTATAGCTCCGAGATGATATCCTTCAGAGAGAAAAAATTATCAACAAAGTTAGGCTGTCGTGTAGTTATTACCGGTACCTTTATTGTACATTTGATATTCAAATTTCAGTCACTTGAGTTTAACTTTACTTGAGAGTTCTTCAGAGACCCTATTTAATCTATAGGACTATAGCGATCTAAAATTGAGAGCATTATCACGACCCATTTGTAAGATATATATCTTTTTTTCTTATAAACGAATATCACATTATGGATGTGACGACCTTCATTGCTAGAGCAAAACGTCTATTGACTTTGTTTGGGGAAATCCAAAGCCCCCTTTAAAAGATCCTTGTACTGCCCTCTACATGATGTATACAGTGTACTTGTTTTGAGGTTAGAAAGTTATGGACCACTTACATGTACTAAGAGAAAATCATCTGTGTGGTTGAAACTGCTTGTTTTTTACTAAAAAAATTGCCAAATGCTTCTTGAATGTTTTTAAGGGTCCTTTTCTCTGTATGAGATGAATTGGTGTGTAGCTCTGAGATATCCTTCACAGAGAGAGAGAAAAAAATATCAACAAAGTTATGTAGGCTGTCGTGTAGTTATTACCAATACCTTTATTGTACATTTGATATTCAAATTTCAGCCACTTGAGTTTAAATTGACTTGAGAGTTCTTCAGAGACCCTATTTAATCTCATCATGTCTATAGGACTATAGCGATCTAAAATTCAGAGCCATTTGTAAGATATATCTTTTATTCTTATATACGAATATCACGTTATGGATGTGACGACCTTCATTGCTGGAGTAAAACATCTATTGATTTTGTATAGGGGAAATCCAAAGCCCCCTTGAAAAGATCCTTGTACTGCCCTCTACATGATGTATACAGTGTACTTGTTTTGAGGTTAGAAAGTTATGGACCACTTACATGTACTAAGAGAAAATCATCTGTGTGGTTGAAACTGCTCATCTGTTCGTTTACAGAACGATGGCCGAATGCCTCTCTGATGTTCTTCAGCGAGCCTTTCTCTGTGTGAGATGAATTGGTGTATAGCTAAGAGATGATATCCTTCATATAGAGGAAGGAAAAAAATCATTGTTAGGTCGTCCTGTTTGTACCTTTATTGTACGTTTGATATTCTAACTTCAACCACTTGAGATTAAATGGAGTTGAGAGTACTTCAGAGATCCTAAATCTCATGTTTATAGGACTATAGGACTATATATTCGTAAGGTATACATTTCCTTATATATTAATATCACATTGTGGATATGATGACCTTCATTGCTGGAGCAAAACGTCTATTAACTTTTGATGTAAGGGAAATCCGTAGCCCCCTTTAAAAGATCCTCTTATTGGCCTCTACATGTTATTTTATATACAGTGTACTTGTTTCAAGTTTTAATAATGATGGAACACTTAAAGTACCAATAGCATATCATCTGTATGGTTTAACTGTTCATTTGTTTGTCGGCCAAATGATGGCCAAAGGCTTCCAAGAGGTTTTTCAGGGTTCTTTGTATGTGAAGTTTTGTTGTACAATTCCAAGATGATATCCTTCATGAAGAGAAAAAAAAATTAACAGAGTCGGGCCGTCATGTTATTATTTACAGATTGGATTTGACGCAGTACAACTCAGATATTAAGTATTATTATCATCAACATCATTATCATCAAGTGAGATCCGCATCTTTATTTTTTTTCAGCAAACTAAGTCTAATAACCCTCTTTTAGCTCAGGATATCAGGACATTGATTGTATATAAATACAAAATGTCATTGTTATAACACTGCTAAAGATTAGTGTTTTACTGAGAACGGTGTATGTATGAAATTCAAAGTGAGGATATGATCTTGCTCAATTTAAGAATTTTTTGCATCCCCAACATGTTATATCCAAATTGGTCATTTGTATCCCCCCAGCCCCCTCTCTTCCATGATTCTGATATGTTTCTCTTAAAAAAAGTTGTCACCTTCTTTGCAGAAGCATAGATCGTCGTTATATCCCTCAGTGGTGGCGTTTATTGCATCTGCAACCTGATTCATTGGTAGTTGAAACCAATTGTGTCGGAGTATTTCGGCAGCCACGGAGGTTAAGTCTGGCTTCGTGTTGCCTTCTTTAGCCTGCTCCTGAAGGATTTGATGAGCAAATCCAAAGGTGAATGCATTTCATATGAACTGGATCAACAGAAAAGGAATGAATAGAATATTTTTACTGGTCATTCCAATCAGAGGTTCATACTGAAGTACGTTCCTGTGTCAAATTCCTCACAGGCACATAATATGAATTAGTCATAATGATATTTCCCCAGTGTTTTCGAAGAGTACATGATACCAATATAGGGGATTTGTAATTGCAGAACAAAATTTGTCTTAATTTAATGTTATGGAGACTTTCTCAAAGGGCAGTTTGGTCTTTAAAACATTTCATTTAGAAATGAATATAATGCTGTGTATATTTCTCCTTCAACATTATCATGACAATATACAAAATTCAAAGTTATGTAGAGCATCAAATATTGAACTTGTGTTTGATTTAAACTCTAACAGTACAGTTTTTGTCAGCTCATTTGACACTCAAATCACTCACAGCTGACTAGGGAATATTTACTAAAATAGTTCCCTTCATCATTAAGACACTAGGAAAGTGCCATACAAAGATATAAAACAGTACCAGTAATATAAATGAAATTTTGAAATCTTTGGATTCCCATATTTTTCTTATCACAGAGTAAGACCTTAAGATAAATTTGACTTAAGAAAAGCGGTCTGTTTCTTTTGGGCGGGGGTAATTTGGATGAAATTATCTTTTTTGCACGCAAAAATTTTGTTCAGGGTTGATAAAAGAGTACTTGCAAAACATGTTCTATGACTTTTTACATATCTCAAAGACTTTAGTTATTGAAATTAAAGTTATTATTTTTCTGTACTCCGCATCCTATAATAATGTTTTATAAAAAGGGTCGTACCAACTGGGGGTTCAGTGGGCTTGAACTGTTTTATGGTTGGTTTTGTTTGTCAAATTTTCGCTGGCATATATTTTGGCTCATTTTTTATGTTTTCTTCGGGAGCAAAATATCTACAATTCTTTTTGGGGGATCCAAAGTCCTCTTCAAAAAAAAAAAAGAAATCTTGTACGGGCCTGTACATGACGTTATTTCATATGCTTGTTTGAGTAACTAATTGAACACATACCAAGAGAATATCATCTTGTGTGATTAAAACTGATCATTCACGGAACGGTGCCCAAATGCCTCTCTGATGTTCTTTAGTGAGCCTTTTTCCGTGTGAGAGGAGTTTGAATATAATTCAGTGATCATGTCCTTCACGGAGAGGAAGAAAAAAATCAGCCACTTGAGTTTAAATGGACATGAGAGTTTTCCAGAGACATCACCCTAAATCTCATTATGTCTGTAGGACTACAGCGATCAAAAATCGAGAGCATTGTAATGACTAAATACCTTTCCTTCTTATATCTCCCATTGTTTGTATAAAGAAACATGATTTTGTAATAGTCAATTTGAGGGGAGATGAAATGATGTGATTTTAAAATAACAGATGTCATTTACAACACAAACTGTTTCTTGAGTATATAATGTCATCTGTTATGAAATCAATTATGCTCTTCCCATGCTGTGAATAATCTTTTTTAATGAATTCTTACACCTTACTCTCATTATTTCATACATGATTTCTTTTTTATAAGTTTCTAACAGGCATGAATACAAATTTTAAAAAGTCAGTTAAATATAATGCTTACCTTCATTACAAGAGCCCAGAAATGGAAATCTTGGAGAATTGGATGGAACTCTCACAATATGTATTTTTCGTCGGAATCATCATGGCTGCCAGTTCTCACCTTATTGATAGTTTCCACTGTTTTTTGATCCCCATGGATAGAGATGGAGTATTCCTCTGGTATGTAGGGGAAGGCGGGGTAAGTTGTGACAGTTTTTGCTTTTTGCAAGTTAGAATTGATATGATTAATAATCTTGTCGAAATAAGTACCTTGCTTTGAAATTTCATTCTTCTGAAATATTTTCCACCTATATATAAATTTCTACCCCAACACTGAAAGTCATCGTGACCTTTGAAAAAACCGATGTCAAATGGCACAACTTGCCCCATATATGGGGTAAGTTTGAGCCACCTTCTGGGGTAAGTTGAGCCACAAAAACTATGTACAAATGTATGGGGGAGAACCAGCATGTCAATTTTTTGTTTAAAGTCTTTTCACTTGCTAATTCTCTATAAATACTAACATCCTGTAAAAGGAAAAGAGCAGTCGTGTAAATTTGCTCCTTTCAGCCTGCATTTCAATCGATTTTTATGGTTTATTTGTTTTTTAAGATACATTACCGTAGGAATTACCATGGCTCAACTTGCCCCATGCTGTTTGGCTCAACTTACCCCAGTCCGAGCTTAGTGCGATAATTTTGTATCCACACATTTATTATGCATCCATCATATAAAAGACTATGACAAGAATGAAGATCCATACCTGGACTAATAATGTTGTTATCATGTCTTTATTATATTTAAAGACGTGCGTGTTTATAAAGCACTTATCTATTTCACACTCTTTTTTACTTTTTTGGCTGAAATTCACATTTTTCCCTCTAGAAAACTACTTTTTGTTTCAAAGTTGGAAACAATGTGGTGGGGTTAGGGGTTATGCTATGGGTCATCAATATATGACACCACCACAATGTCTGACTCATTCATTATTGGCCTGCGGCTGGTGGCTCAACTTGCCCCTATGCTCAACTTACCCCGCCTTCCCCTACTGTGCAAGATTGTTAAGGATAGCATGCATCACAGCAGTAGTACCTGGATTTTGAAACCATGACAGCTGCCAGTCTCACCTTGTTTATAGTTTCCACTGTTTTTTAGTTCCATGGAAAGCAATGGAGTAGTCCTCTGGTACGTATTGTGCAAGTTCATTCAGTATTGCATGCATACCAGCAGTTTTGGTACCATTGCAGCTGCCAGCTTTACTTTGTTAATCGTTTCCACTGTTTTTTGGTCCCCATGGAAAGATATTGAATAGTCCTCAGGTACCGTACTCTTCAGGTTTTTTTCTTGATACCACTCACGTCGTCATCTGATTCTTGAATTCTTCTTCCGTGCTGCTCATACCACGTCCACCATTACTTTGAAAGAGGACAGGGAAGGGTTTACATCATCTACAAAGTACAAAACAGCTGCATAAAAACATAGGGTGATGACAACTACGTAGTGCTGACAACTACGTAGTGCTGCAACCGTGAATTGCTGCATCACTATTCCAACACGGATTCCATGGCAAAGAATGGCAATGCTGCAAAGAGTTCCAGGGATGCAGGCAATGCTCTTCTCTTTGTAGCATGCTCTAAATCATCTGCAAATTCTGAGATGAGGTGCATTATACCTCTTCTGTCGAACCTGTATTTTTTCGAACATGTCTACAACATCGTAGATGTCAAGGGGGTGGTCCTGTCTCTGAAAATCACACCAGAGGGCAGCACCCCCTAACAAAATATGTTAAATTATCCTCCATGCATTTTTCATTTGATTTTTGGTAGTCTTAGTTTGTATTTTGTTGATTCTATCCAACTTTTCAACTTATACTTGTATTTATCTATGTACTACTTTCCAGCGCTTTAAAAGAAACAATGCATATCAAGCGCGTATGTTGTTTGTTATTATTAGTAATATATTCATCACTGCTGCCATATTTTAGTTGTCTGTTGTTGAACCTATTTTCTAGCATCTCTTTGACGTTTTCATCGTATATGTTGAAATGATTGAGGGGCCTTGGAAGACCCACTCCCTCCTCCTGCAGCGAAATGGCAGCAACGCTGCTATTTTGGTTGTGAAGGGCAATCTCCATTTGTTGGATGAAATTAGAGCACTTGTCAGATTTTCTGTGTGAAAATTTTTCAGGAAAATCAATTCAGTTCAATTCAACATTTCTTTCCAAAGGTAAAAGCGTTTATACATTTCTAGAAGTTACAATACAATGGAGGTAGCAACTTGGTAAGAAGAGGTTGTGACGAGTGCACCGTGACATATAGACAAAGACATAATACATGAAAAAGACTTATCCATACAAAACACATTACACAACAAATGGAGAGTTGTTGGATGAGTTAAAGATTAGGGATAAAAACCAGACGTGACGTATAAAACGTCTGACAAGTCTTTTCATGAAATATTTCCTGGATGTGTTGCTTTTAAAAAAAATTGAAATAACAAGTCATTAGTAATAGTGGATTAGAGTCCAGATGACATTGGCTTTTATGGGAAAAAATCTGATATTTATTTACCATGAACCCAAGTTAAATTTGTCTTACATATATGAACTCAACTTTGGCTTATGCCTTATCTACCTCCTGAAGAGTTCATAGACTCTTCTTGGAACAAATATGTGGTTAGTTAAGATAGAATGAGAATTGGAAAGTTGGAGAGACAGCTGAACGTCTGGACTGTAGGTGTGGGGGACAGCGTCTGGCAGGAGTTTAGGTGGGTTTTTCCTTAGTCGTATCTCGTACAGCTGAAGCTGCAATTGGTCATATTATGTCTTATAAAAATTTTAACTACATATATGAATATGTTGGACACAAGTGTGGTCAAAAACCCGATGCATTTGTATGAAATGGATCTATGCAACCTGAAGTGGCAAAAATCTACAGAATCGGTTTGTACCGATATTGCGGCTTCAAGGACCCGATGCATTTGTATGAAATGGATCCATGCGATCTGCTGTGGCAAAAATCTCCCTCCAGTATTAGTAGAGGCAAGAAGGTTCTGAGACAAACTGGATTATTAGACGACGTTATGATTGGAATGGCATTTATACTCTTAATGAAGTTAGACCATGTGATGAGTGGACAAGTTGGCAATACACAAATTAGCAATTTATCCACTATCACTGTACATGTAGTCCTAGACTCATACATATGACCATCAGGCCTGATGACCATTTTATTAACTGATTAGCATATTAAATCAAGAGTTTTTGTGGATTCATATATTGGATGAGATGCAAGACACACTGGATCTAACTTCTGAGAAAAAAAATGGATTGCAGAGCATTAGTTTGGAGGGCATAAACCTTTTTTTGTTGTTGTTGTTGAATGTGACATTTGAAGGTATCGGTAATGAATTTCCTTTAATTATCTTGATATATACAGCCTACATTATTTTTCAGTTAATAACTTTTTTCTATTCTCTTTCAAAGACTGGCCCATGTGAAGTAAAGAGAAATTGTTTTAAAAAGTTAGAAATAAAAAACAATACTATGTACCATGTTGTTTATTTACTGTTTATTTGTATATATGTGAATTGTAGAAAGACTCATGTAAAATATGAATACAGTATAATTACTGAATAAAATGATATAATGTGATCAGTTTGCCAATATTTTTTGTTTATTATTATTTCAAGTACTGTATGTAAGTTATATCATGTTAAAGAAGAAATATATCATTTCAAGTAGGCCAATATTCATTTATACTCGGGTGAGATGGATGAACAAGACTCCCAAAGGCGGGAATCACTCACCTAAAGCACGAGACTTGGTATATCTGTTCATACAAGGCTTAAAGAGAAATTTCAGTAGTTGCAGTAAACACTGATTTCATGAGAAAGTCTGTAAAACAAGGCTTAATTGTCAGTATATCATCGAGGATCTAGATCTGGTACAGTTACATTAACAGAACTTTGTGAATCTTGAAATCTACGCTGAAAAATGTTCACACCGAAGATCCCCAACACAGATAAGCGCACGTGGGACAATGTATAATTATTGCTTAGAGCGTCGGGCCCGACGCTCTACCCAAATCCTGTGCTTATTTGCTGATTTCTCAGCAATTACACAATTTCTTCCAGAATCCTTTGGCACATGCGTTTTATTTATACAGACACTTTGGTGGTCATTTCATTGGATTCTTTACGAACTCATTTTGATGTCTTTACCAAAACTAGCATTTACCTTTAATATGATTACCACATCTAAAATGATATCCTCTGATTGTTGCAATGTAAGGAAAATGAATAATGTGGATACCATATTTCAGAAAGCCATTTTATAGAATTACGAACTTATGATAACTGATGTCATACGAAGTCGGGGCATATTATTAGCTGTATAGCAATCCTGCATTTGTCTGTAATAAAGATATATCAAGAGGGATCCATTAATATTTTTTGCTCGTTAAAAAAAATCAAAAGAAAATTATGTGTTATGCATACATTGTATTGCATAACTTGGATATTCTCGGATATGGAGATATAAAGCCTTGTCCAGATATGACATTCAGGTAACAAAGCACAGCAACGTTCGTCATAGTTATGGGCCCTACTGCATAAAAGCTATATATATAGTGGTAATTTTGCCATCTGATGGTAACTGATAATCTGGTAATCTGATGGTAAAAGTGCTCAACGGTTAAATCAAGAAGTTTCAATTGAAAGGCAAATTTACTGTATTAGTATAACTGCTAATAAATGCACATTTATAATATGCCAAAACTATTCTTAAAAAAGTTTGAATTGCCAAGAAAATCCATGGCAATTATGTTATCGCAATGATAACACAATGTCATAAATCATGTTCGATAAATTTTGCATTATATTTTTACAAATTTTCACAGAACAGAGCACTACACTTAAAAGGATTGTATAATCAAAACCAATGAGATTTAATTTGGAATTAATCAAGCCAAGTCCCTCTGATATACAAATGTACATAGGGTACACTTGAACATCAGAGAGACTTGGGTGGGGGCTTGCATATTGCAGGGATGCAGTCAGTTTTACTCATTAGACCTGACATCAGCCTAATGACAAGTATCTGGTAATACTCAAATAATACAACAAAACAATCTCTTTTTAAGTTTACATGAGTTTCATTACGTGAATCCCGTGTTTAAAAAATACCCCACCAGCTTATAACACAGGAACCCCATTGCCCTGCGTGTTATGTCAATGGGAGGTCAAGTGGGGAATCTGAAACCCCAATTTCAGATTTTGGGAGAGCTTCAATTCTCTCGTTTAAACTGGGGTGGGGTTCATTTGACTGCTGATAAGGCCTTGCGTGTAAGTCAATGGGAACTCAAGTGGGGTATCGACACCCCATTTTCAGTTTTTGGGGAAAGTTAAGTTTTTCTCGTTTAAACTGGGGTGGGGTCGACTGCAGCTGCTGATAAGAGCTGAACAAACACCGCGCTGGAAACCGCAGCATCTCTCTCTCTCCCTCTCATCTGAAGGTCACTTCTCCTTGGTTGGAAGGTGGATTATCTGGGAGAGTGTGTGGTTGTTTACTTAAGGATTACCATTCCTGCTGATAGCGGGATGGGGGGGGGGCAGTGAGAGAAGCTTGGAATTTGAAATTGGGGTGTCAGAGGAGATCTGTTTTTAAACACAAATTTTCGTAATGTTGCACACTTTTAATATCGCATACTTCAGTAAATAGGAATTTGCTGTACATTATTCAAAAGTCAAGGTGTACATGGATAAGCTTTAGAAAATATATACAGAAAAATACACATTCAGCTAAAACATCTTTCACTCATGATAAAAATACACATTATTACTAACTTCATGGCATAATGATAAAAAGTTAAATATTCTTAATAAAAATAGGACACTTGGAACAGGAATAGAGAAAGATCTATGTAGAGAACCACAGTTTTCTTTCAAGGTGACATGAAGAAATAACATTCAGATCAAGGTTTTCTTTGAACAACAAATCAAGGTGATAAAATGGTATGGGAATAGGCTGTGGACTCTTGTGCAGGGATAACTGTACAGATATGTTTAGATTCCAATGCCTTCTCAACCTCAACATATATTTCAAATACTTCATGCATTGGAAGGTCATATAAAAGATACTCATAGGTTGATTACAAATATACCTTTTATTGACATGGTCTTGAGAAATTAAATCGCATCATAAACAACTTTTACAGTTCTATATTGGCAATAAATCAAATTTTCCTGTACATACTATTTTTTTTTCATTTCAAACCAATCTGAAACTTAAATTATGTTTATTCTGATAACGTTCTATGGTAACATGAACAAAGTTTGCCAATAGTCACAAATGTCTCATCTCACAAACTTAAATAAAAAGTGACTTCCTTTAAACTTTCTGAGTTGATGGGATGAAAACAGTGCAAGAACTTGAATTTTGTAATACACTGCCAGAGGCACCAGAACACCCTGAGCAACAAAAGATGGGAGGGGCCAGTTACCCTGTTTGAGCACTGGAACACTGAGCAACAAAAAATGGAGGGGCAAGTCACGCTGCGTTGACAATGGCTTGCCCCTCCCATCCTTTGAATGTTTGGAGTGTTTGTGTGCCACTGTTGCTGGGTTCCGTGTTTAGAGGTGCTGGAACACTCCTGGGGGCCGTTTCATAAAGCTGTTCGTACGTTAAGAACGACTGGTGAACCTTTCTGACGCACTTAACCATCGCCAATGAATATACCATTTTCCACAAGAAATGATCACCAGTCGTGCCTAAAGTGTTTGGTTAACATTGGTTTGACTTTTAAAAAATCTGAGCTAGAAGGTCACACTTGTCACCTGTGTCTGTGATGTTACAAAAATGAAACCCAGAAAAAATTGCATTCGAAATTAATTATTTAGTGCTTCAAAAATTGAAATATAAAGTGACCGGAAACACCATCTTAATTTCATCCCATACACTTATGTGTACTATTTAGGTGTCTATAAGTCGCCTATTTACAAAATCGGGGTTTGCCTTGTAGTTTTCGCTTTTCATTCTCAATAATGGTTGTTTTCAGGGTTTATTAGTTCTAATACATGCATTTGTACACATGTTTCATCTTGGTTTGAGATTTTTTTAAATCGGCTGCTCAAAATTAAACAATACCTTTAAAGTCACTCTCAACTTACGAACAGCTTTATGAAACACGCGCCAGGCCCAAGCTATTGTGGGTTAACAAAGGCTTGCCCTCTAGAATGTTCTGGTGCAACTGACACACAGATGAGTGTTTCAATTCAATTCGATATCAACTGTACAGGTCATATTGTAGTGAAATTCAGACAGCACACATATTTACACATCCTGTTCTACAATCAATCAATGCTATAGTGCACACAGATAAAATTATATTAATACCAACGGAAAGGTAGCACAAATACATCACTAATCAAGCTTTCATTACAGACATAGAATATTGTATTGGGTTACTCCAAAAAGTAAAGTGATTCATGTTCGAGTATACATGTAGTTCAGTAGGCCTATGCAAGATTCAACCTTCCATAGTTGAAAAATCGCCAAGTCAAAGGAAAATTCTACCTAGGCAGATTTGCCTGTATTGCTACTGACATTAACGGTCAAGTCCACCCCAGAAAAATGTAGATTTGAATAAATAGAGAAAAATCAAACTAGCATAACGCTGAAAATTTCATCAAAATCGGACATAAAATAAAGTTATGAAATTTTAAAGTTTTGTTTATTTTTCACAAAACAGTGATATGCACAACTCGGTGGGCATGCAAATGAGACAGGCAATGATGTCTCATACTAACTACATGTATTTCTTTTGCTTTTTATTGTTTGAATTATACGATATTTCATTTTTTACAGATTTTACAATAAGGACCAACTTGACTGAACCATATGTATTAAACAATGCTAATACCACATGTTCAGGGAGGAATTGATGTTGTTTCACTTGATAATGAGAAGAAAATTAGAATATTTTGTATTTCACATAATAAAATACAAAAGAAATAGTGAGTGGATGACATCGTCAGTCTCCTCATTAGCATACTGACCAGGATGTGCATTTAACTGTTTTGTGAAATTAAGCAAAACTTTAAAATGTCATAACTTTCTTATTTTACATCCAATTTCAATGAAATTTTCAGTGATGTGATTGTTGGATTTTTCTCTTTTTATTCAAATATACTTTATGTTGGGGTGGGCTTGTCCTGAGGATCCAGATATCGATAAGGTTTCTGATTCTGACCATTTAAATTGAGACCACTAATTGGAATGTTGATACACTGTCACATAATTGAAGCAAGCATTAATAATAAAACCACTCATTTCATGTTAATGTTGTTTTCTCTGAATGAAATAATACAAATTGGTTGAGACACAATTACACACATCCCCTCCCCCAACATACACACAAAACTAGCTTCCTGTCAGTTTCATTTCAGAAAATATACGTTTTTTTAAGGTAAAGAATTTTTGTAGCATGTAATGAGAATAAACAATTGATTCTGTAACACCACAAATACACAAATATCTGGTGTAGTATGACAGGCATTGAGCTTAAATAAAAAAAAAATTTAAACATCTAAATTCACATTTTCAAACATTCAAATTAAAATAATTGTTTTTTAGTTCAAGAATTCTAATAAATATTTTGAAATACATCACATTATAAAGTAGATCTAGGCCCCAATTTCCTCGATGAAAAAAGGAATAAAATACCAATTCTTCAAGTCTAATGCCACACATGATCATAACTGAAGCTACAGTATCATCATCTAATTGAATAAAATCTATAAAAATTGATCTAGCTTTGAATATCCAATTTGGTTAAATTGAGTTTTATTTACTGTTCATGTTTTGCAAAAGAAATGCATACACAAAGCATGAGAAATTCAATTCAGACGTGAGATAGCAGCATTTAGTAAGTTAAGCCTCAACTGTTACAAGTACAAAATCAAAATTAGCAAATAGGTGATGCAAATCTTAACAGTGTACACATTCCAGCTCAAAGTGACATCAAAAATAATGAGAACAATCCTTACAAATTAAGCAACATAAAAGATTCTATGCTTTGTCATGTAAACAATGCAAGCCCAGTATAAATTTGTATCTGTACAACCAATCAGTATTGGCCATGTGCATGTAGCATACAATGCATTTGAATGCACGTGTTAAATGCACAATCATATTTTGCTTATCATACATGTATATGCTCCCACTTCAGGTTTTAATGTACAATATTGCTCATGAGAAAAGACACACAGCCACAATTTAATATAATGCTCCATGTAGAAAAGATATAAAACACAAACCTCAAATTCACCAAATTCTTGTATGGACTCTGGGGGCAAAACAATGTATTGTACACGCATTTCATTTAGAACCTAAAAATTATTCCCATTATACATTACATGAAACACAGTAGCTAGTAAAGACAACATGTAACCGTTATTCTTAATAGCGTAGTGAGTATCCATTGGTACAAGCATACTTAACTGGATTACAAGAACACACCAGATAAGTCACGCCATTACGGAAACAAAACTTTTCTTTTTTCAAGTTTGCAAGAATTTCCTCTGACATGGCACAAGTAATAAATGTAAATGTATCTGCACACAATGGTTTACTTATGTGATATCATAAATAGGTTTCTAATGGTAGTAGGATAAATCTGTTTATTTTCAAATGGTCTTATGCAAATTTGTCCAAGTACCTCACTCGTCTACTATAATTTGGTCTACCATCGGGCCGTCCACTACCCACAGGGACTAATTGCCATTTCGACTAATAACCAGCTGGTCCAATAGCCAATTAGTCCACATATACCATTTGGTCTAATTGGTTTAAATGTTAATTGGGCAAATGAATGAAAAGAAAATGGGTATCAGACCAATTGTGTGATGAGAAAAAATTCTCATCTATGAATTCGTGATTTAAAAAGTGATTATCAGACCAAATGTTTTTTGGGGCTTAATGGTTTTTAGATGAAATGTTGATGGACAGAATGGCATTAGACTAAATGAAGGTAGACCTTGTGATGAGTGGACGAGTTGGCAATTTACCAGCAAAACTTGCTTCTTCTGACATAAGTTGAAAATTGTAAATAATTTACACACTTGGCAATTTTAGGAAGAATACCTCCTCCCCTTTCAACGGAAAACATAAGCCATCAAGAATACTGGATTAGTTACTTAATTACTTTGCATGCTCTATTTTTATAGACGTCGTTGATGTTGGGAAGTTGCTGACAAAAGATTGATGTATGTTTCGCTGTCACGAAGGTCTCTGCATGTTGTCTGCATGAGCTTTCTGCAATGCAATCAAAGAAAATATTTGGAAAAAAAAATTATTTACATGTACACAACAAATAATTATTTCTTAATTTTAATATTGCATCAATTATGAAATATGTTTCAAAAGATTTAATGGAGAATGAAACACTGGAATCCAGAATTTATATGAAAGAGAAAATCAAAGAAATAGATCAATCAAATTTTTAGGATGACTGAATGGAAAATTAAAAAAATTACTTATGAGCATTGCATTAATGAGATCACCAAGTATTGGTATATTTACCAATCCTCACTTTGGCAATGCAACCAAGATCTGCGATGTCATACATGAACAACTTCCCTATTACTTCAGTAAATGTTTCTCTTAATTTTTGTCTTTTAATGGCTATAATCTATCACAAGATCAGGTGTTCTTTTTTATATGAGAGGAAATGTAATACAGGTTTCACAACATTATATCATGTATAAATTGTTTGTCCCATCATTAGAATGAGCAAAAAAGGGACGTTTTAGGGTATATTTTCAGTGTCTGAAGGGGAAAATTGTACACGAGTGACAACACAGACTTTGTTGTCATTGCCAATGGGAAGATCTCCATAAGTATTCTCAACATTCGCTCTTTGTCCAATTCTACTCAAATTTTGTTGATAGTATTCTCTGATTTTTCTGCTTTCACACAACATAACTCGGATTCATTCCCCTGACCAAAAACACACTTAATGAACTTACAGCAAACTTGGTGATGAAGAGTGAGAAGATGCTGAAAAACGTTGCGCTCTCAGTACTCCCCGGATCTTCACCAAAGAACTGTGCAGTCTTGTAGAAGTCATCACAACAGAGGGCGTACTGTTCATGGAGTGTGGAAAGGTGCTCCGTGGCTTCCTTCAAAAAGGTGGCCATGACTTCTGAGAAACGGTCGTCCTCGTCAACGATGATCTCCTCCTGGTTAAAACGCTCTACCTCACGATCCATGTCCTGAATAAACAAAGAGGTATTCTAATTTTTAAAAAATGCTCCCTAGTAAATACAGGTGTAATAAACAACTGCTGTAACAAAAGAAAGGGATGATTACAATGAAAATCAAAGAATTTTTTGTTTTCATGTAAAAAGAGAATTCATAGCCCTTTACAATCATTACCATACTTATCACCATAATTACCATCTCAATCAATATCATCATCTATTTCACTATCATCATGATTTTCATCACCATCTTCATCATTATCATAATCATCGTCACCATCATCCTCATCATCGTCACCATCATCCTCATCGTCACCATCATCCTCATCGTCACCATCATCCTCATCATCGTCACCATCATCATCACATTCACTATCATCATAATCATCATCATCATCACCACCATCATCATCATCTTCACCATCATCATCACCAACATCACCATCATCATCATCACCACCATCATCATCATCATCTTCACCATCATCATCACCACCATCATCATCATCTTCACCATCATCATCACCACCATCATCATCATCATCTTCACCATCATCATCACCAACATCCTCATCATAATCATCATCATCACTATCATCATCATTACTACCCAACACAATCGTGATCATCAATATATCATCTTTATCAATACTACCTATTCACTACCATAACAATCACCATCACCTCAACCGTCTTAAATCCTCTTACATTGAGTTGATCCGTCAGCTGAGTAAGCTCATCTTTCACGGCCTTGAGAGACATCTTAACGGCTTTGGGCACCGATGGAATCTCATCACGGAAGTTGATCACTTCAGGAACGTTGGAATGGACAGCCTTGGCTACGACATGGAGGAAAGTGGCTTTGTTGTCCGATGTCTTTGTTGTGTCCAACTGCACAGAACAAGACAGTGATTTTTTTTCATTAGAGTTGGAAAGCAATCAAGGAATCCCACCACTCATAATGAACCAGTCAATGGCACTTACCATAGCTCACTTTCTCTAAGCCTAGGATGGATCAAATATGTGACGGGCGCAATAGAGAGCAGTATAAGTTAACAGGACATGAAGCAGTACAAAAAAATATTTTTTTAAATTCTGAAATAGGAAGCAAAAGGTTGTGATACGACAAAGTGCAGTTGCACAAAAACTTTACAACTTGTAAAAGTAACTTACATGGTAGCTACATGTACAGGGGCAGATCCAGGATTTTCCGAAGGGGGGGCAAATTTTTCCAACCCCCCCCCCAAAAAAAAAAAGTTTTCAACCACAAATTAAGGATACTTTTTACAAAAAAATTGACAAGCAAAAGAAAAAAAAAGAAAGATCTTCAATCCAAAAAGGGGGCACATGCCCCTTGTGCCCCCTTGTGCCCCCTTCTGTACCCCCTCTGGATCCGCGCATGTACATGTATGTTGTCACTGTGAATGGAACTAACATGGAATTCCCGATTTTGATTGGCTGCTGAGCCCTGATATACCATTATGGGAGTTACCAAGATGGCAAATTTACCACATAAGAGATAGTTTCCTTTAAATAAAATTTTAGGTGATATAGCATTGGGAATACATAATATAAATATATTACAGACGCCACGCTGAAGTCATGGTAGTCATATCCAAGTCCAGTGGAAACACACAAAGACATTATAATCATGTTATATATGATACACAAGAAATGTTTATTATTATTATTATCATTACTATGAACTAAATGAAAATGAACAATCTTGATAATCATTACCTCAGTTAGGAAGCTGATCTTGAATCCTGTTGCCCCGGCAACCCTTTGGTTGCCCTGGTTCATATAGTTACCCATGGCAAGAACAAGCTGAAAAGAAGAATGGTGACATAAATTACAAGGTGAATAATTGAGATCCAGTTTAGGTAGATCGATTTAATACTTTAATGAATGTTCAAGGTTTGTCATTGAATCATTAATTATCACTATGATAAACTTTTAAAACAAGAATTAATTTGTATCAAAATTTCATTTCCATAATTAAACAATATATTCATACACCTATCAAATAACTATACTGACAACACAAAATATATTAGAATACCTATTTGAAAATACCACTTTCAAAAAAATAGTTTAATAAAAATTTAAGCCCTGTAGTGAGAAGATAGCTATATTGGGATTAAGATAACTTGTGTGCCATATTCTCAGTATGAATGCAAGCATTCAAAGATTCCTATAGGTAATAATCATTTTCATTCTACTTACTTCAAGAACTTTGGCTAGTTTCTGGCTTTGTCTGAGTTCTGCAGAGGCTTGTGCTATGATATTCAGGTAGCCTACCAACTCATCAACCTTCTCATGAAAACCAGCTTTAAACATCAGTGCTGAGAGGCGAAGCTTGAAGCCAGGAACTCGACTTAACTATAAGAGTCATTGAAAGAATGGAAATAAATGGTATATACATTGTTTCATGAAGAGAAACTTGTGAACAACCAGCTATGAACTCATGAAAGGTGACGAGTCAAGATGTAATCACTAAGGAAATGAAGTTCAAAATTTTGTCACATGAACAAAGTCATAATCAGGCAAAATATTATTTATTACAAGATCAAGCAATTAATTCAACTGATATAATAGCTCTACCTCTACATGCATGTACATGTATATACAAAAATACAAATATGAAGTCATGAAACTGAGCCTAATACAGTCAAGCATTTCCATGTAATTTTACAATTATAATAATCCTTACCTCATACGCAAATTTATCTGGTTCACTGAGCTGCGCTGCCTGGCCTGCATGACGAGCTAAGCTATCAACCTGAAATCAAAGAGCAATTTTTTAAAATTTTGTTTAAAAAATCCACTGAAATCTGAATAATGCACTAGAATTTCCACATAAATGTCAGTTTAATTTACATCATATTCTGTTTATTTCTACATCACATATAGAATTTTATTTGATCATCATGTGATCAACACCAGGAAAAAATTAAATGGGACCACGCAAATCTGTAACAAAAGGTCTGCTACAATTTTAGGGTATTTTAAGAGCAGTATTTTGTTGTATCTTGGGTTATACTATCAACACATTTTGATATTCGTCTCAGTGCTAGACTAGCTTCATAAATTTGATGAAGAAGCAAGGTATAATTACATGTAGAACAAGGATGCCAGTCAGTGTACTTGCTTGAAAACAAACCAAAGGTTAAAACCCATTTGTGCTGTAAAATATGTGACCTGCAACCTGAAAAAACCCAACTATAATTTGCATAAAATGTAGTCTGAAAAAACAGTGTCAAAGAAACTCTTGCATCTTTGTTTTCTATTCAACTTTACTAATTTGAATTTTAACAATATGAAGGAAAATAATTGCTCTTTCTCAGATAAGGCATCTATGCTAAGACCGACACTAACAGATAGGGGTCAACACAACACCTGAAATCCCCCTACAGCATTTGATTAGTCTTACCTCATCTCTGTCAGGTGCATATTGTGCAAGCTGCTGGATGTGGGCAACAGAGAGTCGTCTGCATTCCATGGTAAGGATGTCTTTCTTTAGCTCTTCCACTGGGGCTCTTAGATGACCAAGCAAGATGGCTGAACAATACATAAACATTACATATTAGGATTTGATAAATCATAGATTAACAACAAAGGAAGTGAGGTAAAATATAGGAATAAAAGATTCAGAATTCATTAAAAGATCATGGTCAATACTCATATCCCATATGCAGATTTCAGTGAATTTTTCAATAAATAAAAGTCATGAATTTCATATAATAAAATCTCTACTCATGAGTTATAACACAAAGGGTATTTCCAAATCTTGGTAGACTACAAATCAAAGACTGCATGTATTTTTTTCGTATTACTTTTTTTATTAGTTGAAACAACTTGTATTCTGATGTCAATTCTTGTTTGTTTTTCTTCATGATTTTTTCCTTGATTTGATATATTGTTGAAGAAATTCCTACCTTTACCTCCATCTACTTGTAAGTGGGCAATTCCATAAAACAATCAACCCCACTTGTTCCATTTTTACCAAACTACATAAACCATGATCAAGCCATTATAATCTGAGAGCAGCGCAACCTTTAAGATGAACTAGATAACACAGAAAATGACCTCAGGCCGGATTATATACTTATGGATTTGCCCATATTACATGCAGAGCAGCAGATTTTCCAAATTGCTAACATCGTAAATGATCACTTCATCATTCAGAGATTAAAAATGAAGGAGAGAGAGATAATTCTATTCATGTGAGTTTACATTCCTATTCAAGTAATTCTTTGGGGTCCTATTATGGGGATTAAGGAGGATTAGGGGGATTATAATATTCTCAATACACATCCACAGGAGTAACAGGACAAAAGTTTCTTCCCCTTTCGCCTGGATTACATGAGGATTAGGCATTACAATAAATACACCAATTACTCCTGCACTGTAAAAACTTTTGATTATATGAAAGCTTCCGGCTCAGTTGCAGAAAACCAATATGCATGTAGACATCCCAAAAGAAAACGCTACTGTGCACCGCAGTGTCGTTTTACTTGAAATTTTGGCCCCTCCCCCAACCTGTTCTGAATATGTGTATTTGATTATTCATTTACTATGTACCTTCAATTGTACGAATTCCACAATGTCCACTAGCAATTTTCAGAAAGGCATTAAAAAAGGCATCTCTTTTGGAGATTGTAGTTTTAAGATTATGTAATTCCACTTAATCAAATCATTACAAACGCTTTAGGCCTTGTGGGAAAAGCGCAGTATAAGTAATCATAACAACAAGGATGATGACTATATATATATATATCTTATGGTTTATAGAAAACAAACTATCAATTTCTCAAGAAGTATAAAAAACCTAACCTCAAACTATTAATAACAGTTACCCTTATCCTATTCTTCACATTGAAAAAACACCTAATCTCAAAGCTGACGACTCTACCTCAACAAAACATCTTCTAAGAAATAGTGCTGCAGCCGAACCGAACGGAAGTTCGCCGAACTTGGCACTTCCGAACCGGACCGAACCGAACTCAAAGGCCTGGTTCGGAAGTTCGGTAAAAAAAAAAATATGTTTGTATGCAATGCGTGAATGCGATGACTACATAGATTTAAGTATAAAATTAATAAAATATATATTGGTTAGTGATTGTGCACAAAGAGAATTCCACTCAATATATTTTTAAAATCCACTATGATAGCTCCCATCTTGTCTTTGATTGAACTGTTATCAACTTAAGAATATTTTATTAACATAAATATATTTTTTCTTGATAAAATGAGGGGGCATTTTGAAACTAAACTCGGTATAAAAGTGTGGTGTAATTACGTATTGCCGTAATCGATCGTGATCGTAATCGGACCTAATCATTTTGTATTTAATAAAGAAAAAGAACCAGACATAAATTCATTCCTCGTAAATGACAAAGTATGACAGTTTCGGTCTCGTGTTTGATTAAATTTTTATCATTTTCAATTTTTTTATAAACATGAATAGGCCTGGGAGTAAACATCGATTGATCGAATGGTTCGATTGGCATGCCGCCAATCACCAATCGATTAGCAAAATTTACACTAATCGAATGTTCGGCAGATCCCGATTATGACGTTGGGATAACTCTAATACCCAAGTAATAATAATAAAATGACAAGAAAACAATGATGACAGCTGTTTTTTACAGGTTT
The DNA here is from genome assembly GCF_018143015.1 of Lytechinus variegatus. Taxonomy (NCBI): domain Eukaryota; kingdom Metazoa; phylum Echinodermata; class Echinoidea; order Temnopleuroida; family Toxopneustidae; genus Lytechinus; species Lytechinus variegatus. The sequence continues at coordinate 20,005,741 of NC_054749.1, forward strand.
AAAAATTATGTTACCGAGGTAATGTTTCAAAAATTATCAATGATTGTATCACATTCACAGTTACATACCAACATGATAGCGCTCCGAAAATGTTAATCCCACCCGACCTTGCCCTCATACACAAAATAAGTCATTGTGTGCGTGCACAATAATAAGTAAACACATAACCAGCTCACTTGAGCTGATTGGACCTTCGGATAGCCAATGAAACTTTGGGAAACAAAGAAGCGGAAGGCATGTGGTTCCCTTATCAGGAAAGGTCATGACTTCAGAAATAAATTGACCCCTCCCCCATCTGTGTGTGTGTGTGCGTGTGAGGGAAAGAGAGAGGGAAGGATAGGGGGTGGGAGCCGGAGAATTTCTTTCATGTTTCAGAACAATGCAACCTTTTTTATATCCCCCTCAACCAATGAAAACTACATTCCAACACGCGCCCGCCTTCACCAGTACTTTCTCGACTAGTCTCCAAAAATAGACCCAGTTATACATGTAGGTTCAAATGATAAAAAAATCGTTATTTTGAAAGGTATTTCAAATGAAATATTTTTTTTTAATACATGTGTAGCATCGTGGGCAGTGCCACAAGTGGAGGCGGGGACATGGTGTGGGCAAGGGATGAAAATTTTCAAGTGAAATGCTCCACCTGGGCTCAGTCTCAAAGAATATACTTCATGAATGAGTTGTTTACGTCTTTGGACTCGGCGGGGCTGATTCATTTATATGCAGGGGTGTGGCACTTGGAGGGATGAATGCATAATACCAGGGTACCAGTATTAATTTAGGAAAGATTTTCATTGGAACAATAAACTGAAAGATTTAATCTCATTTCATGAAGTTTCTTTTGATATAAAAAAATCATGGAGAAGGGGGAAAAGGGCCTCATTTATGCTAAACATGTGACTTTGATGGAGATTTCTTCATGGGGGGGGTCACCATAAAGTAGGACAACTATTGTGACTTAAAAGACGTGATTCCCGACGAACAATCAAATCATTCAATTATTTTTCCAGGAAATAATCGAATGGTAATAATAACAATCGTCCCAGGCCTAAACATGAATATATTTTTCCTTATAAAATGTGGGGACATTTTAAGCTTAACTCAGTTAAAAAGTGTAGTTGAATTACGTATTGCTGTAATCGGATGTACATTTAATTGAAAAGACATAAATTAATTCCTTGTGACTGACAAAGTAATGGTAAAGTATATATATTCCACCTTCTGAAATTTCCATATTAATATAAAAGATAAATAAATAAGAGATGAAGGAATGAGGGTGAAAAAAAACAAAAAAGATAAAAATTCAAACCAAATCAACGCATGTTCCCTGATCGATGTTCCGGAAATGGTTGGTAAGGAAAGTTGAAACAGGAAGTCCAAACAACCTGCTATTGGTGTCAATTATACAGGTAAAATTCGTATTCCAAACTTGAAACGTTTTTCCATTGTCAATATTTTCTTAAAAGTGGTTTAATCTGGCCAATTACTGAGAATGAAATGATAAATTATCAGTTCCGTCTTAGTTCTGACGATCAACGCCGAGTGATTTCACAACACTAAAATACGCAGTACAGTCCCATGTACTCATTTTCGTGTTAGAAATATGTTTGAAGTCACGTAGCGTCGATCTTTCTGGACCAAGAATGGACTGATATTTTATCTTTTTAAAGTAATTCATTGACCAGATTTTACCACTTTTCAGAAAATAAGGACTTTCTAAAACACTCATATTCTTTGGAATGTGAATTTTACCGGTATAATAACAGTTGAGTGGAGGTTGTTTGTCTACTATTTCGACATTCCCGATCAACACTTTCCAATTTGAGAAGCTGCGTTGGCAATGACATCGTAATCGATCATGATCATAGCTACATGAAATAATCGTGAAAAAAATATTCTGATCTTTGTAATTCTGTTTCTGTCCTGATTCTCTCGTTATCAATATTTTTTTCTTTTGATTTTTTTTATTTTCATTTTAAAAATGAAAGTAGAAATGACTTATTTTTTGTTAATTAAAACAAAAGAAAGTTCAACAATTATCTTAACTATTCTTTTTAGAAACAAAATTTATTATTAATACATGACGGATCATGCACGAGATTACTTGTTTGTAGGTCGGCGATCTTTATTTTTTATATGTTAAATTTAATTTGGCATTTATTGCCGAACCCCGAACCGAACCAAAGTTCGGAAAAAAATTGCCGAACCCTGCCGAACCGAACCCGAACATGCCGCCTGACTTGCAGCACTACTAAGAAATATCCAGAAACATTTTTGTGAGGGCAACTACTAAGAACAATTTTGAGAGGTAACCTCCAAAAGTTGGAATCTATCTATACCCTACCTGTGTTATGTGCTTTCTTGTGGTTGATCACAAATATCTGATTCTTTCTGTCTCTTGGACTGGTTATGGCTGCAAGAAATCAATTGAAATCAAAGTCAGGCAAAAGTTTGATAGGACAAAATAGCAATTACACTGAATCGATACATGAAACGGACCAAGTGGACTTTGTACGCAAATGGAGTATAAAATTAGACAATCAGACCAGCTGGTACCATACAGACTATACAGACACCTCATGGCTATATTGCTTTACTCTTGCAGAACTTTTCTTTTTCAGATTTGATCTATTGGTGATCAAAAAGATCACTCTCAGTTCATACATTTATCATTCTGTCTAATGGTATTTCAATGGCATGCAAATTGTATATACCGGCAAACTACATTGAAGAACAAACAGGAACATCAATTTTTTTTTCATGTGCAAACTGGAAAGTGCAAAGCAAAGCTACATGTAGTTGAAGATTATCAAGCATATTGTAGAATACCATTGTGCAGACCCCTCAAATTCATGTCATCCATTTTAAATTGTTCTCATGAGCACAGACATAGGTCTACTCTTTTTTGTCATTAAAAGTAAACTTATCAAAGAATGGACCATGCATGCATTTTTTTTGGGGGGGGCAAAAGTTGTAAACACTATCATTTACATTAAAAAGAAATACATCAAACTTTAATTTGGACAATATGAAAACATACACTGCTATAGTTCCACTTTATGAGCAAAAATAACAATTAAATAATCCAAGCAAATTATAAGTATCAGTTGTGAAACTAGTGTTTCCTTACAATCCTGTACAGTTAATTCTCTGATAAACCAATATGGGTCTCTATTTAATACAAGTGACATCCCTGTCCCAATTACAAATGACAGATGATTCAAACTGTTTATAAATGATGATATACTGCAATTGCCTGATTGAAATTCAAAATGGAAAAAAAATAAAAATCATGGAAAGCAATAACAATAAAAACACAAAAGTAATGAAATCTCAAACATATGCGCCTCCTCTTCATTGGGATCATCATTTGCCCGATGAAGCCAATTGGTAACTGGAAAAACGTTGCAAAAGTGATTGATTTTTCCCTTTTTTCCTTCATTATATACATGACTGGATGAATGAGAATAATATACATAATTTACATCAATCTGAAACACGAAAGTATTAGTGTTGAATGATTACCAGTTATTGTATGTTAGCTTTATGTTTGTAGTATGTTATTTTGTATCAGTTTTTGAAGTGGGGTAAATTCAGGGAGTTACATGTACCTTGACAGGCCAATGGCCTTTTGTTTATCCCCCACATCCGCCTCACTTCATCTTTACGATTCATTTTATAATGTTATGTATAATTATGTATAATGTATGTTGTGTTTTGTAATTTGTATTGATTTGTAAACTTGATCTTTAAATGTTTATAAAGAGATGTGGATAAAATTGAATTCAACTTTCCTTTACAATGATTGGTACTTCAGAATAAAATTAGTATACAGCCTTTATTTCTATATTCTGTTCTGTGCATTCATTGTGTTTATCAAAGCACAATCAGCATGTTGACTTTTGCACTTGAAATACCAAACTTTGATGCGAAAATAAGAATGCATAAAGTCCTGTACTAAGAAAAACACAAACTCAGCAATAATTTCATAGACTTCCATCAATCACAGGGCCGGCTATAAAATCTTATACAGCAAGACCTCTCCCATAATTATAATTATAACAAAAAAACAATGAGAGAGGGGAATGAAATGTTATGTATCTCCTTTTTCCAAATCATTTCTGATGGTAAAATTCTATATTCTACCATTTTTAGGTCTTATGTAGTATAAACAAAAAGTGAACTCGTGAAAATATGCAACTCCATTTAAAAATGGGTGACAAAATAAATTACTGCAACTAGATTTTCAGCCAACAGGTAAACTGTACAGAAAACAAGCACAATGTGAGGTGAAATGCAGCAAATTAACACCAACATAATGGTATTCCTGTAGTGGCCATTTTAAAACACATACCAAGACATGTAAATAGCAAAGTAAGAAACAACAACGACAATGATGTGATCTGCTTAAACAAAAATGAAACATGGCGACATCAAGGAAATGCAACATAATTACAAATTATTTTATTATCATCTGACCTAGCTTTCCGCCTTTCAGTGGTTTTCCATCTGTTAAAAATGTCATGATGAAAAATATATTATACACTAAGATTATTGACAATACAACAAGACATACAGGTATATGAATGATTTTCAAAAATATTCACATCTCTTCATAGGCTCTACATGTTGAAACATAGCACAATCAATGGTAATTGACAGTACACTTCACAAAAAATGCAACGAAAAATAATGGGGGATAGCATTCTTTCTTATTACTGCTTTTCAATCTTCATAATCATTATTTGCACTGAAATTCTCTGAATAACTAGTCAATTTGAATGTCTTTTATTACAATTTCCTGGTTGAATGCTATTCATAAAATATCCCAGGGTGCCTTTTACTTGTCAGCTGAAGTCCCTTGGAAATGCATTTCTGTATTCATTCAAATGTCTTATTTTAGCACAGGTGATTCACGAAATGTGATCCTGCTATAGGCTAAGACATACATGCATATGCAAGATAGAAAATCTAAATTTGCCACTCCCCACCCATGTGCACCCGGTATGAAGAAATGCTTGATTGCTTGAGCAACTCATCACAGTACTTTTAGCCTTATCAAAGCTGAGTTAGTAATATGCAGTGCTTTAAAGCGCTAAATAAATTTTGCCTATTTATATAATGATTCTTTCCATCATTTCTTGGGGTTCTTACCCGACATACATGTAAAAGCTCTTGGTTTAGGATTTAATATTGTTTAAAAAAATGTGTATTGAATGGATAAATGAAGAATAACAAGATGGATGAACACTGACCTTTACCCTTGCTGACCGTACTGAACTTTTCCTCAAGCTCTAGATGCTTGATGACATCATCAAAGTAGCCAACCTCATCTCCAAGCTATAATAGAAGAATGGACATGCATGAACAAATGAATTTTGAATACTTGGTCCGGTTTAAAAACAGGTAACTACTAGTATTAAGCTACAAGCTTCTATAATAGTGTTAATTTAGTAACAATTTACTATGACTACCACTTGTATTGTCAGCACAAATTCTACCATTGGCAGAACTACCAATACCACTTCCACTACCCCTGTTGTTCTACCATACCACTTCTGCCACAACCACATTATCTGCAATACATATACATAGCAGCCTTCCATCAAAAGTACTCAAACTATATTATAAGAATATCATTATCATAAGTAGGCTATTGATTTGAAATTACACAAAGATCTTTCTTATTTAGAAGGCAGCGTAGCTCAGTCGGTTGGAGCGCATGTTCCGGATAAGATCGTAGATCTCAACGTGAGGGGTTCGAGTCCCGCTCGTGCCAAAACTCGGCTAACAAAAATCTGATGCTATAGTGTTGTGTGTTAGCATGCCTCACCACTGTATTCAGTGTAGGTGTGAATGCAGTTGGTAAACACTCTGTCCATCGGAAAGGACGCAAATATTGGTCCCGTGTATAGGAGAGTCACAACCTATGCACGTTAAAACCAATACACTATTCGTCAAAGAGTAGGGTGTTCACCCGGTGTATTGGACCTGCCGGGCCCTGGTACTATAATACTGCAAGAATCTTCAGGATTGAAGGATGCAGTCAATGTAGCTTGAAGAAGAATAAGGAAAGTAGAACTTTACTCACCCCACTCCAGACAGTGTTCTCTGTGTCCTGCAGCTTCTCCCAATTGAGTCTCTTGACGGACATCTTTCCTTCCCTCGTCCAGTTGTTATTCATCTCCCCTGGGATGGGAGGGGGTGGTGGAGGGATAGGGGGAGGGGGTGGAGGCATGGGAGGGGGCGGGGGCACCATGGAGGTAGAAGATCGGGCCTCCATGCTCTGCTGTGACGATGAACCATCTGAAATAAGGACAAATGATAAATACAACCAAGATTAAAGATAAAGATACATAAAATTCAAGTCACAAGATTAACTTTTGGGAGAAGAGATCCTGTCTCAGATTAATAGGGAACTCTTGATCACCTAAACATGACTATATTTTGTAAGATTATGAAATCTTAAAAATTATAAGAAAATTTACATTCTGCTGTCACATGCACTCACACAAAAATGAATGCATGGAGACTACTCAGTGGAATTATGCAAATGTTAGGCCCAAATTTTTCAGCTATTTTTTTTTGGGGGGTGGGGGGATGGGTCACAATTTTCATGCACGAGCAAATGAAGAGCAACCCTTTGCAGTGGAAATTTTTCACTAAAGTATACTGATAACATAAAAAAAGCTTATGAATACACATTACCCCTACTATTATCCCAACACAAATACCTTTTGTAAAGTCTTACAAGGTGATCATATATTAATATATACATGTAGGAAAATATATATTCATGAATACATGAACAACTTCCTAAAGGTAGTAGAGTGTGCATACACTATGGTGGGCATAATATAACTATAAACATTTACTTTACACTACCAGTCACAATTCTTTGACTCACGAAAACCAGAGAACAATAGATTCAGTCAACTGATTCTATTGTTCTCTGGATTTAACAGGTAAAAGTGAGTCACAGAATTGTGACTGGCAGTAAACATACATGTTCATTAACATCGATGGCAAAACTATCAAATTGGCAGAGTGCTTCAATAAATAGCTTGTATTACTATCAATCGTCATACAAACATGATTACATCCATCTTTATAATTTAACATGCAGGTCAGCTCATATAGCTTTGAAAAGTTTATAGCAAACCTGTTAGTAAAACAAGTACAAGATGCAGGTTTCTTTGGGATACATAAAATGTCATATTAATCTATGGTTAGTCAAATGAAGCCTTGGTACATGACAAATATGAATAAGATGATAAACAATGGAGTAGGAGAAAAAAAAACATGATGAATGTAACTGCACATGCATTCAGAGTGTGTATGTATGCTGAATGCAAATTATTTCTTTTCCTTTTCTAATAGGTTTTTTTTTGCCATCTGTTTTTATCTTAGGTCCCACAAGCAATAAATAATTGGTTTTATCAAGACAATTTTTGTTTTGTTTTTGTTGTTTCTATCAATCGATCAATACATCAGTCTATTAACCACTTTGTAAAACTTTGTAAAACCCACTTATCATGGCAGGCATAAATCGGTCAACTTTACAAGTGCACTGCATATACACTTACATTTTCCTCACAATTTAGTTTCACTGTGCATCAACCACTTTTGCTAGTAATCTACCCACACATTACAACAAAGTAACAAACACCCATTTCCATTATACAGTTTAAGACTCTGATGGGCTTGTGAATTTAATTTTCCATCTATCAACCTATCCATTCAGCAATCTCCCTATACCAAAGCTTTTCATCATCTAGACTTATCAATGCTTTTGTCCATCAACCACTCTAACCATCAAGCAATATCCACTGACCTTTATCGCCATAAACACAAATTTCCACACTAATTCTTTCACTATCCATCAACCCTTCTATCAATCAACCCATCTATCCATCAATCTATCCCTCTATCCACTAATTATTTGAATATCAATCAACCCATCTATCCATCAATCTATCCCTCTATCCACTAATTCTTTGAATATCCATCAACCACTCTAACTATCAACCCATCAATCTATCCCTCTATCCACTAATTTTTGGAATATCCATCAACCCTTCTATCAATCAACCCATCTTTCCATCAATCTATCACTTTATCCACTAATCCTTTGAATATCCATTAACCACTCTATCTATCAACCTATCTATCCATCAATCTATCCCTCTATCCACTAATTCTTTGAATATCCATCAACCCTTCTATCCATCAATCTATCCCTCTATCCACTAATTCTTTGAATGTCCATCAACCCTTCTATCCATCAATCTATCCATCTATCCACTAATTCTTTGAATATCCATCAACCCTTCTATCAATTAACCCATCTATCCATCAATCTATCACTCTATCCACTAATTCTTTGAATATCCATCAACCCTTTTATCAATCAACCCATCTATCCATCAATCTATCCCTCTATCCACTAATTCTTTGAATATCCATCAACCACTCTAACTATCAACCCATCAATCTATCCCTCTATCCACTAATTTTTGGAATATCCATCAACCCTTCTATCAATCAACCCATCTTTCCATCAATCTATCACTCTATCCACTAATCCTTTGAATATCCATTAACCACTCTATCTATCAACCTATCTATCCATCAATCTATCCCTCTATCCACTAATTCTTTGAATATCCATCAACCCTTCTATCCATCAATCTATCCCTCTATCCACTAATTCTTTGAATGTCCATCAACCCTTCTATCCATCAATCTATCCATCTATCCACTAATTCTTTGAATATCCATCAACCCTTCTATCAATTAACCCATCTATCCATCAATCTATCACTCTATCCACTAATTCTTTGAATATCCATCAACCCTTTTATCAATCAACCCATCTATCCATCAATCTATCCCTCTTTCCACTAATTATTTGACTATCCATCAACTCCTTTATCTATCAACCCATCTATCCATCAATCCATCCCTCTATCCACTAATTCTTTGAATATCCATCAACCACTCTATCAACCCATCAATCTGTCCCTCTATCCACTAATTATTTGAATACCCATCGACCCTTCTATCAATCAACCCATATATTCATCAATCTAACCCTCTATCCACTATTTCTTTGAATATCCATCAACCACTCTATCAACCCATCTATCCATCAATCTGTCCCTCTATCCACTAATTCTTTGAGTATCCATCAACCCTTCTATCAATCAACTCATCTATCCATCTATCTATCCCTTTATCCACTAATTCTTTCACTATATATCAACCCTTCTATCAATCAACCCATCTATCCATCAATCTATCACTCTATCCACTAATTCTTTGAATATCCATCAACCCTTTTATCAATCAACCCATCTATCCATCAATCTATCCCTCTTTCCACTAATTATTTGACTATCCATCAACTCCTTTATCTATCAACCCATCTATCCATCAATCTATCCCTCTATCCACTAATTCTTTGAATATCCATCAACCACTCTATCAACCCATCAATCTGTCCCTCTATCCACTAATTATTTGAATACCCATCGACCCTTCTATCAATCAACCCATATATTCATCAATCTAACCCTCTATCCACTATTTCTTTGAATATCCATCAACCACTCTATCAACCCATCTATCCATCAATCTATCCCTCTATCCACTAATTATTTGAATATCAATCAACCCTTCTATCATTCAACCCATCTATCCATCAATCTATCCTTATATCCACTTATTCTTTGACTATCTATCAACCCTTCTATCAATCAACCCATCTATCCATCAATCTATCCCTCTATCCACAAACCTTCTTCATCATCTCCATTGATCATGGTAGATTCCAGTGATCCATTGTGCTCATCCTGTGGGAGGGGTATAACAGGGGGTGGGTCAGGGCGGGGCGGACTATGTTGGCTCTGGTGTGCACTTCGAATCAGATCATCCATACGCTCTTGGATGCTCTTATCGGAGAGGGGAGGGCTGGAGGCGTGGCTTACGGAGCTGCGGTTGGAGTGGTTGCGTTCAATGGTGTTTGAAGGTGTCTGAAATACAATATGCACATACAAAGACTGTTGTAAAGGTTTGGTGAAATGATTATTTAGATAAGTTACACTTTACAAACAAAACTCGAATCATCAACTTGTTTTTAGCTTACATGCACATATTATAGAAACAAATATCCAAATCATTTAAACATTTTTCTGTTTGTGAATGAACCAATTGTTCAATAATCAAATAAACTTTCATAAATAATTCTGATAAATAAGTAAATCACACATATAAAAAGTAAACAGAGCAATCAATAAATAACTCAAAGAACAGAATTTCCAAACTCACCTGCATATCTGGAAATGACCAGTTATCATCGTGATGATGATGATGCTGTCGATTCCTAGAGTGTGACCGCTGCCTTCCATCATGATAAGCATCTAAGCTCCCTACCTCATCCAACTCTCTGCGGTCAGTCACAGGAGTGGAATGGGAAAAGCCTCCCGACGGAGACATCGGCGGGGAGAACTTGCTGCTGTTTCGCGAGTTATTGTTGTTGTTGACGCTCTCGTTGGGAGCGCGACCGTTTTCTTGGGTTGACCTGGAGGACCTTGGCACTGATTTTGATCGGGACTGGCTGCTGCCACGAAGGGACGCCGCGGCGCCCTCTTCATCTGACACGAGGTCAGCAACAACTATGGGACAACGAGAAGTAACTTTGATTGGTTAGAGTGGAGATAAACATAAATTATACATGTTTTGTAAAATACAACATACATAATAAACCAAGTGCAAACTCATAATACAACTTTACATGCTGATTAGGTATCATGGGTTAATAATTTATGAAAGCTATTAAAAAAGATGAAGATAAAATCAAACCAGCTGGCAAAGTTGGCATAGTTACATACCAAAGACAGACTTTTAAATAGATGTTATACTGGCCAAATCAGTTATGTAATAAAGGCTATGAGTAATACACGATTACAGTGTATATGAACATAAAAAAACTGCTCTTTTACTTTAAAATGATGACAACAAACAAAGATGAAATTCAAATCTACTACTGGCTGTGCAAAAATGGAAGTGTCAAATTTGATATTAAAATTGATGAAAGCAAACTCTCTTCTCTTCACTATGATGCAAGTAGATATAACTTATGTTATAACAACATGCCAATATAAGTTTATAAAAAAATACACAATATTTAGAAAATGAAATGTGCAATTGATATCTTAAGAGGAAAAAAAACATGTATATCTGATATGGACATGGGAATAAGGGCAAAGCAGCATGCAATTAGTGCAATAAATAATGTGTAACTTGAAAGAAAAAATAAAAGAATTAATCAAATTAATGTCACAAATCAATGCAACTAAATCGAATACTGCCCTACTTTATCACTGATAAATTCAAGATAACCATATACTATTTTCTTATGATTCCATATTAAGGTAACAATAAAATTCTCCTATACCTATACATCGGACATAAACTAATGAACTAACAGTAATCTTATACAAGTACTCATACACATAAAAGTCAATAGTACTCATTTTATGCTGTCCCATGAATGAACCCTTAATACCTGTGTTCAAAACACATCTTATATCTATTCATTTATATCCATTTCTAAATGTATTTGTTAATGATGCCCTGTATAATTAGGATACAAAAGTACTAATCTTATGCTGATACTCCATGCATACCGTAGGTTCCATTGAAATGAACCCGTTCCCCTTTTGCTCAAAACAATCCAAAACAGGCATTTCAAAAGTCTCTTCTTCTGAGAGCATTGGGTAAGTGTTCCCTATACTAACCTTATACCAGTACTCTACATGTATACATGAGACTTTTTGACTAACCTGATAATGGGTTCCCATCGAATGAACCCATTTCACTTTGCTTTAAGCAACCCATTACATGCGTCCTACAGTCTCTTCTTCTGAAGAAATTATTAAAAAACTGTTCCTTGCACTAACCTTATACCAATACTCTATTCAGAAGAAAGTTTGACCACTAAACCTGATAATGGGTTCCTCATAAATGAACCCTTTCCCCTAGCTAAAAAATACTAAATAAGATGCTTCCTGTAAATGTATCAATTAAATGCTTCCCTGAATATGTACAACCTTATACCATTACTCTATGCATAAGAAAGTCTACACCACTAACCTGATAATGGGTTCCTCACGAATGAACCCACTTCCCTGTGCTCAAAGCCCCCCGTATTAGATAAAAAAGTCTCCTGTGAGAGCTGTGATCGTCGACGGCCGGAGGGGAGAGAATGAAAGGTGTTGAACCGCTCTCCTGGAGGGCGGTGCTGCCGAGAATATGACCTGTTGCGGGGGTAAAACAAGCGCTCGTCCGGCACCAGATCATCGTCCTCGTCAAAATCTGGTGTGCGAGGTTAGAGAGTGAGGAAGGGAAATGCAGGGTGTAAGTGAGTGAGCTAGATTTCATGCAGTTTGTTAGCGTGGGTTGTTAGTTAATTTAAAGCAGGCGATTGTCGTATCTCTTACTGTAATTTAAAAATAAAACCAACTTCAGTGCCTATTGTTAACATTTATATTACAGGTTCACATGTCATGTACCATAAATCAGCATACATATTCTTCTAATAGTGTTACAGTATCTTAACTTATATGAATTGTACAATTACATGTAAGTAAATACCTGCACAGTAAAAACATTAATTCAAACACATAATACAATATATAAATACTATAAATGGGACATTTCAATAAAGGTGCAAAAACATTATTTTTCATCAGAGTGGCATACATGCAAATGTGTAGTTTGAACAATAAAGTTTAATAGCAATTAATACAAGTTTTACAAGTAGGCTAATAAATAATTTTTAAAGAAAAATATATAGAAAATCATTTAAATTCACACAGGTAGTTAAAAGTTGTATGAAACATGTTCACACAATACACACAAAGTAAATATATGTTTGGATTCATGAAATACCATGAACATCAGTAAAGGAATGATGGGCCTTGTCTTTTTAACAATGTAATGTAGTTGAATAAACTATGGAAAGCCAGTGACATCATAAATATTCATTGAGAATGAAGGTAAGCCGTATTTTTTTAGGCCTAGACTTTGTGGCTTTTGACTTCATATGAACTTCTTTTTAAATATATATATATATATATATATATATATATGTATTTATATCATTCATTATATTTTGAAAAATATTAAACTGTGCAACAAATTTCATCAAAATTGGGGGATATGTGACTTTTAGAAGAAACTCTGTGTCTTGTTTGAATAGAATTGCTTGACACGTATGCATTGCAAAGAATTGTGGCATCATACCATGATTAAATTGAAGCAAAAGGCTCTATATTAATTGCTCACATGAACAAAAACATACAAATTGTACCATTGGCTTTCCATAGTTTGAGATGATTTTAAGAAATAATAGAACCCTTTGTTAGATGGGGCCCTTACATTAGATAGCAGAACAGTTTAAGAATTAAAATACAGGTGTTTTTTTGTGAGAAGATACACTACATGTATGAATTATTTCTTGACTTCATGTAAGAAATTAATTGACCTTTAATATCACCATGAAATCAAATTATCTGCAAATATGGAGTACCTTTTTCCCAACATGATACATTTACATGCAGAGCTGCCAACCGGAACAAGAACATTTCAGTATTTTCAAGGCTGAAAATCAGTATTTTGGTGAGGAAATTAGTATTTTCACAGGAATACCATTGGACAACACATAAACTGAAACTTAAGAAATCAGTATTTTGCATGAAACAATCAGTATTCTTCTCTATTTTCAGTACTAAATACGGAAAATCAGTACTACTTGGCAGCTCTGTTAAATACATGTAGGTAATTTCAGGTTGTGTAAGGATATATTTATAAACATTGCAGTTTATACTTGGATGGAAAAAACTACTTCTGTAATCTACATATACAGTGCATATCAAAAAAAACGGGACAGATTTGAAAAGTCCATAAAATTTTAGTTTCAAATCATGATGTCTATATTTTGGTGTTAATATGTGCTCTAAGGTCTTGTCTTTCAAATGCTATTATGAAAATTTAGTTTCGTTCATGCTTGAGCGAACACGGGACGTTTTTGTTGGGGATTCAAAAAGAGGCTTGCGCCAGAATTGCAGAATATGAGTAATATGATGATCGGACTTCTTGCTAATTAGCAGACTTCCTCTTAACCTTTTCATTATCTTTGCCATAATTTTCAAATCATGCGGTCAAAATTCATTTTCAGATCTATTTATTTGCTTTAATTATTCTGTTGTTTCTTTTAATATGCTCTCTGTTAACTTTGAATATTCCTTCTTCAAGCTAATTTTTTTTTCAACTGAATTATGGGAGAGCATGGATTTTTTATTCAAATCCTTTCATTATGTGCCACAAAGGTTATGGTGCCTTTTGAACAAAGCCACACAGATGGGCAGGCGCTCGGGTTGCTCCCCCCTCCCCCCTCAATTAAAAAAAAAAAAATCATGACCAAGAAAAAAACTGCACAGGAAATAAAAGGAAAGATAGAAAGTAAAACATGATATTATTTTCTGAATATTATGTCAAAATCTATCACAAAATTTGATATTGTAATAAAAAAAGGTGGGAATATTTGCGTGCTCACTTCGCTCGCTCACAACTTTTTAATACATTTTACCCGATCTGCCATATCTAGCTCCTTCAAAATTGACTCAATACACCATTGTCATTGAAAGACATGAATCCCTTCCTGTGTTTCCTGTCAAGCAATTAAACTTGGTCAAGGAATTAATGACCCCTTGAAAAATAGATTCATGTCTTTTAAAGGTACATAACATAATTTGTTTCACAAAATAAGACGATTTGAATAATCACAAGTTTTCCCAATTAATAATTCAAATCTTCTTGCTTGGGTTGACAAAAAAAAATCTTCTTTTCTCGGTTACTTATGAAGGAAAATTAAAAGGTAAGAGAAGTTTAAATGAAAAAAACAAAATAATTCAATCAAATAAATAACTTTGTAAATAAAATTTGACAGCATAAATCGAAATTTGTGGCACAGATAATGAAAAGGTCAAGAGGAAGTCTCCAGATTAGCAAGAAGTCTGATCATTGTATTACACATATTCTGCAATTCTGGCGCAAGCCTCTTTTTGAACCCCCAACAAAAACGTCCCGTGTTCGCTCAAGCATGAATAAAATTTATTTTTTTGAATTGCATTTCAAAGATAAGACCTTAGAGCATCTATTAACACCAAAATATAGACATCATTATTTGAAACAAAAATTTTATAGACTTTTCAAATCTGTCCCGTTTTTTTTTGATACGCACTGTATATTGATAAATTAAAAATGAAAGAACTAAAGAGAGTATTCACTACCCCCCCCCCCCCCTCCTTCTTCCCATGTTAAAAGAAAGTGTCCTAAGAATGAATTTTTTAAAGAATTTACAATTGCCTACAATGTTTTTAAAACTGAAACTGAAAGGCATTTACAGAGGAATTTTTCAAACCCATTTGAAAGACAATTGGAAAAGGAATATGGTCCCCAAAGCAAACATGCAGGATGACATCTATATAGACTGGAAACAAAAAGACTTCAGAGCTCATGCGTCAAAAAAGGTACATGCCACAACTAATGATAGAAGTAAGAAACCCTACAATGCTGATTTCACGCAGACTCAACAGTGACAAATAAATTATTCATGAACTAAATACAACTGACAAAGTACCATAGTTATTTAATTTTCCATCATTTATGTAATTCACTTCATTCCAAAAGTTGTGTCTGAAATAGTTGAAATTATTGCGACACTCATGGTCATGAAAAAGATAAAGAACAAATGCTCCTTTTTTTACAACATGAAACTCTCCACAAGCTTTTTTTTTGCAGTCTTTCAGATCAAACTTTCATAGAAATACATCAAGTTCTGCAAAATGAAAGCCAATTTTAGTTCACTCAACCCCCCCCCCCATAACTGCACAACGGAGGTGCATGCTTTAGTGAAATATTGGATACATCCAATACATGTAGCATCAAGATGAAAACATATGCCAAGCTAAAATTTTGAGAGAAATTTGAAGCAGACAGCCACAAGTAGGTGAAGGTACAGGTATCAATGGTGAAATGACTATGATGTGAGGATTGGATACATGATATAGCTGATATGTGCAAGGGCATAGGCTGGGGAGGGGCACTGGGTACACGTGCACCCTCCTGCTGAGGCAGAGGAGGTCTGACACTGGCAAGCAAAATAAACTTTGTACCCCTTCTTCTGCTTTCAACAGGTCATTTTCTAAACTTAAGTTCCACCTCCCCAAGATCTGCACCCCTCATTATCACTGCTTTTTCCACCTCTCAAGAATGTGCACCTCCCCATGGTTAAACCAGCCTACGCCCTTGATGTGATAATGTACTATGAAAAGAATATGAGTGAATTGCATAATGGGATATCGATTATTTACGAGTTTACCTGTATCGCTCTCAGGTAGATAAATGGCATGAAGATTTCGCTCTGACACTATATATTATGCAAGTTGTTGAAACAAGAGAATGATAACATGAATGAGCATGTTCTCTGGGTACTCCATAAAGCCTAATATTCTCACCAAAATATTTTTTTCCCATTTGTATCGTATTGTAATTTACCATACAATTTTGTCTTCCTTTTAGCTGCCTTCGTTTAAATATTGAATGTTTCGAACAAGTGCAATTATGCAAGAAAAAAAACTATAAAAAAACTTTATATTGAGTCTGATATAAAATATGTAATCTAATAAACTAAAATAAGAATTCTTGACTGATAAAAAGCATATCTGATCCAATGAAATGAGAAAGAACATAATACTGATATGCTGATACTTACTAAGCACATTTATACAGAATATACAATATTCATATGCGGGAATATTACATACTCAAAATCACCATGCTTTTATATACTCCTGCAAAATAAACACTATGTAAATATATGTTTAAAGTATTCTTCAATACAGTGATCATTGACCATTCTCTGATGCATGCTGCAACTACACAAAAAGAGAGGAAAAGGTGAAAAAATTCAAATTGTCTTTTACCAAATCTTCTATCCATTCTTCGTGGTATGGGGAATATATCCGACTCATCGTCGTCGTCATCGTCGATGAACCTGCGGAGGTCCGGTTGGCTCCGATGTCGCTGTCGCATCCTGCGTGGAAACGTGCTGTAGTCGTCTCCCATCATCGAGCCATCCACCGATCCCCTACTCCGATGTCTGAGCATCTCATAATCGTCAACTGTTTGGGCATTGTTAGAGGAGGAAGCAAAGCAAAAACATTGGGAGGCATGCTTGGTATGGGTGAAAATTCTTGATGGTACATGTATTTTGGTTTTTAAGGGAGTATTAGTATTAGTCATATGAATTCTTATCACACCATGCATTTTTATGTCTGATGAAGTATGTTATGTGAAGTAAAAAAAATTGTAGGGATTAAATGCATGCAGGGCCTAGTAATTTGATTTGTGTTGTGATATCACTACCAAAAGAAAGGATTTCATTATGTATCAATGCACATTAAAAATAATTTCTTAACTTTCACCTACATTGTACCATATTTATATCTTGGATGCACGGTACTCATGGGCCTACAATAAACCACTTATCACAAAATACAGGACGTTATGTACAGGTCTACATCCACCAATGTTCTACTATAGAGAGTGGTATATGCACAGATTCTCTTCATACAAGAAATACACTTCATTGTGTGAATAATAATATACAAGCAAATTTTCCCTAAACTAGGCAATTGTCTACAAGTCATTTAGATAATTTTCTCTTTAATGAACAATTGCAATAAAGTACAGAAAATTACCGTTCCCCAAAATATCATCTTCAGGATAAAAATATCAAATGAAAAGGAAAGTTAAAATTTTGGATGTTCATATATGTCATTTCCGTCAACAAATGCCAGGTTTTAGTGGAGCCTGTCGCATTTAATTGGAAAAAGTGCCTATATGGCAATGGCAAACATAAACTATACAGCCCAGTAGAAGGCTTTTTATAACACACAGTGCTGTGTACACTTGCACAAACACCGCATTATGCAATGGGAGGCTTTGAAAACTACATGTACATGTATTGCATCCTTCCTCAGGTTGCATAGATGTGGTGTTTTAAAATTTAGAACCACAATAGATATATGTATATTCATTCCTGAATCAACAATTCTATACACTATTACAGTAGATTTAAATCTAAACTAAAACAAAATTCAAGAGATTTGTGAATATATATATTTATAATGTACACATTGAGATTTAAATAATAAGAGGAAAGACAAAAATTATAAAGAATTATCAAAACTACCAAGGAATAACTACTGAAACAATTTTTTGTTTAATAATTACTGTACAAAGAAGTATTGGAATAACATTGAAACAATTAGCTTTGTGAGTGTGTGTCACAGTCATATGCAACCTACTACCAAAATATAAAAGATATACCTAGAACCATATATGGAAAGGTAAATAAAAAAAAGACCATTAGAAATTAAAAAGAAAAACATTTCCAATAAGGAACCCCAATGAATTTCCAAACCAAAAGGTCACTGAACACTTCAACATTTCAAGAAAATTTGCTACTATTTGTTTAATTTGTGAAAGCACAATTTTGCCTCCATATAAAGTGTTCCCAAATTCCAAAATGTGTTGTATTAGAATTGTAACATGTGCAGTGACTGCTGATACAAAGAAAGTTAGGACAAAAGTAAAGGAAGATACAAAATAAATAAAGTTTAAAAAAAAAGAGAAAAGAAGTTAATAATTCATAAACATGTTAATATACCTGCAACATATACAATATGTGGTCTCCTTGTGGCTTTTAAAGAAAAGGGATAATATTCTGGTCAAATTGATTCAATCACTTGTTTATTTTTTCAACGCACCGCAATAAGATTTGGATAAGTTCTCAACAACAAATAACCAATATATAAACAACATGATATATCACAATAATCTAAACAATAGCAATGCAAACACACAAGTGTTCCAAAGCGCTGGGTGGGTTATTGGGAGGTGCAACACAAATTTGCGCATTGCTAAATGTTTTTGCTCTTGCTACATGGAAGCTTTTTCTTTGGTCAACAAATGATTTTGCTTAAATTTGAACGTCTATTTAGGAGAGAAAAAATACATGTTTGAAAGGAGTGGTTAGGGAAACACTTACATGCAGGCTATTACACAGCTATGAACTGTTAACACTTGAAAAACAGGTATATCATTTAATGTTATTGGGTTAAATGGGAGGGTTAATGTATTAGGTCACAGATAAAGCAAATATGTAAATTGTTAATATCATTTTTAAATAAATGAATTATGATTTCTATTAATGAATATAATAAGAAAAGCAAAAAATACAAAATAATTTCAACATCTCATGTTAAAATTAGTAAAATTCTTAATAATTAGTCCAATGAATTACTTATTTTGTGGTTAGAATATCAGTATGAATTTTGCATAAATTTACATATCATTATCATTCAGATGCATGCACAATCTCTCTTACCTGAGCTGACCATAGCAGGAGGGTAATTCCCATCATACGAAGGATCTGTCCATCGTTTGCTTATCAACTGTGGCTCACCAGAATCTATAGGTGATAACAAAAATTGATTAAAATTAAATATCCATCAAATAAAGCAAAGGCATGGTTCTTAAATGACATACCAGTTTATGCAAAATTCTACATACAAGCAATGAATAGGCTTGTTCAAGTTGAATCATTACTTATTCTGATCTAGTCTGCCTCCTTCGATAAGTCTGAAGAATCTTGCAAACATGACATTTTTTAAGATAAACAGTAAGCCAACAGAAAATGGCATACATTTCTTTGCCAAAGTAGTAACATATCTCTGTTTGATCTTAAATTTATTTCTTTTGTACTTCTCTGTAGTAAAAAGGGATATGACAAGCTCTATTCTAACCAAGACTTCATACAAATATGTTGCTAAATTCCAAGAAAATCTATTATTTTTCAAGACCTTGTAGTGATACAGAAAAATGAGAAAATTATTTGTGTGTGTGTGATTGCTTTCTAAGTTTGGGTTAAGTATCATCTTCAAATGACAGCTACAAATTACTTAAGACCAATATTCTGTATTTATTCAACAAAATATAGAGAAAACACCTCATAAAATCAATTGTTTACTGGTCATTGGGGTAACTGGGTTACTTCATGGCTGATAAAAGCTTCCTAATATGTTATCTGATCCCCAAATTATGGAGCACTGAATACTAATTGCCAGTTTAAAATACCTGATTCATATTGTAAAGTTTGTCTTTTCAAAATGCCAGTTAAATTCTTTGCCACTTTGATTTCCATTCTAAGAACTAATTGATGGGTAAATAAATCCATTCTAAGAACTTATTGATGGGTAAATAATTATGTCAAAGCCACGTAACTAGAAGGTAGAGAAGAAGCGTATTGAACGGAATAACTACTTACATCCAAGATGGCCGAGGGATCGATGCCGACGCATCCTTCTCCTCCGCTCCTGCTGGAACATGTAAGCTGCTTCTCCTAGGGGTGGGAGTTTTGGAATGGGTTCACATCGAGCACACAGGAGTAAAACAGGAGCCAGGGAGCAGCGAAAAATGATGGAGGGGGAGAGGTTCACACCACAATGCAAAGAGGAAAATGGAGAGACCAGTAAGGAAGCCAAGAAGGAGAGCAGGAAAGAAAAAGGGGTATATGTAAGAACAAGATGGAACAGGCACTACAAGCAGACAACAGGAATGTGCAGACGATCTATGTGCGTACCCATCCACACACAGCATGCTCATGCAGGTAGATATCAACTAGCTAACTTTTTTTCTCTAGCATATAACATCGACATTTCACATACACTTATTAACTAGATATAATGATTTAAAATGCATTAATTCAATACTTCACTATTAAGGTGATTAAATATCATATGTGAACTTAAATGCATATAAGCATATAGTACTAAATGTTTGTGATCACACAAATTAAACTACATTTACAGATAGTGTTTAGTATGCGACAACTGAATTTTTGTAATTTATAAAAAGAAAATCCTTTAAAAACTTTCAATATTCACATAAATAATATTCCTTCTTTCTAAATAATTACTTAAATCATAATCATGAAAAACAATGTCAATGTAAAGGAAATATATCACTGAAACTATTAAATAAATCAAATACTTTATGCAATTCGCAGATGCAGTTAATTTCTGAAAGGACCAGTTTTAGAATTATTTTCTAGGTTTTTTTTAATATATATATATCAACATGTGACTAATAATTATTATTAGCTGAATTATGTCAGTTCACAGATTCTTGAAATAATGCCTAATTAAAAACCAATGCCTTGGTCTTGCAAGTATTTAGTTGCACAAACCCAGGGGCCATTTCACAAAGCTGTTTGTAAGTTAAGAGCGACTTTAACGACTGGTGATCCTTTCTTACATGCTAAATTATTGCCAATGAATATAACATTACCACAAGAAAGGTTCACCAGTCGTTCATAAAGTCACTCTTATCTTACGAACAGCTTTTTTAAAACACCCACCAGACCCTCTCTGGGAAAAATAATAACGATCATGTAACTCGCTATTCTTATAACTTATTTGGATTCCTTAATCTTGAATAGCTGTAAAGGGGCTAACAAACGTGGACATTTACCCCCATAACCCCACCCCCACTCCCTTTCATTCCTACTCTAAACCAAATTCAATTTAAGTAGGACACTGAAAACAAAATTTGAGTGTCCTTTATATCTTGACGGGGGGAGTGCTGCTGATTTTCATATAATCCTGGGAATGCTGGGATCTACACTAAATGGAAATCTTCTTTGATGAGTTGAGCAAAGGGGCAAAATGGAAACATTTGATGAGGGGGAGGGTATCCTTACCTGGTTCAAACTCTCCAGGGGCGCCAAACACGACATCACCGTACGAGGGAGTGATGTCATAGCTTGCTGCTCGGTTGTGGTTCCTGGACTTGGCTCTGAATGGCACCTCTTCGTCAGGGTGCAGAGGACTTCCCTTGTGCTTGTAAACAGCATCTACAAAATAAAGATGAGATATGAATTTATTACCTATAAAAATATGCATTTGGGCTGAAAAATAAAAAAAAAGTTGTTTCATGCACACTAGTTTCCAGCAATAACACACTGCCATTCTCCTTGTTCTCATATCAGTGCGTGTATCTTTTTAATCAAAATTATATTGACAATTTATGTCACGTGTACATAGAAAACACCAACCGTGTTCACAACAAATTGCACTCATCTCTGACTCATGCGATACGATCTGAACTTGGTCAATATGCTCTGATATTAGAAACTCTTGTTGAAATGGCAATGGGGCAAGACAGCACATATGTTGTGTATGGGTAAGCTAGGATCTGATGACTGGGATAATAATGTACATCTGTTAAGAACCTATAGATGTTGTTCCAATGTATTAAGCGCTTGATAAAAGAGGAATATTACTATTGTAACAACATATGAAATTGCACATACCAGCAGCATGCCTATCGATGAGATATATGACCTTCTTCTTGCATTTCTCCTGGACATCATCAGGGAGGATGTGGATGATGTACGGCCAGATAGTCCTCTTAGCGTTGGTGTCGAGGATTGGAAAGACCTCAACGATCAACCCATCAATGTTCCTACAAGAAATGTGATAATAGAGAGTAATATATCAATCATCTTGCTTTCATTCATTTATCATATGAATACAAATATACAATATTTACATTTTTGCCTTGCATCTTTTTGTTGTAACTTCTATTTCACTAAGAATATTCCAGAGTTGCAAGGAATTGATATTCACTATTCTATACACAAAAACTGATAGTGTAGATGTCAAGATAGCAGAAAATAACCAGAATGCTCAAATGGCACATCGAACAGCTAGGAGGAAGGCGCGGTCAGCATCTTTATCTGCACCTACCTCAGCTACATCCTCCTATGGAATGCTCAATTGGCAGACCAAAGAGCTAGGAGGAAAGCGAGGGTAGCATCTTCATCTGCACCCGTCTCAGCGCTACCCTCCTTCATTTGTACAAATTCCTTTAGAGTCTGCCACTTTGGAAAATGTAAAACCTAGCACTACACCATCGTCTTTCAAGACAACGGATGCATACTACACAATATTATATTTACTTATTTATTTTTTTGTTTACTTATTTATTTACTTATGTATGTATTTATTTATACATTTAGGCAAGTCAAAATAATATAGAGCATTAAAAACAACAGGCTTGCACAGGATGGCCCACAAAAGCTCAAAAACTTATTCCCGGTGGGGTATAAACTCTATCCTCATAAAACGCTGTGTAAATGTCACAAAATAGCCATAATAAATAAGATCTACTTAACCTCATCAAGTATTTAAAAAGTTATGCATTTTGTATCTTACCTTGTATGATGGTAATCTCTAAGGCATTTTTTGATGACCTTCCTTTCATCAGGTGTAAGATGGTGTTCCATCTGTCATAAAAAAACAAAAACAATAGAACCAGGATAAAAAATAATACCATATATTATGAGGAGACTATCTGTTATATATAAAGCAATATGTTAATTTGCAATTTGGTTATTCAGGTACAAACTGTTCATCTTTTAAATCAGAAGTCTATTGCAAGCAATCAAAAACATTTTTTTCAATCAAACACAACTCCCAATTACTGCCTTTTCATTGGCTGAAGATCTTATATTGCAGTCGATTTGGGGAAATCCAATCGATCGCAACTCTGTCTGCAACAGGCCAGACAATAATCAGTTACATATGTTTGCAAAAGAGCATGATCATCATATTAATGGTATTCAATTATCAAGGAAAGGAGAGTCTGATTTTCAAAATCATCTATAAAGCTTTAACCCTAATTCTCCCGGGGGGGGGCCATAATGGCCCCCCCCCTCAACAATTTTCGCGATATATCTGCTGCGCGAAATTTTTTCACCTCGCAGCTCACTGACTTTTTACATTCAAGTCTCGTGCAAATTTTGAGACCAAAGTTGTGACGCCCGGGTACGCGGTTACGACATTACGCAACATTATGCAAGGGCATGTCAGACCCAAAATTGCTCATAAACGTGATTTCATGTACAAATCCAATGCAAATTGCGTATTTAGCCAAAATTCATAAATGTATCATTATTTCTACTTTTACTGATTAAACTTAATTAATTTTGCCTTGTTTATGATCAGAATTATGTCTGGAACAATTTCCATTGAAAAAACAATAAAAACAAAAAGAAAAAAAACAAAGAAATACATAAGAAATTCATATAACAATAAAATACATAAGAAATTTATTTCCAAACCAAAGTTTTTTTGAATTACGATTGTTAAGAATGCCACAAAGAAATTTTTTACCAAAAATTAGCATTCTAGGAGCTTTATTTAGTGAATTAGAGCAAAAAGTATGATTTATGCATAAATTAGCATAATTAATTCATATAAAATAAAATCTCATTATTTTGGAAAATTTTACCATACAGCCTTGTAGATTACATCGCACACTACCAGCGCACAAATTTTTGCGTCGCTCGCGCAATCGGCGGCCGAGATCTTAAGGGGGGGCCATAATGGCCCCCCCCCCGGGAATGACAAGCATCAAAATACCCCGGGAGATTTAGGGTTAAGTAATATATTCATGAATCTTTCTATTTCAAAATGGGAACACAGCTCAAAAATGTTCCAATATCAGTGAACCAATTTTCATTGAAAGTTTACATATTGCCCAGTGTGCAAATGAGTTTTTTTTTAATGTCAATTAAATATTTCATGTACCCTAATTAACCTGCAAAGAATTAAACCATGGACATGGTTTAAATCTCCTTGGGCATACTTAAACGAGTGTCTTAAGTTCAACAAGTGGAATGCCTCTGGCCGTCTCACCTGCATCACGCAGTTCAATATAGCAGCAGTGCTGACTTTGAAAACTACTCTAACTCGCACAAGATGTTCAGGGATACATGGTTACTCTTATGTCCACTTTTTATGAACTAGACCAATAAACTTACAGAGATATGATTGTTATTCAACAAAAAACCCTAACATGGCCAAAGTTCATTGACCTTACATGACCTTAGACCTTGATCATGTGACCTGAAACTCGCACAGGATGTTCAGTGATACTTGATTACTCTTATGTACAAGTTTCAGGAATCAGATCCATAAACTTTCAAAGTTATGATGGTAATTCAACAGATACACCCAATACGGCCAAAGTTCATTGACCTTTGACCTTGGTCATGTGACCTGAAATGCGCACAGGATGTTCAGTGATACTTGATTACTCTAATGTCCAAGTTTAACAAACTAGACCAATAAACTTTCAAAGTTATGATGGTAATTCAACAGATACCCCCCAATTCGGCCAAAGTTCATTGACCCTAAATGACCTTTGACCTTAATCATGAGACCTGAAACTTGCACAAAATGTTCAGTGATGCTTGATTACTATTATGTCCAAGTTTCATGAATCAGATCCATAAAATTTCAAAGTTATGACGGAAATTCAACAGATACCCCCAATTCGGCCAAAGTTCATTGACCCTAAATTACCTTTGACCTTGGTCATGTGACATAAAACTCATGCAGGATGTTTAGTGATACTTGATTAACCTTGTGTCCAAGTTTCATGAACTAGGTCCATATATTTTCTAAGTTATGATGACATTTCCAAAACTTAACCTCAGGTTAAGAATTTGATGTTGATTCCTCCAACATGGTCTAAGTTCATTGACCCTAAATGACCTTTGACCTTGGTCATGTGACATGAAACTCTAATAGGATGTTCAGTAATACTTGATTAACCTTATGGCCAAGTTTCATGAACTAGGTCCATATACTTTCTAAGTTATGATGTCATTTCAAAAACTTAACCTCAGGTTAAGATTTGATGTTGACGCCGCCGTCGGAAAAGCGGCACCTATAGTCTCACTCTGCTATGCAGGTGAGACAACAACAAAAAATGGAAGGTCTATACCAGTGAATAGTTAAAATCTCTTTTAAGCTGGGCCAACAAGTCAAAAATCATCTCACCATTTCCTTGAAAGTTCTTCCCAGAGAATGCAGGTCCATCTTTGAGAGAGGCTTGAGGCCGATAATACTGTCACCATCGTAGACGGTTGTCGAGGCTCGACTGGTTCCCGATTCCGACAACCAACCTGCGATGGAGGTGATGTCACTGGTCTGTGTGGTGCTCAGCATACTGCTTGATACCATACTAGCACTGGCCACAGAATTGGCTTGAGTACATAAAAGAGAGGAGAAATGTGCAACCAACAATTTTAGCGATCAAGGTTTTTTTTTGCAAATACATCTAAGTCTGCAAAAACTGACTTCCATAAGTCAAATAATCATGATATATTTTGGTATGCACATTTGATAGACCCCTATAGGGTCTAACTCACATACTGTAGCATAATAAAATTGCATGTAATGTCTTGGTGTTTATGAAGAGAAGTGAAAGATGTGTCAAAATTGGACCTACATGATGTTAACATGAATAACATGCCTACAGTAAATTATTGCATATATACGGCACACCCCAAATTGGGGAGTTATCTACAGAAATAAAAATTGTGGAAAGGTAGCAGTAATTTTTCTATATACCACAGAAATTTCAGAAGAAAAATGAAATTTCAAAAAAATCAATAAAACATGAAATAAAAAGCTTTAAAAGGTATTTTTCAAAAGAAATTTGAGAAAGGGATTTGGATTAGGGAACAAATAGAAATACTACATCATTCTGTGCAAACTAGATGGCATGATCATGTGTAAAATAATCGTTTTTTTTGGTACATCAGTAAATACACGTACACATCGTATCTTTATTCCAACACATTGCCAGCATCCTAGACAGCTGCTGCAGAATCAACATAAAAGCGTTATTAATCAAATATTTATCTCCAACATCTCAAATAAAATGGTTGCTTATGGAACTCAAAAGGCCATGAAATGAATACAGCAGCTGGTGATACCAATGTCAACAATGCCTAGAGTATATCACTCTCACTTCAACTTAGTAATCACACTGAACACGCGAAAGCCAATTCTAAATCACATCTCCTGTGGGTTGTCCACGTAGACAGGTTTCATTGCATACATGTAGTTCTACAATTCGGGGGGAATTCTGGAAGCATAACAGTAAATGTTGAAGTAGAAATGATAAATGGCATCTCTGCTTATATTCTATAAATGTATTAATAAATGCAGGGTAGTTTCAGTTTCACAAAAATAATTAAAATTGTTAACAATGTGATGTTTTATGAACAACTCTCTCTCCAATTTGATTGACAATCAAGCAATAATTAATTAAAAAGAAAACATACATGTGTCTAATGCACAATTAAACATTGTACACCAATGATGGAAACAGCAGATCCAAACTTTTCCTTTTCCTTTCTACTGCAGAAGCTATCACAAACTAATTTTTCAATACAGAATCATCCATTATGTGGTACAAAAGCAGAATTTAAGAAAATAACAAATCCTCACTGATATCCAATCAAAATTAATTTAGCAAACAAGGAAAGGGAAACGAGCTCCTGATGAAGCTGATATCCTTGAAAAGAGCAACAAGTTGGGGATGATTTGGCCTACCTGAGGAGGGACCAGCAGGACCGGTCTCGACCACCAATGTCGGTGTAGATCCGCTCCCCTTTAAGAGTTCTACTAGCTCATCATGGGTCTTCTTACGTACATTGAGACCGTTGAGTCTCATGATACGATCTCCTGTACGCAGACCGGCTCTCTCAGCAGCACCACCTACAAATGGAGGAAAAATAATTATAAGTGTCAAGTAGAAACAAAAAGGTAATACTGCTGCTGATTTCATATTATCAAAATATTCATTACAATGCAAATGGTGATAATGATGACGATGATGGTGGAGGTGATGAAGATAATGACAACGTCAACAATAAAATTGGTGGTGGTGGTGATGATAATGATGACGATCATGATACTGTTGATGTTGATTTCAATGATGAGGAGGAGGGGGAGGTTAATGATGATGGTGGTGGTGATGGTGATGATGATGATGATGATGATGATGATTATGATGATGATGGTGGTGAAGATGATGATGTTGATGGTGATGAAGACGATGATGGTGACAATGATAAGAACGTTTTATAAAAAACACTGCTAGCTGTTACCCATTATTTTCATAAGTACAAATATTCAATTATCTCTATCAAAAATAATGAAAATTAAAAATGACAACATTTTGTTATCACACAAACTGTACATGTTCATCTAAAATTCAAAAGTCTGACTTACCTCTATCAATAGTCTCTATGATTACAGGGTTATCACCAGCAAGAACAAAACCAAATGATCCTCCAGCTCGATTGACTGTCACAATCCTTAAATCAAAATAAAATCAGAATCATCACATTAATTGTAATCAAACTTAACATATTTATTTATTACTTAACTAACAACTTTTTTCAAAATAATGGTTCTATTCAAATTACATCCAGAGATGCGAGTCTCTATAAAGTGAAGAAAAAAAACTAAACCATAAGTTTAATATAGAAGTTGAGAGATATCACGGTCTACTGCACATAGGTTGTGCTTTAAGTAAACTTCAAAAATTACACATAGATACATGTACCTTCTTATCAGTGGATACAAATCTAAACATAGTTTTCATATATATGTCAACATAAAAAAGTATTAAAATTATGAAAAAAATAACAAATTTGATTTCATTCTTTATAATTCTTACCTCTTTCCCCTTGCTGGCTCATCCTTTGTAACCAGAAAATCAAATCGATCTCGATGTTTGGGTGGAACAAAAATCCTAGTGGAAGCAAACGAAATAAATTAAGGTTTTCATTGCTCTTTTTTTTACAAACAAACCACAAAATTTACTCTGGACTTGCACAAGTACTTAAAACTCCAAATTTGTAATGTGTCAAAAATGAATAGAATTATAAGGTGTAGGCTCTCTGTGAGAAGCAAAACTTGCATGTCCAAGCTCAATTCAATAATTTCATCAAGAGATGGGCTTGGGTCATTCTACTGTACCTGATACATGTATCTTCAAAGAGTTTTCCTTTTGTAGGTGCGACAATTTTTTTAAAAAGTCTTCAGTGTTATGCTTACAATTTAGTCTCTATTTATAATACCAGGGTGGCCTTGACCTAATGAAATACATAAATGTAGTGTACAAAATACAAAATATTTTGTTTTTTCTGTCAAATGGCAAAATATTATTTTTATTTTTTAATTCTCTATTAACACCACAGGAAATAAATAATCTTACCTGATATCTTCAAATAGTTTTCTTTCTGTAGGAGTATCAAGGAGACCAGCCAGTGCTCTACCAAAGGCATCCACTTTCTTGTCCTTTGCATATCGCTTGAGTAACGCAAGTAAAGTCTCCTTCTTCAATGGGTCATTGTAAAACACTGCATCAAGCTGTAAATAGAGGGACATACAGGATAGTTCGGGGTTTAAAGTTTAAAACGTACATATCATGCATGAATTCATAAAGTTCCTGGATCTTTACCCAGGAACATCTTGAAATCTTATCTGCCGAGATATTAATTAGGTTGGGGTACAATAAAGCAGATACTAAAATTAAGAATTCGATCTGGGTTTCCTCAACATTCATGCATCATGTACTGGTATCAGAAATGTGAAAGAATTTAATGCAGTGAAATACTGTCTCGGCTCTATGGTCAAACGGTTTTACACAAATGAATTGATTGATCGAATGAAATGATCTAAAAACTGCAATATTTCAAGGGGTGTGAATTCTCTTGCTCCATGTGAAGAAAAAAAAAATTATTTGTAATTTTATATGATTTTGAAGAAATTTTCAGCTTGTATGATGTTTCTGTATTCGTTCAAATCCACTAACTTTTCAGTGTTTCTTTGGCTGGACATAATAGACCTATAAAGCTATTTTCTAGTCTTATTTTGACATTCATAAAGCATGTTAATTGTTGGTGAGAAGGGCAGCAAGCAGGAGGGCACAAGGCCCCATTGAGATACAGAGCTCCATAACTCTTGACGAGTGGTGCAAACATGTACACTTTAGCAAATGTTTGCGACTTTTGCATCCACATTGTAGTACTATACACTTTTAATTTGTAGATTTGTTTTGAAAAAACGATATTTGAAACTTGTTTACATACAAAAGAACTGTTTCTGGGCTGGCGACATTGAGCAGCATATTTGGACAGTGGTGTGCTCTAAAAATCTATAATTTAACATCATTTTTCTCTTTCTCAATTGTCTTTACCCAAATAACGTTTACATGTAGGCCTCCTCCTCTCCATTCGATCTCCCTTAAATTTGAAATGGGAAACTTATCCATCTATAACATGTACACTACCCACACTATTACTGTACATATTGAGTTCTTCAAGGAGTTCAATTATCATCTTTGCCTTTGCACAATACATGTAGGAAGAGTCAATGGACTAATGCTTCAACAAACTGATTAATTGCAATCTGTTGTTTCTGACATAAAGTAAAATCCTACATACGGTACATGTACAAGTACAATGCGTTGTCAGTAGTTAATACATGTAGGACTTACTTGAAATAAGCAAGTTTTATCATTCAATGACAATTACATGTACCTGTGTCTCTCAAATTACTAGGATGAGAATAGACTCTTTCAAAAATGTATATAGATCTACTGTAGATTGTAAGATATTAAATAGCATTAACTGATAAACATAATTTTGGCAGTATTTTGGTGAAAATGTACATGTGATATACATGTTGTGCAACTGTATCAGAACATCTACGTGCATGTAGTGAGGTGCATTTTAAACTCACTCAATTACACACAATCTAAACAAACTCTCTCACAAAAGTGGTAAAAAAGTCTAAAGTAGATTATCTCAATCTTCTATGTTGTATTTTCCAGACATGTTTACAACTCTTATCAAGCAGCTGGTATTACTTTTCATGCAATTATCTGTCATTACAACCAAATTCATTCATCTATCAAGACCCTCCCCCATCCCCTTCTGTTCTGAAGCCTCAAAGCATTGTTTGATTCAAAAAGCTGGATGAATGAAGTAAAGCTTCAGAGACACAATCAATACAGCCCCATGCAATAAGCACGCTCCATTGAAGTGCGTCTATAGAAATCACCCTTTTGATGCGTTCCCCAGAACAATCAAACCTTTTCCGCAGTGATGGTCATTCCTTTCGACAATAAAATTCAGAGTTATCGATCCCGGTTCTAGGGAGTTGCCTTTAAATGTAGGTGTGTTTTGATGCGGAGTGAATCATTCTCGGCGTTGATTGTCTTCCGTGTATGATATCATGCCCTGATACAATGACTTTATGAATAATGGAATAGGGTCTCCACCTAGAAACTACTTGGATCATTCTTTGCCAATTATAAATGGCCTCACTATGACATGTATGCCACTACTGTGCAAGCATTGTATGTATGAAGAGAACAATTTATACTGTGTAGGCCTAGCCCTACTAATGTAAAATCTTCTAGAATTTGTTGCACTTGTATGTTAAGGCCTGGTCACACCGCCCGAGCGTTGTTGGAGCGGTCGTGGAGCGGAGAGAAAAAATCATCACCACTTGCTACCGTTCACCATTTTCAATTTCGATTGTTATTATTTTGTTTTTTATTTTGTTTTTTTTCCCCCAATTTTGTGAGCGAAATTCGACCCTCTCTCCCCCTACCGCTCCACGACCGCTCCAACAACACTCGGGCGGTGTGACCAGGCCTTTCCATGTACATACATGTACATGTACAGTATTACAACAAAGAAGAATCTACATGTACGAAAAAGCAGGTGAAATTAAAAATAGAGGGAACATGAAATGAAAGAGAAATACAAAGATTTAAGTAAAGCAAGAAAAACAAATAAAATAGAAATAAAGATAAATAAATTTAAATGACTACTGGTAAGTTTTACTGGGGAATGGAGTAGAGGGGATGACGAATAATGAGAAAATGAAGTACAAAATAAAGAGAAGTAGAATAGGGGAGAGAAAAAGAAAAATTAAGAGTAAGGCAAATGAAAAGAATATTAGAGAATAAAAGGGGAGAAGGAAAATATTAACAAGGAAGACGAATATCAATAAAGAGAAATGAAAAACACATGAAGGGGTTTAGGGATGCAGGGAAAGGATTTTTTTTTTCTTTCAAAGTAGAAACATTGGAAAAGATAGCTGAAGATAAAGAGGGGCAATAAAGAAAGAAGTGGTACATGTACATGTACATTAATGGTCAACAAGCAGACAGAAATGTAGAAAGAATTAAAGGGGAACAAAAGAAAAGAGGATGGTATTCAACTCCATGTAAAGAGAATGAAATGAGAGATGAGAACTAAAAACAAAACAATTTAAAAAAAAAAGAAAATTGTCAAGTAACAGGACATGTGAAAAAAATAAGGGCAGTACTGAATAGAGCACAATACATGATGATATATGCATCAATTTTGTCATGCATCTGTCATTGAAAATCCATTACATGAAATTACTTTATACAGGTGTATGCAATAAAAGCAATGTGTGTAATTGATACCAGCTGATTAATCCATAAATACCCCCTTAAGCTTGTAAATTGCTTAGTTCAACAATACAATGCAGGAATGGACTAAAAAATGCACTTCACGTAATTAGAATTGCACGGTGCGTCCCTCTTAATACTACACCAACGATGCTTACAATGGTTGCCATAGTGACAGCCTAGTGGGAAGCGTGACTATGGCAATAAGTGTACCATTCATCATACATGTATCTGCCTGTCTGTCGATCTGTGTGGGAGCACACACACTGATGTGGTAGTTTCAGTTTAAAACCCTCTATGAACCTGTCTCCTTTGTATGGGGAGCAGAATTTTATTGAGGCATTGGGGTAGAGCATTGGTAATGTTGAGTAGGACCTAGCAATATATGTATTGCAATAATCCAAGGTCTACATGTAATCAATCCATCATGCTTCAGTGCCATAATCATAATTTCTGATGATAAAAGATTAACAATCAATCATATCAAGCTCATAATTCAGAATCAAACAAAAGATTAAAAAATATAATGGAAAACTTATTAAAAGTAATATCTATTAAAGTTAAACCTCATCTTTTTTTATGAAGTAATGAAGTGATGTACAGTGTATTCATTTGTAATTTCCAAAGGTGATCACATCATCTTTCATGTAATATTACGAGGGTTGTTTTTTAACATATTCATTCCTTTATTTGTATTCTGGAACAATCTGCTGAGAACTCCTGTGTTTCCAAGAATGTTGGTCAAGAAATATATTTTAATGGCCTTTCAGAGTAATTGTAATTCAATTATTCATGGATGGATGGAAACAATAAAGTCAAGGCTACCAAAAAGCTCTATTCCAAGAGGAACTTAATTTGTTTGCAATGGGATAGAATAAAATTCATCCCATTCCCATGTAAATATGCATAATAACCTCTACATATAGTCAGTGAAACTGCACACCTAAAAGTGTAATTGCAATTTTGCACTGATTACACACATGTCTAAGAGTTTTAAAGGGGAAATTCAAATAAAACTAATAATTTTTTCATTATCATTATTCTTAATGAATTTTCCTCAACCTTCACCAATATTTTTTCTATCATTTTCCTGCTATTTTAACAAACTTTTTCTTTATAGAGAAAACTTCTCCTTTAACAATGCAATTTTGACAATTCCACCTTGAGTGAATTCTTGAAATTAATAGCCAAAAATCTGGAATTGAAATGAGAAGGTGCATTTTGTTTCTGGTAATTTTATTTCACATTAGAGGGCATACATGTATATACATGTACATGTACATGTAGGGGGATGGGGATCGGAGAATTGGAGCGAAGGAAAACAAATTTTATTACACCTTTAACGTACATGTACGTTACGTATTCCCTTTCTTACAATCAAACCTCTATCAAGGCTACCGAAGGGAAACAGATAAAATAGCCAAGTGTTGGAGAAAAGTGGCCTTAACCCTAAAAAGACTGGGGGGGCCTTTTAGGCCCCCCCCTGTACATAAATTGCGATAACGTTTTTGCGCATGAAGCATTCGCGCCGCCATTTCATGACTTTTTTCTCTTGAGTTTTGCGCAACTTTTGATACCAAATTTGTATACCCCCATGCCGCGGTTGCGGAGTTACGTAACATTTTCGTATCACATGTCACGTAAGAAATTGAAATTTGTATTCGTTTGTGTGTAAAGTGTATGGTATTTGAATGAATGTTATACACATTGTTTTCTAACTACATTTTTATTTGTTTCTTTCTATATTATGTCACTTGTGAATTCAAGTAGCAGTTCTAGGATATGAAAATAATGAAAAACATTGCATAAAAAAATAAAGAAATACATAAGAAATGCAAAATAAAGAAATACATAAGAAATTAAAATCAAAGAAAAACATAAGAAAAGTAATGCAATAAAACATGCCAATTATTGTATTTCTCTACATAACACATGTGGAGTACTTATTTGCATATTTAGTAATTACTAATTTGCATAAGCATATCTAATAATTCAAGCATGAAACAACACAATTCCATGATAAACAACCTCTTCTTACAGCTGAAAACCTTGAAACAGGAATTTATGGACCGCAATAAGTACCAAAATATGAAAAATTCAATTTTTTGATAAAAATTTGCATATTCACATAATTAATTATGAATATAATTTGCATAAATTATGTGATATCTCTTATGCTTTGTTTTCACCAGCTAGTGTACATGTAACACATCACTTGTTTATCTTCCAAGATTGCTTTGGCTCATTGCAAGAGAGTGTAATGCAATAAAACATGCCAAATGTCGTATTTCTCTACATAACGCGTGCAGAGTACTTATTTGCATATTTAGTAATTACTAATTTGCATAAGCATATCTAATAATTCAAGCACGAAATAACACAATTCCATGATAAACAACCTCTTCTTACAGCTGAAAACCTTGAAACGGGAAGTTATGGACCGCAATAGGTACCAAAGTATGAAAAATTCAATTTTTTGATAAAAATTTGCATATTCGCATAATTAATTATGCATATATTAAGAAATACAATGAATATCAGTATTTTGACTATGTTTTCTTTTAGAGGACATGAAAAGTATGTGTGTGCCAAATTTGGTTGCGATTGGACGACCAACGGCCGAGATCTTAGGGGGGGCCCAAAAGGCCCCCCCCCCCCAGTTTTTCTAGCCTCCAAAATAGCCCAGTCTTTTTAGGGTTAAGGTATAGATAGGTTCTATATGACACACATTATTTTTTTTAAATATCAACAGGCATGCTTTACAATTCGCGGCCAAATATGATTACAGAATTTCTGTCAGTACAATCTGTAACCATCATGTACAATTAATTTTTAAATTCTGAGGGCTTCTTTTCACAAATTACTACCGGAATCTGCAACATTGAATAAGCTTTTCAGATGCAACATCACCCCAAGCCCCCTTATAAGTTTTTCACTGCTATAATACGTTGATTATCCGGGGCTTACAATGTACACATACAAGAACATATAGTATGTAAACTCACTGCTTGCCTTGACAAGTTGAAACAAAGAACTCTTCTAGATTAACAGTTTGAAATGCACTCACCTTCCTGAAAAATCCATCCGCTTTATTTTTCCTGTCCTGAGCATGTGCTTCGAACCGTTCGGCAATCTTCTTCACTGAGTGGTGTCCAGCACCTGGAATGATCACCATTTTCAACTTTGCCGCTCCCCTTACAAACAGCTTAGCATCATCAGAGTGCTTGATGGGAAGTCCGTTGATTTCTAACACCATGTCTCCCGCTTTCAACCCACAATTCATCGCGGGGCCGCCTTGTTCGACAACCTCCACGTACACGGGACCACCTCCTATGAGTGTCAATCCAAAATGGCCATTACGATCGCGGTAGATTTCGCACGTCTTGACGCAGGAGACCACGACGATGCTCGGAGGCACTTCCGGACACCGTCTTGCAAGGGTCATGATAGAGTCTGCACCCAGGTGAAGGATGCTCTGATTGTTCAGTTCAACCAGTTGGTCTCCAGGCTGGAGCCCGGCAGCATGAGCATGGCTGTTCGGTTCCACGGAGAGAATATAAGTAGGGGCATCACCTCCGATGGTGAAACCAAATGATTTGGGCCAGTTTTTGTTGTTGACAGGCATCGGGAGGGGCGGTCTCTTGTGGGGCCGTTTGGATGACCCTGTAGAGGGTCTTGATGACCGGACTGACCGGCTGGCACGAGAGGATGTTGATCGTCCAGGCATGTTTCCTCTCTAGGTGTCCATACCTGGGGAAAATCTGCACAATGAACAAAAAATATGAAAATTGATTTTCATTTTTCTCTAAAAAAGTACATTAAAAAAAATTCCCTTGAGATTTTTCCTTTGCATCTTAAAACTGCACCAAGTTTCAGATCTATAAATGTTATGACCTATCTCTGATGTAATAAAATACACTGTAGGTAGTTAGGCAACTTAGGCACTGCACAATGTTTTTTAATATACATTTATAGGGCTTACAACAGGCATATCTATTGACTACGGTAGTTTATAAGCACACCGTTATGCAGTACTATTTGGGGAGGAACTTTGTTTGGTGGATGGGGATGCTACTAAACCAGATTCCCTGTAAGTATTTCCTTTGTAAAAAAAATATTTGGGACATATATATTTAGCAGAACTTCCTTTATTCCTATTTGTAAAAATATTGCTTGTAAAAAAATATATATTTAACAAAACTTCCCATATTCCTGAGTTTCTGTATTATGTACACACTGCAAAGACTTTCATCTATTACTACAAACACATTAGCCAAACAGAAGGGTGAGCACTATCACTATGTACATCTATAACTGAGCTATTGAAATAAAATGTGTCTCAATTTCAAAGTTAAAGATACTGATAAGAACGCATTCAGTGCAAACTGCAAAGTACATGTAGGCCTACATGTATATCTCTGCCCTAATAAGAAGTACATGTAATTTCACAACTTTATGCAGACGTTTCAACATGCTATGTCTTATTGGTGGGGAATTGGAAAGTTTGGCATGATTTTATAAACAACTTCATGAAACAACTCCAGGAAAACTACCTGCCTATAATATGATTACAGATCTATGATTTAATTTTACATTTAGATGTGACCAAATTAATCTACATTATGTGGTTTCTCTAGATTTATTTCTCTGCATCCCACAAAAAAAAAATTGGAGATGATTTCATATCCACCAAATTACAAAAATACCTGCAGGGTGCTACATAACTTTTTGAGGCACTTGCCCAGTCGGGCAAGTAAATTTTTAAATAGTTGGAATATACTTGCCCAAAAATCTATTTCACTTGCCCGAAAAAATAATTGAAAACAAAAATTTGCCTCTTCAAAAGAAAATTTTGCGGTTTCATAAACTTGCCTACATGTACTTTGATATTGCATTTCTTTATCCAAAGTGATTTCATCTTGCCTGCCATGACCAAAATTAGGGTCAATATATCATATCGACCCTAATTTTAGTCATTCTACTGTGAGAATTTTGCTTGCCCATACTTCAAAACACTTGCCCGATTCTAACTTTTACTTACCCGGGCAATCAGGCAAGTGCTTATGTAGCACCCTGTACATTGTACATGTACCTGGTATTTTGCCAGTGTGACACCAAATTACACTGTAGAAGTTTCATGTAGTTTGTACTTTTCAAAAACACAAGAATATTAATAGTATTCTCCAAGGATTTTTGCGATGTAAAAGCAGTGGGGACTTTAAGGCACCAGGAATGTGGATAGGCCTACTTTGTAAAAGATGGGTGAGCTTTGTTGCTGAGTCTTAACTGGTTCAGAGGATGTGTTGGTGATGGTTATGAACATGACACAGAGGACTACAATAAATGCAAAAAAAAAATAGATTATGAAGTTCTTTGATACGAGGCCCGGACAAAGTCTTGTAATTTTCAGGTATTTTTGTAATCGGGCTGGTGAGAATGCACCATCTCAAGATGTCTGACAATAAACAGAGCAGATCAAAGAGTTGTGAAGGTCACAGGGTGATGAAGGTCAGGCTAGGAGCAAGCCTTTGAACTCCTGCAGAGAGTCACATTACAATAAACATGCATACATCATACACGTTGTCATGTGAACATGCATGCACATTGCTCAGTCCTGATGGAAGAGGGCAACATGTCCCAAACGTGACTAAATCATGCCAGTGATTCATATCAAAAGACTTGAAAAAGGACTTTGAACTTAAAACTTTCACAAGTTGCCAAATTTCCAGAAACAATCTACATGTATTTGGGGGGGGGGGGCACTTCCATTGATGAGTGGATACCATGCAGTCATGCACAACCAAAGAAATGAGTAAAAAGAATTTCTTTTTCAAGATTGAGCATGTCACGTACATAACACATGAGGGTGTCAAAAAAACTAAAATGTCAAAAAAACTAAAATATTGAAAAAAGCAGACAAGTACCGTAGATCTATATAGTTTTGACAATATTGGGCAACTTGGAGTTCTTTTTAAAGTTGTAAAAATTGGTAATTGCTATACCAAAGGGGACATCAAATCATAGCGAATTAGCGATACAAGAGAAGAATAAACTCCCATTCACTCCATACATGAAATAGTTATATTGTGGTTTCTTTTACATACTTTACAATAGTTTTATTTCAAACTTTTTTCTTTCATAAGTCTTATGAAAGAAAAAAGTTTGAAAAGAATACATGTAAAAAGCATTATGCTTCATTGGTGGATGACTGCTCAAGGGGAATAGATACATGTACGTGTAGGTACTTGAGAGAACACCACAAATCCTCTATAGACATTATCCAAAATAGCATTTGTCACATGAGGGCATACCGTCGCGCAAAGGATCACAGGAATGAGAATGGGGGCAAACTCAAACTGTTTTGGAAAGCCATACAATGCCATATGTTTTGTGTAGTGTCACTCAAAATCCAGGCTCATATTATTAAAAGTCACATTTCTTTGTAGTGAAATTATTTTGGATACTTGAATGTGTCATGAGAGTGCAGTCAAAGTATAAACTCAATGCTCAACATTTTTTAACAGTTTTCTAGGGTTGAATTTGTATATTTTTGTCGGAAAAGTGAGCAAGGTGATCGAATCTCCGCGTCAATGCCAATCTACTACAGCACTTGAAAAGTCGGTGAAGAAAAACTTATTTTTCCAGTAAAGCATTTTGATGAGAATCTGGAGACCATGATGTATTTTCTCTCCAGCTTGTAGATTTTTTTTATTTGGGGGGAATCCGGGGAAATGGAGGAGTGAAATATCAAGCTATTGCAAATCAGGCTTTTGATTCTGATCATTACAGAATCTTGAGAGGCGGATGAGACTGGGTTCAATTAAAGAAATTAAAGCATTTTTTCATGATGTATTCTTCATGGCCTTTTTTCTAACCTCTATTCAAATTCACCATAAAATTTGTTTTACAAAACAGATGACGAACAACAACAACAACAATGTAGTGCTGTGACTGTGGAATATGTAATTCATATTGTAGGCCGACATGTATAAGGGTATCTCATTTTCACTTTTATAATTTATTAAACAAATATACAATGATTATTTCAAAAGTTGCATCTTCACTATATAAAATTTCATCACATTCAATCACTTTTTTCTCCCACACTTTCAGATCATCTTCCTCACTTTGTTTTCTTTTACTTATTTTTCTCTCATACTTTTTTTTATCTTTCCTCATTATTTTCTTTGCAGTATTATGAAAACTCACGACCAGGCCACTAATAAAACTTCAGAAAGTATGGCCATGGTCCTGAATTAATCTGTGGAGAGAAAAAGAAAACAAAATTTATCTGAATGTTTGTGATGGAGATAAATATTTATAAAATCCTTATAAAACACTGATCTATTTGTATATAAATATATCATCTGTAAAATACCTAACTACATGTAGATAGATGGTAATCTAATCTACTGCAAAGTTTATGTTTTTAATGACCATCAATAGCTTATTTT
Organism: Lytechinus variegatus; assembly: GCF_018143015.1. Lineage (NCBI taxonomy): Eukaryota > Metazoa > Echinodermata > Echinoidea > Temnopleuroida > Toxopneustidae > Lytechinus > Lytechinus variegatus. The sequence goes on from NC_054749.1 coordinate 20,045,709, forward strand.
CCTTCCAGGAGTTTCCTCCATCTCGCTGACTTACTCTCTGACTGAGAGTGCAAGTGTCCGCAGTCCAGGCCTGCACTACAATACAAACAAACTTTGCAGTCACAGTTGCACACTTGCACAGTTCGGAATACGCAGTTGTCCTTAACAATTCTAATAATTTATTTTAGTTACCCAATAGATCTACTAATTCGCCAATTTGAAGTTTCACCTTTTTTAGGCCATTTTATTTCTGATCAATTTATATCAAAACTGGTCTTAGACTAGACAGGAATACCCGTCGTTTCTGGGGATTTATTCAACAATTTCTGACATTTGGTGAGTGGAGCCAACGTAGTTCAGCGGAACAACCAAAATACAGAGACTGTTCAAGCTTTTGGTCTAGTCTTAGACTAAGTCACAAGTTATGGATCTCGATTTTACATTAAACTTTTTTAAAGGACAAGTCCACCCCAACAAAAAGTTGATTTGAATAAAAAGAGAAAAATCCATCAAGCATAACACTGAAGATTTCATCAAAATCGGCTGTACAATAAGAAAGTTATGACATTTTAAAAGTTTTTCTTAATTTCATAAAACAGTAGGCCTAGGCGAGAAAATTATGCACAATGAGGAGACTGATAACATCATTCACTCACTATTTCTTTTGTATTTTATTATATGAATAAAACTTTCACCAACCTGTTTAACTAATTTTTCTCCTTTTCCACACAAATTTTATGACCAAGCCAAGGTTGATATTCCACTTCCAGCTCCATCCAACTTCCACTGCACTGGACTCGGGATTTCCGCCTCTTCGATCGCGCCGTGTATACGGGGCACGGAGTACGGTACATACACCACCTGAGTGCAGTGAGTGGTAGTGGCTGAGATTCGAACACAATAATTTTACATTATCACTCACTATTCTTCACAACAACATGGCACAAAACCACTTACCAGACTCCAATAATTTTCTCAAATGAATTCTCAATGATAATCCTCAATTATGTTATCCAAAAATGTTCGACTGAACAAGAAAATGGGAATTTAATCCCCGCCATCTCGTCATTTCAAATTCTTGATCGCCAGATTTTCGTTCGTTACCGTGCAGATAGCGTCTATGGTTTCACTTGGTGCATATGCATAAGATCAAGAGCGTATGATTCTATTCACGGGTGCGATTTTGTATTTTGTCCAATTATCACGTGACATAATAAACAAGAGCGCTTGCGCAGTTCAATTAGCCGGAGTAGCAGGTGGCAGCATACAATGACAGGGGCGTAATCATTTCATTGTATATAGGTTGTATCATGGACCTAAGTCCATGGTTGTATAAAGGTACTAAATAATCATTATAAAAAAAAACTAATCTTTATCATTGTTCACAGGGACAGTAATGCAGGGAGCAAATGGGAGCCATATCCTGTATTGCGACAGCCACCCAAAGTGTATAGAGTCGGGGATCTCTTTCCAAAGGTTGGCCTCGATCCACATAAAATTACGTTAGGCTTATGATTAAAAATTGAATGAAAAGAAAAATTGACATCATCATATGCATTTTGGTTTTGTTGTTGCATTATACCCGCTATCATAGCATGGGCTGGACAAAACAATGTGAAAGACCAACAAATTTAAGCTGATTCCCGGGAGCTGATCTAATCAGAATCTGAGAACTATCAAACATGCATAACACTGGCAATTTCAGATAGGAAGTCTTCAGCCAAAATATTCATAACACGGGTGATATGCAAATGAGATCATCGATGGCGTGTATTCACTATTCCTTTTCATCAGGTTTGTATAGATCGGTCTTTAAAGAGTTCTTGGTTGAACAATTAAAAATATAGATTTAACATAATCATGGAGCAATCAAAATATTAAAGGAGGCAAAGGAAAATCTTCACAATATTAATTCAATATGATATACAAAAAATATGTCTGTGACATCATCGGCTCCTTCATCTAAAAAAATCTATATATTCTCTTTTAAAAGTATATTTCATCTTCTGATATTTTTGCACAATGCTTATTGTTTTTAGTCTCTTGTCATTCGAATCACTTTGTTCTTGGGGTAAATTAATCTGCATGGGCTTTATTAACCGGGCCTATATAGGACCCGGGGGGGGGGGCACTCGACCCAAAAAGTGGTGGGGGTGTGCCGCGGGCGAGACAAAAAACGGGGGCCTTGGAGCGGGCTTATTGTAAAAAGGAGGGTCCTCGGAACGGGCTTCAGAACGACAAATGTTTGTGAAAACGGGGGTCCTTGGAACGGATCGCCAGCGTGTGAGTGCGTATGCATCCCTATGGAACGGTCATGTGTGCATGATGCAGCTAGCGCGGCCTCCGCCGGGAGCTCTGCGGCCGCTTTTCACCAAAATTGCGGCTCATTCAATGCGATCGGAGCGGCGTAACGAAAAATATGCGAAGCTTTGGAGCGGATTTCTCTCTTCTTTTTTCCCGGGCTTTTTTCTCGATAAGAAGAAAATGCTATGCCTTGGAGCGGCTTTTTTTTGTTCTTTTTCTTAACAAGGCAAAAATGCTATGCCTTGGAAGGGAAATTTGAGTGTGAAAATGGGGGTCCCCTCCGCGGCACATACCCACTATGCATTATATACTGAGTGCCCCCCCCCCCCCTGGATAGGACCCAAGACATCAGTGTCACAATTCTACGCGACAAAATGCCGATATGTATTCTCTTAAGTATATTTCATCTTCCGATATTTTTGCGCAATGCTTACTGTTTTTAGTCTCTTGTCATTTCGAATCACTTTGGGTTAACCGGCCCTATATAGGACCCAAATCATCAGTGTCACAATTCTACGCGACAAAATGCCGATTTGAGATTTACATCTGCTTGTCAAGTTGTGAAGCCTTGGTCATCTCATATTTTATGCTGGGTCGGCCTTTTTTGATTCCTTAAACCCTCCTATTTTTTTTTTCATTTTTTTCACTTTCATACAAATCATAAAGACCTGAAGACCTTTCTGTTCCCCACTCCAACATCACAAGAATAACTCAACTGTAGCATTACTAGGACAGTACTTGAACTGAATGATGATCCTAAGCACTGTTTGAAGACATTGAAATCTGTGAGATATTTCCTATTTTTTAGCAAGCGCCATGAGCGCCCAGCTGAGGCGGATAGCAGCGCTTTACAAAAATCCATCATCACCATCATCATCATCATCATCACCGGCATCATCATCATCATCATAATTTACTGAGGTTGGATTCCTTTCTAAATAGGAAAGACTATACCGGGGAATTAATACTTTCAAACACAAAAATAATATATAATTGAACAATATACTTCTAACTGTTTAAAAGGTTTGTACTGAATTCTATATTTGTTTGATTTTTTTATATATGATTCTACATCTGTGCAGATCTTTGTGTGATTCTACATCTTTTGAAAACTGTTTGTAATGTGCGCAAACTGTAATAAAATACACAGTCTAACAAATAGTGTAATGAACACTGTATTAAGTGTGAGTTTATGCTATTACACGATTACTAAAAATTTGAATTTTCTTTCTCAAAACTGTTTCAAATTTAGGAGAAATGGACATTCAAGTATTCCCAATTTAGAATCTATATTTTTAAAAAAAATATGTGTGTATGCCCCCTTCATCATGAAAATTTCTCAAAACAAGTGTGTATAAGTTTTTTGTGGTGTAGCTGGTTCTGACTCTCGCCGTAATATGAGAGTTGTGTGTTCGAATCCCACCATGCCCTAGCGTCCTTTGGTAAGGCGTCAATCCACAATTTGCCACTCTCCACCCAGGTGTTAAGTTAAATGGGTGCGCCGGACGGTAGGATGCGAAAGCCTATAATAATAACAATAGCAGAGTACATTTCTTAAATACGCATAACACCTACACTACAGGTCTCTATGCGCGAGTGACTAAATCAAACATTATGAAAGAGGTGGCTTTTTAATTGAACTTTGAATTTCTCAAGCTGGGTAATATTTCTTAATGTCGGTGGTAAAGAATTCCATTGTGCTGGTGCAGCATTTTGGAAAGCCTGATCCCCATATGATTAGGTCTTGACAGTAATTTCAGAGAGATTTTGTGAGCCAGAACGGAGATTATGCTTGGGTTTATGAATCTGGACAAGTTCTTGAAGATGAACAGGGGCAATACCATGAATACATTTGAATGTTAATATGAGAAGTTTATATTTGATCCTTGATCAAATGGGTAGCCGATGAAGGTCAGATAAGATAGGGGTGATGTGTTCAAATTTTCCTTTTCGAGTTACAAGTCTTGCAGCGGAATTTTGGGTATGTTGTAATTTATCGAGAAGCGATTCCTGTATTCCGAATAGTAAACTATTATTATCTAAGTGACTTAAGATGAAGGCATGTAATAACTTTTCTGTTGTTTTCCTATCAAGATATTTTCTCATTTTCCCAATTTTGTGTAACCCAAATGCAGCATTTTATGTGGTATGCCCCCTATGCCTAGCAAGAAGAGTCTTCATTGGAATTCACGTACACATATTATTTTCCCCCCATTTTGTTCAAAGCTCTATGGTACAGTCTTGAGGAACATGCCCCCCCCCCCCAATAAAAAAAATGTCTGCTAATTATGTCACTGGTTATTAGAAGTTTAGAACGCCACTCAGCAATAAAACAGATTTGTCCCTGAAGATTGGGAATTGCAGGTTTAGACGCAAGCTGGCGCTATATCACAATCAGATTTGATCGCAAGTTAGTATTCTCTTTCCAATTCCAAGATGTCAGCCTCCAGTGTTCCCCATGAGGTCGGCGGTTTCAGAGGTAATACTTCACGAATTTCTTGACTTTTACCACTTTGGGTGGCTGTCGCAAGAAGAGCTCTTCCCTGATTATCGGCTTACATTTAGTAAAAGAGTGATAGAATCCGAGACAGATGCTCAGCACTCCCTGGGTTAAGCACTGCCCACTTAATCACTTATCCTCGTTCGTATGATGAGTGCAACATGCGAGATTAATCATTAGTGGCTAACTGGGCGTTGTGGCGTGCGCCTGTAATCCAAGCTGTGGGGAAGTTACAAATTGATGCCGAGATTCGAGCCCTGGTCACGACTTTCGGATGGTGACGTTACAGAGCTCAGAGGTCGGTCCCAGACGTAAATAATCATATCTGATTGATACACGTCTGACAAAACTCAAACAAATACACACATAAGCCTAACCCAAGTTAGTTAGTATACGTGTGAGTCTGAGTGGCTAAGCCGTCGTGTCGCCTTCACTCGACCAAAAAAGTAGGTGTGTGCCGCGGGCGATCGGCGAGACAAAAATGGGGGCTTTGGAGCAGGCTAATTGTTGTAAAAAGTAGGGTCCTCGGAATGGGCTTCAGAACTACAAATGTTTGTGAATACAGGGATCCTTGGAACAGGTCGCCTGCGTTATGTATGTCCCTATGGAACATACATTCAGCTAGCCTGGCGGCACGACTGCCGGGTGCCCTAGCACAGAGGCGATGGTCGGCAGTGCTCAGCGGCCGCTTTTCACCAAAATCACTACTGGAATGGCGTAACGGAAAATATGTGAAGCTTTGGCACGGATTTCCTTTTTCTCACTAAGTCAGAAGAAAATGCTATGCTTTGGAGCGGCCTTCTTTGTTCTTTTTTTCAATAAGACAAAAATGCTATGCCTTGGAACAGAAATTGGAGTGTAAAAATGGGGGTCCCGTCCGTGGCACATACCCACTTTGCATTATATATAGTGAGTGGTTGTATTACCGACCGGCCTTGTATTACCGAACGCGCGCATCATATGCGTCAGAAAATAATCAAATACGCTCAAACCTTTGCAGCTTCCTTCCAAAGGGAACTTAAATAGAAAAATGATGAAAAATTATCAAAAACACAATTTCGAAGTCTTTACATCCTCAAAACAATAAAATATGGTCAAAATAGCTCATCAGTGACTTTGTTGTTTTCCCAACTTTTCCCATAGAAAACACACGTTCGGTAATACGATACCTTTTCAAGTGACCAAAATATTTCACTTGCGAAGAGGGGTCCGATTGGAAGCTGATGTTGTGAAAATGAAAAACAATTTCGGCAAAATTTCTGCATATTTATATTTTGTAGGTATTTGTGTATTTATGGTGAAAGTTTGGTGAATTTTATTGGAATAATGTGTTTGATATGATCAAATTCATGAAAAGTGTTCGGTAATACGATCCACTACCATACTGAGTGTGTGAGCCTCCCGCCTGCCTTGTAAAATGTTGGATGATTTATTGTCTGATATTTACCTCATTCCCTAAAAGAAACAAGACATTTTCCTTAAACATTTCTTCTATCATTCTTTGGCAGTGGTCCCTGTGAAATTCAATGAGAAGAGTTCAGCAGGTCATTTGCTCTATTACAAGGAACATTCAGTGAAAGAAATTGATGACTCCAAACCAACGGATAGAACCCTCTTTGTTGTCAATGTTCCTCCATATTGTAATCAGGTGAGGGTTTCATTTAGGAAGAGATTGACATTGTGTCAAAAACCCAGAAGGGGAAAATTACTAATTAACTTCTAAAAGTTCCTCAGGGCTTTCCTTTTAGTTTTATAATTCAACTTTTCAAGGTTGAAAATGAGACAGAGAGGCAGAAAACCTAAAACCCTAACATATGTTTTCTAGATTTAAATCAGTGACAAAGAAATCTACATTTTGCATATTTCAATTTGCACATGCTAATTTAATTTGATGATTAAAAAATAGGAGCACAGAGCACTTGTGTCATAAATTAATTCCTCATCACAGAAGGCATTAGAATAGTTATATTATTAGGAGGCTAGATGAAGATCTTTAATATCCTGAAACCATTCCCGTTCCTTACTTTAGAAGTCGGTGTTAGACCCGAAGGAGCATTTCAATTGTAAATTTTACCTTTTACCATATGCTTTTACCAAAATGGTTACCAGATGCATTGTGTTTTCAGTTTTCTGTCCATTGTCTTGTTTTCATTCTTGTCCCAACTAAAAAGGAATTAAGGAAACAGGTCTGGAAGTATGCATACATGACAAAAAATATTGATACTAATATTTATGGGAACTTAAACAGGTCTTATGGATCCAACTCCTGATTACATTTTTGATGAAAAAAAAATTGTTTATCTTTCAATTATTGATAAATGTAGATTTTTTTCCCATTAATATCTTTGATATTTGCCTTCATTATATTGTTGTTTATCATTTTGTATATTGCCAAATGGTGCTAAGTTTTTTAAAAAATTATAAAATAATTCTGTTCAATCTCTTATAGTCAAAAATGTTAAATAATTCAGTTTATTAAAATAATTATCTAGTTTTATAGTGCAATAGTTTATTTGTTTGTGCTTATTTCACATGTTTGTAAAAAAAAAAAAAACTTTTTATATAATAGGAATGTCTGGAACGTTTGTTTGGTGGTTGCGGAAGTGTGGAGTCTGTCACATTACAAACTAAAGCTGGCAAAGAACTTGATACAAAGCTAGAAGAAATCTACCCTGTAAGGAAGACAAGGGTGAGTATTCCATTCTCTCATTCTGTGCTCTACTTATACCTCTCTTTGGGGTATGCACATTCAAAATATTTGGGTGTTTTTAGCCCCAAACATTGTTTTTAGTTATTTTAGATTTTATTCAGATTTTATTGCAACACTGTCATGTTCCCCCTCCTGTGTTGAAAATCCAATATGTTGTTAGAGACTTTTTTTATAGTTATGAAATAATTTAGTCATGGCAATCAGCATAGTATGTACTCTCCAATCATAATGGTACATTTCATGTATTTGTATAATTTTTCATTTGTAACAGAAATAATCTACAAGATCTTTCTCAAATTCAGCCAATTCAGTGTTATATTTGAATATAACATGGAAAGAAGCTTGCAGCATCACAGAAATGTTTTGTAAGCTTTGCAAAACTGGTCAATTTCCTGGGACACTTGTGATAAAATATTTATTTTCTTATTGTCACAGTCCCATTTGATTTGTTTTTATGATTTTGGAATATCATTGTATGTATCATTCACAGAGTTTCAAAATAGGATACATTGTCTTTGACAAGAGTTCATCAGTTACCAGGGCTATGAAGCAGAACTACGAGGAATCATTCATATTATCACCTGAAGGGCAGGTAAATGGACCGGTTACTGGGTATAGAAGTAAGTAATTGCAATCACAATTTAATACCATCATCTTTGTCATTATCCATCTTTATCATCACCATCATCATTACCATCATTGTCATCATCATCCTTACCATCTTCTTTCTCATCATCATCATCACCACCACCACAATCATTATGTCATTTCCATGCGGTTGGGAGTTCAGGGGTTTGGTAAATCTTTGAAACTAGACAAGTTGATTAATGTTCTCGTGCTGAATGACACACCCCAAATTTCCTCATGTTTTTCCAAAGTGGGACTAAATTTCATATAATCCTGTTCAATTTTTGACAAGAATTTCAATATACAACAAGGACATTTCAATTTTAGTTGATGACCATCTTTTCTTGCTCTTTTCATTTTTTTTTGTAATCACAGAATGGTGTTCAGAATATGAAAGCCGATGGGAAGATCCTAAGATACTGCAGAAGAAAGCAGATGACTTCATGAAAGAGTTTGACAAGAGGAAACAGGAGGTAAAGAATAACTTGGTTTCATTTGTATTTACTTGATATTACTACAACAACACTAATTGTTCAGTCAATCATTCTTCAGTGACCCTCTGTCATATGACCACCTATTAACTCTAGTAAGAATGAGGTATTTTGGAGGCTGAAGGTTCTCATTAAGATGCATATAATCAGGTGACGGTGACTATCATTACTTCAAAGGAAGGGATCTTGTTAATCGTCCATATTTTTGTAGGTCCATGGTTTACCTAATCTGGGGGGTGTTTCACAAAGATTTAAGTATGACTTAGAGTCGCACTTTAAATTCCTAATTATATGCAGTATAAAAGGCATGACCGCTTTGGTCAGATCATGCCAAGAGGACGCGCAGTACTGCGTATCTATTAATAAGATTAAGCGTTATATATTATATATACGTCGGCATTTAAGTGAGACTCTTGAGTCGTACGTAACTCTTTGTGAAGCACCCCCCTGGTCTGAAAATTGCTTCAAGTTGGGTGATTATTTGATGTTATTTGAGGTCGATCCATGCAGTCTCAACTGTACTCTGAAAAGAAATAGCATTAAGAATTGTTTCCATTTCCAATTTGATTTTGTTTATTGTCACCAGGAGAAGGAATTGGCCAAGGAGGAGGAAGGGGTGCCCGATGATGATGGTTGGGTCACTGTCACAAGAAAGAGTACTAAACCAGTTGTGACAAGGACAGAGAGGAAGCAGAAGAGACTTCAAGCAAAGGAAAAGAAGAAGAGACAAGAAAAGGAACTGATGAACTTTTATACGTTCCAGAGTAGAGAATCAAAGAGAGAACGTAAGAAGATGCACTTCGTAGATAGGAGATAGAAATCTTGAACCTTTTTTCATTCTGAATCAATTCTATGGACCTAAAGCAAATATAACTCGTGCAATTAATTGAATATTCTAAACTGACTGCTGGTCTGCTATTTGCAACAGAAAGTATGAATTGACTCTTAACAGGTTTCATTCGGAAATTTGCGATCAGTGCAAATGACTTTTTGCAACATTCCCTTAAATGAGTGCTGAACTGTCCCATTATTTAGAAATTTTCCTTTTTACTTACTCAAATGGTTCTAATTGAGTAAAGATCCTATGATTCTTGTTCAGACTTTGCTCCCAAAATTGTATGGATAAAATTTTCCACTATGGAGTATTCCAGTAGTGCTTAATTTCCATTGTGCCCACTTTTCACAAATGAATGGAATACCTGTACCTCTCAACATCTGTATGGAGATTGGTAATGTGTAAAATAGAAGAGTGGGAAGCTCATTTATTGGTGAGATTTGAAACCAGGATTGTGTGTAATTGATTTTTTTCAAACGCGTATCACATGATTATTTATGTCTGGGCGCGACTTTTATAAAAGACATGATTTCAGTCCAAAGACTTATCCACTGGTAACAATTCCTATTTCAATGTATTGTGCCCGAGAAACAATTGCATTGAGTCATTTCATTTTGTATATTTTAGAAGACTTGTTTAATTTTTAATCTGCTCTATTGACCTGACCCTCTTTCATGGTGTGTAATCCTCCAATGACAATTGCAAGCTTCTACTTTGAAAAAACAAAAAACTTTATATCATATCAATAATTCTTTCCACATATTATTTTTGTTTTACAGACATTGCTGAACTCAGGAAAAAGTTTGAGGAAGACAAACAGAGGATAGCCCAAATGAGAGCAGCAAGGAAATTCAAACCATACTAGTACAACAAGGCTGCATATAATTGTTTTCATGTATTTATTGCCCAAGCTTAACTCAGAATAAAAGACTCAAGTTTATTTACTTCGATTTACTTATGATTAGTTACTCGTTTTGTTTATATTATGAAATAAAGGTTCCTTTTTTCCCTGTAATAAAAAGTTTATTTACGTTCAAGCTGCGTCATATCAAGGCTCCATGAAATTTGCTCCGGGGACAATTGCTCCGATGGAAAATCTGCATGTTACGTTGAACCTACATGTAAAACCTAACTTCCAAAACTAAATCAATTTTAATCCTCTATTATTTTCAACCAAAAGCTCTACTACAACCTTAACTCATACCCTATGTCCTCTGATATATCAAGACCAGAACAATTGTCGCAGGAGTATGTTGTGTCACACATACCAATGACACATTTGTCTAATTGCTACAAAGCTGAACGCTAAGGCAATAAGTTCAAGTTTTTTTCTGTAGTGTAGACTAATTTAAAATTACAAGAGAAATCAAATATTAATGTCTACATGTAATTATATTAAATGGACTCAATATCACTTATGAGGTTAATGCACTTACTTAGGTGATTGAGATTATGAATTGAATTTGATTTAAGAACATGATAGACAAAAAGATTTTCTCTGAGTTTCTTAAAGGGATGGTCCAGTCTGGAAATAGAGTAAAATTCACAGAGCACAATATTGAAAATTTGATCAAAATCGGATAACAAGTAACAAGGTTATTGAATTTTAAAAGGTTTGCATTATTCTGGTGAAACAGTACTAGGCATGTCTTTATGAATATTCATTAGGTGGGCTGATGATACCATATCCCCACTTGTTCTTTTGTATTTTATTATATGAAATTAGGTTTATTCAAAAATTTTATACCAAGAACTAAACCAATTGGATTGGCAACTGATTAAGTGCATTAGTTATTTATTGCTGCAACTTATTTCATTATAATGGAGACACATCATTTACACATGTATGAAAAAATGAAACAATTATGATTTCATTTGATAACATAAGAAAAAAGACAGTGGGGATGTGACATCATCAGCCCACCTAATGAATATTCATGATGATGTGCATATAACTGTTTTCACAAAATTTTGATATACTTTAAAATGCAATAACTTCATTATTTGTTATCCAACTTTTGATCAAATTTTCAGCATTTTGCTCTGTGAATTTTACTCTATTTAAACATAAATATTTTCAACCCGGACCATCCCTTTAAATGGACAATTCCCTAAAATTTTAATTTTCTGAGTTTCCAGAAATTCCCTGGCATACAAGCTCTTTTCCCTATCAAGAGATTTTAGCAGGCCAAACAAGGATTAAATACTGTATTGTCCTGAATGAGTGTTATCAAATCTGTTAGTACTGTCATGTTTACATTCAGCAAGACTGAACCAGGTGAAGTGAAGGGGTACCCAGTAGGATTGATTCCTTGAATGCACCAAGCACTTATAAAGCCTGTGTAATGATAATAGGATGACTGAGAATAGGTTTAATCTAGATAGGTGGTGCTGTGTAAATTCCTTTTCCATAAGTATTATTACTATGTAAAATAAATCATACATGAGGAGATATATACCGGTATTTTATTTCATAATTGTTATTTTGATATCAATTTTATTAGGTTTTGAGGAAATTAGATGTGTCCTGATGGAAAATGTACATATTCAGCTATTCTCCAATTGATGGATGACATTGATAGCGAGTACTTTCTGCTGTATTTAAACACATTTTTCATCAAACATAATATAACCTCAAAAGTGTTTACATTTTTTTTTTTGGGGGGGGGCAATATCTGATGTTTTATTTTTGATTCAGTTATATCAAGCGCACGTGGGTGAACACCAGAAACTTGTCCTAAAATCATGCTCATCAAAAGGTGCAAGGACCGGAATTGTCAGAACATCACATTAAGCTAGCCTAGAGGTGGGTGATAAATATCACGGCTCTTGAACATACACACCATATAAAGAATCTCCCTATTGAAATCAGGAAATTAATTTGAAAATGTAACAATTTTTTGCTGTATAGGGTGAGCTTACTCATGCATGACCCAACAGATCAATTTAATAATTAGAAAAGAAAATACATGTACTGGTAAAATTCTGTTGCTAAATCAATAGTTTTCAGGCGATTTTATGTTGGACTGGGAAAACTTTCATTTTGTGGAATGTTAAAGTTACATATTGTACAAATACTTATGAGAAATGTTAATTGTAAATTTGTATAAATTCCATTTACAAATTAGGCAATTGAAGTAAGTATTGGTGTTTTCTTAAGAGGTGGAAGTATGGGTTTGGTGTAGAATAAAAGATTAGAATTGAAAGTGTGAGTCGTGGAAAACACAAAACTTTTTATTTAGGAGCTAAAATTGAAATTGACAAATAGGGAACTATTTAAGCTACAGTGTACAACAATGTAAGTTTTATGCATATTCACCACTCGACAGCCGAGTATTTTGCTTGTAAAAGAAAAATTGAAATTAACAGGTGTCGACGATAGGCTTTATAGAGCTTCATAACGGCCTAAATCATGTGACATCACTCTGCGTAATGAAGGTTGTGATTTGTAAGTAAAAAAGTTGGATTATATTTTAGATTTCAAGATCATGAATTTAATTCTTTTATGTAAGAAAATGGCAGACAATGATCAGTGTTCAAATGGAAACCAGCAACTCGTCACTAGGGTTTTTTTTTATATTTCTTTCTTTGGCTCTCATTGGGCCTAAATAGCTGTCAGGAAAAGTTGTTACACATCCTCTGAATGAGGATAGAATTGGAAGCTGTGCCAAACAAGCAGGAAATTGAGTACATGTTTATGTATGACAAAAACTAGTCCAAAGCTGTATATTTCACCAATTCAATCTTGCAGTACAAGATATTTATCCTTACGTGATAGAGGAAAATAAAATGCCTAATCTGGAAAGCACAAAATCTCAATTTTTTCCATGTTCATACCTATTGAATCACAAGCTTCTAACACAACATGACACTACAGTGAAAAGCAAAAGATTAAAGCCCGATAATTGGAGCTATTCCAAAGCAAAGTACTTGACTGGTAAGTGGTGAAAATAAAGCTTGCATTGCTGAATTCAGTAGTTTATGAGCTTTTGATTGGTATATGATTGGTAAATTTCACTTTTGGGTCTGGCCTGTTGATTTTAGCACCACTATTCCCCAACACAATTATCAGCTCTTTACTTTAAACAATTAGAATGTTATCACAAAAATCTCTACAGAATTATTCTAGCTGTGGTATTTATGAAATATTTCCTGATTTATTTATAGCTCTAGGATTTTGGAATTTGGTGAAGTCCTCAATTTGGGTTTCTTTTATCCCAAATAAAGAGAGTTGCCCGAGTAAAAATATACATGTACGTGACAGAGTGAGAGGGAGAAACAGATACAGAGAGAGGGAATAGAGGAAGGATTGATGGAAGAATGAAAGAGAGAAAGATGTATAACCAATGATTACATAGTGGAATACCATGAACTCTAAAAATGCAAGGGAACTTGGTTCAGAAAAAGACCACAAACAGCCTCCCTCTTTTAAGGTTCATGTTTATAACAGTTTATGAAAAGTATATAAATCAATAGAGTGACAAAATAACCTTGTTTGTAATAGATTTATTCATGTAGACGATTTGATTTCTGAAAAATAAATATAACCACTAGAGGAGTCAACAGAGAAGTCTTAAAATTCTGTGACTTGGAATTCACACTGAATTTCTTCACAACAGTTTATAGCACTTCTCAAGAATTGTTTTTTTTTAGTCTTATGAAAATAAGCCAGGCATTGTTTGCCTTCAGCTTTCCAGGTCAACACCACAATACCATTGATGTGATGATATGTGTTTGAAATCTCGATTTTGGAAAGTCTTTGACAGCATAATTATTCATTTTAGACTTGGAGGCGTATGTAATTTCTCAGAGTATATTGACAACCGAGTCAGATGCCACACACATGCATATGCATACATCAACACTCAACTCCCAAGAGCATGGAAGCAGGGTGGTCTTTCTTCATGGATCTCTGTAGCATCTCCTCGATCAGCCACTTGTCATTGATACAGTATCAGTCTCTTGTGGTCATCCCTTTTCCATCCTTATTTTCACCGGGCCTATCCGCAATTCTAAACCGTCTCCGCATATCCGGACATTACATATTTTGTTATTCCTATTCAGAAACATTCCTTTCTTGCACTGTAGCCATTTTCAAGACCCTTGGTCATTTCATTTCAGTTGATTTCACTGCAGCCATTCAAAATCTGTCTGGACATCAATCTGTCTGTTCACCAATCCATAGAATCTTCTACTCCTACCACACTTCACAAGAAACATGGAGTGTGTATTTGAGAATGACGACTCAAGTCTTAATGCAGAAGTATTGACGCAGAAATGCCATCACTATTGCTATCTTCCATGCATCAGTCACACATTTTGAAAAGTTCAGACAGTACTTTGAGGTCAGGGGCTTTCATGATGGTAGCTTCTCATGGAGGATAAGAGTCAGAAGGTCATTTGAAGGCAGCTCCTTGCATAGTGGAATCACTTTCTCTGCAACAGAAAGGGAAAGTGTTATACTTCATAACATCCTGTGACAACAACAATTAAGAAGTATGATACATCACTCATGTCTGGCAATAAGGATGGTCCCTGATTTAAATATTTCATTTAATATTTTTTCTTTTTTATATCTGCATTCACTCCAATGGACCTTATTTTTCCAAAAGATATTTTTCACCATACTTGAAACACCTTTCCACTGAACATAAGCAGAAAAGCAAATCTAAAACTTTGCATCCTTTTGGGAATCCAGTATAATTTTTTAGCAATCCTTTTGAAATCCTTACTAATATTAAACTTACATTAATTTGACATTAAAGGGGAATGAAACCTTTGGAACAAATAGGCTTGTGTAGAAACAGAAAAATCAAAGAATAAGATAAGGAAAGTTTGAGAAAAATCGGACAATAAATGAGAAAGTTATGAGCATTTAAATATAGCAATCACTGATGCTATGGAGATCCTCCCATTGGCAATGCGACAAGGATGTGTGATGTCACTGATGAACAACTTTCCTTTTGGTGGACTATAAAATACCCTCAAAATGTCTCTTTTTGCTTTTTATTATGATGATACAAACTCTTTATCCATGATGTATTTTTAAAAAATATGTATTACATGCCCTCATGTAGAAAGAACACATGATCTATGGATAGATGTGATAAAAGAGGCAATTCAAGTGAAATATATACTAAGTAATGGGGAGAGTTGTTCATCAGTGACATCACACATCCTTGTCGCATTGCCAATAGAAGGATCTCCATAGCATTAGAGATTGCAATATTTAAATGCTCATAACTTTCTCATTTATCGTCCGATATTTCTAAAACTTGTGTTGATCTGTTTCTTTGATTTTTCTGTTTTCACACAAGCTATCTTGTTCCAATGGTTTCATTCTCCTTTAATATTGAGGGTTGCCATGTATACATCTATGTGAAGTGCTAATAATATATAAATCTGAACATAATTACCAATAAAACATACTCTATCCAACTGTTAAAAAGTTTGCACGCCTTTGAAACTGAAAATTCTGAATACATAGAATTTGTTGGGATCATTACTGAAATTTACCTTTGGTTGTATTAAGCATCCCTGTTGCTATGGAAACCTGAAGCAGTTGTGCTATCCTCTCAACCGCTATCTGCACAGCATCCCTACTGATCTTGTTATCCTGTATGGTATGGACAGTCAACATGATCACACTCTCAATGTCTGAAAGGGACAGGGCACCAGCCCTGGCCTTCCCCTTAGAAGTTGTTGCCTTTGCATCTGACGTCGTCACAAACGCTTGCAGTATGCCCAGATGGAGTTTGGAAAAGAGGAGGGAGTAGTCGTGGACGGAGAAGCGTTTGTCAAGGGTCTTCTGTATCTGGGAGCGGTTGGCATCTAGGATGAGCGGGGAGAGGACACTCTGCCAGAGGAGGCCTGGGACCGGTCCCGAGCTGGAGGGGTCGTGGGAGGACGCCTTGTAGGAAGCATGGATGTAGAAAGATGGAATACGGGAAGGAGGCTTGCCAGGGAGGGCATGACGGAGACAAACAGTCGGGTGCTCGATGATCCAGTCTGTGACAATGTCCAGTTGGGCAGGTGGGATGAGTTTGATTGGCTGTGAGGTACCTGATAAAGATATGTGAGAAGCAACAAACAGGAGAGTATTATACAGTGGTAGCCATGTGTGAAGATCAGTCACTCAAGGGAAACAAGTACTGCAAGAGCTTGTAGACAACTACACACATAAAGGCCCAATATGATGAGATATGCATTTTTCAAAAATCTTTGGTAAACTACAAAACCAACGGTGAACTTACTTTGATAGGTATTGTAATGTGACATGAGAGCAGTTAATAGATGATGGGTGAACGTTGGCGATGTCTGGGCAACTCTTTGTATGGTATCCTTGAGACCTGAGACTAACTCACAGAAATCGGTCATAACAGCATCAGCTAGGTTGATGCTATGCGATGAACAGTCCTGCGAAAAATGAAATGTGATAACCATAATTATGCAGGATATTATAAAACACAGATTGATCAACTAAAGGTGCTTTACTCTGGTTTGCTAAAATGCCAATCAGTGCTAACCACATGCAAAGAATCCTCTTCCTGGCCGTAAACATTTATACCTGTTTTGTCCTGCCATAAAAATAATTTCCAAATAACCCTATGGTTTTTTCAACATTCTACATTTCAATACACCAATATTTAATTGTGTAATGTACTCTCAAATCTAGAATTAATGTAAATCAAAACAGGGTAAGGCACATTTATTTGTATGAAACTGCAATTAGGACATCAACTAGTAGCTAAATTTCTAAGATACATCTCAATACTTTCAACCTTTCTCTATGCACTAGTCCATTCACTGACTACCAAAATAATGACAAGTGATTCTCAGGTCACAGATTCATGTGCAATCCTCCCCCACTAATCTAGTATTCAAAATTAGTAAATATCTAATACAAGATATGCACAGAACTGACCAATCAACCAACCAACTTGCTACAATATATTAACCCCTATCAATCTGTTTGACAAGGGGTATAAAATTTATGATTACCTGGTTATACATCCATACAGCGGTACAATCCAGGACAGCCTTACACCCGATGCTTATAGCCATGGAAACCAGCCGCATCATGGCCAAGCGTCTCTGCTCATCTACGTCCTTCAAGGGATGTCCACTGTTACCAAAGAGACCATCGAAGATGTTGTGGATGGTGGCCAGTTTGGAATTCTCTTGCAAGTAGTGACAGAGTTCTTCCAGGAGCTGAAGCTCTTGACTGGTTGTCATTTTCTGCCAAGAAAATCCGGAAAAATATGGTACTTTAAGTTAAGATGTGGTAATAATTACACTGATGATGGTGGTGGTGATGGTGGTGGTCAAAGTGATGATGGTGATGATGGTGATAGTGATGATGTCATATTTTACCCTGGGTAGCCACTCATGTTCCGAAAACTGCTCTTCCAGTGGGCCACACTTTACAATATAAAGGTATTATCCTGCCTTTAGTTGCAAAAAGTGTGAACTTTTCAATGCTTTTAATAGGATAAAAGAATGCTCTTCATCAAATCTCACTTTGAACATACAATAATTAAATGGCAGCACCATAGATGTATTTCTCTGTGCAGGACACATATGAATCTTGGCAAATAGAGATTTCTTCTGATTACTTCGCAGTATTAAAAAATTTCAACAAATAAATCAAATTCTTAGTATGTAATTATCAGCATTTTGCAATAATTCTGTTATTGACTCATCATTTGGTTCTTGGAATATTGCGAGAGAAAAAAAAGGACGGACGACCGATCCAAAAACATAATGCTTCGGTGATCTCCTATTGTGGAAGGATGCAAAAAAATGAAACACAATGCAGCAAAATTTGAAAATCTGACAATTTTGAGGCATGTTTTATTTCTAGAAAGAGGTGACCAGTGGAGGCAGACATAATATCAGCATAACACTGGAGACAGATGGAGACTGAACATGGTCTATGGCTCTATGCAGTTGAAAAGCCCCTGAAGTAGTCCCTTCAGGCGTCCATGATCAACTCACCTGCAGATTTTTCTCCACAGCTCTGTAGAAGACAAACTCCTGGACCAGTACCTTGACGTATTCCTGATTGGGAAACTTGCCAGGGGGAAAATTCTCACACTGCTCAAAGTAGCTGTCAAGCCATCCCAATAGCGACCGGGTAGCACTTGGGTATCCCATCTGGCCAAGCATCTTGCGTAGTGCAGGAATCCGTTGTCCGATATCAGAGTACCAGAGGCAAACAGCCTCATCTGTAGGGTGACAAGTAAAAAAAAAGAATTTGGACGATTTTGTTTAATAATGCTAATAATGGTATCCACAGCATAGAATCAGTCATTCATCAGTTAGTAACCCCTGTGGGCATGTTTTGAGGAATACAATCGCGCAATCGGAGGCAGTGAAGCTCAGTCAGTTAGAGCGCCTGTTTCAGATAAGATTGTAATATTGCAACGTGTGTGGGTTTAAGTCCGGCTCATGCCTAAGTTAAGTTAAACAAAACACTGATGCTAGTGTTTTGTGTCACTTCTAGCATGATTGAGATCTACATTGTCTTGGGGAAATTGCACAAGGCTGGGGGCTATAATTCAGCCCCCAAAATGCTCAGAAGACAGACTCTTCTTCAAGAGTAAGTGCTATTTCAAGTTGATGAAGATAAACACAATTTTCATATACAGTACTGTTATTTCATAATAAATCAAGCTCTTGTTCTTGTAGTGCAGGTGGAAACTTAAGAACCAAAAGCCCTGGAGTGAACTTCACTCCAGGGCTTTAACTGGGATCTTCACTCAGTGAAGATCCCAGTTCACCACAATGTCAAAGTTTATCCAGATTTAAGCAGTAAGTTGTGAAAAAGTAGCTGCCGAGAATTGGCTAAAAGCCGAAAATGAATATTTTGTTTGTCTGCTCAACATTCGGTGCAGGTGTGAATGTAGACCAATAAATAGATCCATTTCTGTCAGGGATATGCTCTGCTAAGACTTCGTCTGGAACCAAAGATACTATGTAGGGGAAGTTCGGACACTTCGCCGATTTTTTTGAAACCCTCCCAAATGCCTGTTAAATGCTAATGGGGAAGGACACCCACTAGTGATGAGGAAGTACCATCGCACATCGGCACACAGTTTCTATAAAACATGGGGGGAATGAGAGAGGGGACCTCGGGGCGGGCTCAAGGGTGGTGCATGGGAATAATTCCACCTTTTATTACCCAGAAATATATTAATCTTTAATTTATCCCCCCCCCCCCCAGTTCACCAAGGCATCTATATTTTACGACTTGCCATCTTCCAAAAATCTCGTTATGCAACCTGATGTTTACATTGACTGGCACAATTGATTGATATCGCCACTTGACAGGTGATTGAGCTTTCTTAGACTTCTTGTGTGGATAAATCTTTGAAAACTGAGACAGTCCCTGTAAACTGTGACGATCCAAATTTGCCGAAAACAAGTTACTGTCTCTAGGTCCTAGAGTTAGACTGGCTAGAGTCATGAGAGTAGACTAGCCATGACGTTAGCATGGTTAGCTCTAACCCAGGGAGCTCTCGTCCGTGTAACATTAGGCAGACATGGTTACTCTCCAGAATGGGGTAGAATGTGGTCGCAATAGCACTCCAAATAAAAGGGGGAAAAAATTATGCACTTACCTCGATTGTATGAATGAAGGTCTATCATGACACAGAATCCTGACTTCGAGGCACAAACTGGACCCTCAAAATAAAGGAAAAGTTAGACCTCTCTGTCACGATCGTTCTCGGTATCGATCAGCCATTTTGTTTTCAATTTTGAAAGAAGAAGGAACGAGACAGAACTTTTCCTTTTCTTGAGGGTCCAGTTTGTGCCTCCATGTCAGGATTCTGTGTCATGATAGACCTTCATCCATATAATCGGGGCAAGTGCATAATTTATTTCTTCCCCTTTTATTTGGGGTGCTATTGCGACCCCATTTTGGAGAGTATCCTCTGCATTATATTTAACAGATGAGTCCAGGGCTCCGACCCGCTTTGCGGGCCAGAGCTTCCTGGGTTAGGACTTGGGTTAGCTTAGGCTAGTCAATAGGCCTTATTGCAAATAGATTTATGCAAAGAATCATGGGATCGAAAAGGGAGCAAAGCTAGGGCAGCTCTTTTCCAGATGTGACCATGGGAGCGCTAGCAGCCGACAATATAGTGTAGGATTTCCATAGCGCATCAAAATACGATCGATGCCCTCAGCCAACATTTTGCTTTCATCAAGTAAACACCTCGTCATATTTGTTCCAGAGTCTAAAAACATTTTTCTTCTTAATCATGGGTGGCAGAGATAGATATGCTGTCTATAGCTGCAAGAATTACCACAAATTTCATAAAGACTAATGCAATTTTATTTCATTTTCGCGTACTGTCTGTGCTTATTCTGAACCCTGCAGCTGTGCCTGTCACTTCAAAGTGCACTTGTATGCACAGACTGAGGGCACTCTAGGCCCAGGGACAGTGTACAGTGGAGGAAAGTCCCGGAATTCCAAGGAAAATAATCAAATGATGATCAATAAAACAAACTCTACAGTAGATTTGATTACTTTTTCTAGTTATATATTTTAGTAGGATGGGGGATCGGGTGTCCGGACACACTTTATTTTTTAAGCTTTCTTTTTGTCTTTGGATTAAACAAAATGTATGAATTCAATAGTTGTAATCATCGTCTATTTTGTTCTTCATAATATTTCCTAACATTTTGTACCAAAAAATGATGAAACTTCGCTTGTAAATTTTTCCAAACAACTTTTTAAAATTGATCGTCCGTACACACAACCTGTCCAGACACAAGTCCTGGGTATAATATAGACATGAATTAATCGTTTGTCAAGTGTACATGTTCTATAAATAATTATATCAATCATGATTTTATTCAGATCCAGCGGGATTCAGATAACATAGCTCAAGGCCCGACATTCTGAAGTGGCCTGGTCCCAAGATTTCATAATGCTGCATAGACAAAATAATGAATTAGATAGAAAAAATGTGATAAAAGACAGTATGAGAGAAAAATTGTTTCCTATTGTTCTTCGCCAACGTTACAGACGCGTGCGTCAGGTAATGTTGGCGAAGAAGGACAAGAAACAAGATGGCGGCGTAAACATCGGGCTAGTCTCTTCCGTCTTTTCACAATATTTTTCTCATTTTTTAATGCATTCTTGTTTAAAAAGTAACGAGCGTAGAAAAGTCGGAAATGAAGTTTTATCTCATGTACATGATTTAGGGCTAGATCTTTTAGAAGAAACCTTGGGGGTGAAAGTTTCAGGTTTTGGCTTCCGTCGTTTGGGTCAATGAGAAAGAAGACCTGGCTCCATTGAGAGTAAGCCTACATTAGTAAATGATTTTTACTCTCAATAAGCCGCCTGGCTACCCCCCCCCCCCCCCCCCCCCCCAGCTATAACATTAGATTTTGTAATGATCCAACTCAGGATTTGCAAAGGACTAGATCTAGATGATAGATCTATATTTCCCCAAAAATAATAAAAAATAGCTAAAACCTAAATTTACTAGTTATGGAAATGAAATATATTACAGTCTACATTACCATTCTCATCAAATGGAAATATAGCCTCATGCATGCTCTCTTTGGATCGCCAGCATGCTCTTTTCTAAAGACAGTCGATCGGCATTGACCCTCACTTTTTCTACATCTTAGTAACTCTTAGTCTTACCAAATTTAGCCCTAGAACGTAAAAGTAGAACACTGAAAATATTGAGCATTGACTTCATACAATCACTGTGCAATCATGATGATGATACAAAGATTGTTGTATACTATAAATCCACATTCAAGTATCTAAAATAATTTCATTACAAAGGGAACACCTACTAGACCTAGCCGCAGCGCAGTTCATCCCCAGCCCAGCATGCCAGCCCCTAACCCAGGGAACTCCCTGGTCTAACGAGTGGCAGTTTTTCTGACATCTGGGCACAGACTGGAACCTCAAAAACAAAAAGTTCTCTCCTTCTACCCCCGTCTCGATCGGCCATTTTTGTAAATGTAATGTGCCCAGATGTCAGAAAAACTGCCACTCGTTAGATCATCATCCATATAATGATGGTAAGTGCTTGATTTCTGTTTTAACTATTTATTCAGAGAATTATTTTGACCATACTTCACGCTTGTCAGGTGAGTATGCCAAATTGCACGTACGATCCTGGGCTCCTGCCCGCTACGCGGGTTAGCCAGCCTACGTGTGTTAAGGCCCTAAACCGCAAATTGCACCTAAACCGCAAATCGCCGCCTAAGCTTGTAGAAAAAAGTATTTTTGAAACGAAGGACCTTGGATGAGTGGTTTCACTCCCCTGGTAACATTTAGTATTAAAGTTTGAAAATTTTTGAAAATAAGCTACTATTACTACTACCACTACTACTACTACTACTACTCCTACTCCTATACTACTACTACTACTACTACTACTACTACTACTACTACTACTACTACTACTCCTACTCCTACTTCTCCTACTACTACTACTACTACTAAAACTACTACTACTACTACTACTACTACTACTACTCTTACTGCTACTACTACTACTCTTACTGCTACTACTACTGCTACTACTACTACTCTTACTGCTACTACTACTTCTACTACTGCTACTCCCACTACTACTACTACTACTACTACTACTACTACTACTACTACTACTACTACTACTACTACTGCTGCTACTACTACTACTACTAAAACTACTACTACTACTACTCTTACTGCTACTACTACTTCTACTACTACTACTACTACTACTACTACTAAAACTACTACTGCTACTACTACTACTCCTACTACTACTACTACTACTACTCCTCCTACTCATACTACTACTACTACTACTACTACTACTACTACTACTACTACTACTACTACTACTACTACTACTACTACTCCTACTCCTACTACTACTAAAACTACTACTACTACTCTTACTGCTACTACTACTTCTACTACTGCTACTCCTACTACTACTATTTCATACTGATTATGACTATAATAACATGAGTACATGGCTTCATTACCCTCGTAACTCTTGGTTATGGTGGGAGTTGGGCAACTTGGGCTGTACATAGTGCCGTTTTTTTTGTGTTTTTTTTTGTGTATCCCTAATTCTCCCCTAGTATAATCTAACGCCTGTAGGTTTAAGCAAAGGAAAAGGAAAAGGGAAGAAATGAAAGGCGGAAAATAAAGAAAGAATCGCTATAAATATTTTTTTTAATATTTATTATAATCTTTTTAAAACTTTAATACAAAATGTTACGAGGGTAATGAAGCCATGTACTCATATTATTTTAGTCATAATCAGTACGAAATAGTAGTAGTAGTAGTAGGAGTAGCAGTAGTAGAAGTAGTAGTAGCAGTAAGAGTAGTAGTAGTAGTAGTTTTAGTAGTAGTAGTAGTAGTAGTAGTAGTAGTAGTAGTAGTAGTAGTAGTAGTAGTAGTAGTAGTAGGAGTAGTAGTAGGAGTAGTAGTAGTAGTAGGAGTAGCAGTAGTAGAAGTAGTAGTAGCAGTAATAGTAGTAGTAGTTTTAGTAGTAGTAGTAGTAGTAGTAGTAGTAGTAGTAGTAGTAGTAGTAGTAGTAGTAGGAGTAGTAGTAGGAGTAGTAGTAGGAGTAGGAGTAGTAGTAGTAGTAGTAGTTTTAGTAGTAGTAGTAGTAGTAGTAGTAGTAGTAGTAGTAGTAGTAGTAGTAGTAGTAGTAGTAGTAGTAGTAGTAGTAGTAGTAGTAGTAGTAGTAGTAGTAGTAGTAGTAGTTTTAGTAGTAGTATAGTAGGAGTAGTAGTAGGAGTAGTAGTAGGGGTAGGAGTAGTAGTAGTAGTAGTAGTAGTAGTAGTAGTAGTAGTAGTAGTAGTAGTAGTAGTAGTAGTAGTAGTAGTAGTAGTAGTAGTAGTAGTAGTAGTAGCAGCAGCAGCAGCAGCAGCAGCAGCAGCAGCAGCAGCAGCAGCAGCAGCAGCAGCAGCAGCAGCAGCAGCAGCAGCAGCAGCAGCAGCAGCAGCAGTAGTAGTAGTAGTAGTAGTAGTAGTAGTAGTAGTAGGAGGAGGAGGAGGAGGAGTAGCAGTATAGTAGAAGTAGTAGTAGCAGTAAGAGTAGTAGTAGTAGTAGTAGCAGTAAGAGTAGTAGTAGTTTTAGTAGTAGTAGTAGTAGGAGTAGTAGTAGTAGTAGTAGTAGTAGGAGTAGCAGTAGTAGAAATAGTAGTAGCAGTAAGAGTAGTAGTAGTAGTAGTTTTAGTAGTAGTAGTAGTAGTAGTAGTAGGAGGAGGAGTAGCAGTAGTAGAAGTAGTAGTAGCAGTAAGAGTAGTAGTAGTAGCAGTAAGAGTAGTAGTTTTAGTAGTAGTAGTAGTAGTAGGAGTAGTAGTAGTAGTAGTAGTAGTAGTAGTAGTAGTAGTAGTAGTAGTAGTAGTAGTAGTAGTAGTAGTAGTAGTAGTAGGTATGTGACAAAAAAATGAAAATCCTCAAATCTCAATGAATTTGGTATCATTTGAAAGCCCTTAAAAAGACCTTTCAAATGATACCAAGAACTCAAATTTTCATCAAGAAATTATAAAGTTATTCCAGTTTAAGTCGCGCATATTTATCCAAATTTGTGGTCATTGTCTTAATGTAAAGTCAATGGAGTGCATAACCGATTTTTGTGACCATTTTGAACCCAAGTCTTCAACGGGCTCTAACTTCTTTGTTTTTGAGTCCTTTGAAGTAATTTAGGTATCAATGGAAAGGTGAAAGAAAACTCAATTGATGTGTAATCATTTCACTTGGTAATTTTCTTCTTATGTGTAAAATAATTTCTTTTAATTAATTCTAATTAATTATGCAAATTACAATTACTCGCCTTTTTTTTGCCAAATGAAGGTGATAATGAGAGATAATTTGTATATAATTTAGTTGGCATCAAAACAGCATCATGTAGATAATTTCCTAAATGAATTTGTTTAAAGTATTGTTTTTGTAATTTCTAATGTATTTCTTTGTTTTTCTGATATAAATTACAATTAGCTCTTTTTCAACTTTAGTATTGTGTACATGTATGTATGGGGTCTTTTTTTACAAATGAAAAATATCATTCCTTTTGTACATGTACTTTGTATGGTATAAAAATACAAGTGTGCTTTTCTGATGTATTTGATTGTTTCACCAATTCTTTATGTATTTTATTGTTTCAACAATTTGTTTATAGATGGATAATGTACCTTTCATTTTGGAGACCGTGGGCTTTCGATTACAATTTTTTTTAGGAAGGATGAGCAGCAGAGTCTGAGGGTGTAAAGATGTAGCATTGCATGTAATGTATCAAGAAGGAAACATAAAAATTAAGCTTTAATATATATGCATTTCTTGGATATGTATGATTACAACAAAAGCCATGTTCGAGCACTCCTTTTTTAATGAAAAATAAGTTCATATTCTAGCGTGAAATCACTGCACATAAATAAAGCTCTGAACAGCAACAAAAACAGGCATCAAAGCTCCAACACTCAAAACAAGAGAACAAAAGTGACACAAAAACTTATACAAATCCCATCCCCATTTCAACTTATGAACACAACCCTCCCCCCTTGCACCCTTCTTGAAAAAAAAAATAATTATAATAAAATAGAAAAAAAAATGAATAACATAAAAAAAAATAGACAATAGAGCCATGTGGAAGTGAAATATTTCCTCTGAGAGTGAAAAATTAAACAACAAATGTTTTGCATTTTAATCATGAGCGGAAATTGGCCCCAAAGGTAGGGGGACGCTGGCATCGGTGGCGAAAGCCAACAGTTTTAGGGGGACCACCAAATTATTTTGATAATCAAAAAAATACACCAAAGGTTATCAACCAAAAATTATAGGGGGACGCAGAAAACTAAATTTGACAAGCAAAAAAAAAGAAAAGAAAAAAAAGGTTATCAAAAAAAAAAAAAAAAAAATTGAGGTGGGGGGATCGTCCCCCACCTCAAATTAAGGGCGGGGGGGTACACTTCCCCCAGCTTTCGCCGCCTATGGATGCTGGCAACTCTGACAAGTTAAAAAAAAAAAGTTTATCCCCAAACTGTTGTAAGGTCATTTTCACCCAAAAAAGTTTGACCAAAAAGAAAAAAAGAAAGAAAAAAATGTATTATTGTTACATGTCCCCCTATTATTTTGGGTAGGGGGATGTGTCCCCCTGGGATTTCCACCCATGAATTTAATTTTAGAAAAGTCAACATTGATATTCCACTGTCAAAAGCAAATCCAGTTTCCAAATGAAACGATAATCAACCACCTAGACTCTTGAGTCACATAACCTTGGGATGATAAAATCTTTCTGTGACAAATGAATGTATTAAAATCAATATCAGAATAATTATCTACGGTATGACAGAGATTTCCCAAAAAAGGCACAACATAATCATCAAGTGAGCAATTTACGATCTAGTTCAATCCCGGGGGGGCCACTTCCATTCACGAGTGGATACCATGCGCGACCATGGGATCTCGAAAAGCACCCTAAACACGTAATTTCCATATTTTGAAAATGCATCCCTTAACAAGTATTGGCGTGTGAAACCCTACCCTTAACAAGTATTGGAAACAAAACGATACTCTTGGCAAATATTCCCTGAAATGAACCCCTAAACAAGTACAGGAATGTTTTATTGTTACGGGTCCTTTGGTTGTCGGCTTTACCTTATTTGGTTTAGTACGACCCCACCTTCTACACCTCACGCAAATAGGACTCTAAACACGTAGTGTTGGGGCAAAAAGGACATCCTTTATAAAACATTTTGATTTTGTTTTATCATCCCCGCAAATTCGACCCTAAACACGTAATTTTCCTAGCGAAATAGATACCCTTTTTTCATTATTTTTGTGTTTTTGACACCCTTTTCACGTTACGTACGTAACGTGCCCTATCGTGAAAAGGACATCCTTTTTACGTGTTTTTTTGGTCGCGCATGGTATCCACTCGTCAATGTAAGTGGCCCCCCCGGGAGTTCAATCCAGCATGAACGACTCACTATCGACCGCTCCCATCACCCTGCCAACCGCAGGCGCATCAGGCAGCTCGACTGACGAGAGACCGGCTGTGACAAGGGTAGCATCGCCCTGCCAACGGCAGGCGCATCGGGCAGCTCGACTGCCGAGAGACCGGCTGTGACAGGGGTAGCTGGCATCTCTTATATCTGGACTGCGCAACGTCAGAATCGCGTAAGTTTGGATTTTTTGATAATTCAAATATATTTCCAGTCAAATTGTATACCTAATCGGATTCTTGTTTTACTTACCATTAAAAAATTTCGAACATTTACGTGTCCCAAAATTTGATGAACTTTCAAGCTCCGATATCCACACTTTACAGGCGAGTATTGAAACTTATATGTACAGAAAGAGCACATCTTCAGCTGTCTGTTAAAAGGCACGAGATTGCACCTACTATGTGCGCATGCGCATTAAACCCCATTTTCAATGAGCCGCCCAGACAGAGGCGATGCCACTCATAGCAAAACCCGTGCCACCAAAACCAGCGCTCGCGATGCCCCGTATTCGCACATAGCTAGTAGTAGTAGTAGTAGTAGTAGTAGTAGTATCACTCACACATTATACGAGGTTAGTATGTACTAACCTCGTACAATAGACCGTGTTTGACCCTGGATTTCAAAGTAGTCGGCAAACATCGCTTCATTGCTGAAGTAATATTTGCCGAAACTCCTTCTCGCTACGCACCGGGGCTCTTGCCGGTAAGTAGCAATACATTACAGAAATATGAAAATAATAAAATAATAATCATTAAAAAAAACAAATTTCGCTTACCTCGGCCTCGAAAGTGACTTCGCTTGTCTCTTCCACGGAAATACAAGGAAGCCCGTTGGTGGCGCTAATAATTTCACAAACTTGATTCAGCTCCTCGGTAATTTTATAACTGTATCTAAATTCTTTGAATGCGCAATCCTTATGATTAATTTACTAATTATGGGCACCAATGAATGAAATACCTTCAAAAACATAATTAAAGATTATTATTGGTGATGATAACACTTATTTGCAATGAATTTAAAAAGATGACTAATAAAAAAAAATGAAAATAATATACATGCCTGGAAAGAAACCAGCAGTACAGGATTTAACGAACGTCAATAATACGTATACGGTATCCCAAAGTCTATACAATGAAAAGATTGGACACTTCACGGACTTCGCGTAATGCCTTGCGTCGATTTGCGTGTAGAAGTAGTGTAGGTGCCTAGTCTTTCCCTTGTCGTGTCTTTGATATGAATATAAATCGCGCGCCCTCTTTAGTCGAAAATTGATATCCGCTCTGAGCAGTTTTCATCTCCATAAAATCTTCACTAAAGATCAAGAAAATATACATGTTTTTTAAAAGAAACTTCAAGGAGAAGTCACGGAAGGATCTAAATGATTCGGTGTCATAGCAGAATGTGATATATAAAATTTTAAGTAATATTTTATGTGGGCAAAAGCCCAGAAAAGTTTAACTGTGTCGTGTGTGTCGCGTTGCATTCGACTGATATTCCTTCGCACGCGAGATGCTTTGAACCCATGGGTGTAGTAGTATAGGAGTAATAGTAGCTTATTTTCAAAAATTTGCAAACTTTAATACTAAATGTTACCAGGGGAGTGAAACCACTCATCCAAGGTCCTTCGTTTCAAAAATACTTTTTTCTACAAGCTTAGGCGGCGATTTGCGGTTTAGGTGCAATTTGCGGTTTAGGGCCTTAACATACGTGGGTTAGCCAGCCCCCAGCGCCGCCCGCCCCAGTGAGCTGCACCAGCATCCCGCACTCCCAGACCCAGTCCCACAGCCACACCAGCGTTGGAAGACCAAGAACTGTGCTATTTTTGACGGACATATGCCACAATTTGCAGTAGGCCCTAAACTCGGCATGCCCCCCATTCGAAGAGATAATGGCATTATCAATTCATTCCAAACTCCCTTAAAATCCATTTCAATATTTTATTTACCGGCGGGTTCAGCTTCCATGTAAGCGTCCATGTTCCTGCTTTTTAAACTCTTGATGGCGCACTTCGTTTTGCTGTTTCGCAATCGTTCATTCATTCATCCATGCATTCATTCATTCATCCATCATTCAGTCAGTCAGTCACAGTGGCGTAGCTAGGATTTTTTTCCCGGGGGGGCACTGGGGGGTCCTTGCTTTTTCAGGGGGGGCACCGGCCATTTTTCCGGTGTGTGTGTATGTGTCCACAAGGGCGGATCCGACTTTCGCCAATAGGCGGACGGGGCCCGAAATTATATCTTCACCTATATCAGTCACTTCTTAGTTTTATTCTTATAAAACAACATAAACATAAAATAATCTCATAAGCCTTATAAAAAGTGCGAGCGCGAAGCGCGAGCGATTTTTTTTTTACTTTAATGTATTTTTTCCTGAAATTTAATTTTCTGGGCAATGTTATGTGTGATCCTGAACAAGATTCGTATGTACCCCCAAGCGCGAACAGAAATCAGTGGCGTAGCTACGGGGGGGCCTGGGGGGGCACGTGCCCCCCCTGAGATTTGGCGTGCCCCCCCAGGTGCCCCCCCAGAAAAAATTGGCAGAGCAAAAAAAAAGAAAAGAAAGAAAAGGAGAAAGAAAAAGGAAAAGAAGAAAAAAGACAGAAGAAAAAAGAAGAGGAAAATAAGAGGAGGACTGAATGAAATAATGTGAAGGGAAGACTTGCAATTAAAAAAAAAATCTTTTCATGTTTTCATCTTTTCATTACTATAAACAATTTTTGCTGGCGCTTCGCGCCATAATTGCCTGTTCGATGGGATTCATATCTTGCTCAATAGGCTGATGTGGAGCAAGTTTTGAAGTCAATATGCAAAACATAGTATTTTAGCTCGGACATCGAGTTTTCATTATTTTTTTTTCATTTACAAATTTAAATGCTCTGTAAAATGTCCGTTTTATGGTCTACATATCAGCATTTTACGCTCACGCTGCGTGGTCACATTGTTTGGTTTGCCAAGTTCATATTGTCTACGTGTATTCCATAATGTTCCATTAAACAAATGTATTCAGAATGCCCAGATTTTAGGTCTAAATATTTAACATGCGCGATAGCGTGCATGTTCTTTATTTAAAATGTACTTAAATTATCCAGTTTTACATCAGAATATCAATAATTGTCTGCTCACGCTTCACGATCGCATTATTAATGATACCCAATTGACTATATCATATTTATGACTTACAAAATATGAATAGAGTGTCCCGCTCGCATCAATTGTTTAGTTACATACCTATAACATTGATTAATACAAAAAGTGCTTAGAATGACCATTTTTTTAAGGTCGGAATGTCAAAAAATTTGCTCGCGCTTCGCGCTCGCATTATTGAAATATATACCGTCTTCGTGGTTAACTGTAAGCAGTCCTTAACAGGTCCCTTTTCGATAATGCTAGAACAGTTGATAAACATTTCTGTTCGCGCTTGGGGGTACATACGAATCTTGTTCAGGATCACACATAACATTGCCCAGAAAATTAAATTTCAGGAAAAAATACATTAAAGTAAAAAAAAAATCGCTCGCGCTTCGCGCTCGCACTTTTTATAAGGCTTATGAGATTATTTTATGTTTATGTTGTTTTATAAGAATAAAACTAAGAAGTGACTGATATAGGTGAAGATATAATTTCGGGCCCCGTCCGCCTATTGGCGAAAGTCGGATCCGCCCTTGTGGACACATACACACACACCGGAAAAATGGCCGGTGCCCCCCCTGAAAAAGCAAGGACCCCCCAGTGCCCCCCCGGGAAAAAAATCCTAGCTACGCCACTGACAGAAATGTTTATCAACTGTTCTAGCATTATCGAAAAGGGACCTGTTAAGGACTGCTTACAGTTACCCACGAAGACGGTATATATTTCAATAATGCGAGCGCGAAGCGCGAGCAAATTTTTTGACATTCCGACCTTAAAAAAATGGTCATTCTAAGCACTTTTTGTATTAATCAATGTTATAGGTATGTAACTAAACAATTGATGCGAGCGGGACACTCTATTCATATTTTGTAAGTCATAAATATGATATAGTCAATTGGGTATCATTAATAATGCGATCGTGAAGCGTGAGCAGACAATTATTGATATTCTGATGTAAAACTGGATAATTTAAGTACATTTTAAATAAAGAACATGCACGCTATCGCGCATGTTAAATATTTAGACCTAAAATCTGGGCATTCTGAATACATTTGTTTAATGGAACATTATGGAATACACGTAGACAATATGAACTTGGCAAACCAAACAATGTGACCACGCAGCGTGAGCGTAAAATGCTGATATGTAGACCATAAAACGGACATTTTACAGAGCACTTAAATTTGTAAATGAAAAAAAAAATAATGAAAACTCGATGTCCGAGCTAAAATACTATGTTTTGCATATTGACTTCAAAACTTGCTCCACATCAGCCTATTGAGCAAGATATGAATCCCATCGAACAGGCAATTATGGCGCGAAGCGCCAGCAAAAATTGTTTATAGTAATGAAAAGATGAAAACATGAAAAGATTTTTTTTTTAATTGCAAGTCTTCCCTTCACATTATTTCATTCAGTCCTCCTCTTATTTTCCTCTTCTTTTTTCTTCTGTCTTTTTTCTTCTTTTCCTTTTTCTTTCTCCTTTTCTTTCTTTTCTTTTTTTTTGCTCTGCCAATTTTTTCTGGGGGGGCACCTGGGGGGGCACGCCAAATCTCAGGGGGGGCACGTGCCCCCCCAGGCCCCCCCGTAGCTACGCCACTGGTCAGTCATGCATGCATGCTTTCTTTCTTTCTTTCTTTCATTCATTCATTCATGCATTCATTCATTCATTCATTCATGCATTCAATTCATTCATTTATTCCTGGGGCCGATTGCACGAAAGGGTCTTTGCAAGGACCGTCTTTCGTGTCGCCCATCTTTTATGATAAGCTGTATGCGGGGGATTTCTGAAATGTATGATAAACAAATAAAATTCAATAGCTAGCATCTAAATCAATTTGTATGCGATTTCATGATATATCACATCATAAACAAATATTTTGTTTACTTCAACGGATGAAGAAAATATGTTTGCAGGTAATTTATTTAAAATGCGTTTCACATAATTGGCGCATCATGATAAATGGGCGACACGAAAGACGGTTCTTGCAAAGACCTCTCGTGCAATCGGCCCCTGGCATATCTGCAGCCGATTTAGTTTCTATCTTCTTCTTCTTCTGTTGATTTCCTCCAGTCCTGGAGAACTGCGAGATCCAGTGGATACGCAGAAAAAAGTGGTTTGATAAATATGTATAGAGACACAATTAGAGAATGGCTCAGAACGAAGTTGGAATAAAGTGTATCACAAGGCTGTCCAGTTGTTGTTCACTAACATGCAAGAAATGAAGGGAGTCATAATGAAGTTGGGGAGCTGAAGCAGCAAGTATACTAGTTGCTTGAGTGTACAATCATTCATTCATGCATTTATTAATTCATTTATTCATCAATCCATCCATTAATCATTATTCATTCTATCCATCCATCCATTCACATTCATGCATCCATCCACCCACCAATACATCCATCCATCCCGGATTCATCCATCCATCCCGGATCCAGCATCCTTCCATCCATTCCATTTATCCATCCATTCATTTATTCATTCATTCATTCCATTCATTCAATCCGTTCATCATTCCTGCGTGGACTCAGCAGCCACTGAGCTTCCATCATTCATTCATGCATTTGTTAATTTATGTATTCATCCATCTATCCATTTTATCATTATTCATTCATCCAATCATTCATTCGGCCATCCATCCATAACATTTTCATTTTATACAGACATCGACGGAATATTTGCATGCTCAACCCCCGTGCTCAATCAATCTACCGTATTTGACACCTGTTACTCCTTTATTTATTTTCACTTCAACTTTTGCAGCCCTGACGTCTGCTTATTTTCATCAAAACACAAGTCAGATATATATATCCTTACCCAACAGGCGCGTAGCCAGGGGCGGTGGGGGCGGTCGCCCCCCCGAACGTCCCCAAAATGAAAAAGGGGAAAAAAGAGAGGAGAAAAGGAAAAGCGAAGGGAGGAAAGAGTAGAAAGGTAGCTTTGGGGGGGTTTCTTTTTCATCTTTATTTTTTTTATTTCTAAAAAGAGAAACTCATTAACTCTTGCTCTCAATTTATATATATGAATTTTTGCTTCCGCGCGCATATTGTAGTTCTCCTTTGTTTCCCCTCACCCTTTCTTTAACCCTGTTTTCCCACCTCAGTGTTTCTTGCCAGTTCAAGTTCAAATGTATACATGAGGGCATGGAATTAGAGTAAGGTTAGGCCGAAGTGTATGAAGTTATTATTTTTTCAAATTGATCGCACAACTTCTGGACAGGTCGGCTCCGGGCTGATCAAATCTTTATATCGGTTTCTGCCTTCACCTCCATGTAGGCAACTTCTCCGACTTTCAACTCGTTACTGAACAACCATAATTTGAGGGCAAACAGGTTTCTAATTTAAAAAGAGGAAGATATAAAATTCGTGTCGTATTAAATAAAAAAAGTACAATTTTTTAAAATCGAATTCTATTAAATTTCATGTCATTTCTATACACATTCATCTCCTGTCCTATTTTGCGCCCTCAGTTTGAAATTTTGAATGACGGTTAAGTTTCTTCATCATTCAAAATGAAGTGCTTCAAGATTAGGCAAAGAAATTATATATCATCCTTTTTTATATAATTTTAGTAAATCACAGATGTTTCAACTTTTCGAGCGGCATTTTCCTTGTAATGAATTAATCAATTTAATTAGAGCCGATGGGGGTATTAGAGATATCTGCATTTGATGAAACGTCCGCCCTTTGAAATTTCAGAGTTTCGATTGCTCTTCGTGGGGACTCGAGGAATATCGTCCTCTCGCGGCATAAACCCTTCTCCTCTGTTGCCTATTGTTTGTAATAAAACCTGATCTTTCCAAGGGAAGCATCCAGTATGACTTAGATAATACCCTTTTCTCGGGATTCGTTTCTTTGAAAAAAACTGGATAAAACGCTTTAGCTTCCGTGCTAATTATTATTAGAATTTCCTCCATTTATCCCTTTTTTGTGCGTTCACAAACACTCTTGAAAACAAGCTTCAAAATCACAATAAAGTCAACTGAATTGGAGCTGGTATAGGTACTAGAGACAAGAGAGACGGTTCCTTTTCATTTTAATTTTTGAAACACCGAAAGCTTCTCGCGGGAGGGGGAAACTCTCCCTCCTTGCACCCACCCCCTAGGGAGCGCGCTTCGCGCGCTCTGGAAGTGTTGGCACGCTTCGTGTGCATTTACCGCCCCTTCCAAAATGAAATCCTGGCTACGCGGTTGTTACCCAACAAAATAAAAAGTGTTAAAAATGATGGGGATCCATTTCAAGATTATGCTCATTACTCCTTTTTTTTAAGTAATTATTATGCAATTTGCCTCTTGTGTTGAAATAGTCGACTTTACCTCATTTTCTTTCTGAAAAGCTAACTTCCTGCCTCGAAAATTTCGCTATACTCCTAGATGCGAAATGAGAAAATGTGTACTTTTGGGTTATGATAAATAATTGGGAATAGTATGCCTAGTTCACAGAATTACTGTCATTATATATAGTATATATTTGGTTACCATACTTCCTGAATTCATTTCCTTTTAAAAACTCATGTCATATCTTACTTTCATACGAGCGAGCGTTTAATTCATTTGTATATAGAAGTAATAATTCGTAAATAAAATAGAATGAGTCTACATGATCTTTGTCATGATAATTAATTTACTTTTAATACTACTGTCGGACAACAGAATTACTGTCATTATAATACTCATTAGAGTCTTTGGTTACCATACTTCCTGAATTCATTTCCTTTTAAAAAATCACGTCCTATGTATATCAGTATGTAAAAGTAATAATTCGTAAATAAAATTAGAATGAGTCTACATGATCTTTGTCATGATGATTAATTTACTTTTAATACTATACTGTCGGACATGGAAGCGGGGAGCTTCAAAAAAAATTGGGGGGGGGGGAGTGTTGCGTGTATTGGGCCATAGATGGCACCCCCAGGTAATCTAGAAGGCGGACGGTGTAAAAATATCCTAAATTACCTTCATTTTGTAGTGAACCCCCCCCCCCTTTTTTTTTGCTTTTCAATTTTCTCGGGACCAGTTTGATTTCCATTTTGAACTGAAAATTTGAGCCTCCCTTTAAAAACAAAAGAAAATGCAATTCCAAATCGTAATGACGTCGTCATTGGCTGCGACTTGAAGCAGATTTGGTCTTTACTCCGTTCACATGGGTTGCCGCAAAGCAAAATTGTGATATTGTTATTCCTAATTACTATTCTGAAGAACTTCTCATGAAAGTATTCTACTTTTGGACATTCATGACAATGCAAAATGCGATTTATTAAAAAAAAATCGCGTCGCATCGGATCGCATAGTTTATTTCATACTTTTTCAAATCATTGACATAATCGATTTTATTATGATGGCTAATTTCGATCTCTCTGTCCATGATGCATAGTTTATATGATTCCCAATTTCATTTCTTTTACATATAGCATGTAGATTTTCTTTTGCTGAATTCTCTTTTATTTACTTTCATTGTTCATCTGTGCAGCATGATTGTAATATGTACATGGCTCATTCGAAAAGCAGTGTTTTGGTCCAAAC
The DNA here is from genome assembly GCF_018143015.1 of Lytechinus variegatus. Taxonomy (NCBI): domain Eukaryota; kingdom Metazoa; phylum Echinodermata; class Echinoidea; order Temnopleuroida; family Toxopneustidae; genus Lytechinus; species Lytechinus variegatus. Next base: position 20,081,792 of record NC_054749.1, read on the forward strand.
CTGTCTAAATAGATGAATAAATGAATAGATAATAAATACATAAATAAATAAATGAAGTAAATAAATAAATGGCGTGCGCTGGGCTATAGAGTCATAATGTGAGCGTTGTGGCCCAGTGGAATATTAGTCTTCGGACTCATGAAACAGAGGGTCGTGGGTTCGAATCCCAGCCATGGTGTAATTTCCTTCGGCAAGAAATTTATCCACACTGTGCTGCACTCGACCCAGGTGAGGTAAATGGATACCTGGCAGGAATTTATTCCGCGCTTTAAAAAGGCTGCGGGGTAGAGCCAGTGTAATAATATCCAATTAAGCGCATACTAGACGCATTTGGCAGTGATATGCGCTATATATAAGCATGTTGGTATTATTATTATTATAATTGCTAAAGGGTTCATTATTTTTTTTATCAAATGAAGACTTCAGGGTTGGCGTCAGTTTGTTTGATGGAGGGAACACAAACTAAACTTGACTCGCATGTTTTTTAATTGAATAAACCGATTATTACGGTTTTAAAACAACAGAGATCAAGAAAGAAAAAGAAAGGAATGTTTTATGAAAAACTACCTCAGAAACATGTCGAGCACCATGGTGATAGAATTCATAAAAGGGGTTTTATTTCATCGCCAACCATCGGCAGGGGGGGGGGCAACAATGCAATTTTGACTTTGCATAATACGACGAATATCTAACATAACAACAAATCTAGAGACATAGAATATCATTTGTAGGTGTACAAGCAAAATGCTTTTATTTATTTATATACAGCTGCTTGACACAATATACATTTTTTAAAACGTATTATAAAAAAAGTCACACAAAAGCAACGCTTATAGTGGATACCCCGAGAAAATAAGGGAAAATACAACAAACGAGTTCATTATTTTGTTTTCCCAAATCATCAAAGTTTAGTTCCTGTTCAAGTTAAAGAGCAACAAAACCAGGAACTCTATACAGTGCGTCCCAGAATAAACGAAACCGAGATTTAGCGATCATTTATCATTACTTAATCATAAATGAAATAGACAAATGACCTACCAATTTAAAGCTTAGAATCTCCCCTTTCATCTGATATTAATTAGTTTATTTCTTATTCACGCATGAGTGAGCAAAAACAGTGTGAAGAAAGGATACCAAAATCTCATTTGGCGGGGGGTATCTGGGTTTCAAAAGGAAAACCACATTTCTGAAAAGTTCAATATCTGCTCTTTAATTTGGTACCTCAATTACAGAAAATGGTCAAGAAATAAAAAAGTTCTGGTCATTTGAAATAAGGCTTGCATTTCCATAATTTCATGAGATAAACGTGTTTTCACCGGTTTCCCACAGAAGCTTTCACATGGTGAACAAAAGATTCAATGCATGGCTGATCGTCAACAAAACGGAGTGTCGAGTGAGTTTGAAAGCCAGCCTGGAGAACCTCTTCATTTTATGAAATTATTGAAATTCAAGCCTTATTTCAAACGACCAGAACTTTCTTATTTCTTGACCATTTTCTGTAATTTAGGTATCAAATTAAAGAGGAGATATTGAACTTTTCAAAAATGTGGTTTTCTTTTTGAAACCCAGATACCCCCCGCCAAATGAGTTTTTGATATCCTTTCTTCAAATTGTATTTGCTCACTCATGCGTGAATGAGAAACAATGTAATATCAGATGAAAGAGGAGATTCTAAGCTTTAAATTGGTAGGTCATTTGTCTATTTTATTTATGATTAAGTAATGATAAATGATCGCTAAATCTCGGTTTCGTTTATTCTGGGACGCACTGTATAGGGAAACACATTTTATTTTAAAAGACACTGTAATATGAGCACCAGGAACTTCATTTCGATGTTGGCTATACAGTATTTTAGACAGTAGTAAATCGAAAATAATGCCGTGATTACCAGTATAATGCAGTTCAGGCCTATTTAATAACTATAACAACTTTTATAATATGCACACGTGCTTTATTCACATCATAAATCATTTACATATTGTTAACATGTTTGATTTCTGGTCTTATTTTTTTACAATGATATCTTATTGTTTTGTATTTCTGTATTTCAGTTATCTAATAAAGGATCTTAGAACCTAATATTTACATCATAATTTACAAACGCAAATGAACATTGGGGATGAGAGGGATGGGGAGGGGGGCTGTAATCTACAAGCTAATCTTTTAAGCATGAAATCCCGTTTTATGAAATTATAAAATAGGTATAGTGGTGGTGGGGGCGGGTCGAGGTAGGATCGGAATAGTCTGCTATGCAGACTCTGAATGGCTCGTGAGGTGGGATCTGCTACTGGTTTGCGAAGCAAACCAGCCTGAAAGGGTGAGCGAAGCGAGCCATTTCAGACCTAGTCTGCTATGCAGACTCGTTGAATCAGCTGAGGTACACACACTGCAGATGTGGGTCTACATTTGTAGACTAGGATCGGAATAGGACTGCAAACCCCAACGCATGCAATCATCGATATCGTTGGTATATATATTTATTTTCATTTGGTCCAATGCCAATTCGTCCAATTGCCTACTCGTCTGCTATCATTTGGGATTGGTCTATCATCATTTCCTCCAATATCCACATGGTCTAATTGCCATGAACAGTTGGTCCAATAAACATTTTGTCCATAACCATTTGGTCTAATTAGACAACGAATATGAGACCAACTGAATATGAGACGAAATGGTCAAAAGCTAACTGGTAATTAGACGAAATGGTGATTAGACGAAGTGATGATTGGACCAAATGGTTGTATAGACGAAATGTTGATGGACGGAATGGCATACTAAATGAAGGTATAGACTATGTGGTGAGTGGACGAGTTGGCAATTATATAAAATCTATAGGCAATCATTAGCAAAGCTATGCCACTATACAGTGCGTCCCAGAATAAACGAAACCGAGATTTAGCGATCATTTATCATTACTTAATCATACATAAAATAGACAAATGACCTACCAATTTAAAGCTCAGAATCTCCTCTTTCATCTGATATTACTTAGATTATTTCTCATTCACGCATGAGTGAGCAAAAACAATTTGAAGAAAGGATACCAAAAACTCATTTGGCGGGGGGTATCTGGGTTTCAAAAAGAAAATCACATTTCTGAAAAGTTCAATATCCGCTCTTTAATTTGGTACCTAAATTACAGAAAATGGTCAAGAAATAAAAAAGTTCTGGTCATTTGAAATAAGGCTTGTATTTCCATAATTTCATGAGATAAACGTGTTTTCACCGGTTTCCCACAGAAGCTTTCGCATGGTGAACAAAAGATTTAATGCATGGCTGATCGTCAACAAAGCAGAGTGTCGAGTGAGTTTGAAAGCCAGCCTGGAGAACCTCTTCATTTTATAAAATTATTGAAATTCAAGCCTTATTTCAAATGACCAGAACTTTGTTATTTCATGATCATTTTCTGTAATTTAGGTATCAAATTAAAGAGGAGATATTGAAGTTTTCAAAAATGTGGTTTTCTTTTTGAAACCCAGATACCCCCCAAAAAATGAGTTTTTGATATCCTTTCTTCAAATTATATTTGCTCACTCATGCGTGAATAAAAAATAATCGAAGTAATATCAGATGAAAGAAGAGATTCTAAGCTTTAAATTGGAAGGTCATTTGTCTATTTTATGTATGATCAAGTAATGATAAATGATCGCTAAATCTCGGTTTCGTTTATTCTGGGACGCACTGTATGTATATACTCCAAACTTGATCAGAACACGCGAGTACAAAAATGCTATTTACAAACATGCACATATACTAAATCATTTTAAAAAATTATTTTAGTTTGTGCAATAATGGCTTAAGCGAATGGCCTACAAAACAGGATTATTTGATCAAAATGTTGCAGAAAGAAAAAACATTGATACTCAACATTCTGAAAAAAAAAATGTTTATACCGGAGTGTAACTGTTTAAAATTGCAAGGGGGTTTACAGGGCCGGGGTTCACTTTTTTTTAAAGTGGGCGTGTGAAATTTATCCGTGGTTATAGGTTATATAGGCCTTATGATCATGGTTACACAGTATGTGACAATCATCCAACTAAAACAAATGATGAAACGTGCCTTTTAAAAACTACACCAAAAATATAACGACATGGGGTCAATACGAAAAGGATTATAAGCTTGTATACTCTCCGAAACACACTAATCATTTTGAATAGGAACCTATTCAATAAAGGTGTTACAGTGTAAAATAAAAGATATTAAAGGGGAATGAAACCTTTGGAACAAATAGGCTTGTGTAGAAGCAGAAAAATCAAAGAATAAGAATAAAAAAAGTTTGAGAAAAATCGGACAAATAATGAGAAAGTTATGAGTATTTGAATATTGCAATCAATGCGACAAGGATGTGTGATGTCACTGATGAACAACTTTCCCTTTGGTGGACTATAAAATACCCTTAAAATATCTCTTTTTGCTTTTTCTTATGATGATGCAAACTCTTTATCCATGATGTATTCTTAAAAAATATGTATTATACGTGCCCTCATGTAGAAAGAACACATGATCTATGGATAGATGTGATAAAAGAGGCAATTCAAGTGAAATATAATTATACTTAAGTAATGGGGAGAGCTGTTCATCAGTGACTTCACACATCTTTGTCGCATTGCCAATTTGCTATCTCCATAGCATTAGTGATCGCAATATTCAAATGCTCATAACTTTCTCATTATTTGTCCGATTTTTCTCAAAGTTTTGTTGATCTGTTTCTTTGATTTTTCTTTTTTCACACAAGCTATCTTGTTCCAATGGTTTCATTCTCCTTTAAACTGTTTATCAAATTCTGCTCACAACTCTATAAAACCGAATGAGAGGTTATTATGTACAGAATCTTTATTCAGATTTTGGATAGGAAATTTTAACGCCTCCTTTAAATTACGGACCTCTGTATATTCAATCAAACTGCACTTTTATTTCTAAGGAAAGACTCATAAAGCTATTAAAACGGAGCGGGAAAGATTATGATCAAAGTAAACAAACAAACACACAACCGGAGTTACAAGATGAATTTGACACTTCTAAATACCAAAAATATCCACACTGAAGGACTCGATTGTTAACATAATTATTACAATGAAAAAATTAATGATGTATACCGTTAATGATAGCACAGGAAGAGGGTCTGAAAAAAAATATGTTGCCACTCATTTCACTGGCGTATAAAAATACTGACAACAAAGTTATAAAGTTATTATAACACATGCATATACTGTTGGGTTTCTTTTTACCAGCTCTATTCCATCCAGATCGAGTGAAATATCATTCAAGTCAAGCGTCAGATTTTACGGAATATTAAAAAAGAAATGGGATGTAAAAAGAACCTCCTCCTAAATCCTGAATCCGCCCATGTCTTATAGGAAGATTAGGGCATGGAGGTAGAATGATTAGAAAGTTAAAATGTGACCAATGGGGAAATCTTTATCCTTCATTTTTCTGGCAAGTGACGGCTTAAGATAGTTTTGGGAGCGTTTCATCAACATTTTTTGTCCGACAAGCTGTCCGATCTGACAACTTTACTTTAATTTGATTGACTGAGAAGCACTGTTTCTATGGTAACTGTCGAATAAAATGTCCGACAATTCCTTTCGTGAAACGCTCCCCGTGTGCATGGTGTGTCACTTTTGACTTTTACTGACAGATCACACCGTAGAAAAATCTGTAAAAGGCCCGAGAAATCTTCTTGTGATAAGGAAGTGCCTGAACTGCCAACTTGAAGAAGAGTATGAACCTGTCCTCCTGTTCCTCAGTCATCTGAATTTCGCCAGCATCTCCAGACCTTTGACTAAGGGATAGAACCAACGACGCCATTTTGAAATTGGACTTATTTTTATTGTCATAACTTTCATGTGCTTCCAATGGAATTTTATAGTCGTGCACGATGGCAGCTACTTTTTTCTTCCCTATGATAGATATGAAAGAACAAAACAAAACGACAGAATGGATATTATAGGTAGTTAAATATTATCAGATCGTTCACTCATTACCCGAACTTGCATACATCGACCTCGAGATTAATATCTTTCTTATCTACATTCTTTAGAATTTGTTAATTATTAATTAAATTAATAAGTAATAAAGAAAATAATGTATTTTTGTTTCATACAAGACACAATGTGGCAATGTTCGACTTGGCCTGGGAAAATAACACAAATGAATATGGCCTCGTACCCTCGTCACATCCTATTCGATACTTATCAAACTTATGCATAAGTGGATCTAGGGGTGATAAGACTACCCCCTCCAAACAAAATAGAAAATTAGAAGAAATAGCAAAATACCAAACCAGAAAACAGGAAAGAAAAACAGAAAAATAAAGTTGATAAAATTGCGCCATGAGCGTATTTCTATGATGGATACCGGCGCATTACAAATGTTCATATTATTATTAAAGTTGACCCTATTGTATCATTATGGGCCTATATGAAAAAAATCTGCTCGCGCTTCGCGCTCGCATTAACAGTTTACTGGGATACACAGCTTATTTTTTATTAAAAAAAGTGACGTGGTAAAATATATCCAGTTTTTACATCGGAATATAGAAACATTTCTGATCGCACTTTGCCGCTCGCATCATTCATTTTGATATATCCATCATTTTCACAATAAAAAAGTGTACAGAATTTCCCATTTCTAGGTACAAATCTAAAAAGATTTTCAGCTCTCAAACTGTATGCAGTCCTTAACAGGTTCGTTTTCATATATTAAAAAAAATTAGCTCATGTACGCTCGCATTTATTGTTCTTTAGGCACGCATCTTAATTGGGAAAATTTGGATGAAAATATTTTTTTCGACCACCTATGATTAGCGAAAGCTGGATTCGCCTTTGCTTTCTTCACGCATTCTTCACCACCCGCATGGGGGTGGTGAAGAATGCGTGTAATCACTCGTCTCGTATCTAAATGTACTATATTGAACGGGAAAAAATGAAACTAAGAGTAGAGTCATGATCATAAACTGTATTCATGTTTGAACAATTACAAAACTGAACTTTTATACCTAAACAATCTTTAGCCTTCTTCAAGAATTTGTCATAGATGGATGATAAAGGGCCCCCTGATTTCCACAGAGTGACAGAGAATCAACGCCTCAATACCATGGAAATTAAATTCCTTCATGTCTTTCTCGTTGAATGGCAGAAGTTTGAACACCAATCTTGCTGATTTAAGGTGACTTGCCATGTTTTCGTTGATATATCGCTTGATACCCGTGATGCTCTCTTCTCCAGAGCTGCTACAGATGACAACTATAGGTGCACCCTGATTCGAGAAAAAAAGAATTCATTGCTTCATTTCTAAACACATCAAATTAAAAGCGTACATTATTACAGGGGAAGTTCACCCTGACGAAAATAATATTGCTAAAGAGGCAGAAAATTGTATAAAAAATATCTGTTTGAAGGTTTGAGGAAAATCCATCTAGTATTAGAAAAGTTTTAAAAAATTCTTTATTCATGAGATCATATGCGAAAGGTTTCCCCATATATCATGAAGTAAAAAAATAAAGAAATATCATGTTCTCAAAAAATGAAAATTGTTTTTATTATACCTTATATATAGCAACATTTCAATCATTTTTGAAAGAAACGGTATATAAATGTGAAAAATTAATTATGTACAACTGCTTTGGCAACACTTGTATTCAAATATGTTGTGAAAGGAATGAATGAAGAGAATGGTATACATGTATAGGCGTATAGCTTAAATCAAGGTTCCTCAGAGCTGTCTGCCCATACATGTATTTAAATGCAAGAGTTGCCAAAGCTGTTGTATAAATTCTCATATATCTATCTATATATATCATGTATATATTAAGAGATAATTAGGATTGATAAATGACGCATAATTAGCGCATTAAAGGGAAAAACAACCTGACGAAACTTTTGTTTTAAAATACAGAAAAAATAATAACAAAATAAATATTGGTAAAGGTTTGAGGAAAATCCATTTAGGGATAATAAGAAATTTATTAGAAATTGAAGTTCTTTATTTCACCTCATATACGAGCAGCTGCATGCTCCTTATATTATGTAATATATATAAATGCATAAATTTCATTTTTTTAATGGCTCATGATGACAAAATATTTCTTTCAGGAGCGGATGCAAAATAATTTGTAATTATACTATAGATACAATAAAAAAATTCAATTTTTTTAGAAAATGACATTTCATCGATTTTTTTTTAAATTCAAGATTCGGGAAGCTGCTTGCATATGACGTCCGCAACCCCCTTCACCATAATAAAAAAATTCTGCTATTTTACATATGTCCCTGGGAAGCGGGGGAGCTGAAGCACTACGGCCCCATTATTTTCTCTAGGGGCGCTGCGTGTATTCTCCATATGCAGCACCCCCTGGATCGGGTAGGTGTTAAAGATTGGATAAATGTAAGCAAAATGGCCTATATTTTGAAAGGAAGGAAACCCTTTTATTAATTCTATTATTATTTTTTGCGTTTAAATTTCTAGGGACCTGAATAACGTCTCCATTTCGTAGTGATCAAAGCCCCCCCCCCTTTTTTTTGCTTGTCAAATTTCTCGGGATCAGTATCACCATTATCGTGTAGTGACCCTCCTTTTTTTGGTTGTCAAGTCTACATCAGCACCCCCAGTAAAAAAAAAATGACCCAGCAGGGACCTGTTTTACTATAATCTTTCTGTCAGCTTGAACTTCCCCTTTAAAGACATCCGTAACGCGTTCTGTGTTATGTGGTGGTGTACGCCATGTTTCCAACATCAATTCAGCACGTTGTAAATGGTAGGTGGTTGTGGTAACCTTTATATCGACAACAACAATAATAACAAATCAGATCTCGATCATGATTGTACTTTAACGGATGACGATGATGATTGGCAAGATGAATAAGATCTACAGTCAACTTACCTTAAGAAGACGCGTTTCCTCCTTGTTAGTTGCATTTGTCTTTGAAAAGATACTACCCATTTTCACGGAAGTGAGTTCTGAATATCAAATCAAGTTTGCAGCAGTCTATCTGACCACGTTGGGGGTAGAAACTCCTTTCTACATTAGCTTAGGTTTTGGCTGGTATATCCTGTGGATTATCGTGAATTCTATTACAGATTTGTCGCGTTAATGTTTAATTGCGCAGCATCGTTCCCAATTCGGGGAATCCCCGATCGACTAGACGTGACGTAATAATTATTCGACGGACGCGTCCCTGGCTGGGAAGCTTCTAAAGTCTTGGTCACATTTGTTCTACGGAGGCCGTACGGCGAGTCGAAAACAGCCGTTTTATCAATTTTGATTCAAACCACCTATATGTAGTTGGACAAAATATGTTGAAACGGCTGTATTCGACTCGCCGTACGGCCGCCGTAGAACAAATGTGACCATGGCATTAGGGAATAAAAGTCAAACGTAAGAATGCCATTACTTTCTTCTCTTTTTTAATCCGATTTTAGTAAACTTTTCTTGCAGCGTTATATGTTTATTTATGTTTCTATATAATAAGTTCTCTCAATTCATTCAACTTGTGTGGAAAATGGACTACTACTACTACTACTACTACTACTACTTTACTACTACAACTACTACTACTCCCACCACCATCACTACTACTACTACTACGCCCTACTCCCACTACTACTACTACTACTACTACTACTACTACTACTACTACTACTACTACTACTACTACTACTACTACTACTACTACTACTACTACTACTACTACTACTATACTACTACTCCCACTACTACTACTACTACTACTACTTCTACTACTACTACTACTACTACTACTACTACTACTACTACTACTACTACTACTACTACTACTACTACTACTACTACTACTACTACTACTACTACTACTACTACTACTACTACTACTACTACTACTACTACTACTACTACTACTACTACTACTACTACTACTACTACTACTACTACTACTACTACTACTACTACTACTACTACTACTACTACTACTACTACTACTACTACTACTACTACTACTACTACTACTACTACTACTACTACTACTACTACTACTACTACTACTACTACTACTACTACCTCTACTACTAATAATAACAATAACAATATCAAAATGATAGCAACAGCAATATAATAACAAAAACAATAATGATAATTGTTAATAATAATTAGTAATAATTGATAATCATAATAACAATAATAATGTCAATGATAATGTCTTACCCATGGTACAGTCACTTAATCAATTCTACTGCTCTGTATACCAGAGGGCCATGCAATTCCATGTTATTATTAACCCTTATAATCTAATTGCTGAAGATTAAAGAAAAGAAGTGATCTTCATTATTACTTGTCAAAATCATATCACATTTTTCACTAGATCACTTTCAACTGAATTTATTTTTCCTGTTCTTATGATCAAGTGAACTTAGAGTGAATTCTTAGGACTTTCCCTTTGATCAAAACATGAGGAAATCTAGGGAAGGTTAAAATAAAAAGAGGAAAAAAGAAGGAAGATACCATTGGATATTTTAGTGATAAAGTGCTCATCTCGCTATATACCAGAACCTCATAATGGGATATCGAGTATCTCATCATGCTAGGCCATCCTATGGAATAACCATACATCCATAACACCCTTGTCTTAGCGCTTTCAAAAATTCACTTAACACCTGGTTAATATTTAGATGAGATTTTCAGTAAATGTTACTCTTACCCCTCTGTGGTGTTTTCATTTTATTATTATTGTAGTTATTATTGTTATTACTATTACCTCTTCTACTACTACTACTACTACTACTACTACTACTCCGGGCTACTGTACTACTACCACTACCATACTGCTACTACTACTACTACTACTACGTACTACTACTACTACTACTACTACTACTACTAGAACTACTACTACTATAATTATCAATATTATTATCATCATCATTATTATTATTATTTTCAATATCATTAAGATCATTAATATTATTATCATTATTTTTATATTTTACATCATTCTTGGAATGTAAAATGCAGAAACATTTTCAGGGAACTTGAAACAGCCATTACCAAAAAAAAACCAACTGCTGAAATCAATAACATTCTTTTTTAAAGACATCAGATCAGTTAAAAAAACAACATTTCATTGCAGTTGACACTTTCAGATGGGTATTTCATAACTATTATACATTATTACATACATCTATATAATATTATGAATCAAATCAACGTTAAAAACACAAAAATGTTATCTATGAACTTGAAATCATATGGGGTTGGAAATAACACAACATTGTACAATTCCACTCTTTTATACTATTCTTTATTTTCAATAGCTTTCTCTTCTAGCATGATAGAATCAAACAAGACATAAATATCAATCGCATTTCTTAAACTCAGTAAGCTAAAGTCAATACATCTACTACATATAGATTTATGGAATAGCTGACAAGCAACATGTATTAATTCCAGGAATGGGTTGCAAAGTAGCAATGAAAATGAGACATGGTGGTCGATTGTCATTGACTTCAACAAACATAACTTGACGGTGAGTTCAGGTTATGTAAAGTTGAGAGCATTCATTCAGTATACACAAATTAAATAAGCATGATAAATTCAATTAATAAAAAACAATTTTCAGTTTTGATTATTCATTTGCTTCCAGTTATTTTCTATCATTCAATGGTTCTTTCATAATTATTAAAGCAAAATATGTTGTTTGTTACAAATTATATGCTTGTATTGTTTTATTTTGAATCCTTTTCTTTGGTACGGTATATATAATTATAATCATCATTCATATACAAATATATTTTTAATGAAATACAGGAAAATATAACATAGCATTTTAAATAAAAATGACAGGAAAGAATGCTTTGAATATGACTAGATGTCAGTATCCTTATGATTATCCTTATCTGCTACATGCATATATATGTAATCAATACAATGGCCTATCTTATGGGGCGTGCCCTTTGTGCGGGGGGGGGGGGGCAAAATGGCAATAATGCAACAATTAAAAAAAATTGAAGATTGATATGTTCAAAAGCAATCCTCATCAATGTATGAGATGTTTGAATTGGAAGGGGTGTGATTTCAGCTCTTACCCGACATCTATGGCCCTGTTTCATAAACCTTGTTAAAAATAACAATTTTGCAGGAACAGTTAAAAGCTACTGATATTATTCAAATTGATTGGCTGATATAAAATGTGTTATATAAATCAGTAAGAAGTCTTTATGAAATGGGATCCAGATGTTTAAACAGGGAGCAATTTCAGCGCAGGGATATATAGGCACTGAGTGAATAATATAATAATGAATGACAATGAATGATAATAATAATATAATAATAATGAATAATATATCACTAAAAGTATCTTTGTATAAGCTGGACTTTCACAATTCAGTACTACATACTAACAGTGTACAACATGGTTTATGTTGGCAATGATTTATTTGTATATGAAGTTCCAAGTAGATTTGATTTAGAAAATTGTGTCAGTATTTTTTTCTTCTAAAATCTAATAATTACCCTCCAATTTTTGGTGTTCAGACGCCACTATGCTATAACATCATGGATGAATGCAAGTAAAAGTTTAAGTACATAAATCACGATTTCTAATAGAAATATTTGTACATGTTGAAGAAAGGAAGCTCAAATCCCAAAATTTATGTTTTAACATGATGGCCCAAATTCACAAAGGTGGTTTTAAAACCATTGGTTAAACCCATGGTTAATGCTGATTTGAATGAATTTGAATTTGAATTATGCTCATTTTCCACGTATATTAAAAAAAATGTCCAATGCTGACGCGTACCTTTGTCACAGTACGCCAAATTGACGCCTGTTGCCGTGGTTATCCATGCTATTTTATTAATGAGTCCACTGTTTTGAATTAATAAGTCCACTCCTTAATCAGTGGACTCATGAAAAACCATGGCAAAATGCATCAATTTGGCGCATGTGACAAAATCTTGCATCATCATTGGACAGTTTGTGATATACACGGTAAATAAGCGTAATTTATATAGGAAATCTGCATAAACCATGGATTCAAACAATGGTTTTAAAACCACCTTTGTGAATTTGGGCCTTAAAGATTACTACAGAATAACTTATCTTCTAACATTTGTTACTTTGTCTATGAATATGATCAATATACATGTATAAAACGCACATTTGCCTCTTAGCTAACCCCATGTCTTATTACATTAATGCACATCTACATGAACATGTTCATCACAATATCAGCTGCAGAATAATGGCAATGATAGGTGTTAAAAATTCAGTTTATATTTCTGTTTTCTATTCAATTTATAACCCTGAATCCGGATTTCATAAACACAGGCAAACACTTTTTACTACAGGACAATTCTCTTTAAACATAAAGATCACAATTAAATCTTTCCACCTTCTAGAATGAAGTGCACATCATAATATACATCCACAGACTATAAAATAACATAACGATAAGAGAAGAAACTAACACCATGACCATTTTGTTGGCATGAAATTCTGTTGTTCTAATAACTGTCTTCAAGAAAAGACTGCAATTCATTTCAATAAAATGCATGTCTGATCTTTACATCTAGCAACACCAATCCCTTTTTTGTAGTTGCTTCTCATACATGTTTTTACATGTATATGAGATTGAGGTCAAAAGGCATACATAGTTGTTGCAAACTTCAAGCTGTAAGTAGTAAATATATATCAATTCCTACATGAACCCAGGAAAATTTGGTACATTCAGCCAAACAATATTAATTAAAAACACCCTCAAACATATCACATGAAAAGGTAAAAGTTATACCCAAATCTATCACCACCATTATCGGTACATTAAACCGCATCCTTTGATCTCATTGTGGGCGCGTAACGGTCTAGAGGTTCTGACTCTTGTCTTTCAAACAGAGGGTCTTGGGTGCGTATCGTAGCCATGGCATATTTTCGTTCAGCAAGAAATTTATCCACACTGTGCTGCAATCGACTCGGAGCAGGTGAATGGGTACCCAGCAGAATTCCTTGCATGCACTGAGCACCGGTGATGGTAGCTCGAGCTAAAGCCGGGGTAATAGCAGCGCTTTATAAATCTAGCCATTATTAATCTTATTGCCATCCCTAACATGCTACCTTTGCTGATTTGATGGCAGGAAAAATGTTTGCATGAGCAAATACCATATTACTCCACATAAATTTCTGAGATAGGGCTGACAATAACGACAAAGAAATGTCTCAACTGGTAATATAGTGTTGTCTGATGAAAAGAGACTACTTTCAAACAGTTTGCAATCCATGTACAAAGAACACAGTGAAATACACATTTAATATTTCACATTGAAAGACATGATTGTCATTCATTATTTCATACATTTTAAGTACGTTTTTATATACATTATTCTTGTATCATAAAAAAAATGTACCCTGAAGAGAATTCATCAAACTGTGTTGTACAGGCTAAACTCACTCACAAAATGAACTTGTAAACATCAATTTATCAAAAACATAAAATGCAGCATATGATTACAAGTTGAAGAGAATTCATCAAACTGTGTTGTACAGGCTATACTCACTCACAAAATGAACTTGTAAACATCAATTTATCAAAAACATAAAATGCAGCATATGATTACAAGTTCTAACAAAAGTGACTGTACAACGTTGCTGTTTATAAATGCGAATGATTCACTGTGACCTTTTAACTTTGTGTCTGTTAACTTTTGTATCACTTTCCTGAGACTGAAGAGGAGGTTTACAAGTGTCAGCTAAAGACAAATTAAACAAATTCTAAACCTAAAACCGATTAAAGTACTCTCTAACATCCATCAGAAAATACTTGATGTGTCACTCAGGTTTTCTGGTGCAAATTTGTTTTATTCACACATGAACAATCAAGTTTCTATGCAATACTAAAGGATATTAAAATGAAGCCAGCTACTCCTCTACACAAGAGTGCTAAAACTTTGTATACTTTGTCAGGTAAATTGAATTCGGTTTATGAGATTATTTTCACTCCAGCATTATTTAAAGATTACAAATTGCCAACTCTTCCAATACAGTACTCCCCTTACATGTATATCAAGTATGGCATTTGACATTATTTTTGTTTGTACACATTTAGTAAAATAGTCATTTTCCTTCAGTGTAAATTTTTCATTTTTTTTCATTTTCATCTGAATACCAGATTAAATAAGTACAAAATTGAACAAAATAGACTACAAATGGAAGCAAATTGTAAATATTAACGTGAATATTAATTTTCTAAAGATTATTACAATTTTATTATTACAATTACTTAAATAGCATAAATGCAGGCCACTTTTAGAGAACATATACAAAAAATTTAACAATGGCACATTATAAAGTCATTGCATGATATAGACAATTACTTTTGGCTTTCTGGAATCCCAAATTCTTTAACTCTTTATATATTTATCATCACCATCACTCACCATTATCATTGTTGCCAATATTTTCATTATCACCATCATCATCATCAACATCATTATCACCATCTCCATTATCATCACCATGACTATAAATCCATATCATCATCCTCATTATCACCCATTTATCAGCAGATATTCTAAACCGATCCTCCTGATACCATCTACGTTGCTATGTTAAACTAACAAACTCCTTGCAAAAATACTTCCATCTTCACATATTGCACTATGCCCATCTTTTATCCTCTCAAAGATAAGGCTAGGAAATGGCTGATTAGCAAAGGCGCATAAAACTGTGTTATGAAAGTTCAGAACTCCACAGTACTGTAAGGAGTTGATCAAGTTAGTTATTTTTTTTCCATTCTTCTGAATGTAAAACCGTGTATCAATATCATCTTCCAAGAGTAGATGCCTGGGCCCTTGCCTGATTTAACATCAACATCTACCTTGGCACAGCAGTCCTGAAATCTTTGGTATCCTAAGCATTACAAGGAGTTGATCACGTCGGTCATTTGTTGTATGTTTTCCTTGTTCTTTTGGATGTAACACTGCGTATCAAAGAGCATCTTTAAGAGTACATGATCCCTTGTCTCGTCCATTGTGATATCTTGGCTCAGTGGTGGGCTGAGCCGGAAAAAGGGTGTGCCAATTGAGAAACACCACGCCCTCGCTCGGTCAACGGCACGCATTCTTGATTCACAAACCTGGATGGATGAAAAAAAAAGATACATGTACTGTATATAAGAAACAGTCATGTGGTGTTCTATAAAACCCACTATTAATAGTATCCCGATCTTCACGATCATCATAACCTTCATCATCATCATCATCATAATCATCACCATTATCATCATCATCATCATCATATCATCATCAATCACCATTACTATTATCACCATCAGAACCATTATTATCACCATAATCATTACAACCATCACCATTGTCATCATCATCATCATCATAATCATTACATCCATTATCACCATCATGATTTATATACTCTGCTTTTCCAAAGGCCCAAAGCACTTACAAGAAAAAAAATGTTACAAACATAAAAATGAAAACCTTACTTTCCTAAAAATCTGGATTTGAAAACAGAAGCCATCAGCATTTTCATCATCATTGTCATAATCGTCATCATCATCATCATTTATCATCACCCTTATCTTCATCGTCATTACCCTCATCATCATCATTATCATCACCCTTATCATCATCATCACCATTATCATCATTGTAATCATCTTTATCGTCATCATCATCATCATAATCATCAGCATCAGCATCATCATCATCATCTGCTTTTGGTGATATACTAACCTGTTCTACCATGATGTCTATCAAGTTAGCACCTCCTGCTAGTGACTTGGCAGCACTGAGCAGATCAACAGCACTGTTAGGCCTCATGATCTCAACGTGGGCTATAGGCTTGAGGGGCATCAGTCCGGTACCTAAGGATACCACTGCCCCAATCTTACGCACTGGTTCACCCTGGTAGTGGGAGAAGGTGATGGGGATGAAATAGGAAGGGGTGGGAAGGGATGGATGAGAGGAAGAAAGAGAGGGGGGGGAGTGGAAGGAAAGGGACAAGTGAAAGATAGAGAGGAACAAGGGGTGGAGATAGGGAGAGAGAAGGAGGGAGGGAAGAAAGAAAGAGAATGGAGAGATTGGAACGGAAGGAAAAAGAGAGAGAGATGCGGATGTTGGCAGGGATTGCACAGATAGGGAAGTGAAAATACACAATTATAAGAAAATCAAAAAAAATTGTGATAGAAATCATTGAACATCCTTGAATCATGAATGTGAATTATTCCAGAACACAACATTCCGGTAGAAAAACCTCCAACACAGAACTTTTTTTTTGGGGGGGGGAAGGGGTGGTGTGGTGCTGTACAAATCTCTTTCCATTCCCTGTTCCTACAGGTAGAGTACATGTGAGCATTTTAAAGTCCAGTTGCAGGAAATCAACACTTTTTCTTGGTCAAATGTGACTAGTTAATGATGTCATGGACACACCTAACTTTGGCAACAACATTTTACTATTGGTTCCTGCAAGGTTGGGAGGGGGGCATCAGTAACTTTTGATTGCCATGGTATTATTTAGCCTAACTTTACCTGTGCTTTCTTATACATGTAATACTCCTGGATCTCAGTCAGCGCATCTAATGAAGGATTGTTGGCAATGAGACCGCCGTCCAGGAATCGACCCATCGGTCTGAAGTAGGTTGGTGCAGCACCGCTAGAACGGGCAGCTTTCCACACCAGTTGCTCTGTCAAGGAAAGAAGACAATTCATGCAATCAACGATATCTCTCAATGTATTAGAACACCCGTGTCTTAAAATATAAAGCTTAGCGCTTGATCACAGGAATTAATTTCACAATTGTATGATTATTTGCTAAGCTTGGTGTTGTGAGCCCTAGCTTGCCATCTTTATGTAATGGAAAATATTGATAGCAAAATATAGGCTCCTTGACATTTGCTCCAGTGATAATTCAGGCTACCTTGCCTGCAGGCCTCTAGGCCTTTTTAGGTGTGCCTTGCAAGCCTTTATTTTCAGAACACGTCCTTTTATTTTTCCCTTTTCACCGTAATGATTAGTTAACATATATTGTATTTTACCACAATGCCTTATGGAACATTTACCGTAAGTAACGGTGTATTAACCGCACCCGTGTATTAACCGCACCCCCAACTTTGGACTAAAAAAAAAAAAAAATTCTTCTCACATTTACATGCATATTTGAAGTACAAAGAAACAAAATCTAAGTTTTTAAAAATCAAAGTATCCAAACAGATTACCGGTACGCGGAATCTGCTGTTCTTGATCAATTCATCTACAAATGTTAGAAAGAAAGAACAGACCCGACAATATTGGCAATTTACACACTCACTCACCTCACAGTCACAGTGTACACACACACAGCACTGCCATTACATTGCAAACTACGATACAGTACCAGTCATGCCAGTACATCTTATCAAATTATGATCTGTCTTTCCCAGCGTAGGAGGAACAAACATTCACATTTCTTGCATCGTAACCTCACAATCACTTTCAGAAATTTGATGTCTTAGCATGAATTTTGGATACGGGATTATAGGAAGGTTCAAGAAACAAAGAAATTGACATTTTGCCCAGTTGTTTTTTACGGCTTCGTGCTGTCTCTCTCGTGCGTGGTTTACATGGTATCTTCTGAAAAGCAAACAGGAAGGAAAAAAAAACAAGCTGGCGCGAAATGGGACTTTGAATAGCGCCAGCTTAAGTCGCACTATAACCACATTACAACGCAATCTCTAAGCTCATTCAACTCTCGCTCAGCGGTGACAAAATATTACCGAGTATGCTTGGCGTCTCTTTAAATTCGCCAGGGAACTTCACTACTTTGAATCGAGAATAAAGTCAAAATTAGTGTCATGAAGGTGGGTGCGTTTGTTATGGACAACATTTAATTAAGATCGTAATTCACTTCCCATTTCCCGCGGCTCATACCCCTCTAAACGACATTGTCTGGGCGGCTACGCCCGGCCACTCGATGTGTTGTGAACTGGCAGACATCGTACATGTACGGGAGAGGTTACGGCGGGCTGGCTCAGACCCGTCACCGTGTATAAACCGCACCCCCGACTTTTGCTTCTATCCCGCCGAGAAAAAGGTGCGGTTAATACACCGTTACTTACGGTATATATTCTGCAATGAGCTACTTTTCATTGTTACATTTTTATCTTTGAACTGTTTATACTGTATGTACGTTGTTTTTAAAAAGGGCCTTTTTAATCGGCTTGTGCAATAAAGATGAATTGAATTGCTCCACTGAATTCCACACACGAACTGAATGACTAACTTCATCCCTGGATTTAGCACTATACCCCATACAAAACCAAACCCTAAACCTAGCATGAAACCCTATTACACCCCTAACCCTATATCTTGGGCGAAATAAAGCCCAGATTAATTGTCGCCAGAGCAAATGTTGTGTCACCGGAAGGGCGAGACTGGAGAGGGAAAATTTCAGCTACAAACTTCACTGGAGCTTAAGACGAGAAAGACAAAATAAAATTCGGAGAAAGGATAAAAGAGGAAAATTGAGGAACAGAGGTTATGATGAATTTCAGGATAATTTAATTGAGAAATTGAAGATCATTCCAGAACTATACACTAACAGCTGAAATTATTTACAATGATCTATCCTAAGCTAACCTGATGGTTTTAGAACGGGTTCAAATGGTTCCTGATTAGCTGCGATCCAAGCTGAGGATGTCTCTGGGGCGTCATAGTTACGGAATAGATGGAGAGCTGGAGGACTTCGGTCTCCCAGCGTCCCAGACACCAGAATTCTATTAGATGGAACAAAATGGTTCCAAGAGTAAAACTGTATAGTGATAATGAGAAAAAACAGCTTTCCAAATGGTGTACCGGTACATACAAAATTAATAATTTGCGGCTATTTTTTTTCCATTTGTTTGTAATTTGCAAATAATAATGTATTATTCCTCAATCACCAGTCCTTTGGAAAGATAGCTCTACATCCAGCTAGCCTAGAAATTGGTAGTTTGTCAAACTCCTTCACCAATGGTGTTTATTATTATTTATTATTTCAATAAAATACAAGTGTACACAGTTACCAAGAAAGCATAAAGCATTTCCATTAATTTGAATGCAAGATAAATATAAAAATAATGCATATACATGTAAGCACGTGCATGCAGGGACAAATAATAAACGATAAGCGAGAAGAGCCTGTGGATATCCTCCACCAGGGTACGCAGGATCAAGTGCAGTATATCCATTTGGCGAATTGAGCACAGAGTTTATTATTTAGGTCCTCTATGCACAAGAACATGTGTATTGTTTGTTTTATACACCCCCACCCCCCATCCAAGTTACTGAGTTGCCCTAAATGCTATATTTGATCTAAATTCTAGATAATTCTAGATAATTCTAGATAATTCCAAAACTTGCAATATCCTGCACTCTGACATCAGAGTGCAGGATAGTGCATTTTGGAATTTTGACGCAATAGTGCAATTCACTGAATATCATGTGATCCGATTTGGACCAATCAGATTACAGAACATTCTTGGGAGTTGTATAAAGAGCACTGTTGTCAATTACATGCTATGCTTACAGGCATAAGTGCTGTGGATGGGGATCTCACCCCAAACTTTCCTGGGCCTAGTTAGGCACCTTAGACCACTCGGCCAAAGCATCTCCACTAATCATTATCTCACTAACTATATTCATCCAATGGCCTACCTTGGGTATGTGTGTTGATCCATGGTAGTTTCCGGGCCAAAGGTACTCTGCAGGAAAGACTCAAACTTGTCTGAGTTGTACGGTCTGGATCCTGTAAAGACTTCATCCTTGAGAGCCATGTACAGTTTCCTGCATTCTTCTACACTGAATCCTGTCAAGGAAAGACATATGATACAAATAAGAAGGATTACAAAAGTGATCTTGAAGGAAATCTGCTTATCTCTCCAAGGGTGGGAGGGGTCTGTATTTTGTTGAAGAATCATCCGGGAGGGGGGGTGGGGAGTGCCTCGGAAATTGAACATGGCTAAAGCCGGCTACACGGCGTTTCTTGAATGGCCCAACCTCCACAGTACCTTGCGATAAGTGGGTGCATACAGCTTCCTGCATTCCTCTACACTGACTCCTGTAGAGGAAAGATAGAATGGGGATGAAGGAAATTTTTGCAATAAAACAATCATTTCCAGGGAAGCATTTCATCAACATTTTTTTCTCAGAGAAGTTGTCATATCTGACAACTTTCCTTGATTCTGATTGCCTGTGAGGCACTTTTACTACATGGTAACTGTCGGATGTAAGAGGTCTTGCCTGATAAAATGTCTAACAAGTTCTTTCATGAAATGACCCCCTGCTGTCAAGAATTCTATGATGGAAGGGTCTTAGGTTAATGAAAACCCTGTCCTTCACAACCACTGCACTGAATGCTGAGGCTTCTAACACAAAAGTTGATCATATCCTTGATTACACATAATCATCAGTGCAATCAAGCATAAATAACAGCCCTATGATTAATCGCAAAGCCTTGTGTAAAAGGGTCCTGGTAAAGATATGAATAATAGAAATTACAAAGATATTTCATAGGTTGCAAATGCTATAATAATTCAGGTGTTTCATAAAGCTGTTTGTAAAGTTATGCACAACTTTACGCACAACTACATAGGTATATTTTAGCACAAGGGTCACCAGTCATTTGCAAATTACAAATATCTTTATGAAACACCCACCTGGCTATTTTAAAAATTATCTTTTATTAGGGGTGGGGGCTGGAAGGATAGGTTCATTCAGCCAACATCCCTCGATAATTCTATTAGGAAAAATCTAGGAACTCAAAATGGTAAATGGTATTTGAGCAAGTAGGTATATGGTAAAAAAGGAAGATTTGTATGTGCATGTACCTTGTGATAGGGCTAAAGCGAGGATGCCTCCCGTGCTGGTCCCTACGATCCAGTCAAACATCTCAACGATCTTCTTCCCTGAAGACTTCTCTATGGCAGCCAGCATCTGAGTCAAGATCAATCCTTTGATACCCCCACCATCAAGACAAAGAACGGTATCCTCTGACCGTCGCTGAGAAGGATCCGAGGCACCATCGGTTGTGTCCATGGCAAGGTCACTCTCGTCTCTTCCTTGCCGGCCAGTTCGGGCAGCGATGCTCATGTCTGCTATGCACTGAGTGAGGTATTTGTTGTAGACTGTATAATCAACAATTGAGAAATCATTTCAAATAAAAAAAATATATACATCATCAATATCTTTAAGTATCTTGTTCCCAAATGCACAAACTAACTATTTAAATACATGTGTGCAGTAATCATTTGATTCCCACCAGCAAAAGTGAAAATTTGATCTTTTTAGTTTAAATTTTTGTTGCTAACAAGAAACTGAATTCAAAATTCATAACTTGAAAATTCACACCCATTTACCCTATTTTAACCAAGCTATTTCAGGCCAGGCTTTTACTGGGGCATGGGGGGGTTAACTAAGTGTTCAATCAGGGATAACTTGGAATATCTCATGTCGCACAAGAAAATGTTGGCAGTTGTGTATAAAGCAATGCGTAAATATCAACAACTTTATGATTATGAAACACCCAGAGACTAAAGGCACAAAGACCTGGACCAGGAACTAGAACATACCTTGGGCTCCAGCATCAACCTGGTCCATGCCAATCTTGGGGGCCATTCCATTGTTCTGACCCCCATGCTTGCATCCTCCCTGGCATCCTTTGGTCCCAGGGGGGCAACGCTCCGCCCCTACAGCATGGAGAGCATAAATGACCTCGGAATTCATTCCTGGTATGGGAAATGACAAAGGATACAGTAATTCATCTTTGATATTAATTATTATAGTTATAAATATCTTTTAAAAAAACTTAAAAACAACCAGGTTATTTGTATAAATACGGAAACAGTTTATCAAGAGGAAGGAAAGAGGAGACAGAGATGGAATAAGTACAAGAAGTGGAGGAGTAGAGGAGAAAGAGGAGAAAAAGAACAAAGAAGGCACAGAAGATGAAGAAAATGGAAGGATATAGAAAGATGGGGAAAATGGAAAAGTGAACATAATAGGATGATGAGAAGAAAAAGGAGGAAATAGAAAACAGAAGAAAAGAAAGAGTAGAAGAAAAAATGAATGTGAAGATAAATAAGAAGAAAAAGAACAAATGCTATTGATAAGAAGAATAAGATAAAGATAAAGAAATATAAGTAGAGGGTATGAGTGACAATATATGTGTATGGAATGTAATATTTATATTGTTGATTGCATTCCTGAAAAAAAGTAATATATACCTTACATGCACATGTCACTAAATACAGTAGATTTAATAAAAAAAAAATAACCGAAGATGGTGTAAAAGAAAGTTAAATGTTGTCAAAGCAACGTGCAAGCATATTATGCGAATGATTTGTTTAACTTAAGGTTATTTTTAGATCGAATGTTGGTTCAGTCATGTACATGAATGTACTATCCAAAAAGTTGAAATCTCCAATGCTGTAACCGATTGCTTGGAACTGCTCATTATCGTACTTCCAGAATCACATATAAAAATTTAATGGGCTGCATTTTGTAATTCCAATGACTTGTCATAAATTCTGTCGCCATTCCACAAGTAGGTTTTGAAAAGAAGCTCCTGATGTACATGTAGGAAACAAATCTATAATAATGAACTTTCAAAATCTTTTCATGTTACATGTATTTAGGAAGAGCATTACAGTAAAGAAGCTCAATTGCAAATCATTTTTTCTCAGATGTAATCACAATATTGTTATGACCCCATTAAGGTTCATGCTTTATATGTGAGTAAAGCCCCATTCGTGCATTTCCATGTGCATCAAAAGTGAATCTCAGCAGGTTTGAGTTATTCTTGAATGTTATAGCATACACCCTGATGCATTGTAATCACATTTTCAATGACTCTGAAACAATTTATTTCCTAACTATCTCAAGACAGAACAGAAGTTTATCTTAAATGGCAATACATATATGCCAAACTGGCAAACCAACATTATGCACAAGTAATGTATATGACAACACTTTTTGAAAGGTTGTATTTTTTTGCTATCAGTTTGTACTGTAAGTCCAACAATGCAAAATTTACACCTCTACATATAGCCAGCAATGCGCATTAAAAGCAACATAAAATGATGAATACATTAGGTGAATGTGTGGAGTATGCACTGCATTAATGAATCATCTATACACCAACATACATGTACATACTGACTTTAGAAGTATATTCTTTGCTTACATATTTAAAAGCCTTAACATTTTATATTATACCCACTTTGGATTGCACCAGGTTAAGACCTAATCTACCCAAAATAGTTTCTGGATAATACTCAAGATGCAAACTTTTGATCATATATAGTCTTATTCATAAACCCACTAGAGTGATAAATTTGTTATAATATTTTCAACATTCATACCACAATGCAGAAAAAGAAATGCTTACAGTATTCTTCCAAAACAAGTATTCCTGTTTAAAATAAACACAAATGGAACTCCTCTGGCAGTCTTGCCTGCATGATTAAGATTTCAATATTGACGACGCCGCTGCCACCGCCGCCATCAGAAGCAGCGCCAATAGTATCGCTCTGCTATGCAAGCGAGACAAAAAACCAACAAAAAAACAAATGGCCATCATGATTTTTTTAACCAACTTTACCATATACTTCAGATTGTCAGATGAAAGGGTGTAATCAAGTCAATAATGGGCAGAAGCTTCAATGTATGCTACAACAGATCCTAATGCTACAACAGATCCTATGAGATCAGTTTCCCTTTCAAATGAATCTCTTATGTTTCTGCAGTATACAAATGTCTAAATGCTGATTTTTCATTATTACATGTGTGTTTAGAATGTGAAGACAATGAAGGGCTCAGAATACACTTCGTAATTCCGAAGGTTCTTCATTCCTAAGGTTCGTAATTCCGAAACGCGTAAATTGCCTATACCTCGATGTTCGTTAATCCAAAAACGTAAAAGGGTTCGTTAATCCGAACATTTGTGGCGCTACTCCGAAGGATCGATATTCCGTTAAACAAAATAGGGTTCAATGTTCTGAAGGTTTGTTATTCCGAAAACGAAATTAGGTTCGTTGTTCCGAAGATTCGATAGTCCGAAAACGAAAAAAGGTTTGTTAATCATTTAGTTTTCGGACTAACGAACCTTCGGAACTACGAACCTCATTACGTTTTCGGATTACCGAACCTTCGGAATTACGATCCTCATTTTGTTTTCGGACTAACGAACCTTCAGAATTACGAACCTCAATTCGTTTTCGGATTAACGAAACCTTCGGAATTACGATCCTCATTTTGTTTTTGGACTAACGAACCTTCGGAAAATACGAACCTTCGGAATATCGAACCTTCGGAATAACGAAGCTTCGGAATGACGAATGTATGTGAAATTTTCATAAACATGATTCATCTTTCTGACATATCAACCGGCTGATATAATACATAACACAAAATCACAAGACCCATGCGGTTGAGAAAGGCATGAATTTTTAGCTGATGATATGCGGCATGGATTTTTTTTAGATTTGAATATGCGTCTGAGTTGCTTTCAACCTGAGTAACGATCCACAAGCTGCTCAGGGTTTTGAGTCCAGGGGGCGACAAGCAGAAAACCTTTCTCCATCCTTTGTTTCATCCCTTATTATTGCAAAAAAAGAGAAATATCCAACAGATGCACAAGCACAATATAATATTCTTACAACTTTTGTTCTAAATTCTGTTCTTACTTTTTATCTCTAAATTTTGAAACAAGAGTGTAACTTGTGCTAATCAAGGTGTCTAAATATTTTTTTTTTAAATTTGCACCTTTTACATTATCATAATGTATAATATTCTGTTAAGGGTTAGTTTCTTACATATATTTCTATTCCATTAAGGAAGAGGAATTTAGAATGTTGGGATGCCCTATTTCCAGGTCATTTGAGCTCACTGCTCAAGCTCAGAATATACTAGATTTATCAGAAAATGAAAGAAGCCCAAAATTGTATAATATCTCCTGGAAACAATATAAAATCATTGAAAAAAATCCTAAAAGTATCTCTTATCAGCATTTGAATGGCACCTTGGTGATGTTTCTTGGACTACATCTCATTTATCACCAATGTTGTTTTTAACACATTATAGTGTAAACTTATAACCTTGGTTTGGTTGAAGTCTCAACACACTATGGACACAACGCACGATGAGGATATTAAAGGAGTAAGAACATTAAATATTTATTTCTTCACTTTTCATAATCTGTTATTTTTATTTGACAATCCTCTGTTTTAATAAGATTTGATACATTTACATTCACATACTTGAGAATAACTGTTTTTTTTTCCAAAGCACACTCACAATTTTCCTACTCAATGTGTAGAAATGAATCACCTGCTATTTTGCACCTCTTATTGTACATGGTCTTTAAAAGGAACCTAGTTCATACATATTTTTTTTATGTTTAAAATCATGATTTCAAGTAAAATAAATCTTTTAATTACTGATTTAATAATTTTCTCACAAAAAAAACCCCCATCAACACTGAGTTTCCTATTTATTGATACACCCTGTAAAACAATCACTAGTACAAAAGCTTATAGTACACTGGAATGAGATAAAAGATGGGTGGAGTATCTGGTTGACTTACCCATCATCCCTCCAATAGTGTTGAGGATGTCAGTAGCGGCTAGATGTCTAGGGGATTCCCCTCTATTGTTAAGTTTGTTGACCTCTGCCCCAAAGCCAATGAGGAGATGAACTGTCTGTAAATCTTTGATCTGAAAAGATACCAAACAAACTATATAAAACAAACTGGGTTCCAAAAAGAAACCGATCAAACTTTTAAAAGGGCTCTGCACAAATTCCACTCAGTCAAAATGAATAATATTTTTATACAGTCTAACTTCAATAATCTTTACCAAGCGCATGTCAATAATAACGAGATTAGTTCAATCGCAGGGGGCTACACGCCCCCGGACACATACCTTGACTGCATGGTGAAGCGGAGTATTTCCGTTTTTATCAGCGATGTTTGGGTCTGCTCCCGCGGTCATGAGCGTGAGGGCGCAGAGCGGTCGACTGCGCTGGATCATGATGCTTAGGGCCGTATCACCACTCTTGCTGATGGCATCGATGTCGTACTCCTGTTCAAGAACCAGCTTGACGAACTCTGTACTCTTTGCCCAGTGGAGAGGGGTACCTCCATGTTTGATGCATTTGGCTCTACCCTGATTTCGATGTTTTTCCAGAATAATCAGTGCAGTGCTGTGTAGAGATTATACAATTCCAATCATCATTTAGATGATAGTTTACTAGGCTGGTTTTCAAAATGAATAATTACATAACTTCAACTAAAATAAAATCATGGTATAGGTCTATTCACTGGCCTTACTTAATCATTTCTGTATTTTCAAAAAGCAAATTGTTTATATTTTGTGCAAGGAGTTAAACAAGGCTTGAAGTAAATAAACAACTAGAAGAAAAATAATTGATATGCTCAGACACCCAAATGTACAGATGGGACTACACTTCACATTATCATTGACATATTCCGAACTTACTTAACATTGCACTTTTTGAGGGCATAGTGGATGGGGTATCCCACGTTATCGTTCATATCCACCGTGGCTCCTGATCTAACCAGCTTGACAGCTGTATCAAAGTTACCCTCTTGACAGGCTACTAGGAGGGCAGACTGACCGGCCTTGTTGGTTCGGTCCATCAGCTGTTTGTCTTTGGACAATACCTAGTGAGAGAGGATAATCAATATGAACCAGATTCAGAGACATCAAGATCACAATCAGTAATATAGGAGGGTTTTTTTCATGCTCATTACAACTAGAAAGACAATGAACAATGTACATGCCTGCCTTTTTTAATGACTTTAAACACAAAAGAACAATGAACAAGGGGGTGGGGCGGAATGAGGCTTCTAAACTTAGAAAATGACTCCAAGTTGACACTATCTGACAATCACAAAAATAAAAATCATAAAACTATGCTTTCTCAACCAATAAAAATGTTGATATTTGTGAGATCTCACAACTAATCAGAAGACACACACCGATAAAATGTTCCCTAATGTATCAATGAAATTTGGAAGATAATTACAGATTTTCAGGGATTAGCTCCCATTCACTGATTGAAAAATAATGAATTTTCATCAACTAAGAACTATTGAAGACGTAAACTCTAGAGTGGAAATCTTTTTTTACATAATGAAGGAAGTCTTTCACACCTATTAAAGAGGCTAAACTTGATGTCCTTGATGTCTAGTACAGGACCAGAGCATTATAATGAAGACCAGAAATGCAGGACGAGTGAAGTTCTGTTGTTTATTTCAATGCCATAGTTTCGGCCTGTAGTATATAGTAGCTCACAATATATACATAGAGAACCCCAAGGGCTCGAAGAAAACACACCCACTGAGATGAACAACCAACTCAGAGGTACAGCAACCAACTGCCAAGTCAACAGAACTTGTGATGGTTCCATGACATTTGCTCCCGCGACAATTTCTCCGATGGAAAATCTACATTAATCCAAGCATAAAACCTAACCTCCAAAATAAACCCTAATACTATCTTTACATTATCAGAGACTTCAACCCCAAGCACCTTCTGATCTGGAGAACCTCCCGCCTGGATCCCCAAGCAAACTGGAGACTCCAACTTGATTCGCGCGAAGCGCACATCACGAGCGCTGTGTCCCTTGCGGCCGGGGTGACACCCCAGGGTGTATAGGGCCCGCTTAACCTTATCTAGGCCAGGAGGGGCCTCGAAGGCCCCCCTCAACGAATCGCACAATATTTTCGCCGTGCAAAATTTTTTGACCGCGCCGCTCGCTGACTTTTTACTTTCAAGTCTTGCACAACTTTTGAGACCAATTTTGCGTCACCCGGGTACGTGGTTCCGTAATTACGCAACATTATGTAAATGCATGTCAGACCGAAAATTGCTAAAAAACATGGTTTCGTGTACAAAGTCAATGCAAATTGTGTTTTCATTTCAACCAAAATTCATAAATGTATGATTATTTTTAGTTTTGCTGGTCTAAATGTATTCATTTTATGCTTTTTGTGATCACAGAAGAGTCCCCAACAAATTTCATTGAAAAAGCAATGAAAAACAAAAGGTAAAAAAACAAAGAAATACAAAAGAAATTGCAAAAAACAATATAATACATAAGAAAATGATTTGATATTGCAATTTTTTTCATGTACACTTGCTAAGAATGCCCCAAAGAGTTTCTATACCAAAAATCAGTATATTTGGAGCTTTATTTAGGGAGTGAGAGGAAAAAGTGTGATTTCAAATACTAATTACGAATAAATTAGCATAATCACTTAATAGCGATTCACATGAAATAAATTACTATACAATCTTGTAGATTATGTCCAAGGCAACCCGCATGCCAATTTTCGGCGCGATCGCGCGGCCGACGGCCAAGATTTTAAGGGGGGCCTGGGAGGCCCCCCCCGGCCATTTGAACTCCCAAAATACCCCGGCCTAGATAGGGTTAAGGGCCCTGGAACCTCTAGGGTCCTAGATACTCTCCCGTGCTATCTCAGGCTAATTTTCAATATATGATGGCTCTAAGTAAATAATAATTAAATGAATCCAATCATACATTTTGGTTTTGTAAAACTTCTGTTTATATATCATTATTCATGCATGCATATGAAATTGACAGGCATCTACAAAACCATACATCTTATATTCGATCAACCAGTAAAGACATAATAAATACTACCTCACCTTAAATTGACATTTCCATATCCATCTTGTCTCATCTGTGGCCTGTTTTTAAGGACGTAACATTGCCACAATGGCAACTACCATGGTAAAATGGCTCATCAGCCAATCACATTCAAATTTTCCATGCTAGTTGACATAATCATGATAATGGCAAAGTTACAACAGTTGCAAGACCGTTATGAAACAGGCCTCTGGAGTAATGTTGCTTAAAGTTGGTTATCGGCAATTTCACTGCTTCTCTAATTATTTCACATGGTATTCCTAGAAACCAAAATGAAGGAATTTCCTCACTTTTTACATTCTAATGATATTCAGTATAGTCATCAATTCATGTCATGTCCTCTTATCAATTCTTTGGTATATGCAACGTAGAAGGGCCTATAGGAGGGATGATGCTATTGAGATTGCTCGCGCCCACTAAATTCATGAGATAGCGCATAGCTTTGACACTCTAGTTACCTTGAAATCTGCCTATTTATGAAAATTCAATTCAATTTTTTTAAAGGTTTTTTGGCGGGAGAAAGATCATTTGAAGGGGAAGAAAACACATCTAAAGCAGGAGAAACAGAGTCTGGGTGGGAGATATCAAATCTCCAATGGGAGATATTGGGAAAATGGGCTTTCGGCGGGTTGGAGTTGGAGTCTCTGCATTATTCTGAATCAAAAACTCTATTAACTCTAACCCTATGCCCTCTGAGATATTAAGACCAGAGTTATATTGCAGGAGCAAATAATGTTGTGCCACATAAACAACGTCTCACTACAACTTACTGCTCTGGTCCTGTACTGTGACTATAATCAAGAATTCAAACTTACTGACATGACTTGACTGCCAAAGGCTGGAGATCTTGCAGCATAGTGGAAGACGCCATCCCCGTTGTCATCCACCATTTCTTGAGAAGCTCCGCAATCAAGGAGTTGCATAACCGCCTGCATGGACCTACACTCTATGGCTGAATGAAGAGGTGTCTTTCCTGTGGGACCATTCTTACTGTTCACATGCCTGTAATTCATATTAGAAAAGGTCAATAGAAATAAATTCATGTACAAATATTTCAATATAACAATGCCTTCCCTTTTTTTTAGATAAAATCTAAACATTTGCATGAAATAAATAATGCTGGTCTGCAATTTTCCAATATCTATCTTCTCTTGTAGAGCCTGTGTCTAATCCATTGCATTAAGCATTGTGGAATAGTTTGAAGATAAACGCAGCCTTCGTTGAATATCAGAATCTCTGGGTGATTACTTTGGTAGATTTGGTCAGGATTTATTTTTGGCCATTATCACAACTGGGCCTACTTCACAAGACATCAGTTGTGATCTGGAAATCACAAAATTTTCCTGGTTCCGTGTGGTACATCATTTAGTTGGTGTGGAGAATGTTAAAAAAATAATACCAATCAATTACAATTCGATTTGTATATTCTGGGCTTGCTTTCGATTCCTCAATTACCAAACTCTTTCTACAATGGGATCTAATGTTAGATCATGCTCAAGGGATGCATGCTTCCCTATATTTACAAGTACCCCACTGGTGTCGATCCGTGATGTCATGCTATTCTAGTGAAGGGGGGGGGGAGATGAAACAATAGATCTTCCCTCCTTGAACAATAGATTCACAACACAAATTGACACCCATAAAGTACCCTGTTCCGTTTTCATTTTTAAGTGTCACTGGTCAAACTTAGTACTACTCCCTATTGCTAAAAGGGTTGCCTTTCCAAACACATAAAAAATCAAGAGCAAATCCCAATGCACCCTTTTGATTGGATCAAAAGCAAGTTGTGATGGATTATCAGAGTTGCATTTCATCGCAACACTTTCTACAACAGGCCCATGGTCATGCACACTTAACTCTTACTAAAAAGTGCCCTGACGCTTAACAACATTTTAAAGAGTAATTAATACTCACTTGATTACTTCTGGGCACCTGAAAGCATCATTCAAACCCGCTAGGACAGCTGCATGGGCATGTGATATGTTTTCCTTTTTCCTGGTGATGTCACTTAGCTTCTGTAATACAGTCACATCGTAGAGTCCCATCGGACCATTGAAAAATGGCTGGATGTGTTGATGTAGGAGTATGAACCTGGCTAAGGCATCATCCTCATTTGTTAAACGGAACAAACTATAAATTGATGACAAAAATGGAATAGTATGTAACACATACAAAGAGATGTGTAATTCTGAGCAATAGTGTATCAAAATAATTGCAATATTTAAAAAAGGGTCAAAACAAAAGCCTCACCATTCAGAATCCATTCATGTTGCTTCCCCACTTCTTATTTTTCTTTCTTCCCCTTTTGATTTAATGCAAATATTCATTGAATACAGTCCTCCTCTGGTACCCTTTAAGATGTCTCAAATAACAAAGTTGGGTTGATTTCTTATTATATTCACAGATACAAATCAGTTATTACTAGCAAGTGAGACTTTACTTAAATAGTACTTCAAAACACAAAATATATGTAAAATATAATACACATCTTCAAAATACTGCATGGTTTCTTATAGAATTGTACTTTCACTCATTTAATGAGCAGTATTCTCCTTTATAAATATAGGTGATATTTTTGCAGCCCCTACTGCTTTGATGCATATATTCTAGATCTGGAAGTAAATAGTTGTTTAGGAAAGCATACACTCCCTCACTGCATTCAGTATATGCATCAATATACCGTAACAGTCCCTCTTTTCAACTCCTCTCACTAACGTAGAAAAGAGACGGAACTAGTATATTGGTGTGCATACTATATATGTGCAATGACTGAGTGTATGGTTTGCCCAACAAATAACTAACGTTCCGATCTGAAGTATGCTGCACAATATCTAGTCATATCTTTGAGAATATAGTGTACCTCCCTGGAATTAGGAGAAACAAACTTTCTCCTGCACTGATAATGTCTTATACTCATTTTAAATTGTGTTTCATGATGGACCCCCCCCCCAACTTATGAACCTCTCAGTCATATGCAAGTTTCAAAGCCATTGGTCATTTCAATAACTTCTTTTTTTAAAGGAGGGGGGGGGGGTAATTGGGAAAGGGGCACATTTTTCCTTACCCTTTGTCTTCTCTTTGACTTTTACTTGATTACCCACCTGAAAGCGTCAGATCCCCCGGGAGCTTGGACGACACACTCAAACACCTTTCCCTTCTCATCATTGTACACCTTCATGTAATCTGCATGGGCGACAACTACCATAGAGACATACTTCTGGGGCTTTTCCTTGCGCACAGTCCACTTGTACGACTCCGTCTGCGGGATGCTGCTCATGACGGTGTTGAACACGAACCCCATGGAGGAGTTGGAGCTAAATGGATTTTTGAAAGCCATTATGTGCTCTCACTTCACTTTAATAAAGGAGAAAAGATAGAATAAAACAAACAAATGTATGGAATTCACAGTTTACAATAAGTATAGTTTCATTTTCATGCACCTATCAGGAAACAGGAGGGGGGCAGAGCACCTCCAAATGAAATCCTAAAACCAGTAGGCCTATACACTGAAGGCC
Organism: Lytechinus variegatus; assembly: GCF_018143015.1. Lineage (NCBI taxonomy): Eukaryota > Metazoa > Echinodermata > Echinoidea > Temnopleuroida > Toxopneustidae > Lytechinus > Lytechinus variegatus. Next base: position 20,114,995 of record NC_054749.1, read on the forward strand.
TATATGTAAAGTTTTTAAAATTCACAACCATTTTTGATCCTCTAATCTAACTAATGGAAGAGGTCCGTTTCATGTAAGATGTTCATTAAACAGGACGTTTCATAATTGCTATTTTTCTCTATGAAACCCCCCCCCCCACTTGTTATCTTGTTGGGTAGGTCTATTTCTGTCAAGGATATGCTCTGCTGAGACTTTATCTAGCTCCACAGTATCCCCTCCGTCAATAGACTGATGACATACATTCTTTGGGCTCTAAATGGTGGAATTTCAAAACAAAACTACAGCGTCTTTTGTCTATGGAGAAAGGGTGTGCTAGAGCACCCTCATCGATAAAAGGTCAAGTCCACCTCAGAAAAATATTGATCTGAATCAATAGAGAAAAATCAGACAAGCACAATGCTGAAAATTTCATCAAAATGGTATGTAAAATAAGTTACGACATTTCAAAGTTTCGCTTATTTTTAACATAATAGTTATATGAACGAGCCAGTTACATCCAAATGAGAGAGTCGATGATGTCACTCACTATTTCTCTTGTTTTTTTATTGTTTGAATTATACAATATTTCAATTTTTACGAATTTGATGATTACGACCTCCTTGCCTGAAGCACAAAATGTTAAAATAATGGAATTCCACGTATTCAGGGAGGAATGAAACTTCATTTCACATGACAATGACGAGAAAATCAAAATATTTCATATTTCGTATAATAAAACACAAAATAGTGATGTCATCAGTTCCCTCATTTGCATACCGACCGAGATGTGCATATAACTGTTTTGTGAATTGATGCGAAACTTTAAAATGTCATAACTTTCTTATTTTACATCCGATTTTGATGAAATATGCTTGTTGAATTTTTCTCTTTTTATTCAAATCAAGTTTTTGTTGGGGTGGACTTGTCCTTTAATAAGTTTACGATTCCATTTTTTGATAAGCAAAGGGAGCGCAATAATAAAGAAAGAATAGTGAATATAATCAGCTCTAATATTAATCATTGCACCCCTCTTTGTCCATCAAAAGGAGGAATTATGTAGGCCCTAGCATGCCTAGACATAGACCAAAAGCTTCGGTCTCTGTTATGTTGGTTGTTCTGCTGAACTCTGTTAGCTCCACTCACCAAATACAGAAGTTCTAGCGCAATCTGTACAGATCTCAATGGCCATATGTTTATGTATTAAGTTCGGATAAAACAGAGAAGTGAAGTTGCACGACAGCTGAGGTAAGTCACTGTTTTTGTTCCTTCTAACTTGATTTTTCCCCGTTTTTTGGCAATTAATGCCAAGAGGGAATATTAATATTAATTTGCATTTCAGTCGCATTATTTTTCAAAAGTTTGATTCATTAAAGACAAAAATCGAAGAGCCCCGTCGGGGGTATTTTGCATTGTCCCCTAAATAATGGTGGCTGCATGATAGCGAGCCGTCTATGGTAATGTAACCCGCACCCGTTGCGGTACGGGTTAACCTGCCGGTATGCCTCCGATCGCGGGTTGCGGGCCGGGCCGAGTTTATTCTCAAACCCGCAGACCGTCATGCGAAAAAAAAGGAGAATAAACGACGCATGATAAAAACATTCACAGTGAAAATTGAGTAAGATCATGTGCTTCTTACGTGGCAGATTCTTTTAGAGACGTAGATATTTCCTTTTAAAAATGCCGGCGTATTTTGTCTTGTGAATAGTGAACAGGACTGAGTCTGAGACAGTTCAACATGATAAATACATCGAGTTGCTCTCAAAGGCCAGCGCCAGTACATGCGTGCATGCAGCGCAGTCAAAAGCAACCGCATGGGCCAATGAAACTCGATGTTGAGTTTCCCGTCCCATTTTTTCCAGCTCATAATGAGGAACCGATTTCATTATTTTTCAGAAGATGAAAGTTTGACCTTTTTGTAACCTTTTAACGCACTTTATTCTGTGGAACTTGAAGCCAGGGAAAAATTGATCATTTTTTTTTTTTTGGGGGGGCTCCATTTTCATTTTTTTTGCAATATTTCAGGGGCTCTTTTCAAATGCTACGTTTTTGTATTTTGAGGAATACCTGTTCACTTATTAAATTATTACTTCTTGTTTAATATTGTATGATTTTTAAAGTTTTTTTCATGCCTAGAATCTTGGATGTAGGTGTGTTTGTGTGGGTGAGACTGTGAGTTGAACTTGATATAAATGAATTTAATATCTAATTTTTACTCCATCTAATTCCAGTACTTGGCCATGTAATAAAGGCCCACATACACTTACTTTTCCTGAAGTTCTTTGAAAATGCAGATCTCCATGAAAATTGTATTTCTCTATGGGGGAGTCTAAATTTGGTGACAATGAACTCATTAATAACTTAAATATACATGACAATGAAGAAATCATCAAACTTCATTGGCAGTTTTGAAAAATATACCCGAAATATAAACTCTATCTGAAGCAGAAAATCACCATCATTGAGGCCTTTACAGAGCGAATTGTCCCCCAGAGCTCTGGCAGAGAGACAGAGCTCAGACTAGCTAGCACAAGCGCCAATGCGTACGTGGGTGAGTCTCCCGTCGGCATTGTAACAGATTGAGCTTTGATGATTTTTTTTGTCTGATATTTAACTCATCCCCTGGAAAAATAAAACAAATGATTTTTAAGTTATAATTAGCAAATAAGATAAGTTATTTTGGATGAGTACTAGGCCGTATGATAACTCACCAACGCGAGGTTACAAGACTTTGGGATTTATTGAGGTAGCTCAACCATACCTCGAGCGATGTTCGTGCAGACTCCACCACTTCTACGGTTGTTGAGTGGAGCCTGCACGAACATCCCTCGAGGTATGGTCGAGCATGCAGCGTCATTTCATTCACAAAAAAAGAAAGAAAGAAAAGATTTGCAGGTATTTACAAGATATACAAGTAATTGTCTTACTGAAAAGCTTATTTTAATGTTTAAAATCAGTTTTGAATCTAGATATCCAAATAGTTTATTTCCGGAATTTGATTTTCAAACGCGAGCCAAATTTCTTGTGCGGGCGACGGGAAACTGAACATCGAGTTTTAGCGGCCATATTATCGAATGAAATACAAAAACAGAAGGAAATAATATAGAGATAAACGAGAAGAAAAAATTGACTGTATCATTATCCAGGTATTTATTGCAATTTTGATTACTTTATAGACGAGGTCCCATAGAATTGAATATTGTAATTATGATTGTTGTGAGTCGCAGTGTCGACCGACCTGGACTGAAAAACAACATTGCCGTCTGCCGATCCTTGCTGGGCAGCCTGGGATGGGCTAGCTAGCGCGCTGAGCTGCGGCTCGCTCGCTCCGAGGCGTTAATTGCGTAATGCTTTCAATTTCGAGATCAGAGCGGACCCATTTCGTGGTACAAAGTCACCCCAAAAAACATTTTCTCTCCGGAATAAAAGGCGTATTTGCAAATTGTAAGTAAATTCACTCTAGGCTAGGTAGTAGTAGACATATATTTTCCTGATTTGAGCCTGTATAGTGTGGGGATTGCAGAAATAATGTTTTTCATTTTTCAAAGATAAATTGACTTGCGGGTTAAAACCCGACGGGTCAGCGGGTCCCGCTTGCAAATTATTGGATTATACGGGACGGTACGGTTCGGGTTTTCACTTGCGGGTTACAACATTAGTCTATGTACAAGGAGAAATAAAACAAAATAAAAAATGTTAACTTCATAAAGTTATCATGGTTATAAACTCCTTGAAACAGACGGCTGCCAGCTGTCTAGCTAGCCTAGCTAGATGAAGATTTCTCATGCACAGACACTCAGCTCATGACATATGTAGCTCTCAACTCGCCAGGCCGCGGCCGCGCCGCGCTTCCGCTGCAAAAACAGTAGGCCTACACTAGCTTCACTTCAGGGACAGGGCGTGGACTGGTGGGAGTGAGTGCGGGACTTTCCCCTTTTCAGCGGGCCGAGGATGATGCCAAGCCCAAGGCAAGCAAACAAACGAAGCTCGACTTCGCGACTATCACAAAAGCCTTTAAGGCACAAGCTTTAATAGCGTCCATTTTCACTCACAGGTTAAGAATTGAATTCGCTGTAATTTGAAGGCAATTAGTTCGATCCAGGTCACAGATGTCACAATTCGATGAAAATCACTCGTCTTTATTTCTAAAACTTTTAGGCATAACTGAAAACAACATTGTGTCGTCTACGTCACGCACGTCTGTGGGGGGAAAATTACGCAATATCGGGTTGCTTTCCTTCCTAATTTTGAATTTTTATTTTCATTGTATTAAACAATTTATTCCGATAATCTAAATTTTTTATTAAGTAGTAAATTAAATATTTTATTTGTGTCTAATTTGTTTATTTGAGTTCTAAAATCAATTTTGATTTTGGTAATTATCTGATACCATATAGATCGAGGATGAATAGTAAATGCTGAGTCAGCAACTTTTTCAGAGAGATTGATCGTGCTGATGTGATGTTAAACATTACTTTTAATTGACAATTCCGGTATGTTTTCTGTGAATATTTATGTCAAACCAATTGCTGTAATTATTTTTAGAATATAATTTTTGTTCTGTCAATAATTCTAAGTTTTCAAGTCATAAATATACTGTAAATGTTGCTTGAATATGAATGAACTATGATTCACCGGGCTGCGGCTGCAGCAACGCGACCGGTATTCGCGAGGCGACGCCACCCCAAACTTCTGGCGGGTCAGACGCTGAGAATCCGGAAGTTCGGTAAATTCCTCGTAGCTAGGGCCTGCCTAGACCAAAAGCTTCGGTCTCTGTTTTGTTGGTTCAGCTGAACTCCGTTGGATTCACTCACCAAATACAGAGACCGAAGTTCTAGCGCGATCTGTACAGGGGACTCAATCAATGGCTATATGCCACTCACACATTGTACGAGGTTAGTAATACTAACCTTGTACAATAGACCGTGTTTGACCCTGGATTTCGAAGTAGTCGGTAAACATCGCTTCATTGCTGAAGTAATATTTGCCGAAACTCCTTCTCGCTACGCACCGGGGCTCTTGCCGGTAAGTAGCAATAGATTAGGCCAAGTAAAATAAGAAAGTAGTTGATCGTCCTCGCGCGCATCACTTTTGGCCGCCGCATGAAAATTTTGCTATTTACTATTTTCTAAAAAAAAAAAAAAAAAAAAAAAAAATTGTGTTGTTTCTCGTCCTCGCCATCTTCCCTTTTTCATTGCAGCATCAATTTTCTTGTTATTAACTATTTTTATGGGTGCTGAATAATGAAAAAAATCACAAGATTACTCTGGGATCTCTCTCGCAACTTCAAAAACAATTGCAAAGTCCGATATCGCCGTAATTGCAAGAAAGAAAAAAATTCTGATTTGTTTTTTTATTGGATTTTGAAGATACCATCATAAATTAGCAAGGAAATAAAGTTTGCAAACTCGGAAAAGATCGCGGATTTCTTCATTTTTAGTGCATTTTCGGGGACCCTGCTTACTGAATCTGAACTAATCCGTCGCATGCTCTTGAAATATGGCGCAGATAAATCAATTCTAATGACGTAATTTGTATTTCAGCGGGTTTTTTTGGTGAGTGATTGCGCCTGTACTTCGACGTGTGTTACGGTGATTGTGTGCTTGTGACTCTGTTGGGAGAACTGCATGTGTGCTAGGATGATGTGATTGACTGTGCTGGCGTAACATGTGAATTTGTGAAATGCATTGAATTTTCCTTCGAGATTTCTAATGTCAGGAGGCAATGCATCGAATATTCAATGAGGGATTCAATATTCAATATCAATTTTAAAAATGAATAAAAATTGAGCAGTAGTATTAAACATTATGTACACGATCAAGCACCCGGAACCTGCGATGCGAAACCATACCCAGAGCTAAAAATGAGATTGGCTCTGGAAAATTGAACAAGACTCCATGACAATAAAAAAGACCCCCCATGCATTTTTTTTTACCCTTACATAAATTAAAATGTTTAAATTATTCACTTGACATGAACATTCTGTTTGACAACAATACAGTACCAGTATACATCAGTAATAATACAATAGATTTATTTTCCATAGATTTCCAATCAATCGTAGATATTTATACATATATAATAATATGTATATATATGTTTCTAATCATTTATTATTACTATTGAGCATACATCCATCACATAATTCGAGCTTGACATGGCCTGACAATCATTTGAATAAAAAATATCAAAAAAATAGTCAATAGTAAGGACCTCCCTCATCACTGATGTCAAAAATCAGACCGAGAAAATGCCTCCGTGTTCTTAAAAAAAATAGTAAGATAGCAAATAGCAAGGACCTCCCTCATCACTGCTCTCAAAAAACCCGGACGATCAACTACTATCTTTTTTTACTTGGCCTTAAAGAAATAAGAAAATTATAATAAAATAATAATCATTAAAAAAAGGAAATTTCGCTTACCTCGGCCTCGAAAGTGACTTTGCTTGTCTCTTCCACGGAAATACAAGGAAGCCCGTTGGTGGCACTAATAATTTCACAACCTTGATTCAGCTCCTCGGTAATTTTATAACTGTATCTAAATTCTTTGAATGCGCAATCCTCATGATTAATTCACTAATTATGGGCACTAATGAATGAAATGCCATCAAAAACATAATTAAAGATTATTATTGGTGATGATAACACTTATTTGCAATGAATTTAAAAAGATGACTAATAAAAAAAAATGAAAATAATATACGTGCCTGGAAAGAAACCAGCAGTACAAGCTTTAACGAACGTCAATAATATGTATACGGTATCCCAAAGTCTATACAATGAAAAGATTGGACACTTCACGGACTTCGCGTAATGCCTTGCGTCGATTTGCGTGTAGAAGTAGTGTAGGTGCCTAGTCTGTCCCTTGTCGTGTCTTTGAGATGAATATAAATCGCGCGCCCTCTTTAGGCGAAAATTGATATCCGCGCTGAGCAAATTTCATCTCCGTAAAATCTTCACCAAAAATCAGGAAAATATACATGTTTTTTAAAAGAAACTTCAAGGAGAAGTCACGGAAGGATCTAAATGATTCGGTAAGTGTCATAGCAGAATGTGATACATAAAATTTTAAGTTAAATCTTATGTGGGCAAAAGCCCAGCAAAGTTTAACTGCGTCGTGTGTGTCGCGTGCATACGACTGATATTCCTTCACACGCGAGATGCTTTGAACCCATGGGTGGCTATATGCATGATATGTTGGCATTATCGTGATAGGGAACCACCGTTCACTTTCAGTCACACGCACGGTTCCCTATTTCCACCTCCATTCACTTTGTACACAATTGCGCGTACACAAATCTACGAGTGGTTCCCAAAACCACGATTTGGCCCATATGTTTATGTAGCCATGCATGCATGTAGGACCGGTACCGGTATGTTGCAAAAAAATAAATCTCAGAAATAAGATGTTTTCTTCATGGCATCATTTAGACTTAGAGCTCATCAAGACCTTTAATTTAACACCTCATTTATCTCAATAGCCCCAGAAATAAGAAAGTTATTGCAGTTTTGAGGTCATATAAATCGCTAGACAGGAATAACCGTCGTTTCTGGGGATTTATTCAACAATTTCTGACATTTTACTGTAATCCCCATTGACCGACGGTAAAGTGTCCGTGTGGGCTCCGCTCCCATTTGTTATAACACCAGCACTTTTGTCCGACCAGAGTCCAAAGTTTGAGGTTATATAATACATCGAGGTTACAATCTAAGGATATGTAAACTACAAATTAAAAATATTTAATTATTCAATTTTAAAATACTTAAAACGATAACGATAAATTAAGGCAGCCAAACTATGAAATATTTACAAACGAACGGAGAGCTAGAGAGGGCGTCAACAATATACCAATGTGATATCGATATTGTATTCCACCAGCACACCTACAAGGCAATAATAGTATACGATACACTCACGAAGACAAACGATAATAATACTTTATAATCGCGATATATCGAGACATTAATGATAATGACGTCATTCAAGATGGCAACTGGCAAGAAAAACCGTCAGGTCAGGAGAAAATGTCTTAGATGACAGATTTCTCAATCATCCAGTGGATTTTTTTTCAATAACTCCGGTCCAAGGTATGCAATTACTTAAGTTGTTTATATTTCCCTGATAATTAAACTGTAAATTTCGCTCAAAAAACAGTTTTAAATCGCGATCTATAAAATGCTAGTTCACTATACGTTATCTGTAGCCACGGACCCCCAACCTCTTCAGTCTATTTATGGTGAGTGGAGCCAACGTAGTTCAGCGGAACAACCAAAATACAGAGACTGAAGCTTTTGGTCAAATAAATCGCCTAATATGTAGGCCCTATTCCTTTGTTTAACTGGGACCAAGGTGCACTAATAGAAAACAGCAATGCGCATGCATTTGCATATGGAAGTGCCCCAAAACACTCCCAAAAATAACAGACGCCGCCGAAACAGGGACATAAAAAACATCTTTAGCGTCAGTAGATTTCACTCAAATTTCACCACAATATAGTTTAAATGTTGCTCTATCGGGAAGAATACATTTTAGAGTGGGATGATACCTGTGAATAGCAAGAGGTTGAAAGCAAGGCCAAAATTCCAGTAGCACACAGAGTCGCAAGATCACCAAGTGAGAATTTTTTTCAAGTCTATACAGCTGCCATAGACATTCAGCTACGTAAAAACAATGATGCCATGGGGAATAACCTTTCATTGCACATGCAAAAACAATACAAAGCAATGCCCCCACAGTCGCCCTGCAATTCTAGTCAGCACACTCAATGCCTCAGAATGCACCTAGAGGGCGCCTAGTTTATGTACTTAAGATCGGATAAAACGAAGTGAATTTGCGCGACAGCCGAGGTAAGTCACTGTTTTTGTTCCTTTCAAGTTCATTTTTTCTATGTTTTTTGGCAATTAATGCCAAGAGGGAATATAAATTTGCATTTTGGTTGCGTTAATTTTCAAAATTTTTATTCATTAAAGACAAAAATTGATGAGCCCCAACGGGGGGATTTTGCATTGCAAGTCCCCTAATGGTGGCTGCACGATAGCTCGAGATGTGCGCTATGCGCACATAATTTGGTGTCTGTTATAAATCCTCCCTAATTCTGATTTCCAAAACTTGGCATCTCTGAAACGGAATTTGAGATTTTCTGAAACGGAAAAGGCAATTTTTTGAAACGGAAAATCACTGTCCCTAAAAATAAACAAATTGAAAACATCTTTGTGAAAATAAAAAATTAACACTGTATTGATTGAAGAATTAGTTTCTTTAAGACTTTTAGTTGCAGTTAAAGGTCAAGTCCACCCCAGAAAAATGTTGATTTGAATAAATGGAGAAAAATCAAACTAGCATAATGCTGAAAATTTCATCAAAATCGGATGTAAAATAAGAAAGTTATGACATTTTTAAGTTTAATGAAATACAGAATAATTCAGGATATGACATCATTTTGCTTGTTGCATATTGATAAAGACGTGCATAGAACTTTCACTCAAACTATGCAAAACTTCATAGGAGTACTCTATGCTGAAAATTACATGGTCTGAACAGATAAAAAAAATCAGGCAAACAAAACACTGAAAGTTTGATCAAAAGAAGGAAAGGAATATAAACAGAGTTATGGTATGACTTTAAAAGTTAGGTGAAACTTTCCTATGCATATCCTCATGAGTATTCAATGAGCATATTGATGTCATATTCCCACTTGTCTTTTTTCATTTTATGATATCAAATTACGTTTACTCAAATGTTGTCCTCTTAGAAATGAAACGAATTGGATAGACAACTGATTGATTTATTGCATTAGATATAATTCATACTGCAATTTGATTATGAGGGATACATATTAGAATCTTATGAAATGATGATGATTTCATGTACATACACATTGTACTAATGACCAAAAAAAGTGGGGATATCAGATCTTCAGCCTATCTTGTAAATATTTATGAGGATGTGCGTGAGTTCTATTTTTGCAAAATATTGCTTAATGTTCCAATTCAATATAAACATCAGTTTATGGTAAAATTTTCAGCCTTTTGCTTGGTGAATTGTACTCTATTTACTTAATTACTTTCAGCCTGGAGTACACCTTTAAATATTGATAATTTTATCATGTATGGTATTAGCACTACATGTAAAGTAATATTCAAAACATATACATGTACATCCACAAAGTTTGGACTTGCTACCATATTTTTTACTGTTTCTTTATGACTTTCAAGTGATAAAGAGTTAACTAATAAGCAGACTTAATAGTGCTCTCTCTCTTTGATGATTTAGCAATTCCATATTGCCATTGATTACCTTTCTTAAAATTGTTGTGAATATGAGCAGTGATCACCAAGATAAGTATAGTATGTTGATAATAAATATAACAATGACTCATTTTATCACATCCTTATTTTGTTTATTTTGGGAAAAATGCTTATTCATGAAAGCATCTCAATTGGAATAGAGAAGTTTTTGATATTTGTTCATTTATAAGCTGGAGAAATGGAATATTAAAACTAGTTGCTGTCAGTTTAAGCATCGATTTTCGCATCAGCAAAATCCGTAATTTTTGTCATCAAGTTGGAAACTAATCTGACCAAAAATGTATCGCCATCACCAGACTAATTGCTGTTCTTTTCAAAGTACAAGTGAGTGACTTCTTTATTAGATATACCTCGATGTAGCTGTTGTCAAGTTAATTTGTGCTTTTTTGCCTTTATTGTGACCTTGTTAATCTGCGTTAATCATGAGAGATTGGTCGAAAGCGGCGTACTTGACATCCTGCATTAATCCCAGTGTTTCTAAAGCATACAGACTGCGGTTAAAAACTTAAAATCCTGGGATCTAGTAGTTCTGCTTATTGTTTCCTTCACTTTCTTGAGATTCATTGTTTAATATTCCTTTGATTTTTCATTTCTCACTCGCAGCTTTTAATATGCTTCTTGTATGTCAGCCACAAGCCCCCAATGATAATGAAAATTGATAACTAGTGATATCATTAAAACTTGATTAATTGGACAGGTGTAGCCTCAAATTTCAGTTCTGTTTTGAAGATAATTAATGAGAACAAAAGATATTTCTAATTATAACTTATTACAGCATAATTTGCATTTTAGTATGCTAGCGTCTGTGTGTTTTGAATGAAAAAATATGACACATCTGTCATATTTTAAGGATATTTGGAACATTCACTGAGTTATTATTTCTCCTATTATCATTCGAAATTTCAAGTGATATCTACTTTCAAGGGATAAAATTTCTTGGTTTTATGTTTTTCTTTATAAGTATGAAATCATTGAGACATATTATATTCACATCATCTTCAAAATCAATGCTTGCTGGAATTTATTGAATGTAAAATAAGAAAGTTATGACATTTTAAGTTTCGCATATCCATAAAAGAGTTATATGCACAACTCAGTGACATGGAAATGAGACTGTCAATAATGTTGCACTACCATATCTTTTGTTCTTATTGTTTGAATTATACAATATTTCATTTTTAAAGATTTGACAATAAGGGCAAACTTGACTGATCCAGTATTAGAATAATGCTAACTCCAGTCGTTCACAGAGAAATTAATCTTTGTTTCAAGTGACAAAGAGAAAATTAGAATATTTCACAAAATATTTAATAAGAAATAGTGAATGGATGACATCATCAGTCTCCTCATTTTGCATACTGACCATGATGTGCATATAACTGTTTTGTGAAATTAATTGAAATTTTAAAATGTCATAACTTTCTTATTTTACATGAGATTTTGATTACCGGTAAATTTTCAGTGTTTTTCTTGTTAGATTTTTCTCTTTGTATTCAAATCAATTTTTCATTGGGGTGGACTTGTCCTTTAATATACATGTGTATTGTACTTTGAAATCATTAGTATATTAATTATGTAGGCTGACATGGTCTTTTGATTGTGTTTATTTCAGGGGTTTATAGCCATGAAGGGAGGGGGGGGAGCAACAGTAATAAAGAAGACATGGAGGCAAAGGGCACTTCATGTGATTCACCCCAAAATGAAAATTTCCCTAGTATTACGTTAACAACAACAAAAAAAAACCCTAGAAAAATGCTACATGTATTCATCATGTCTCATATGTCATATCTCCACTTGGGTCATGCGTCATGAGCTCGCCCCCAAAAGGGTGGTGCTGTTACACATTTTGGCTTTGTGCTATAGTAATTCTTAATTATTTTCAAAACCATAGAGGCTATTCCAACAAATTTAGTATCATTTTAAAGCTGAATTAATAAGGCAATAGCCTGGAAAGTTTCATTGCTGTAGACTTTATAGAACTTGAGTTATAGCTCTCAAAAGTCAGGACATCAGAGGTGATGAGGGGTGGTGCCGGAAGCGGCGCACCCGGAAGCGGCCCCGCCTGTACAAAGTCAATGGGAAAACGCAATTTTTGGTGCAATTTTTGGGAAAACATCAATATTTTTGTCAAAACTTGGCCTAAACCTACAAACTTGGTATCAAATTAAAGCTAACATGCTCTACTGTCTAATGATTGAAAAGTAGGTTTGGCCATGTCATAGACCTGTGTGATAAGGTTGAAACATAAAAATCTGATAAATTTGCAATGTCTTAATTTTGACATTTCTTCCAGATTGACACATATTTGAATGACAGTTATTGTTAGCACAAAACTTGCATCAATTACAAAAAAAACTTTTCCTACAATTCTGAGGGGATGAAAATACTGCTCAGTATTAAGGCAAATCATCCAAATTATTAACTGACAAAGGTCAATGACCTTCAAACATCCAGAAAATGTGTTACAAATTTTAGAAGGTTTAGCATTTCTTAAAAGCACCAAGTTTGTACATCTTCACTGATGTATACATATTTCACTAAATACACACACTGACATTGAACAATACATGTGTCTGTGTGAAATGGTCAGATGGACATAACCTACCTCAAATTCTATCATACCAAAGGACTGCGTACTATATTTTGGCTTTGAACTCATCAAAACCCACCATGGCTTTAAACTATCAACCACAGACTATGTGGATATAATGTGTGCAATTGCACTTTAGAAACTTCTTTCATGAAGCTGCAGTAGTCATGTGTTGTACATACAGCATCTGCAAACTTGTTTCAGTCTTTACTCCTGAATCTACATTGTATAGACATTGTCTCTTGCATGTCATCATCACTTGGCAGATCATTGTAATAAGAGCCTCGGTAAGCAAATTGTGTAACTTACATTTCAATTGTTACTTTTCCTTTGAATTTTTTATGTACCTACATGTACCATCAATTCCTTTTAAAATGTTTAAATTCTGATGTACAAGGCAAAGAAAACCAAACAAATGATGGTATTGCAAGCATTATAACACTTATAGTATACGATTCCTGAAACGCATGATTTTGGGGGGCTAAAGTCGGGGTCAACTCAATTTTCAGATCATTAATTGAACATGAACCCTACACAATTATATATGGTTAGAAAGGTCTGAATGTGTTCTGTCATAATATAGCATTATTTTTGTCAAAGGGGGACTACACAAAATTTTATGACAAAAACCATGAGATTAAAATACTTTGTCAGATAAATGTTTTTTAAGTTGAAAGTGCATCACGAAAGCAAAAATCACCATGTAACGCAAAAGGGGGTGACCTCATGACGCATGACCCTTGTTATTTTGTATTTTATTATAAGAAATTAGGTTTTTTCAAAAATTTCTACCAAGAACTAAAACAATTGGATTGACAACTGATTATGTGCATTAGTTATTTACTGCCAAAACTTATTTCATCATCATGGAGACGCATGTATGAAAAAAGGAAACATTTATGATTTCATGTAATAACAAAAGAAAAAGGAAAGTGGGAATGCGACATCATCAGCCCACCTAATGAATATTAAGGCCCGGATCCAGGGGGACACGTGCCCCCCCCCTTTTGAGAAGCAAAATTACAAATTCTTAGTCAAATTTTTGGGTAAGAAATATCCTTAATTTGTGTCAAAATTTCCCTTTAAAAAATTTGCCCCCCCCATTTGGAAAATCCTAACTGTTTTCATAAAATATTGACAAAGTTTAGAATTAAATGACTTTGTAACTTGTTTTCCAATTTTGATGAAATTTTCACCATTTTGCTCTGTGAATTTTACTCTGTTTATGTAGATATTAATATTTTCAGCTCGGACCATACCTTTAAGTGAAAAGCTCTCAGCTAAGTAATGTACAGTCCTATGTAAAAATATGTTATACAAAAGACTTTATATGTAGCAGTCTTAAAAAAGTATGGAGCAAATTGCAGTGCGATACCAGGAAAATTATTCCCATGCAGTTTTTAGGAACATAAAAGTTTTAAAAATCTTTTATTTTTTAAATCCTAACCTTCGATCTTATATAATACAAACTGCACTTTTAGAATTTCCAAATAAGTGCACCATCTTCCTGTTATCAAATTCCAGAGCTATAAATAAAATGTCCAGTCAGCAAAAATGAGATTGCCGAATTCCTTTGAGTGAGTCACATGCTAACAAAAATAAACATTGATCATTTTAGTGAGTTTGGATTTATTCTGTTCAGAGTACATTTAGATAGTGGAGGATCATTTCCTTTTAAGAATGCGTGTCCACATAAAGTCAGATTATTCCTTTAATATTCATGTGATCAATATGTACAGAAACAGTGGTGCTCAAAAGTTTTTAGTGAACCCCATTAAAAATGAATGTGTAAAGTGTTCAAGTTCTGCATGTTTAAAGATATTCAGTTGTGAAGTTGGGTGATGAAATATTACATTCAACAAAGTTTGTTTCTCTGGGATTGCTGAATATTGTAGTGTTGTTTACTCATGTACAGTACATTCAAAACTCAGCAAGAAAGATTGATTTTGTGGTTGGGTTCATTAACTTGTGAGCACAACTGTTAGTAAGTGTAGTGAAACCCGGGGGGGGGGGGGGGGGGGGGGCACTTCCATTGACGAGTGGATACCATGCGCGACCATGGGGTCTTGAAAATCACCCTAAACACGTAATTTCCATATTCTAAAGATGCACCCCTGAACAAGATTGGTTTGTGAAACCCTACCCTTAACAAGTATTGGAAACAAAACGATTAGCAAATATTCCCTGAAATGAACCCCGAAACAAGTACAGGAATGTTTTATTGTTACGGGTCCATCGGTCGTCGGCTTTACCTCATTTGGTTTAGTACAACCCCACCTTCTACACCTCGTGCAAATCGGACTCTAAACATGAAATTTTGGGGCAAAAAGGACATCCTTTATAAGACATTTTAATTTTGTTTTATCAATCCCGCAAATTTGACCCTAAACACATAATTTTCCTAGCAAAATAGATACCCTTTTTTCATTATTTTTGTTTTTGACACCCTTATCAACGTGCCCTATCGTGAAAAAGACATCCTTTTTACATGTTTTTTTTTTGTCGTGCATGGTATCCACTCGTCAATGTAAGTGCCCCCCCCCCCCCCCCGGAGTCAAACATATTTTCTGAAGTCCATTCACTTTTAATAGTCAAATCTGCTCGTCTTCCTTATCCTAATATTTCCATTTGATGAAAAAAAGCAATGAACAATAAAAAGGGGAACACTTAGTCTGCAGGCACAGACCGACCCTAAAACTTTGATCAACAAGTGGTCCTTCACACAAGAAACATACATGTATAACAACTTGCCGTTTCCTTCAGTACTCAGGTGACAGGTCATGGTAGGCTGGACCTCTTAATTCAAGTGAAGGGTTTGCTCAGCAGACTAGGCTCATACAGACATGGGAATGTTATACCCCTTTCATAAACCAATCCGCCTAAGAGTATTGCAGATAATTCAATAAAAATTGCGTTCATAAACTCCGAAAATAATCCGCGCTATTTTTACGAGCGCCCGTCCTGAAAAAGGAGGATATTCATCATGGCTACCGCACACACCCCTCCGATGCGGTTGTGTTGGAAAAGGGTGACCTTGTGACCGCTCCATGGCAATTATCCGCATTACTTTTGAAATGCGTTCATAAAGTCAAAATCTGGTCCCGATGCTGCTATTATGCGGATAATTGCATCATCAAAATAATGCGGTAACCCTGGTCCCCCTCCGATTTTACGACCAAATTATGCTGCTATTAGCCGCATAATTGGGTTTATGAAAGGGGTATTACTCTGAAAGGACCCTTATCCCTGTAATACATGTGTATCAAGTTGATAATATGTTATTACAAAAACCATTAAGTGAATTATTTTCTTTTTTTTTGAACTTATAATATCGAACAGTTTATAGTGGTGTGCTGGTTGAGAACCTATTTTCTAATTCTAATAGTGTTCTCAAACCTGCTTTAGATCCCCCCCCCCCCCATTTTGGAATTGACTGCAGCAGTAGCTTCAAATGTACATGTCGAACTGAGACAAGTTTACTGAGTTTAATCCCCCCCCCATCGTCTGTCTGTTTTATTATTGTATTTAATATACACGCAGGATATCCTTCCCTAGCCAGGTCCCTTCCTGTGAGATCATCGTGCTACCGGTCTGACTTGAATTCTTGGCTATTTTCAGTCACTATCGTTGGAAGCGAGAGAGAGGGGAAGAGATTGCGGAAGCCCTCGAGTACACACAGTTGTTCAGGACGAATTTCCTGTACGTGAAACTGTTGGATTCCCCCCTAATAAGGGAAAGTTCAAATTCTAAACAGCGTTACTGTGTTAGTTGACAATGATTTCACCTCAGCTACTATCTCTCTTGCTCTCTCTCTCTCTTCCCATATACCATTGAACTTTGTCATATAGACTTGTGATAACATGACCAAAACTAGAGAGGAACTTCAGGAAGGAAAACCCTTTTCACTTGATGTCATCCATTCAGAAATGTTAGCCGGAATTAGAATTTGACATCACTTGTGTTTTTCTCTGTCATCGTACATAATCCCTAGAAATCCCTATAAATACCAAGAATGTAAAGTATGGAAGATTCATACCTCTCCTGACTAGACTAATAGGACAACAAATACTGCACATGTCTTACAAAATGATTCTTACAGAAACGGCTACTAATGTTTTGCCAGTGGGTTCTTGTAAGTAATGTGATTTGTAGTTCCTTAATTTTGAAATTTTAAATGATCGATTTTCTGAAAAATGTCCTTGAAAGACATTTGTAACCAAATTGGGAATGTTGACTTGACTTATGTTCTGTCACATTTTAGGGTGTATTTACAATTTTACTTAGGCCTTTTGTATATTTACCAAATGTACAACTGTTTGTAGAGCATCTTAACGGTATCCTGATTACACATCCCAGCCTTACATACTCTGACTTTAATATGCAAACAGTGAGATGTAGACACCATTGCCACATTAGCCATGTCTCTGCACCCATAAGGTAGCTGCAAACAGTCCACTCAGCAATTTTCTCTTCCCCTTCAAGCTGAAACAGTCACACAGCCTGGGACGAGCTTGTTGACATAATCCCTTAAATCAAATATCCCGCTGACTGTCGCTGCTTGTAGTATGCGCCCTGCCTCTCTCACTTGCAGCGAGTATTAACTCTTCCTCTTGTACTCCCTCTCCCTTATTCATGCTCTCTTGATAACAGACTGGCAGACACCTCAGATCCAGCAGACTCAGCAGCAGTTCACGCCAAACCATTTCGGACAGAGCAGTCTTGAAGGATCCGCCGACTTCTCTCACCTCTGTGTTTTTGCTGACCAGGCGCAATCCGTCCAGGGTCATCAGAGTTCCAGCAGACAGGCCTTGCCCTTCCACCCGCATTCGCAGAGCTTCCAGCAGCAAGTGTCTCAGGCGACATTCTTTGGTCCCGGTCACCTGGCTGGTGCAGTCTTTCCAACTGAGACCATGGTGCGTAAGGCAGGACCGACCAACATGAAGGTAACTAGAAGTGACATCTGGCTTTAATCATGGCTCATCCATGTGTTCAGGCTTTTAACCCTGATCTTGATCAGTTCGGGATATGTGAGAAAAGGAATTCAAATCACTTCAAATAAAATCAATTTTTAAATAATGCAGTATTCCAAAGACTAAGAATGCACAGTGAGTTTCATAATATCGGTTATGAGCATATGCTGGTTCATATTGTCTCGAGGGATTTTTGGGGTCATACAAAAATAGCAAATTACAAAGTTTGATTAAAGAAAGATATTCTGTCATACAAAGTAGGATATTCTTAATTTTGTCCCCATCAATTTATTAGATTTCCTTTATCAATTCTATTGAGGGTTGCATAGATATAAAATACCAAACTTACTACCATTATCATTTCATAAGATAAATGAAAAATGTATATACATTTCATTAATATAGAGATTAGATTATATAGCTTACATTAAACAACTTTTGGTTTCCCATTGAACTGAAGTTAAAAGCCTGAATTGTGTGGATGATAATCTTAATGCAACAACAAAAAATATAGGATGAAATTTGTTAATTTCATATGTGTTAATCAAATTTTATGAAACAAAAACATTAAGCAAATTTATTCAAAGTTTGTATTCACCCAAACTCTGATTTGGATAATCAGCCATCTTTTTTAGCATCGTTTATTGAATTTTGAGAGTATTAAGTTCCAACAACCAGTTTGATCTTTCAGTGATTTATTACCCCATCCCCCCACTTGTTATTCTCTTTTTCTGTTATTTGTTGAGTGGATGCAAGAAAAAAAAATTGGATGTAATTTCATCAAAGTTAAAATTCAGTTTGGCGAAGTCATGACCAAAATGCCACACATCCACTTTACCAAGTTGTCTTGTGCCCTGTCTCAAAAAGAGTTGTAATTGATCTGGGTCTGTTTCATAAAGACTTTTTATAATAACAAATGCACAATTTCTATAACAAATTCACTATCAGCCAATCAGAGTGAAGGATTTTGGTAGCTTTTAACTGTTATTGCAAATTTGTTATTATAACAAGTTTTAGGAAATAATGTACAGTGTATGCCACTGATCAATCTAAATTATAGAAATCCTTCAAGGGTGTCATAATAATTCATGTAGGATGTCTTCGGAATCAAAACAAGGATGCGTTTACTGTATGAGCATTATATTTAGATCACACTTAAAAAAGAACATATATTCTCGAAAATGACGTAACTGGGGTTTTATAATTGTGATTGATCAGATCAATCACAACTCTTTTTCAGAGGGTTCAGCTTATGTATGGATACGTAATGTGGACTACATGTCCATATTTTTTAGACGTAATGTTCATTTGGTCTAACAACACTAGGCCTACTCATGTGCATGTACAGGTGCCTACTCATGTGCATGTACAGGTGTATCTCGCAAGACAATGGCCCGTATTCTGAACTCGAGTTTAAATTAAACCCTGGTTTTAAGTGGTGGTTTAACTATGGAGAGCCAATTGGGGCACAGATCCCTAAGAGTACAAATCCACTTGATTATCTGATTTGACCCTCGCATTGTTAAGAATTGTCTGGGAATGATAACTGAAGTATTTTTCTTCATTATGAAAGCAAATTTAAAGGAAACAAATAGTAAATATAAGAAAAATACAGTATGAACAGAATTTTGGGCTCCCCATAATTTTAGCACAGTTAGACTGGTCTAAGTTAAATCCAACTTCAGAATACGAGCCATAGGGTCCTGTTTCAGTTGCACGAATATACTACATGTACTGTATTTTTTTTTCATCCAATGGTATCCTCCATCCATGGCAATGATGCTTTGAACTGAGCATCCAACCAAAATTATTTGTGTCATGGAAGTTACTGTACTATTGGATGGCAAACCTACAAATTTTGTGCATTGGCTCTCTAGTCATTAATATTTTACATGTTAAAACTAATTTGGTAAAGTGGCAAGGACATTATTTGAATGTTAGAAAAACGGCAGTAAGGCTAAGCCAAAGAGGCTGCATGTATTAGAGTATTGGATCAAATGATATTAGATCCAACCTGATATGTGAAGCTGACCAAGTGGGTTGAGCTTCATGTGGCATAAGAACCATAGACGATTTGGGAATTGGACCAAAAACTTGCATCATGTAATAAATTATCTGGATAAATGAGAACAAACTCTGGTTGTTGGAGCTCTCTGACAGGACACTGTATAAATTTTGAAGTAACGTTACAGTATTATCAAACTTTTTTCAGAATGGCACGTAGTAGCAATAGTTAACCAACACAGGTAAGTGGGTGTAATAATAGAAATATGAAAGATATTGAAATGAATCATAATGTGAATGGTTCCCATTAGTTCATGTATGTGTTTGGACCACCATGCTGTTTCTTGAATTTTTAGTACTATTAGTCTCATTTCAAATCAAGTGCTCTTTCAAGCTGTTTGAATTCATAATCGGGAGAAAACAATGCAATGTTCATACAACTGTATACATATTTTCATGATCAGTTACACTTCATCTGCATCATAATATTGCTTTTAATAGCTGTGTGAATAAAATGTAATGGCTATACAAATTTTTCACAATGCTAATATCAAAGGAATAAAAGCAAATTAAGAAAATATCTCCTGGAGAGTGTTTCATCAACATTTTTGTCCGACAAGTTGTCAGATCTGACATCTTTCTCTGACTCTGATTGGCTGTGAGGCACTGTTACTATGGTAACTGTCGGATAAAATGGGACTTGTCGGATAAAACATCCGACAAGTCCTTTCATGAAACGCTCCCCAGATCTCCATTTATATTCAAAGATGTGCACTCATACCAATACATTTTATGTTTGTCATGTCATTTATTGATACACCCCATGATATTGATAAATGAAGAATGTATTTTCTCTTGAGTGAAAATGGAGAAGTAAAAATATATATAGATTTATCACATGTACATGTACTTCTGAATTTGTAATTTTTTTATGCGGTTATCTCTTTAATTGATATTTTGCACATTTTACAGACCAGAAACCTGTATGTTCTATTGTTGCTTTATTAAAGTTCATGTATTTCTGTGTCTTCCTTTTGTGCTTGCATAATCTCTTCTAAGTATTTCATACTTTTTCCTCATTGTTTTATGTACATGTACTTCATATCTTCAAACCTACTACAACCCAAACTCATAATGATCTCATCTCCATTCTACATCATGTGTGCATGCCATAGCCACACGTACACTCCTGTGTGTGGATATCCTCCAAAACATGAACCAATTCAACCAACAGCACGGTAGCCTCACTGTTGCATTCCTTGCTCGACGATGTGTTTCCCCAAATATCCTGGTCCCGTTAAGATGTCGTGATTGCCTTGACATGCGGGAAATCAGACAAATTTGTAGGCATCCCTCTCTGGCCATTGGGGTAACATCTGTGCCAACTGTGCCTCAAGCGATCAGTGTGTTGGTGGGCTTATTTTGAGGGATTCCTCGGTTATGATGGATGGGGGCCATATCTTTATGAAATGAAGAGATGGCTCGAGACAAGACAAAGAAGTGGGGAAAATTAACCAATATTCTTGATGAATCATTTTGGTTCTGTCAGCACAAAATTTTATTGAAAGTTACACTTGAAATTAACCTGAACGACAATATGAGTTCAATCATATTCAATACGTCATTAAAAAAGTGGTTAAGGTTAAAGATTATATATCCTTGGAATGAAGAGATGAAGGTAGACAGGACAAAGAAGCACTAGAAAAATCCTCCTTCTTGCATTGGAAATGAATTTCATGAAATCGGTGCTGAATCGGTTTATGATTTGTAGAATCGGGCAAAAATACTTGGAATAGGATACATTTAATATTTCTGTAGGCTACTACTATTCATTTTGTGTGAATTTTAAAAAGCATGCCGTTCCAGAATATATGTGAGGTCTGAACTTTGACAAAGGAAGGAAATTAATAATATAAAATATAAAAGATTGAAAAAGATCTTTTTCAGTCTAAAATATTTTACAGGGACTTGCAGGTCTTTACGTTAATTAATGTACTATGCTGAGAACATAGTCTGTATCTAATCTGTCATTACTTGAGAAACACTCTATTATATGTGAAGGATTTCAATTTCTCTGGGGCTTCTACCGTATTACCACCCTGGTAGTTGCCACAATCTGCAGTTAACTCAATTAGTTTTATTGATATCCATTTAATAAGTTTCATAATGCATATTGAGTCATGGATGATACAATCTACAAAGAATCAAATCAGTGAGAACTAGAGTGGATTCCCAGTTGACACTTCTTGTCCTTAAGAAGTCGGTCTGCAGAGGGATTGTTTCTGTTGTCACTTTGCAACGAGTCTTGAAGGATGAAAACAAGAGGGTTCTATTTATAAATTGATCAGAAATTCGCTGAATTTTTAGGGAATGAATTCCTCACCAACCTAGGCTTTCTCTTATTTTTTGCTTGTCTTTCGTGGCGCGTTTGCAGGTGTCTGCGGAAAGGGAGAATAAAAGCGTGTCTCGGGCCTGTCAGTTCCGTTTAGAGTGTGGATATATCCCATCAGGACCGCAGGGTGGGAAAAGAAAAATGGACTTTTTTAATCTGTTTACTTGACTCGCGCCAGGCGGAGTTTTTCCTGCTCTCGTTAGCGCAGAGGAAAAAATGTGATGATTCAGAGTCGAGCTGACAGGAATCGGCGATTGCAATCTCGAAAGTGTTCTGATCGAGAAAAGTGATGTGTTTCTGCGCTTGTTAGAAATGTAGGAAGGAAGGCAAAATTATACAATTTAGTTGCAAGCTTGCAATATGCTGCTGATGATTATAATACACTACACATGTTCATGTTGTGTAGCGGTTTATGGGTCTTATCTTTAAGCCTAAATATCTTTCTATTAAGCCCCCTTTCTTTCCTGTTTGAAATTTCATTATAAAAAGGATGCGATTCTTTTTTCCCTTCACATTAAAAAATAATAAGACATCCCTTACACCATGTACATGTGCATGTAGAGATTTATTTTCTTGATTACCATCTAAAAACACGTGAATTATCAAAAGCTAAACTATTTTTTTTTACAAAACAGGATGATATATATTGTCTGCCTATTCACAGTGGAGATATGCAAATCAATTCTTCAATCATGCTTCATATTTGTTAGTTTGCATCATAGAGGTTGCTGTTGCCCATTTTAGGAGTGACGCATGCTTTAAATTTTGATTGTACTTTTTGCTTTGATAACTCATGCAAATCTGCACGTATTTTAGTGTGAGTCTGTAAAGTCAATATTATCCTGACCCAAATCACATTCATAGGTAGTGATGGTCCTCAGTTAGAATCAATAACAAAATTAAATGAACATTATTGAATTCACGTCAATACAGACGTATTGTAAGAAATGTTTTCTCATCTTTGGAAATATTTTTCATCTATTGAAATATGTTTGTCTTCCAAACATATGCAGACAAGGTTTAAAAAAAAAAGTTGTGCTCACAAGTACCATTCTCTATGTAAGTTTACAGAGCATACATGTAAGAAATAAACTGCAAAAATGCATGAGAGGGATTTCGGTTTTAAATAGAATGGTCATGGTCATAAACGGAAGGATGTCTTTTTGCACGTAAGCATTTTTCATAGTGCCCATCCAAAAAGAATTAGCAATCAGGTCATAGTGATAAGGAATCTGAAGATTGTTTAATATCTAAGGTCAACTCAAGTGACTTTGAGAAATTTCTCTGTATTGACCTTCTCTGAAAGAGAATGTGCATCAAGATCAGTGAAAATGCACATGAAGATGCTAATGAAAAGATATGAGTAGATATAGATGATGTAGAAAGGTTTCCTAAATTTTCTTATGTTCATCCTCTTCATCAATTCTAATAAAAAATACAAGCAAACCAGCTCTGTAACAGACAGTTTGATCTGGACACAAAATGATAAATGATTTGATAAATGAAAATTTATTAAAGATTTAGAACACTCCCCCACTCCCTCCTCTCCAAAGAGAAAAAAATGAAAGAAATCAGGTAGTTAAAGAGAGGTAAATGTATTCAATTCATTCCTGTTCTACAAAGACAAGTAAATAATCTCTATAAAAGGCAGTTGCACCCCCCCCCAAATTTATCAAAATTTCGAAATATCCCCCCCAAAAAAATAAAAAATAAAAAATAAATCAGCTAGTAGGAGAAGGAAATTCTAACAAATACACCCCATGTTTTATACAAATTTTTTTCAAATAAAAAATATAAAAAATGTAACCACTTTGCCCCCACTCTGATAAATTGACACTACAGGTAAAAAAATGAAAATGATATAATTGTGTAGTTGTAGTGAACTTTGCTAATACTTTTCCAACAACATCTCAAATCGAACGATGCCTAGATCCTGGGAAAAAGTTTTATTTGCTTCAGCTGGAGACAGTGATAGCATGTGATCTTACAATGATAAAAGTTGTAAGACATCGCCCAGGTCAATGAACTATCT
Source organism: Lytechinus variegatus (assembly GCF_018143015.1). Classification (NCBI taxonomy): domain Eukaryota; kingdom Metazoa; phylum Echinodermata; class Echinoidea; order Temnopleuroida; family Toxopneustidae; genus Lytechinus; species Lytechinus variegatus. Next base: position 20,139,265 of record NC_054749.1, read on the forward strand.
CTTAAACATTACATAAAATCTATGTGCTTATCAGTTTGTGTATCTGTAAAGTAAGCTTGAATTAGCAATCATTTCCTTCTGCAACAGAATGCCTAGTGATTTTTTTTTAAATCTTCTTACATTGAATAGTCATCAGTTCGGAACATGTGTAGTGTAGGCTTTCCATTTTGAATTTATGCTTTTGATACATGCATTTACAGAGCTAACAAGTCTCACGCATTGTGCGTGAGACTCACGCATTCAGGGTCCGTCTCACGATCTCACGCATGGCACCCATTTTTCTCACGCATCGGGACCCGACAGAAAAAAAAGAGAAAAAGTAGCATTCGCCAGATTATACGACTGACCGACCGCCTTCGCTTCGCGTCTAGCTAGCCCGGCACGCGAGACGAATCGAGAGTGCAGTCAGCGCACATAGAGATGTATACATCTCTATGTCAGCGCACAGCTAGTACGGGTTGATAATACCAAGGAGATATCAGAGGTGATATCTCTCTGATAATACGATGAATCGCGTGCGTGCATCGCAAAAATCTCGCGTGCGTGCATCGCATGTTTTTGGGTTTGAAGCCCATATCTCATGCGCGCGCGCGCCTTTTCGCAACGTACGAGTGTAAGTACTGGCCGCGCGCGCAAAGAGACGTCGAGTCATGAAAATCTCACGCATAACATTTTTTTGAACTTGGCATCTCTGCATTTAGTTCAAAACATATTGTGTCCTTGTTTTTGCTAGTATCATATTCAATACTGATTGACATTGAATACCTGAAAAGATGTATTTGCTTGCTTTCCAAAAAGCTGTATGTCAGGGATGTCTTCTACTAGCAAAAAAAGGCATCTCAATTTCTCATTGTAAACATCAATTTCTTATAACAGGTGGTTGCTCCCCGTAAAATTTCTTTTGAACACCCCCTACCCTACAAGTTATACATGTGCAACAAAATAATATAGTGTACATACATGTACATGTACTAGACACCCGAAAGAGTACATGTGTGTGTTTTTTTTCAGAAACATAGAGGCTGATTTGTGATTATTCAGCAAAATATAACTTCCTCCAAAAGTCCAAATAAACTTAATGGTATTTATTTTCTCCAAGGACCATACAGGTCTGTAATTGATCAATATACATGATTAAACATAGGAATTCGTAATCTTTTTATGATGACCTTGCCTGTGACTTTGTGCTGTAAATTGACAAAGTAATCTTGGCAATGGGATAATTTTCCACTCAGTATCGACCCATCTCAAAGCCACGTGTTAAGCGTGTCGTGACCACTGTCTATGTTTGAACAATCTTGCTTTTTGTCGTATCAGCTTATTTCTCTTAGCAAGAATTGGCTTAGTGCAATAGTTATTGGACTTTGTATCTCAAGGAAACTTTAGAAAAGTTCATTGTCGTTTAATTTGGTTAAAATTTAACTTGTTTTATGCTTTACTGGCAACAAATTTGGCAGGAGTTAGTAAAAACAAAGTAAAGTGGGCACATGTGAATGAGTAAGTTAAAAGCCATCTGTTATTAAGTTGCAACCAGATATGAATTGAATCAGAGAAACAAGGAATAGATCTTATTCTTATTGTTGTTAAAAAACTTGAATTGTAGCCAAAAATATTTTTACAGATTGAGAAACATTTAGAAAAATCAAACTAATCGATGCTTAAAATTTATAGAAATTTTGAATACCGGTAGTGTGTTGAAGATCTATCGTTTTCTTTTTCTTTATTTTCTGAATTCGAATAAGTTCAGATTTTTCGATAATGAAATATTTCACACAGCATTAAGTTTTTTGTGAAAGGGTGTTGATTTTTCAGAATTATTATTAATTAATTTGTTATTTCATTTTGTGATTTTTCACGTTTTTTACAAAAAAATATTAAGGTCACTGTGGAATGAGACTGATTTTTATTTTTTTTCTTTCTTCAAGGTTGCATTAGGTATAGATAAAGTTATGAAAATTTGTGTGAAATGGGATCTAGTGACATGTAAAAAAATGTATTAATAGTCTAAGTTCTTTGCAAACTTAAATTTTCGGTGTGAAAGGGGTTTAGGGGTATTAGAAGAAGATACTATACAGGTTCAAGTTCCATATTCCCCTCCCTGAGGAGGATTTGAGTCATTTACGAATGTTATGTGACAAACCTAGGCATCGCTGAGAACTTCCTTCCGGCCCATGCTGGATGATTTCTACTCTCTGTTGTGTTTGATATGTGAGAGCAAGGGAAACAGAGGAGAGATTTCTTCACATTAGGCGGTGCTGCACCAGCCCGAGTTTGCTCAATCTTGAGATTTTAGCCCGATCGGCCGTCTTCACGATTAATCTCGAGATTCACGAAACTCCGTCTCCACCATCGCAAGAAGAGCGATTCCTGCTCGAGCGAGGCATTGATGCATTATGGTCTGACGCCGTGAATAAATAATCCTGAGTGCGTCTGCACCTACAAATTAGCGCGATAATTCATAAAATAGCATGCTATTTTGCAAATAATCCCAAGTTGACTTGTTGCAATCTTGAGATTAATCCTACAAACTAGCGCGATAATTGCGTCTCCATTTCACATAATCTCGAGATTGTTCAGATCGGGATAATTTGCCGGATCAGAAATAGCACGCTAATTTGAAAACTCGGGATGGTGCAGACGGCCCTATTGATAAATTTTAGAGTTGAGTGATCTCCCTTGAGGATGAATTTCACAATGATTGAGACAAGTGTTATCATTTCTAATGATGCAATTTGTTTGGATGATGGTTTGTGCATGCCAATTTTCATGACTAATTAAATTTGGTAGTTTGAATTGTGACAAAGACAAAAATTAAAAGGTAGAAGATTTTTAGTGGGTGATTTCAAACTTTACTCTTTTTTTTATTTGTAAGTTGTGCTTCCCCCCCCCCTACAATAGTACAATAGTTTCTGTCATATGATATCTTGGAAGAAGCAAATTTCATTTTTTGACAAGGGGGGGGGTAAATTTTTTCTCATTCATAAAGATCTATAAATGAAGAAATCCCAATATCTTAAGATTTTTGCAGGTGCAAAAAATTAATAAAATTTTCAGCTGATCATTGATCACAGAAATAATTTGAGTGTGCAACGTGAACATATTGTTGGATTATCTGATTCCTTGTTTCTTTTTCATGAGACATATTGAAGCACATGAGGATTAAAAAAAAAATCAATTTTGGTGAAGTTGTCTGTCATCACACTCATTTTCAAGGAACTGCTAAATTAGTTTTGAAAAGTTCATGATGTAGTAATAACAGTCCATGACGAAGGAACGATCCTTACAGACATTTAAAGGACAAATGCTATCTGATTAGTCCATATAAAAACCATATTTTTCCTTGGAATTTTGGCCGTAAGTTCACAAGATTTTAGATCATTTTGAATTATGTGAATAGTCAACAGAAGTTCAGTTACAGATCAAACTTAAACATGTTCATTAGAAACATGAATTATGTCACATATTGATTATGTGAAAAGACTGGTTTTGTTTTTCTTGATCTAAATTGAATTTAAATCCTTATACAGACTTATATAATATCTGGTAATCCGGTTTACATATTATAGGCTTGCTATGAAATTGTTCTTACAAAGACCTACATGTAACAACAAAATATTTGAGGGCATGGTGCCATGGTCTCACAAAACCAGTTATCAATTGCATGTTACAAGCTACTGAAACCCTGCTATACGATTGGCTGAGAACAAATTTGTTGTAGAATTCTAGTACTCTTTAATTATATTTATGCTATACATCCATGCATAGTTCTCTATTGACTTACATGTACATTTTGTGTTAAGACACTCATAATGATTAGCTCGTACATGTAGTTCACTTTGTTATTGAAATGAAAAGGATTTTCAAGGTGAATTTCAAGATAAAGGTCAAATAAAAATGGGGAATGCTTCATTACAATCACTTTCCATCTGATGCATCAGCAATTAAAAAAATCAAACAACTATTACATTATCTTTTCTTGATAAAGTGCCTTGTCCTTCCGTGAAAAGTCTCCCCGGACTCTTTGTCAGTGGTAGTTAAAATCAGTCAATGGAACGGCATCCGATTGTAACGAGATTCCTCTCTAAGGTGGGGACATCGTCATCATATTATGAGATATCTCCTTTAACGCATTAATGCAGTCATATCCCTTATGAATTTAAGTGCTGAAGAAGGGAAAATTATGGAACGGGATGGAGATAAAATCCTGATCAAGAACCTTGGGTCATGTTTGTCCTCGTTATTTTTTTCAAGAGCTTCGAGGAGAGAGGGGAAAAGAGATGCAAAAAGAAGTAAACACGATATGATGACAATACATGCAATTCTAATTAGGATATAGTGATGGCGATGATCATGATGATGATGAAGATGATTGTGATGTGATCAAAAGAATTTAAGGTGATGAATAGCTTACTCTTTTATGTGCTAATTCAGGTTCTTCAATTTACTTGTTGAAATTCTAGTCCCTGGGATTTTTCTTTTCATTCACAAAAAGTACTTAAAAATATGAAAAACTGAATATATAAAAGAACATAATAAAAAGGCATATTGGTGTACAATGTACCATAGGGCATTGAATTGAGAGAGAGAATACAATTATGATTGACAGAGATGGGTAACATTTTGAGGAGACGACTTCAGAAGAAACCGCACAAAGTGCACGAATACCATGTCCTGAGTTGTTCCAAGGGATTAAGAGTAGATTGGTCCCTAGAGATGGCCCCCATCAGTCATTTCCCCTTCCCTTTGCTCAGGATCACTGACTGGGGAAGAGGGTATTTCCCCCCTTCAACCTCACCACAACCAAACCTTGTATGTGTACACCAGCCTATTCAAAAGGGAAAGTTTGCAGAAGTGTCCCTGTTTAGTTTTACATGCCGGTATGATGGTGATTCCATCTATAGGGACATTGCATTGAGACAGCTTTTAACTGCATCACACTTTGAATTTTTACAGAATTTTGAATTGAAACAGTTCTTGCTGAGTAACATGTTAGCTCCAATACACTGTATCTGAAGTCCTGATTTTTGCAGAAAATTACAGTTCAATAAAAACTTGTCAGTCAGTGTGTGTGATTTAACTGCTCATCATTGCCATGTTCTTCTTGAACAATACCTGCATACACTGAACTATCATGTACATTGTACATTATATACTGTAATATACCTCAAGTTTTAAACAAACGATGGATATTACAATTTTTAATGTCACTATTAAACATCTATACTGTACACAATCATGTTTGCTCTGTCCATCTGTACAATATGAAGTTGTGTATCCATTACAAAGTACATTTTCATACCATGCTTCCTACCATGTAACTCCGTGAGGGCGATTCATGCAAACATTCATCAGACATATTTTCATCGCTGCATCAATTTCAAGATTTGTCGGTACTTGAAAAAAAACAAAGAAAATACATTCCCCATGTATTTGATATGATCACACATTGTGTGGATCATATTTCCACAAAAAATAGTGTCATACGTGTATCAGATTTGTTTTCATTTGCTTGACATCACATAATTTCTTGAATAAACCTAAATTGTGGGCATGCCTGATTCCTGGGCCTAATTGCCTATTTGATTTCATTTCTGCTCATTTTAGCAATTATGGATGAATACATCATACATGTATATTGTTCTCTAGCTGGACTTTAATATGCTACATTTTTTAATACCTTTGACTGTTTTACATAATGTATTCAAGTCAGGGTAGTAGTGATTTTTTGTTTCAGTTTGAGGCTATATTGGGCTACGAGCCTTGCAGTAACTTTTTAGATATGTTTTTGTCATTATGTACTGTATATATAATTTTCAGCAGATAGTCGTCCTGTAGAGTTTGTCCACCCCTTGGTCGCGAGAATGGCAGCTCTGACCAATCTATTGCATGGACGAATCCAAACCAGCGGTACAAGTAAATCTAATGTCTCGTCTTCTCTTGTATACTAAAATATTGTTTTGAAGTGTGTAATTTTTTTCCTGTCTTTTCTATTTTGCAGAACAAAATGACTTGAGTGTAGTATTGTCACATTTGTCAAGCAATTTTTTTTTTAGCTTGGAGCTAATACAGTATATTTTCTATACCAATCCTGGCATAATCTCAGCGGGGGCTGCAGCTTTGTCTTTGCCTTCATAAGACTGATGCTATTCAATGCAAAACATCATCAATGCATCTGGGAACCAATGTAGGAAGCATGGCTGCTATAGACTCCTATCTTGTATTCTTCTGTTTTTAATCAATATGCAGTGGATTTTTTTTTATAATGAAAAACTCACTGCAAAAACAGTTGATAAAAAAAGAATAACACAAGATTCTAGTGTATACATGTACATGTAGGTGATGGCTGCAAAGCAGCCAAGCTTCATTGCTAGCGTTGTGCAGAACAGCATCACACTCGTAAAGGCAACTTAAAGCTGCAGCCTCTGCCTTGATTATAGGCTATACCAGTCCAGGCCCCCGTCTTACAAAGAGATCCAATTAATCACATCTATGGACTGCCGTCAACATCTATTATGAACGTTTAAGTTCAAACTATTTTCTAGCTATGATGTATTTTCATGCATTCATTGATATGAAAATTCACTGTGCTTCTCTTTGTTTACAAAGGACATTGTGCAAATTTCCTGTAGAAAAAATTATGACACTTATGGATATAGTTACTATTGACTCTTTGTAAGAAGGGGCCCAGGACTGGAGTTTCATGAAGCTAGTGGATACATTCCCATGATGCCTCATGGAGACTGTGCAGCCCTTGTCTTGAACTCTTGATTATCTTGTGATAGATGTCTGTAGTCAATCTGCGGGTACAAATGTTACGCAAAACTCTTATTGGATTTATTAATTAGCACCAGCAGTTATATTAAGCCTCAAACTATATGGGGATGGTAAACTAAGTTAATGGTAACTTCAATCATAGTTTCCTTCACTACAGTGTATATAAGCATGATAAACATTCAGAAGTAAGATGAAATAAAAAATGTATATCTTTCATTTTTAATAATTTTAGCACAGATATCAGCTCATAAAGTTAATCCAGAGTTCAGGAAAAATAGTCTGCATGTCTCTAGGAAGAAGCAGAAAATTCAAACATGTTTTATTTTCAAAGATTTCAAGACTTCAAATACTTTTGCCAGTTTCCAGCAGGTCTATTAGATACATTTATAAGATGTCTTTTCAATGTATCCTGTAGACCTTTTAGGAAACAAAGCAAAAATAATAGAAAATTTAAGAAGTCTCATGATAGACTTATTTTCCATGTTATCATTTTGTGGAGAGTGTACTGTATTAGATCTCATCACTTTACACTCAACTGTATTTTGTTATTTTGACACTTTAACCATTGTAGAAGAAAGTAGGCTGTATGTTAATACATATTTTATGAAACTATGACTGTTATCTAATGTTTTGTAGAAGGTTTACATATTCATGTATACAGTATGATCTGTACATGTTAACTATCTTTGTGTTAATGAGTCAGGGAGGTGGAAAAAATGCCTCTCAGGTTTGTTAACTCTCCTTAAAAGAAATTTATGTTTCTTTCATACAGGTCAAATCTGCCTTAAATTAATAGCATTTTGTTTTAATTTGGTCATATCCTAACTCTGATGAATGCTTCAGACTTACTTTATTCTACAGGACCTCTTCTTCTTCTACTTTCTCTTCTCTTCTCTTTCTCTTTTCGTATATTTTCTATTTTCCCCATTTATTGACCTTTGTCAGTTTGCCTATATTTACTCCTTGTTTACAACCACTCATCTGGACCTGATCTACAGAAAATATAATATTTGCACCTCTTTAACACGGTTGGTTATCTTTCTATTCTTATTTTTTATTTACACAGGTTCGGCAGGAGATCCCTGTGCAGCCACCTGAACAGGTCATCAATGATGATGAATTGATGAGCTTCTCGGTCCGCGAGCTGAACCGGCGACTCCGTGGCCTTCCGAAGGAGCAGGTGGTGCAGCTGAAGCAACGGCGAAGAACCCTCAAGAACAGAGGCTATGCAGCAAACTGCCGTGAGAAGCGAGTCACGCAGAAAGAATCTTTAGAAGTGGAACAGGAGAGACTCAAGATGGAGGTATGTAAACTCTTTGACAACTGAATTCAATAATCTTCATAGGGTGTGTATGGACAAATAGTACCCGGTTCTTTAATAGGTTCAAGGGTTGAATAGCCATTATAAAAACGTTTCATGTAATTGTGGTGACAAGCCCTTAAGGCTGAGTATGCTTCTTTGACTCTCAATGGTGCATTTACGTAAGCTTGATCTTCATGAGTAGCATCCTAATGAAAAACTTCTCATAAATCCTGGCTTGAACTTTGTCCTATGGTGTGACATTCCTCTCTTGTACATATAAACAGGATTTTATGGTTCTAGGACAACTCACATTAGAGTAATAATTCCCTGGGTATTTGACAAGACTTATCAGAGTAGTTTTTTTCTCTCTCTTAACAGGTGGAGAAGTTAGCCGTAGAGAATGCCAAACAGCGAGAAGCTCTAGATGACCTTCACAGGAAATACAAATCGCTCCTTCATGTTGCTGCTAAAGGAGGTCCCGACAAGATCAAGATTTTGTCTGGACCGTTGACCCTCGCTGACCTCAACAAGGACAACACTATCCCTGGTCCAAGCCACCGACAGGATGTACCTGTTGCAGGGGTCATGGTCAAGCAAGAGGTGGTTGACCAGAGATTAGGGGATTAAAAGATGATCGTAATCCCATCATAACCTTCAAGAGCCGCGAGCAGCAATGTGAACTCTGTAAAGCTTTGATCTACAAGTCGGGCCTTTCCATCTGCGGAGATATGTTAGATGAATAAACATGGGGTTCTTTGATTCAAAAGATATGAGATTAGGATTAAGATTACTTCATGCGATTGTACTTTGTGCCAAGTGAAGATTAAGCCATTATGTGAATATTAATCTTGTGATCTATGACAAGTTCATAAATACACTTATAATCAGTCATCTTTTAGGTGGTTTATAGAATGGCATATTTTCAGATAAGGAAAGAACAAGATAGAGAAAAAGAAGGAATAAATCATTGATGAGTCATTAAAGGTCAAGTCCACCTCAGAAAAATGTTGATTTGAATCAATAGAGAAAAATTAGACAAGCACAATGCTAAAAATTTCATCAAAATCGGATGTAAAATAAGAAACTTATGACATTTCAAAGTTTTGCTTATTTTTAAAAAATAGTTCTATGAGCGAGCCAGTTACATCCAGATGAGAGAGTCAATGATGTCACTCACTATTTCTTTTGTTTTTTTATTGTTTGAATTATACAATATTTCAATTTTTACGAATTTGAAGATTAGGACCTCCTTGCCTGAAACACAAAATGTTAATATAATGGAATTCCACGTGTTCAGGGAGGAAAGAAACTTCATTTCACATGACAATGACCAGAAAATAAAAATATTTCATATAATAAAATACAAAAGAAATAGTGAGTGAGTGATGTCATCAGTTCCTCATTTGCATACCAACCGAGACATGCATATAACTGTTTTGTGAAATTAAGCGAAACTTTAAAATGCCATAGCTTTCTTATATTACATTCGATTTCGATGCAATTTTTAGTGTTGTGCTTGTTGAATTTTTCTCTTTTTATTAAAATCAACTTTTTGTTGGGGTGGACTTGTCCTTTAATGTTTATCAAGGAAAAAGTTATTATCATGCTAACTGCAAAATACCTTGCTTTATTTTGGTAGAGGGTAATAGGATGTGCTTTGATTAATGTGGGGGTGTTTCACAAAAAACATCCATGTTGATAAAGTGCAATTGATGATATTATATGAATATACAGTGGCGCTCAAAAGTTAGCAAACCCCACCAGAAAATGAATATATTTAAGCTTTTTAAATGTAATGTTTTAGATATTGATTTGTGAATTTAGGTGATAAAATATTACATACAATAAAGCTTGTTTCCCTGCACCTGCCAAATATTGTAGTGTTGTTGCCTGCATTCAACAGTCGGCATGAAGGAGTGCATTTTCTGGTGGTAGGGTTCACTAACTTCATGTGTTGTCTATGGTCTGGACTCGGTATTAACAGAATTTAGCATTGATTCTGCAGTTGATTTGTTTTAGAACCTTTGTCTGTTGAATACCCTTTATACATAGGCACAATGTAGCACATATCCCCTGAGGAGCAGAAAGTGACCAATGCATTGATGTAGCATTATATTTCATGCAACTGGGTATTGAAGTACAACCTAAGATCAAACTTCAATTTTTGTGAAACACCCTCTGAATGTGAGCTGTAAAGTTGGACTGTTTGCAAGTGTTTTATTTGTATGTATTATGTGTATATTTCTGGTTAATCAGGCATTGAATGTCAAATAGTTTTTGTAAAAAGAACAGAAATTGTCAAATTCTCAATATTTAGCATCATGTATATTGTTTGTTTCATGTTAACTTCATAATGGAAGATTTATTATGAATTTCTTCGGCAAATCTCTTCTGTATTTGTCATCTTCTTTTTTGTTCTTCTTATTTCATACTTTAAGGAAAGTTTAAGATCATGCCCACTCTTCAAATGAGGCACTGTACTTGTACATGTAGATATATTATTGATGAACTATTGAATAGTATTAGAGGTTATGGTACAATATGGATAGATACTTTTAAGTTTGTGTGAAAAATGAGACATGGAGTGAAACTGCTGATTGTTGTTGTGGAATGGTTGTCGGGTGTCTGAATGAGAGAGAGCCCTTAATTTTTTGTTGTTGAAAATATTTGCTCTTAGAAAACACCTCATCAAGAAGACAACTCATAATAGCTCATACTCTGATTAATATATTTGCTAAATGTGCCAAGATAAATAGTACAATATACACTGGTTAAGTTAATCTGATTTATTAGATGACATAAAGACGTTCTGTTGTCACAAACAGGATAATTCTGACCAATTTTTGGTAAGCTTATGTCACCCCGTAACAGTAAGTGCATCATATATGATGAAGCAGCTCACATCATCGTAGGTGGAAGTTTATCAAAAGAGGTCATGTTCTCGCTTGTGACACAAGCTCTTTCTTTGCTCCATTTATTATCATAAATATTTGTCCAGATTTCATGTATTTCCCTATATTATATTCTTGGATTTTGACGAGTGAGATTGTGGTTACTGTGTGACTGTGAATGTGTTTGTTACTATGTGAACAAAATGAGAAATTGATATCTCATTATTTATTTATTTATCTAATAATGAATTTTATGCCTAACGGGTACATTTTTTGTTCCATTTTATTGATCTCTTTTGTTAAAGGGATTTGGGATATCACCGACTAGAGTTTCTGCTATCCTTCATTATTATCCTTCATTGCGGTAACAATTCTCTTCTACCCGTGAATTGAAAGTCTAGTTTGCTGATATCTCAAATTTCAACTTAATTCAGTATTCTTTCTAATCTTTTTTAAAAACGTAATTAAGGGGGAGGGGGATGGGGTAATAAATAATTTGTAGTACATGTAGTAGTAGTAGTAGTAGTAGTAGTAGTAGTAGTAGTAGTAGTAGTAGTAGTAGTAGTAGAAGTAGAAGTAGTAGTAGTAGTAGTAGTAGTAGTAGTAGTAGTAGTAGTAGTGGAAGTGGTAGTGGTAGTGGTAAGGTGAATGTTGTATGGTTCATTGTCAGGAGTCTGTTGCATTTTTTTTTTTGAGTTGGTATGTAAGTTTTGTCTGAAGTGCTTTTATGAATGCTGAATTGCTGAATGTCCGAACAAATTGAGCTGTTGTATCGGAAATGAAATAAAAAGTTATTGGTATTTGTATGTATGAGTGTTTGTTTGGGCTTTTATATTTCTAAGGGTTTTCAGATGTAATACTACAACTCTTTTCATTTGTAGAGGGTTTGATTAGTGATTATTATTTTTTGAGCAGGTGGTCATGATCATTGTTGGTATCAAATTGTCTTTATGTGTGTGTGTGTGATGCAAGTAATGGTATGGGTGTGCTTTTTGTTTATCAGTTGTCTTGATATTGACAGCAGTGTTAAATCCATGCAATTTTTCCCTTATAATTCTTATAATTCTGTCATTGTAAAGATGATACATGTATTATACAACTGAAGAAATAAGATTTGGACAACATTGTATTCATCTTTCAGGTTAAATTCTTATTCTTGAACACCGTTTCTGTCAACTTCAAAACTTAGGATTGCTTGATGCTAAATCATGAAATATTAAATGTGCCGCCCCCCCCTCTCCTCACTGCGCAATACTGAATGCAGAAGGCCTCCATGCCCCTTTCCATTGTTCCTGATAGCTTTTTAGCCCCCATCACTTTCCTCTGGAAGGAGAGAATAAATCTGCTCCTGCATGAGATTATGACAATTTGGTCAGTGTATACAGACTTGTGTGCGCAGAACATGTGAGTTATATGACTATCAGATAACAATTTGGATACCATAAATCATGTATCTCTGATTTTTGTTAATAATATGTTAAAAGGATGAGAATAATTGTTCTTTTATCAATGTATATTATTCACGTTGCTTGCAGTACAAAATAGATACCAAATATGTAGGTAAAAAAACTTGTTGCCATCATTTAGTAGATCATATTTGTTTATTTTTATTATCACTTTAAAGATACCTTATCAAGTCTGAACAAGTTAGATTTGGTACATGTATGTAGAACTTCAGACTTTGTCCAAAGTAGTATTGTGTTAAAATCCGAACAGTTAAGAACAAAAGTTTATCGGGCATTTAGGGACAAATATTAGTCAGCACTTTTGGGGAGCAGGCAACTTTGTTATCAGCCAAATGTAATTTACATGGAGATTTGAATTGTTTGACAATCAAGATAGACGAGTGAAAAACTAAATTTGCAGAAAGAGGCTAATTAGTCAAAGGATGAATTCATCAAAATACAGGTAAAGAGATGAAAATTTGAACTTTCATTCGTTGATGTGTTTTTGCAAACAACACGTTCCTCTCAGTTTGTGAGTACACTACTGTGACTTAATTTTTTGTTTTAATCCTCACAGAATGAGAATGAAGGTTCAATATATGTGATAGTATGATTGCAGTGACTATGCTTGTACATGTATATTGTGTGTACTGCAGGAATAATCATCTTGGATTTTCACACCCATTATGTAGAGCTCTTTGAACAAAACGTGAGGAATGGTATATTCTTTAAAATCATTCGTATGAACAGTGCTAATCTCAATTTCATTTCTATTTTGAATGTCATTTCTTATCCATTCATGTGGCATTATCTCCTTTGACAATTAAGTACACTGAATGTTTATGAACTTGACTTTTATTTCTTGTCTTGAACTTATGATTCAAGTTTTCACAAGCTTTGTGTCTTTTGAAACAGAATAGTCATAAGAAAAACGAGTTACCTCAGCTTTAATACTCATTTCTTGAGATTTGTAGGATTCATTATTACATTTTCTTCATTTTGAAAAGAATCAAGCAAATGGTTAGCTCAAATGTTTGTAAGTAATTTTCAGTAGGTTTACTGACACTAACTTTAATACACACTGTGGCTAGATTATTTGGTTTTAGGTTTTCAGAATGATATATACAATGCTTTAATAAAAGAGATATTTTGCTATATTGTGTTTGCTTTGTTGTTTTTTGAAAGCTTACTTTCATTTGTATGTAACAGGATGATGTGGTATTTGAGATGCAATATATATATATATGTAGTGCTGATGAGGGATAAAAGAAGAGGTTTGAAAGGAAAGAGAAGGTGGAGTAGATGAGTGAGAGATAACAGAGTTAGGGAGAGAGAGAGACCGGAGGGGGAGAGAGAGACCGGAGGGGGGGGGGGAGAGAGGGAGGGGGGTAATGGAGACAAAATTAGGAAAGAAGGAGAATATATCAATGAAACAATGAAAATTTACCAAAAAAATAGGAAGAAATATGTGAATGAATGTGACCCCCCCCCCCCCCCCCGCAACTGAATGAACAAATAATTGAATATGAATAAATGAGAGACAAAACATATGAGTAATGTCATGAATTGTTGCCCCAACCCTCCCACAAAATGATAAATTAAAATGAACGAATAATTATAATTTCAGGCTTTATTAGAACAACTATCTCTATTATTTTTTTACTCTAATACTACACCATTCAGGTTCTAACCATCATTACCACATTGTTAGAAATATCAACATCAATATTGTACATCCATCATCTTTGGCAACAGTACCACCACTACATTGTCATATAATCAAGCTCCCCCACAAAAATGAAAAGTACAATATATCATAACAATAGTAATGTTTTCAATATTGTTAATGATATATTGTTAAAGTCATGTATATCACTTTAGTTGCAAATCTTCATATTAAAGGAATGCTATATTCCTCAATACAATTTTCATCTTTGTGTATACTTATTGTTAAAGCCATTGGAAATCGAATTTCTTTGTATGTGTAAATTGACCGATAAAAGAATCTTGAATCATCAACCTTGATTACCATCATCAACATCACTCCTACAATTTATCAACTACTGTCATTTATCACTATCATCAATATCATGGCAACTCATTACGGGGGGGGGGGGGGGGGACTTCCATGTTACGAAAATGCACCCCTTAACAAGTATTGGAGTGTAAAATCCTATCCTTAACAAGTATTGGAAACAAAACAGTAGGGGAAGGCGGGGTAAGTTGAGCATAGGGGCAAGTTGAGCCACCAGCCCCAGGCCAATAATGAATGAGTCAGACATTGTGGTGGTGTCATGTATTGATGACCCATAGCATAACCCCTAACCCTACCATATTGTTTTCAACTTTGAAACAAAAAGTAGTTTTTTAGAGGGAAAAATATGAATTTCAGCCAAAAAGTAAAAAAAGAGTGTGAAATAGATAAGTGCTTTATAAACACACACGTCTTTAAATATAATAAAGACATGATAACAACATTATTAGTCCAGGTATGGATCTTCATTCTTGTCATAGTCTTTTATATGATGGATGCATAATAAATGTGTGGATACAAAATTATCGCACTAAGTACGGACTGGGGTAAGTTGAGCCAAACAGCATGGGGCAAGTTGAGCTATGGTAATGTATCTTAAAAAACAAAAAAAAAACATAAAAATCGATTGAAATGCTGGCTGAAAGGAGCAAATTTACATGACTGCTCTTTTCCTTTTAAAGGATGTTAGTATTTATAGAGAATTAGCAAGTGAAAAGACTTTAACCAAAAAATTGACATGCTGGTTCTCCCCTCATACATTTTGTACATAGTTTTTGTGGCTCAACTTACCCCAGAAGGTGGCTCAAACTTACCCCATATATGGGGCAAGTTGAGCCATTTGACATCGTTTTTTTCAAAGGTCACGATGACTTTCAGTGTGGGGATAGAAAGTTATAAATAGGTGGAAAATATTTCAGAATTTAATTTAAAGGCAAGGTACTTATTTCGACAAGATTATGAATCATATCGATTCTAACATGCAAAAAGCAAAAACTGTCACAACTTACCCCACCTTCCCCTACCCTTGGCAAGTTTTCCCTGAATTGACACCCTAAATAAGTACAGTGATATTTTATATTTTAAATGTTATATCACGGCAGTCTGTCATTGGTTTTACCTTACCTACATTGGGTTTATTATAAGGCCCCACCTCCTGCAAATAGAACTCTAAACACGTAGTGTCGGGGCAAAAAGTACATCCTTTTAAAACTTTGTCTTAAATTTTATACCCTCTCAAATTTGACCCTAAACACGTAAAGCTTTCCTAACGAAATAGATACCCTTTTTTCTTTATTTTAGCGTTTTTGTCACCCTTACTACGTTACGTATGTAACATGCCCTATCTTGAAAAAGACATCCTTTTTACATGTCTTTTTGGTCGCGCATGGTATCCACTCATCAATGTAAGTGCCCCCCCGGGCTCATTACCCACCAGTAGAAATTCCATCCCTCATCATCACAACTACCATTCATTAGAATCACCACCACCACAGTGACTACCATCATAATCATCACCTCTACCACATACGTTTATGATCTGGATTTATCACATATATTACCATGCATAACATTACAAATACATATTATAATCATCAAAGCGATTGAGTCCCCATCACCCCCCCCCCCCCTTAACACTCCCAACCTAACTGAATTATGATTTTAATAAATCCTTCCCATCAAAGCAAGTACTTCTTTCCTTCAGGAAAATCATTTCCGAGAGAGACAAAAAAAACCACTCTGAAACGTCATCAAACTTTTTTTTATTCAACATCCAGCATTGCTGGGGGACTGCCCATTCCATCTTAGTCAATCTTCTTAGCCAACACTTCCCAACCTTTAAAGTAGCCAAAAATTCAAAAGTTACTAAAAAAATCTATAAAAAATAGTACAAGGTGGCAGAAAGGGTAAAGGTGTATGAATCCGAACAAACTTTTTTCATATGCCATTATTTGAGGTGCAGTTTTCAAGAACTTTTTTTATGAAAAAAAAACAGTAGTCCCACTTAGGGTTCATAAAATGATGCCTGAGTGGTATCAGGGCACAGCAGTACAACTTGACTTTGCACTTTTTTTATTTAAAAGAAAAGAAGGAAATATGTGATTTACAAAAAATGAGAGTATATTGATTTTCCCTCTAAACTTTTTTTGAAAAGTTATCAAGCAATACTTACGATAGTTATTCTTAATCATGAGCCTACATGTATCTTTGGTATTTACATGCATACTGATAATGTAAGATATTAAGTCCACATCAACATGACAAATCAAAAGATATAAATAGAGGATACCTCATAAAAAAGCAATACCATCCCACGTGTCAGACACCGGTGCTAAATGCATCATCCTGACATTACTCACATCCGACACCAACAAACAGGGAAAATCCCCTCTCCCTTCTTCCTATTTCACAGAAACATAGAAAAAGCTCACAACCAGAAACAACTTCCTCACTGGATAAAAAGGACACTTCCCCACCGTCATAACATCACCAAAATAACGACACAGGATGTTACTGAGCATATTCCGATACATCGCATTTCAGTTTTTAATTGACGTAGTATGATAGTTTATATCATAGATAAATGATGTCAATATGAGACTATGGAAATCTACGAGCAACTATTAAATTTGGCTATAAATGCACATGATAAATTTGTACAAGAAATTACCATATTGTGTTTTTTTTACTAAATGAGTAAATTTGATGTATGTACATATCGAATCAGGTATATAATCCAATATACATTGTATGCATCATTCATCACCATGGTAACTACCCATTTTAATGATCACACTCAATACTGTTATATCTTTTGCACATGATACCCCTTAGTCATAGAACAATATCTGTACAAGTCAGTACATGAGAATTTTATATTTCGAAAATAAATCTTGGTTCAAATATACAAAGATTGATATGTATCTTTATTTACATATATATGCTCTAAATCTAATGATCAGACTACATAAATGTATTTCTACTGATATTTCATATGATTTATGGATTAAACTCGCATATGAAGTACAATGAAATATATTTTCACCTTTATATTAGACAAAACAATAATACATACAATTAAGGAATGGTTGGAGAAATAGTTGATAACTTAAAAACATATCACAATTATAATGAACTTAAATTGTAATTATCAAGTTTCTGCTGAGAGTCACAATTACATCAAGATGGTATTATCACAAGTACATGAAAACAAGTTAAACAAGGTTTCATCCATACTACATTTCTCAGCAATTTGATGAAATGCTGGGATGTATTCCTTACTCAAAATTTATGACACAGAATTTACCAAAGAGATCGCAAAAATCCATTGTGCATTCATATAATGTCATAAAATTTCTCCAATCTTATTTCATTGCAAAAGTTCAAAATGATTTTTATTATTTATTCGTCCTTGACGATATACCGGTACTTGCAAGCCTTGATCAGAGGTGATGGGATCCTAGTTGGAATAAAATTCTATTATGCATGGATTAAAATTCCAATGATATATCTCTTCTGATGACCAAGACAAAGGCACTTTTGGTCGGAGGAAACCCAGTCGGAGGAAAGGTTGGAGTAGTGCTCGTCTGAACAGAGTTCCTCTGTCCAAGATACTCCTGGAAACCAGTAGGAGTATCTTGGTCGGAGCATCCCTGCGCAGACGGGCACTCCTCTGTTCTTTCCTCCAACCCTTCATCTGACATAAACAGCCCGTCTTGATAAGAGAAATATCTTCAATGACAATTTAATCCATGAATAATAAAAATTTTACTCCAACTGGGAACCCCCACATCAGGGGCCCATTGCAGAAAGAAATGCAATCAATCACAATCATGCGCAATTTGATTTTCAAGTAATCAACAGCGCACATTTTTTTTACTTGCGATCGATTTTTTGACTTGCGTTTAAACGCAGCTCTTTCTGCAACGGGCCCCTGAACGAGGCTACAGTAACTGACACTCCTTGAAAGTTTGGTCAAAGATAAACCTAGGGTTAAGTCAATTAGTGCAATGGGAATACCACACAAATACCAAACAATTAAACACCTGCCTTGATACAGTATTTGTCTTTCAACATCGTCAATGCCAATGCAAAATAGAAACAGATTATTTGCACACAAAAAAATACAATTAAGGATAAGAGCAATATTGTCAACACATATTGAAGTTGAACACTGGGTAGCAATGGAAAACTGACCAAAAATGCCAAAGTTTTATGACTTACCAGGCTTCAAGGAACAGCCTCATTAAATATTCTTCTCCAACAGAATTATATGGAGGAGAGCCTGATATATTCCTAGGTTTTCATGAGTTCTGGGGCCTGTTTCATAAACTTGTTATAATACCTCGCTTGAATTAACAGTTAAAAGCTACTGAATTAAAATCCTTCAATTTGATAGGCTGATAATAAACTTGTCACATAAATTTTCATCTGTTATTATAATAAGTCTCTATGAAACAGAACCCAAAATGTGTTAAACAATGAAAGGGTCGGCATTAAACAACTCCAAAATTGAACTGCAACTCAATTTCAGCAAATCAGAATTAATTTTGCATTATATTTCATTTTATCTGACTTTGATTCAGATCTGATGGAATGCAACTTATTGTGTTACACCCCCTGATCATTTTCTAATATTTTGCAAGAGACATTATACTACAAATTCATCCAAGAAATTATTTTGAGAATAATTCAAATAATGTCTAATAAAATGAATATCTACATGCACATATAGTAATAAATAATAATAATAATATAATGATCGTGACTTATAACCAGAGGAAATATTACGCCTATGAATAATAATTTTCATTAATTATACTTGTCCTCAAACATGTACAAGACTGATCATGATCATACCAAGAACCTATTTATTTCCAATTACTTAATAATAATAATAATATTCCGCATTTATATAACGCTTAATACATCCGAACAACGTCTCTAAGCGCTTTACAGACATATTATTACCCCGGTCATCGGATCCTTGCATGCCCGCATACAAAGTATGCACCTTCTCCACTCCCCGGGGAACATTCCAACAAGAGTTCCAAGACTCAATTTCTAGGCATACTACATATAGGCTTTCACATCCTACCAGGTACCCATTTAACACCTGGGTGGAGAGTGGCAAAGTGTGGATTAACGCCTTGCCAAAGGACGCTAGGCCATGGTGGGATTCGAACACACAACCCTCTGATTACAAGGCCAGAGTCAGAACCGCTACACCTCGACGCTTCCACTTAATGCACTTTCTGCACTTCTATACAAGTGCATCCACCTCAGCACTACAATGCCTGATAACTATCCTTTGCAAATAACATTTTTCTCAATTTATCATCTCTTTATCACACCATGTGTGTGTTTCATAACTTTTTATCTCCTAAATGATAACATGATTATTAGAGTAAATTTATGAAACAAAATCATTTAGTCTTTTTTTCCGTACACTATATTTTCAAATTCTAAATTAACGAGGTCAGCGAGGAACCTGCAAGTCACTCAATTTGTTTTTATGACGTGTTAATGCATGTAAGGATGATCGTAGAAATGGATAGATGAGATTTACTCAGATATTTTAGGTTTATAATAGCGAATTTACACAGAGGAAAATCTATGAGATTCAAGCATTCAATCATCTACACAAACAAAGCTATTTAGGTGTTGGTGAACCCAAGATTATTGTATAATTTTTTGCAAATAAATATTTACTACAGGTTTGGTATAAAATCAATATACATGTAGCTATTAGGACTGTACAGGCTTACCAAAGTTCAGTCCTTCAAAAGGTTCATAAAACATTTTACAACTCGCATTTAAAAGTTATTGACCCAGCGGTATTCTTTTGATTTACTTTTCATTTAATACGATATGGTAATATTTGCTCTTACTTATAATGGAGTATGGGGGGGGCATGTATGGGTACTTGTATGTAAATAAACATAGCACATGGGGAAACAAAAGTATATTACATATAGATGTGCAGTATGCGCGATTCTTGTAGGAGCACCCAATATATACAGTGGAATACTGAAAAATATGAAGGAGTGACTCTTGAGTTTGAGAATAAAATTGATTCAATTGATAATGGTTTCATGTTTCTAAAGGGGTATTTATTTTTGATGGTGGATGTTCAATCTACATAAATAATGTACCATGAAATCATGTTAGAAAAAACTTAAGCCTTATATATATATATATATATATATATATATATATATATATATATATATATATTCTTTAATAGATCATATAAAAATAAGAGTTAACTATTAAAACAATCTAATATTCATGATTTACATGAACATCTCTGTATAAACTTAAGTTGATACATATGTATTGATCAAATTGATAGTAGTGGAATGGAACACAGCAGCAATGTTGGGTCATAGTACAAATCACAAATTATTAGTAAGTGCATGTACACGTATCAAATGACTTAATACAAGATGAAGAATATAAATGTTTGATATATATAGATTAATGGTCAAAATATGAACAAATACCAAAACAGAGTGATTCTTCTGTGTTGAATGAATATTGAAATTTATTTCTCAGATACAACATTCTTGCCTACCATTAATATTTCGAGGTAGCAGACAGTTTAAACTCTGTGACTGAAACATGATAAAAATGGTACCTTTATTAGCCATCGAGTCACTGTGATATTGAAATTGTATGCACAGATGAATTTTAAATCTTTCTCCTGTCACCAAGCTTCTAAAAACATGCATGTACTGTATACAATTATATTACTTACATGTACTTTTGAAAGTTATTTTTCCTCTTACAATAGCGAGAACAAATGCAAAACCAAATCAACTAGCATCGCCCCCTTTTGTTTCATGCATAATAAAGCAACTTGTGTGTTGGATGAGTTTTTTAATTGCATTCTAAAATTCTATACAATGCTTGACTAGCTTTGGGTATAAGAGATAGGGGATGGGCATTGCTTTCCTGCTGACCACTGAATGCAAAGAAAATATGTCATATCATCAATAAGCTCTTCAGTTCAAACAATTTACTATTATACAAATTTATGGTATGGTTGTATTTTGCATACATTCGTAATTCCGAAGGTTCGTAATTCTGAAGGTTCGTTATTCCGAAGGTTCGGATATTCCGAAGGTTCGTTATTCCGAAGGTTAGTATTTCCAAAGGTTCGTAATTCAGAAGGTTAGTTAGTCCGAAATCAACATGAGGTTTGCAATTCCAAAGGTTCATAAGTCCGAAAACAAAGTGAGGTTCATAATTCAGAAGGTTCGTTTATCCGAAAACGAAATGAGATTCGTAATTCCGAAGGTTCGTTTATCCGAAAACGAAATGATTAACGAACCTTCTTTTGTTTTCGGACTAACAAAACCTTTGGAAGAACGAACCTTATTTCAATTATGGATTAACAAACTTTCGGAACAACGAACCTTATTTTGTTTTCGGATTAATGAATCTTCGGACCATCGAACCTTAATTCGTTTTCAGATTATCAAACCTTCGGAATAAAGAACTTTCGGAATAATACCACAAATGTTCGGATTAACGAACATCGAGGTATAGACAATTTACGTGTTTCAGAATTACGAACCTTAGGAATAAAGAACCTTCGGAATTACGAAGTGTAACCCTTGTATTTAACCAAGGTGACAGAATCAAAAGGTAATTGAGCTATTTTTAATCAAATGAAACATGCATTATACCAATACTAAATACCATGGTGCAGTTAGTATGTGAATTTTATTACAATTGTTTTTATTCTAAGGATTTAGAAAAAGAAAATAATAACCTGCATATTTGTTTCCTTTCAGTGTAAGCCTTAATTCTTTTGATAACAACTTTTACTCTTATGTCTACTGCTGTTGCTGCTTCTCCTTATGCTAAAAATCATCCTACTGCTATACTACCATCACCGCCACTATATTTCCTTGCTTAAGTTTCCATTACAAAATTTCTATTGAAAAAAAAATAGCATGATTTTTAGTGGTTTCTTACTGTTACAGCTTTTCAAGTTTTCAATGATTAACTTTAATAGGCATATTATGAAACATTGCCACAGCCTTTAAATACACCTTAAAGTACAAAAGATAAGTCTAATTCTTAGCCAAAACATTTTGCAAAATATAAACTTTGTAACACTATGCAAATTACCCCCCAATTCTACTTGATGATACCTAAAATTTTGAGTTCTGAAGAGATTTATCTTCGTACCATGTTGATATTATATACCGGTAATCATTTTTTATTTCTTCTATGACCTAATCAATGTGACTGCATTATTGATGGGAGTTAGTTGAGCTTATGCAAATGCATACATACATGTATGATCTGTAATGTTAACTCATAGCTGAACTTGGGAAACTCTCTTTGTTAAGTGACACTGGCCAAATGTTCACTGTAGGGGGCACTCTTTCTGTTTCTGATACATGTATTATAAAATGTAAGCATTTTTTATTTTATTTTTTTTTTCTTTTTTTTATAATAACTGATTTCATTGATTTTTTTTTTTAAAGATATATATGACTCATGATTTTGTTAAGTTAGTGGAAAAAAAGTGAAAATATTAAGTGTAAAGTATTATATATGATTTGAAATGTTAAATTGAAATGTTATGTTCATGAAATCAGAATAAAAATATTATTCAAAACAAAAAAAATTATATTTGGAGACTGGTATAACAGAAAATGGCAAACCTACCTTGCATCAGGCGAGAAGAAATAAAAAACTGCACTATGTGTATATATTGGGCTCCTATGATACCTGCCAATTAGAATACTCCAAAATTGGAACCTATAAAGTGGATGATCCTGTGCTTTAACGTTGGTGTAACCAGACCGGCCAACCAGTACCTTTTGCAACCAAAAATACGGCTGTACGTTTTTTCTTTACAAAATATGTTTTTGTAAAAAAACACATTTTTTAAGGAAAAAAAAATGTAATTCATTGAGAAAAATTATTTCTATATGTCAATATTTCATTATACACAAATATGGTTATTAGATCAAAGTAATTTTCAGGTAAATTTTTTTTCAATCATGTTTTTTTAACCAGGGTGAAATATACAATTTTTTTTCATCTGCAAAAACAGTGCACATTTTAGCTTGCATGCAGCTTGAGCACTGCGATAGGCGAGTGCGCCACACATTTTATTATGAAATACACTTTTGGGGGGAAAAACACACTTTCTTTTTAAATCACAGAATACAATTTTTCATTCCAAGAGGTTGGCAGGTCGGTGTAATTGATACATTAAAACAGTTTTACCACACTAACTGGATATTTTTATGAATTCAGCAAATAGGACTACAGGTGCTCCAATATTACATGGGAGTAGCTTTGGCTAAATATACACTATCTTGTATCTATATCTATACACTATATTGTATCGGAGCAGGAAGAGTTCTTCAATTATTTGGCCTTAATACTTATAGCCAGTAATATGCTTTCTCAAAGTATTATGGTATCTTCCCCAAATTTGTGACAGTGGATTGGGTTTGTGTGTCAGGGCATGATGCAAGTGTATCAATAAATATATCGTTTACCCAAAACTATGATCAACTTTAAAGGAGAATGAAACCATTGGAACAAGATAGCTTGTGTGAAAACAGAAAAATCAAAGAAACCGATCAACAAAAGTTTGAGAAAAATCAGACAAATAATGAGAAAGTTATGAGCATTTGAATATTGCGATCACTAATGATATGGAGATCCTCATATTGGCAATGCGACAAAGATGTGTGATGTCACTTGTGAACAACTCTCCCCATTACTTTAGTATATATTTCACATAAACTGCCTCTTTTATCACATCTATCAGAAGATCATGTGTTCTTTCTATAGGAGGGCATGTAATACAGATTTTTAAAGAATACATCATGGATAAAGAGTTTGTATCACTATAAGAAAAAGAAAAAAGAAACATTTTGGGGGTATTTCATAGTCCATCAAAGGGAAAGTTGTTCACATGTGACATCACACATCCTTGTCACATTGCCAATAGGAGGATCTCCATAGCATTAGTGATTGCAATATTCAAATGCTCATAACTTTCCCATTATTTGTCTGATTTTTCTCAAACTTTCTTTGTTCTTATTCTTTGATTTTTCTGTTTCGACACAAGCCTACTTGTTCCAAAGGTTTCATTCCCCTTTAATGCTATTCGCTAATATATTGGATGGCACTGATATAAATGAGTGTGGAACCTGAACACCCATACATTCAAACATTATGGTACTGATCAATGTATGTATAGGAATGGCAAAACAAATGTACTTGACAAAATAAACAAACACTAATCATTATCTGGAATCCGGCCTTACAAGTACAGTCAACTTCTGTTAGGAATGTTGTTTAAACATACATGTAGTATCAAACAAAACCATTTATACTCACAGAACAATCTGGAATGGGCTCAATTCTTTGAAATGATACTAACATTTCTTGTTAGGAATGTTGTTTTACAAATATGTGTATTAACAAAGACAATGTGTTCATTAAGTTACTTTAACAAAATATAAATTTTCTTGATTTCAAACAATTTCACAAGAGAACACTCAAAAGAAAAGTAAATCAGAATAAACAGAAACAAAAAAGAGGAAAAACTTATTATAATCAATTTGTGAGTACTGAGAACAATCAATCTGTATCAAGGTTTAAAAAAAAACAGCACAAAAATTAATATTGTAATAAACATAACATTAATATCAAGGGCATTAGCTCACAATAATAGCAATTGATCCCTATTTCAGAAATTATTATAACTTTTTTTACTCCATAATATTATTAAAATCATAAAATGAAAGTAATGCTTTTCTCTTTTATTAGTCTTTCTTGAAATGATATATTCCTGTTGTCTTTTTCAACTTCTTTGGCAACATATCTTATTCATCAAATATATATCTCCATTACATTTAATATATTAATAACATTCAAATCAATGATTCAAAGTTTCAAAACTATATAGCTTCTACAAAAATCCCTATATTACAGCATGATTAAGAAAGACCTTATTTGACAATGGAAATTATTGCAAAAGAAAGAATGAAATGAATAATTATACATACCATGTAATGTCAAGTTTGGTAAAGTTAGTAAATTAGGTTTGTAGTACACAAGAAATTAACAACTAAGAACAATTTCAGAAATTAATATCACAAAGAGTTGTATGTTTATTCGAGGATCATATTGCTATACATTTTCAGTTCCACATAAGGGAATAGAAATTTCCTGAATCTAATAACTAACAGTGAAGTTGTTAAGAGAGAAAAATATATAAATTTTGAATCTTGGAAAAAATGAGGTATATCAAAATTAGATACATCTTTGAAATTGGATTCACAAAGGTATAAAATTATTCGATCTAGTGGAAGGAAAAGGAGTACTTAATTGGATTTTCAAGATGGAATGAATACAATTAGGGATAAATAGTACTTCGGAGTCAAACATCAAAGTCATTGTTATCGTATATTTCCATTAGATATCTAAAGAGCAAAGTTTTCTGCTAAACCATAGGATTTTTTCAAGAAGGATAGATTGACTAAAATCAAATTTTCTTCCCATTTTGGTAGGCAGTTGATTCCACAGACAGTTGGGCAAAAATCTTTCATAAATGTGTGAATTACATTGATTTTGTTTGTTTTGCTTGGTAGCAACAATTCAGAGAAAATAAGAGATGTTCTTTCTCTTTATTTACAATGATGATTCCAAACTTCTCTCAGGAGATTTAAAAGAAAAAATGAGAAGGGCAACCATTGACTTTAAAGGCTCCTTCATACATCATTGAACAAAAAAGCTCAGCAACATTTGTCAACGTTGTCAATAAAATTTGAGGCGACAAAGATGGTACGAAAAATATTTTGCTGCTACACTGCTAAACACTATGGGCCACCAAGGGAGCGTTTCATCAACGTTTTTGTCCGACAAGACAACTTTCCTTGATTCTGATTGGCTAGGAGGTCGTGTTACTATGGTAATTGTCGGTTAAAACACGACTTGTCGAATAAAACGTCCAACAAGTTCTTTCATGAAACACTCCCTTGAATTCCTAAAAAGATAATGGATGGGAAGTATCACAAGTTTTTTTCAGCACGACTTTGTTAATATCTCTCTTATATGTGATATTCGACACCTTCAAGGAATGTTTAACTCTTTGTCTACCGGGGTCAGGTGATTCCCTACACAAAGCCTATGAGAATAAAAGAACCCAGTAATGAATGGGATTATAAAACAAGTATGTGATTCATCTAACCATTTCTGCATGTTTTGCAATGAAGCTGAGCTTTTTTCCTCTCTCTTTGCTGAGTTTGGTTGTCTGAGCAAGGCCTATAATAGTCTCCTATAGTTATATGAATGAGTACTTTGGTCAATCTTGATCTTTTTGAAAACTTTCCCTACATTTCTTTTGCGGGGTAACTCGTGCAGCAACTCGTGCAACAATCAAAATTATAAATCAACTTTTACCTCTTAAACATTTGAAACCTTTTCTTCCTGTGTGAGCTTTGAATGGAAAAAACGGGTGGTGAAAAATAAATAAATAAAAACAGAAGAATGAGATGTTAATGACAAATCTGTACACACTGAAATGTAATCACAATGAAAAATATTGCGATGCAATGGTAGGGCAATAAAGTGTAATGCAAACCTCACTTTCTTTTATAATTTACTATCCACTCTAAATAGTAATCCTTGCAATGCTGTGAAAAAAGTAGAAATTTGCAGTCATTCAAGAGTTACATATTGCAAATAAGATAGGATCTAAATAACATGTAGATGTAAATTTGGTACACATAGTAACAAATATTGATCACCAACTGAAATTCAAATATGATCATTCATCAGAAACGAGATATAATTTTGCTGTTTCCAGTTCATTTCCAGAATATCAAACTTCATAAAATCTAAAGATCATCAAAAATACAATTATTGGAAGAGCATATCGCTGCTGGGCTGTTAAAGTCTTTTATCCAACAATTCAAAAATTTTGAGGACACCTCAGAAAATGCTCTATTTTACAGATTATGATATAAGTAGCAAACTCCTTTTGGCTAGAGAGAGTTTTCTACAGGAATGAAGAGATTGTTTTCAGACAATATGAGGTTGCGGCCATTTACATTTTTCTATAAAACTAAGAACTTTTTCTGAACTGCCTTGCAAATTCTTAAATTTCAAAATATGAGCTTATAACTGCCGAGCGATGATATACATTAGATGGACTTTCAAGCAGATCTCTCTTAAACTGCATGTATTGTTGCTACAACCCTGTGAAGAAAAATCTATAAAACTTGAAGAACTTTGGAAAACAGGTTTATTGGCAGAACATATACACTGAAAAGAATATTAGGCAGATCTCATTTAATGTATTACTGTTGAATTGCCTTTTATTCAGCCAAATTAATATTGCACGATAAGATCACCAGACAATAAAGGCAAGGGGCATGTTAAATCAACAAAACTGGCAGACTGGAGTTACTTGCGGTAGCTTTCATATGATGGCAGCAAATTGGGAGAAAAACAAACTTCATTACATTAATTTGGTTCTGTTCAGCAAACAATACCAAGTGTATTTACTGACTGTCAAGAGATAACCAAATAGTCCATGTATACATCTGATAACTGTACAAGTTTGTGATATTATCACCCTTATATGATTAATTCATGTAATTCACTTAAACCCCTCCCCCCCAAAAAAAGAAGAAGTATATATACATATCTCTAACATGTACTGTGGTACATAAAGATGTTCCTATAGTTAAATGTCAAAAAGTCCCATATCTCCTATGAACGTATGGAATGTATCCTCGAAAAAAAATTGTAATATTTCAAACATCCTGATTATAAAAAATGTGGCGGGGGGGTGTTGTAATTTTTATATATCTGCTTGAGTAAACCATTGAAGTAAATGGTGATAACAAGAGTTGTTGTTTCTTGCCCATACAGTATACATACAAACACCATGCATGTTCCAAATACATCGCAGGCTTAATAGGAATCAATCGAAATTGATGAACGGGTTCAATCTTTAAATGGATTGATTTCAAAATTGTTATCTCTTTCACCTGATGTGCGGGCAGTTGTACCCTGCCTCGTGAATGCCGACGCACTCTACCACCGGGGAATGCCCGCTGTCCCACATGCCTGGTTCACAGGTCCTACAGAGCTTGTCAAGGGTGCAGGGGATCCGCACCAGGGTCCGGAACTGGTGAAGGAGACTCCTCGCCTGAAGGGGGTACAAAGAAGTTTGATAGATTTTTTTGAAGAAATAAGCTATGAGATAAGTGGTGGTGGTGATTTTTACCTGATTGCTAAGAAAGCATGAATGCTAGTAAGCAAGCAACCAGAGGACAGACGGCTTAAGGTCCTCTCCGAAGGACCTGGTACTGAGGATTAATGCCTTACCAAAGGGCACTAGCGCACCAAATGGGAATCGAACTCGGGTCACCGAAATACGAATCCCCCGCTCTACCGACTGAGCTATCGCAAGTCTGCAAGTTGTTTGGCACATGTACCACTAATATAGATTCCCCAAGGGTCGTAATGGTGATGAAGATGATGAGGTTGCACAAAATCTGCACCGCGATTAGGAACTGATGGAGGGGACTTCTCGCCTACAGGAGGTACAAGGAAGTTTGCAAGATTTCTTTCCTAACAGCATTGCAGTTTGCTGTGCATTTTTGTACATGATACCTACACAAAATGTCCTCTGTGTAGCAGGATATTACAAAGAACTATCACAGCTAATATTTTGTTTTTGTTTCGCCAGGGGTCAGGCTAGAATACAACTGGCATTTGTCCTATCCTCCACTCCCAATTATTACCTACCATTCCATTTTTTAATCTATATGCTAAATGTCATTGTCTACACAATTTAATATTTTGTATCTGTTGCTGGCAAGTGAATAAAATCAATCAATAAGTCTTTAATTCATGTTTAGTCTTATAAGTTACAATAAGGAATATCAAGTAATGGACTATGCAGATATATGTACATAGTTACTTATTTCATTCCGTACACTAAGAAAAAATCCAATTAAATGTGTGGTTTTGGCATACGGCACTATAATTGAAGTGCGACAATCAAAGAAATTTGCATAATCCATGGTTTATACCACAGTACAATTGAAACCTCTTTTGAGAATACAATCCTAGATGTCTGCTGAGAAAGTAAATTTCTGGCTTACAAAATTACAATTAGTTTGATGCATCCACAAAGATGAATTGTTGCAAATGTTACCATGATCCCTTACCCCCTCCCCAAGAAAAAAATCCTCTCCCCTCCCTTTTTACCTTCTTTAACACAATATCCCCATTCATCTGCATGGCAAGGTTGCTGAAATGAAGGAGCATGTCATCAGCAGGAAGGGACTGCTGGACGACATCATCCCCATAGATAGCAATGATAGCCAGACAGATGAAGAGATGGAAGTAATCAGTCTGGTAGTGTGCCCAACAAGACTCCCACATCCTCAGTGCTTCAGGCTCAGAGAACTCACGCTTGAAACAGAGGAGAATCCACCTGGAAATTAGAAGGTACATTAGAAATAATAATATCAAAATCATTATCATTTTATGAATAAGAGACTAGAGTAGTGGTAATGGCAGAGTGTTGAAAAAAAGCAGTGAAGACATTTCAGTACTTGCTACTTATTAGTATTACAAACTACTACTATTACCATGGCTATTACTACAATTAATAGATTTTTACTTCTCTATGTAATATTTTAATTACAATAGGCAAGATAAAAGTAGTGGCAATATTATAATTACACTTGGCATTGGTATGATCCCATTTGAGCCAATGAAATCTGACGATTTCAGTAGCTTACAAAATAACTTGCCATTACAATTTCTATCACATTCATCACTCACCTGTGACAGAACAGAAGCTCCATTGCATCATCAATCTGAATAAGATGATCCCAGAACTCAGGAAGCATTAACTTGATCAGCTCCAAGAGATAGGTCTGTGGAATTAAAACAGAAGAGATACCTGCATTAATGATGACTTCACAATTAAGTTGGCAGCTGTGCCTCCCCAATTGAATGAATATCTTGACAGTGTTAGTACCCTTCTTTCTTTATGCCCAGACTTTGGTAATGGTTTACTCAATAAATTTACATATCATCCAAATGTTCCTCTATCATTTTTATCTCAAAGTATGTAAAAATAAATATGTTGCCCATTTAAAGGTAAATGCCAGTTTTGGTAACGATATCAAAATGAGTTCATACAGAATCCAATGAAATGACCACCAAAGTGTCTGTTTGTATAAATAAAACATATGTGCCAAAGGATTCTGGAAGAAATTGTGTAATTGCTGAGAAATCAGCAAATAAGCACAGGATTCAGGTCAAGCGTCTGGCCCGACATTCAGAGCAATAATTATACACTGTCCCACGTGCGCTTATCTGTGTTGGTGATCTTCAGTGTGAACATTTTTCAGCGTAGATTTCAAGATTTCACAAAGTTCAGTTTATGTAACTGTACCAGATCTAGATCCTCGATGATATACTGACAACTAAGCCTTGTTTTACAGACTTTCTCATGAAATCAGTGTTTACTGCAACTACTGGCATTTCGACTGAAACCTAATTTACACCTAATGATACTCACCAGTTGCATTTCCATGTCTTCATCCTTGGGTGAGCTAACAAAGATAACATTCTTCAT
This sequence comes from Lytechinus variegatus, assembly GCF_018143015.1. NCBI lineage: Eukaryota > Metazoa > Echinodermata > Echinoidea > Temnopleuroida > Toxopneustidae > Lytechinus > Lytechinus variegatus. The sequence continues at coordinate 20,170,367 of NC_054749.1, forward strand.
GAGGCTCACGAAGCACCAGAAGGCATCCGATTCATCCTGCAGCTCAGCCAGGATTGGGGCTAGGAGATCAGACATACCCTGGCTGTATCCCATCGACGGCTGGTAGGTAGCAAAGTTTAGCAAGATGTTTCTACAAAAGATAAATATGTACAGATGTCACTGGGGTCAGGAAAGACATAACTAACTGATTGATACTGGGACTGAATATGATGATAACTATATCCAAATAATCTTAAATTGAACAATTGATCTGACTCATCTTGTAACTCAGCTAGGATTGGGGCTAGGAGATCAGACATGCCCTGGCTATATCCAATTGATGGTTGGTACATAGCAAAGTTCAGCAAGATGTTTCTATAAAGATTACATGTATATCATCGCATGCTGGCAGAAGGGCGTTAGCTCGATTTTCTACCAAAAACCTTTTTTTTTTATAGCTCTTTCATTTGGTATAACTGTAATTGCCTACAATGACATAATAACGTAATTACGCATTGTAAAAGGGCACAGGGATTTGCTGTCAGACAACTTAATTGAAAGCTACTGCCAGCAACGTGACACAAAGCCCAAGTGACCGATTTTGCGATTTTCGCAAGATGTTTCTACAAAGATTTTTTATATTTGTATATTAACAAAAGTAGTGAAATGTAAGGGGTAGGTAGAAGGAAAAGACAGATGAGGAAGGAGGGGGGGGGTAGGGGAAAGGCAAACTGATAAAGAAAGAGATTAGAGAATGATCTGCCTTCAAGATAAAGACGTTAGAGATGTTATTAGAGTTCAATAAGAGTATAAGAGGTTGAGAATCGTGATAGAGGCAGATATGGAAAGAGACAGAGAGTAGGGGACATACATAGAGGGAGTAATTGAATGAGAGAGAGGGGGATAGAGAAATAAGAAATGGAGAGGGGGGGGGGTAAGTTTGCAAGTAACTGACCTCATAATGTCTACATTAGGGTTTTTCTCTCCTTTGAAGTACGGGTGAGTACGGTCAGTTCTCACTACGTCCTTGTCCACTGTGCTCTGGACATTACGATAAAACATCTTCATCTGATCTTCGGTCATCTCAAGCCTGAAAAAAATATTGATTTCAGTTTATAGTAAGATTCAAAGCCCTTAATTAAAGAATGGCTGCCCCACAAATTTAAGTGTAACATTACCAAATAATGAAGAAGTAAGCAAAAAATTTCATCCTTTACACTCCTAAAAACCAGAATACAGATCAATTACACTGATAATATACATGTTCATGTGTACATTGGTGTGAAATTTATGACAGTGTACAGTGATATATGTGAGTAAATAGTGTGCAGTGTTTACAAACATTGTAAGCACTACATATATATAAATGTTGCATGTTTAACATGTCAAGGGACATAAAAAATGTGAATAATTGCAAGATTAACCAGGGGATACTGAAATAGGGAGGACTTGCAAATCCTGAACTAGTTCAATATATTTTAAAAACATACTTTCAATGTATTTTGCATAAGACCAAATGAGACATTGTGTCAGATGGATAAAAACCAGCAATTGCTTTTACTAGGCTTTTGATTGGCACTTGCTTGATTTTGTATACATGCATAAAAATGAGCAATTGCTAAGGCTGATCTAGCATTTGCTTTTGCTCGGAGCAATTGTTACTTTTTATGCATCCGAGCCAATGATATATTCACAGCATACATCCATCATCCTAAATGTGTCCCCATATACTGAATGTATCTTCTAACCTCTCCTTTTGAATCTCCTCGTATTCGAGTCTCTTCTGCCCCCTGAGGGCGTTTCTCTCCTCAGTCGTCGAATCAAACGCAAAGAATCCCAGGAGAAATGGCCAGACATCTCTTCGTAGGTATTCATCAACTCCCCCAAAGAACACAACCTGATTATAAGAAAGAGAATACGGACAATAACTGGATTACTCATTCATGTGGAAGGGCAAACAGAACCAAGTTGCCTCAAGGCAAATTTCATGTTCAAGAGGACAAATAAAAAGAAAAGCTTGAATGTCACCGTCTTGAGTTTTTATGGGGGTTGATTACATTTTGCTGACACCAGACTGTGTGAAAACCAATGAATACCCCTGTATGGGGCTTCATCTTATAGGGCTAAGCCAATCAAACTGTCCCGATGATTAAAATCACAAATTTGCACTTGATTAAAAGTTTCTTGCAACCCAATTAGACATACAATGGAGAATTTCATTTCCCTGTTTTTCACATCCTAAAAAGTAAATTCAGTGTTGATCAAAATATGATAAAGCCAATAATGGTGTAGAATGTGCATACATGTATACAATGTAAATTCATGTACATGTACCGGTAGATGCAATTATCGCCTCTTGAACATTCTTTATGCTAAATACTGCATGGATTTTAATTAAATCTATTTTCTGCTGATGGAATTTTGTACATTTTGTTCCAGTGGATTGTATTTGGCGACTTTTTTATGCTGTGTATATCAACATATTTTGTTTATGCTTACAGGTAGTTGCTACTATGTATCATTATCAATGTAACACTATAATCTGTCAATTTATTTTTGTTATGCATGGTGAAAAAATAAAACAAACAAATAGGGGAGGATGGGGGAACAAAATTTGAACTGATTCAAACATATTTGACAACTTTTGTCCACTGTAGTGGACAAATATCACTTCAAGAAATGAAAAAATAAAAAAAAAGACATGATGAAGTAGTGGTCATTTAGATGGTTACATAGGAAATTTGTTCAAGGGGTCTGGTATCGTCCCAGGCATCATTTGATTTCCAAATCTTCAAACGACGCCTGAGACAATACCAGAAGCCTTGAACAAATTTCCTGTGTAACCATCTAAATGACCAATGTCTAATTGTGTTTTTTTTATTTGTCTTCATTTTTTCACTACTTGTATAATGATTTCTGTCCTCCCCCCACGGGGGGGGGGGGGGGGGGCACTTCCCTTGATGAGTGGATACCATGCGTGACCATGGGGTTTGACCATGATGAGGTTTCGAAAGGCACCCTAAACAAGTATTTCCATGTTCTGAAAAAGTGCGGAAACAAAAGTAAGTATTCCCTGAATTTACCCCTTTACAACGATATGCATCATGTCACGGATGACGGCTTTACCTTTACTTTCATTGGGTATAGTACCACCCCACACACCTCGCTCAAATCGTACCCTAAACACGCAGTGTTGGGACAAAAAGCACATCCTTCATAAAGCACTATTTTAAGTCTTTACATACCCTCGCAAATTGGACCATAGACATGTAGTTTTCCTAGCAAAATATATACCCTTTTTTCATTATTTTAGTGTTTTTGGCACCCTTATTACGCTACGTATGTAACATGCCCTATCTTGAAAAATACATGTAGATCCTTTTTACATGTTTTTGGGGGGTCACGCATGGTATCCACTCGTCGATGGAAGTGCCCCCCGGGTTTTGTCCACTGCAGTGGCTTTGTCTTTGTGTTATTTTCCATATTTCTTACTCATCTCCTATCTGATTATCAATCAATCAATGAACGAACGAATAACTAACTAAATAAATGAATAAAATAAATAAATAAATAAATAAATAAATAAATAAATAAATAAATAAATAAATAAATGAATGAATGAATGAATGAATGAATAAATAAATAAATAGATGCATTTGATTCTAAACACTCTTTGTTATAAGTTATCCCTCCCTGCCCCCTCCGACCAGCCAAGTCAAACTGATTACAAACATTACTGAATAAAAGCTGTTCCCCTGCAACCTGCCTCGAGCACCCGTTGACTGTCCATAAATCAGAAACCAGAGAGCAGATAGGCAACCTAAAAATAGAGCTTTTAGCATTTACTCTCTCTCATCTGATCGGTGCTCTTTATCCTCAGTGTGAACTATTTAAAATGCATGCCTCCATTAGAACAAATGAAAAAGTTCCTGAGTAAATATCATTACTACTTGATATTGGTGCGGCATATTAGAGTAGGAGCAATGCGTACGTGTGGGGTATTTAACCAGGAATGAACATGCAGAACATATGGATATGAATCCTTTTGTATATGTTTGTACATTCCAGCTTTCTTTCATGGATTCAAACATACTTTTGCATTTTGTGCTTTATACATGTACTTTCTTTTTATACATGAACAGGGATATCAAAATTATATTTCTTTTTGTCAATTCCAATTTGTATTACATCTTTCTTACAACATATGTAAAATAAAAGAAGACCAGCTTTCATTGCAGGTTTTGATCAAAACGAGCATCATGAACATTCTATAATTTTTAAAGTCTTTTGTTTTAATCCTACATGTACCTCAAGGGCAGGGGTCAGATGTGTGGAGACAGAATAGGAGTAGCATGATAACAAAAATACATTGAGAATAACTATGAAAAATGCCAATGGAAATCGTGTGAACCGACTTGTTCATACGGTAGACCTGGGATTTGGTATCATCTCTCATCAAGTCTATGTTCAATCTCATCAAGTCTAAGTTCAATCCATGATTAAACTCATCCTAACCAAAGACTCATTACAACAATTTCAACTCAGCCTAAACTGCAGAAACAATTTGAGCTCAGCCTAAAATGCAGAAACAATTTGAGTTCAGCCTAAAGTGCGGATAAATTTTATCTAATGTACCTATGTGTACATGCATCACTTGAATAATGTAATCAGCCATGTCAAAATTGATATTCTGAAAACCCAAAGAATTCATACAATAGATGAATGTATCAGACAAAAGAGAGTGACAAGTTTATCTTTTAATGCCAAAGAGCCTCTTTTGACAGAAACCTTTGAGGCATAAACAGTCATGTCACCAGAGCATGGCTGGTATGCCACATCTAAAGGTTACTGCACTGGATATTGCAGTTTTGTTGGCAAAATAGCACAGAATATTTTAAATGTATTCAAATAATCTTTGCACAACTACTGGAAGAGCAGGGAGTTGCCGGTTAAAATATTTTCTCCCAGGCCACCTACATGTAAGAGGCTGTTCTCATTACGCTTTCTAAAACTAGTTTACTAGCAACCGACTCAGGAAACCAGTTTGGAAGATCGCTTTGCTAACGTTCCTACTTTATAACACGAAAGTGGTTTTCAAAATCACTTCACGTAAAGCGATCTTGTTGCTATGGAAACGCTCTCAGTGGGGTGACACATTTCGCATAAAATTTGAGGCATTCTACACCTGTCGTGTGAGTAGCGAGCTCAAAATGTGCGAAGATCGCTTACCGAAGAACAGTTGTGTCCTCACTTAATGTACACTAAAACCAGTTTAAAGAGGCAAAGCAATCTCGAAAACTTCATCGCGAGGTGGTAGTCTGAACCGGTTCACCGTTCTCACTACACGTTATTAACTAGTATCCACTAAACTTGTTTTAGGAAGATAGTGAGAACGGTGTCATACAGTGTATCAAATATTCTGCTATAAAATTCTGTACTGTCCAATTAATATGCATCCCATACTGTCCTCTAAGAGCCATTAGATTCCCATGACCAATCAAGGAATGAGACGAGCAAGGTCTCTCACAGGGTAGCTACATGTACCAATCACCTCATGTTTTGAACCAGATACCGGTCACAAGTGGCCGATCAAGGGAGGCTGATGGGAATAGCGATAGATCTAGAGCTCAACCCTGGTAATAAAGCTTCCAAAACATGATCAGAGACCTGAAGAGGAGGGGGGGGAGCTGACAAGACTTGGAGGGGGGGTCAATGTACATACATGTGTACATTTTCATGTACATGTACTCCTTTTCTGAAAAGAAAAAAAAACACTGCGAATTCTGTTGCAGTTGGTAATAACTCTTGGGCAATTGTACATGTGTACACAAATCTCGTCAAATATCTCTTTGGTCTTCTGCTGCCATAAATGTAACCCATTTTGTCTGATTTCCAGTTGGGTGATGCCAATTTTGTCAGTCTGGATCAGAATGCATACAGTGCAGTAAATCTGGTTACCGATGAATTAATCAAATAGACGAAATTGCAATAAGATGGGAACAACAATTTGACGAAGTGGATTGAGGTGAATTGAACAACCTTGAGTTTAAGAATTATGATTGCCAATTGCCTTTATCATATCACCTGTAAGATAAAAAAGACGACTTTCATTGTCTCATACTAGGGAGCCTATATTGCAACAGAAGGTGACATTTACAAAAGTGATGTCCTGCAGTGCATCTTTTGGAAGTGTCATGACTTATTGCATCTCATGTTTGATGACATGAATGTTTTTGAAAACTGTCTTTCAAAACACAGACACATGTACACATGCAGGTATCTAGATTATTTTTTTATCTTTGCAGTAAAAAAAAAATAAAGAAAAAAAAATCTAGATAATAATAACATAATAATAATAATCTAATCTAGGTATCTATATTATGCCTCCTCTTTTACGTCAAACTATCGCTCTCCCAAGTCCATTCACTCAACCCCTCTATCAATCATCCGTTTGATAAATTATTTTTTAAATATAAAATGGGATGATTGGAATTTTTGATCAACAGCTCACTGCATATAAGAAGACCTTCTCAATAACACATAAGACTTTGAACTACACGTATATCTCCTCCCCTTTTGAAAAGTCACAGATCTGCCCCTTATTTTGAGACTAAAATTTAGGACCCCAATCAATCACAACCTTTCTATCAATTACTATCGACCCCCCCCCCCCCCCCCCTTCCCCACCAGACAATCCTCAATTTACATTCGTGAACACAGTCTACATCTATCACTAACTCCACTTCTAACAATATTAAAGTCATCAGAGACAACTGAAATTGCATAGATATTTTAAAGGTCAAGTCCACCTCAGAAAAATGTTGATTTCAATCAATAGAGAAAAATCAGACAAGCACAATGCTGAAGATTTCATCAAAATCGGATGTAAAATAAGAAAGTTATGACATTTCAAAGTTTCGCTTATTTTTAACAAAATAGTTATATGAACGAGCCAGTTACATCCAAATGAGAGAGTCGATGATGTCACTCACTCACTATTTCTTTTGTTTTTTATTGTTTGAATTATACAATATTTCAATTTTTACAAATTTGATGATGAGGACCTCCTTAAAATAATGGTATTCCACATGTTCAGGGAGGAATGAAACTTCATTTCACATGACAATAACGAAAAAATAAAAATATTTCAAACAATAAAAAACAAAAGAAATAGTGAGTGAGTGACATCATCGACTCTCTCATTAGGATGTAACTGGCTCGTTCGTATAACTGTTTTGTGAAATGAAGCGAAACTTTAAAATGTCGTAACTTTCTTATTTTCATCCGATTTTGATGAAATTTTCATTGTTATGCTTGTTGAATTTTTCTCTTTGTATTCAAATCAAGTTTTTGTTGGGGTGGACTTGTCCTTTAAGGTCTCATTTACGATTGCATTATGGAAAAAAATAAAACATTCCTTGTGTACATCTACAAAATGGTGAATTCTTTGTACCTTTCGTAATCTGAAGATGTCCTCGATCTGGCCTCTATCATTGATGTAGTTAAACCAGAGTTCATCATTGAGCTCACTGAAGAGACCTTCCTCTGGGTGGCAATCCTCTGGTTTCATACTGGATTGAATGATGTTGAACTTACGCAGGTAATGACTTGTTCCATCATCGTTGTCTAGGGACTAGAGTGAGAAAGTGAGAGAAAGAATAAGATAAAGAGAAGATTAACAACAATGACTTAATAGAAATGGGTGATCAACACTCACAGGGAGTAGGAGGGGAGTGGAAAAGGGGAGTGGAAAAGGGGAGAAGGGGGAGAAAGAGGGAGAGACCAGGGGAAAGTGTAATCCCCACACCCGCTTCATCCTGGAATGAATTGGTATACCAAATGAATTAGGTACATGTAGTTTGAATGATGTTGACTTTCTACAGACTTTCTACGGGTTCTGTGAACTTCCACTATCATTATCTACTGTACATGGAGGGGTACAGCTACCGGTAATCAAGGAATATTTGTAGTCGCACTAAAATAGCCAATATTGAGGAAAGAAAAAGTGATGTGGTCAAATTGCAGAAATATTAAATAGAGCACATAAGGAAAAAGACAACAGAGAATAAAGTAGTAAAAGGGAAAGGCATGCAAACAGGACAAGAAAAATGCATGATTGTCGGCAGCTAGTAAAGAAATAGAGCAGTTAATTAGGTAATAGATAAAAAAAACAGCAAAGACATACGAGGTGAATTGATTAGAGCTCATAAATCGAAACATTAATTAAACTACCTGTCCTTCACTGTACTTTGCATGCATGAATTCATATCAATGGCAATCTTTATTTGTAAACGTACCGGTAGATGTACATGTACATGGCAACCATATGTAAGAGATCAAAAGACAAATACATGTAAATGGTATAAAAATAGATCTTGGGTAATTAAAAACAGATTATTAGAAAGAAATTAGTGTCTGGAATTCTGGAAATATCAATACTATTACTAGACGGATATAAAGTAGTCAAGACATAATCAAAGTGAGGATTAAATACTTTTTATGAACTGATATTATTTGAAGCTCTGTCTTGTGTAGTTATGGGTAAACATGCACTGATTGACCTAATCTCAATTTCATTTTTACTTTGAAGTTTCTCTATTTTAATTATATATACCCCCTGTACAATGTATGAATGATAAATTGGATTCAACAGTATATGGATCACATGGCCTGATGCTGTGAATAGGCCCTAATGCAGATTCCAAATGAGCAGTAGACATTAATAAAATCCACATTGTAGAGATCAATTAATAGGCTGTCTGAATTAAGATTTAATGATGTTATTAGCATGCATAGTGGGTGTACATACGAGGTAAACCAATTCCATACAGTCAAACACCTCTAATAGACACCATTCTCATCACGCTTTCTAAAACTAGTTTACTGGAAACTGGTTCAGAAAACCAGTTACATGGAGGAAGATCACTTTGCTATTGTTCCCATTTTTAGCGAAAGTGATTATCAAAATCACTTCACATTAAGCGATCTTGTTGCTATGGGAATGCTCTCAGTGGGGTGACAAGTTTCGCGTGAAATTTTGAACCTGCAGCGTAGGCATTCTACACACAGTGTGTGGAGTTGCATGCTCAAAATGTGCGAAGATCGCTTCCCGAAGAACGGTTGTGTCCTCACTTATGCTAAAACCAGTTTAACAAGGAGTAGCGATCTTGAAAACTACATCGCGAGGTGGTTTTATAAACCAGTTTGGATGATCGCTTCCATAGTTTTAGGAAGGTAGTGAGAACGGTGTCCTAGAGACCCGTGTGGTATCAGCATTGGAAATGGCATACGTGCAGATGGAGAAAAGAGGGCTATAAAAGATATGGTGGCAATACATTTACATAGGTGACAGTGGGGAAGAGACTAAGAGGGAAGAGGGAAGGATATAGGAGAATGAATTACATAGTGGAGAGCAGGTGGGCGTTTCATAAAGCTTTTCGTAAGAGCGACTTTAAGAAAGACTGGTGATCCCTTCTTATTGTAAATAGTATATTCACTGGCGATGGTTTAGCGTGTAAGAAAGGGTAACCAGTCGTTCTTAAAGTCGCTCTTAACTTACGAACAGCTTTATTAAACAGCCTCCTGGAGGGGAGGAAGGGGGTGGTAGAGAAAGTGAAAGGGGACAGGAGTGAGAAAGAGAGCTAGGAATTTAGGAACGATGGAAGGAAATATAGAAAGAGCACAATACCACAAAGGACAAGTAAGTAAGAGAGAGAGAAAAACATACACACACAGTAAAAGCAATAGAAAAAGAAAGTGTTAGAGACAAGGGAAAGCGATAGAAACGAAGCGAATAGTGATGGAGAGAAAATGGCATGTACTGTAGCTTTGATACACAATAGGGAAAGAAATACAAAACAAGAGAAGAAAAAAAGAGATGGAAAGACTAAGGAATGTGGATAAAGATATTAATACATGAAAAAGGTGATGTTCGATCAGATAGGAAATTGGAAATCCAATAGCGAGAAATAAAGGCCCTTGTAGTGTGGTAATGAGCAGAGGGCAGACTGGGACTCACTTCACAGCTCTCTACCTACATGTATCTCTGCACATGATTGGGTGTAATGAATTAATAACAAGCCAATATGAGGTGCCTCAGCCCTGGCATTTCGACAGCAAATATAGTACTTTGAAAAAAAATGCTTTTATTTATAGAGATCTCAAGTTTCCTCCATGAGCTACAAATGTGTAGTAGGCCTACATACATGTACTGTACATGTAGGCCTGTAGCATTGGTGGAGCAATGAAATATTCATTTTATGAACCTCCAGTGAAATATAAAAATGAAATACCTGTACCTGGTATTATTAAAGGATTAAGGTTTCATAAATTGCACATTTATCAAAAGCGTAATCTCAACATACATGTACAAGTACACATATACACAGACATGTAAATTACTTGCTGGGAAAAAATACACAGCGACAGGTAGCGAATGGATTAAGCCCCGAAATGCTCAAAAAAGCCCTAGAAACTAAAAAAGGGAGCCCAAGAAATCCCTATTCATCGCAACGTTAATTAAAGCTTATCAAATGTTGCAGATTCAGGCAGTAAATTGTAAAAAAAAGTAGCCCTGAAAATGAAAAAAAATAATTTGCATGATTACTTTGACAAATATGAGGGAATCTCTCTTGACTCTATAAAAATATATACTGCATTCATTGATAAAATGACACTAGTTTGGTATTCAAGAAAATGATGAGTATGAAATTTAGCATTACATTAATATTTGCCTACATACACTCTTAAACATTTAATTCATCATTTCCCTCAAAATTACTCAACATTTTATAAGCTTTTTTTTGGGGGGGAGTGGGTGGGAATTGTAAATCTAAATATTGACTACCACTGAATCTAAATTTTGACTACCATTCAAATCAAGAACATGAAACTGAATGCAATATTTTTCTTACTAACCTGATTGTGCAGTTTGATGCAGTTCTTCCAATGATCAAAGACTTCAGTCATCTTATCCAGACCACCATGATGGAAGTGCAGTATCTTGTACTGACTCTCTCGACTCGCGATGACCATCTGTCCGTTGGTACACTCCTCATCCGCAAAGAAGATTCTCAAGGACCTCATCTGGCACAGGTCAACTGAAAACACTCCACAGACTTGGTCCCTGGCTGGAGCACTGGCAGGGGAACCAGGACAGATGACCTTGCCACGGTAGCACACAGAGTTCTCAGGGAAGGTCAGGTTGTGGGTGGCAATTGGAGATGGGTGGATCTCGGGGCTGCAGGTTGAACTGCTATGGAGGCTGTAGAGCGGGACAAAGGGATCAAAGCTCTCATCAGGGCTAGGGGTGGAAGGCAAGGAGGATGGGTCCTGGTTGGAGGTGGTTGGAGTTGTAGAACTGGAGCGACGGGACATCTGCCTTGGAAGGACGTCGTTGGAGAGGCGTTCCAGAATGTTGTTGAAGGTCTCAGAGTCATCCGAATCGGAACTACTGACACTGTCCTTGTCTTCGTCATCTTTAGGTGGGTGAACCTTCATCTTGGTCTGGAGCTCCAAGTTAATTGGCCGACCCACTGGGCTATGGTTATCCCCTGGACTGTTCAGCAGAGCTGCAAGTCTCTGTTCTGTTGACATCTCATCACTTTCAGATGAAGCCTCATCTTTGTGGCCTTCAACTGTCTTGTTATCCGGATCATTTTTATTACAAGCTTCATTCCCTGGTGTACCATCAACACCACAGTCTTTACCCATTTTTTGACGTTCTCCCTCTCCAATCCCAGAGTCCTGGAAGCTTTGAATCGATCCTTGAGGGCTCTCATTCCGGCAAGACTCCTTAGTCTTCTCTTTACAGGCATTCTCTCTCACAGCCTCCTCCTCTTTTGACAATATACTCAGGCTATCACCACTGACATTGTCCAACTGGGCTTCATTCCGTAGAGCAATTTGCTTGCGGATATCCACATAGGTCACTCTGGCGGGACTGCTGGTGCTGCAGCTGGACCGTTTCCTCTGGTTCAAGGATGTGTTTGGGATCCACGTGAGCACAAGGGATGTCTGTCTTTCAGAGACCCTCTGGGCACGGATTGTAAGGTATCCTGGATGGTGCTCCACAGTGGTTGACAGCACGGATGGCGGATGCACGCACACATTGTTCTTGCAGAAGATGATTTCTCCATCCAGTGGGGGCGCTCTCACATACTCAGGGTCGGATATTCCTAGAAAGTCACTGAACCTCTTCAGGAGGTAGGCCATGACGGCAGACAGTCTTTCAAACTCAAGACTTCATCAAGTTGTACTACATGGAATACTCCCAACTTCAGGAATGTTGTTTTTATGCCTCGGACTCTGCAAAAAGAGAAAGGATTCAGAGACATGAATTTACATATGATGTACTTTAAAACAACAGGGGGCATGGCATGCACAAGTACAGTAAAAAGGGTAAATTTTTACCATTACATGTATGCAGGTCACATCCTAGACTTTACACTGAACATTTATTATCATTTTAATTTCTCCATGAATTTGGACATTTGATACATAATAAGCAAAGGCTTTGTCAGGTTTTAATCTAATTTGCTTTTGAAAAGTTCATAAATCTTTTAATGGAAGTTGCAGTAGACATATATCTGGAAAAAGACCAGTATTTTCATGCATAAAAATGTATCCTTGAAAAATATATGCATTAGCATTTCTCAATGAAAGCTTAGCTAAAGCTTTGATAAAGGGTTAATATATCCTCAAGTATCATATAACATTCCTAATAAAGTGAAGTGGACATTAATTCATTTTCAACCATTAAAATTCAAATTTGACACTGTTTCACAGTTCTATGTAGGACCTTCTTTTGACAATATTTCTATTTCCTTTTCAACAGGCTCTTGCATTTATCCTAAAAATCTAAAAGTGAGTGCTTATCAGAAATCTATAGATATCTCCTGAAATTTCAGCCTATTCTATGACAAAATTCTTTTTAAAAAGAAAATACATAATAATCATCTATCAGCAAGTACCGATCAAAATATATTTTCATGAAAAATTGCAATATTCATGTACATGTATTCCAAATCATAACTGTTTTTATAGGGCATATATACATTCATATATAATCCAGTAGAAAATAGGTCACTGGTCACATAAATTAAGTTGTTCACGTTTCATTTTCAATCTGCATTATAGTACTATTCACTTGTAAGGTAATACCATTTGTATTCTTTATGACCACAATTACTGTTTTAAGGCATACACATTCATAATCCAGTAAAAATAGATCACTGATCACATAAAATTGCCCATTTTTCATTTTCAATCTGCATTATTAAAGGAGAATGAAACCATTGGAACAAGATAGCTTGTGTAAAAACAGAAAAATCAAAGAAACAGATCAACGAAATTTTGAGAAAAATCGGACAAATAATGAGAAAGTTATGAGCATTTGAATATTGCGATCACTAATGCTATGGAGATAGCAAATTGGCAATCCGACAAAGATGTGTGATGTCACTTGTGTACAACTCTCCTCATTACTTTAGTATATATTTCACTTGAATTGCCTCTTTTATCACATCGATCCATAAATCATACTGTTCTTTCTACATGAGGGCATGTAATACACATTTTTAAAGAATACATCATGGATAAAGAGTTTGTATCATCATAAGAAAAAGCAAAAAGAGACATTTTGAGGGTATTTTATAGTCCATCAAAGGGAAAGTTGTTCATCAGTGACATCACACATCTTTGTTGAATTGCCAATGTGAGGATCTCCATAGCATTAGTGATTGCAATATTCAAATGCTCATAACTTTCTCACTATTTGTCCTATTTTTCTCAAACTTTCTTTATTCTTATTCTTTGATTTTTCTGTTTCTACACAAGCCTATTTGTTCCAAAGGTTTCATTCCCCTTTAAGTACCATTCACTTGTAAGGTAATACCATTTGCATTCTTTATGATCATCAAGTATAAATCAGGCCTAATAGGGTCATTTGATATATTCAGTTGTTTACAAATACTTACATCTGTATTACATCTTACATCTGTGTACACCGCATACATATGAATGTACAATTGTATAAGATCATGGACGGAACAGCCCATGAATACAAAAATAGCAAATTCAAAATTAAGTTGAAGGTGACATTGTTATTTTAGTGAAAATGGACAGTGTATGTCACACAGCAGAGCATGAAGACTGAGATGATTTTTTAAATAATTTAATTGTCATATTGTCAGGTCAATGTTATCGATGTTTCTGTAATGGATGGATGAATGAATGAATGAATGAATGAATGAAGGGGAAGAAAGGAAGGAAGGAATCAACAAAATGACAACAAAGGTAGGTAAATAAAACACATATTTAACTTCACTCACCTAATATTTATGATACACACCAAGAAACAGAAGTAAAAGAAATCAATCCAAATATTGTGAAAATGAACTATTTACTGTTTAAAAAAATTGATGCAATGAGAACTGCAACTGAAGGATGATCAATGATGACCCAAAATACAAATTCTTATCCTTGAATCAGAAACTCTGGATTATAATGCAATATCCGAATTCCTCAAAATCACATCCAGTACTCGCTGTATTAATGCAAGATCCATACATTCCTAAACAGATGCTCTGCTAGCTTCAAACAGATGTCACAGCATCCCGTTGAGAAGCAATTATCAAATGGAGACAAATTTCTGAATTGAACATCAGATCTTTTGTAGTATTCATGTCTAACCACTGCAGCACACAATCAATTCCTCTTCCATATAATAATTGATGATTTGCTTATAATATAGATTTGCAAATGAACGAGGGGAGATGATACTTGATGCTCACCAGCTCAAACCCTTTTTGCTTTTAAATGATGAATATTGAATGAATGCATTGCGCGGCGCCAGGTAGGAGAATGGCATAGTCTACCATTTGAGACACTTTATCTCTGATCAAAAATATTTCATTAGAAAAGTGTGTCATGTTTATGAAAAGTTAATACAACTCAAACACAATTCATGGTATATAGAGACAAATTTTCTTTTCAATAGAAAACTGGTCTGTAAAATTTTCTGTTCAGTTCCCAAGAAGATAAATTCCTAATTAAAGGACTATGAAGATGTGAAATAAGTCGTTTTTCACAATTTGATTTCATATGAGTGTGATATCATTCATGAAACATACGCTTTTGCTTATGGCGAATTTTGCGAATTTGCCATGAATCTATATTGACACATTTAGTAATCTGTGCCAATGTCTCAGCAGCAAAGCTTTGCTATTGCAAACATCCTGTGTGATGAAAATTTTAGATATATGCAGTTATGCACCTATTATTTACAAAAAAATATGGTTAATAAGAAAGTACAGTTAGTAATTCAAAAAGTTGCATGTACATGTAGCTAGAATTTCACTTTTTCTCAAACAGAATCAGAGCCTAAATTATTTCCTAACATTCACTCACTGTAATATTTACTACAATGTACATGTATTTTCCATGAAATAATTTGATTTTATTGTCATCTGATTGACTCTATACACAGGTACAATGTTCATAACACTGGCAGCTATTTGCATACTCATTATTATTCACAAGTCACATGACCAGAGGTTTTAGAGATGTAAGATTCTGTTCACAAAAATTCAACATTTTTGCACTTAAACCAACTTTTAAAAAAAGAATGAATCTAACAAAAAACAACTTCCAAAATTGCCTTTAAAGATCAAACTGTGACATGATGAATTTTCAGATCTAAAGGTACAAAAACAGTGAAATTCAAGCCATTTTTTCACACTTTCTATTCTTTACAGGGACATATAATTTATGTACAAAGACATGTCAGCATGGGGGCTTAGAGGAAGCATATTTTTGTACAGGTGTCGCACTATTTTTGCTTCTCTGAAATGCTGTGGAAGTGTTTGGTTTGTCTTCGGATCGCAAATTCAACAACCCACAAAAATATCGGGACCCAGGGGATTGGCAAAAAATAATATATGTGAAAATAATACCTGTAGTACATGGCTGAAATTTTCCTACAAAAAATCACAAATTTGTAACTTAAAAAACCCTATTCTATCCATCTCATGTTAGGCCTATTTCTAAAGTCAGCAATGAAGGAAAAAATATCATGTCAATTATGAAAATAAAAGCTTATCAAATAGCAAGCTACCAAAATTCATCATCTCAAATCACTCAGTATGTAACAAATATTTTATTTCAGCATTGAACAAACAAAAAATGTGAACAAAAAAATAACGGCAAATGAACAGAGTTGGCTGGAAAAAACAGACTACTCTTCTCCAAGTCGAGTGTACACGTACATCCCACACTTTCCTCATACTACACATTTGACGTATACAGCGTCAGTGTGAATTCCCCTCTATTATTGACGATCTCAGTGTTTGTGTGTGGGAGTGTGTCTGCCAGGGGAGGCACTTTAGAGCGTGTTTAGGCTGCATTAATCAGTGCAGATGGTGGCATGCCTTTTCACAGACTCCATGCAAAAGAATCGAGAGCAACAGGGCAGTGGCAATTTTTTATGAAATCTTAATTAGATTCTGCCACCAATAGACTGCAAAAATAGCTATTATTAGTATGGAGGGATACAAATACAAAAATAATGTAAAATAGGCTTTTGATCTTCCTTCATTATTACATTCAGGAAAAATTGTCAAGTATTATTGGAGTCTAAAAGTCCTATGAATGTGACAACAAAACAATAATAACAATGATGAAAATAATAATAATGATAATAAGAATAACAACCACAATAATGATAATGATTAATATTTGACAACAATAACAATAACAATAATAATAACCACAACCCATTCACTCTACCTGGATTGAGTGCAGCATATATCAATGAATTTCTTGCTGCAGAAATGAATACATGGAGTAAGATACATATAGCTCTTACATGACATGATTTGTATTATCCTCATACTTTTATACTACATGTAAAGTGGACTTCATCTTTTCCGTACTACTTACATATTACAAGAACATTTAGGTTTATCTATCACTCCAATGACCTGCAATTTTACTCATATAAATTATTATAGAGACTTCATATTCAAGCTTTATACAATATCATGAAAAAATAGTTTTTTTTTTCAATAATAGAGGGAAAAATATAAAAGTAACCTCATTGACTTCAAATGACCTTTGACCTTGACTCTGCGACACTTTATTGATTTTATTAGTGATATCTGATGTCTATATCACTTAAGCTTTATTCATTTTCTATTAAATATTAAGAATTAATGAAAATATATATTTTATCAAGGTTTTAATAATTGCATGTTCATGTAATCTGATATATTATTTGACCTTGAACCAAATTGCTGATACCTAGTAACTATCAAATAAGTTTTTAACAAAAAGGAACTTATAACTTCAAAAATTCTCTTGAAAAGTCACCATCTTAAGCTTTTGAGTGTGATACCACAAATTAGTCAAAGTTAATTCACCAGAAGCGACCTACATGTACAACCATTGTCCAGTGACGTGAAATTACATTATCTTAAAACTTCAAAATCTCAATATCTGGTTAAGTTTTTGGTGCTGATACAACATAGTTAAAGTTCACAGTCCTTACACTTTCAAATATGATGCCATTTCAAAAACCTAACATGTGTTTAGATTTTAATGTTGATGATGCCGCCACCATCAGAAAAGCGGTGTTTCTGTCATGCTGAACTGCCATGCAGGCGAAACAGAAATCAATGAAGAGATTTTCTTGAAAAGAAGGATACAGGTGACTCTGCCTACATGTACATGTAATACCCTTTTCATGAACCCATCCTCCAACTAGCCACCTAAGAGTAATGCAGATAATTCAATAAAACTTGCGTTCACAAACTCCGAAAATATTTTTACGAGCGCCCGTCCTGAAAAAGGCGGATAATCGTCATGACAACTGGACACGCCCCCTCCGATGCGGTGGTGTTGGAAAAAGGTGACCTTGTGACCGCACCATGGCAATTATCCGCATTATTTGGAAATGCGTTCATAAAGTCAAAATCTGGTCCCGATGCTGCTGTAATGCGGATAATAGCAGCATCAAAATAATGCAGATAACTCTGGTCCTCCTCAAATTTTACGACCAAATTATGCTGCTATTAGCCGCATAATTGGGTTTATGAAAGGGGTATAAGTCAAATCTCCTTTGGGGAACACAAAAATCTGTGTGACTTGGGGAAAAATATGGCATAGAAGATATTATTGAAGGGGGAGCAAAATGACCAACATCGCGTGTGGTCTCTCATTTACCATTTGAAATAACTATTTTATTTTATTTATTTATTTCCACATTCCAATATCAAAAGTATATACAAGTGTAATAATTATTCCTCAACATAACAATAAGCAAATGACATAATGAATAATAAATGCATACAATACATTCTAACAATCTAATTGAAATATATTCATACCTGATGATTTTTTATTATTATTACTACAACAAATAGCAGATTTTATAATTTTACTTGTAAAAGAGAAACTGAAATGTGTTCAAGAGGAAAAATATTTTTGCTTCTTGGAGATCATAATGGCATGAATGTTGTGGATGAGGGTATTACAAGACTACACTCAGAATGTTGCATTATGGGTAAACCTTGCCATATTTGAGTAGATGAGGGCAGCAGGTGGTGCTATCAAGGCAAATGGTTCAAAACCAGTTCCGAGGGCCGAGGCATTAGAGATTTCCTTCCGTTGCGCTCCACACACAGAAGAATCCCCACACCATCGCAGGAGATGGAATCACTGGCCATTGATTGACTGATCGCGTAACCCTCTTCCAGCGCTAGCGCTGTGTGTGAAAATTGCCGGCTATCTCTGCAGAGGACTACACTGTGTTGGTAAAGCTGCAAGTGCGTTGTGTATAATTTGAGAGTGATTGTTTGGATGATATTGGCACTTTGGGAGGCACCATCCAAAGTCAAAACAAAAAACATGTGTTTATTTCTATCAACATTTACTCAAAATCTAGTTCCAGGGTCCCATAATTTTTCATGTTTATTTTATAGTTCCAAGCATTATAGTTACATAAATTTTTAGTTCCAGGACCTCTTTTTGCAACATTTTAAGAAGTTCCAGGGACCCCTACTTTCATGAGCCATTCTGGGGCCCCTAATTTTGAAATGCCGGTGACAAGTTGGGTCAAGTGCCCCCTCCCCCTCCCCTGGAATTTTATTTGTCAAAAAGAAGAGTGGGTGTTCACTGCTGGTCCGAAAAAATCATCATGTCAAGTCGATCTTCAGGTCCATTAATTTACTGATAGCATATCCCAACCCAAAATTGTTACGGCATTTATTTTAACATACATTGCATTTCATATCCTGCCTCAGATTTATGCATACATATACTCGATTATACAATTACTCATTCTCAGGAATTACTAAAGCCACACATGTACCTACCATTCAATCCAAATACTCCCTTATGAAAAAATATTATTTCATAATGACAAATTATTTTTTGCCTGCATGGATAATTTCATAATTATTTGATACATAAACATTACATTGAATTCATTATTTTTCACTTTAATCTATTTTACTATAATCTTCTATTATATTACTCGATGTTAAAATGTCTGTATATCATTGTCTCATGTAATTTATTGAAATGCTCTGATTTCCAAAAAATCTGACTCTTGCTGTGCTGACTTAAAAACGTATCTCCTTCTGTTTCCTTCATAATTGACCATTTTGTTGCACTATAATTACTATTTCTGATAATTGATTTTAATCTTGGTTAAGGAGCAGATAGATTGTTCTCAATGCTGTTGCATCTGCATATTGATCAAACTCCTAATCAGAGTGAACAATCTCACATGAAAAATATTTTTCCACCAATATAATCACAAAATAAGTGGGAAATTTATATAATTATATGGATTCTCAGTTTACTGATTTGGTTATCAGAGTATCAAATTATTGAGTTTTCACAACTAATTCTTTTAGTCTTTGTTTTGAGTTTTGTTGTGATCAGCGCAATTTGTAGTACAGGAAAAAAGCTAACTGAAGGTGTGTACTGTGCATGTATGCCATACCGCGATGATTCATCTAATTAAGTTTAATAATCAATGTTTCAATTTGAAATTTTACTCATTTTAAAACAATACATGTAGTTTTCTTACAAATTTATAACATATTTTTAAAAAAATGATGATTAGGATGAGAAAAGATGATTGAATTTTTGTTTACTTTTGTTTGAACTTTGAGCTTTCTTCCCCTTTCTTTCTTCTCTTTCTTTCTTTCTTTCTTCCTTCCCCACTTTCTTTCTTTCTTTTTTACTTTCTTTTCTTTCCTTCTTTCTTCGTCCTTTCTTCTATCCTTCCTAGCTGCTTGCTTTCAATCTTTCCTAGCTTTCTTTCCTGATCCTTTCCCTGCACATGTTCATTTATCTTCTTCATTCTTTCCTTCTCTATGTCCCTCATTCCTTCTTTCTTTCGTTCCTTCTTTTTTTTAATTTCCTTCACTTTTCATTCTTTTTTATTCCTTCTTTTTCTTCTTTCATTCTCTTTTTCCTTCAGTCTTTCTTTCATCCTTTATTTTCTCCTTTCCTTCTTTTTCCCTATATTCCTTCCTTCCTCCCTCCCTTCCTACTTCCTTAATTTCTTTCTTTCCTTAAATTTTTCTTTCCTTCCTTCTCCCTTCCTTTCTGTTCTTTCAATTCTTCTTTTTCCATTCTTTTCTTTCTTTCACTCTCTCCATCGTTCCTTCCTATGTTGTTTATTTTGTTGTTGTTGTTTATTTTTATTTTATTTATTTTTACTAATGTATATAAGAAAATACATGAAAACTCAGAGGAATTGATATTTCATTTCCAGATGGGTCTAAGTCCTGTATTTATGATTTTTTTTTTCTATTTTATTATTTTTTTCCCCTTTTTTTTCGTTAGGGGTGCAGGTGGGGGTTGTGTTTTGAACTGGAAAATGGGGATGGGATTGGTACAAGATTTTGTGTCACTTTTGTTTGTGTCTTGTTTTGAGTGTTTGTTTGGAGCTTTGAAGTCTGTGTTTTTAGCTTTGATATCTGTTTTTGTAGTTTTGATATCTGTTTTTTCCTGGTTGTTTTTTGTTTTGTTCTGAAATAAATGGACCACTCTAATAATTTGGTGCCTTTCAAGTCTATCCATGGGAAGACTGGTAAGTTTAGATTGTTAAGTTCTTTTCCACAAAATCTTGCAAATTCTTTTCTTTTGTTTCATAATAATATGGAAGTGTGTGTAAAAAAATTGTGTGTAAAAAATGTGTACATTTATGTCCAGTGATTTCAGTCTAGAATCTGAATTTATTTATTTTTCTTAAAAAAGAAAGCTCAAACAGGGCCTTTGTTATACAATGTATGTATACAAATCTGAGAAATGCATTGGAAACTGATGTATTAAACTTAATTTTTATACTTCTTGATACTTGTAATAAATTGCATACAATGCTACATACATATTTTACACTCAGCTGCTCATCCCTCCGAAAAAAAATTGTAATCAAATGTTCATTGTCTCTAAAATCAAAGCTACATATCATATATAGAAATTGTTGAAACAATAGAATACATAAGAAATTGGTGAAGCAATTAAATACATCAGAAAATAGCACACTTGTATTTTTATTTGGTCATACAAAGTGCATAAGGAATGATAATTTTCATTTGTAAAAAAAGACCCCCATACAGTATATGTACGATACTAAAGTTGAAAAAGAGCTTGTACTTTATATAAAAACAAAGAAATTACAAAAACAATACTTTACACAAATTCATTTAGGAAAATATCTACATGATGCTGTTTTGATGCCAACTAAATTATATAAATTATCTATCATGATCACCTTCATTTGGCAAAAAAAGAGGCGAGTAATTATTTTGCGTAATTTGCATAATTAATTAAAATTAATTAAAATTTATTTTACACATATTAAGAAGAAAAATTACATAAGTGACATGATTACACATCAATTGAGCTTTCTTTCACATTTCCATTGATACCTACATTATTTCAAAAGGACGCTTGCGTCGCGTAACATGGGTGAAGAACAATAGAAAACAAGATGGCGGCGTAAACATCGGGCAAGTCTCTTCCATCTTTGATATTTTTCTCATTTTTTTATGAATTCTTGTCTAAAAATAAAATCCATTGCGTAGAAACGTCGGAAATGAAGTTGTATCCCATGTACATGATGATGTAGGCTACATGATTTAGGCTAACCCAGGGAACTCCCGCCCGCTACGCGGGTGGGAGCCCAGGACCTTATGTGACTCACCTGACTAGCGTGAAGTATGGTCAAAATAATTCTCTGAATAAATAGTTAAAACAGAAATCAAGCACTTACCACGATTATATGGATGAAGGTCTAACGAGTGGCAGTTTCCTGACATCTGGGCACAAACTGGAACCTCAAAAAAACGAAAAGTTCTCTCCTTCTACCCCCGTCTCGATCGGCCATTTTTGTTATGAATCGTAACAAAATGGCCGATCGAGACTGGGGTAGGAGAGAACTTTTCGTTTTTTTTATGTTCCAGTTTGTGCCCAGATGTCAGGAAACTGCCACTCGTTAGACCTTCATCCATATAATCGTGGTGCTTGATTTCTGTTTATTAGGAGAATTATTTTGACCATGCTTCACGCTAGTCAGGTGAGTATGGTCAATTACACGTAAGGTCCTGGGCTCCCTGGGTTAGATTTAGGCTAGATTTTTTAGAAAGTAGAAATCTCGGGGGCGAAAGTTTCAGGTTTTAGGGTGGTACACACAAATGTATAGAAAAGAAGACCTGGCTTAGTATGAAAGTAACCTTATGTTAATAAATTATTTTTACTCTCTACAAGACTCCTGCCTATGTGTGAGTGAGTGAGTCAAGACAAGAGACAAGACAGAATGCAGAAGAGGCTTCAGTCTAGCCTACACAGATTCTAATTAATGGGACTCTTTTGAGTGTTGTTTATAAAACTAAAATAAAAAGGTTCAACTCAAAAACAGTGCAATTTCCTTTATGATTTGACAGACATAATTACAGTTTGTCAACAGAAATAATACATAAGATAAATTATCTATTTCAATACATGAAATGGCAAAATACTCACAAAAAATAGCGACTTTAGTTACTTTCTAAGCTTTCTCTGCTTTTCTCGACTCCGCACTCCCTCACGTCACGTCGATTTACCCGGATTTTGTATTACAGACGTATTCCCAGTCGTTTCTATGAAAACACTATATTAACTGGGCAACGGAAATTTTTGTAAAATAGAATTTCTGTCCCGCATAAACAATTTAAAGTTAATAACAAGGCAAACATTTAAAATGAAATTTACAGTCATAGTACTAGCATGTTCCCCAAGATGGTAAATTTTTACATACTTACTAATCAAAGAAAAGTCGAATTTAGGTTGCTCATAAATTTTACTTTAAAAGAGAGAGAGAGGGGGATATAGATAGATAGATAGATAGATAGAGAGATAGATAGATAGAGAGATAGATAGATAATTCACAAGGTAACAAAGACGCACAAAAATATTCAAACAATAACACAGATAATTATAAAATAAATAATACAGATAAAGTATATTGAAACTACTTGTGTTGTGGAATTCTAGAGAAAGGAAAAGGGGAGATGGGGAGGAGGAGAGGCAGATAGCTAAGGGGGTGGAAAGGCATAAGAGAAAGAGAGGGGGAGTGAAGGGAATAAGGAGTGGAGCAAAAGAAAAGAAGGTACAAACATTATGAAGGAGGTATAAAAAACATGAAATTGTAAGGCTGCAAAATGAGTGTCTGATAGTAGCTAGTAGTCCATCCCAGAAAGCTGTTTATTTGAGGGGGAAAATCCGGGGGAAAATCAAACAAGCATATAAGCTAGCTGGCTATGGCTCTGCTTCATTCACTAACTTGTTTGCAATATTAAGTTTACAGATTTTACAACAGTGACCATTTACTGACTATAAATGTTAAAACATTTCCACATGTTCAGGGAGGAAAGAAACATTGTTTCATATGATAGTGAGGAGAAATACGAAAGAAAGAGTGAGTGGGGGATGTCCGAGTATATCATGCATTCATGCATGGAACTGAAACCCAGGGAGGACAGGGAACTTTTCGTTCGGTTCGGATAGACTTTTAACAGGTCTCTTTCAGCCCTATTATGAATTTGAGCTTGGGCTCCACGCTCGCATTTTGAGGTTGTATTAAAGGTAAAATGTATTTAAAACTACCCCCTCAGAAAACCTCATTCAACAGGGGATTTTTTTTTTAAACTAAAAATTAAAGGACAAGGGAGTCTACCCCAACCAAAAGTTGATTTGAACAAAACGAAAAAAAAAGCCAAGGAGTATCACACTGAAAATTGAAATCGGATGAAAAATAAATGAGTTACGTTTAATTTCTCTAAAAAAAAATGCACATCCTGATCGGTATATGCAAATGAGACGAATGATGACACCACTCGATGTGAAAAAGGAGAGGATTCAGGATTTTCCAACAGGGGGGCAGGGGCCTGCAGGCCGAGGGCGGGGGGCACATTTCCCCGAGGAAAAACAAGCAAAAAAAGCCGTCTTCACTTTCATAAGGGATAGGGCACACTTCTGTTTAAACGGTAGTTTTACAGTGTGCTTCTCAAGGGGGGGGGCACGGGCCGGCTTTTTCTCCCCATTTGTCCTGTGAAACAAAGCTTTGGCCTCCCGTTAGACATGATAACATTTTTTTTTGGTCAGTTAAGTTATAATTGGTCCTTATAATGTCAAATTGGTAAAAATTGAAATATTGTATAATTCAAACAATAAACAAAAGAACGGTGACAGACATCATCGACTCTCTCATTCGCATGTCACTGATTATATTTGTGCACTTTGGCATAACTGTTATGTGAAAATTAAGCGGAAGTTTAGAATGTCATAACTTTCCGTATTTTACATCCGATTATGATGAAATTTTCAGCATTCTACTTGTTTGATTTTACCTATTGATTCTAAATAGCATTTTTTTTTGTGGGGGGGTGGACTTGACCTTTAAGTAGTGTACGGGTACATTAGTGGGTATAAATCCCAGGGGGGATGTGTCCCCCCGGTAGGTGGGAACATGTCCCCTTACTATTTCTTGTCTTTTATGATGGTAAGAAATTCATCATTCAAAATCGAAATAATAAAGCATGTATTCTAGGACGAGATGACATTACTTTTGGGATGATAACCCTTTTTTTTGCTTGTCAAATTTTCCAGCCCCTTGTCTCCCTACCTTTAGGGAGAGGTTTCCGCCTCTGTACTGGTATATAATGCTGCTAGCCCTTACATGTCTCATATTTCACGTGAAAAAAATCTTTAAAACACGGGGCATGGTTTTGAGCTGGAAAATCCTTGAACAATACCCCATGCACTGTTTTCGAACTTCAATGTAAAAAGATGTATCATTTAAAAAAAAATCCGTAAATAACATTTTTTTTCCCATTTTATCCAAAATCATACACTGAAATATATTCAGAGACGATAAAAAGATTAAGAGTATAATCCTTGACAAATAAAATTCGGAAAAGGAGCAAAATCCTCTCGTGAAAAAATGAAGCCACATGCATGGTGAAACGTTCCCAGAAAACATTCCCTGCGTACGTTCTAGTTTTGTCCCCAAAACTACTGGAGCATCAAGTCTACGATGAAGTTTGTCTTTCGCATAGCAACCCAATCCAATCGAAATGTCCGACGAAAGGTGAGCATTGTGTCCCAATATTTCTGTTAATTTATTTTGAGAGAATGATATTTTGTAAAATAATGACAATTTGTGAAGTTTAATATTTGCTTTTGATCCTCCCGCATTTATATGTTGCAAATATGTTATTTAAACAAATATATGGTCGTTGATTCAACAACAATTTCGATGGGAAAGAAATATTGTCGCGCGACTTTGGGCTCGGACGGACTGGCAACAGTTATCCACCCCGCTGGGCCGGGCATGGCCTAGCAGGCTAGCTACTGTCGAAGCGCGCTGATACTATGATGGGGTGTCCAAACTTCGCGCACTTTTCAAAAATATTCATCAGGCTTAATTTTGTCCACAAATTATTGATAATTTATACAAAACCAATTCAAGAAATAGTTACCACATTTACGGCAAGATCGTAAACTATAAAATCATGGACGAAAATGTAAAGTAGGTCACGGGGTTTCGCCGGTATCGCGATCTCAAAATTCTATCCCGATCGGCAAATGCGGGCTGTGCTGGAAAACCGTTCAGAAAAAGTGTGACCTAACTTCGCGCACCAAAGCTTTTGTGGAGATTTAAACAAAGACTCAAGCTCAAAAAGTGAAATATTTATATCAGATTGATGGCAAAATGCTATGGAATCGGTTAGTACCACATTTAACTCACATTTTTTATGATTTCTGCTTGTAAAATGGTGATATCGTGATGCTTGTTGCTTTCTTCAAAACGGGCGCTAACGGTGACAAATTTGCCGATCTTTTGCCAATATTTTCATGAATACTGGACTAATCCTAAAGAAACTTTCAGCGAAGGGTAATTTTAGGTCGCTTTTCACATTGATGATGTCAGATTTTAAGGATATTGGCTAGTTTTGGAGATAATGACCGTCCGCGAAGTTTGGACACGCGCGAAGTTTGGACTCACTGCCATACTGTAGCTGTAGGATGGGAGGTCGGGTGTCCGGACACTTTATCTTTTTGAAGCCTTCTTTTTGTCTGTGGATTACACTAAAAATATGAATTCAGGCATAATTGTACTTGATGCCCCCAGGGGACATCAACGTTTTTACCTTGTGGAACTCCTTGATTTCCCGATGATTCTTCGTTTCCAAAATGTAAACATTTCTTTTCTCTCGCTTAAAAAAAAATAGAAAGTAGTTCCGGTTTGCGCTAGCGCAAATGCGCAAACAGGTGTATCTAGATGAGCGCGCATCCTTGCCTCCTCATCTATCCTCTTATATTACTTGCACTTGATGCCCCCAAAATTGATGAAAGCGGTGATCCGGCAAGTAATCCTAGTCGTGATGTTGACAGAATTAACCTTGATAGCTAGAGAATAAACTCTCTATTATTACTTGTACTTGATGCCCCCAAATTTTCCAGTTATTTAGCAAGTTTATTCAGAAGTTTACATTCCACTAACCCCATTTTCCCCTCTTTTTCTATTTTCTAGCCGCACAAGCCATCATAACAACGTCGAAACGAATTAACCTTGTTGGCTAAATTAACCTTGATAGCTAGAAAATAAACTCTCTTATATTACTTGTACTTGATGCCCCCAAAAATTTCAGCAAAATTAACCTTGCAGCCAAAATTAACCTTGTTGGCAAAATTAACCTTGATAGCTAATGTAACCTTGAGAGCTATAGCTCGTCTCTCTTATATTACTTGTACTTGATGCCCCCAAATTTTCCAGTTATTCAGCACGTTTATTCAGAAGTTTACATTCCACTAACCCCATTTTCCCCTCTTTTTCTATTTTCTAGCCGCGCAAGCCATAACATCGTCGAAACAAATTAACCTTGTTGGCTAAATTAACCTTGATAGCTAGAGAATAAACTCTCTTATATTACTTGTACTTGATGCCCCCAAAAATTTCAACAAAATTAACCTTGTAGCCAAAATTAACCTTGATAGCTAATGTAACCTTGAGAGCTATAGCTCGTCTCTCTTATATTACTTGTACTTGATGCCCCCAAAAATTTCAACAAAATTAACCTTGTAACCAAAATTAACCTTGTTGGCAAAATTAACCTTGATAGCTAATGTAACCTTGAGAGCTATAGCTCGTCTCTCTTATATTACTTGCACTTGATGCCCCCAAATTTTCCAGTTATTCAGCACGTTTATTCAGAAGTTTACATTCCACTAACCCCATTTTCCCCTCTTTTTCTATTTTCTAGCCGCGCAAGCCTTCATAACAACGTCGAAACGAATTAACCTTGTTGGCTAAATTAACCTTGATAGCTAGAGAATAAACTCTCTTATATTACTTGTACTTGATGCCCCCAAAAATTTCAACAAAATTAACCTTGTAACCAAAATTAACCTTGTTGGCAAAGTTAACCTTGAAAGTTAATGTAACCTTGAGAGCTATAAGTTCGTCTCTCTTATATTACTTGCACTTGATGCCCCCAATTACTTTATTTGTTGCGCGATCAACCGAATCACGCGCGGATTGATATCAACTCGCTGATGGTAAACAAGGTCGGGTCGTGGATCCACGAATCAAGGTAAAAACGTTGATGTCCCCTGGGGGCATCAAGTACAATTATGCCTGAATTCATTACTTGTAATCATTTTCTATTTTGTTCTTTATAATATTTTCTAACATTTTGTACTAAAAATTGATGAAACTTCGCTGGTAAATTTTTCCAAATCATGACATTCTAAAATTGATCGTCCGGACACACAACCAGTCCGGATACACAACAACTGGGTATATTTAGTACTAGACCAAAAGCTTTGGTCTGTGTTTTGTTGGTTGTTCAGCTGAACTTCGTTGGCTTCACTCACCAAATACAGAGACCGAAGTTCTAGCGCGATCTGTACAGGGGACTCAATGGCCATATGTTTATGTACTTAAGATCGGATAAAACGGGGAAGGGAATTTGCGCGACAGCCGAGGTCCTCGCGGGCGAGGTAAGTCACTGTTTTTGTTCCTTTTACCTTCATATTTCTCCGTTTTTTGGCAATTGATGCCAAGAGGGAATATAAATTTGCACTCTGGTCACTATAATTTTCGAAATTTTTATTCATTAAAGACAAAAATTGAAAAGCCCCGACGGGGGGATTTTGCATTGCAAGTCCCCTAATGGTGGCTGCACGATAGCGAGCCGTCTGTGTACGAGGAGAAATAAAAAAAAAAATGTTAAAAAACTCCTCAAAACAGACGGCTGCCAGCTGTCTAATTTAGTACTAGCTGTATTGGCAGTGCAGTGTCAGTGCAGAGTCCAAACTTCACGGACGGTCATTATCTAAAAAACTAGTCAACATCCTTAAAATCTGACATCAACAACGTAAAAGGCGACCTAAAATTACTCTGGCGTAAGTTTAGAGTTTAGGCCATGACGAGAAGTAAGGACAGAGTAACTAGGTATGAGATTTGCGTCCGAACATTTTGCAAATGACATGAGATGATGAGGCTTTTTGTATTATTCATTACCGGGATACCGGGTATTCATTATTTACATGACGTCATCCAGCCACTGCCGAGAGCCTAATCCAGTAATGCTCGCACCCGAGCTCCACTCTTTCTTAAGTTTAAAATATTGCCTGTGTATGAATTATATAGTTACAATCTTGGTATCTTTATGTATTTATACTATAAGAAATTACTTCCAATAAATTTTGATTCTTTATTTTGTAAAAATTCTGATATTCACAATTATGATACTAGAAGAAAATCTGATTACCGTGTATCATGTGGGAAATTATCCTTATCCCGAAAGTCAATAATTCATAATGGTCCTTTATTCTGGAACAGTCTCCCTGAAGATGTCAAAAGTTCTCTATCCCTTCATGTATTTAAATATAAACTAAAAACATTTCTTCTGCAAAAACTTTAATTTCGGTTTTTTCCTAGACTAAGTTACCTCAATTCATTTTTTTTTTTTTCTAGTCTTTCTCTGCAAAATTCAAACTTTTATTTACAAAATTGGGATTATGTTATAAGTTTTTAACTTTTTAAATGATCCCCCACATTTACATATACTGTTTCTCTTCTTGTCTGATTTAAGTATTGTTCAGATTTTGGTTTATTGTTTTGTGTAGTGTATGTTTTCTTTATGCACTGGAATATATTGTACTGTATTTTGTAATACTATCTTTACTCTGTATTGTTTTTTTTTTTTTTAAATGAAGTGTGGAAAATAAATGAATCAATCAATCAATCAAATCAACATGTGCAATGCAATGGCAAACTTTTTCACAAGCCAGCGCCAGCAGTCACACTAAAGTATCACAACAACACACCAAACACGCAACATGTGCCCTAGTCCCTAGTCTAGATCTCTTTCACTCACTACAGTCCACATGAAAGTCCTAATTTCAACTCCAAAATCTCTTTGGTGTTAAAAAGTCAAATTTTGCCATTAAATTTTGGATTATGCGCGATACATGTATTCCAGAGAATTATTTCACTTCAGTTCAAATTTAACTTTTGATTTCCAGCGGCGCTGGCGTGTATTGAATTTTATACATGCGCTATTTTGAATGAAGGGTGGGGGCTGTCTAATTGTGGCCACAAAACATGGTGATACATTTCAAGATTTTATGAAATATTGATATAGAAGGTGAAAATAAACACTGCAATTAAAAAAAGACAAATAGACCTATTCAACAAACATTGATGCAAATTTTAATTTGTTAAAAAGATGTTTTAGAACAAAAATATTGCAGAAAAGCTTAACATGTCGAATTGTGGGCAGGTTTCTCTGTACTGTTTTTGTCTCACCTGCGAAGCAAAGTGAGACTATAGGCGCCGCTTTTCCGACGGCGACGGCGGCGGCGGCGGCGTCAACATCAAATCTTAACCTGAGGTTAAGTTTTTGAAATGACATCATAACTTAGAAAGTATATGGACCTAGTTAATAAAACTTGGCCATAAGGTTAATCAAGTATTACTGAACATCCTATTAGAGTTTCATGTCACATGACCAAGGTCAAAGGTCATTTAGGGTCAATGAACTTAGACCATGTTGGAGGAATCAACATCGAAATCTTAACCTGAGGTTAAGTTTTTGAAATGTCATCATAACTTAGAAAATATATGGACCTAGTTCATGAAACTTGGACATACGGTTAATCAAGTATCAATGAACATCCTGCATGAGTTTCACGTCACATGACCAAGGTCAAAGGTCATTTAGGGTCAATGAACTTTGGACGAATTGGGGATATCTGTTGAATTCCCATCATAACTTTGAAAGTTTATGGATCTGATTCATGAAACTTGGACATAATAGTAATCAAGCATCACTGAACATTTTGTGCAAGTTTCAGGTCACATGATTAAGGTCAAAGGTCATTTAGGGTCAATGAACTTTGGCCGAATCGGGGGTATCTGTTGAATTACCATCATAACTTTGAAAGTTTATTGGTCTAGTTCGTTAAACTTGGACATTAGAGTAACCAAGTATCACTGAACATCGTGTGCGTGTTTCAGGTCACATGTCCAAGGTCAAAGGTCAATGAACTTTAGCCGAATTGGGTGTATCTGTTGAATTACCATCATAACTTTGAAAGTTTATGGATCTGATTCATGAAACTTGTACATAAGAGTAATCAAGTATCACTGAACATCCTGTTCCAGTTTCAGGTCACATGATCAAGGTCAAAGGTCATGTAAGGTCAATGAACTTTGGCCATGTTGGGGTTTTTTGTTGAATAACCATCATATCTCTGTAAGTTTATTGGTCTAGTTCATAAAAAGAGGACATAAGAGTAACCATGTATCACTGAACATCTTGTGCGAGTTAGAGTAGTATGCAAAGTCAGCACTGCTGCTATATTGAACCGCGTGATGCAGGTGAGACGGCCAGAGGCATTCCACTTGTTCTATGTCCTCAGCACTCGAACTAATGACATCTTTCCAAAATTCAATTTTAACTTTCCTTCCTTTCTTTTCTCTCTCTTATTTCCCTTCTTAACTGAATGTCTTTTTTGCTTCCTTCTATTCTCTATATCTCTCCTTGATCTAGATCTATTCAATCTCATGATCTACTTTTCTGAGAAAAAAAAAACATTTGTGGAATTTAGCTACAATCTAGTCCTAGAGTAGACTCTAGGCCTAGTAGGCTAGTGTATTTGAGAAAATTTATTCTGTGGACCAGTTTCATGATGAATGTTAGGGGATCTTTTCAACAACGTTTGATTGCTAATTTACCTTGATGCACCATTTCAAGTTCTTTGCCTCTGTATAAAGAGGGGCCCCATGTCTGCGCACCTGACAATTATCTTGAATTTCTTTTTCACAAAAAATTCCGTGGTAATGTTCCTTATATTCTTTTGAGTTAGTGTGGCAAAAATGAAAAACTGAGAGAAATATAATATTCTTAAAAAAAACCTTGGCCAGTCATTTTTAGAAGATTGTACGAAAAAAAAGATGCCCCATTTCCACTTGTTCATTTGGCTGAATTTTTCCAAGTGGAAAGTTGA
Source organism: Lytechinus variegatus (assembly GCF_018143015.1). Lineage (NCBI taxonomy): Eukaryota > Metazoa > Echinodermata > Echinoidea > Temnopleuroida > Toxopneustidae > Lytechinus > Lytechinus variegatus. The sequence continues at coordinate 20,202,419 of NC_054749.1, forward strand.
AAATTTTGCCCCTTTGTTGATGAGTTGATTGCAGGTGTGAAAAATATGTAATTGGAGACCCCCAGGTTTCCATATTAAAAATTAATAAACATTAATCATATTTCCGCTTTGTTGTCTATAAAATAATTGAGTAAAGATTGTTTTTTTTGTAAGCATTGGTCAAAATCCTAAGTGAACTTGACTCAGAATTATTTTATTAGCTCTCTGTAACTTGACAACATCACTTCTGTACTGATATACATGTACTTGCCTACTTCCATAAATGTACATCCCTACTGCAGTATTCTTCCTCGACTAAACATGAAAATAATGAACATGGCTCACATTATTTTATTCTGATATACCATTAAAAATTAAGTTTCTCTTTAACCAATTAAATCATTGACAGCTTTCTCTATTATAACTCAAAAATCAATTTTGATTGAAATCAGCCAACCTTGTACTGTAGCTTTCTTATACACACTATACTTTTTAAGTCTAGAATAGATCCTGTGGCCTTTGTATGAATCAGTGAATTTGATTTTCTGTCCTGTGAAGATCTAGTAATGCATTTTGCTATTACTCTTTTTTTATTGTAGACCTTCAAGTAAAGAGCGAATAGAAGCTGGTGATATGGAGGAGCCAGCAGCTGATGAACTACAAGGAGAACCAGGTGAGCTGACTGATGGTGTGTAATTGTGTTGAAATGAAAAAAAAAGAGGAGAATTCATGCTTTAGTTTCTGAAACTATTCAAATTAGAAATAAGATTATTTTGAGAGTAATAGTGATAATGATAATAACAATATGATGGGCTAAATAATGTTTTTTCCCTCCATGTATCTTGGTAAATTTCTGACAAATATCTACATTTATAAAGATGGTAAGATGAAAGGAAAATTACCTCTTGCTGATTTAAAGAATAAAAGGCTTCTAGGCATCACACATTTCTTCATTGTATATGAATTTAAATGGATGTTAAAAGTATCCACAAATAGAGGCAATATGCAGGCATATATCTGTAACCTGTCGGAAAACAAATATAGATTCTTTCTCAATTTTTTTATATAAACATTTTGATTATTTATTGAACTGATTAGCTACACTTTTTCTCCCCTTTTCTACATCAGCTCCTGGTGAGGAGGATCAAGAAGCAGAGGTAAGATTCTCCTTGTTAATATACCACAGAAGTAAATTAAAGATTGGCTAATAAGAAAAGTAGAAGGCGCAAGTTTTAATATTCAGATTTCCAAGATTGGAAACAAAACTGTAAACAACATCCCTATTGCCCATAGTTGCTATCCAAGAGTGCGCTGTGTGTAATGCTTGTTCTTTGTTTGTGGCCTCCCAAAATTTTGCTCACATGTTCAAATCTTGGTCAAGCAAAATTTAGAATTGGGATACAGCACATAATGAATTTGCTTTTGTTTTTCAATGTAAAATGGAATGAATTTATGTACATCGTTAAGTCTTGATTTTTAACCTTATTCAATATTGTCATGCATATCTTTGTAGGAGGCTGTACCTACCCCAGTGGCTGAAGAAAGACCTGCATCAGCAACACAGAGACCTCCTTCTGCATCTCAGCGTCCTCCATCTGCGTCACAAAGACCCCAGTCAGGCACAGAAAGACCCCCCTCAGCCAGCCAACGACCGCCGTCAGCCAGCCAGCGGCCCCCTTCAGCCAGCCAGCGCCCTCCCTCAGCTACCCGTCCACCCTCTGCAGGGAGTGGGCGGCCCTCGTCTGCTGCACGTCCCCCATCTGCAGGGGCAAGACCGGCATCTGGGTCCAGAAGATCTGGATCAGGTGCCCAGAGGCCCCCATCTGGAGAGAGAAGATCACCTGCTCCAGCCCAAGCCTCACCCCCTGCCACGCCCCCTGGTGTTGAGGAAGAGGATGCAGGTCCTTTACAACTTGAACCTGAGCCTGCAGGAATACCCCCACAAGGTTTGCATGAATATTTTGAAATATTTTCTTTGTTTTCTATTGATAATTTGTCATGTAATTTGAAATGTACTGTATAATTGTTTTCATAGAAGTCATTGGAAAAATAGTGATATCCAGAGTTCTAGTGGAATGGAGAAGGGTAACATATGATATAATCTTTAACTGTTTGAAATCGAATAAATACTATTGATATGTCATCCAAAATTGTTTATCATTATGATGCAAAATGCTAATCAGGTTAACAATGGCAGCATCAACCAAAATAACAAAATGAACAGAAAGATCAATTAATAAGTTCACTGAACAAAAAAAGAAATGAAGTATAAATATGGTTATGATAATAAAAATGCAAGGATAAAATGTATTCACTGTTGTACACATATCTCATTGTTAATCAAACTATTTTATGTTGATGACCACTCCCAGATGACGTTCCCCAGGGTTATACCAGCATCCCTCCCATGGATACCGCCCAGATGATGGGTGGAGAGGTGGAGGAAGAGGAGGAAGAATACCAACCCAGATTTGGAAGACAAGGAGAAGAAGATTATGATGTAGACTCAGAGGCATCGGATGATGAGAGTGAGATGGTGGTCCTGGATCCAGACCATGTAAGTTTATATCTTTTTAAAGGGCATGTCCACCCCAACCAAAAGTGGATTTGAAAAAAAAGAGAAAATCCAACATGCACAACTCTCAGAATTTCATCAAAATCGGATGGAAAATAAGAAAGTTATGACAATTTTAAGTTTCGCTTAATTTCACAAAATAGTTATATTTACACCCTGGTTGGTATGCAAATGAGGGAACTGATGACATCACACACACACACTCACTATTTCTTTTGTATGTTATTATATGAAATATGAATTATTCTAATTTTCTCCTTGTCCTGTGAAACTATTTTTTTTTTCGCCCTGAACATGTGAAATTACCATTGTTTTTAACATTTTATGTTTCAGTCAAGTTGGTATTTATTGGCAAATCTGTAAAAATTTAAATATTGTATGAATCGACCAATAAAAACTAAAGAAATAGTGAGTGAGGGACATCGTCAATTCTCTCCTTTGCATGTGACTAAATTGTGCATATAACTATTTTGTGAAAAATAAGGGAAACTTTAAAATGTCATAACTTTCTTATTTTACATCCGATTTTGATGAAATTTTCAGCATTATGCTTGTCTGATTTTTCTGTATTGATTCAAATCAACATTTTCTGAGATGGACTTGACCTTAAAAGGAGCTGTTACCTGTGACTTTTGGACATGAATGATATTACATTTAAAATGCATATCAGGCTGCTTTGAATTTCCATCTCGGCCATTGATAAGAGTCTCTTATATGTACTGGTTTAACTTAAGCTATGGTCTAACTCTTGGATTATTTCTTATATTCGCTTTGTCCTTTGATCGTGCTTTCATGGTGAAGAAAACTGTTTAGTTACCATTTACAGATAGCTCTGAATAATTTGAGCGGATAAATTGAACCTGTACCCTTGGTGATTTATTGCACAATTAGCTTTCCATAGTCAAATCACCATTTTAGACCAGAGTTTACATCAACCCTTACTTCAGAATACGGGTCGCTGAGTGCAAAATTCCAACTAACTTAAAAGCATTACCAGTATTAGGCATTTTTATCAGTTCCCATCTTGTATCCCTGATGTGCAGTATGGGAAAAAATACTGAATAGATATCAGACATTTATCTTTATTTTTATTGTGTTCTTTTAATGAATTTGTATTTCTATGCAGGAATGAAAGATGGCTAATTGGCCATTAGACAGAATAGTTGTTAGACAAAATTGTAGAAAAATGGGATAATACCATGTTGGCTGTTGCCAAATGGATGGAAGACAAAGGCCTAGAGGCAATTTATTATTCAAGCTTCTGTGATATCCCCTAATGTGATGGTTTGAAATGTCTTGAATGACAACTGAGCAACATTGTGGATGGGATTTGTATCAAGTAGTATTGAAACTTATATTTGGATTGAGTAAATTGTAACTATTTATTGATTTAATTTCAAGCTTGATATTTTAATTTCATCTTCAAACCATGGTTTAACAATCTCTTTCAAGTGGTACCATTTTTCGTTCTTTGACAGTTACACTAGTAACTTTCAAAGTCTGGTGTTTATAAGTCAATAAGAACCAGAGGTTTCACTGAAATTGTCAGAAGTGGTAGTGTAGTTGATGCCAGTAACTGTCATGAAACAGTGCCAAGCTTCTCTAATCCTAGATCCAAACTTCTCTCCCACCTAGCCCTTGATGAGACGCTTCCAAGACGCCCTGAAGGGCCACCTCACCAAGCAGATGGAGAAGGTGGAGCTCGAGGTGCGGGAGTTGAAGGAGGCACTCAAGGGCAAGCTCCAGGACAGGGAGGAGCTTGGAGTCAATCTCTACGGCATGCAGCAGGAGCTCGCCAGACAGCAGACTCTGCTGGAGAAGAAACACGATCAGATGGGGCAGCTTTCACAGATGAGGGCACAGTGTGAGGAACAGCTCAGGGAGGTCAGGGAGATGTACAAGAAGACTCAGCAGAATGTCAATAGCCAGAGGAAAGAATGTGAGTAGGGTTAGGGTCTCTTTTGAATGTATAATTTTTGGATGGTCTTGGAGCTGCAAAATCACCCCCAATTACCAGAGATTTCTACAGAATTTGATGAATTAAACATGATCATTTACAAACTGCTCATTTTTTATGACCAACTACGGAGTTGCAAGTTCAGTTTGCCAAGTTTAATTTCTTTTTCACAAGTGTCCACTTACGTATGTAATCTAGATATGGTAGAGGATTTAAAAGGCATGAATGTTTGAACAGTTCCCCTTCAGTTTTGAGAACAATCTTAAAGTTAAAAATAAACAAACAATAAAATACATAAATAAATAAGAAGTAAGAAATATGTAATATTATTGGTTTGATATTGATGGGAGTTTGATGTTTTGGTGTTCTTTTGTAGCGGCTGCACTCCAGACTGAAGTTGAAAACTTGGCCCTTCATCTGTACTACATGACCAATGCTAAGGAAGACATCAGGGGAGACATTGCTGTCATGCGTAGGGCAGCGGAGAAGGCAGACACAGAGGTCTCCAAAGCAGAGGAAGACAAACAAAAACAGGTACATTTATTCCCATTTGGGCCCCATTGTACAAAGGGTTGCAATTGATTCGGTCAACTGCAAGTATGGAAAGCAAGCAACGCCAGCATCTAAAATGCATTTGTTCAAAATGCTTTTTAGATATGGTGTATACTCTTGGACTCTTCATTGTCTTGGCAATTCAGCGTGCTTCCTCTTTGTTTACAAGAAACACTGCAAATTTCCGGTAGGAAAAATTTTGACAATGATTGGTTTCTATATTGTTGAGATTTATCAAATCAATCGCAACTCTTTGTATGACAGGACCCTTGATTTAGGATAGAACCAGAGCATGATCATATAAAGTATTGCATTGATGGTGAATTGTCTTCAGTGTTTACTTATATGGAGTATTGATTTTATAAATTTCAAATTCAATGAAGCAAATGCTCAGAAAGGATGGCTGAGTACTTGCCATGAAAATTGTATGAAAGTCCTGTCTCACAAAACATTATGAGTGATAGAAATCAGTATCGATTTGAGATACATTGAAGTATGCAATTTGGAGTTGAAATTGGTGTAAATAAGTTGTAACTCTTCAAAGACTGGGCCATAGTTCAAATCTGAATATCAAGTTACTCACTGTTAATGGTTTATCTTTGTAATTTATTACCTGTTTTAGAAAGATTTCCCCAGATTGTGCTAATATCTCTAACTCAAGTCAAATTTAATCCCAGCTTTCAAAAAAATTATGTGCAGCCATGTGTTTTTCATGGCTTGTAGGTTTATTTCTGTATTTCATTACCTGCTGTAAAAACAACATTTTTATTATTTTTATTATTATTTTATTCGGCATACAGAATCAAATAAAATATTACAAACAAGTGAATACAAAATGCAATAGAGTCATACAGATCATAATATAAAATTCAAGACAAAATTACGTTGTATCAGGTGCGTCTGGTCAAGCTGCCAGGGTATGGAAAAAGTTAACTTAATAACTATGGTCCGCAGACCTTCCTCCCCATACCTGACCAGACGCACCTGATATTGATTGAAATAATACATATATATATACATACATGTATATCAAAGTAAAATACGTACATTTGGTAATGGTCATGATGTATAAACGAATGGAGAAAAATTATGAAAAATTATTAAATCATTGCATATAATCACTAATTCAAAAACATAAACATAACATAATCATTGTTTAACGGCCTTGTTTTATAATGCTTCCAGGATTACATGTACATCAATTGCTGTGATAGAGTGAGAAACAGTTTTATGTAAACGGAATGAAGATATGCTCAAAATATAAAGTGAGAAGTTTATACAGTTGTATTTTGACATAATCAAAATTTATATGAATATTTCACCTTAGGAATATCCTATGTTGTTTATTAGTATTGTTGTTATTGTTGTGATTGTTAATAGTGGTAATAGTAGTAGTAGTACGGTAGTTATATTAGTAGTAGTGTAATAGTAGTAGTAGTAGTATAGTAGTAGTAGTAGTAGTAGTAGGGTAGTAATAGTAGTATTGGTATTAGTAATAGTAATATTCATAGTGTATCACCATGGGTATTATAATTTATACATATAACACAATTATTGCCCTTTGTTTGTTATTAAAATTATCACCAACTGTTCACAATCAGAATTTTAATCAATGTTATTTCTCCTCCTTAAATCTAGTATAACATTCAAATAAATCATGCCTCAAATCATTTATTTTCAGGACCTGTATGTTGACCGTCTGACTGAGACAGTAGATAAACTGAGGGAGCAGATTGCCCTGTATGAAGCCCAGAGCTCAGCTCAGGGAGAGGAGACAAAAGCTGCCAAGGAGGCCTTATCAGAAGCTAGGATGGAAATTGAAGTAAGTCTATCTTACCATTGGTGATGCTGTGAGTAGTGAAATTATATGATACGGTCAGACATTTTTAGTAACTGGCTTTGTGATGCAAAGGTTTACAATCAGTCACTGAATGGCAATGGCTATTCCAGATCAGGGGCCCATTACATAAAACCTTGTATTAATAACAAATTTACAATAACAGTTTAAAGCTACTGAAATCCACCAATTTTATTGGCTGATAGTAAACCTGTAATTGATATGTTTGTTACTTTAACAAGTCTATATGAAATTGGACCCAGGTGTTAAATGTGCATTTGTTTAAAACACGGAGCTTATCATAGTTGTTCTGTCATATTTGCAATCCATCTCTTGTGTAATGAAGCATGATATAGGGTTAAAATGTGTTCATTAGTTATTCATTATAAAAAAAATACTTGAACATGATGAGCAGATGGAAATTAAAATTCTCAGTGATAACCATTTGTATTGAATAGAAGAATCATAAACATTTCAAGGATTCTCTTTGCCACAATTCTGAATTCAAATAATTAGAAATTTGATTTTTGGTGTGAAAGCGAAAGGAGAAAATTTATGATTCCAAGGGTTCTTTTTCTATTCATTTCTGATAAAGTCCATCAATCTTGAGAAGAAGCAATTGTTTCAGCAGTGGAACAGCAGTCTAATTGGAATGAGACGCAGGGACGAAGCACACGCTGCTATGCAGGAAGCCCTCAGGTAAGCACATCATGAAACAGTTACCAAGTTGTTCTGCTCACTAGACTTTACAAAATGTATTGTAAATAGCAGGCATTTTGCGGAGGTTGTATGACATTTTCCAACTACAGTGATGTCGTAGGGTTGACTTCTGTTTTAACTAAACACTGTGGAGGTACCAAATGTAGTGAAATCCGACAATATTTTTTGGCGATTGCTTAGAAAACAAAACGATTCAGAACTTCAGGTATATACATTTCTATAATGACAATGCATGCCCTTTGGAATGAAGGATAGATATACCTGCAGTTGCTACCCGTTTAATATCCCGTTTAATATAAGTCATGAATCTTTTGAATAGGCTAAAAAATGAATGCAATATCATTACTATAACCATCAAACCATATCCTATCATGAACAGTCAGCAGAAGCAGCACATCATGTCACTGGCCACCGAGATCGAGGGTTACAAGAAATCTATCATGAAGGAACAAGAGAACAACGAGACCCTCACGCTGCTGCTTCAGAAGAACGAGATCGACATCAACTCACTGAGGAAACAGATCGCTACCAGCCAGGATAGGCAGGAGAAGATCAAGCAGGAATACAGCACCTACTCGCGTATGCTCCACGAGACGGAGCAGGCCCTCAATAGGGCAACAACGGTAAGTTTTATTCTGTATTCAGTCTCATGAAAATCATCAATTAATGATTAATTCAAGAGGAGTTCAGTCAACTTTGAGGTAAATGTTTGAGAGGAAATGTGTTACTTGGCCAGATTTGTGTGGAAATCACGTATTTGTCTTTACAATGTTCTGATATTGATCATGTGTATACATTGTGTGCTTGAAAGATTGAATCTAGTGACTTTCTCTCTGTCACTGTGTGTATCTTATTATCTTTTATATGAAATATTCACTTCACCTCAATTCAATTTCAGTAGTCTATGATATACAGTTTGTTCATAGATTTTTTGTTCCTCTACTGGCATATACAGCATAATTTGAACATGAAAAGTGATTATTCACATTTATCTTTGTAGGACCGCACACTAAGGGTCAACGAGCTGACCGCCTTGAGGAAGCAGATCGAGAGAGAATACCAGGAGAAGCTTAGGCTGGAGGAATCCATCATGGACACTCTGCGCAACAAACTCACCATGGACAAGGCTGCCCACTATGCCAAGAAGATGGCGGGGAACATCCGGAAACGCATCGCTGATCAGGTTAGTTCTGAGCAGTCCTAGGAGGCAAGAGTAATGAGTTATGCCCGAATACAATTAGTTTCAAGAGTAAACCCAACATGCTGAGCTTGACAACGATTTTGTACGAAGCACTAGATTTCATGATCGATTGTGCATATGATAGTTTCAAAGTTAATGTAAAGCCTCCTCAAACTTAATTTACAGCATTTTTTATGGTGTTCATGGACAGTAAAAAATGCCTCATTTTTGCCATTCAATCTCAAGAAATATATTTATCAAGGCTACAGGAATCTGCTAGAGTTATGGCTGAGAACACATATTAAGTTGGAGAGAATACTGACAAGATATCTGAAGACCGTTCTTTGATACTCATACTTTTCAGATCATGCATTTTAAATATGATTCACTATTAGGTAATCATTTGCAGTCATGCCAAAAACAATTCAAACTCTAGTAAACTCTTTTCCTTGTATGATACAGGAAGCTGCCAAAGCTAAGGTTGAGAATGAGATCTCCCAAGACACCCTGGACCTGTCCAACACCAACACCAGGGTTGAACAGCTACGGAAGTCCCTCAAGGAACTAGACAATGAGATCCATGAGAAGAACCAGATCATCTCTCGTAGCGAGGGTGAGATCGTGAAGAGGAATGCTGTCATCGAGCGCAAGCAGGGACAAATTGACCAGTATAACAAGAAGATAGAGGCAGTGACGAGCGCTCAGGGTGTAAGTATTACTGTGTTCTTATTGTATAAGCCAGTATTTTGACGTACAGATATTTTTATATTTCTATTTATTTACCATAATCACTAGTTGTTACTTTGACAGTTTTGGTTTTCATATGCAGCCGTGGTCAATAGGCATTTTAGCAATGTAGCAATTGCAAATTTAGCAAAAATAATACCATAGCAAAATGTACAGCTTATGCAATATATGATTAGCTATTGCAGACAGATTCATAATTGCCATGTATGACATGAAGAATTATTTTTAGAGAAAAATATCAAATTATTATTGAAAATTAGTGGATTTTAATTAAGTATGGAAATTATTTGATGTGTAACAACCAGTTAGGAAATTCTAGAAAATCTGTGCCGTACACTTACACCATTAGAGATTGAAAAAAACAATCCTTGCTCAAAAATAGGTCTTTAATACTATAAACACACTCTCATGACTCGTCTTTCATAGGGTGAAGAGCTTGGCCCTCTAGAGCAGGAAGTCAACGCCCTGACCAAGAACATTGACACCAGGACTCAAGAGATAGCTGACCTTCAGCAGTTCTGGCTACGGCAGCAGGGTGAACTGGTCAAGATGACCCAAGACAAGGATAACCAACAGATGGAGGTAGACACCATGAAGAAGGCTCTGACCATCCTCCATCAGAAGAAGATGAGGATTGAAGGTAAGAGGGTTAGGGTTGCTGGGGTGGAGATTAGTGATGGTGTTGGTGGTTTTATTAGTGATAATTTGGATTGCCGTAATAGTGGGGATGATGTTGGTGGTTATTGGGGAAAGTGATGTTGGTGGTGTTAGTGATGACCATGGAGATGATGCCTGTGGTAGCTGTAGTAGTAATGATATTCATGGTTAATCATATTCTATGAAACAAAGTCAGGGTCAGGGCCACATTGAATTCAATGGTTTGAAACTCTCAATATGCTGCAAATTTGATAATTTTCAGACTGATTTTCTTCATTTATGTAAACTCTTATTCTATCAACATTGTGAATTTGTAATTAAAATAAAATTGTGTTATACCATATTTGCCCATTCTTTGCAAGTTTTCTTTTATTAATTTTGTGTTAAATGAAATAACGCTTGCTTATCATACATGATGCAATGAAATGTAACATGTTTTACTTTAGGTGAGATCGAAGGACAACTTTACGATCGCAAGATGGTGGACAAGAGCATACAGAACATGCAGAATGACATGCTGAAACTAAACCAACTACTCACCCGGGAAGGCAAGATAAGACAGGATCTACAACAAGATAATATTCTCATTGAGAATGACTTTGTGCTTTCTCTCAGGGTATGTTTGAATTGTTAAAACTATTTCCCTGGCTTCTAGCTACTGATTTCATGAACTAATTATTTATAATGCAGTGCATGGAAACATTGGTTCTGGTTGTAGACTACTGTTACTAAATATGAATTACCACGAGGGCTAATCCTACTTTTCCCCTGCCAGTTCATCCTATTAGTGTGGTGTTGATTAAGCTGTATGTATGTAATGGATGACTTTCCGCATGGCTGGAACATGTTATTTGATGCCTAAGTCAAATACAAACTGATTTTATTGGGCACAAGAACAGGTCACCAGTCATATGTAAAGTCATGTGTAACTTAGAAACAGCTTTATGAAACACTATAACCCCCAACCCGCACCCCAACAGTGTTTTTCTTTGCTTCTAAGCAGTTTGTTTATAATCATTTCACACTTTGCCTATTTCATGTAGTACTGAATTGGTTTAGTACTGTCTAATGATAATATTTAGCCTTGTTATAGCATTTATCTTATTGCTATGATAAAGAGCTAATAGATACATGGGTTAGTCTAGATAAATTAAGTTAAGTTTAAATGGTCATTAATCTCTGTATTTCTTTTTTATTTGTGATATATTTTTTTTTGCAGGAGGCTGAGAGAGAATCACTTGAGATGCAAGCCAAACTTGATGAACTGGGTGAAGAGAAGGAGAGACTCCTCAACAGCTTGGTAGAGGCAGAGTAAGTATGACCTACTTTACGATTACAAGCTGATTTGGAGGGGGTGTTCTGTAAAGGTGTTCATGAAGTAACTAATGACTTAGAAACTGCTTGAACATCTTCTTGTGCTCAATGAGGTACCACATATTTTCACCAGTATTTTTATAAGTGTGACAGGAATTCCTATAAGCCTAATCATATTTCGACAAAGATAAATAAATTTAGATAATGCATACACACAACACATACATATTACAAACCAAACATACCCAAGTAATGATGTTCCAGTGTTTCGTTTTAAGTTAGCAATAGTTCTGAACAGGAAAACCTGGCCGATTCATATTTCAGTTTACTGTTCCAAAAACATAGCATACCTGAGACTTCAGACCTGTATCAAATAGATATTTTCAATATTGAAATGTTATTTGTGTTCTTGTGTAGACGTCAGATAATGTTATGGGAGAAGAAGACGCAGTTAGCCAGAGAAGCCAAGGCTACAGTAGACTCTGAGGTTGGTCAAGGAGAGATCAGGGCTATGACTGCTGAGATACATCGTATGGAGGTGAGATATAATCAACATCTTTTCTACTGACAAACTTCAGCAAAACGTTATCATCATCACCGCCATCAACATCATCGTTGTCATCATCATCATCTTCATCATCATCATCATCAACAACATCATCATCATTATCATCACCATCAACACCATCATCGCCATCATCATCATCATTTTCATCACCATCATCATTGTCACCATCATTTATTTTAGTCAGCATTTTCCTTCTTACAAAGGATTACTTGACTCTTCCACCATGATGACACTCCCTCCTTACATTTTTTTCTGTCTTGAACATCCTCCTTGTTAAAGCCAACCTTACTGCTTTCCTTCTACATGATATCTTTCCATGTTATATTTTGTCTTCCCTTTCCTCTTATGCCATCTTCTGTCAGATCCCATGCTCTTGATACATTTGTAAAAAAACCCCCAACATATTCTAATGATTTGTTGATGGATAGAGTGAAATAAGACGGTTTATTTCGAGTACCATAATGATGCTATTAATGTTGATTCTAGGAAAGGGATATAGCCATTTATCATGTATAGCAATGCGGGTTAATCCTCATATTAGTGTGTGAATCATTTAAAAAGCATATGAATTGAAATGCTCATATCAATGTTTTTAAACTTATTTATAACATGCATCATGTATTTGTAGAATCTTTTAATAACCTATGGTAGTAATATAAAAAGATGATAAAGCTGAACTCTCTTAAAACAAAACATAATCAACTTTCCAAATCATCAAGGTTTGGTATGTTTTTATCAGGAATGCATTCATTTTTACAGAAAGAATTACATGATGTACAGTGAAGCCTTCTACTGCCCTTTGACATACCCTTTGCCATTAACATTTTACAGAGGTATCGATATTGATGTATTATAGAACCTTCGGATTGTATAATGATCTTTTTCTTATGTATTTATGAAAAATGCTATATTCTGTGCTATTGATAACCTAGGTGCGTCACACCCAGTTGATGAAACTCCAAGAGAAGCTCATCCAAGACATGGAGAAGGCCGTATCCCGTCGTGACACCATTGTGACGAGAGGCGACGCCCAATCTAAGATGAACAAGAAGGTAGAGACTAAGGGAGCATTCCAGAAAAAACTCCTGGAGCTCAAGAAGAAGATCAAGGAGACTCAGCAGGTTTGTGCCCTGTGCCCTTTGTAGAATAGTTACCAGATACCCATGATATTTCCTCCCGAAAAAAAATGCTTGTTTACAGAGAATCTATACACTGAAAGCTGGCATTAACTCCCCAATATTACTGGATACTATTTTTTCACATTCTGAACCGAAAACCTCATCGCAATGCTTGCCATCTATCTTCAGGAGCAAGTGTCTGGGTTACTTGATGTTAGCATCTATAAAGCTTCCATTGTATTTCCATATACTCAGAATGTTCTTTTGGCATTGATAAAAAGAGAACCATATTAGTTTTATATTTGTTTATTGCAGATTTGCAGATCATTCACAGGACTTTGGGTTTTTTTTTGTTTTTTTTTTGTGATGATCTTTTAAGTTGAATGTTGCTGTTATCTGGAGTATACATAAAATGAAAGTGTTTGGCGCTGTGTACTCTCTTCTGTAAAATTGTTGCTCTTTTGTATTTTCTTACAAATAATCTTCATCCAAATCGCAACAGAAGTGGTAATTTCACCAAAATTAACTATATGTTGTCACTTAAAATATATCAAGGAGTTGTGTAATGGACAATCAGCATACTTGCTTCAGTATTGATCTATGAAAGATTTTGTAAATAATCTGTCGTAAATAAAATTTGAACAATTATTTTTATAAATCCTGCTCGTTTGCATATTTTTCATTATTAATATATTCATACAAAATATGTACTTGCTTTGTATTGATATATTTTTTTACTTGTTCTTGTTTATTGAAACAGGATGCAAACAGCTGTGACAATGACATTGCTGAGCTGCGTAGCCATCAACAGATGTTGAACCAGCAGCTTGATAACAAACAGAGAGAGTTCCATGAACTACAGAGTATGGCTGATACACAGGATGGTGACATTGAGAGATTAGTTGAACTCAAACAAAAGGTAACAAATCCATGATATTGGATAATGATGATGCGATTATGATGTGATGATTATGGTGATGTTGATAATGATGATAATGATCATCATTATAAAAATTACTATAATAATAGTGGTAACAGAAAGAATTAGCCCTGAAAATTAATGCAATAGAGCCCTCGAGTCCCCATTCACTGATGACTGATGGTTGCGAAAAGTAGCCCCCGAAAGTAAGAAATTAATTTTTTACCTTACTGGTGATAATGATTGTGATGTTGATTTTGATGATGATAATGTCTAAGATGATAATGATGATGAGGAGGATGATTGTGATGTTGATATTGTTGATGATGATGATGACAAGATTAATGTGCAGGTCTTATAATGTGCCACAGTGGCCATAGAGTATTGAAGTAATGATTCCTTATACATTGTCATCCCCTTAACAATTCTTTCACTTCTCACTGTCGACAGCATCTTGCTGATATCGTCTCTCGACAACGCAAGGTCAAGAACTACCAGGCCCTGAAGGACGGCAAGTACACTCTGCTCTGCAAGACGGAGGCTGCCCTTGAGGCCGAGTCCCAGAAACAGCTCGACAAGATGCAAACCGTTGCTACCATTGCTGACCGTCTTATCACAGAGTTCCCTCAGATCCAGCCAGCCATGCGACGCGTCCAGATGGTGCTGAGCTCAAGGGGAGGAGCCGATGATGACATGTAGATGAGTTCAGATAGTGTAAAACACAACCTGATCTGTAACACGAAGGAAGCCACCTTGTGATATTTTGTTTCTCAAATGCTTTGTCAAAAAAATTGGGGATGAACCAGCAATACATTACAACGACTGCTCCTCAAACTGTTGTTTTTTACTTTTAATACCCAATCCACCTGGGGAGGGATATTCCTAATTTTTGTTTCAGGAAGGTCTTCTTTTTCGATTTTTCTTTGTAAAATTGTTATTTCTTCTTGGTCTTCAGGAATTAAAGGATGTGTCTCTTTGAAATAAGTTACAATAAATAATACAAAGGGAAATTATAAAGCTTATAATGGCCTTGTTATGCATAACATATCCCTATAACACTCCGAATTGTCGCTACTGCTATTAGCATCGGCAGGATTGCTGTTAATGGCAAGTTTTATGTCATTGGGACATGGATATGGATCAACATAACTCCTTATTTAAAGTTGACACTCCAAAGCAGTTTTGTTTGGGTTTTAAATGAATTTCTGCCCTTTGCGGCATATATGCTTTAATAGGTTTTTCTCAGTGAAAATGCTAAATTTACCATAATATTTTTCTGTAAAATCAATGAAAGCTTGGCTTTAAGTTAACCTAACCTTGTTAATTTGTGCCTTTATACAATGCCAGTCATCATCATAGTGTTGGTATTACATAGAGCACAAGGATGCATATTTTGATATGTGATTATCACTTCATCTGTAATACCTTGATGTGGGGATATATCATAACCTGTGATAATCATCAAATAACATCAAGGAATGTTCACATTCTACTTTCTATTTACCTAGATCTAACATAAAAACAGGTGCAGTAGATGAAGAAAGATTGGTTAGGGTTAATATCATTATGACATTCTCCCTTTTACCCTGCGACTTGGATTAGGGTAATGAGAGAAATATGGCTTTGTTTTATGACCTCACTGCAATAATTGTGAGAATCGATATATCATTGACTCAATATCCGATGATCAATGCAACAATATTTTTATATAATTGTCACAGTATGCCGCCATACCCAATTTAATTCACGAAATATCTGGTAGTCTGTGTGTTACACTGGTGTCAGTTCACTTTGTTTTCTTTTACCAAACAGGGCCCTGTAACATAAAGAGATACAATCAATATTAGGAATCATTTGCAACTTTTTATACACAGTTTGCAATAGACTTTACAGTTATGATAAATTGTTCAATGTTGCAGGACCAGATGGATGTTTCATAGAGCTGTTCGTAAGTTACAAACAACTTTATTAACGACTGGTGATCCTTTCTTAGAAGATAATTAAACTTACATCAATGAAAATTTGCAGTATATCCTTTACCACAAAAAGGATCACCAGTTGTCGAAAAGTCGCTTAACTTATAAACGTTCGTAATTTATGACTGCTTTATATGAAACAACCATCTCTTATATTTTTCAGTACAAAGAAAAAAATGTGAGGAGGTTGTGTTTTAACTTAAAAGTTGATGGATTCTTTCAACTTTCAAGTGGAATCCTATATACATATAGGTATACCAGTAACAATTGTACTGTAGATACATAAGTGATGATTATACAAAACCACCTTGATGTGAATAGTATATTATCAAAATATATTTCCATTGAAACAGATTATTTAAAATGTAAATGTAAAATTTATATGAATAGTGTAAATATTTGTATTCATAAAAGTGCAGACTTATGTGTCCATGCAATGTGTGTGATTGAGAGAAGCCAATTGTATAATATACATATTTGTATCTTTTCAGAGCATACTGCTAACTTGCATTTGCTGATATGTAATTTGTTTGCTTCTTGAAAAATATTTGTGAAATATAATATCGTATGTGTAAATTCTGATTAAAATGAAAGGAAATATAAAGTTGATATGTTTCTAAAAGTTTAATTTTCTATCCATCTCAGGAGCTTCTCAAATCCTTTTCTCTCGTAGCTTTGTTGAATGTAAAGGACTTTATAAAGGACAAGTCCACCTTACAGAAGCTTAATACTGAAAATTTCATCAAAATTTGATATAAAAGAAGTAAGAAAGTTTTGACATTTTCAAGTTGTAACAAAATTTCACTTGATTTTACAAAACAATATTCATAACACAGTTACGTGCAATGAGGCAGTCAACGATGTCACTATTTCTTTTGTATTTCATTAGGTGAATATTTTAGAATATTTCAATTTTGGCAGATTTCACAAGAAAGTGGCATCTAATTCATAAGTGTGTTGCAACCATTTGCAATCTCACATATTCAACGATTAATGTTTAACATTATAATGAGAAAAAAATTATATTTCATATAATGACATAGGGTTCCTCATTTACAGACTGATGTACATACAACTGTTATTTGATAAAGCGAAATTCTAAAACTTCATTATTTACTTATTTTCCATCCATTCTTGATGAAAATTTCAGCATTATGCTAGTTTGATTTTTCTCTTATCATTCAAATCAACCTTTTACCGGGGTGAACCAGACCTTTGATTTTTAAGTTGGCTAGAATCCTCGAAAGTCATCTATATGCCTAAACCTTTTGCATTTTAAAGTGAATGAAAGAGATCGAGAAAAGGGGAAGATAAAGAAGATTAAGATATTAATGAAGAGAGAGACTAGAAAAAAAAACAATCAGGGATATATAGATGGAGAGACACTCTGAGAAATAGAGATTGAAAAAAAGATAGGGAGGGGGTAAGAAGGGAAGAGAAGATTGAGAGGAGAATGGGGTGGGGGTGACAGGTGTACTGAGTTGACTTGGGATGGGAAGTATTGAGCACTATATGTGTATCGGTGTGAGATCCTGTGTCAAAACATTGGGACTATAAATGTGAAAGACAAACTTTCAGTTTCAATAACAGGCAGTACACATACATTTTCTAGAGATCTACAATTTCCAGGTTCAGGGTAGTGGAATGAGGGTAATGGCGCTAGCTTAATTAGCTGAGGCCGGTGCTATATCTGAAAAAAAATCTAACAATTTATATTGACAGGTTGGATTCATCAGAGATATGAATTGTTGTCCTAGCTTGTCTTAATTGTGGGCCCTGATGTGACATATTGAGAATATTTGACAACTAGTCCCCCATGCATCCCCCAAAAAGAGTAATTATAACAGAGGGGGGGGGGGGCAGAAGAGATGCGACAGTATAATAACCATTTCAACCAAGCTCAACTCTGCTGAAGCTTGAATTGGCTGGTTGCGTCTCACGCGCCTGGCGCACCGGCGCGGCCTAGCTAGCCTTGAAGCTTGCTGCGCTGGTCGTCGTCGGCCGCTAGTTAGCGCATATATTGGACTACCACGGCCACTGCATGCGAATAGAGGACTTCACTGTTTACAGACACGGACAACCCTCGTTAAATGTAAGTTATTTCTCACTTAGATATAACTTAATGTAAGACGAAATGTATTAATTCATTTTTGGTAGTTTTCCTTGTATGTTATATATGGGACAGATCATGACATGTGCCGTATTTTGTGAAAAGGTTTGTTTATAGAATAGGCCTAGATATATTTATAGTTGGAAGGTTTGTTTCTCGGACAGTTGGACCATGAGTTGGACTCTCTCTCTCTCGGGGTCGCGCCCCGTGGGTCGATCGTCGAATGACTGATAATGGTGCCGTGGCCGTGTTCAGCCGGCGGCAGTCTGAGTTCTTCGTAATCAACTTTACTTTAAACTTAAAGTTTATCAAGTTAACCTTCAATGAACAGTGGATTTAGCGTTATCACATTTGCTATGTAAGTGGAAGAATTAGCTTGCCATGCTTGCACTTGCTGAACTTTACAAACTTCTAGAGTCTGAAGACGTGTCGAGGTCCCCGGGGCAAGAGTAGATGATACCAAACCAGATTGATTTGAGTGAAAGTTTGAGCTGGACTTATGTTAAATAAAGTGTCTATTAAACTACATGTACCAATACTTCTAATGAATCTGTGAATGCCTATGGGCTATGGTTAGTTTTTCTCTTTCTTTTCTTTTTTAAAAGTAATTTCGGCACTGCACTGACTGACACTTTCTGAGTTTTATTGGTTTTAAAATCACAAACATCACATTATTCACATATCTTTGGTAAAATTAATGGGAAAACCAAGGTAATAACAGCAGTAAAAATAACATTAAAGAAATAGTGACAATTAAGAAGAACATACATTGCAAAAAACACCCAACACCGAGCGACCAATTCAATAAACAACAGAATTGTCCTCAATAAATTGTATCCTCTCCTCCCCCTTCTTTTTTTATGCAAATAGACCTCAAGTCAAAAGCAACATTTCTCTTACAATCAACTCCTTATCCACACATTCTGGATAGAAGGAGATGTAAGAGGAATGTTACAATCAATTCCTTCTTTTCCAGAATGTGTGGATAAGGAGTTGATTGTTGCTTTGAAAGTAATCCCTTGTGTCTGTGCTAGACTGTTCATTATTTTCAAATCAGGCAAATTACAAAAAAGTCACTGAGTATTAAGGTCTGATTTACTAACATGATATGTCTAGATCTAGATCTAAATATATCTGCATATCAACTTTTGAAAAGAGATAAATAAGAGTAAAAACTTAATCGTAAAATGATGTTAAACTCAGATCATGACAAACTTTGTCTCTAGAAAATGCAATCACTAAACCAGTTCAGTGTTTTAATTTTGTAGACCCAGAAAAGTAATTATTGATCTTTAGTGTGTGGAAATTAAAATGGGCACATAACAATAACATGACAATTCATTTTGATTTTGGAAGAAACAAGAGATTAATGAATATCACGAAATGGATTTGTAAAATTGGCTGGATTCTCAACAAAATCCAAAACTTTACAAAAAGTAGGCTTAGCCTATAGAGAATTTACTTTCAACTTCAAGCCTCATCATGTTTGCAGCTGAGAAGATAACATGACAGGACAACGTCAATGTCATTTGTTTCCTTCATTTTTTTCCCTGCATGCTGTTATTTTTTCAAAGTTTCTTTCTTTGTACTGTTTGTTATATTTTGTATGATTTGTGCATATATAGTGTAAAGAGGGAAGTTCCAGGAGTTGATTGGGATGTTAAAATCCTGATGGGAGGTCACACATTTTAGAGTGGTAGATGAAAATGGTATAGAGGCGAAGTGGCAGCGAGAAATGGGTCCCACAAAAAATCTAGGTTTGAATAAAATGTAGCCACTCAATTATATTGGCATTGATAAACCTTAGCAGTCAGAATGTGGACTAGTCAGTGTGTGTTTTAAAATAGATAGACCCTCTCTCATTTTTGGTTGATGAATTACCCCCCAAAGATGCCTTATTTATGCATATTGTTTACAACTTAAGTTTTGTGTTAATAGGACTTTTATTTTGCACCTTTTTAGAGAGTCTTCGCTTTGAACAGAATAAATTTTAGTTGTTATATGTATCGGTAATCCAGTTTGGACTTAGCCAAATGACAAAAGTTAAATGTGGATAGGGCACTCATGTCAGAATATGGCTGGAGTATAAAGTACTATGTTTACTATGATTCTGCATGTTGGTCACTGATGGAAAATAATTTTAAGAATATTTACCCATCCCCCCAAAGAAAGTGTGACCAAAGGTTTTTAGAAATACAATTTTATTAGTCTCATAAAACATTTCCCTTTTAAAGGGAAGTTCATCCAGACAAGTTGGTTTGAATATATTAAAAGCAGAAATGTTAGAAAAAATATTGGTAAAAGTTTGATGAATATCTAATTGGTCAAAGAATAATAAAGAAAGATTCGAATTTTGTTTATGTATAATTATTGTTTTTCTTGTAGATTGACACCTTTTTATGTTTTTTCTGTTTTTGATTTTGTTTGTTGTTTATATATAAATATCATGTTTAATTCTTTATCTTATTGTTTCTCTATACCATGTCATGTTATCAATGTTTTGGGAACTGCACTTACACAAGGCCACTTGGCTTTATTTAAATGTAGTTCCCCATTTCATTTCATTTATTACTCTTGCTTGTAAATATATTTTTTCTCACACCTTGCTTTATAATTTTTTTTATCGTGAATGAATTGAATGCGAATTGAATTGTATATATTATTATCATAGATAGATAGATAGATAGATAAATGGTTTATTAAAAATCAAGACATCATCGCGGCTAAGGCCGAATTGCGATGTATTACAAGGTAATAATGATAAAAAATATATTCAAACAGTAACAGATAAATACAAAATAAATGACACGGATAAAGTATTATATTGAAACTAATTGAGTTGTAGAAATCTAGAATGAAATATTAACTTAAAGTGAATTGTGTATCTAGGAAATGAATAGTGTGTATGCCATTGTAGTTTTCAATTATAATAAAATCGGAAATTATTAACAAATTAACGGAAAACATTAAACAAATTCGCAAGAGATACTTCAAATAACGAAAAAATAAAATGATAAAGGAAAAAACTATATGATTCATGCATGTGCTATTATGAGTTTAATATGAAAAAAGTGGGCAGCGTATGTGTTAATAATTCGTTAAGTATACTGCCAGTTTCTTTAAAGTTTTACGTTTATTGATTTCAAGTAATTACCTATTAAAAAAGTAATCTATTAAACACAAATATAATGAACAATCCTTAAATCAGTGAAAATATTAAGATTATGGTCAGAAGCGTTTCCTAGTGTACAACCACATTTGAATAATAGAGATATACTGGCGGGAAATAAGTAAAACATCATTAAAATTACTCTAAAATTAATGTCACATAAACAAATCAATTAGCAAATATTACAAATTAAATCATGGCATTGCATATGTATAGACTATGATAAACAGGTTTATTTAAGCCGACCAAGCTAAAACAGTCCATTCTTATTCAGTAGTCGGACGAGAAATGGCAGGGCACTACTCCGATACCGTACAGTCCTGCATTTGGGTTCTCTAAGTTTATCACTATGTCTCAGGGATCTATGAGTGCTCTGAAGTTCAGGTAACCAGTCGCGAAACCTGATAAGGAGAGACTTGGCAAAATTCAAGCAGAGCACGTCCCGTCGGTGATAAAGAGTGTCAAGTTTGGATAGTTGGAGAGCATTCTTGTATGTCACATACTGATCACCATAGATGAGACGCAATGCTCTCTTTTGAATCCGTTCGATTGAGGTACTCTGTTGTGCAGTGATAGAGGAATGCCACACCGGGACGCAATACTCCACGTTTGGACGAACATAGCAGGTGAATATTGTAAGTAAGTCCTCCACTGGGGCCCGGTATCTCTTCATCACACGAATGATGTACAGTTTTCTGGAAGCTCGGCGCACAATATCGCTCACATGGGAATCCCACTTCAAGTTGCATTGTATAGTAACACCAAGCAGCTTTATCTCCCTTATATCTTGAAGAATGGCATCATTGATCTCAAGAACTAGAGGTTGAGGTGGGATTTTGGAGAAGGTAACCCGCATGGCCTTACATTTAATGGGATTCAATCGCATGTTTGACTCCTGACACCATTGTGTTAGCGACTCTAAAGCATCCGAAACCATACTTTCTCCACTTATACTGCAAGTATCTGCAAATGTCATATCATCAACGTATTTCCATCGTGCCACATTTGTTGATGTTTGGAGAGCACTATTTATCATCGCTAGGAACACAAGTGGACCTAGGCGAGTCCCTTGCGGAACACCTGCATTTGCTGACCCCGGAGTAGACAATTTGTCTAAATAACGCGTTACTTGCTGGCGATTACTTAGAAAACTAGAAATCCAGGGAATCAGCGACGGACGAACACCCATGCAATGCAGTCTGTCAATTGCCACGTTGTGTTGGACAAGATCGAACGCTTTGGTGAAGTCCGTGAACACAAGTGTCGTGATGTTACCAAGCTTGTCCGCGTTGCGATGAACATACTCCATGAGGTTAACAAGGTAATGCGCTGTTGACATGTTGCTTCTGCTTCCGAACTGTTGACTGTCAATGTTATGAGCAATATCACCGAAAGCTAACCGATAAACTACCAGCTCGACAAGCTTTGAGAAGTGATCCGTCAGGGAAATCGGGCGAAGCTTTGTCAGTTCGCTTGCAGGCGATTCCTTCGGTATTGGTACAACGATAGACCTTTTCCACTGACGTGGAACTGTCCCTTCTTGAAGCGAAGCATTGACAATGTATGTAATTGGTACACTAAGTTCAACGGCAAACTCTTGGATAAGCTTGGTGGAAATTCCGTCTGGTCCACAACTCTTTCCAGGTTTAACTTTCTTGAGGTCCTTGTAGATATTCCATGGTTGGACCGAAGGAAAGTCTTGTGGGCGGCATGGAAAGCATGTTGGAAGAGAGTCTCTATCAAGCCTTGGGATATCACTGGAAATGTTAACGAAATGATCATTGATCGCGTTAGCAATCCCTTGATGGTCCGAAGGCTCTAACCCAGGAATATCGAGCGTGATACTGGGTGCAGAGGTGGACGTCTGGAGCTTGATGAACTGATACCAAGCTCGAGGATTCTGTGATATAAATCCATAAATTGCAATTTTTTATGGTACATGAGGACTAAAAATATTTTAAGAACCTGGGTATGAATGATGTGTCTGGTGATATAATTACAGTACAATATTTTTACTTTTAGAAAACAATTTATAAAAAAATTCACACAACACATGGAGGAGCTGCTCCTCTGTGATGTCACAAAAATCGAATTAAAAAAAAATGTGTTCATACTTTCTTAAGCCAAGGCCACCATCACATCCATATCAGGTCCCAACAAGCATATATTTTTCTGGTGAACCCCCCCCCACCTCCCTTCTCCCCAGACAGTCTAGACCTTTCTATATCTTTTCAAAGATTCGCTTTTGTGTGCATGAATTGCAAGGCGCAATACAATGCGTAATAAATAACCCTCAACTTGAATTTAAATTAGCCTCAACTTTATCCCTATTAGTCAATGGTCATTTAATGAGAGGTGTATACTTTCAGACCTTATTATCTTTTTATGTATGATTTTATTAAAGAGAAAATCACTTTACATACATAGGCCTTCATCCACATAGATTTAATTTTTTGGATTTCAAATCTAATATTGGAATCAAGAGAGTTAATTTGCTCAATCTATCTTGCTTCAGATTATTATGGCCTACATGTTTGGGGAGTCATTGTTTGTTTAATACATCGTTGTAATTCCTGCTTCAGCCGATGACATCACATCCTGATGTTTGCGGATTTGTAATCAGGTTATGGCTATTTAGGTGAAAACATGGATTATTAACACTGTCCAAAAATCCTGTTTTGATCAGGCTATCACTGGTGTGAGTAATGTGTGACAAAGCAAGGCGAGTTCTGTGGCTGAAGTGGTCTTTTTGATACCAGCATATGATTCTTAAATTACGCCCATCTGTTGAAGTTCATGGTAGTAGTCCAACTGATACTCAGTATGTACCAGAAAGCATGGTAGTGTACCTTTCCCATTTTTCGGCCTTAAGGAAGATTTATGTCACCGACGTCTGTACTGTGTTCTGTTTGGAATTGGAGCTGGGATGAAATCAGCAGGAAATCAGAGATTATTTTTGCAAAGTAGTATCAATCATTACCGGATGTGAAATTGCTTAATAACATCAAATTATTTACATTGACAATTATAACTGTTAATCTGTGAGTATTTATAGTGACAGTTGTTGATTGATAGCCCTTGTCGTGGTATGTTTCATATTCAAATAGATTAATTTATCAGACCTGTTAAATACTGAAATTATTGAATTGTTTGAATTATGTATATCTGTTCAACCCTTATAAATCAATTTTCCATCAATAATGCTAAATACAGATAAAAATCAGTTAATCTAATTGTGGTTTTGAATTGGATGCTGCACTGGTGCTTGTACATGTAAGCCTAGTTTAGTAAAATACATTACCTAGGATGTATAGAAGCCATTTTGTAATGTTTTATATGTTGTTTATTTATGCATGGATCCATATTCTTATTATAACTTCCCTTTCACTCTCTTTTGATTTCTAGATTGGAAGTAAACTTTTCTTGATGACAACATACTAGACGAGACAGAGTAGCTATGATTCGACGGAGTAGAAAAAGTCATTCCATCTATCACATAGTGGAGAAAGATGACTCAGGTGATGAGGACATTGATTACCAAGAAAGCAGCGAAAAGTAAGTGACTTCAAGAATGTTATGTACTTTATGTTCCCATATACATGTACAATGCTTTGCCACTCTCAACCCAGGTGAATAGTAGTGTGAATGCACAACCCTTTGCTGTCTGACACATTTTAAAGTGGTCTGAATTTCCAGATTACCAGGGGGTTGCTTCATAAAGCTGTTTGTAGTGACTTTAAGAACGACTATAGTGATCCTTATCTTGTGGTAAATGACATTCACCATTGAATGTGTATTGGTGATTCTTTAGCGTGTATTAAAGGTTCACCAGTTGTTATTGAAGTCGCTATTATTTAAACTTATGAATAGCTTTATGAAATGGTAGACTTTTCTAAAGACAAGATACATGTATAATATTCCCAGCACCTCACACTCCTCAGAAAATGGAAAATATGCCTTAAAATATCAACTTCATGATAAGCCTACCCACCACTCTCATTTCATTCATGAATACAACAAAAATAAAAACAACGGGAAGTTTTCTATCCCCCCCCCCCTCTTGATTTTTGGTAGGGTTGTGTCATGGTAATCCTTTAAAATGTCATCGAGTTGCTCATGTAGGTTGATTTTTTTAAATGTAACCTATTAAGTTCTCCATACTATGAGAGATTGGTCTGAACGTAACATGCAAGTGCAAGTAGTTTTTTGCATTGCAATCCTTCAGTGGAGCTAGCCAAGTATCCCGTAGCTCTACATCTGCAGTATGGAACTTTGATAATTAAAGTATCCAACTGGATTATTCTGAAATATCATCTTTCAGTAATTGTGGTTTAGTTTGATTTTATGGTGATCATGATTGTACACTATTCATTCAGTGTCAACTAGTGCATATCAGTACTGTTATCCAAATGATGTGCATTAATTTCTAGGATATTTTTATTTGCTTGGATATTTTCTTCACAATGGGAAATGTTTTAGTTTATGTTGCCAGAAAATGTGTACTCTGTGCGGATGTTTGTCCTATTGGGTAAGATAATTATTTCGACAATAATAATAGTACCAACATAGCACATATCACTGCCAAATGCGTCCCTATGTGCTTCATTGGATATTATTACAGTGGCTTTAGCCCCGCAGCCTTTTACAGTGCAGTGGCATTTCAAGGAATAAATTCCTGCCAGGTACCTATTTACCTCTCCTGGGTCGAGCGCAGCAAAATATGGATAAATTTCTTGCCGAAGGAAATTGCAATGGCTGGGATTCAAACCGATGACCCTCCATTTCAAAGTCTGAAGACTAATCCACTAGGTCACAATGCTCCAATGTGACAAATTTTGTTGCATTGTCCATTCAGGATAAGTGGACATGTACTGTGTTATCATTCTTATATAATTATGTTTTATTGTTTTTGGTACCGGGTAATTTCTTTATGTACACAGTGTGGTGATGATGATATTGATTATGTATTTATATTTTGCCCTTTGATTAATAGCTGAGAGATAATTCATTCATTAGAATGTGTTTTTTTTTTATATTTCATCTGAGTATATTCAGGATTCATGTTATCATTTTCTTGAATTCTAATTTTTCACACTTAAATCCTGTTTAATAGATCCTGCTTGTAATTTTGAGGGTATATCAGATGTATTTAATACCATGCTGTCTCGTGTCGGAACACTGCGATCAGCCAGATGTGAGCGGATTCCGTCATTGTTTCTCTCCTTGCGTTGTTCCGACAAAACAAGCGACAGCAGCACAATAAATTTTGTCAGAGAATAAATCTTTTGGTTTTAGTATCCTCGTCATCTCAGCACAATATTGAAATTCAAACCTCTAAGATTGATCAACAACATCCTTGCAACATCTGGTTTTGATTTCAGAGTATCCTGCAGATAGAAGCATTTAATTTTTGTAGCTAAAATGTCATGCCACTATGCCAGGTAATGATGAGTAATGCTGTTTCATATATGCAGGGTTGCTGCTATGGACGGCAAGTTCTTTGAACAGTTCATCGCCTTGAGGTTTGCTGATGGAGAAGCTGGCCAAGATACGTTCAAACCAATTCAGGTAAGGCTACAATATACATGTAGACCAGCACGGGGGGGGGGGTGTTCATGAAGATTGTTTGTTAAAAGATGAAAATAATGATTGTAACCTGTCCAATTTTCTTTCATGGTAGTTTTCTGAAAGCTGTAAGAATATCTTCAAGAATTGTCCATTGCAGAGGTTGATAGGATTACAAACAAATTGACCGATCATTTGTGTGTAGTCCAATAAATTATCTGATCCATCTGATCCAAATTTGAAAAAAAAAATTAATCTTTCACAAAATTGAGTTGATTTACTGTCAAAGAATTGACAATGGGAATCATTTAAATTTAGATCTCTTTTCTCTCATCTACATGTACATGTACATAGAATTACACATTTATGTACAAGCACGTTATTAACCCATTTAATGAATAATTTACAATGTTCAGACAAAATGGTTGCCCATATGGAGAAAGTACAGTGTACAGTACTTATGAATAAAACTTTTTGAAACAATGTTTATGGCAATCTTAATTGGATTGTTTAATTTCTAGCTTTTTTTTAAATATAGTCTAGCACAGTGAAATTAACATACTATATAGTTTTATTCCTTTTTTCTTTGCTTCACCTTCTCTTAACTGTGTATCTTTATTTTCCTTTCATTAAATTCTTCTAATTGGTTAAATAACTATTATTTTATTTCATTGTTAATTTATTTTTATTTTTTTTATTCAACAATACTTAAAACAAGAAGAGTCTGATACTAGTACTATTTGGAATTGGGGAGCTGACCAATGCCTCATCGCTATAATACCGATGAAGTATCAGCTATATTTCACTATTATCTGCCCTAAGCTTATTAAACTATGAAAAGAGTGATTTTGAAAAGATTTCTGAGAAAGATTGTGTTCCAGGGTACATATGGCTCAAGAATCTTTGAATAAAAACATTCAGAGCATTGATTGATGTCTTGGCGGAAAGGTCATTCTGCAGTTCAATGGGATCTATGTCAACAAAATACAAACAGATCTAAAAACCTTTTAATAGCAGATATTTTAATGCATTATCCAACTGTTACCTCATTTGTATAATTTACATTTCATTTGAAATCTGTATGTACATATATGTACTGTAATTAAAAACGTATGATTCAATTGTGTCCATGCATTTCTTGCACATATTGAATGCATCCCAGGATGTGATACATAATTATACTGTAGTTCTGAGCAACAATGATTAAAAATTCATAGTACATACATGTACATACATGTAGGCCTACATGTACAATGTATATCATGATGTCATGGTAAGGATAAAGATTGGTTGCTGTGATTGGAAACATCAAGAAAAAAAAACCAATCCCTGATGATTTGTAGGTTCCAGCACACAGGAAATCAATTGAATATATGTTACAGAGTGATTGATCTCATTTCAGTATGAGTGAAATGTGTGCTAATTATACAGTACGTCCCAGAAAAAAGGAAACTGGGATTTCCATGTCTTGTTTTCTTCAAAGGCAAATAAACTATGATATTTTATTTACATAGTCATATAATTCAATTATTCCTCTTTATTTTGATACCTAACATGAGACAAACACTTCATGCATTAATGAGGGAGACGAGTTTGAAATTTTAAAGGACAAGTCTACCCAAACAAAAACTTGATTTGAATAAAAGAGAAAAATTCAATAAGCATAACACTGAAAATTTCATCAAAATCGGATGTAAAATAAGAAAGTTATTACATTTTAAAGTTTCGCTTCATTTCACAAAATAGTTATATGCACATCTCGGTCGGTGTGCAAAGAGGGAACTGATGACATCACTCACTATTTCTATTGTATTTTATTATATGAAATATTTTTATTTTCTCGTCATTTTCATGTGAAATGAAGTTTCATTCCTCCCTGAACACGTGAAATTCCATTATTTCAACATTTTGTGCTTCAGGCAAGTAGGTCCTAATTCCTCCTTGAACATGTGGAATTAGCATTGTTTAATACTATATGGTTCAGTCAAGTTGTTCCTTATTGTCAAATCTATAAATAATGAAATATTGTATAATTCAAACAATAAAAAACAAAAGAAATAGTGAGTGACATCATCGACTCTCTCATTAGGATGCATTACTGGCTCGTTCATAAAACTATTTTGTTAAAAATAAGCAACTTTGAAATGTCATAACTTTCTTATTTTACATCTGATTTTGATGAAATTTTCAGCATTGTGCTTGTCTGATTTTTCTCTATTGATTCAAATCAACATTTTTCTGAGGTGGACTTGACCTTTAATGTCAAAACCAGTTTGTGCAGAAAATGGGACAAGATTTGAGATATGATAACTTTCTCTCACTGATCCCTGAAATGAGAGTGGGTTCAGATTCACATGTGAGTTTCTGTGCAAATCGTTTCTGATATGCCTCTGATTTATTGCTTTAAACTGCCGTGCATGAACGATTCGCTAAGCTGTTGATTTCAAATTCGAGAGGAGATTCCACTCTTGCCATGAGTCTCAAATTTATAGTAAAAAATATTTTTGATAACTGTGAAATCTATTGATGAAATATGGTTTTATTTTTTGTTGGACACACTGTATATCATTTTTAATATAGGGCCTATTTATCAAAGAAAGAGAGAGAGAGAGGTAAAGATGGGAAAGAGCATAAAATGATGTTCAGTTATTAAGGAAGAGGAGACATGAGAAAAGAAGGAGGAGGAGAAAAAAGTAATTTAAATCTTGAACAAGGGATATTTTCTCTGCTGGCACTAATCCAAGATACTGAGACAGTAGCTAAACAGAAACCCATCAACACTCTTTATTGGCCATACCTGATATTAAAGTTCATATCCTCTTCCTTTATTTCCTGTTATAGGAAATTAAGTAGTTTCACTTGTACTTGGGGAAATATAGAGGAAGTCCTTTTGACTACTTACACAAAAAGTGTCAAGCAGTGAGATTGTGTTCTGTTTTAAGAGACTATTGTAAAATTTTAAATAGGTGATAATAAAAACATAATGTCTTTACGATTAAAGACTTGATTTAATGCAAATAATGTAGGGCTACATGTGTTCTGCTAACCAAAAGAATATAATATTACACCACTTTCACTAGATGAGTGTCTGCCTTAGAAAGTCTCAAAGTGAATATCATTGTACACACAAATGTTTGGCCCAGATATTTCAGCTGTTACTTTTTTATATTTTGAATTTTAAAGTATCCAAAGAGAATTTTTCCAGTTGACCTCTTTGGTATGATGTATTCTTTTCAGTATAAATATTGATTGTTTACAACTTCTCAACAGAAGGAATCCCCAATTTGAGTATTTTTCACTCTACGGATAAAATCCTCAATTCTTTTGATAAAACTCACAAACCGTGAGATCATCAACCTCTTTTTCAGTGAGTTTTAGATATTTAACCTTAACTAGGGGCCCAACCATCCATGGTAATTTTGCCATATCTGTGTTTGGTTTTGAGTTGGTTATTCAAGGCAGTCTAGATCAATAGAGGTTTCCATAGCCTCATCTGTCGTAGGGGTTCTGCAAACATTAACAAAAATAACCAAAGGTAATCAGTTTGTAATACTTCAAAGACCAAACTTTGGAGAATGGGGGGGGGGGGGCGATTGCTGTAGTATAAATGAAGCCTATTCTGTTTTAAAGAATGGGATTGCTGCTGTTGACTTTGTTTTGCTCACGGGGACACAAGCCCGGACATTTTACTTTTTGAAAAGATGCATGTTTACAATTGGTAGTCTAGGTGATTGGTGAAAAAATGTTCAGAAAATGGTAAAAGCATGAAAATTGGCACAGAGGTAGAGTAAGTTATTCTAATCACTTTTAGCAGGGGGTGTCAACCTGAATTTGCCAAACATAGCAACGGTTGCTAGGTAACATATTTACCTTAGTAACGGATCTTTATTGGGCTTAAGTAACATTTTCATGAGCGATGTGTTGCATTAATTTTAACAAAAAGCATGTTCCTTTGTATCACAACAGTTTTGATCCATTTATTCACAGCAACGTCTGCTAAGGGACCATTTTCCATAGCAACAAATTGTTTATCATTGTTCAGATGAATATGATCAATATGATTTACTCAGAATAATTCAAAAATTAAATCTGGCCCATAGATTCCTCATGTGATGTATTTTCCCTTGGGTATACCTAATAAGCACCATAGCAACGGTTGCTAGGTAACATTTTTTTCCCACAATAACCAATTAGTACAGGGTATTTTTTCATGATCATAATTCATATGAACCATATCTTCTTTCTACTTTAAAGAGAAATTCCAGTCGTTGCAGTAAACACTGATTTCATGAGAAAGTCTGTAAAACCAGGCTTAATTGTCAGAATATCGTCGAGGATCTAGATCTGGTACAGTTACATAAACTGAACTTTGTGAAATCTTGAAATCTACGCTGAAAAACGTTTACACTGAAGATCACCAACACAGATAGGCACACGTGGGACAGTGTATTTTTATTGCTGGAATAAAGACCCGACGGAAGTGACCGAATCCGCGCTTATTTTGCTTATTTCTCAGTAATTACACAATTTCTCCCAGAATCCTTTGGCACATATTTTTTATTCATACAAACAGACACTTGGGTGGTCATTATATTAGATTCTGTAAAAAGTCATTTTGAGATCGTTACCAAAACTGGAATTTATCTTTAAAGCATTAAAATTATACCATGTATACACGCCCATGCGAAATACAAGATGATGTAACATGTTTTCTGTAGCGACCAATGGTTAAAGGTCTTACGGTAAGATTATTGATAGATGATATTGATTGACGTAAAATCTTGCACAAATCAAACTACCTCATGATATGGTTCATATTTCCACAGAAGATGCCTATGGGTTCTATATTCTTGGTATAGTAATGATTGCTACATGTTAAAAAAAAATCACCTTAACACCAAGTTTTCTCCATTTGGAAACCATAATTATTATGGATTAACATAAACACATTTTAAAGATCGGCTATTGATTTAAATCATTTGGTGTCTTTCATAGCAAAGGGTACTTTGTTAATGTGTTATTACTATATAATTTAGTTACCCATTTATCATTGAATGATAATAGACCTCATGTTTACTTATCTGAATGATTGGCAATGGAGATAGAATTGATCGAGTTTCAATCATCGAGAATTACAAGTCTAGAAACCGCTGACATTCTGGAAATGTGTGGCTATGTATTTGCCCTAAGGCTGTGAATATCCTTTAAGACCCTTTTTAACACCTACAAATGCCCTTGGAAAGAATTCTACAAAACCAACATTTACCAAGAGAAGAACAGTTACAAGAGGATGTCATGGGTGCTTACAAGTTGAATATCTCTGATCTTGGAGAGATGAAAAAATGACCGCCAAGAATTGATTGAGTCAACTAAGTTTGAAAGTATTTCAAACACCAAAGTCCTGCCAGAAAATAATTTTTAAATGAGCGGTTGGATACTACTTTTAAAGACAACAAACTCTGCCTTGGTTTATCCCCTCCCTTTCGAATCCTGCAGTGAAGATCATATTAGCTTTCCATACCGTTTCCGGACCTAATGCCATGTGCAGGAGTTGATTTTGACTTGTCAATTCTGTCTCTAGGTGTTTTGACTTGGATTAATACTGCAGTTCAGGCTATCATGACGTGAAAGATCCTGCATGCTAGAGTTGATTTTGACCGATCAGTTCCGTTTCTCATGTTGGCCGGATCCTGTAGCTATATCATTGATCCATCATGACTCGACCTTGCAGAAGTTGATTTGGACATGTCTGTTCTGTTGTAGGTGTTTTGACCTGGTGCAATCCTTCAGCTTCAGGATTTATCATCAAGTGAAAGATCTCCCAAGAGTTGATTTGGACCGACCAACAGTTCTGTTTCTAGGCTTGTTGGCCTGGATCCTGCTGCTCCGAGGTCTATCATGACTTGAAAGCTCTCGCAGAAGTTGATTTTGACCAGTCAGTTCCGATTGCAGGTGTTTTGACTGGGATCCTGCAGCTTCATGGATCATTACTTGAAAGATCTTGCAGGATGTACCATATAACGCACTTGTGATATTTGGGGCCTGTTGCAGAAAGAGTTGCGATCAAACGCAATTCAAAAAAATCTTGTGCAGCTTGATTTTCAGCCAATAAAGCACTCATGTTCAGGACTTGCGTTTAAACGCAACTCTTACTGCAACAGGCCCCAGGTTGGCTGGACATGTTCCTTACTCTACCACAAAACCCCGGCAAAGAACATTAGCATTATAAGTGCTGATATGCTTCTTCCTTCATAATACCTCCAATACATGTTTGCATGTCCAACTCAGATGGAAATGAATTTGCTGATTGCACTATCATCTTATATATGTAATGTCGTTAAGAGGAGAAATTTCTCTGTGATTGACGAACAATTCATTGTTACACCGAAGATGATGATGACTGTAACTTTCTTGATGTATTCCTCTGTTGCCTCTGATATTCTTTGTCGAGCACAATGCATGCTTTACAGTGGTTTTGCTTTTCCCGACTAATGATCAATCCAGACAGTCTTAACCTAAATTTTGGACTAGATATATGCCCAACTTTGTGAATGCATGTGCGACACATAAAATGTACATTCTATTCATTCGCTAGAATGGTGCACAAAGTCCAAAGCTATTGGAAACTGCACAGTAAAGATATTTTTCTTCAATATCTGAATAGAAACTATTACAAAATAAATGATTCAACTGTCCAGCATTATAATCAAATAAAAAAGGCCCAACATACATACAGACAATGATACTTGAGCTGTTTCAGATCTACTGCACATGCTCTGCAGTGCACATACAAGAAATGATTCTTGAGGCTGTTTTGGGTCTACTATACATGCTCTACAGTGCATATACAGGAAATGATTCTTGAGGCTGTTTCAGGTCTACTGTAAATATACATGTATATACAAGTCGGACAATATATCAAAATTTTACTGACAACTGTGTATGCATTACTCGCCATTACTTCCCAAGAAAGTTTGTCATTTAATTGGGAGTGATTAGTTAATGTCAATAAAATTTCAGCTACCCTTTTCCCTCAAGGTTCGGTGTTTTTCCGAGTGTTCCATGCTACATCCACTACAATACCCTGTTCCAGTTTCATAACAAGAGAGATCCTATATGCACATTCAATGACCCAATGATGATTCTTGTCTGTGTGTTAGCCTTGTCATGTGTGAGTTAAAAAGTATGCAAAAATAGTAAAATTATGTATATCGAAATTAGGTTTGTTACCTAGATAAGATTAGGCGTACTATGCAGGCATTATAATTTTTTGGACTGTCTGCACTTTTGAGGGATCTAGTATATTTTTAACTCTGGAGTCATACCTTGACCAATTTTCTAACCACTTTCATTCAAACATTATGTCCAGATGTTGTATTAAGTAATATTATCTATAGTTGCTATGGAAAATGTGTTGCTTAGCAACTGTTGCTATACATGGTTGGAATGTTTCTTGATATGTGATTGTAAAATGAGAGCTTCGAAGTCAAAATATAGTTTTTGAAATGTAGATAATACCCCAAAAAAGGTGGTTGTCAAGGTAAATATGTTACCTAGCAACTGTTGCTATATGAGAAGGGGTCAGGTTGGCACCCCCTGCTAAAAATGTTCAGCACTATTTTTTCTACCTGTCAGCCAAATTTCATGCTTTTACCATAATCTGAACAATTCTTGCTATTTTTTGCACCGATCATCTAGACTATGGAATGAGTAGCTTTATTTCATGCATTCAACAAAAGGGTATTTCCTGTGATATGGAAAGGAAAGAGACGGGTAATAATTTGAGGATATGGGTAGTAAACCATATCACCTTTTTCCCCTTATACATATTTTCATTTTCTTTTCTTTTTCTTTCTGTAGTAAACATTTTTAGTCCTTTCAAATCTAATTCCATTTTCAATATTTCATTTATAAATTTTCAAATATTCATTTATTTGAATAGCAATACATGTATACGGTATTCAATTGGTTGTTTGTTTGCTCTTTTCATTGTGTTTGTGGTGGGGGAAGGTAGGATTAACAAAGGTTGTTTCATGAAATCAATTTCCACCTGCTAGTTCATACTTGTGTTTCATGGTTCAAATGGTATTGATCCTCTTTTCATGTTTGCATGTAAAATCAATTCAAATACAATTCATCAATTGATTTCATCTTGTGTATGGTATTAGGGACTGTATAATTTATGTTTACATCACTGAAAACATAGACATGCATGTTGTTCGTAACTTTTTAGAACACAATTGTACACCAAGTGCTGCTTATCTTTTATTAAACAGTGTGGTAGCCCTTGTAATGTGATAGTAGAATAATAATATAGGATTTGTATAGCGCACATATCCATCTTGCTAGGTGCTCAAGGTGCTTCTATATTACCCTGCTAAGCTAGTCTACCGATTCCGGTGCGCACAGCTTTTTGAGGAATTAGTTCCTGCCGGTACCCATTTACCTCACCTGGGTTGAGTGCAGCACAATGTGGGTAAATTTCTTGCTGAAGGGAAACAAGCCATGGCTTAGAATTGAACCCACGTCCATGGAAACCCACGTTTCCATGTAGAACTACAAAGCAGGCAGTAGTGACACACTTAGCATTTTCTTGTACTGTAATAAAACCCTCACCAAACAAAACCCTTGTTTACATGTAGTTCAATTTTTTTGTAGTTGAAAAGATTTTTTTTTTATTTTTGCAATATTGCTGTACATAATAATACATTGAGCCTTGTGCCGAAGATAACTTGGGCAAGGGTCTGTGAAAATGTCTGTTATACTGAAAAATTAAAAATTTCCAACAGAATTATAAGCATTTTTTTCATCATAGAATTATTTTTATGTGAAAAGAGTAAATAAGTAGCAACTGCCATGCAATTTCATCAGATTCTCTATGATGTTTCCAAGTGATTTCATTTGTTTTAATTGTATACACATTTCTTATTTACATGTAAGCTTATATTCATCTGGGCAATGCCATAAAATATGTAGAACCGACCCCTTTAATGTTGCACCTTCAGGAAAATGTTCTGTCTCTTTTCCAGGTTCTTAATAACAGTCTGTAATGTTTTCAAATGACCATGGCTTGGTCAGTTTATGAAGTGAAGTAAACCTTGAGAAAAATGGAGGTCGAGTGTAAGAAAGGTTTATTATTTTAATACCAAAATGCCCATCTGTATTATGATACATATTATTTTTTTTTATAGGATGAATCAGCAAACAACAACTCCACCATTGATTTCACTCAGTGTAGGGGGATCTACAAAGATATTCCACGTCCAACCAGCCGAGAGGTAAAGTGATATATTAATATGTGGACTGAAGACAAACTTGTGTAGAAATGTTGGTAGTGTACACACATTACTGTCTCTTAGTAGTCACCAGGGACTTATGTATCAATGGCAACAATTTTTGCCTTGGGTAATAGAGGCAGAAACTGGTTTATTTTCATTCTTAATTTTGGTGAAAATTTGATATTGTTAGTTCTATAAGATGT
Source organism: Lytechinus variegatus (assembly GCF_018143015.1). Taxonomy (NCBI): domain Eukaryota; kingdom Metazoa; phylum Echinodermata; class Echinoidea; order Temnopleuroida; family Toxopneustidae; genus Lytechinus; species Lytechinus variegatus. Next base: position 20,238,843 of record NC_054749.1, read on the forward strand.
ACAATCTCCTCTTAACAATTTCATTAATTCCCTAGATTTACAACCAATCATTTTAGTTTCAATCAATAAATTTGAGGGTAAGATTCAACAAAACACTTTTATGGTACACATAAAATGAAAAGTAGTATCTGTAGGCTATATATCCTCCCATTTAACAAATTATTTGGAATATCATATTCTAATATCTGTAAAAGACATTTTGTTTTTAACGTATTAGCTATATATACATGTATATATATACATGTACATGTATATATTTGTATATATATATCACAATGTAGGATGTTTTATTTTAATGCTATTTAAAAGAAAATCAAATGTGAAATATAAATGTATGCACTTTTGTTTCTTTCAGGATTCAGTAGCGTTTCATTTCAGTGTTAGTATTTGAAATATAGCAATTATATCAGTCTAATCGATCAAAAGTTAAAACCGATGGGGGTACTAAAACTCTGATGTGGCTATAACCTTTCTCCAATGTATTATTTTCTATTGATTTCAGGCTGAGTTCTTCTATAAATCAGCTCTCGTCACTATCAACCAGAGACTAGGTGTGACCTATGAGATGAAAGAACTACCAAATACACAACTATTCCAGTATACGCAAGAGGTGAGTCATTAATGCACCAGGCGCTCATTCAGAAAACCTGACAATTGAATATCAGTTGCTTGATGTTACATGTATATTTTATAGCTGCCCGGCAAGCGGTAGAAGACTGGTTCAAATTTTTTCTGACTTATATGATTTTCATTACAGATCTAGCATGCGATCTTAAACACATAGGAGTAATGCCGAACAAATTTGCTCACAAATTATTATTACCTCCAATTAAAGCCTCTTTATTTTAGGACCTTTAGAAATATTAATTTGAACTGCTATTTGTATTCATAGTGTGACAGTATTTTGTTCTTTGCTTAAAAGTAAAATCAGCCACAGAATTTTGCCTATGTAGTGTCTTCTTTTTTTAGGAAACAGTCATTCTTTATATGGCCTTTAATGGTTGATACTTGTTTAAACGGATAATTATTCTTTCTGAATTCCTGCATGAAGTATATGGAGCATAAAAGCAGATATTTTTTTATAAGCATTCCCAAGCCATGCTCCTAATTTAGTTAAGTACTGTACTGTGTAAAGATCAGACACCATTCTCATATTCATTCATTCGTGGTTTGTTTACATTTCATGGCTTGAAATAGTACTTTGTCTGGCATTTCATGGATGGCAGAGTCCGTGGCTTTTTCTTGATGGGTTGGAAACATTAATTAATTATGTTTTGAGACTTGATGAAATTGAAAAGAATTGTTTCATGTTTGGAGGCAGATGAGTTTGTACTCGTTTATATGATCCATTTTTAGAATGGTTTTGAGACAGTCTGTCTTTTGGAATTTGAGTTCATGAATTCACTTTGTTTTCTTCCTTTGTTAATGCGTGCAGTTGCTACCTGATATCATGATGAAGCAAACTCAACAGGAAGCCAGTATGTAATGTCAATGTCTGGTTGTATGGTACCTCCGGGGTTACTGTGGGAGCGTGGGGAAAAAGGCATTCTTTTTGTCATGGAAATTCATAGATTCGTACCTGATGTACATGTATTTGAAGGCTTTCATGATGACAGGGATGACATACATGTAGTAAGCCAGGGGACTATAGTGTTGGTTACAGTTACGCAATTTGTAGGGTGGATGTCTACTAGTTATCAACTGATGTTGATGGTACGATTCATGGTGTTTATAATTCAAATGAGCTTTTAATTATTTTTTCCCTTTGTTTAGCATTACTTTAATGATGAATGGTGGCAGTAATTTACCAGTCCTATAGTAACCTGTAACATAAAAGATACAATCAATCAATTCAGTATAACTATGGCAAACCATGTACAAAAAGTTACAATGGATTGTAAATGTTACTTCGTATCTCTTTCTGTAACACCCTGTACCTAGATTTAAGGCCTTTATTGCCTTCATCCAACTGACTGTAAAATGCCTTTTTTTTTCTTTAGCAAACCAAAACTATAAAAATGCAATGTTATTGTGAGAAAATGTTAGATTTGGGTAAAGAATTTGCTCAAATTTGTATTCAGTGACACTCTAATGCCTTTTGACATGTTAGACAGCAGAAATAAACCATTCCGTGTGTGATTTTCTATGTGCAGTGCAGCAATGAAGGTATTAAAAAAGTAAAACCAACCAGCAGACCCAACTTTCAAATTTTGAGCTTATGAGGGCAGCTTGATTATTTTTAGGCCTAATCAGGGACCTGATTTTCTTATCCGTATCATTGATTTTTCTGTACATTTTTTTTCTTGACAGACCTTGAATATGAATCCCCAAGAACACGGAGCTCTGTTACAGAAAGTGTCACATGGCCTTGTAAGTTACACACTATGTGATATTAAGAGTTTATACTTAAATGCCTGTAACATAATTTTCCTCTCTCATGTCCATTGTGCCCGTTGTTTGATTTTCATTTTGTATGACAATTAGAGCATAACATACAGTTGAGGCCAAAATTTTAAATACCGGTAAACCCATGGAATTCAGTAAAATTTGTTTGATTGCCAAACATCGTAAAATTACTATACGGTATATTCATATTAATACTACAAATGAAAGAGTGTTTTAACCTCTTTCACATGATTGGGATTAAAGTATATTTCTGGTGGAATTTTCTTTGAAGAAAAAAAGTAATTTTTGAGCCAATTGTATCCTATCGTTATTATATTTATTTTTCTATCATGATATGTCACCACAGAACAAAAAAGAGTAATCTTAAATGTTTTTGTTGAGAAGTAACTATCACAAGTATGAAATGTTTTTGTCAAGTTTTTATTTTTAATTTGTCTAAAATATGAAGATTTTTGTGGAAAAGATTACACCTATATATTTTTCAGCTCCTGATGACAAAGCATTGTGATGAAGGGGAAGATACAGTAAATTTTATGATGTTTGGCAAGTGTCAACTTTTCTTTGAATTTCCTGGGTGTATGTAAACTTCTAGCCTCAACTGTGTACATTTATTCTACCGTATATTGAGTTATATGCCGATATTCTGAACTCTAGTTTTACTTGAACCATGGTCTAAACTCATGGTTTGACTATGGAGAGCCAAATGTGTCATCAATTTATATAATTAGATGATTAATATATCATCACATTTTGGCATTCAAATCGTAAAAAAAATCTCAAAATGATTACAATACTCTTCTTCACCATTAAACCATGGCATGGGAAGCATTCTAGACATTTAGCATTAAAGTTAATTTTTTTTACATTCATAGCTTCCCATAATTTTAGACCGGACTTAGACCCTGGTTTAAGTTAAACCAGACTTTAGTGTGAAAGTTTCCATTTATGTAGGTTTTTATATTGCTATCGATTCAATGCCCTCATTGTATCTGCTTCTCAGAATTTTCATCTTTACCTTGGAATTTACCTTAGAAGTAGGCATAAAGTTATACACAACTTATTTGCCCCTCTATATCCAAACATTGGTACCTAAAACTTACTTGGCGAGATCTTCATCCAAAAACATTTCATGTATATGGTAGGTACATTGTAACCTTGTGGAAGCGTAATACCTTCAATAATTTCTCTCCATTGACAGCCTCCCCCACTAATCATGGTTGTGGATGTCATATCAGCAAAAGATCTGCTAGCAAAGGATGCTAACGGTAAGTACATGCTCAGTGAAAAATATCATTTACTGTAGATTATTATGCATGCACAATCAATTTCCATATATTTATAATGAGAGAGAAAACAGGGCCCTGTCTTACAAAGAGTTACGATTGATCCAATCAATCGCACCTATGGAAAGCCAGCAAGGTCAACATATATAATGCGTGTGTGTTCAAAACAAATTTTAGATATGAATGTATATCCATCAATTAAATGATTTCTTGACAATTGGTGTATCCTCCTTTGTTTTCATAGGACATTTTGCAAATTTTCTGGAGAAAAATTATGAAGCTGATGGATTTCCATAGAGTTACGATTGATCGGATCAATTGCAACTCTTTGTAAGATGGGCCCCAGTTTTCATGTTACACCACATTGACCAGCTTGTTCTCAAAAGAGAACTCTGGCCCTGTAACACAATGCTTAGTGATTGATCGTAGAGCTGTTTGATTGCATTGACCATTGTGTACAATTAAACATAGATAACAGTTGTATGATTAATCTCAAAGCTTTGTGTCACAGACTCCTGATTGAAATCTCCACCCAATATGCTTTTTTCACAATATAGTTTCATAAATGTGGTAAACAACAAAACTTGATATTAAAATGGAGGAGTGCCTGTAGTCAGAAGTGAATAACACTTACAAAAAAAAGAACTTTATTTCTTTCAAATCACATATTGTGTGGCATAGAGGATTGATGAATGATTCATGAAATTATGATTCTTTGTAGAATAAATATCACGTTTCACTGTTTCCGAATTTGATTGCATATCGGGTTTGGAGTATTTACTGAAAGATAATTAGTGTGCTTTAATAAGAATAAAATAAAGTAATGAGATTACATTGAGTAATGACTATTTTTTGATTTGCCTGCATTATTTACATTTTGAGTTTACATTTACAGTTTGTATTGCTTGTACTTATTGAAAATCAGCTGGAAATGCATAATGCTACTCTGTTTAAAGTGGAACTTCACCCTCATGTAAATTTGTTGTGATGAAAAGGAACATCTTGATGAAGGTTTGCTGAAAATCTGCAAATATAAATGAAGTTGTGGATCATTTGAATATTGGTTTTATCATGTCACACTGAGCAGCTCCCCATCTGCTGTGTGATATGTAATGAAAAAATGTTTTACATGCATGCATTTGATATAATCAGATACATTTTTATTTTATACATGCTTCTAGGAGAAAAGCATATTTACTCGCCAGAAAAAAGAACATTAAAAACCTGAACTGTATATGACATTGGGCCGATGCTCACATAAATGTATGACATCACAATATCAATACATACGATATAACTCTTTTATTTTTGTGGATTATCACTAAATCCTCACCAATATCTTTTCTATTTTTTTGCTTTTATTAATCCAACTTGTTATCAGGTAGAACTTCTTTTTTAATCAGAAATCAAATGTCAACAAACAGAAGGCTATAATGGCCTTGATGATGATGATGATGATGGTCCTGGTGGTGGTCATGGTGATGATGATGATGATGATGGTGGTGGTGGTTAAGATGATGGTGATGATGATGGTGGCGGTGATGAAGATGATGATGATGATGGTGGTCATGGTGATGATGGTGGTGGTGGTGATGGTCCTGGTGGTGGTGGTGATGATGATGGTGGTGGTTATGATGTTGGTGGTGGTGACGATGATGGTGGTGGTGATGATGATGATGAAGATGACGATGGTGATGGTGGTGATGGTGGTAATGGTGATGATGATGATGTTGTTGATCATCATGGGTTTAATAGCATATCCTTAAATTGTCAACATACAATGTTTTATGTCAGTGTTTTGTCACAAAAATAAATTGGATAATGAGAAAATTAAATGAAATATGAATAAATCAATTGTGTCATTTCAATCATCAAACAATGAAGAGTGAATATCATCCATCAAATTCAACATCAGATTAAAACCCAATTACATGTATACTGCAAAGATCAATAAGACACTTATAATGATATCTATAAACTAGTCCACATAAAGTCATCTCTTGAATGATTAAGATATAAATCAAGCTCAGAAATGAACTTTGGTCTTCTTCATGTTTGCATTTTACGTCTCCACTGACAAGTGCCTTTGTTTGAAAGATGTTTGTTTTATGATGGTCCCATCTGTCTACACACTCATGCATTGTAGCATGGAGGTACCAGTCTGATTGGTAACTCCATGCTAATAGTAAGAAGATCTGGGAGCGTGTTGAACAGTATGTAGAATTCATGATAATAATAACTTTGTCATTATACCAAGGCAATAAAACTTTATCAGCAGACAATCTACATCAAGATTTCCATGGCAAATTTACCATTATGATGTGAGGATTCCATGGCAGTTAATGGATCCAAAAAAAGAAACATCAGTTGAAGCTTTAGTTCCTTTTATACATATATTTTTTTCAATTGATTTCTGTTTTATTAAATTATCATATTCTATTTCTAACTTTTTGAGGAGGGGGTGGTGATTTTTTTTTAAAAACAGATTGTCTAGATGTAAAAAGGCATTCTACATGTACAGTATTTGAACCTATGGTAGTCCCTTTTATAGTTCCATCACAATATCAGCTTTAATCCAATATATTTGCAGTTTGATTCGTTAATAGGGAATTGTAAGGTTAATTTTTAGTATTGATGTAAGAATGTTAATACATGTAAGTACATATATATAGGGAAATCATCTTTCTGATGATATTTTGATACAGTAATTAAACGGGTCCATTTCATAAAGAGTTACAACTGTTGTAACTTTGCCATTATGGCAACTACCATGGCAACAGGGCTCAGCAGCCATTCAAAAATCAAGGTTACCACGGTAGTTGCCATAATGGCAAAGTTAAAACAGTTGCAAGTCCTTTATGAAACAGGCCCCTGGAGTAAAGGACAGAATATGCGATTGAGAGATAGTGACCAGGAAAGAGATACTGTGGGGATAGAAAGAGGGAAACACATATGAAGAGAAAGAGTGTGAGAAAGGGAAAGTAAGAAAGAGAGGGAGGAAGAGAGACATCTACAGGGAGAAAAAGAGAGAGAGAGTGTAGAATAACAAGGGGAAAGGAGAGATAGTAAAGGTGGTATGTTTGAGAGACCTAGGGACCCATCTTGCAAAGAGTTGCGATTGATCCGATCAATCGCAACTATGGACGGCCAGCAACGTCAACATCCAGTATGCATGTTTGTTAAAAAAAATTATAGATATGAATGTATATCTATAAATTCATTGATTTGACAATTTGGTGTGTTCTTCTTAGTTTTAATGAAAGGATATTTTGCAAAGTTCCTGAAGAAAAAATTATGACTCTGATGGATTTCCATAGAGTTACGATTGATGGGATCAATCGTAACTCTTTGTAAGACGGGGCCCTGAAAGATAGATAAAACACTTGAAGGGGAGAGATACATGTAGGGAATGAGAGACATACAGACAGAGACAACAACAGAAATAGAGAAAGAGAAACAAATGTTTCATCACCTGTTTAGCATACTGTGTATTCTCAACCCCCTACTGTTTCATACCACATACCCTCCCAATCAAATTATCTATCGCTAATCCCTCAAATCCAATTGTTTATTTGCTTTTGCTCTGGTTCCTCGACCTGTTCTACTATCACAGGCCTGAGTGATCCATTCTGCGTTCTGGGCATCGTACCCCTGTGGAGCGAGAACATGGCGGAGTCTCCAAAGCGGAAGATCTCGCAAGCCAGGCATGATCTCCTGCTGGATCACGCTAGCAAGGACTCCCTCTGTGTCACGGAAGTGAAAGAGAAGACCCTGAATCCATGCTGGAGGGAACAGTTCAGATTGTAAGTCTTTCTTCTTCACACTATTGTATTTTTTTCTAAAGCAGTTTTTCGCATGATGTATTGTTGTCTACATTTTGTCTAATGTCCATTTGACAAATCAGACCAAGTATTATGTAGATGAAATGAACATTGTCACAGAAATTTTCAAAATGGAAAATAATTTAGCTACCTGGTCATCGGATTTTCAGGTTGTAGGCAGAGCCTGTATAATTCAATTATATGTGCGTTAACAGTGGTATTACAAATGATTGAGCCTAAAATACCTTCTTATCTACCATGTTTTTTTTTTCATTCTTCCCTTTAATACAGTGATGTAGGTGATGTCAACAATGAACAGCTCCAAGTTGAAGTTTGGTAAGTTCTTCCCTCATTTTTTTCCCTCCAGTTTTGTACACCAATTGCTGATAATAGTGTTGTTAAAAGTGATGATTATGATGATGATGAGGAGGATGGTGATGAAAATATATGATACTATAAAATCCAAATTCATATGTACTTTGAACCATTTTCCCTGGTTCTTCCATGTTCTCTTAACTTTTCTTTTCTACATCTTAAAAAAAATGGAGATATACATATATCACTGTCACTAGTTTCTTGAATCAATTCTTTCCAAAGTCTTAGCAATGAATTCTGATGTGCCAAATTCATTCTTAGAACACTACCAAATTTACATTATCATAAAGAAAAATCTTACAAATACAAGACCTATGTTTTGTATATTTATCATTCCAAAGCCAGAAAAAAGAAGTGGACATGTCCAGTTTACATGTACCTGTTGTTGACTGACAAATTTTACTTTTTGATAACAATCTTATTTCTTGTTATTTATTCTTGTTTTTTCTTCTTTGTATTTTTACAGGGACCATGATGAGGATTCATCTGTTGGGAAGATCATTAAGAATGTGGGAGATGTTCACAATTTGAAGGGCATGGGAAGGTACGTAGATGTAATGATTTTGATCAAAGCCAAACCTACAGGTGCGATAGCTCAGTCGGTAGAGCGGGGGTTTCAGATTCTGGCGACCCGGGTTCGATTCCCACTTGGTGGGCTAGTGCCCTTTGCATTTATCCTAATTACCAGGTCTCAGCAATGAGGCAAAAAATCAACACCAGTTACCATTTACAATAGCAACTACTTGGTAATAATGATATATAGCACTTATCTAGCTGCCTATTCAATGACCCACTGTACATTACCCTGGCTATAGATAGCTCAAGCTGCCAGAGGTGCTCAGTGTATTCAAGGAATTAAACCTAGCAGGTACCCATGTACTTCAACTGGGTTGAATGCAACTTAGTGATTTGATGTGGGGGCGGTGTCGTCTTGTGGGTATGACTCTCGTCTTTCAATCTGAAGGACGTGGGTTAGAATTCTAGCCATGTCATAATTTCCTTCAGCAAGAGATTTACCCACATTGGGCTGCACTCAACCCAGGTGAGACGAATGGGTACCTGGCAGGAATAATTCCTTGAATGCATTATGCGCCTTTCGCAGCTTGAGCCAAAGCCTAGGTAATATACATGTATAGTGCGCCATTGAATAGGCAGTTAGATAATCGACACCTCATATATGCTTTATGTCATTGTTATTATTATGAACTAAAAACAAAATATGGGGGAGGAGGATGAGAAGAAATAGCAAAAGTCTGAAGAGGAGGAATAGGGGAGGGAAAGACAGAATAAAGACCACAAAACAGTTAAAACAAGGTTCTTTTACTGGTATTGTTTATTTCATCTCTTAGATTCTTCAAGGAAATTGCCCAATCAGCAAAGAAAGATGGCAAGAATCTTGATGATTTCCTTGGCTGGGTTACTATACCGCTCAATGTAAGTAGGACGGTAGAAATCTGGTATCTGGAAATTAATATTTTATGTTTCACTTTGGAGAATAAAAAATCATTATCTTACCCCATAGGGACAAAATGACCAAAGTGATTTGGCTCTATAATTTGATGCAGGACAATAGATACCATGCTACTAAATGCATCAGAAGAAAGTTGTGATTGCAGGAGAAAAGACACAGAGTATGATTCCCTTTAAAAATAAAAAATTAATTAAAAAAAGGCACAGGCAATTTTAAAGGGTATCTATAGAAATTATTGTCGGTGATTCTTAAAATTCTGAAGGAAGGTTATTTTTAAAGTATGGTATTAAGAAACATTGTTGCAAGAGCATTTTACAAAGAAAAATTCTGAAACAGGAAATATCCTTATTGACCTAAAAATGTGGGGTTTTTTTTCAAGATGAAAAATAACTTCTTTTTTTTAAGTGACAGGTTGGCAGCTCTGATTGTATTGTTTGGCTTTAATGTTCTCATTTTTTCGTGAGAGAAAGTTTCACAGGAGCAACTATCATGGAATCTACAGAACCTTTTCATTTCCCATTATCATTCCACAGACTATATCAAGCAATGGTTTAGAATGCTCTTTTCCTCTCCAAAGCCGGGGCAAGAGTAAGGTTGAAGGGGAACTCAAACTGAAATTACAGCTCGCACTGAAGGTATGTATACATGTGGACCCCAACATAACATTGCCATTTCTTGCAGATTATTGTTTGTTGTATTGTTGCTATGTAGACCTGGGCAGCTTTTCATGAAAAGTTTTGTCGGTGATTTTCATGGACTACTTTGCTCTCAGCCAATCAGATGCAAGGATTTCAGTAGCTTATAACTATAGTCAGTGAAAATAATTGACTTTTTTTCTTCATGAAATGCTCTCCTGTATTATAATCATGATGTGTGACTGCCCAGCTTAGTATCTGTAGTAGTTTCAGGACAAGGGATTTTATCGTGTATCAAAATGACCCTTCCTCCTTCAAATTCAAAATTTTGAAAATGTATTTACTTTGTTTCTTCAAGAGTAACAATTCTACTTGTTCTATCTTTCCATACATTCCCATATACATGTATGAAGTGGAGAGGTTCATCCAAATATGAGATACTGTATGAGCATATTATAAAGACCATTTACTTAGCAATGAGAGTGTCACCACAGTTTTCTTTATATGCACACCTCTCATTTATGAGTGAACGTGCTTCAAACCCAATTTGATTATGCATCTGCTATTCATTCAAATTTCTGCATTAATGAACAAAAGAAATTTCATAATTGTAATTCAGGAGGTGATATTCTATAAATTCCTCTGTTTCTGATTGTCGTAGTATTACTTCACATGTTGTCTTGTCCTAATAAAAATGTAACACATGTGCACCCTTTTAATTCCTAATTGCCCAGCATGAAGAAATCCTTGACAATAAACAAGAAACCAAAGCATCAAGCAATGCTCAAGGGAACAAAGAAAGCATGAAAAAAGTCAAGAAAAAATATGGCGATAAATTTTCCCAGTATAGGAAGAGCGAGGTTTACGTAAGTTGAAAGTGTTGAGGGGAGTTTTTCTGGCCATTTGTTCCCGAGAGTTGAATAACAACTATTTGTTTGATGTAATGACTAATAGTTTCACAATGATTTTCATTTGATGAACGTTGTTTGTATTTCTCTTTTTATGTCCCTGATGAGAGATCTGATGACCGATCGTCCCTAAATAATTAGATCTTATTTTGTGTCTGTCTTTACTATCAGATGTTACTCTTAATGTTATATAGAAAGTCTTTGTTTGGAAAGTATGTAAAGTACTTATAAGTTATATTTGTCATAGTCTTGGATGTTGATATCAATGGACACAGTTTGAAATACACATGAATAACTCTTTCATTTCATGTCCCAAGTTGATGTTGCACTTTTACATCTTGCATTTTTCTACTTTTTCAAGCATATTTGAAAAACTTGTTTTGTTGCTGCTTTTTCACTTTAATTTTATTTTTTATTTAATAATATTTAATTCGGCTTTTTTTGTTGCCCTTTTTTGTCACAAGATCATGCTTTGATCTATGCAAATTACTTCTTGAGTTTTAGAGGTTTTTTGGTTGTGGACGATTTTAAGAATACTTTGTTTCATATTTTGAGGAATAAAGCTATAAGAATAAAATTACTTTTTTGTTTACTATGTGCACGTTTAGTTTAGTTCAATGTGTTAACTGTGTAGTCTGGACACATCTCTTAGATTAGAATTTTGTTTTTGTTTGGTGTTATTTTACAATATTTGTTTCACATTGGGTGTGGTTAGAGGAAGGTACATGTGTTTTATTTAACTTGAAGTTATTTCCAACTGTATGTAGTGTTGAGTTTAGAATTCTTGGTTGTGGATGTAATTTTCATTAGCTGTGTCATCTTTTTAGGGGTCAAAGTTGAAAGTTATTTTGATGCCTGTACCCAATGTAGTTGATTGCCTGAGGCATTATATTTTGGGATTGTCGTCTGTCCATCCATCTGTCTTGTTTTTCTCTTAATAGCTAAAAAGTCATTTTCACTGATGAACTTCAAAATTACTCCAATTGTACATTTAAGTGGAATAATAATGATTACTTTCAAGGGATCAAGGTCAAAGGTCACAAAGGTTGTTATGCACATTGAAAGATCTTGTTTTTGCAGTTACTGCAGAATTGTTCTATGGATCAACTTCAAACTTTGTTCATGGATACATACATGTATGTGGAGGGATTATGATTAGATGTTGGGTCATGGGTCAATGGTCACATATGTCATTTTGTATTAAAAAATAACCCATCGTGCGGTATTTGACCTTGATCCACATCGCTGTGGCTCCCGTCATGAATGTAAGGTGAGCAGGTCTGAAATACTTGTGTAGGAGGCTCATCCTGGCAGATTGACCACAATTACTTTGCCTAGGTCAATTAGCAGTGCCCAGTATAGCTTAATCAGGATTGATCAAGTTGATAGGTTCGGCAGTGGAAACCTTGCATAATGTGTACAATCTGTCTATCTAGTCTTTTCTTTCTTCTGGTAAGGAAGGCCTTATTAGTATCAATCCTCCATTTCATTCTATTTTGCCATTCTCTTTGTTCTGCAAGGTCATTTCTGAGGTCATAATAGTAATAAAAGGGTTGTCGATGTTCCATTTTACAGAAAGATGCGCCCAAGGCAAGCACAGAAGCCATGGGTGCAGCCCACCAGTACCTATGGTATGAATTCACCCATCATGAGGTCTGTGACAATGCCATGACTCAATACAGGTGGAATGGTCAGCTTCCCCCAGCACCCAAGGCCATCTTACATCAACTGGCTCAACAGCAGCAGCTTCCAGAAATATACCAGCTTGCCAGGTAAAAACACTTGGACCCATATTCTGAATGACTGTGTAACCTAAATCGTAGAATAGATCACTGGTTTGATTATTGATAGCTACATGTAATTAATAATAATAATAATAATAATAGGCATTTATGTGGCGCCATCTATCTAGAAATAATCTAGTCCAATACGCATTGTTATTATTATTATTATCCTGGCTTTAGCTCGAGCTGCTTTTCAGCGCTCAGTGCATTCAAAGAATCGATCCTGCAGGGTACCTATTCACCTCACCTGGATTGAGTGCAGCACAATGTGGATAAATTTCTTGCTGAATGAATTATGCCATGGCTGGGATTCGAACCCACGACCCTCTGTTTGAAAGTCAGAAGACTAATCCACTGGGCCACAACGCTCCACTTGTGAAAGAAGATCATTACAATCAAGGTTCAGTTGATCAGAATGATCAGTGAAATGTTTCAAGCCTGAGGAATTGGCACACTACACTAAGCCTGATGAATTTCTGATGTAAACAAAGTTTGCATATTTTCAGCTCCTAATTGTTTTACCACAGGTGAAGCTAAAATGGACTTAATAGTTTGGGTCTTTGAGTGGTAATCTTGAAGTTGTCTTGAGGTTAAATGTTAATTTCTGAAGTTATAGCTGAAGAATTATTGGCCTGCAAATGATTCTGACTTCGTTGAAAATTTACATATGAGAAATTTACTGATTTTCCACTCTAGTTTTTCTGGTGAATTTTTATTAGTATAATTCAGGAATTCACATGATTACTGGAACTGTCTATGCAACACTTCATTTTTGCACATAAAGGGAAATCTTATTTTATGCAAGTGGTTTCTTGAATGTTCCCCTTTACAGAAGACTTTATGCTTATTGCATAAGTGATACATGCATTCGAGTATTTTAGCTCAAACAAATGCCCCATTTTTTATATTGATAATTTAACACCAATATTTGAAGTGTGATTTCATTACATCCGACAATATCCAAAAGCCTTTCTATCTAATTTTGATATTCAATCCTTTGAAAAATTGGGCTTTTGGGTGCAGTGTCCTCATCAATAAGGTACATGTATATCGCTAATCAGAACTGCAATGCATCATAGGATTAAAAAGGGGCAAGCTAGCTCTATACAGATGGCTGCTTGTTTACATTTCGACTTGCAGCTGCAAGTAATGTCATTTATCATTATTTTCAGGAATTTTCATCATGCCACGTGGCTGGTGGCAACCATTGTACGGTTTTTGTTTGGGTCTCTGCCCCCTTTTTTAATCCCATCATGCTTTGCGGTGCAGCGACCTCTGTTGATATTTGCTGATTCGCGATAAACCTTATGATGCAATTAATTTACTTTTTTACTTAATACAGTCAGTGGATAGCATACAGTCAGCAGTGTGTCTTGCCCCATCTAGATCTCAATGTAATGCTTTCAATCATCACAGGAATAGCTAACCTATGGGACCAAGGTCCTCCAGATGAGCAGATGGTAAGTCTATAGAGTGGTAGTCAATCATTCTTCAGTCTTTCTCGACAATCCCTGCTACAGTGACTCAATAAGCAGATGCATGTATGCAGTTTCTTTTATCCTGATATATCATTGTTAAACTGGAAGTTAAATTGGAGTTCACATCAAATACCTAGTGCAAGGTTGGTTATTGGGGTAAAAATTTGATGAAATTTTACCCACAACAATCGATAGGTCTCTTCCAAGAATTTTTTGGGGCTAGTTATAAACTTCATATTATTGCTTCATCAGTTAGTTCCAATTACCATTGATCCGTCGATCACAAAAACTGAGATTTCCACATCAAAAGAAAGATTTCAACACCTGGAATAGCATCCAACTCCATCCAGTTAACAAAAGAAAATGAAAATATCAAATGAAGGCAAAGAAACTCCACTAAAATCTGGAAGGTCGGAAATGCAATGTCACTCTCCGAGAATTGGTCCGTTCAGGTGACGTCACATAATGGTATTGTGTTTCTGTATATAAGCATAGTACAAACCACTGGCTGCTTGGTGGGGGGGGGGGGGGGCACAGCTGGCCTAAAATTAAAACTACTGTGTACATGTATCTATGGCAAACTATGCATGAAGTTACAACCAATTGCTACTATTAATTGTATGTCTTTATCTCTCACCCCAGGTGAAATATATTTGCAAGTCCTGCAGTGAGTTTGTCGATCATTCTATGAGGATGTTACAGAAACAGCATGAAGCATTCCCGTTCAGAGACACCGAGGCCGTCTTACAACTACATCTACTTCTCAGGTAAAAAATAGTCTAGGAATTGTACATTTATTCCTATAAGAAGCCCTGAAATATAATAAAATGAGAAAATATACATGCATAGTAGAGTCATATTAATATTTCAATTTAAATTTTTTAATATGAAACATATGAAATGAATGAATATTAAATCAGTAAAGGGAATTGATCAAAGTATGTGTTAAGATAGTTCAATGAAGAATTCTTCTATGTTTAAAGATAAATGAATTTAGTTGCAGTAAACACTGATTTCACGAGAAAGTGTGTGAAACCAAGCTTAATTGTCACTATATCATTGAGGATCTAGATCTGGTACAGTTACTTAAACTGAACTTTGTGAAATCTTGAAACCTATGCTGAAAAATGCTCACGCTGAAAATCACCAACACATATAAGCGCACGTGGGATAGTGTATTATTATTGCTTTAAATGTCAGCCCGACGCTTGACCCAAATCCTGTGCTTATGTGTTACTTTCTCAGCAATTACACGTTTCTTCCAGAATCCTTTGGCACATATTTTTTATTTATACAAACAGACACATTGGTGGTCATTTCATTGGATTCTGTACAAACTCATTTTGAAATCGTTACCACAACTGGAATTTATCTTTAACATTATGCAAAATGTTTAAAAAATAAGAAATTATGATAAGATAAATGATGAAGAGTGGGTTACTTTATCGACGTGAATGGGGTGGATTGATTTGTGTATTCAACTGTCAGACAAATCAATGTATTGATGCATTTTCCAAATGAAACAATTTAATGTATTACAAGGCCTATTCATCAAGACTATAAAGACTGATTTTCTTGTCTCCATTGGGCAATTTTTGTAGACAGTCTTTACTATATCTTCATTTCAAGTGACTATTTTATAACCCTAGTTTTAAATTATTCAGGGGACCATTTCATGAAAGTTGTCAGCACTAACAAGTTGTCTTTCTCTGACAGTTACCATTGTAACAGTCAACGAGGCCTAAGCTTCTGAGCCAATCAAAATCAAGGATTTCACCGAAATTTTCAGCACTGACAATGTAGTCAGTGCTGACAACTTTCATGACACACCCCCAGGTGTTATTCATGGTATAAAGTGTCTGAAGTAGATAGCTTCACAATAGATTGGCAAATGATTGTTACTGTGTACAATTTCTATTGAAAAACTATATTCCACTGCAAAGTATAACATTAATATCACAAAACGTGATGTGGCATGTGATTGGTCATTCGCTTGAAATATGGATATTAAAAAAGACCTAAAAGTGCTTATGTGGAACTCAACTAAAAATTGGGTTATATTGCACACGAGCAGTTATGTTAATGATTGCCTAGTTTTGTATAAAATAATATAGTCACAATACACCTTTCTGCATATTTTGAATAGTATGCATAAAGTAATTGGGATGTTTTACATGTAGAAAATTATTTGTACAAATCTTGAAAGCGTAATCAGATTTCATGTAGTAACATGATGTTTTGTTTGTTTGTTGTTTATCTGATTTGCATAGATGCATGGTAGTGATCAAAGAGTTGAGTAAGAAGCTATCATGGGATATCTTTGAAGGGAATGTTACAGATCTCATCACAGATGCCATCAAGGTGAGTCTATTCTTGGTCCTCAGCAAGAACTAAAAAAAGTGAAAAATTGTAAGTAATTTGGCACAATTTGTTTTGAGCTTGGAATTCATTATTAAAGTTAAAGCAGTGAGGTTTTGTTAATGGTAGTATGGTACTGTGATGATTGATTATTTCTAAGTTACCAAAAACACCATCACCATCTCTACTAATTTAATCATCATCATCTTGGTCATCATCATTTTCATCATCATCACCTTCGTCATCCTCATCACCATGATTTTCATCATCAATCATACTCATCATCATCATCACTATCATCAATCCATATCATCATTTTCATCATCATCATCATCATCATACTCATCATCATCACTATCATCAATCCATTTCATCATCATTATCATCATCATCATCATCATACTCATCATCATCATCACTATCATCAATCCATATCATCATCATCATCATCATACTCATCATCATCATCATCACTATCATCAATCCATATCATCGTCATTCTCATCACCATAATTATTATCGTCATCATGTTGTCATTGAAGAAAATAAACTCCATGGCTGGAGTTCTATCCACAACCCTCTGTTTGAAAGGGAAAAGTTATAACCAAAAGAACAAGATACTCTTATAAAACCCTGCGCTCTTGCAGGCGCGTCGTGGTCTAGTGGTTCTGACTCTCGCCTTTCAAACAGAGGGTCGTGGGTTTGAATCCTAACCATGGCATGTTTTCCTTCAGCAAGAAATTTATCGACGGAGGTGAGGTGGATGGGTACCCGGCAGGATTAATTCCTTGTATGCACTGAGCGCCGGTGATGGTAGCTCGAGCTAAAGCCGGGGTAATAGTAGCAGCGCTTTGTATCCTCAGGCAAAGGCGCTTTATAAATACAGCTATTATTATTATTATCCTTTTATATCACTATTTATTTTTGTGCTACATGTGTTTGTAAAATGATTATTTTGTTTTTGTAGAAAAGCACCAAAGATTGGTTTGTGAAGCAGAACCTGCTTTGTGAGGAGGTCCATGAGGCCAAGAAGAACCTTCTCTTCCAAGACGATGACGATGTCGACGCCGATGAGGAAGAAGAGACAGAAGAATCTAAGAAAGTTGCCATCCTGGTCAATCTCATTGAGAACATGATCAACCATGTCAAAGTCCAGATCAGGCCACCAGCGCTGATCTATAAGAAAGCCTTTGATATTGATTTCACCAGGCTGATACACATGGAATTAGCTGAAAAGGTAAAGTTGTAGTTAAACACAAACACGCATGTCATGTCCAATTAATGATGATGCAGTGACATACATGTAGGGCACAGTCTGACCAATGCAATAATTTTCTTTGGTTTGGTTTGGGTTTATTTACCATATAAAAACCACAAAATGTTTAGCTTACAATAATGAAAAATACACATGAATATACATGTAATACATAATTACTGTAAAAAGATGCAAATGGATTATTCTATTCAGATCCATTAATCCAATTGGCTCTCTTTCCTCCTCGAGGCTCAATGATCTTGTTTTATACCCCACAAGGTAATGAATCATGTTAAAAATCAATTTGTGATAGTTACTACAACTTTAATATTTATTGTTTGTTGTGTAGATCATGGCTGAGATCAAAGAGCTTGTATCCAGTGTTGGAAAGCTTTCTTATCATGGCAGCCATCAGACACCCATTGCTCTCTTTTCCTTATACCTGGCAGTCAGGGGATTCCATGCAGCTGCTGATAAATCGTGAGTCTATTTCCAACTTTTATCAAATTGGCAACGTTGATATTTTTCATTTATTGTTACATTGTCCTTTTGAATTTAATGTATAAGAAATGAATAAAGATTAATACAGTGTCTTTACTAGTCAAAGATTTGTTACTTCTCATGTGAAAAAAAATGATTTCTAATTTTAAATAGTATTGCCAATTTGGGGATTTAAGGGATTGCAGGGTAATCATTAGACACTTATTGCTCTCTTCTCCCTCTCCCTGGCAGTTAGAGGCTACCATGCAGCCCTGATCCCTTTAAATCTATTACCAGATTTCCTCATCAAATTATAATTTAATCCTAAAAAGACGGGGGGGGGCTGATTCAGCCCCCCCTCTCGACATTTTTCGCAATCAATCTGCTGCGCAAATTTTTTTGACTGCGTCGCTCGCTGACTTTTTACTTTCAAGTCTCGCGCATTTTTTGAGACCAAAATTGTGACCCCCGGGTACGCGGTTCCGAAATTACGCAACATTTCGTAAGTGCATGCAGACCCATAATTACTCAAAAACGTGATTTTATGTACAAATCCAATGCAAATAGTGGACTTAGCTAAATTTCATAAATATATCATTATTTCAATCAATTAATTTTATCTTTTTTATGGTCAAAATAAAGTCCCCGACAATTTCCATTGAAAAAACAATAAAAAACAAAAAGTTGAAAAACGAAGAAATACATAAGAAATTTAGAAAACAATAGAATACATAAGAAAATAAATGTGATTTTGAAATTTTTTAAAAATCAATTTGATCAGATGCCTATCTAGAGTATTTCAGCATTTCAGGGGCATTATTTTATTAATTAGAGCAAACTTATGATTTTATGCATAAATTAGCATAATTAATGAGGCATGAGATTTTTTGCAAAATTTGAAATATAGTTTTGTAGATAATGCCATGGGTAACGCGTGTGCCAATTTTTGTCGCGATCGCGCGATCGACGGCAGAGATCATAAGGGGGGGCTGAATCAGCCCCCCCCCAGTCTTCTTAGGCGTCGAAATAGCCCAGTCTATTTAGGGTTAAACTATCCACAAATAAAGGGCATATGTATCAGCTTTGCCACATGTACCATCAAAGTAGCTTTTCTAATCTCCTATTATGTTTATGCATAAATTGGGGAGTATAGAATGGAAAAGATGCTCAGTGCAATACTCACCCATCATCATGTATAAAGCTTTTATTCTGAAGCTTTTATAAAGGTTAAAAAGTGAATACTTTTGTGCAAAGATTATCTAGTTAGGAATATTGTGGATATATGTGATTTCATGTTGATTGCATTCTGATTTTGGTTTATATTATATATATTACTTTCAGTTTCAAATATGTGACCCTGAAGCTTCAGTTGCTGATAGTGATATATTCATTGATGTCTCCTGATATTTCTTACAGATATCGATCAGACTTGGAGACCAAGAACTATTACATGGTATTCAAGAAGTCTGTTGAACAGTGGTTTGAACTCGCAAGGATCAAGGCCAGAGCACGCATACAGAAGGCTGTAGAAGTCGATGAGGTATCTATGCAGTATATTGACTTGACGCGACTTGACTCAAGCTCTATTGAAGAATGACTTTACTCGACATGCGACTCTTTCAGCTTTTGATCACTGATGACTTGCAACTTGACAATTTGTTGACTGGGACTCATACCCTTGTTGACTTGACTGGACTTGATTACAACATTGCTTATACATGTATGTTATATAGGCCTACATAAAAGGGAACTGAAACCATATCAGAAAATAAATTTAATTAGATTACAAAGTGAATTCTAAGCAAATGTTGCACGAGCACATTGAACAAGGCATTTATTTTCCTAACTGGTAAATTTTCCTATTACTGATGATGGGCAGTCAGTAGTAAATTATAATGACCGGTCATAATTTTGAGATAAGGATGGTTTGTCAATCAACAAGGATCTTATCAAAATGAACAAGGATTTATGAAACATTACACAGGTCATTTTACTTGGGCATTAGTATAATTGTCCAGACTCAATACCCTTAATACAGTCTAGACATCCCTAGCACTGCCTCTGGCATGTTATTACAGCTTTAACAGTACATTGTGTGTAGTTTGTACTAATGCCCTCAATGATGTGCATTGTTTTCTATATTAACCCTATCCCTTGACACCAAATACACTTTGTACAGGTACTACTAGTTTCCACTAAGTAACGGGTTAATGAAAAAACGGGACTAGAGAAAAGCAATTTGAAAAAAATTACATGAATATAAACTTGGATCAAGTTATAAATGTGTGAGAAGTCTCAGGGGAGTTTCAGTGATTAGCTCCAAATTGGCAACACTGCTTCAAAATAAGATGCTTTTGTTGAGAACTTGATATGTGTTGTATTACACTGAGCAGATTTTCTCCATTATGTATATATATGTCCATGGGCAGCTTATCTCAACATATTAAGCTCAATTACACAATTTACATGACATATGTAGGGTTCACAAAGCAACAATCTGCATCTAGACATAAATTTTTATGAACTCAAAATAAAGGAACATATAAGGTTACCTGGTACTGTTTTGAAGAAAATTGTCAGCACTGACTTTTTCTCATTGGTGGTTACCATAATAAAAGGTAACAAGAACCTTTTCAATCAACCAACACAAAGGAATGTCATTGCTGAAAATTTTCAGGATATAATGCCCAGTAGTCAAATGAAAAAAAATGCAATGAGCAATATATGTTAATCTTAGACATCACCCTCTATTGTTTGATCTCAGGTGAGGCTTGTTGATTCCATGGTGAAGCACAGTTCATCGGCTGTGGATGTCAATACAACCTTTGTTCAGGTGAGCTACAGTGAGAGTTGTCAAATGGTGGCATTATACATCTAGGAATTTTCATAAAATATGTATGTCTGGTCCCTTATGTAAAAATATA
This sequence comes from Lytechinus variegatus, assembly GCF_018143015.1. Lineage (NCBI taxonomy): Eukaryota > Metazoa > Echinodermata > Echinoidea > Temnopleuroida > Toxopneustidae > Lytechinus > Lytechinus variegatus. The sequence continues at coordinate 20,260,021 of NC_054749.1, forward strand.
AAAATTTCCAATTCTCTCAAAAGATCATGATTTGGGTAATTCATGAAGTAAAATCAGAGTTAGGTGTATAAAAGGTTTTATTATATTATGTAATTGCTGATTTTTGAATTGCAAATGAAAAGAGAAAATAAATTTAACAGATATAAATGGAAAAATCGGTAAAGGTTATTGTTGAGAAAGTGAAATAAAAAACTTGGTGAGAAGTCATATTCCTTTGATGTTATTTTGAAAGAATATTTTAGATCACTTTCAATATAGTTTGTACAGGATCCGTACAGGAACCGAGACATGGTTATCTTCTTCAATTCATAGCAATGAAATTTTCCCAGATGACTATGTAGTATTTCGACGGGATAGACAAGTGGGTCAGCATGGGGGTATCCTGACGGCATGCAGAAATGACTTGGTGATGTCACGTAAGGAGGAATTCGAGGGAGATGGTGAGATTCTTTGGACCCAGATTGAGCTTCAGGGTCGACGAACATTGTTGATAGGAACTGTCTATAAGCACAAACACGATGATAAAGATACAGTCAATGAACTGGAACAATCCTTTGGGAAAATAAGTAGGAAGGGTAAGCCTTATAACATATTGCTTTCAGGGGACTTTAACCAACCAAATGTGAATTGGGAAGAGTCAATGATTTGGCAAATCATGCTGCCTCCAAGGAGACAGCCCAGGCTCTCCTTGAAACTACAACTGGATTTGATCTGACACAAGTTGTTAAGGAACCGACAAGGAAAAAAAATATACTTGATTTAATCTTCACAAACAACACTGGTCTTGTCAGTGATGTCAAGGTTATTGCTGGGGTAAGTGACCATGACATTGTTATAGCTGACTTGAATTTGCAAGCGAGACGGAAGAGGCAACCTAGGAAGAGTTATTTCGTACGGAAGAAAGCAAACGTGGAACAAATCAACTCCAGCATAGATGATTTAGGGAGAACTTACTCTTTATTGCGAGAAGCTTCAGTGCAAGAGAAATGGGATTTGATAGAAGGGGGACTGAAAAGAATCATGAAGGCTCACATACCACAAAAGAAGGCCGCCAAGGTAAACAGCCTCCCATGGTTTAACATACAGCATCACCGATTGAGACGAAGAAAACAAAGACAGTACAACAGAGCTAAACGTTCAGGGAGAGCTTCAGATTGGGATAACTTTGTCTTGACTCAGAAGGCCTTGCGAAAGTCGCTAAACTCAGCAGAGCGTGAGTTTGTGTCTAATAGACTTTCGGATGCACTGAGGGATAATGTCAAGCAGTTTTGGTCTTACATGAAACGACTTGGCAATAGTGAGACAGGTGTAGCAGATCTGATAGTTAACAACAAAATAATTAGTGATGGAAGAGAAAAGGCAGAAGTCCTTAACGCTCAGTTTGCTGGAGTATTTACACAGGAGGACTGTTCTAATATCCCGGAGTTGGGAACAAGCAACATCCCAGCCATTCCAGATTTGAAAATCTATGAAGAGGGTGTGCTCAAACAACTTCGGAACCTCGGTCCCAACAAAGCTCCAGGACCAGATCAGATTCCTCCTTGGTTCCTGCAGATGTTCGCGGATAAGTTGACACCTATTCTCACCGATCTGTTCCAAACATCAGTGGATACTGGCACCCTTCCCCGCCAATGGAAGGAGGCAAATATCTGTGCTGTGTTCAAGAAAGGAAATAAGCAATCACCTGATAACTATAGACCGGTTTCTCTGACATGTGTTCTGAGTAAAGTCCTGGAACACATTGTCCACTCCCACATTATGGACCACTTTGAAGACTACGGGATTCTGGTGGACTCTCAACATGGGTTCAGAGCGAGGCGTTCTACAGAAACACAGTTGATTTTAACAGTTAATGATGTGGCAAAAGCTCTTGATAGAGGAGATTCCATTCACATGGCAATATTGGACTTCACAAAGGCCTTTGATAAGGTTCCGCACGAACGCCTCCTTGGTAAACTTAATTATTATGGAATAAAAGGAAATCTCCTAAACTGGATTCGGGGTTTCTTGACTGGAAGGTCACAGAGGGTAATATGTGAAGGGAGCACGTCATCCTCCAAAGATGTTGTATCAGGCGTTCCGCAAGGAACAGTTCTCGGACCATTGATGTTCCTGACATATATCAACGACATGCCTGACAAGTTAAAATGTCAGGCTAGATTGTTCGCGGACGACTGTTTGTTGTATACCCCAGTCGCAAAAGAGGAAGACATGTGCAACTTGCAAGATGATCTTCGGTTGCTGGAAAAATGGCAAAGTACATGGAAAATGAGCTTCAATCCTTCAAAGTGCACCGTCTTGGCAGTATCTAAGAAGAAATCGCCTCCTCTCAGGGACTATATTTTTTGTGGACAGGTGCTAGAAAAGGCAACGTCCCATCCTTATCTGGGGGTTCAGCTGGACAATAAACTAACATGGAGGGAACAAGTGGATAAAACAGCTAACAAAGCCCACAAAACCCTTGGCTTTCTACGAAGAAATCTATGGTTCTGTCCAAGGGATGTCAAAGTCATAGCCTATAAATCGTTAGTCAGACCAGTATTAGAGTACGCCACTTGTGCATGGGATCCTTATAAAGCTGATCAAATCAGAACTCTTGAAGGGGTTCAACGAAAGGCAGCCCGTTTTTGCTGTGGTGATTATAGCCGTGAAAGTAGCGTCAGTGGAATGTTAAAAGACCTCCAACTCGATACGCTGGAAAGTAGAAGGGAAAAGAACAGACTGGCAATGATGTACAAAATCCAGAATAATAATGTTGATATAAACAAAGAGGAATACATTAACTTGATCTCGACAAGAGAGACAAGGAATAATAGTGGTACTCGCATAGAAGTGCCATTTGCCCGGACAGATACTTACAAAAACTCATTCTTTCCAAGAACAATCAGAGCTTGGAATGACTTGAATCCTGATATAAAAAACAAAACATCAGTAGAAAGTTTTAGAGCAACACTCTAACCCACACGTGAGCAGCACGCTGGCGATTTGCAGACTACTGCCCTGCCGGTGTAAACTTCAGAAGGTTCAGAAGGTTCAGGCACCTTCTGGTTCCAGTCGGCTACAGGTTAAAGATAAATTCCAGTTCTGGTAACGATCTCAAAATGACTTTTTACAGAATCTAATATAATGACCACCCAAGTGTCTGTTTGTATGAATAGAAAAATATATGCCAAAGGGTTCTGGAAGAAATTGTGTAATTGCTGAGAAATAAGCAAAATAAGCGCGGATTCGGTCACTTCCGTCGGGTCTTTATTCCAGCAATAATAATACACTGTCCCACGTGTGCCTATCTGTGTTGGTGATCTTCAGTGTGAACATTTTTCAGCGTAGATTTCAAGATTTCACAAAGTTCAGTTTATGTAACTGTACCAGATCTAGATCCTCGATGATATACTGACAATTAAGCCTGGTTTTACAGACTTTCTCATGAAATCAGTGTTTACTGCAACTACTGGCATTTCTCTTTAAGCTTGTTATAAGAATGTCTGTTTTTTGTATTCTTTCATAGATCAAGGAATTTTGGACCAAGCTGAACTGGCCAGATAAGTCTGGAGCATATGTATTTATTGCCAAGGTCACAGATGTAAGTACTCTTGCCTGTCTTTTCAGTCATAGCCAGGAAAGTGTTAGATTAATACAATGCATACATATTCAACATGAATGTAACCATTTACTAGAGCAGAGGCAGAGCTGCCAAGTAGTACTGATTTTCAGTATTTAGTACTGAAAAGTGAGAAGAATACTGATAGTTCCATGTAAAATACTGATTTCTAAAGTTTCAGTTGTATGTGTGGTCCTATGGTATTTTTTGAAAATACTGATTTTCAGCTTCAAAAATACTGAAATGTTCCTTTTCAATTTGGCAGCTCTGCACAGGTATTTGGATGAGGTTAGGAATGGCAGCCAAAATTGTTAATGGCACTACAAATCATTCATGTGCAAATTATTGCAGGAAAGTTATAAAGAAGCTTCACACAGTTGAATAAATAGGAATAGATAAGAACTTGAATAAAATTAAAATGACAGAAAATAATTTTTTTTTTGTTCCTCACAACAAACACAAATTTTGATTTTTTTTTTATTCTAAAAATTTGCGCAGAATATCATCATTCAGTATAGCTTGTACTTTAAACTCAGCACCGAAAGTCGATTGTGATACCAAACACATAATCTGAATCGGTTATGTGTCCCTTTAAAGACGGGACATATGCCAAATCTGAGAATGATATTAGAATAAAGTATCGATGTATGTATATCTTATTTGCAGGATATTCGTCAGGGAGCTGTGGATTATGCAAATATTATCCATAAAAAACTGGAAGAGAATAAATTCTATGATGATGAGGGTCAGTTTGATGTCACAGACCAGGTAAAATTTTACTATTGGTTTATTTGCCCATTTCATGAAGGGCTAATATTAATTATAGTAACCATGCCATTCCTGTAACTACCATGGTAACATGGCTCAGCAGCCAGTCACATTGAAGGGTTTAATGGTTGTTACCATAATGGTAAAGTTCTCATAAGTTATTACTTTTACAAAATTTGAATCTCATTTCTTTGCTGCAATTGTTTGAATGCTAACTTTTGAAGATTCTGCACCTTTTGATTTTTTTAAATAGATGTTGATGTCATTTAGAGTGGTTTTAGATGTCAGAGTGGATGGCATAACAAAGGGAAGCATGTGCCTTAGACCATGAATAATACTGTTTCATCATTGATGCATCATTGATGCACAAGTTTTTGTTGTTTTTCCTCCAACATCTCTGCTTGTAGGAATGCTCTATAATTAACTGTTTACAGATTCTTGGAATCAGTCTTATCATTACACATGTTGTACTTATATAAATATAGTTTTTGATGTGTTTATTATTATCACCATCACTGTTCCCCCAAATCACCCTTGATATCATTCCCATTCCCCCCCCCCCCCAGCTTTGCATCGCAGTCAACAACATCGAGCAGGTGCGTCGCTACCTCTCCAGCCTGCCTGTCCAGCTGGACTTTGAGCGGGTGCTGGATGGGCTCCTCATCGAGCACGGGTCGGTGGGATCGGAGCAGTGCGGTCTGACCCTCCACACCATGCTCGCCAGTGCGGACGAGGACATGCTGAATGTGATTGGTAAGGTGATCAGGCACGTCGGGGAGAAGATGGAACCGGACTTCAGGAAGTACACGGCACCCCTCATGTCTGCCGCACCAGAAACCAACCTTGATGATGTGAGTAGCAAACAACGTTGAACTCTCTACAAGGTTTGGGCCCTGAAATAGTTTCCTATATGGTGGCAAAAAGTAGTAGGTGACAGAAGCGAAATTTCCTGTAAATGACCAACAATATATGATTGTTTGATGTGATGTTACAGGAAGAGATTTGGGTTGATCAACAATTAAATTGAAATCAGTTAAATTCAATATGGATAAATACATACATCTAAATGTATGTATTGTTGTCATCCTTATGTTGCTATACGAAGTATACTTAATATTATACATGTACAGGTATATGTTTTGTGGTACAGGATTTGGATAAGATCTGAATGTCAATATTTCTAGATCAGTGAATTAAGTGACCTAAGTGGACTATGCTGGAGTACTCCCTATTGAGATGGGTTCGCGCATATATCGTTAGTGTGTATTGTAAGCCAGAGCATCTGTTATCTGTAAATAATGTGTAGGAACAGAGTTATAATACATAATAAATAAAGCAAATAATGTTGATCTTACTATGCATGTGTCACCTCCCCTGACAAACACTCATGCATTCATGTCCTTAGCCTTGGTCAATCAGCATAGTCCTTCTTGTCTACACAGGGGTATGTGCATACACCTGTAATCAATTAAGGTGTTTCTGGCTTTCCATAGGCACATAATGACAAGTAGTGCCCTGAGCAATATGCAGAGTCAATACATGCACTTTAAGGTACACTTTTATCATCATTACTGTTATTAGATCAATTATCATACTTCCCTGGAAAACAGGGCCCAGGTGAAATATTTTTGTTTTCAAAAATTCTAATTTGGTTGGTATGTCACTTGCTTCCTTTTGCAATTGTGGAGCAGTATTGGTCAACACATTTCCTCTATTTACATCCTGCCCACCCCTTGTCATATTTTATTCTTAGCAACCAGGGCAAAGTGATTTTGATCTTTCGTGAACCCATTACTTGTTGTTTCAAATTCCTGGCGAATTCCTAGAAAGAAAAACAAATGTCTGCCATAATAGCAATATCACTCTTACACGTGAAATAAAATAAATTAACTTTCAAGGTCCATAGATATGCTATTGCTTTTAATATATTTTGCAAGCTAGTATTTTGACAATTGTGTATTGAGCAAAAGTTTCAGCCTTGAATATTTTCTATAATTTCCTGCACAGGACAGGTGTTAATTATGCCATATTGAATTGGGAAATTAGTTTCTGAAATACACGTAATACCATTTTGTATAGTTTTGCTTATTTAATATTCAAACAACGGCCATGTTTTATCTTTAATCACCAGCATTTCTGTTCATTATTTATGAAATGTAGTATCTTTATATGTTTTAAATTTTATTATTCAGGTGATAACACCTTTAATGGAATATCTTGATAGCAATCTTATCACCTTACACAGTTGTCTACTGAAGGCTAACTTCCAAAGGTAAAGAGCACATTTCATGCTGGATATTTATTTCTCTTTGATATAGGGCAATTCCATAAAAAGATCGTTTTTATACGTCTGACCCCCATTTTTCTCATATTTTACTTCACTTCATAAACAGACCAATTCATGGTCTTTTGACAGCATTACAGACTGTCCAAAGAACCAGAAATCAAAGAGAGAAAATTTCATAGAGGTCCCACATATAGGGGGTCGGATGTACATATTTTATGGAATTACCTTGTAGCATAACATTGTGACGATGGAGTTTCTCTTAATACATTTGAAACAAAAATTGACTTTATTTTTAGTAAATTCAGACATGTCAGGTTTTATACCACTGTCACACCAGCAAAAACGATTTCAAATTGATTAAATCTAAATATATTCTTACCAACAACATACCATCAGTTGGATTTGAATTTAATTTTTATGTGACTGCAACATTAACTTATGTAAATTCCTCTCTTTGGACGCTTACCTCCCAAAATCTTTTTCTCATGCTGAAAAATAAGAATTTTTGTTCTATTTTGTGTACCTGTATATTTTTTATATATTTTACTTGTAATGTATTGTACTTTGTACTCTTGATGAAGATATAACTAAATAAATAGATTTGTTTTTCATCTATTAAAAATTCACAGCCTATTCCTATAGGTCCTACATTATTCTGCAATCTCACACAGAGTCATGATGTCCTGTAGTAAAATATGTGTTACCAGGGCTTCCGTAGCACAAAGGTTTGCAAGCAATCGCTAAATACCATTGACCAATCAAGATCATCGTTGCATGCGCACTGCCTGGGAACCAATCAGTGCAGTTCTTTCATATTTGCAATTCATTGCAAACCTTTGTATTAGGGAGCCCCGGCCTTAATGCTCTACCTAACCCCTCCTTTTACTTTGCCTATTGATCCCCAACACACCCCTCTGACATGCACTCATCTCCACTTTATAATGGGAAATTATATCAAGTATAATTTACATCCTACCCCCTATATGTGAGACTTACCTGAAATCATTTGTTTCCACTCTGTTCTTCATGTGGAAGGGTGTAAAACCCTCCAATCATCCTGCCTTGAGCAATTTATGAAGAGCAGGTGAAAAGAAGAAAATGGAGATAGAATGAACAAAAAGTTTTTCCCCATAGAATAGCCCTAATACAATGTACTTCTTGTTTTCTATAGCCATCTCTCTCCATGATCTGCCCCACGACTGAGCACTCTTCAAAATATGAATTATCTTAAGGTATAAACAATTGAATATTTGAAGTTTTCACAAGTAATATGAGATGTTACTTGAGTATGATTCACATTGCTGACTCTGTAACCAAGCTTGACCAGGATAGCTAGCAGTCTAGTGTATGTGATTTCTTTCTTTCTTCTTATTCTTATCAGAATTCTAGAAGAGCTGTGGCTTGTTGTGTTGAACATCCTGAAAGAAATGATCAACAGTGGGTACAAGGTAGAATCATATTTCATTCTTTCTAGATCTGAAAATGTTTTTCATGTTTTCTTTTTTTAGCTTAAAATATACGGTTCTTGTCAAAGAAATGTTGCTCCTCCGTTGCTTCTGTTCTGAATATTTTTGTTTTAGATTTTTTTAAATCTTAGTAAGGCAATAACAAGCAAAAATATAAAATACTTATATCAATTATGGAATGTATAGTATTTAGTCTTTTATGTTGATAACAATGATAATATTCAGTTCTTATTGATGCATAATACCATATGACTTAATAATCTCTATGCATGGGGAAGGTTTGTTTAATTTTTGTAGGGCTAATGTATTCTTCTTAAAAAGGTATGTTTTTAACACAGATTTGAATCTGTTGGGCCCATATTCACAAAGGTGGTTTTGAAAACCCACAGTTGAATCCATGGCTTATGCAGATTTCCTGTATAAAATACGCTAAATTTAGCGTGTATATAGAAAATGTCCTATGCTGATGCGCGCTTTGTCACAGTGCACCAAATTGACGCCAGTTACCATGGTTAGATACGCTATTTTATTCATGAGTCCACTGTTTGAAGGGTGGACGTATGAATAAAAACAGTGGACTCATGAATAAAATAGCCTGGATAACCACGGCAACAGGTGTCAATTTGGCGCACTGTGACAATCACTGCATTGGACATTTTTTAATATACGAGGTAAAATAAGTGTAATGTATACAGGAAATCTGCATAAACCATGGATTCAACCGTGGGTTTTAAAAACCACCTTCGTGAATTTGGGCCTTAAAGTCTGTTATGGATCTGATACCATGAGGGAGGTTGAACCACAATTATGACTCTGAGTCTGTATTATATTCAGTGTGTGTATGTCCTGGCTAAGTTTTTTTGTCACATTTTCTTAAGTATACTACTACCATCAGTGACAAGTTAATGTGAGGGTTACTATTTAAGTTAAAAGTACTAAAATGGTGACATTTTAATGAGCCATGAACACAATTTTCATAGAAATGTATGCTTTTTAATTGTTATACGGATAACTTTATATTACATCCTTTCCTGTTTTGTCAGTCCATTCTGAGTTTATCGAGTGTGCATTACAGAATTTCAGAGTCAGTTATTGAAACCAAGCATTACGATATAAGGCACAGTCTTATTCATTTGTTAAGTGAAAAGTCTTCACCTGTTATTGTACTTATTTATTTAACAGACACTGAATCAACATCCCCTGATTGGTCAGAGAATGCATGATGCTTATGATGTAAGTAACACTACCTTAAACCTTAATTATAATCATGATATATGGATTGTCCTTGATAGAGATGTGACTGGCATGTTTGTCAGCCAAATTAGACCATATCAACCAGGGCATATAGTATGATATGAAATTAACCAGTATTGGAATTAATGAAATGTGCAAATTGAAATAATTTCATTGAATAATTTTAATAATATTTAGTTTCTACAATTAGGAAAATGATTGTCAAATTTCTTGATTATCTTTATCTGCAGGTTATTGGAAACTTCTTCCATGCAGAAGGGAAAGGATTGCCCATGAAAGTGATTGAGTGTCCCATCTTCAAGGAAGCCATGGGTAAACTCAGCAAGTTTGGTACTTCCACCAAGAGATTGATAGAAGATTATCTCATGGCTCGGGTCATGCAACAGGTGAGTTTAAGATTGAGACATGTTTGAGTTTATGAGAGAATAAGACTTGAGTCTGAGAAGGGGAAAGGTTGCCCATGGATGTGATTGAATGTCCCATTTTCAAGGAAGCCATGGGTAAACTCAGCAAGTTTGGTACTTCCACCAAGAGACTGATAGAAGACTATCACATGGCTCGGGTCATGCAACAGGTGAGTTTGAGATAGAGACATGTTTGATTTTATGAGAGAATAAGACTTGAGTCTGAGAAGGGGAAAGATTGCCCATGAAAGCGATTGAGTGTCCCATATTCAAGGAAGCCATGGGTAAACTCAGCAAGTTTGGTACTTTAACCAAGAGACCGATAGAAGACTATCTCATGGCTCGGGTCATGCAACAGGTAAGTTTGAGATTGAGACATGTTTGAGTTTATGAGAGAATAAGACTTGAGTCTGAGAAAGGGAAATGTTGCCCATGAAAGTGATTGAGTGTCCCATATTCAAGGAAGCCATGGGTAAAAGCAGCAAGTTTGGTACTTCCACCAAGAGACTTATTGAAGACTATCTCATGGCTCGGGTCATGCAACAGGTGAGTGTGAGATGGAGTTGAGACAGGTTGAGTTTATGAGACTTGAGTCTGAGAATGGAAAAGGTTACCCATGGATGTGATTTAGTGTCCCATATTCAAGGAAGCCATGGGTAAACTCAGTAAAGTTTGATACTTCCACCAAGAGATTTATAGAAGGCTATCTCATGGCGCGGGTCATGCAACAAGTGAGTTTGTGATTGAGACATTTTTAAGTTAATGAGAGAATAAGACTTGAATCTGAGAAGGGAAAAGGTTACCCATGGATGTGATTGAGTGTCCCATATTCAAGGAAGCCATGGGTAAACTCAGCAAGTTTGGTACTTCCACCAAGAGACTGATAGAAGACTATCTCATGGCTCGGGTCATGCAACAGGTGAGTGTGAGATAGAGACATGTTTGAGTTAATGAGAGAATAAGACTTGAGTCTGAGAAGGGAAAGGTCTACTCATGAATGTAATTGTCTGGCATTCAAAGAAGCCATGGGTAAACTCAGAAAGTTTACTTCCACCAAGAGATTGATATAAGATTATCTCATGGCTCGGGTCATGCAACAGGTGAGGTGAGTGTGAGATAGAGACATGTTTGAGTTTATGAGAGAATAAGACTTGAGTCTGAGAAAGGGAAAGGTTGCCCATGGATGTGATTGAGTGTCCCATATTCAAGGAAGCCATGGGTAAACTCAGCAAGTTTGGTACTTCCACCAAGAGATTGATAGAAGACTATCTCATGGCTCGGGTCATGCAACAGGTGAGTGTGAGATAGAGACATGTTTGAGTTTGAGTGTAGATCAGCTCCCGATAAATGAGTCTGAGATTAATTTAGATGCATTTTGAATTGATAATTATAGGATTTTGAGATTCCTTCAGCCAGTTTTGATATTATATCAGGTCGAAATAATCTCACCCTAGAGATTAGTTTAAGCTTGAAACTGTTGAGTTTAGATGAGGAGTAGTTGTGAGTCTAAGGTTGAGTCTCGGTATCAGTTTTGTAAACTATACAGAGAATTAAAACATGTAAATATCAACATTCACATAGCACTTTAGTTGAGTTTAGGATGTTTCTGTCTATTCCTCAATCTGCAAAAGGGCATCATATATCTGTCAGTAAGAAAGGGGTACTTCTCAAAACAATTTACAGAGAATGTGTACTTGCTGCCAAGAACAAGGACATCTACATATATTGTTGACAGTTTTCAACCAGTTGCTTGCCGGAACTGACTGTTCTATTAAAAACCTACGGGAATTACAGCATTCAGTAATAGGCAGGGGCATTGTGGTCTGTAAAGCCAATTTAATCAATTTCTGCTCAATTATCTGATTGTAGGAAGAGGCCAACAAGTCAGATTCACCCTTAGGAATCCTAACAGTCAAGTGCAATTATAAACAGAGTCAGCAGAAGCTCAGAGTCCGGGTGATGAATGCTACTCAAATCAGGCCTATGGATGACAATGGTAAGTTATTGCAAGTTTTATAATGTATAGTGGTGTATAAACTTTTTTCTTGAATATACAGGTTTATCAATATTCAAGTTTCTTAACTTGGCAAGATATACTTATCATGGAAGCAAGAATTATAATTCATTTTGTATCTTCTTGTTTATGTGATGCTGTTGGGTGCGGTTTGTACCAAATCATATGAAAATGTATTATGCTTCAGATAGTGGGGTGAAAAAGAAAATGGCTTCTATAGCTATTATCAAATCCATAACCTTCCCATGGGATATAGGTTTAAGAATGCTTCTTTTAGAATGCTTCTAAATTCCTAAACTTGAGGCCTATTTACCATTTTTAAAGATAATAAATTTATCCAAATTTTATGGGGGAAATTTATTATCTAAAAATTGAAAAAAATTTATAAAATCTCACTATCATTTGGCCATTCAAAAAATAAAATCCCCTTGAATATTCATTGTGGTCTTGGACTTGGTATCTTATGTGTAACCTCGATTCTGATTCGCAGTTGCATTACATGCTTCTCTTGAGCAGGATCTGGAAATAAAGTCATTCCATTATACTGCATGTAATTGGGAATTTAAGGGGAATTTAAAGCAGTAGTCCAAAGTTTTCGAAGTGGTTTTGTCCCCATGGAACATGGGTAACTGGATTCACCTCACACTTGGCCGTGGCCCTTTAGTAACCCCTCCCCACTTTGTGTGATACAGTTCAACATGCATAAATGCAACATTTCTGAAGTCATACTAAACTCTTGTGTGGTTTGGCCTCTAGAATCTGCCCACACTTTAGGATGTAGATGCTGAAGTACATCGTAGAAATGTTGCTCTCTTCCTGAAAACAAATTCATACATGCAAATACTTGATGTTGCCAATTTGAAGGCATTAACTGTTTGTTTTTCGTGTTACAGGTCTGAGTGATCCATACGTGATAGTGTACTTACAGCCTCATCATGTCTTTCCTCAAAGTCACTTTCAGAAGACGCAGGTCATCAAGAAAACGCTGCATCCACTCTTTGACGAGACCTTTGAATTGTGAGTTTGAATTCAATTATCAAAGCTCTTGTTAAGTCAAAGAACTGCATCATTTCATTTTAAGTACACTGTCTCCTTTTGGGACTCTCTTTAATTAATTTTTAGCTTTAACTTCATCTACATGCGATTTTTATTATTTTCTGAATTTGCTGTTTGATGGATAATAATGGAAATCTGTTCTTTAAATGTCATATTGCTTATACTGAATGACAAGTAAAAAAAATGAATTTATTGAAATTATTTTCTTCCATCATCACAGCAATGTTCCACACAGTCAGGTATTATCCTATGGTGCTACCGTCCACTTTGTCCTGGCGTGACCTAATGGACTATGACTTCTTGAGGAATGATTTTGGCGGTGAGGCCTACCTGCAGATCAATGATGTCCCTGGTGTCCATGGCAAGAAGAGCAAGAACCTCGGTGAAGAAGCAGCCATCTCTCTCCATCTTTTGCCAGCTGTTACCAAAGGTTAGTAGTCATTATCTGACTGTGCATCTTGGGCTGTTGATGGCAACTGAGTGTGTCTCAGGGCCCTTGGTGGCAACTGAGTGTGTCTTGGGGCCCTAGATGGCATCTGAGTGTGTGTCTTGGGGACCTTGATAGCATCTGAGTGTGTGTCTTGGACCCTTGATGTTATCTGAGTGTGTGTCTTAGGCCCTTGATGTTATCTGAGTGTGTGTCTTAGGCCCTTGATGTCATCTGAGCCATAATTGCTAACTTTCCCATCATTTTCTATTTTGTCCTCATTTGTAATTTTGTCATCAATGATAACTTTGCCTTCATTTGCCAACGTCATTTCTTATCTGTTTCTTCATTTTCATTATTTCCCCTGTTCATTTATGTTCACTGAGACATAATATTGTGCTATTGTACTATAAATGGTCTGAATAGTACTTTATTACAATCATCCCTAATCAGAAAATTATATTTTTCTGCTCTTATTAAGTGCTTCTTGACGTATATTAACTGTTTAACCTTCCCCAATTCCGTTTTTTATTCAGATGATGAAGCATGGATGTTTGTCCAGACTCTCAAAGAAAGGTCCTCCGACAAAGAAGCTGCAGAATTTCTCAAGCTTCATAAACTAAAATGAGGGAAATGAGAATCGCTGTACGAGCTAAAAGTTCTGACATGGTTTGTTTTCAGAACTGTAAAGAGCCAAAGGCCTAAGAGAGTTATGACTGACGTGTATGGTCAAATTTGTTTTGCGTGAAGGCAAAGCTGACATCATGAACATATATGCAGAATATAGTAGTGGGGAATCATGAAGATATCTATGTGCAGGATTATTGGCTTGTACAGTACATTATTCTTGAGCAGCAGCTAGGAGGAGCTAGCAATTCTACAACTCATGTGAATATGACTGCCTGTCCTTATAGACTGGTGAGTGCCTTCATTGCCATTCCCAATGGGAAAAAAAAGCTTTCAGCCCTGCATCTCGGTCTATGTTATTCACATAGAACCAATATTTTAGGAACCCTTTACTTGATGAATGTTGAGGCCAATATCATAGTTGATTGTGAATAGTTCAAACAAATATTTTCAATCATACTCAGGCTTTATTATTTTGCTCTATGTACCTGATTGGACTGATTGAACAGAGCAGTGACTTCTTACTTACACACCTCCTACCCCCCCCACCCCCCCCCCGTTCAGTGGCACAGGGTTTTGGTCTAGAAGTGATAAGGAGGGATGCTGGGCAGTAGCGTACCTAGGATTTTTTCAATTTGCAAAATCGTCCGCAAAAAATATTGACAAAAAAAAGGTCTTCAACCACAAAGAAAGGATTTCATGCCAGAAAAAGAATTGACAAGCAAAAAAAGGTCTTCAACTTCTCGGGGGGGGGGGGGGGAGGGATAGGTCCCTTGCATGGGTTGTGACTTGTCTGGGGGGCAGTCTGCCCCCCCCCCATAGGCACGCTAGTGATGCTTGGTCTCACTTCCCAGGACAGGGTCACTTGGCTTTAGTTTCCTGTGGCATATGCTTCCTTAATTTTGTGGGGGTGTTTTTTGAATCACATTACAATCATAACCTCACAATACAAGTTGAGGAAATATCTAAATAAAGCTAACTGGAAGCTAAATAGAACACTGTAGTTTGCAAGAAGGTCAATTTGAAACAGCATACTTTCAACCTTGAAGTACATGAGAAGAACACCTGGGTTTGTTTTAGCAAACAGAAAGCATGAGGTATTTTTCTGAGAATCACAATTTTTTTCCTCATCTTTTATGGTAATTGTCGTGACAGATTTTGAAGGTGTACTTTTTTTATCGATTGAAGTGTGCAGAATTGTGCCCATGGACCAGCTCACAAATCAAAAGTACATGATATTTGCAAGTGGTAATCCTGCTCTCTGATTTCTATGACAATTAAAGTTTAAAAAAAATTATTAACAGAACTCTAACAGATCTGGTGATTTACCTCAAACACAATCTGACATCCAACCTTGCATTTATGCACAGTTTATATAATTCATATTTTGTAAGCGGCGAAGCTTAACTTGTGAATGGAACTTTGAAGTCAGGAATTAGTGTGTCTACATTTTATTGTGGTATCTATCGAAATGTATGCCAGAAATGCATTATTATCTGTATGCTCTTTCTCAGAAAATTAATTATCGTACATGTATGTCATGTAAAATGATCTTGATGTCTTTCAAATTGATATGCACAGAATGCATAACAAAGGATTTTTACCAATTTATACTTTTGGCTTTGCACTCTACTTCATTTTGAGGTAAAGAGAGAAATATATATTTTTTTTCAATCTACATACGCTTGCAAGTACAGTGGAATTTTTGTCCAAATCAAATATATGCTGGGACTGTTGACATAGCGTTAACTTATACAAACTTCAAATGCAAAATTTGAATTACTTAACCAACAGATGAATAGCTGTATTTACAAGAGGAATATTGTCAAAACCATGTACTTGGATAATGTTTCAGTTTATGTGGTATTAAATCAGGCAATATGATGAAGGTATTGATGACATTCAGTGATAGTTTTAGTTTTCTATTCCATCATCTTGTTTTTTCTCAAGTTAAACATATAATGGGTAAAAATTAAAAGTTTTCATGATTGGACAGTAAAGTACACTCTAATTAAAACTTTTTTTGAACCCACCGCCACTTATCATTAATATTTGCACAAGTGCATAATATAAATATTACAAGGTATTTGTGACTAGTTGATGCTGAACAAGATGTAATCAACAAACTTTTATTCAGATACTTCCGATATTCCTAATAACACATTCCTCACCAACAACTTAACCTTTTAATATTTATAAAGTATATCAGGGTCTTTGTTTTATCACAATAAATGGTAATAATAAATCAGATTTTTGAAGGTGCTTGAGACATCCACTGTACTTATCTAAGTGCTTATAAATCATTATTATGCATAGCACAAACCAAAAAGAAAATTCTTGTACATTTTTTTCTTGTTCATCTTGACTGTCAGTGACTTAAGCTTGCTATTGCCAACATGTATCTTTTATTAATGTTTTGTCTTGTGTGAATAGTGGTGAATGAATGTCTTTTGGCTAATGAGGAATCAATGAACTTTATTCCATTTTCAATATTGTTAAAAACACAAAAAGGGTTACTTTACAATATTCTGCAGGTCTTTTGTTGTAGCAATACTGTGTTCTAATTGGATTCCACTACATAAATATCTATTTTATTTGTACAATGTAGAATAATTTTGTGGTTGGTTTGGTCCCAGGGCCATAAGGAAAAAAATGTGAGAGGGGTGGATGAACTTGAAATCTGGAGGAAAATGCAATAATGTATAATTAGAGAGAGTATTAAGGGAAAAAATCTTTCATGATTTTTTTTTTTTTTTGTTTTTTTGGGGGAGCAAATTCATATTTCTACAGGAATAACTATATGTGTAGTTACTTTTGAATTATTCTACATGATTGTATACATTGCACTACATAAATGAATTTTTAGTGATTTATGATATTCACCTAAGTGATGATGTTTCACAGCATTTGTGTAATGCTGTATATCTGTTAAAACGT
Organism: Lytechinus variegatus; assembly: GCF_018143015.1. Lineage (NCBI taxonomy): Eukaryota > Metazoa > Echinodermata > Echinoidea > Temnopleuroida > Toxopneustidae > Lytechinus > Lytechinus variegatus. The sequence continues at coordinate 20,276,862 of NC_054749.1, forward strand.
TTTTGAAAGGAGCTTAATGCATTGATCTGAAATCATTCCAGAGTTCTATTCTGTGCCTTTACAGGTCTTTCATCTCAATCAAAATGCCTTACAATAAAAATAATTCCAAGATTTTGAAAGATGCTTTATTTTGTGATTATGTCTCTATCAATTTCTGATTTTTTTTTTTTTTTGGAAAGAGCTAATTCCTTTCTTCATCATTCTTTATTAGATCCAATATGTCTTTACATTTCATGATTATCAAGAAAATATAGATGTGATAATACAGCATTGATAAAATAATGGAATAAGAAAAAAATCTTTGATTTTGATATATGCCATTCAATATATTTGACTTGTGAAGTACAGGAAATAGTAAATATTGTTAAATTTTTTACTTTTTTATGGATGACCGAATTTAGGGTTTTATAATCAAGGGTATTTATTGGTTTATGATTATTTATTTTTTTGAAGACTGGTTGAAATATATTTATAAATCAGTTATGATAAATGATATAGAAATATCTACCTGTTCCCTCCATAGAATCTGTTAATTTCTTATGCCATTCAATATATTATACTTGTGGAGTACAGGAAATAGTAAATATTGTTATTTTTTTTTTTTTTTGAATGGATGACCGAATTTAGGGTTTTATAATCAAGGGTATTTATTGGTTTATGATTATTATTTTTTTTTGAAGACTGGTTGAAATATATATTTTTTTTTTATTTAAGTTTAGTTGAAATATATTAATAAATCAGTTATGATAAATGATATAAAAATATCTACCTTTTCCCTCCATAGAATCTGTTGATTTCTTATTCATTATATACTTGTACATGAGGTATGTAAATATTTTATTTTATTTATTAGATGATAGGCTTTACTGTAGTAAATTTTGCTAGTTGTATATGTAAGATATGTGTGTATATGTCCATAGAATCATTATTTTCTAGATATCTGTGAAATCATTATAATATATCAGTGTAAATGTAAAATGAATATTATATTGTCGATGTCATTGTTGAATGAGGTTTGCCAGATGACTTGACTATGATTGAAAATCAAATTTGCAACTATCTTCAAATGCAAATAAATCCTAATGGCTTCTAAATACACTTGTGTCATTTATTACTGTATTTCTGATTTACTCGCACACCGTGAAAATGCTGTTTAAATTTAATATATTGCTGGTTACTATATGAACCTGACAGTACTTGTTTAATAGTTTAAACAATCATGCTTAATTTATTGAGAATTAAATATTTACAAATAATCAAACTTTGTTTCAGATTTTAAACACTTGTTAAGACTGTTTAATCAACTACTGCAAGATTCATTTAGTAAATAGCATTGCATACCGGTAAACAAAATAAACAGCTTTTCTTTTTACTGTGTAAACTTCAAGTTTCGTAAAAAACAGTTCCCCTTTCTCCCTTCATGATGGATATCCATTTCAGGGAGTGTTTGAATGATCTTCATAGTGATTCAATGAAAAGGTTAGCTTTCAGCCAATCAAAGCCAAGGATTTCAGTAGCTTATAACAGGTGTTGGTGAAAATACTCTGTTGGCTTCATGAAATGCTCCCTGATATTTTTGTAAAGTCTGCAGTTTTTCTTGCTTGAGGATTTAAAGTAAATGACGAGCAGTATAGAAAAGTGGGGAAGGGGGGGGGTTGAAATGAAAAATAACCAAAATAACCAATTTCATTCCTCTTCTACTACTCGTACTGGTCTTCGCTCATCTAATTCCATCAAACTAAAAGAACAAAGAGGACATGGGGTGACAGAGCATTCTTTGCTGCTGCACCCCGTCTCTGGAACTCACTTCCCCACACTGTTCAAATCTCATCCTCTCTTCAGTCATTCCAAACAAACTTGAAAACCTATCTTATGTCTCATAACGTCCAGTAATATGTGTACCCTAATAACCCCCCCCCCCCTCTCCTTATGAATTTGAGCATATTTTTTGTTAATATATGATTTTATATTTTTCCAATTTACTGTTTATATTTGAAATTATGATAAATTGTCAGTGGATATGTGCGCATTAGAAATATGGTTATTATTAATATAATGAAATCTTTGCTCATTGAAAGGAAACGAACAGAAACATTGAAAGCACTGTGGGAGTGACCTTAATTTTCATGTATTAAAAACTGAGTTGGGTAGATTAGTGAGATGAGTTTTATCAGATAAATGAAAGTTCCAAGAATGACTATTATAGATATCGGGCAAGGTAAAAAAAAATAATTGGAAAATCAACAATTCCTTCTACAAACAAGAAAAAGAAAGATTCTTTCTCCAACACGCTCTACAGTGTGTCCCACCAAAAATAAAAGGAAACTGGGATTCCCAGTTATTTCTTTAAGATATCCAAACGATTTATGGTATTCATTTACTTACTCATTCTTACTGTAAAACGGGTATCCTTTTTTTGTTGGACGCACTGTATAAGAAAAACAATAACTTTTGGAATAAGAGTTATCTGCTGGATGAAGGGGCGTATCGGAGGTCGGTGGTCAGGAGATGCAAGAGCCAAAATATCCCAGTCATATCATGGTATATGAACAGGCAGTGGCGTAATGAGGCACAAATTTTGAGGGGGCCAGATATGGCGTATTGAGCAAAATTTATGTCAAAAAAAAGTTGCGATTTTGAAAAAAAAAATCCATAATTTATTGTTCGAAATAGACATGAAATGAAATACTCCGAAAATTTGCTTTGCCCGATTGATCGTGGGCCCGGCAGCCACTGTGCAGCGCCAGATCGACGAGGCTCTATCCCTTTAATCGTTGAACGCCAAACAGGGTAGTAGCAACTCCCATCTTTTAACGTCTTTTGGTCTGACGCGGCCGGGGTTTGAACCCCCGACCTCCCGGTTGATAGACGGACGCTCTACCAACTGAGCCAACACACCGGTATTTTGACATAATATTCAGAAAATTATATAATATTTAACCCTCCTCTCTATCCCTTACTTTTCTTTCTATTTTTTTTTTCTTTGCACGCCAGTGTGAATAGGATATTTTTTATGATTTTGCGCGAGCATTAGGGGCAAAGCTCTTTGCGACAGTGCTTAAAGTTGCTTAATATAAGTCCTGAACGAGCGAAAAAATCACTTTTCAAAGGTATGAGAATCTAATTTTGACATGACATTAAGAAAATACCATCATTCAATATCTTGCACTTTTCTTTTTGTTCTTGGTTGTGGAACTTTTTGTGGGCCATGGCCCCCCATGGCCCAAATTCTTCCATCTGTATGTCAGTGCTATGCGAGTGGGGTCCGGAAGCTCCGCCCCGGAACCTCTTGATATATTAAAGCCATTTTAAACCTTACAGATGGCCGCTATTTTTAATCAAAATTGATCGCGGGTATATAGCTTTTACACAACAAATTACGTATTAAACCAAATATTTTCAAAGTAGGTTTAATGTCGGCCTATAATTTAGTAATTTATTATTTCTAAAGCGCATAGAGAGTCTTTAGCGTTATATAAATTTCCCGACTGCATGCATTGGCGGCGGAAGCCAAAAATTTTAGGGGGACCACCACAATTTTTGGACAAGCAAAAAAAAGGTGAGGGGGGACACAGGCAAAAAAAAATGACAAGCAAAAAAAAAAAGGTCATGAGCTAAAATTTAGGGGGGATCGTCCCCCAAACTCAAATTTAGGGGGGACACGTCCCCCCCCCCCGCTTCTGCCGCCTATGACTGCATGGGGTCTTGATCTTTCTCCATTTTTCTGTTTACCGGTTTCATTTTTATAATTTTCCCGGTGAAATCCGCTAGGGGGCCGGGAACCTGCCCCCCGCCTGTTACGCCACTGGCCTGATGTAGTCCCAGTTACAGGACGTATTACCTTTTAAAATGCTACATTGAAATATGATGTCAGAGCTCTCATTCAGTGGGCATTCACTAGGGGCAGGGCCGGGTGGATTACTTTGTGTCCCCCCCCCCTTGACAAGAGAGACTTGGTTTTTCCAGTGACGTCATAGGACATATACTACGTCGGGGGGGGGGGGGAATTTCCTCCTCTTCCTTACCTTTGACAAGAGGATAACATATTGATATTATCATTATTATTATTATTATTATTACTATTACCATCATTATTATCATTATATACTGCTTCATCAACAAACATAGAATATGCAAATGCAACCAATATGGGTAGTCACATACACGCATGCAGGGAAAGGGAAAAATTTAACTACCTGTATATGTATAACCCAAAGATCTTCCTTACACAAACAACATTAATTAATAGTGACTGATGAAACACAATTACAATAGTTAAAGATCATAGATGAATATAATGGCTGCCGGGAATGGCTGAACATCAAACATCTTTTGAAATTTTTTAAAGGGGCAAGGAAATAAAAAAAATGGGGATCTCATCTTAGAATAAGACAGATTTTAAGCATAACTATGGCATGTAATAAACATTACCATTCGATTGATAGGCCTGTCATGAATATTTTTTATAGGAACAGATACGACGTTTCGTACAAAATATAAGCTTAATATAAAGAATATGATTATGCGTTATGAAACCAATAAAAGGAGTTCATATGCCTTTTACGTTATCAAATATCACTTTTTTCAACTTTGATTTTAGTCTCATAAAATACGATTCAAATCTGAACTTTACCATGTACTCTATTTTTTTTTTAAATCTTCTCGTAAATTTCTTTTTGTTGGATAACGGGAAATTTGTTTTATCCAGGCAAGGATGTAAACATGGTAAGAAAAGGAAGTATAAGGCTAACGTCACTGGTTTGTAGGAAAAAGACAGACAACAGCTCTCAATATAAGCGTTCTTTCTGTCCCAACTTATTCATATCGTATTTTTTTCACCACTTCTCAAAGACAATGCATCTCTCTTTGGCTTTCGCCTACCCTGTAGGTCTTTCAGTTCTTACCCATCATGCATCGTCACAATGTAAGTTTTTTATAATCATATCTTTTAGTATTTTCGCTATACCATTATAATAATGATGAAAATAATAACAATGATGATAATAATAACAATGATAATGATAATAGCTATTATTATTATTATCATCATTACTATCATTATTATTATTATTATTATTATCATTATCATTATTCGTATTATTATCACCATTATCACTATACGTTTGTAATATGTATCATTATCTCGTATTCATTGAATTGGAATGGTGACATTGTACCAAAACTTAGAATATACTTGATTATTATTGTTAGCATTATCATTATTATCATTAGTACTATTATCATCATCATAATCATTACGTTTGTATTACTACTGTTTTATATATATATATATATATATATATATATATATATATATATATATATATATATATATATATATATATATATTCGTTTTTTGTGGGACGCACTGTATATATATATATATCATCTCGTATTCATTTAATTGGAGTGGTGATATTTACCAAAACTTAGAATATACTTGACCCCCAAAAAATCATCAAAGAATACTAGGGTTGTGGACTTTTGAAGTTTTAATTTTTATGGTGAGGCGGAATGCATGTGACTTCACTTTTTTTTAAATTAAAATCATATTCTCTTGCGGATTTTACCACACCTTCACTAATAACGTTTTAAAAATGTTGGTGAATTATTTTCATTCAACCAAAACTTTTTGTTAAATCATTAACTCCATCATTCCTTTGTGGATTTGATACACCTTCACTAACATGAGGAGTTTTTTTTTCTTTAATTATCTTTTTTTTTAATCAAGACCAAAATTGGTACCATGGTGAATTTTTATGGAAAAAAAAAACATGTTTCTGTAATTACCCATATTCAAATGAATCACAACAAAACTGATGTTAAACTTTTCCCCTTATGGAGCAGTACATCATGTGTGATTTTCATTATACAAGTTCAAGCGTAATCATAGGGGAAGGCGGGGTAAGTTGTGACACTTTTTGCTTTTTGCATGTTAGAATTGATATGATTAATAATATTGTAGAAGATTGTACCTTGCCTTAAATTTATTTTTTCTGAAATATTTGTCAACTATAGATAACTTTCTAAGCCCACACTGAAAGTCATTGTAACCTCTGAAAAAAAGAGATGTCAAATGGCTTAATTTGCCCCATCTGTGGGGTAAGTTGAGCCACAAAAACTATGTATAAAAATATGGGGGAAGAACCAGCATGTCATTTTTTAAATTTAAAGTCTCTTCACTTGCTAATTCTCTATTATACTAACATCCTCCAAAAAGAAGAGAACAGTCATGTAAATTCGCTCCTTTCTGTCTGTATATGGCTTTTTAAGGTTTATATATATATATATAAATATATACATATACATTACCATAAGAATTGCCATGCTGGCTCAACTTGCCCCATGTTGGCTGGCTCAACTAACACCAGTCCGAACTTAATACGATAATTTCGCATCCACACATTTCTTATGCATATATCATCTAATAAAAAGACTATGACAAGAATGAAGATCCATAAATGGACTAACCGTTGTTGTTCTTATGTCCTTATTATATCTAAAGACGTGTGTGTGTAAAAAGCACTTATCTATTTCAGACCCTTTTTACTTTTTGGGCTGAAATTTGTATTTTTCCCTCTAAAAAAGTACTTTTTGTTGCAAAGTTGAAAAAAATGTGGTGGGGTTATGCAATGGGTCATCAATACATGACACCACCACAATGTGTCTGACTCATTCATTATTGGCCTGGGGTGGTGGCTCAACTTGCCCCTACATGCTCGACTTACCCCGCCTTCCCCTAGAGTATAGACTGATTCTCAACTCTTACTCATTTATGTATATATATATATATATATATATTGTGAAAGAAGTGAATGAAGAGAGCAATGGTAAGTTTTCCAGAGCTATCTGCCCTTTGGAAAAGTTGGTGATATACGTCATGCGTGACACAACTGGTACAAAATAGGGTATCAATGGAAAGCTGAGGAGTTTCTCTCTTATATCCAACCATAATGATTTTATATAATCACACGGGGTTTAAATATCCGGCTCCCTTGATTTGGATTACCTTTTTTTTCTGAAACACACTGTATATTAGAAAGTTAGTGGACCACATCATCAAGGAGGATATCCAGGATTTTCCAAAATGGGGCAGTTTCCCACGAGAATTTCACGAGCAAAAAAAAAAAGAAAGAAAAGGTTTTCAATGAAGTGGGGAGCACACTTGCATATGAACGGCAAATTACATTAAGAATGTAACAACACTATAAAGTTCGGCGAGCCTACAAAAACAAACTTTATTGAATGTAATATTTTATCGCCTGACTTGAAAATTCAATATCTTTACCATGGCAGTACTTAACCGCTTTTAAATATGTTCAAGTGAACACGTTTATGAGACAAGGATGATTTTTTTTTCAGATTCATATGTGCTCTCTTTGTATATATATATATATATATACATAAAATGAATTCAGGTCTACAAAACTGCATGGTGTGTCTCGTGCAATACAAGTGTTGTTTTTTCTTACAAAATTAGAATAATATCGGAAAGTTGTCCAAATTTTAAAAGCCTAAATGGGTTACTATTGTATGGGATACCATATAAAGTTCCTTAAATATAAATAATAATAATAACTTACTCCGAAACAGTTTAAAGGGTGTCTGTCCTCAGACTCACAACAGTCGATGAATTGAATCAATAATTTGTAAATTATTATTGTCTCATTCTGACCTACATGTATATGCATATGGATTTTTCTTTTCGTTTCCCATACAATTATATAGTAGAAAAGTGCCGAAATCAGGTGTAATGATCTTTTTTTCTTTCTCCCTTTTTTTTGTTGTTGTCAAAGTGTATTTATGCGTCCCGGACCTCTATACCCTAATTCTAACTTGGATCCGCCCCTGGGCACAGACCATTTTGAAAAAAATATGAAAGTTTAGCCTAAAATAATCATCACCGTGATTTTTTTGGTGCTAATTTGTGCTTATGCTAATTCCTCTATGAACCGGATTCACAACACTAAGATGAGATAGTTAAATTATTTATTGCGACCTATCAGATTCCATTGACTATGGGATTCTATTTAATACATAGAGATATATATAAGGCATTAATATCATACCATATCTCTATGATCGATTCGATTAAGAATGTAGAGCAGCCATTCTCAATTACTTTTTTGGAAGCGCCACATTTCTTGTTGAGAATCTGTAATGCTCCACAATCCATTACGCAATATCAGCGGAGGGGGTCCAGAGGCCCCTGATGGGGGTCGAGGGGGCAGAGCCCCCAGAAGTTTTGGAATATGAGGCCTTTTAAATTGCCCATGCAGAGGTGCTGCAATTAATATCAACAGAAGAAATACAAATGCCAACAAACTACACAATATTATTATTAAATGAAAAATGACCAGTGACTTTTTCACAACATACCAATGATACCACTAGTTCAGACTGTTCTGCACCAGATCTATTGGCTGAAGCAAGTGGCGTAATGGGTAAAAAAATCAAGAGGGCTAGATATGGCAGCTGAAGTAAAAATATTGAACTTTTCAATACAAAAATATATATTTTGACATAATATTAAGATAATTCCACTCTTTCCCTTTCTTTTTCTTTCCCTTTCTCCTTTTTTTCTTGGCTGTGAAACACTTGGGGGCCCCCAATCACCGCCCCCATCTGTACCCCAGTGGCTAAAGTTACGTTCCCCGATTTTGCAAGGGCTGAAAATTAGGCGTTACACTGCACTAGCGCCCCAAACTGCCCTCTTTCTCTACAACTCACGTGCAGTATCATTCATTCAGTTCGTCTTTAGCAAGAGTGCATGCAGACAATCACGGCAAGCAATACATCTGAGCATACATATATTTCACTTTTACAACTTCGGATTTTAATCGGCTCCGGAAACAAGGTTTCTGCTTGTTATGTCCCAAATTCATAATCTATTATGATCAGGATGTTCTTTAAATATCACATTATTTGATGTTTAACTCTTAACCAAAACTTATACTCTGGAAATGCAAAATTTATCGCCGTTGACGGAAATAGAAATCCTACAAACGGGGTTTTCATATCACTTATGTGGCACATAAACTTTGTAAGAATAAATAAAAAGGAGAACACCATCGATCTTCCATAATAGGGGTTATCGAGCACTAAATTGGACAAAATTGAAGGAAATCAATTCGCAATTAAGTGTCAAGTAAAGAGTTTTTGTTTTCTCTTTGTATTAAAATGATCACCAAATCCTTATTTCCAGGTTACTGGTAGATACATTTTTATTTCCCCAATTTTTCCTTATTTTTACTTTTTTTCATACCAACTCCCAAGCGCCACTCCGCAAGGCTCGGTGCGCCACAAGTGGCGCGCGCGCCACCATTTGAGAATCCCTGCTCTAGAGTGTAATCCCACCATAGAGATGTATATTATTGACACTAGAGGGCGGACTTCATCAAATTGCTGTGATTCCATGTTCGGGGCGGCCGCCATCTTAAAGAGGGCAAGAGCGCGGATTTATAACACACGGCTCTATGGGAGAATATCACATATTTCACTTTTTTACATTATATTTTCAATTTAATGCTGTATGCAACGTTAAAATCACTAGGCAAAACATTTTTATGTTAAAATATATGATAACCATGCATATTTTATAAAGGAGATGGACTGAACATCCAGAAAACGGGGGAAAAAATAGGTTGCTGTACGTGCATTACCTATGATGTAGATCAGGGCTTGGTCTGAAGTTTCCCCTCCTTTCAGTTAATTTTGAGGAAATCAAAGTAGAAATCATATGGTGAATCACTGATAATCCCATTAAATATAATATTGGAGACTATGCGACGTTATAGCTATATTTAACACCACGGGTGTTAAATCTAGCAGCCCAATCAATAAAGGACCTCACCATCTGGTGTTGGAGTTACACTGCCACTGGTGTTAAGATTACCAACATTTAGGATGTTAAAATATATCAACACCAGTCTTGGTGTTCGATTTGAACACGAGTCGGAGAATGTTATGAAGTTAACACCATTTGGTGTTCATTTGACACCCTCGAACACCTGCAGAAACGAACATTTAAACGAAAGTTTAAATCACCCATTGGTGTAAAAAAAAATACCAACACCAGTTTGGTGTTGTTTCACGGTTCGGATTCACACCTTGGTGTCCGATTTCAAGTCAGTTTTCAACACCTGCAGCCTGACGGTGTATCTTAACACTAGGGTATTTTTTTAAAATAACCCAACAACAGACAGTGTTGAGTTACTCCAGTGAAGTGTAACTTCAACAATAATTTTTGTTAAAATATTTCTATCCAACACCTGTCACGGTGTTGTTTCAACACTTCTGAGTATTTGGTGTTTATTTTACACTCTAAGTGTTGTTTCAATACAGTATATTGCTTGAACACTGAGTGTCAATAAATGAGCACCAAAATACCAAATCAAGAGAACATATGAACACTCTAAAGTGTTAAGTTGACCTTATCTGACACCCTTGTCACGGTATATGCTATATGATGGCTAATATATTGAATAACTACTACTCAGTCGACCTCGTCGTTTTCCCCCGTTTTCTGGATGTTCAGTCCATCTCCTTTATAAAATATGCATGGTTATCATATATTTTAACATAAAAATGTTTTGCCTTGTGATTTTAACGTTGCATACAGCATTAAATTGAAAATATAATGTAAAAAAGTGAAATATGTGATATTCTCCCATAGAGCCGTGTGTTATAAATCCGCGCTCTTGCCCTCTTTAAGATGGCGGCTGCGCAATACATGGAATCACAGCCGCATTACGCGCGCGTCAATGCGAGCGATTACTCTAGTGTCAATATACATCTCTATGAATCACACAGAGATACGATCTTACGTACGATCTTACGTATACGTAAGCTCCCGAAGGGAGCTAGAGAGGTAACTCTTTTCGCGCGTTTTTATTTCCCATAGGTTTTGTACACAGCCAATATGGCTGCCGGCGGACAATTTGAAGGGTGATTTTGGAGGGTCAATGTTTTATTCATAAAATGACGTCAAATTACGCAAAATGCACTTCTATGATTGGCTAAGACGCTAATGTTTTATTCATATATTATGAATTAAACACGTTTTTTCCTTCCCATAATTCCCTACGAGATCTGTGCGAAGTGCACAGTGCTGTTCTTTCGGACTCTGCGAATTTCCAGTTTCTACAACGAAATAGCTCGACTAATCATCTGTTTATAGAATTGATGTTCGAAATCGTGATTTCTGAGTGAACTTCATTGGAGCAGAAAATCTTGGAGGGAACATCAATATTAACTTAATGACATTCCATAAGAATAAAAGTAAGTTAAGTTCATTTTCATGTTTTGATCTCACTTGCAATGGTGATGTGTTTGCCGGGGTTCGGGGCCCATCCCGTATTACTTTACTACGTAAACCTCAATTTCCATACACTCCCATTTCTTTTGCCTGACTTCCAAATAAATCATCTGTCAGTTAGTTTCTAAAACAAAATAGGCCTAACTTACCATTTGTCGTAGACCTTCATCGGAATATGCTTTATGTAGGCAAAAAGTAAACCTGTATTTCAGTTTTATTGTCAATTATCAGGGGTAGATGTGGACTTGTTTCCGACCTCCTGACGACAAACTGTCGATTTTGGTCAGAGCGAGATCCGGCCTTGATATCGCCGGCGCTAGCCGGCTAGCAAGATTGTCGATGTAGTCATGGGGTATGAAAATAGCGGGGACGGACTAGGCCCAAACTTCAAGCTTGAAAGTTGAAGTTTAGGCCTAGTCCGTCCACGCTATTTCATCTTCATATGAATAAGTATAATTCTCAGCAGCTTCTTTTATTCAGAAACTTTTTACTTCAGAGTAATCATGAATGAAATCCAATTGATTTAGTGTTAGGATTTGAATGAAATGACTTAGGCCTAGACGTAAATCAAGTTTCTATTTGAACAGGATGCCCTGGGCCTGGCCTGGGGTGGTATTCTGAAAACGTTTTTAGTACATAGTTATTACTTCATTCAAATGTGATGTGATTCTTCAGTTATATACAGGACCAGCATAGACCAGGTCCTGATTCAGCTATACAGCTGAAGCAATATGTGGTTAGAATCATTTTACTTTAATAAACAGTTGGGTACCTGGTATGCGTATGCCTCTGTGAAACTTCATGATAGAGAGAGAATGAAGTTTTTGGACCAGATAATTTAGTTTGGAATATTCATACTTCAATGATATGGGCAGCTGGATTTTTTAAAAAAATATTGTTTAAGAAGAGTAGTTTTATTTATCTCTAATACTCTCAAACTAAAAAAAATGTTTATTGCAGATCCAATAGGACCAAGATCTTAGCAGTTCACACCCGGTCAGAGGGACAAAATTGAGAACCATGCAGATCAGCAAGTGTGAGTTACACTCTAATGAGGAACAGGACATCTGAATTGGAAAATTGCAAGGTATGCTTGTTGTTTTAATAATAATACAGCCTGTATCTAAGCTCATCCCCCCCAAAAAAAACACAAATAGTCTAAATAAATAAATATTCCCTCTTTTGGGGGAGGGGGGGGGGGTATGGCCAATTGAGCTGAATAAAGATGAGATGTCATGTAAAATTAAAGCTCCATTGATAGTTAATATTTGCTTGAATTCAGATTCACCAGTATTTCCATTTTCACCGACCATACCTTATGTCTATGTGCATGTACATGTACATAAAAAACATGATATTAACAGTTATCATCTGATGAATATTTGAAATAATTTGCACTCTTTATTATCAAAACATAATGTAAATAGTTATATTGATATATCAATTTATTTGGATGTAGAACAAAAGTGACAAAAGTATTAAATAGAGTTTAAATCTTAATAAAACTGGACTACATGTAGATGAGTAAGAATAATTTACATCAGCAGCTCATTTTGTTCTTTCTCTATTTTTTACAATGCAGGTTTCCCACTGCCCAAGCTGTTTAAGTACCGGTATCACAACAAGTACCAAGATAGAAGAAGTATGTAGGCCAAGTTGATAAGTAGTTACTTCAAATTAATTTGAATAGATATATCAACAAAGCATTGAATGTTCTTTAAACTGCATATCTGTAGAAAAGAGTGTAGTACAAGTTCAGGTTCATCAGCGGGCAATGACATTAAAGTATACAAAATTTCACACAAAATACAAGTAAGAAATATTTTTTTTCCAATGGGCAAATGTATTAACTTTTATTGATATTTAATACTTCTACTAATTCTTAGAAATTTTTGTGAAATTAAATATAATTTCCAGTTTAAAGGCCTATTGTATACAAGACAAAAATTTATATTTTGAAATAAAAATCATGCGTAGATAAATGTTAATAAAGGTGATCAGAGGATTAAGAAATAATTTTAGTATCATTCCTGGACTTCCATTATAAACAAGTTATTACTATCATAATCTTGTCACTATGACAATTACCATGGTAACAGGGCTGAGCAAGAAATCAAGGTCTTTGTGGTAGCTGCAATGGGCTTGGACAAAGTTACCATAATTGCAAGTCTTCATAGAATGGCTGAATAATTATGTAGGAATATTAAATTGCATTTATTGTTATCTTACTTTTTAAAAAGTTTTGACATGGATAACCTCAGCAAAAATATATAAATAGACTATATTTTTAAAAATAGATTGAATTCTAGCCACAGTGACAGTAGACAATATCAAATTTTGTGAATGATTCACTAATGTATTGACTGGGAAAGGCACTCTTTAGGGAGATTCTGGAATTATCCCCCCCCCCCCTTTTTATGTGGAGTGCTCTCACATTAGTAGAATATTTCTTGTCAGCAAATTTGGAAGGAATTTACTTTCTTTTTTTTGAGTGACAAACTTTTGTGGAAAAATAAAACAGAATATCACAGATTTTATAATCTTTATGAAATCCTGGATGCATCCCTCATATTAACTATTAGGCTCATCGACATTTTTTGAATGAAATTTTAATAAACATTGTATATTTTTACTGAAGTGTAGAAAAATGTACTCAATCCTTTATTTTGTAAATCTAAGTTAATGCTTGTAGACTCTAATTATTATTGTTATGTTATTTTGAATATTGTCAATGTTTTAGAAAATGGATTTCTTAATAAACATGTTAATTTTGAATTAAATTATCTGATCTTGGTCATTTTCATTTATTAATCACCAATTTGTGATATATTGCTTCCAAAAATTTTTATGCACAAATGGCACAAGATGTTGCACTCTGTGTTCAAATGTGATGATACTACTGTGACATCATGAGAGCAAACAGCAGTTAAAATATTCTTCAAGAGAAATAAGGATAAGAGTGGGAAAGTAATAAAATGACAGGAGAATTGTTTGCCTTTATGCATATATTTGTATGTGTCATTTTCTGAGAGAGAAGAGGCAGGAAATTGGGGTGGGGCAGTTAGAGAAAGTTGTTTGTTTTGGAAGAAGCAATCATAAGACCTTACTGTTCATGATGGGTATACGGGGGAGGGGAATTATTTCTACAAAATATGGAACCTGTATATAAAATGTATTTTTCTTTCCATACCAAAATTTACCAGATTCATTTCCAGTTGAAAATAAAAAATAAATATCCTATAGCCTACGATCGGCTTGCTCTCTTGCCTAGATAATTTTGAGAATCCCCCTAAAATATTGTACCTAGGTCATGGTTATTGATATATGATAGTGACATAGAAGTCGCCATTTAAAATTAAGTGCTCCCGACTGCTATTCATAATAGGACCTATATTGGAGACTGTACAATAATTATATAAAATAATTTGATTTGTTCTTATTTTTGTTCAAATAATGAAATAAAGGTTCGTTTAGTTTTCTGCAATTAAAAATGAACAGAAAAGATAAAAATATAAATGAAGAGTTTAGTTGCAAAAGGGGTTAGGTCCGTTCTCATTCTCACTTATACTGCATTACTCTTATGAGAAACTAATTTGTTATGATGTACTACCCTATCATGTGAACATAAAATTGGGTATAAAAGGATTCTACCTGTCTTCAATTTTTTTTCTATATATTCTTAAAAAAAATATCATTGTGGACCACTGGACCTAACCCCTTTTGCAACTAAACTGAAATGAATCCAATCAATTTTGATTAAAAAGGTGATTTTTCTTTCTCATGTGCATTTCAAATTTTTGTTGTTTTCATTAGAACGACTAAAAATATAGAGGTTTTGAGACAGAAAACAATAAAAATTTATGAACTATGGACCTAACCACTTTTGACAAATGAGCTCTTCAGAATAGTTTGTTTGCAAAAGGAGTTAGGTCCACTCTCCCATATTGCGATATTTTTATGCGAAACTAAATTGCAATATTCTTATGCGAAATTAAATTTTCATGATGCCCTACTATGGGAACATAAAATTGGCTATGAAAGAAATCTACCTGTCTTCACATTTTGTAAAATATTCATTTCCAAAAAAAAAAATGTGTGGACCTAACCCCTTTTGAGAAAAAGTAATTTTTCTTGGCCATTCTAGATCACTTTTTGATATTTTGATAGGAATTTCAACTTTTCTTTGGTATCATCTTATAGAGCTACTAAAAATGTATACATTGAGACAAAAAAAAAATCAAATTTGATGAAAAATGGACCTAACCCCATTTGCAAGTGAGCTCTTCAAATAAGGGCTTCAGAAACATAAAGAGATCAACCGAGGAACACTTACACGATTTAAGGGAAATAATTATTATTTTTCTCTCTTTTTTTTGGGGGGGACCTCTTCTGTAATATAAGTGAATGTAATTAATAGAATGAAAATTGTAAGGAAAGAGGGCAAGTCAAGCTCAATTAAAATCCCTCCCATAAAGTTTCCAGTTATTGCCTTAGAAAAAATCCAGGCAACTTGCAGCTGAAATAATGCAGTAATAATCGTGACAGGCAAGAACAAATAGATCAATAAAAATACGATTACTTATGAAGAATGAATGAGTGGCCGTGGCATGATGTATTTTATTTAGACACGTACACCAACGGGTCGCGCATTATGCTAATTAAAGACCAAATGCTAATTTACATATTTTTACGCTATGCGCGAAGGACTTATATGACCACGCCTCCATTTCGCTGGTGTACCAAAACAGTGGCGGCGTCCATAGGCTTGTACATGTAATATGGGAGCAGTGTGCACTTTTGACCCTCCAAAATTTTCTTCAATTCTGACCGGATGCAGAAGCGGAGTTTCCACCCCCTGCGTAATCAATTTCCTTGCGCCCTCTTTTGATGACTATAGGAGGAGCGAGGGGAGCGAGTAACCATAGTGACTATATTCATCCGCATTAATCTATTAAGTCATTTTTAAGGTTTAATAAGAATTAAAAATCTTGTTTTAGATTTAAAAATGTCATTAATCAAATTTAAATCAATATAAAGTATTATCAGTTAGGAAAATTGAATGAAAATCAACCCGCGAAATGGAGTTTATAGGAGTCGCGCATGAGCATTTGTTTATAACACAGGAGTAAATTGGTCGTATACACGTGCACTGTTGTCGTGAATGTAAACAACAATCCGAATGCAAATGTCAAGCTAGACTGCTGTAGGGAATTCTAGCTTGGTCCTTGGATCATTAAGATAATGATCTTTATTTCACCTCGTAATTAGATCTACATGACATATGGAAGTCTTGCTGACATCTATATCTGCCTTATTTAAGTGAAAGAACGTCGACAAAATAAGAAATGGCATCGGAATCGTTGGATTGCAGTCCGCCAAAGTCAAAGAGCCTTCCCATCGCGGGGACGGGAAAGGGGAAGAAGTCGGTGGCTCACCGACAGCCGCAGGGACAGTCGGCCGGTACCGTCCTCACAAACAGGTCCAAAAACATGACTGTCATCACTCCTCTTGATGATCGTAAATCTGTAATCGCTCCTTCACTTTCAAAAGGAACAAGATGGATGCATAGATCTACCATTACAATGGAAAGAAATCCACAACCATCAGATTTTACCACATCTGCTCAAGAGGTATTTTTTTTCTGATTTCTCTCACTCGATCAGTCTGAGACTCGGTGTTCAATGTCCCATGTCCACGACCTTCTGAGCTTTATTGACTTTTTGATTGATATGATGAATATGTCTTTCTCCTTTATTTAGACTGTACATGTCAAACTTTACATTCAACATGCTTAAATTATGATGACTATAACTGTAGTAAGATCTAATTGAGCAATAGGAACAGTCTAACAATGAATGGGTGTAACTTATTTAATGAAATTAAAATTTCACCCCTGATCTGGACTGGAGTCTTATAAGGTCTGAATCTCATTTACAATGTCAATGAATTTGTAAATTAAAAAATGAACATATTTACAAAGACGAGAAAGTCTTTAATTTAATCCACGGCTATTTTTTATTTTTATTTTTTTACAAATTTCAATTACATAGGCACCTACCATATTTTGGGCATAAATTTTTACTGAGGTTCAGATTTAAAACCAATACAAATCTATTGATTTGAAGAGTCATTTTCTTGCAGACTAGAACATCTAATAGGCCCATTGTCAAAAAAAGAAAGAAACCACTAATAGTACCTTATTGAAAATGTGGCCAATTAACTGTGATTGTGAAGATCTGATCTTTTACTACATGTACATCACTTAATTTTTTGAGAGATGGTTAGGCTTCCTTTCTCTTACCTACATGTACTATTGACATTGTCCATTCATGATTTTATACAGTACAGTACAATTTTCATTAAAGTGTTCTTGTTCATTGTCTTTATTCTCTCCATCCAGTCTTATAATGGAAATAAAATGCTTCCCGGAGCTCGTAGGCCGACTGCTTGTCCAACTCTCCATTCATCTCATTTTGACATTGGTCTTAATAAGAAGCTCTATCACAGCACACATTACAAATCACACTTTCCTCACCATGATGTTGATCATGTAAGTATTTGTTGTCCAGCTCCTGTAGTCCTGTATCTTTGATTGATTTATGAATCATTTCATTGTCTCCACTGAAGCCCCTCAACTGTCTACAGTCTACTGTGAACTTTGCAATTACTTTATTTTTTTGCTGGTATTCCTTCTCTTTTTATATTTTTTCCTAAGCTTTCATAGAGGCACGTTTTGTGATAAGCGCTATACAAATAATGTTAATCATTATTATTATTATGGTTATTGATCATTCAAAATAATCATTCCATTGAATAATTTTAGTCAACATTAGGATTGTATGATATTTTTTTTCATATATCCGTTGCAATTTAGAAACTTTTTATCATTTTGACTCATCCATACCGGTATTTATTGCTTAAAATTATGAAAGTGGGTTAAGTTTAATTTGTTATCTATTTGATGATTTTGAAAATGAAATAATAAATAGACAAATATCTTGAGCAAAATCAGAATGCTGAAGAATTAGAAAAGTCATGTACATGTACATCATTTGGGTAATCAAATACATGTAGGACTACAGTACTACAGATTTGCCCAGTTAATTATTCTAGCTGCCTCTTTTTGCATCTGGTTTGATTTTGTCTGTCTCTTTCATCGTCATATAGCCCAACAAGCTTCACCATCAATCGATCACAAACTGGACCCACAACGTCAGGGGCTCAAAGATGCATGATGTATTAAGCAGAGAAGGTCAATCTGCAGATTACTGGAGCTCGTACGCGCACGTCCATAACAGATTGGGATTACAGCGTGGTGAAGGGGTCTCCAGAGTCAGACAGCCATTGCCTTCCTATAACGTACTCACAGGTAATTTTGTATTTCTGTTCTGCACAATAAACACACAGGCCCGTATTCTGAACTCTGTTTTAAATCAAACCCTGGTTTAAAGTTGGAGCACAAATCCCTTACAGTACCGGTACACGTTCAATATATTAACTCATATGACACCCAAATTGTTCGTAATTGTCTGGGAATGATAACTGAAGTATTTTTCTTCATTATCAAAGCAAAAGGAAACAAAATAGTAAACATTTAGAAATATATAATACAAACAGAACTATTGATCTTTTGGCTCCCCATAATTTTAGCACAGAGTTAGACTGTGGTCTAAGTATATGGGCCACAATTGTTGAGCAGCACAGTTTAAAGCTATTCAGCTTTTAAAGCTATCAAAGCTGTCCAAAATTAATAGCAAGGCTCGGTCTGACCTCTTTTGAAGGCAGTATTAAATGGTACAGAGCCTAATGAATTGAATTGACAGTTTTGTCCAGTGCATATAACTGTGACTTCCATAAATTATTTGAAAACACATCTTTGTACATCACTCACTGTTGTACAGGAGAATGAGCTGACCCAGTATACTATTTCTTTGGAGTATGAACTCTTCCATTCATTTTTAACATTCTTGTTTTTAAGTGTTAGAGTTTTTAAATATTTTTTTTACAAATAAGTTACATGTATTATGGACAAGAATGAAACATTTTTAAAATTGCTCCTGGTACTTCATGTACATGTATGACATATATGTGTTTGTGACAAATACATGTAGTTAATGTCCAGGAAGGCAGGAAGAAAAAGCTTTGATGGAAAACTGTATCTATTGAAATAGTATTCCAAGATTTGTTAAAGTTGAATTAAGAAGACGATTCCAAATATTGAGATATTTACATTAATAGCAACCTTACAACCCCCAAAACACTAAGAGGTGATTCGACCCCCCAATTTTTTTTTTCAAAATAGTGAATTTGAACGATTTATCCCTACCCATTTTCCCTGAGTTCGCTCCTGCAATGCCTACCGAGACGGGGGTTATCTGACTGTGACGTCACCGGCGGGTATGTAGTAAACAAGGCAATGCCATTTTGTGTACTATGCACGTACGCCTGCATATTTACTTTTGTGTCAAAACTTCATTTTATCGCTATTGATTTCATGTGAACGATATTAAAAGGAAGTAATAATCATTGAAAGTCATATAGTCAATAATATGTCCCTACATTGTTAAACTTTTTTTCTTTGTAGCGATTTTAGACGATTTAATGCTTTGTTTTCGTTCGGGACTGTGTCCGTATGGCGAAACAAGTCATAAACTGCAGTTGAAGTTGTATCTTCGAGCCGGAGAAATTGCAAAGAGGAAATGATTAAAAATATATTTATGGTCGTACTATTATTCAAAATATGTAAATTCCCTCACAATGATACCATAGACCCTAAAGGAATAATTTCAAGGCGAATAATATGAAATTTGATCGAGGTCTTCTCACCAGTCGATAAACGTAGCAGACGTATTATTATGACATATTCATCCGCCGTGTGAAGCGGCTCTTGCAAAAACACAGTTGGTTGCGGAATTGCTCTGTGCCTACCGGCCGCCCGCTCGGGCGCAGCTAGCTGTCGAGCTACCGTATAACGTCTTCAACTCACTTGCGAATTGCGTTTGGATGTGGGACGGTGACTTCTAACGTTATTAAATATAGAAAACAACTCGGAAGGTCGATAGTACGTTTTATTCAAGATCGTTCTGTGGAATGAACTATCAGTGGAAGTGATCCAGAGGGTATAAAAATGGAGTCAAAGACTAAAGGAAAGAAGAAAAAGACGTCAGGGGATCGCTGTATGGTCATGAATTGCGGGTCGACATACCAGTCCGCTACAGTACATTCAATGCCTGGGCCTTTGCCAGCTGCTGGGGGTAGGTTTTCTGCCCTCCAGATGGCATGGATACATTTCATCAAGCTTCACAGGGTATTTGACCACACTCGTGTAAAGCACATACATGTATGTAGTTTACACTTCGACAAAAGCCAATATGACCCAACACAACTTCAAATGTATGAGATGGGACTCCGGAAAAACCCGCCTAAACTCCTGCCAGATGCTGTCCCCCACATCTATGAACCTGCTGCCTCTACCTCGACTACAACTCTCTCCGAACCTCTTGCAACCCATTCCAGCTCCGAGTCCCACTCATCTTCGCAAACAACAAGTTCAACATCCAACATGTCCAAGAGCAGTGCCAGTGAAGCTGTGGGTGTGGCTGCAGCTGCAGCAAGGCCATCGACACAAGGAAGAATTCTGCTTGCCTCTGACTCTGCCTCAAAGCCACAAGTCAAACGGCAAAGAACTTCGTACTTTAGAAAAAAGGTAGGTAGATAATGAGGCGTAAGCCAAAGTTTTATTCATAAGACATAATAGATAAATAAATAAATAGATATCAGAACATGCACCGATGCAGAATTTTCCATCATGCCTAAGAGTAAGAAGACAGAGATGCCAAGTTCAAAGACCAGATATGCATGAGATTTAATTCTGTGAATCTGGGTGAGATCACAGACATTGTATACAATGTATATGGAGATAGGCTGTGATAGTTGCGTGAGACAGAGATTTGAGGGGATGAACAAGAGTCCAAAATGCGTGAGACTTGGTAGCTCTGCTAAGACCTAAGTGCAAAATCAGAAAGTTAGATATCTAGAGACTGCTATATTTAGATCTAGACATAAGTCATTGCCAAGAATGAATAGGTAAAAGCCAATATCTGACATGTCTGATCAAGTATTAGTAATAACTTTATTTTTTAATAAAGAATAATGTGATACATCACTGTAAAAAGTTATTGTGTTGAGGGTGTATAGATCCCTATATGAGGTCAGCATGTATGGACTATGGTCGTAATGTATTGGTGGTCATTATTTCTAACCAGATTGATGTCATTTTTATAGGAAGTTGCGGACATCACTAAGGAATATGAAAAGAAAAATGCAGAGGAAATCACCAAAGATATTCTTGGACGGAGTAAAGGG
The DNA here is from genome assembly GCF_018143015.1 of Lytechinus variegatus. Classification (NCBI taxonomy): domain Eukaryota; kingdom Metazoa; phylum Echinodermata; class Echinoidea; order Temnopleuroida; family Toxopneustidae; genus Lytechinus; species Lytechinus variegatus. The sequence continues at coordinate 20,298,544 of NC_054749.1, forward strand.
TGTCAGTACCACTACTCGGCGAAGGTACTTGAAGGCGTTCCATTTTTTTTTACTTTGACATTGCAGGATCTATAATCTCATGTGAAAGAACAACTTAGTAGATAGAAAACTGAGACACATTTTTTTTGTGCATGTTAGGTTTTTTTTCCTGTGATGATTAAAGATTAATGCCTAAGATACAAATGTAGCCTACATTATGTATCATTCATTAACGTTTTTCATGCCTATTATGTATAGTCTCCAAGGAAACCTAAACCGACACCCCCTTCCCCCCAAAAAAATGAATAGAAATAAAGAATAAAAAGGGGATCATGATATCGTGTTTCCCTCTAAACTCTAACCCAAAATAAAATACATGTATAGCGATGCAGAATATGTGTATTATTTAGAAGGGCCTAGATCATTTTGTTTAGAACTTAAAACTTGCAATAGTTGTTTGGTCATTATATGCACCTTGTACTTTATGAACCACAGTTATTATAATTTGTCTCTTATAGCTCCTTATACAATGAACTTTTTTATACTTATTATTTTGCAGAAATTTCATCGAAGAGTCGGCATTAGAATCTGGAGGCGATCTTGCAAAGTGCAAGTAAAACCGATCACTATTTCAAGAGGTGAGTTGGAGACATAAATGTCAAAGTGGTTACTACGTACTACATCATAGAAAGCTGTTCACTCTACCCATGATGATTGTTGAATCAATAGAGATAATTCATGCAAACATAATGCTGAAAATTTCATCAAAATCTGATGTTAAATATGGCTTATTTGGCTTATTTTTCACAAAACAGATACATATGCACAACTCAATGATATGAATAATGTCAATGATATCCCTCACGTTGGTTTTGGTTTTTTATTGTTTAGATTATATATATAATATTTTTTATTTTTACATATTTCATAATATTGACCAAGTTGACTGAACCACAAAACAATTGCAGTTCCATATGTTCAGGAAGAAATAAAACTATATTTGTCTTGTATTTCCATTTGATGACCACAATCGAAGTGTTGATTATTATGGCATTGTTGAAAAAAGTTGACTTGACCTTGTCTGCGATGTCCCTTTTTTTCCTTCCATTAAATTTCCCCATGAGAATTAAACCTAGTGATCCTAAAATTGCCACTTGCATATGAATTCTTCCTGTAAAGAGTAGAGATGTAGTCTAAATATGTATGGGGTACTATCCATAATGTATTATTATTTTTGACAGGAAAGCAAGTGAACTTGCCAAGGCTAATGGCGGAGGTATGCGATGCGGTCACACAGACTGAAGAGATTGTTGTGTTGCCACCACCAGTGAACCCAGATGAAGGACCAGCAAGTGAACTGGATGAACCAGAGCCAGAGGATGAACCTGAGGAAGATGATGAGAGTAAAGATCCCACGTACATTCCATCTGAAGAAACTAACTCGCCATGCAAGGAAAGACCACCAGCACTGTAAGTTGATATCTTTTGCTGAACTTCATATATTTTGGTGAATGGTGAGAGTACACAATCTATGTATTCCCCCCCCCCCCCCCGCACACTCATTCCATTACTCAGACATACTTTTGCGCAAAGACCCTGAATGCAAAAGAATCAAAACTGTACACAGTTTATTGATGCATCAAAGTCAGCTCTAGTCTAGTATTTTCGCCCATTTTGTAGTCCATGCATCAGAATACAACCTGCTGATATGACATTTTCTAATTTGAATCATTCAACAGATTATCTACATTGAATAAATAGTATTTAAAGTTTGAAATTTGTTAATGTATGCTATATTGTATTTCCTATCACTTGTTATGAGAATTTATAAAATTCATATTAACTTTCTTGTACTACATCCAATCAGACAATGATATGCCACTTAGATTTGTACGCTATTAAAAAAATCAATTCAACATAATGCTTGGTAGGATTTGGTCTTCTGTTCTTTTGATGATGAATTGCATTTTAAAAAAAGAAATGTGTTTGGTCTTCCATGCAGATCTCAACCAAAGAGCCCACTAGAGGAGCAAAAATTCATCGTGTTTGAGACAAACCTATTGGAGTTGTTTCAAGTATGCCTGTCATGCTTGTCAAGGAACATGAACGTGGAGAAGGTGTGTCCACACACTTACGGATCTGCCATGAAAGTGGTGGCTACATGCCTCGACTGTGGTCACCGTAGAGATTGGCAGAGTCAGCCCAAGGTTGGCGATGTCATGGCTGGCAACTTCATTCTGGCAGCTGCTATACTCTTTGGGGGTGGTAGCCCCACCAAGTTTCTTCGGATATTGAAACATATGAACTTAAAAGCCATCACAGTGGAGACCTTTATGAAGCACCAGAGGGAAACTCTACAGCCAGCGATCATCAGGGTAGCTAAAGAGGAGCAGAGGAAGGTCATCCAGGAGATTCCTGAAGGGGAGGGACTGGTACTTGGTGGCGACGGACGGGCAGACTCCCCTGGACATTGCGCCAAGTATGGGGCTTATACTCTGATGGACCTCAAGAGGAATAAGATTGTTGATGTGCAGTTAGTTCAGGTAAGAGCGAGAAAAGTATAATTTAATATTTCACAACTTTGATTAAATCAAGGGGGATTAGTAAACTTGCAATGGTACGTAGGAAAGGCAAAGACAAATTTATTATGTGGTTTGATGTATGCCGTTAACTAGAATATCGTAAGAAGTTAGAGTTTATGCAAAGATTTTTCTTACTTCAGGAAAAATCAAGACTGATACCTTGAAAGAATTCTTTCGTTACTAACCATAAAATCCGTATTATATCCATACACATGGATTTATGAAAATGCCTTGTCATCAATTTTATTACAATATTTTTTACACAGATTTGAGTTTTTTTATTTTTTTTATTTGAGATTTTTAGTAAAATTTTAAATGTTCTTCACACCTGTCATATTTTACAGAGCAATGAAGTAAGGAATAGCAATGCCATGGAGAAGGAAGGACTAAGGAGGGGACTTGCCAAACTTGAAGAGCTGAATGTCCGGGTAGACACTCTGGTTACAGATAGACATGCCCAAGTAGCTAAGTGGCTTCGAGAGAACTATCCTGAGATCACGCACAAGTATGATGTTTGGCACATTGCCAAGGGTGAGTAAGGTTGATTATTCTGTGTAATATTAGAGCCATTTGATATGGTTTATCTACTTATTTTTTAATTCAAGGATAGTCAGATGGATGCAAATAATTCCTAACAATACTTTCATCATGACAACTCAATTATATTTCAATAAAGGGTAAATTGCATGAACAATTCTTATTTTCTTTTTCAGGTCTCCTGAAGAAAATCAGTGCCATTGCAAAGCTGAAAGATTGTGAAGTTCTTGGAAGATGGAAAAAATCCATAAACAATCATGTGTACTGGTGTGCATCTTCGACTCCAGATGGTGATGGAGATATCATCGTCGCCAAATTCCAATCAATCCTCAACCACATCAGGAATGTCCATGAGAATCACGGAGAGCTGTATCCATCATGTTCCCATGGAGAGGACTATGAAAGACGAGAATGGATGACCCAAGGTTAGTGAACAATATAGAAGGATATTTCTGTGGGGTAATTCAGCATTTTATTTAATACGTTGTAAAATACAGAAAGGAGAGTGGTGTGCTGCCACCAGTGAACCCAGATGAAGGACCAGCAAGTGAACTGGATTAACCTTGTATGCACTGTACTTACTCCTGCACAAGCCATATTCTTTCAAGTCTACTTCTTTTTTATATTTTTCTTTCCCCAGTAAAAAAATACAGAAACATTGTATTCTGAGTTAGTAGTATATTCATATTATTAATTATGTGAAATACTAAGTAAATCAAGTACAATTTTATTTCTTGGAGGTTATTTGTAGGTTGCATCTTTCTAATTGTTCATTATTTCATGTGCAGGTTCAAAGGCTTTCGATAAGTTGTCCCAGGAATTATCGAAAACCAGACTCAAGAATGACATGAAGAAGATGTCCCCTCTTGCACAAACCAGTTCAGTCGAGGCCTTTCACAGTGTGATGCTGTATTGGTGTCCGAAAATGCTGGCCTACTCATATGCAGGCATAAAGTGCAGGTAAGAACTGCATCCATCTAGGGGCAGTTTCATAAAGTTGTTCGTAAGGAGTGACTTCTCAGAATGGCTGGTGATCCTTTCTTGTGAATGGTATTCACTATTATTTAGTGTGTATGAGAGGAGCACTAGTCATTCTTAAAGTTGCTCTGATCATATATACAGCTTATGAAACACACCCTGGTATTGTTTCGTTCTGTATTACAACGACAGGAGAGGGGATGAGGACTGGTAGATGTAGAAATTTGACTTGAGGTTAATTCTGCATCACAGCAATTTCTTTCTGATTACCAGCCTGACTACTTTGTCGGTGAATATTACGCTTTCTTATTTTTTTTATGCCCCCACAGACGAAGTCCGGAGTGGGCATGTATGTCGTTGCCCTTGTGCATCCGTCTGGCCTTCCGTTTGTTCCCCACTTGATTTCGCAATAAGTTCAATCATAGTGAATGGATTTCTGATCGCACTAAGCGGGGGCATCTGTGTCCTTTGGACACATAAAATTTCCAGTTTAAATTGTCAAAAGTAGAATATAGCATTTTCCCACTAGATCAAATAACTTCCCTTATTTACATGAGGAACTATTGTTATTTCTGCAAAGGGATCTAAAGTGCTAAGTACTAAGTTCTTTAGATGGCATATATTTTTTTTTCACTCACCTACTCTGATTGGTATGATTTGCAGACTGGCAATCGCTGCCTTGCACTGGAATGAAAATGCTGGAAGGAGCCATGCAACTAAGGCTGATGGAACACCCATGTACAAAATCAACTACCCCAAAGCCAAAGAGGGTGGCCACACTGTTTCCAGAGTACTGACAAATTGTACATACAGTAAGTATATTTGGCACTACCATTCATAATATGAATGCTTACTTGATCCCCCTTGCCCTCTCCCACCTTTTCACCAAAATAAAACAAAGCACATAGTTCAATCGGTTAAAATCTGTTGTATAGATGAGGTTTGTGTAATTGATGTTATTCTGTTGCAAAAATGTAATCTGACCAAAAGTGCATGTTACTTACAATTGCTAGAAATTGTCCATTATTTGAAATTCTTCTGTTTTTATTACATTGTTTATACTTATATTTCAACATGTTAAAAGTTATAATTGACTACACAACAAATGCAACATCATCTTAGTGTTAATTATATTCTATTTCTAAATCATTTAGCTTAACTGATCACCCATTCTTAGATGGCATTTTAATGACTCACCCCCGTTGCCCCTATTTTTTATTGTAAATATAAATAGATCTAAATTTATTTGTTTTCATATTCATAGATTATGTGACACTCCTCATGGAAGAGACGATGAAGCTTGTGTCTGAAAAACAGAAGATCCGTTCAACTATCCCGGAACTAGAGGGAAAACCACCTCTGTGCTCAGGAGTGGAACGTCCTGATAAAGCTGAGGCTGTTCAACGGTTGAATGAACATCGTCGATTTATACACCAGTGAAGATGGCAATGCTGCCATTGCCATGTGAGGAGAATGACTTTGAAACTAAGTAGCAGTCTGTTAGACTATTCATCTTTGGAACTTGAAATATTTTGCCAGATATATGAAGGGCAGGAGAAATCATGTTGACTGTAAAACCATTTTTCACCTCTTCTGAAAAGTATATTGTTATTCACTCCAGATGAAAACTTTATGTATAATTCATTGTTGCATTGAAGAGAAGTCAGAACTACAACGGTGAATAGATGCTGAATCAGTTTGATCCATACTTTTGTCCAAAAAGTTGTCCAAATGTGTGCTTCTACTATGAGTGCCTAGAGTGTCCTAGTTTTTTAGTGTTTTTATATGCCCTAGTGAAGGGACTTATTATGGTAGCAAGTTCGGTGTCCGTCTGTGTATCCGTTAACATTTTTTTTCCTTCATTTTTTTAAGATAATCAGATTTCATTGACAGAATCATCTATGTATGGCTTTATTATATTAAAACACACAAGTATGGGTACTTGGATGATTGTGATTTCAGGTAGCTGTCTCATCTAAGTTTTATAAAGATAGATTTTGTCTTGGCAAAGACCTAGCATCATTTTTTTTTTTTTTTTTGCTGAATTTGCTCTCGTTTGTGTTTATCCTTGGGTAATCCCACATGTGTTCATGATGATGATGATGATGATGGTATGTCAAAGGTCATCTAGGGGTCAAATGATATGAGGCAACCTGTGTAATTTTCTGAGTTTTATTTTCACTAATTTATTTCTGCATCATCTGTGTCCAGATTCATGCTCATGAGGATGAGGTCATCTACAGTCAGCAGATAATATGTTTAATCGATTGCATAATCAGGCGAGATGTTTTTTTTCCAAGTATGCTTTTCCAATGTTAATCATTTTGTTAAAATCATGGTGAGCTACACATTGTCTAGTGTTTTATTTTTTCCATCTGCAAGAGGTGTGCGCATTTATCACAGAATACTTATTTGAAGCAGAAAATACAGTTTCCGGGATATAATACAATTTCCATTCCCATAGGTTTGCATATTCGCTTATTACTAGTGTTTCGTTTTACCTTTGACCGTCTGGAAGGTGTTAGAGAAGATGTTTAATAGTATTATGTAACCAAGCTGGGGTAACAGGGTTTTTTTTCAGGATATCTTTTTAGCCTTGTGATTGATGATACATTCTTTTAGATTATTGAACAAATATGTTTATCATTTTCCAAATTGAAAAGAGAAATACCAGTAGATGAACATGTACAAGTGGTACAACCCATTTGAAAGATTTTCACTGTAATAGGACATGTGTAATAACTTTTATAAAACAAACAAGATGTTGGTTAGAGCAGGACACTTACTATGGATTAGTTTTTCAATAAAGACATATATTTTGTTTGAAAAATGGCATTTAATTTGTCTGATTACATGTATGTACATTTCCAGTTGTAACAGTTCACAAACATCTTTGCATAAAATTTTTCCATGTTTAGAGCGTTGTGAGCTCTTCTAATTTGATGTCACTTTTATGGCAGCTGCCCAATGTTAATTGTTAAGGTAAAATAAGGTTTGTAAACTGTTCACTCCAACTCTGTAGCCTATTATATAAGAACGTTTTACAGTGCAGTCCACTCCTGTACTGAGCACAGATACAAGTTTTGAATATCAAAAGGAAATTATCCCAGTCCCAATTTCAAGCTATATTCACTCAAAAATTGTTTCCTTGTAATGAGGCAATTGTCATTATTCAATCACCCGATAACAGAGTGGACTGTTCTGTATATTGTGTTAGTGAGAGCAAACTTAAGTGTGAGGGCTTGTTTATTTTTATGATAGTGTGTTGATTAAATCATTAGAAATTCAGAGAAACAAGACATCTTTTAGAGCAAGGAATCTTGATATACAGTTACCATTGCCAAGTCAAACTGCCAATTTGCATAAGTAAAATAATTGCCAAAATCGAAGGTCTGTGAAAGTCATCTTTTGCATTCTATTATTTAAATCACTCATGTGTCAATGTTATGAAGTCAAAGTTATCAAATCCCTACCAATTTTTCTTTGATGAGGTTGACTATATACTCCGATATTTTTGGTTTGTATTCTATAACATGAATGTATGGGACCAGAATATAACTTGGATAATGTAGAACTCTTTACACCATGTTTCTACAGTACACTGCAATACAATGTCAAAATGAAGCAAGTGACATTTCAAACAAGTGCATGATATATAGTTTTTCACTTAATACCTGCACTTCTTTTCAAAATGAATACATAAAATTCAAATACATGTGTCGTCACTGGCTTTGTTATTTCACTTTTTGGCAGTAATTCTGTTATAACAAGGTGTGAGTTATCAAGCAAATAGCCTTGCTCAAACGATATTTTGTATCTACTGGCTTTAACATGAGTGGTTTGTACAATGCATGAATTTGTGAGACTGTGATCACAAATAGCCAATTGGTCTAAACTCACTTTGACAACCGGTAATGCCCACTTAGCCTCATCTCACATGGTCTAATTTTATCTTGCCTACAACCAGTCTTCGACTTCACTCTAATTTCTTCTTGGTCTGATACATCATTTTCTCTGTTCAGTTGGTTTAACACCACCCAGTCGTTTCCACCATCATACTTGTAGTAGACCGTATGATTTGGAAATTAGATCAAAGTGAAATGAGACAATTGGGCTATTAGACAAATCAACTGATATTCTAAGTGGATATAAACCATTTCAAAGTGCAGCAGTCGCTGATCCAGGATTAGAAAACAAGGCACCAGGCCTGATAATGGGTTAAGCCAACAAATTTTATGATTTTAGGAACTAGGAAGTCAAGGGTGGTGTACATATTGTAGAGTGGATGGTTGTCCCTTGTGCTGTGCCCCCACCTGGATCTGCCACTGGTGCAGTTATCTCCATCACAGTTTCATGCACAACATTCATCGTCATCATCCTGTACCTATGAACAACATTCATAAGCATCATCCATGCCATGAACCATCATCATCACCCTCATAACATCTATGAAAATTATCCATTCATGCATCATCACTCTTATCATGACCATGGATTATATTCATCATCATAATCATCATCACAGGACTGAAAAATATCATCCATGCATCATCATCGTCACCCTTATCATAAATATGAACATTCATCATCATCACTCTTACCCATCGGCGGCGGATGCCAAAAAATTTAGGAGGGGTCCACTTGAAATTTTGGGATGGACACAGAAAACCCCTAAATTTTTTTGGGGGCCACGTGAATTTCGGGGGATGCAGGAAATAAAATTGACAAAAATAAGGTTATCAACACAAAATTTAGGGGGCTGTCCCCCCTCCCCCACCTATGCTCTTACATGAATATGATAACATTCATCATCATTGTCACTCTTATCATAAATGTGAAATATTCATCATCCATGCATCACCGTCACCTTATCATATGAACAATCATCCATACATCATAATGGTCATCATCACCTTCATCTATGCACAATGTACGTCATGGAGTACTTTCAGTGATGAGAGAGGAAAAAATAAGTTTTTTGCGTGTGTGAGAGAAACTAAACACTTTATTTACATCAACACAATGGAACATGAATTATGAGCAATCACGTCTTATAAAGCATATTATGTGAACATAATAATAATGGCTTTGCACAGACAAAAAGACATTAGGGCCAGGATATTCTCCTAGTATGATATGTACTATAATAAAAGTCATGTCTATAAATATTGGACATGTTCATGTATAATTACAAACATTTCTATTCGCGAGACTACGATCTTAGTGGGGAAAAATTTGCACAAGCCAGATTAATTTATTATCTGTCATGCACTTGCAGAGAGTGCAATATTCATCTATTATAAACACACAATAGTAAGATAGAAATCCTTCAGGTTTGATGTTTTTATAGAATGAGGTCGTGACCCCCCAAAAAAATCAAAATATACAAATAATGAATGTTTGTGAGTGCAATTGACAGAATACGTCATGAGGTGAAAGATGAATTGATCCATTCAACTCGGCTACGCCTTGTTGAATGGACCATTCTTCCATCTTTCACCAGATGAAGTATTCAGTCCATTGCACAATAGAAAAAACATTCCTTATTTGGTTTATATGACACCTAAAAAATTATTTTTTTTCTTATCAAATTCATGAATTTCGATTCAAAACATGCACATGCAGTGCGAATTTGGTCTGTTGATTGTTACGTCATTACAACATGCGCACTGCTGGTGCATTAGCTGCAGTCTCGGTGCGCAAGTGCAATGGACAAAATCGGATGGATCCAAAATTGCTCGATGAATAAATCCAAATTGAAGAGTTGATGACGTTATTGCAAAATGGGCTGAATGAACAATATCAAACAACCAATCAAATCACAAGGATCTATCTAGGTGTCATATAATGTGTGTTAGTCTATTTTATCAAATAGTAGATCTTTAACGTATCACTGTCTTCAGTCACCAATAACATATGCATAATGAATATTGTCAAAATTTATGGATTATATATAAAATGAACCTGAATTAAATTCCAGATGTAAATCTACATACTCCACTCCAGACCAACCACAGTCAACTGACTATATAAAACGTATATTGAATAGTAACAAAAAAGCAACATAATAAATATAATGTAAACAATATATCAGAGTTCATGTCTCAAGTTGGATATTCGGCCACTGAATCGAGCAAAGTCTAGCGTCTCAGGACTCTCAGCACTGTTCCTCTATACCTCCCAGCACCGTCAGGGTAAGATCGCATTATCCTCGAATGGATGCAGGCAGGTATTTGCACTCTTATGTCTTTGCCAAGATACCCCCAGCACCACCGAACAACTTTCCTATAAGCAACATATCGATACTTCCTGCAAAATACAAATTGAAAAATACATGTATTTATTATCACATTATCTTTCTGGAGCAAAGAATACTTACTTTCAAAGAAATACAAAGTGTAGTATGGTAATTTGACTTGAGTCCCCAACACAAATATGCATGTACATTTCAAGAAACAATTCACAATTGCGTCCACAATCTTGAAAATTTCCCTAATGTAGACCTTAGTTTATAACTTGCAAGATGCCAAGTACATGTAGACTGTTTAGTGCTTACTAATATTTAGGACACTGATTTTCTATATACCCTATTTTGTAATATTTTCAAATGATTGTTTGTCATAAAGAAACTTACTCATTGTTCCGATCCTTAAAGGCCTTCGATGCTTGCCGCCATCGCTCTGTGTATTCTAGCCAACCAATGTAGAGAGAGGTTGGATGCAAAATTGCAGCCTCGAATGCCTCTGTGGTTGTCAAACACTGAACACCAAGTACATCAGCCTCTCTAGAAACTTCTGCTACCTCCCTGCAGCACAAGCAGTCCCCTGCAGAAAAGGACGGCTCCACATGGCAGTGGCCGCCACACAAGCACCTGATGAAAAAACGAAAACAAAATCATTTGATTTGTAATAGTAAATACTAAAAGCATATCATACAACACATTCTAGTTTTTAAAAATTAGTTTTCATAAATGTTAAATCACTTAGAAGTAACAGTACAATTTGCATGATTGAAAATTTGAAATAAACTGTAGTGTAGATCATCACCATACATTGATCAACAAATCAAAATGACCAAATTCAAGTCAGATCAAATCAACATTAATTTTCACAATTCCATAAATATCATCAATGGTCCATGGCATGGACACAGGGAATGGCCATGTACAGAATTTTTTTAGCTCATAATACAACAAAAAAGTAGTTCCCTCAAGTCTGCATAGTCCCCCTTTTCTACGCGATTCTAGTAAAAGATAAGCAAAAAGCACAAACTTTACACATGCAAAGCATAGACAGCTATTCATTAAAAAAATCTGTCTCAAAATGGTGGAAGATAACGATTTGGGGCATTTCATATGACCGCCTCAAAATGCAGCCTTTCTCATCAAAATACCTGAATCGTGTGCAAAGTGAAGAGGTGCGCAGACATGGGGTAGGGTCTATCTATCAACATCTTTTTTTTCAATTTAAAAATGACTGCCCAAGGTTTTTTCCAAGAAAATCCTATATTTCTTTCAAACTATGAGATATGTGGTAAACTTACTCAAAATAAAAATAAGGAACATTATTAACTGAAAGATTTTATGAAATAAAAAAAAATATATGTCAAATCTTAACTCGAATCGTTGGGTGGGCAGATTTGGGGGCCCCCATCACACATAGAAATAACCCTGGCGTAAAACATGTATAGAGCTAACTTCTAAGCTAACGTTACACGTCTACAAATAATGGGGTAGCCATAGCACCCAAAATTAAAAAGAAAAAAAAAGAAATTGTGCACTTACCTCGATTACATGGATGAAAATCTATCAAAATCAGAATCCTGAAATTGCGGCACAATCTGGACTCACAAAAAAGGAAAAGTTATGTCGCGTTCGTAATCTCCCTTCCCAAATAAAAAACAAAATGGCCGAACAGGAGAGAACAAACGCAACATAAAAATTTTCATTTTTTGATGGTCCAGTTTGAGCCTCAAATTCAAAAGTCAAGTTGGGATTCTTGTTTTTGAAAAGATTTTCATCCATATAATAGAGGTAACAATTTCTTGTTTATCCTTTAATTTGGGGTGCTATGATAGGCTACCCCATTATGTAGATGTCTAACTGTAGTGTTTCTGTTAGAGCTAGATTTACACGGACAACGCCAGGCCCAGGCAGGGCTCTCCGACTCCGGCCCGCAACCAGGGGCAGGGTAGGCTCATACCGGTACCGCAGTTTTTACTAAAATTACAAGTTCTTCTTACCAATCATTGTTCAACAAACGAAGAGGTTCAACATCTTGTTGATGAGCATCGCCATCATTTACTAAGACATCACCATCTCTTGGTAACGGCTCATGGAGATATGGCTGTGGGACCCGAGGACGAGGTGCTACCGGTACTTCCCCGCCTGCAGGACGGGGGACTTCTGCATCGACGACGCCTTCCTCTCCGATTTCCCCACCATCGTCACTTGTTGAAGTAACATCTTCCCAAGAATCCCAGCTTCCATTTTCGTCCTCGTCCGTGCTCTCGTTTCTTTCATCACTTTCAAGTTCATCATCTTCGTCTTCAACAAAGTCTTCAAAATCCATGTAAAGGCCCAACTCATCATTATCTTCGGCCATTCTTTCACTTCGTCAACAAATGTCGAATAGAAAAGTAAAGCCACCGCAGTATACTACCGGTACCGTTTGTTTACGTAAATGCAATACAGCAAATAGTCTGGTCAGTTAGCGGAATTATGTGGACACGGTGGACAAAAGCATGATTTTTTCTCCAGACCTTTGTTTATGTATAAGAATTAAGAATGGGGTATGCTCCAAAAAATCTGGCTGCAGGAACAGTGAAAAAATGGGTGAAAATGTCAGAATTTATGAGTTCAGATTTGTCTGATATATAGACTAGCGCTAGTGCAAAACTCAATAGCAGTGCATTATTTTGCATTGAATTAGTTCTTGAATTCAGACCCTTTTTGAACAGATCTTCTGTTTGTCCTCGCATCTCAATGCACCAAATATCTGAATGAAGATGCTAACCAAGCCGAAGGGTGACGGTGGAGGGGGTTGAATGTTGGTGTGTGTGTACATATTTTGGTCTTGGGGTAAAGGTGTGCAAGACACATTTTTTGCATGTGTTGGAAATTGTGTTGCCATGGTAACAGTGTATTATTGCAAAAATAAGGTAAAAATCTTGCAGTTAGAACCACTTCCTCTGTTTTTAACCGATTCTCATGAAATTTGGCACACACATTGGTCTTGAGGTGAAGATGTCTAAGACACACTTTTGTGTGTCTTTCAGAAATCTTGTTGCCATGGTAACAACATATCTGGTGAAAATTGGGGAAAAAACCTTACAATTCAAACTGTTTCATCAGTTTTCAATCAATTTTCATGAAATTTGGCACACACATTGGTATTGAAGTAAAGATGTACATAGCACTTTTTGTGTGCATTTTCAAAATTGTGTTGCCATGGGAACAACATATTATATGGCGAAATTTAGTAAAACACTTGCAATTTGAACTACTTCATCAGTTTTGAACCAATTCTCATGAAATTTGGCTCACACATTGGCCTTGGGGTAAAGATGTGCAAGAACCTTTTTTTTGCATTTGTCAGAGAGTGCATTACCAGGGTAGCCACATATGATAGCCAGAAATGTAGGAAAACTTATTGTGGATCAAACTTCTTCCCCTGTTTTTAGTCAGTGCTCATAAAAATTGGAAGAAATATTCATCTTAGGGTAAAGATTCATATTAAATTCTAAATGTCTTCTCTGCATTAAAATGTGGGGTATTAATCACCTTCATTAATATTTCTGGGTTTGGGGGGAAGGGGCAGGATTAGTCCTTTAAATCTGACATCAAAGAAGGTAAAGGCAGTGGCCATTAGAAACATAAAAATTATAAACACTCTTAAAAAACGCATCCCCTTAAGGGCATATAGGCTGGAGGTACACTGGGTGAATATGAAACCTTCCGCTGAAGCAGAGGAGTTCCAACACTGGCAAGCAAAACAAAATGTGTACCCCTTGTACTTTCAACAGCTGATTTTCCAAACCTTAGTTCCACCTCCCCAAGATGTGCACCCCTCCCCATACCACTTTTAGTTCTATTTCCTCATGCTCAAACCAGACAGCACCTTTGTCCCTCAGGGGTCAATGCATTTTTAAAGCTAGACATTACTCTTTTTCTGCGGGGGGTGGGGTCTTTAGAAAATGACCTCATTAAAATTACAGTTAAAGGATTATGACTAGGAACTTAACCCCCCCCCCCCCGAAAAAAATAGGGGGCTGATATACTTTTTAGCAGAAAATGCCTCCCCCCCTTCAAAGGTAAGAAGAGTCCTTTGCACTTCAGACCATTCATTTGAAGCTTAATGCATTCTGATTTGATAAAAAATTTGTTTACAGTACCCAATTAACCATTGTTTATTTATATTCTCCTACTCAGTCTTTTATTCATATTCATATTCCGTTCCTACTCTTTCTTTTTAACTTTCACATCACTCTTGATTTTGAGCTTCACCATGCCATCTCTTTCTGTTTCCTGTCTCTAAGTATATTTTTTCTGACATTTTAAAGTGTACCTTTAATCATGCAACTAATTATTATAGAAATATAAATATATATCAAAATATCTGCACTTGTTTTAGAAATTCACTTGCAAATCCATGACTCAGTAACATACCATATCAAAAATATACCTATGTGCACAATAGATTTTAGCCTTATATTTTCTTTCATTTAATTTTTTCAGTATATTTCTGTGGCAGCCCCTGCTTCATGCTTCAAATAAAACATTGATTAATTGGACACCGGAAACTTTTTTTTTCAAAGCAGAATGTTTGAGGCTTTAAATTAATATGCTGAAGTGTAAAGGATTTCCCTTTTTTTTGGGGGGGGGGGGTTAAGTTCCTAGTTGTTATAATTTCATTTTAATCTTTATGTGGCAATTTTCTAAAGCCCCCCCCCCAACAAAAAAATGTAAGGGGTGTTTTTTAAGAGTGTTTAAGTTCCTCATGGTCATGGCCTTTAACCTTCTATATTTTTATGTTGTCAGTTTTTAAGGACCTTCTCCGCCCCTCCCCCAAAAGCCTATAAATATTATTGAAGATGATTAATACCCTGCGCTATTATATGACGTTATAAAGGGGAATCAAACCCAAATAAACACTTGTTTTTAGAGGAAAATGAAAAATCAGACAAGTTTATAGGTCAAAGTTTGAACAATATCGGACAAACCATAACAAAGTTGTGAACATATTAAAGTTATAAACATTGGTAATCAATATACCCATGAAGACTTCAAATTGACCGCATGTGTGATGTCACAGTGATTTAAGAAGGCAAGGACCACTCTTCCATGTACTGGAATAATTAATTAGCTAAAATTTCTTTTTTCAAAAGTTTTACTTCAAATTATATCTTTCTTTCATGAGGACATAAAACATGCTACCGGGTTTATATTACGGCCCCAATGGAATAGGGATTTAGGAGAAAACCAAAAATCCTGATAACTATGGGAAAGTTGTCCTTGCAGCCTCACCCCTTGTCATAATTTACTTACCCAGTTGCCAATTTGAATTCTACATACTAGTAGCCTTAGGGATCTTAATTTCAAAGCAGCCATAACTTTATTTTGCTTGTCCGATTTCTTTAAAACTTTCACCATTCTTATTTTTCTCCTTTTTCCATGCACACAACATTATGACCAAGTCTTGATTCCCTTTTAATACTGAATATGAATCTTTACCCAAAATGAATATTTGTGTCAACTTTTATGAGCACAGGCTGAAAACTGAGAAGTAGACTGATCCACAATGAGTTTCCCCCCATATTTCTGGCTAAATGTGATTACCAAGGCATTGCACTCTCTGACAAAAGGTTCTTGCACATCTTTACCCCAAGGCCAATGTGTGAGCCATAATTTTTTCATGAGAATTGGTTCAAAACAACAACAACAAACTGATGAAGTAGTTCAAATTGCAAGGTTTTTACCTAAATTTTGCCATATAATATGTTGTTCCCATGGCAACACAATTTTGGAAACACACAAAAAGTGCCTTGTACATCTTTACTTCAATACCAATGTGTGTGCCAAATTTCATGAAAATTGATTGAAAACTGATGAAACAGTTTGAATTGTAAGTTTTTTTCCCCAATTTTCACCAGATATGTTGTTACCATGGCAACAAGATTTCTGAAAGACACACAAAAGTGTGTCTTAGACATCTTCACCTCAAGACCAATGTGTGTGCCAAATTTCATGAGAATCGGTTAAAAACAGAGGAAGTGGTTCTAACTGCAAGATTTTTACCTTATTTTTGCAATAATACACTGTTACCATGGCAACACAATTTCCAACACATGCAAAAAATGTGTCTTGCACACCTTTACCCCAAGACCAAAATATGTACACACACACCAACATTCAACCCCCTCCATCGTCACCCTTCGGCTTGGTTAGCATCTTCATTCAGATATTTGGTGCATTGAGATACGAGGACAAACAGAAGATCTGTTCAAAAAGGGTCTGAATTCAAGAACTAATTCAATGCAAAATAATGCACTGCTATTGAGTTTTGCACTAGCGCTAGTCTATATATCAGACAAATCTGAACTCATAAATTCTGACATTTTCATCCATTTTTTCACTGTTCCTGCAGCCAGATTTTTTGGAGCATACCCCATTCTTAGTTCTTATACATAAACAAAGGTCTGGAGAAAAAATCATGCTTTTGTCCACCGTGTCCACAAGTAGGGCATTTTTGACGCTAACAGACCAGACTAAAAGTTGAAAGCCGCGCGCTATGCTTGCTGTGTGTTTGTTGTGTGTGTAGGCGGCCGGGCAGAGCTAGCTGAGCTAGCTGCCGGATCTACTTTCCAGCTACTCACTCGAAGGTACATCGTGATAAAATGAATGAGAAATAGTGACAATATCATTCAATAACTCACTGTTTGCAATCTTACATCATGATTTAACAGTTCATGATAATAATTCAAACTATTCTTTATACAGGTAAAGTAAAGATTTGTACATATGATTCTTATTTGTTTGATTCGAGTTGCTTTGAAAAATATCTTTCTTTGACTCTGCATAGCATTTCTGTATTAAACCCAGGCACCTCTTACACTAAATTCCCGCCGGTGACGTCACACTCAGAGTGATTTTTCTGTACACTCGTCTCTCGGGCTCTGACAGGGGGCTAATTTCATAGACTTTCTAAGCAAAATATCGAGAAGGCAGATGGTTTTTGTGACATGCTATCTGTTTGAACAACTGATATATACTATATATTGTGTGTGGAACCTATATTTATGGAAACTCACCCCCTTCTTAATTCAACTTTAAGGTACAGTACAGTAATTTCATCTTGGTAGATTATGCTGTTGGTTATGAAAGTTATTTCCTTTGAAATTTGGCTACAAGATCTTGTCAAGCCATACGGCGACGGATTACTTAAATTTTATTTATATTGCAGAAGGGGAAACTGTATAGTTTACAGTTATACAAGTTAATCAATTTTATTAACAAAATATATATTTGTGATAGATCTCAATCATCTTAATCATGTTATTTACATGTATGTTTTTTTTTACAGGCCATGAGAAGGGAACAAATACAGACCGAGATCTTCATTTGATATCTGGTAATCGTGTTCTTCATTCTGTACGTCAAATTCCAGAGCAAAGCCTGTTACTTCAATGATCGTAAATCAAAACCTTGTTTGTCAAGGACCTAGGAATATTCCATGTGTTTTATTCCACTTATTAGTCTTGTAGAAGACTATATCGCATGGGGTTGGGCAAAGATTTTGACACACCACTGCCAAAAATCCCAAGGCTCATATTATAAGCCCTGTGAAGCTTGGGCGATAGTAGAAACAGACTTGAAACCTGTTTGGAAACATGTAAATATCTGACATAATTATTATTACATACCAGTAATTATGTATCAAGCCATTGTCTGTCTGTAATAATTTTACAGAAATTGACATCCCTAAACGTTTTACTACTTGAGGATTGTGATGCACAAATTTCATGTGAGAGGCTAAAAATATTGATGCATAGCTTTTTTAAAATCCAAACAAATATATATATTTTTTTTCTTAAATCACTGAAGTGTATGATATCCTATCCTCCATGTTGCTAATGGACATTGTTAATATGAGTGATGTCTACTTTATTTGCAAATACCTAGAGATTTCACAAATTATATGTGATGTATGGATATCATGGATATTTATCATTATGGATGTTAGAATATTGCTTTACATTTAATTATTTTAGTTGAACACAATTTTGAATTTGGTAATTAGAACTTTGTCACAAAGCCATGTCTGATTTTCATGCTTAAACCCCATGGATTGGCACAGAAATAGATTTCTAGGATAAAAGTGGCATTATCTAGTGAAAGAGTTGTTTGACTCTGAACAAATGAATATGATTAGTATCTTTTTTACTCTTTGTTATTGACAACAAAATTTCTGGTCTTTCCTTGATGTTGCTCTGATACTTATTTATATACTGCAACATGAAAACTGGCTGATAAACACTGATGTTTTCCATTGTTAGTCCGTCCAAGTTACTCAGTATCTGAGTAACATTTTCCATCATTGCCAATACATAAATGAACACAAAACAGTCTTCCTACTCATATCATCTTTCAGATGGCCCATGTAATCACTTCTGAATCATTTTGTCACAGGCGCAAGGAGCAAATAGTACAACAGATGTTTTTTTTCTCTGTATTCATTCTTAACACATATAAGTTAGCAAGCTTTGAGGTTTATTAGCTACTAGTTAATAATTAAATTGTTTTTAATAAACTTCAATGCTTTTAATAATTCGGTTGAATTGACCACAAAAATGTATTATCAGTCATGTAAATATGTTAGGTCATATTCGACTGGCGGAAGTTATGTTGATTTGGTCGTTTAAAAATCAAAAGGAATCACCTCAGATTTACTCTTGTGAAACACCGTTAGGATTCTGTATCACCGATCTTCGTAATTGATCTTAAATTTGATTTGTATGATCAATGGTCAATTCTAACAATGATAAAACTTCGCCATATATTCAATTGATAAGTTTTGTGTAATGTTGCCCAGTTGCCCTTCAGTATATTTACTCAATGGATTATTCATTGAAAAAGGTGTGATAACATTATTGAGTTAAGAATTGGGCTGTTTGTCATTGTGCTGAAAAGATATCAGGCAGGACAGTTTGATTGCTTTAGCAGATTGATCACATTTTGATAACTGCTTAGAAAACTGGATCAACTTTTTGTATTGTACGTGTGATATACTCCCATCGTAATGCTTCAAATGATAGAAGTGTTTGCAGTTGTCGAGTTTTGCTTATACTAAATTTAGAGTTTGACTTTTGTATGCTTATATTGTAGTCATCAGACATATTTTCAGTCAAGATATATATTTAGTTTTTGATATACGACTAGAGCAATCGCTCTATTACTTAAGGCTGAATTTATTCTTCCAGGCTTCTTCCATTTCTATTCCTTTTTTTATCTGCTTCATCTGAATGAAAAGCATTTTTGTGCAATATTTTTCTGTATATAAATATTGGATACCAATATGAATATGTAAAATGTATTGTCTTCTTACAACTTTGTGTTGCATTGTTTTTGTTGTCTGATCATCAAAACGGGTTTATATGAGGTTCTCACTATTTTACTGCCCCACCCCTTTTCAAAACAATTCACATTTTTCCTCATTCCCTCTCAGTTTTTCCTAATTTATTTTTTTTTTAAATTTAGCACATTCATTAGAACTGTTTTCCTAATTTTTCGTAAAACTTGGTCTACTCACTGACATTGTGAAGACATGTAAGACATTTCTAAAGCCTTATGTTAATTGAAAAGCCGGTCTATTGGTTTTTGCTATTTGCTAACCATCCTCTCTAGTCAAGTCCCCAACATAACCTCCTTTACTGTAGCCGCTTGTTGAGGCCCTGGTGGCTGCTCTTATGATCCTCCACTCTTTCTCTTACTGTATCTCTCTCTTGATATATCTAATGATCAATCACACTTGTCTTACCAAACAACCCTCCATTCCTGCTCACTCCCACCCCCTCTCTCTCTCCTCTTAGGCCTGAATTCACAAAGATGGTTTTGGAATGTCCAATGCTGATGCGCGCTTTTGTCACAGTGCACCAATTTGATGCCTGTTACCATGGTTAGATACGCTATTGTATTCATGAGTCCACTGTTTGAAGAGTGGACTCATTAATTCAAAACAGTGGACTCATGAATAAAATAGCATGGATAACCACGGCAACAGGCGTCAATTTGGCGCACTGTGACAAAAGCGCGCATCAGCGTTGGAATTTTTTATATACGCAGTAAAATAAGCATATTTTATACAGGAAATCTGAATTAACCATGGACTTAACCGTGGGTTTTCAAAACCACCTTTGTGAATTCGGGCCCTAATGTACTATATTCGGATGTATGTATATTTCCATTCAAACACTGTCCCCATTCAAACACAAGGGTCCTGTAATGTACTAGATTAGGGTACCTTTGCACACAAATGGCAATTCCCTTTGTAACAGGACTTGACAGCCAATCAAATGGTTTCTATTGAAGTTAATATCACAGTCACTTTTATGCAACAGGGCCCTTGCACTTTCATACCTTACACATGGTGTGTTAGAACATTTACAGAAATCTTTACAATACTCTGAAAGACAATTCTTTGCTCATTTTCTTGTTTTCTGTTAGGAAACTGTTTAATTCTAACAATCATGCAATACACCATCAGAAGAGTAAATAGTTGTTTAACATATAAAACAAAAAGAAACATTAATTATGGAACACTTAGAGTAGTATATCAATAGCAAAAGCCTTACAATAGGTACATACTTTTAATAATTAAGCATTTCTACCTCCCAAACTATTTTAAACTCCATCTAAAATGAGATCATAAACACACATTCAATAAGTCTATTAGGTATTCTGTATTCTTACATTGATACATGGTAAACTATTCTTGGTTTATCAATAACATCGTGGTGTTTACATTAATGATATAATTGATACCGGTATCTTAAAGATATTTTGCAACACTGCTACAGCTAAATTATGTATATACCAGCACTGAAAATGTATTTTGGGAGTAGGAATATCAAAGCTAATCTTCCAAAATGTTATCTCTACAGCAAAAAAACCCAATAATAATCATAAGATTAATACAGAGTAATTTTATTTAAAAGTTGATGACATGCTATGTTTTTGGGTAATCAAATTTTATCTGAAGCCTCTAAATAAACACCTTTTGTTAAAATAAGGAATAGGTGGTTCTTACAGGGAAAAAATGCAAAAAAAAAGAGGAAAAGATAACAATATGAAACATAATATGAAGACCACATACAAATGAATTGGAAAGGGCAACTAATTGGGTACGCCATTTTGTGACCCTCCAGTCTCTCCACCACAAAATGACCAATAAGTTGCAAATTTTACTTCCCGCTTTTTATTTTTTGCATTTGAAATGAGCAGATTCTAAGCTTTAAATTCATGATATACAGAAATTCAATTTTAAAACTTGAAAAAAAAACAACAACTTGGAATTACAGTTAGAATGTATATTGAAATGTTCAAACAAAGGTCAAATATTACCCTTGGGAGAAAACAGTTTTAGTCAGAGGGTAGTAGAGTTATGAAACAGTCTTTCTCCATCGGTTGTCTCATGAACTTCACTTAGACTCTTTCAAAATAAGGCTGGACAAACATTGGTCCTGCCAGCACCAAGTGTTACCATGAAAGATGCGTACACCCTCCACATGAAAGGCATGCAACCGGTAATTACAAGTCAAGTAGGATCAAGATGTAACTACCAGAAAGAAGGACTGGAAGTCTTGACAAGATTTTTGTTCCGCTTACTGATGATGATAATGTAAGTAAGCCAGAATTTTCAAAATAAAGGAAAAGGTGAGTGTGAAAAGTGATGAGCATGAAACCTGGCTTTAATGTAATGTCCAGATCCCCATTTAACACAAAGCTTAATGATTGATCATAAGGCTGATTTTATGTTTGATTACTATTTAGAATCAAGCATACTGTACATATCAATTGTATGATCAATATCTAAGCTTTGTGATACGAGCCCTAGGACATAAAAGGGTCGACTAAACTCACTGGACTATGGCTAAAGCTGAAACTGCACAATTCTTTTAGTAAGTGCATATAGTCAATTAATTCTCATATACCTTTTCCCCGAGTTAAGTTACTTGAAAGCTACCTGAATCAAAAGACTCAGTGAGTTTCCAGCTTTAAAATGAATGTGGGTAAATCATTTTCAAACACTGAAAAGTGTAAGCTGTACATCTAATCTGATCCTGGAATAATGACAGATAATGGAATATTATATTACATTTACATCTCAGAAAATAAAGAGTACCTAAAACAGATTTCATCATCCCTAGCCAATCTCTTTCTGTTTTACCCTATACTATAATACTCCAAAGAGCAACTTATTTGTTGTTTTATGGTGGATATGTACAAGATAGAACTTTTTCTCATTGGAAATACATAGAACATGAAGTAAGGAGAATAACAAAAGTTACAATGAAAATACTATTTTTCATTTTGTTATGATTATTTATAATGAAGTTCGCGCTTACTGCAAGATGATTTTCCCCTCTCAATAACATGCAAGGAATTAACAATACCATATCTACCATAAAATATGTGATGGGAACACTATTATAAAGAGGGGATTTCTTACTACATACACCATACAAACCAGAATACAATTACAGAGTTAATGTTAAGTCTATAAGGAAACATGCAAGTGAAACAGAAAAACAAAATATGAACACGTTCACAAGTCTAATCGAGCGCATTTTTCATTCATATACAACTTCAGGAAAGAAAATGCAACCAATTTGCAAATCTGTGCTAGAATTTCTGTCAATTAATTTCTTTGACAGGATAATTCTTTTGAATTAATGATGCTGGGATTGTTTGTTTTTCTTAACACTCTGTGTCAATTCACAGGCGCAAATCCCATCGCAACACTTTCAACGACGCTTGATCAAAATCAACAGTCAAAGGAATTGTGGGTTTTGTTTAAGTTCATTCCTGACATTGACTGTCAAGTTGACAAACTTGAAATGATATCAGCGATTAATTATAATGACAACCTGATAGAAAATGACTGTCTTGAAAAATGGTTTGCTCAAATACAAAGGCAACGGCCTCAGCATCTATCAATGCTATAGAATATTGAAATAATCATCAACTCAAGTCAGGATCCACCTGAAATATTCTTATCTTCCAATTCTGATGAACAGGTCAGCGACCGACCCAAGGGCATTGATTCCTCATTCACTCTGGACATTTCTATTTCTTCACCATCCCATAGGCTAACCTTTTAATCAAGACTTTCCCATACAGAAGCAAGCCCTTGCTCCTGAACCCAAACCAATGCTTTAGCATTATCTCTATGATCGTCTCATTCCAAGCTCTCAGTCCTCTATGACTGATGAGAAACCCTGTGTCTCTTCGAGCTCATGGCTTTGCAATCGGCTAATTCTCCATCATGTCTCTATTGACAAAACGCATGCTCTCATTCTTTGAAGAAAACCATCTCCATCACTTAAAGAAACCAATGATAAA
Organism: Lytechinus variegatus; assembly: GCF_018143015.1. Lineage (NCBI taxonomy): Eukaryota > Metazoa > Echinodermata > Echinoidea > Temnopleuroida > Toxopneustidae > Lytechinus > Lytechinus variegatus. The sequence goes on from NC_054749.1 coordinate 20,322,238, forward strand.
TATAAAGCATTGGGTGAGAATACTCGTGAAACTACCAATACGTTGTATAATTGTTGAAACTTCCAACGATAGTCTGTACTTGCTGAAAATGAGATCAATAATTTTTTTCACATATTCTGTAAAATTGCTGCTTCCACCAATGATATTCGGTACTCCAACAAAAAGGACCAAAATTTCTGCCACACATAATTGATGAAAATACCAGAGATCTCAGAGAAAGTCACTCTGGATAATATTTCACAAATATGTATGATGTATAACTGATATTCTAGGGAAAATATATAATGTAGAAATAAAATGCCCCAACTATCAGTACAAGCAAAATACTGAAATTTTTTCACAAGTTTCAATCAAATGAGATTTTACAGAGTGTGCATCAGAAGGAAGAAATACATAATTGCTAGTTGTTGTGTAGTGTTGTAATAGTGCAATGGAGGGGAGCTGCTTGAAGAAATATTTCATATTCATGCTGCATCTACCTTGATGATTTGTTGTGAAAGAAATTCATTGGCTGATCAACAAGTTTCTTTGAGGGGAGGATTGGGACAGAAATCAATTTAATAGTGACAGTTTCATCTAACATTGGTGTGAATTCCTAGGATGTGTGATACCATATAGGCATAAGTCTATGAAAAGGACACCTACTTTACACATTTTCAATAGCTTCATCAAAATTATATTTGATTTAAGGAGATTGGCGATGATTTATCAGTTGACTTATCAATGAGTTGGGGGAACGGGAGAACCAAACTGAACAGATTTCAATATTTTTAATGACAAAACATATGGAGGGGCAATCAACTGATCGAATGAGAGTGGTAGCCACTTTCTCTACATTATCAGTATATTGTAGGGGGCATGCTTGACCAACTTTAGGGTAATTGATTTGTGGACTGTTGCCTGAAAACAAGAGGCGCCTTCTTGCATTTCCTATGTTTTAGACTTATCATTTTCTCCCATGAATACAGCAAAAGGTCAGTTATGAAAAAAAGCCCAGCATTTTCTTGCAATCATTGTTCAATGGTAAGACTATATTTTGCCCTGACCATGTTGGAAAATCAGCCGATACACGTACTTGAGTAATAGCTTGAACTTCATTGGCATGTGAATCAGCGAGTAAGTTTCACAAATATTCTCATCAATGTTTCAAAATGGCCCCTCATAATGGCTTTGTTTATATTTCCTCTTTAAAGCAGCATGAGACATGATTTCAGCCTTGCATCCTACAGCCAGATAAGAGCTCCAATTCCATCCACGTATCACCTAAAGCCAGCAAGATCTAAACCCCTGCCCCCCTTGTAAGGCGACTCCAAAAGTCTCTTGAACAGAGGGGCGGGGCCTGCTTCTCGTGATGTCTGGATGTCAGCGGCTTGGCACCGCCTCTCTCTCACTCTCTACGATTTGTTGGTTGGTTGATCCCACAATCCCCGGCAGGGGGGATCGGGTAGGTGGGTGTGGTCTCCCTCACACCCAGGCCGTCCAGCCCTCGTACAGGGTTGCCAGGTTGTCTATACTTGTTGCTTCCTTGATCACATAGTCAACCTGTATAAGGATATTCAAATGTGCAATGGTTCATATAAGAGACAGTAGAGCTTCTTATGTACTCTTGACAAATCAAAGCCTTCCTGGGTGTGTTTCACGAAAACCCTTTGTACACTGCATGTGACTTCTTGAATGACGGGAATATTAAGTGCCAAATTTTGAGCAGGTTTTTCATAACCATGTATATAGCCAATCGTGACAGTTATCTCTATTAGTACAAGTTTGATTTTTCAGCTCATTTGACACTGGAATCATTCATAACTGAGAATGATTACTACAAAATAGCTCTCTTCATCATTTAACATAAAGAAAGAGTGAAGTATAGATGGGAAAAATATAATGTAAATGCAATTTTGAAATATCTGGCTTTGAATAATTTTAACACAGAGCTAGACTATCGTCTTTAAATCAAACTGTACTTCAGAACATGGGCCTCTGAATAAAGTGGATTGATGAATACCTGTTCTGTGACAGCGAGCCTCTTAGCAGGGTCTGGGTCTCTACCATCCAGCTTGCCTTTAACTCTCCTCCAGACGTTGATGGCGTAGGTGTTCCTCACCTGGATGATCTTACCGGTCCGAGGGTCTCGCATGATGGCTGGTGAACCCTTGGTCCCTCCTAACAACAACATCATCAATACACAATCATGTAATAATAATAATAATGGCCAATCACATGAAAGAATCAACCTATCATATGCCTGACCCCCATATTTTAATAAAATCTCACTTTATTTCAAGAACAAAAATAGATCTCTTTTGTAGATTGTAGATTATATAATTGTACACAATTTAATTGAAATCATTTTAAGCAGTTTGGCACTAATGGGAAAAGTGCATTATAAATGATGATGAAGATAATGATGATGATGACCCTATAATAACTATAACTATTCAAGCCTTACAAATCTTTCATATTAAGCCCCTCAGGGAAAACAGTATTTGCCAGACCAACCTCAGATGAATAATTCCCACTATACTTTCTCAAACCATTATATATTTTAGGCTTGGGAGCCAGCGCCGGGTAATCGAGTCTACCCGATTCTCAATGCCAGAGTCGGGGAGTCGACCCTGATCTCTGGAGACTCGAGTACCAAGCGGCGGCGGTTCTGAGATAAAGGGACTCGAGTCTTTGCCATGCTCTCTCATTCATGGACGAAAATCGGCCCCAGCGCCGACTCTCAGCGCCGAATCCAATCACTGAGATAAAATAAATGTGGAATTTGGAGCCGAAGAGTCACATACTTCGAGCAGAACTTTTCTCTGCTTCGAGCCTGCAGTATACCGTGTGCATTAGGCTCAGTGTGCATGACTGCATGTGGTATCTATGCAGATGCATCGTGTCCTTTGTGTGTACTGTGTATTTCTGTGTGTGTGACTGTAAAATGCCAGTAGAGACCACGTGCGTTGTGTTGAGCGACACTTGTAATTGTATCATGAAAGTTAGTGTATTGGGATTTGTGTGTGGATTGTGTGAGAAGTTATGAAGGTGTAAGATTTTGGGTGACTGAATAGATGATTGCTCCCCCTCCCATTTATGTACACTCTCCAGCCCCATGCCGATCCTTCCCCCAAAGCTTCTCTCTCTTTCTTTCTTTTCTTCCAAACTTTATTCCCCTTTTAATCTTGTTAATTTCTCCTTTTAGAAGTTGACATTCACTACGAATTTCATCATAATTTTAATGAAGTGTTTATCACCTCTTGTTTATAAATATTTTTATATATCTGTTCAAAATAAGTTTACTTTTCGTTTTCCTTATTTTATATGAAGCATATACCCCATGTTTCGAAATCAATGATAATCTTCAGGACATTAAGTCTCCTCTTTTATTGTCTCCCCTTTGAATTTAAATGCATTGATAAACAAGCATTCTTTATAACACTATGAGATATATCTTTATTTGCATATCGCTTTGAGTGAATATCATGTTTAATAACCATCCTTTATACTTTTATTAATGATTGAGACGTACACATAAAACTACGCATTTTACAGTTTGTTTGAACAATAGATATTGTGGGCTTCGAAGGTTCTGTATTTTTTCCTTTCCTGAATATTTCTCATCTGGAAAATGTCATTCGAGAGTGTCAATAAATCTTTTTTTGTGGGGAGGACAAATGAAGTAGTTTGGTGTTTCGCAAATAATTTCACTTTTTGTGGTCATTCCCTCCTGTCAGTTGCATTTTCTTTCATTCCAAAATCCCATTGATAACGTTTGCTTGCTAGTCTTAATTAGAGTCTTGCCTTATTGGAATATTGGCGAGAAGTTAATAATAAAAAATGATGTTATTGTTCTGTCAGTAATAAAAGTAGAGATTCAACTATGGATATTTTTCAGTCATATTTCATTTAATCTTAGTTATTTTAATCCAAACATTCATTTTTTTTCCAATGGTGAATTTCACCTTTGGCCAATTCGCCATTTTCTTAAGTGACTGAAAACGTAGACTAATCCCTCAATTCAGGGATCCACATCAACCCTCGGCAATTTGTTTACATAACTTTCTTTGTCTCGGTCATGTATTGCACAATATTGAGAAGCACATGTTTGGAAATCTGATATTCTTGTGGTGGTGGGGGGGGGGTACGAGATTGCCGCCCTTTTTATTCTGTTTTGGTTTGGCTGCCACATGGCCTCTCTCACTGTCTGGAGAAATTAGGTCAAGTAAAATTTGCAAAGACGTGGATAAGAGGCTTTGCGATGCTTCCTTGATGGATGATTTGGAAATTGCCAGTTTTGGTTCTGGTAGGCCTTTTTAATTTGTCACGAATCTCTAACTGATACGAACGCTTAACAATTCAATTATATCATTTGTATGAATAATTTTTAAGTCTTTTTTTAAAATGTGTCAAAAATGTATCTATACGAAGGATATTTTTTCAACTTCATACCATTTGCAGGTATATCTGTATGATAAAATAAATTACCTCAGAACTGTACAAATTAAGAACTTTCTTTTTCTTTGACATTGTCTTCAGACACGAATACAGATCTTTCTAGATTAATTTGACAAATAATGGGCTAAAACACTAAATAGTAAACACGCAAAGCTCACATCAACCAAGTATCAAACATTCAAACTTGGATTAAATCATGGAGGTTCTACCTCCCATTAATCAACTCAGATATCGTTCACGCATAGAGCTATATTAGCTCCATGGTTCAAGCACCAAAATCAATCTATCATCACAACACTAAAATCGGAAACAATCACTTCAAAGAAACAATGCGAAGGTCAAACCACGGTGAAACATGTGCTGTGTGTGTTATCTTTGCAGTGAGTTGATCTTGTGATGATGGGGAGAGAATTTTTGTGTGTGGTAACTGTGGTTTATGTTTGCAATGCAGTGAGTTGGATCTTGTGATGACTGGGGAAAGGACCAGGGAGTTGGGAGAAGAACCGAAACAAGCGTACACCGAGATAAAGGTATCTAGTGTAGGGGCATAATTGAGGCATTGTCTCAAAGCTCATTATCGGCGCTGGGAGTCGACTCTCTCTGGAACCGACGCCTGGGGCAAGAATCGGAGTCGACTCTCGCCAAGACTAGAACCGCCCAAGCCTAATATACTTGTATCAATGATATCTCTGCTTTTAATTAATTAAACTCTGTAATACTGCAGTAAACACATCACAGGAACAAATGCCATGGGAGCACAATAGCAATTGATGTAAATACATCAATGGACCTACCCTGCTTGGCAGCCGGTGGAGTAGAGTGGCGTATCTCCCTGATTTTAACCTGCTGCTGTTGCTTGGTGGTGACCTTCCCTTGTGGAGGGGGTTTGGGGTCCTCTTCGGCCTGTTCCCCTGCTAGAGACTTGGTGGGTTTGTTGTCAGTGGTCCCGGGGGCCTCGGTGGAACCATTCACAACTGTGCCAGGAAAAATATGGAGACATAAGAATAGGTGGTTAGAAGAAACACACCATTGCATTCTAAATATCACCATTTTCATAAATTAATCAGAAAACACAGTTGCATTCGGAATATTAATATGAACCATTCATCATCATATTCACAAAGTATTTGAATGGAAGATGGAGGGACCTTATGACACTTTCATTTTCAGGAACCTTTCCTTTCCATTATGATTGTCTTTAGCAAAATATAGTATGTGAGCTTTTTCCAGCAAATGGTGTATTCCAGTGTATTCAAGGAACAAATCATGTATCCCAATATAATGTTTCTTCCTTAGTTTTCCATTTGTTGCATTATAATTACCATTTCCGATATTTTTTTCTATCCTTGTTAAATACCCAACCTCTAACTTTGTTCCTGTCTCCCTCTCTTCCTCTTATTTCATTCTGTCTTTCGTTCTAACATATTCTCACTACATGTACTTTATTCTACCTCTGAGACTTTCTTCTCATATGCTGGGTAATTCATTACTTTCATATTTACGTATAATTATTTTGTAAAACAATTTGATTTTGATATTTGCCTATTTTATTCCAAGTTGTATATATTTTTTTTATATGTCTGTATATACCATTTGTAAACTGAATGTAATTTGGCCTTTGGCTGCTATTTTCAGTGATTTTCTTAAAATAAATAAACCATTCAATCAATCAAATCCTTCCAATAACTCATTCACCCTGCTATGGTGGCATGCAGCACAATAAATATGGATTTCTAGCTGAAGGCACATCATAACCAAGTGCTACAGTATTTGTGTGCTGATTGAGCAAAATCATATAGCTTTAATACATGAACAAGGTTCACCAATTTAAGATTTCATTCTTCGTCAACATACCATTTTTCTCATCTCCGTCCTCTTCTTTGTCCTCTGTAGATTGTGTAGCAATGCTAACCAAACGATCGTACATCCTGCACACAGAATAGAATCAAACCAACATCATTCAACAGTAATAATAAAAATACTCTATAAAGTAATGTGTCATTTAACCATAATCAACGAGACTCGGGCCAGCAACCAAACATGATTGTGTAACATCTGTCACAAGGACGTTGTTTAGAGATAAAAATAACAATATGCATTTATAGAACACAAAAACTATCTCTTTATATTCTATTGCGCTGCAAGAGCTTCTAGGTGCTGTACATACTATTGGAATAGATAGGTTTTTAACTTGAAATTATGTAAATTTGTTGAATTCCTTAATAAGTCAAGGGGAAGTTTGTTCCACAGTCGTGGGGCTGACATCAGAAGGACCTTCTAGTGCTTGCAGTGTGAGTGTATCTTGTGAGCTACGAAGGTGATGGTCATGAGATTGGGATTTTAATTTCAAAAGATCCGAGATATAACAAACCTACTTGCCCATTAATGGTTGTACACAAAGCTCTTAACAAACCATCACAATCACCAATACATCTGTCCTAATTGTAAGTAACAAAGAAGGCCAGAGAGAGAGAGGTCTTGTTCCAAGGTTCTATGAAACAAGACGCATTAATATTCGCCCGAGCTCTCTTATTGGGAATACTGGACTTTAATTTCAACTTCTTTCATGCATATGCCAGTAGTCTTTCTCCAAGCTCTTTATGTTTTTCCCCCCAATGTTTCTCCTTATTTGCCTAAATACTTAATTCCCCATTCATATACTCGTGTATTACATGTATATCATTAATTCAATTCTCAGGTTTTATTGCTTGTATGTATTTATTTTGTATTGTGTTTCATGAGGAATAGAATTGATCTATCAATCACTACTTATTAAAGAACAGTACTTTGATCTCATATCCCGCATTCTTAAATCATTCCCAAACAATACACTTCAAATATCTTTTAACAGAAACCCCCTAAAAAATCAAGATGGTATCAACATCTGGAGCGTTGTGGCCCAGTGGATTAGTCTTCAGACTTTGAAACAGAGGGTCGTGGGTTCGAATCCCAGCCATGGCGTGATTTCCTTCAGCAAGAAACTAATCCAATGTGCTGCACTCAACCTAGGTGAGGTAAATGGGTACCGGTAGGAAGTTATTCCTTAAAAAGCTGTGTGCGCTATGAACGCCTAGCTTAGCTGGGTAATATAGGAGCGCCTTGAGCACCTAACAAGGTGGATATGTGCGCAATATAAATACCCTATATTATTATTATTATTAACATGACTTATCACTATTAAAAAATGGCAGAAAGAAAACCCTGATACACAATCACTATAAAACACTTGTCCAACATGGAAAACAGAACTGAACTGAATACAACTTGATTTAAATGATTAAACTTAACAATGTGCATTTTAATGAAGAAGAAAACTCTCAGAGTACTACCTACCCTTTGACATGGTCGATTAGTGAGTTGATCGTGGGCTTGACCTCAATCAGTTCTTGCAGCTTTTCACCATTCTCATTAGATGATGCTGAAATAAAAAATTATAAACAAAATTTGTATCACAAAAGAATAAAACAAATCAAAATTAAAGATGAAGCTGGCATATATGACAATGTATTAGAAACCAAATGAGTCCTTATAATATCATGCCCACACAATGTTGAATTCCAAAATTAAAACATACTCTTAATAAAAATACCTGAACATAATAATATATAGCATTTAGAGTGCGCCTTCTGTCTAGTTTCCTATTCAGAGGCGCAGAAGGAATTATCACTTATTACACAGGGGGGGGGGCTGTTAATTGAAATATGATGAGAATGTCCTAAGGTTGGATTTGAATGACTCTATAGTCTTGACATTGCGTATTGTTGATGAGAGTGCATTCCACTAGGTTGGAGCACTATGAGCAAAAGCTTTTTCACCAAAGGAGCATTTGATTCTACGAGTTGTCAACAACCTGGTTCCTGAAGATCTTAGATTTCTACGTACATATTCCGAGATAAGATCTCGAAGAATTCGCAATAACATTCTTACTTGTCAGTATCTTGCCTAGCATGGTTGCAAAGGTTTCTGAATATTGTTTGTAGAAGGTCTTGAATCTTTGAGCTTCAGCCATCCCAGCACGACCACCTTCCTCATCCTCAGCAATGACCCTCAGCATGCCTTTGACCTCTGACATTAGTTCATTATGGGTGGTCAAACCCATCTTGACCACATCAACCATGGTCTGGACTGTTTCCTGTGATACAGAAGGAAAAAGTACATTATCGTCATCAACACCATCAGAACCGCCATCAGAATCATCATTACCACCATCACCATAACCACCAGCATCATCACCATTATCATCATCACCACCAGCATCATCATCACCACCACCATCACCATTATCATCATCATCACCACCACCATCATCATTATCATCATCATCATCATAACCACCATCAATATTATCATCATCACCATCATCATCAACATTACCATCATCACCACCACCATTACCATCATCATCATCACCACCATCATCATTATCATCATCATCATCATCATAACCACCATCAATATATTATCATCATCACCATTATCATCAACATTATCATCATCATCACCACCATCATCACCAACATCATCATCATCATCATCATCATCACCATCACCACCATCCCCATTATCATCATCATCATCACCAACATCATCATCATCATCACCACCATCCCCATTATCATCATCATCATCATCATCACCATCACCACCATCCCCATTATCATCATCATCATCATCGTCATCATCACCAACATCATCATCATCATCATCATCATCACCACCATCCCCATTATCATCATCATCATCATCATCATCATCACCACCATCAACATTATTATCATTATCACCATCATCATCATCATCATCACCATCACCAACATCACCATCATCATCACCATCACCATCATCATCATCATCATCACCACCATCCCCATTATCATCATCATCATCATCATCATCATCATCATCACCACCATCACCACCATCCCCATTATCATCATCATCATCACCAACATCATCATCATCATCACCACCATCCCCATTATCATCATCATCATCACCAACATCATCATCATCATCACCACCATCCCCATTATCATCATCATCATCACCATCACCACCATCCCCATTATCATCATCATCATCATCGTCATCATCACCAACATCATTATCATCATCATCATCATCACCACCATCCCCATTATCATCATCATCATCATCATCACCACCACCACCATCAACATTATTATCATTATCACCATCATCATCATCATCATCACCATCACCAACATCACCATCATCATCATCACCACCATCATCATCATCATCATCACCACCATCCCCATTATCATCATCATCATCATCATCACCACCACCACCATCAACATTACTATCACGATCACCATTATCATCATCATCATCATCTTCAAACTCATCATCACCACCAACACCATCATCAATATCATCATAATCCTCATCATCATCAACCAAGTCACCAACACCACCACCATCATCTTTACCATTATCATTTTAAACAAACTTGACATGAATCATACCTTGTCAGCCTCTATCTTTGCCTCAGCTTCAGCAGCCTTGCCTTGGAGTTCTACAATCTTCTTGCGGATTGACTCCGAGAGTCCCTTGATCCATTTGTTGTTGATAGGTTTATCAATGGTCAAAGGTTTCAAGGCTAGATAATCCTCTTCAGCTGGGCTTAGATTGGATGATCTGGTTACCAAGGAGTTACAAACCTGAAGACATCTAAAAAAGAAAAGAAGATGATCTTTTAAGTATCATCATGAAGGAGAATTGAAGGATTCAAATATCACGAAAATTGGAAAGGTCAGATGTCGAGCCTTTTTAATTTTGTACCATTTTCTGAAGTGCATAAAGAAAACTCTGCGCACTTTTATTACTTTTTTCTTCAAAATCTCATGCAAATAACATTGCCATGCCATGCGATTTTCCTTGAGCCAAAGCAAGAGAGAACCATCGTATACATACCTTTGCAGCATGTCATGGAAGCTATTGTCAGCATACACAGATTCTGATGTACGGGTTCTCATTCCTTCAAAGTGGAGGATGGCATGACAAAGTGCTCCAACTTCTGATGCTCTCTTTGTCTCAAGCTGTGTCAAGAAAAATAATACAGGCAACTATGATTTTTACAGCATGGTTACAATATTAGATCTTAATTTCTATTGACAAATTTAATCAGCTGTTGTTTGTTTTTTGTTGTTGCTAAATCAGCAAAAGTAATCCCACCATAAAAATTGTAGCTTACCGTCACTGGGGTGACAAAACCTCTTATCTAAAATGTTTAGATTTTTTTTAACATATCTTCTTGATGATGACTGGTCAATCTTTCAAATGTTGTTCAGTCCAGATCCTACATATGGCTTTTGATCTTAAACAATGAAGCAATTTCAGAATGTCAAAGAGAAGAATCTCTCATCGAATAAAGTGATATGGCGGCCATGTTTTATTCACTCTCCTGGGCCATCTAACTGATCTTGAAATTAATTTGTATGACTGATTGCACATTATTACCAATGCAATCAATCATGAAAATCAGCCCTTTGGAACAGTCTGAACATCTGAGGTTTTTAGATAAGATTTTCCGTAGGCCCAGCAGCGTCATTATGGGGCATTGTGGCCGAGCGGATTAATATTGCAATTATAAAAGAGAATCGTGGGTTTAGATCTCAGCCATGGGGTAATTTCCTTCAGCAAGAAATTGAACCCCAATGTGCTGCACTCAACCAAGGTGAAGTAAATGGGTAATTCCTCAATAAAGCTAAGAGCACAGGAATCGGTAGACTAGCTTAGCCAGGGCATATAGGAACACCGTTAGCACCTATCAAGGTGGATATGTGTGCTATACATATACAAATATCCTACGTCATTATCATTATCAGTATTACAACTATTATACAATACAAAATAAAAAGTTTCATACCGTGTAAAGCTGTGTCTTGACCTGAATAGATGTGTCTACATCTTTCATAACATTAGCCAGTGAAGGGTTAGCTCCTGCAGCCCACTTCAACCGCTGACATACTCTTCCCTGTACACCCAGAGCACGCTCCTGCATTGTCCCTACAGCGCCCTCAATGGCCTGAAGGGCTTGAAGACGCTTCCTCATGTCGGACATGATGGCAGACCTGTCAAATTTCAGAAAAGATGTCTCAAGGTAGGCCAACTAATCACTCAGAGGCGAGTCTCATAATTGGAATTTTTCCTTCATAAAATAGAATTTCAAACCAAACTCAGTAACTATTGAATTATACAGCATCTGAAGAGCCACACATCGCAGTGAATTTCTTTTTACTGTAATATTCTTCCAACATTTCAGAAATGTGAAATAAACTTGAAAGCTAGAACAGGGTCTTTTAACGCAAGCTTGGTAATCAATTATAAATTTTATTTGTATGCGTCATTATTACATTTATCATTATGTTCACTAGAGTGTATACATTAAATGCATAATCACAAGGTTTCTTTTATGGAAACCAGAAGATTCTCTTTAAGTACCTGGCAGGTGCGACAAACTGATATCCAGCCCTTTCAGGTCCGCCTGCCTGTAGGATGTCTTCATACAGCCATTGGAATCTCAGCAGCTGGGTCTTAGCTCTACGGTTTACATCTTGAGCTAGCTCAAGGCTTTGTTGTTGCTGGCTGTAAAAATAAAAGGTAATGAGTGACTTTACAGATTACTAAAATATGAAGTACAAAAAGTGTGAGCCCTCCTTTCCTATTTAAAGTATACATGAAATTTGATAGTTTCTCTAAAAAAAATTCACTGAGGTAAATAATCAGAGCTGCCAACCTGAAAAGGAACATTTCAGTATTTTTGAAGCTAAAAATCAGTATTTCGGTGAGGAAATCAGTATTTAAAAAAAATACCATAGGACCACACACACAACTGAAACTTTAGAAATAAGTATTTTACATGAAACTATCAGTATTCTTCTCACTTTTCAGTACTAAATACTGAAAATCGGTACTACTTGGCAGCTCTGAATAATGTCCTTTGCTCAAACAACATTGACCTTGTTCAATTTTGGCTGATGAGATTTTTAAAGTGACCGAAAGACAACCATGGCTTACCATACTCTGAATCAGATTCAAGGATAGTTGTCAAATCTGACATCCTCGGGAGCGCTTCATGAAAGGACTTGTCAGATCTTTTATCCGGAAAGACCCATTTTATCCGACAGTAATAATAGGAACAGTGCTTCTATGCCAATCAGAATCAATCTGACAACTTGTCAGATGAAATTGTTGATGAAATTCTCCCCAGCATCATCACTTACCAGGCTTCCCCTCTTGCTCTGCTGGCCGTGTCATACATCCTGATGAAGTGCTGGACCGGTGAGCCTTCAGGTCCATCCACCCTGCCTGTCTCTACAGCTTCCTTGGCTGCCTTCTGACACAGATCATCCAGAGGCAGTTTGTACAGCGCATCCATTGGACCATTGTGTGGTTGGTAGATGACAGGGTTGGTGGTATCCAAGCCAATCTGATGGGCCAGGCAACACACACACAGGCCAAGGATCGTGGATGGGATACCAAGAAGCTAAAATAAGATTGATAATTAAACGGTAGTGTACCAATCCTGAAATCACCACAGATTTGACAGATGCAGGACATATAAGATTCATCAGCAAACAGTTCACATGTAAAATATGGATTAAAAAGTGGAACATTTATTACAGACCATGAAAATCAGGGTCATGTTTCATGAAACAAAGGCAGACTCCATAACATATCTGTTATTGGCCGATCGGATTGCTCCATTGTATTAGCTCATATCATATAAGCTACCGAAATGGAGCAATCTGATTTAGACTAAAGCAAATATCAGTAACTCGCAGAAGCTTGTATGTTTCTAATGTAAAAACATTTGGACTATACCAAGAAAGTTGAAACAATTTTAATTTTTTTTTCATTTATCTTATAAAAAATTCATTTATTTTATTCTATTGTTTTTTCCGGGGGAAGGGGGGGGGGGAGGTTGTCAATGTGACAAATAAGTATTATAAAACATAAGAGGTGTTGAAAACATGGCTGAGAAAATGAAATATAATCTCATCAAAATTAGGCACAGAGAAGTACTCACTGCGGTGGAGATGAAATCCACAATGAAGAGTTTGACTGGTCTGACTAGCATCTCTTCTGAATGAATGAACCCTAACAGTTCATTGGTATCCTGATATACTAAACCATTATCAGTCAATTCATGGGGTAGACCTGTGATAAGAGTTATCAGATTGGGAAATTAGTAAGTACACACGTGATAGCAAATATATACTATCTGCCAATTCATAGGGCAAGCCTACACAAACATATATTTATAAGATGGAAAAGGTAGTCTGAGCATAAATGTTTGTGGCAGACCAAAATGTATCAATAATGAAAAAAATCTGGGCCACTTATCAGTAGTTTTATGAAGAGTAAATACAAACCAGGAGCTACATGCACCTCTAGTCCTCAACTACTCATATCTGGCCTGTTTCCTAACCCATAATGCATCATTCTCAGCAGTGTAGTCTTGTAATATAAATCCACTTGAATGGTAAGACACTAATTCACTCCTTTAATACATTCATACTGCAATAATTATGATACCAAGTAGCTATGAACAAGTACTTTTCCTGTAGATATATTTCATTTCTCTATACAAATGAAATTATAGGCTAATATATTCTCTGAATTATTACTAGTTATCTGAAAGCGACATTTTAAGACTAGCTAATTTTGCATAATGTCAATGACAGACCACGCACAATTCGCTACCCCTTTAAACAAATATGATCAAATCCAATTCCCACCAGCAATGAGAAAAACAAATTTTGATGAGATTAGTATAGTTACCTGAGAGAGCCAATGCATGGTTTCGACACTTGGTGAGACAGCTATGCGCAGCCTCCAACTGTTTTACAAAGAAGAGATCACTCAACAAAGGAATGGTGTAGCTACTCACAGTCATTGTCTGTTGGAATATTGTCAACAAAGAATAAATCCATGATATTGCTTAGAATAAACAAAACATATCAATATTGATAATACATTGTGCAAAATGTAAAAGAACAAAGCACTTGAAACAGAACTTTGGCAGTTTTTCTGTTCATACACCAAGAATTTGAAATATTTCCTACATTATTACACGATACAAAGATTATACAACCTCAAACGCAGGCTAGAGTTATGAAATACAAATCGCATGAACATCATGAGTATCTCTATTAAACACACCTCATACATTCATGTTAAGTGATACACATATTTTTAAAGCAGGGTTCGCACAACCTTTACAAAAAAAGAAACTGATAAAGTGTGTGTAATGACCAACCTTCGGGCTGACAGCCTCAAAGAACACGCCATCCACCCTGAACCACTCTTGAGGGAAGGAAACCTTGTCCCAGCACTCTGCAAAATCCTCTAGACTCTGCCCAAGTCTCTTGAAAAGGACATGAATGGCTGCTAGCAGGTTCTGACCCATGGTGGGAGGCTGAGAAGCGGCTGGATCAGGAGTCTCGTCTGCTGGTGGCTTGACTGTCCTAGCTGATGGATGCAGAAGACTCTCAAACTTTGCTCGGAGCTCCTTGACTAGTTCTGAAGATGGAGCCTACAACATAAAGGTAAAATACATGTAGAAAAGTATATACTGATCTCAAACAAAAACAATATCTATAAGAAAATATCACATTACTCATACAAATGGAGTCTTAAAAAGGGTTTAAAAAAAGTGTTCCTTGAACATTGACGCCCTAGCTCCACTTCCTCCGAGGTATCTCAGCACATCCACATCGAATTCCCTGGCCATCGTGTAGACATCAACAAGGTACAAGTGCTGGACAGGGAGCCGCGGTACTTCGAGAGAGGTGTGAAATAGGCCATCTACATCCGGGCGTTCAGACCTTCTCTCAACAGAGACGGGGGCGATACAAGCTTCCGAATGTCTACGACCCGATCATCGACCATTATGTCACTAAGGTCAAATCGGGTCACATCGCTGAAGAAGGTTGCAGCTAGCAGCCGAAAATTTCGAGGTAACTCTTCGTTATTTTCTGTTTTTTGTGTTGTGAACCAAAGTTCAACAAAATCGTTATCTTTTACCAACACAGATGAACTTTCATGATCGTTTAAAGAAAGAACCTGAAAAGTTGCAGACTTCAGAGAAATGTCATAAAATGGTGCAGCATGACCTATGCACTTCAGAATAACCATTTAAGACATTAATGGAGTGGGACAACAGGGGTTTAACCTACCTGTGAGTTAGGTTCTGCTGCAAGAAGATCAGTTTCGACCTGATAGATGACACTCTGCAAGGGAACCTGAGGGTCTGTACATAGGGCATCTAGGGCAGCTAGAGAGGACACAACCGAAGCATCACGGCTTTGGATCAACCTGACTGCCTCAGAGGCAACATCACTGAAGTGCTGCAGCAATGTCTGTAGATAGAAAGAAACAAAGGAATAAAATAGATTTGGATTAATTGGCCTGCCTAACATCAGAGAGAATGGCACCTGACTTGACTGTTTTAAAATGCAATTGATTGGTTTGTGTTGGTCTGCTTGCCAAACATCTATGTAAAAGAACTTTGAATAATTTATCCACAGTAGAGAGCTGTTAGTGCTTGAGTCATAGTAATGGTAGTAGCTTGATGTTCTGGATTAACAATCCATTGTGTTAACAACATACAAGTTGCATTTGAATTGAATAAAAAGACTAGACTGAGAATGCAACCCTCATACAAAGAGAACTTTTGTCTTGAATGAAGATTTTACAAAACAAAACTAATAGGCACATCTAATGTTTCTATTTCTGAGCTGAAAAAATGAATAAGAACAGATCAGATCAGATATTAGAGAGTCAGGTAATAGAAATATTCAACTTTGAACAAGTCAGTCATTTACATAGGCTAGAACCATCTTGCAACAACTAGATACTTCTGTAAAACAGTTACTAGTACCGAATGATTTTTGAAAAGTATGCAATGAAATTTATCACACTGTATTGTTAGACAGGAGGTGAGAGGGCTGTGAGCTAATGTTCATACCTGAAGTTGTTCGTAGACTGCAGTTATTGATTTGAAGCAGGAGATCAGGTTGGGTAGAGAACATGGGTCTTCATTTTCAGGCTACATAAAACAATAATAATATATCAAACGTTTGTGAAACAAAGAAATACGAAGAATATTCATAATCAATTTATTTTTTGTTACGGGGACAAGATAAAGTTTGTAATTTCATATTGGTGTCATCATATGTGAATGCCTACATAAAAACCGACGCAACAAGTTGACCAATAAGAATTCAATCTGCAAAGGCTTGAAGTCATATATTTGGTCCTGAAAAGGACCACCGAAACTCGATGTTCAATAAGGAAAACTCGATGTTCAATAAGTATACTTTTGCTGTCTATTTAGTTCAAAAAAGCAAATCATAAGCTCTGAAATGAAACATAACTTATCAAAATTTGTCTGACCAAACCCAATAAACTAATTGATTAGATGTAGAACAGATTCAAATAACAAGGAAAAATTATGAAATTTACAAATTGTTCCCCTCAAACAGTATTAGCCCAAGGAGTTATACCCCCTGCTAATAGGCCTAAGCATAAAAAACATAAATAACATATAAACATATTGCTAATAAGATGGAGGGCCTTATACAAATATGTGGTAAAAAAAATTGGACATGAGAACTTACCTCTATGCCTAGCGATATGATCCCCATGACTGATTCTATGTTGACAAGGGTTCCACTTAGTTCATTCAGAAACCAGCGGCCATTACGAGACAAGTACTCAGGAGACATGTTGGCTGTAAAGAAAAATATATATATATTGAAGGTTTAGAAGCATGGGCATGGGAGAACCATGCTGCCATTTAAATCTCAACCCCTTCATTAATGAACTTCTTAATCTAGGCCCGAATGTTGATGGATATTCAAAATAATGTGAACTATTTGAATCACTGGTGTGAAAAAAGTGGTTATTTATGGCAAGTTTTCAAAACTTATTTCAATGATCCTAGGGTTGCAAAATTCCCGGGAATTTTCGAGGTGGAAACTTTCCATGGGAATAAACGGGAATTTACTGGGAATTTTGGGAATTTTCGGCAATTTTCGGGAATTTTCAAGAAGTGTTGGGAATTTTCAAGAAATGTTGGGAATTTTCAAAAAGTAGCAATTTTCTGACATTCATATACAGGAATTGAAAGGATTGCCCTGGCAGATGATGCTTGATTGTGCTTTGTCAGTAAGTTTCAAGTAAAATATAAAGATAAGATGGTTAGACAAAGCAGAATTTCAATGAATTTCATGTAAAAGTTGATTTACAGTATTACTGGTTGAATGGGCAGTACACGTACACTGCAAATGCTTAACACAAATGATATACATTGTTCATGGATTGATGCCTCTTGGATATTCTGATCTTTTTGCAGATGAGAAACATTGTTGTAATGAGCATTATATCAATATTATATTATCATTACTTTATTTCTCATTTATTTCTGCATTGTAGAAGTGATAACTTGTTGCTGTGTGCAGCATTAATTTGATGAGTATAAAAACAGTTTTCTGGTTAGAGCTTAAAGTTAATTTCAGTTCAATTAACCCTCTAATAGAAATAAACATTTTGTTCATTATTTTCAAAATACTAGATCAAATTAAATGAAACTGATATGAGATTGTCATTTAATATCACAAAAGATATGAAACTGATAACAAGTTTCTCAATCTCAATCAAGGTCAAAGGTCATTTGAGGTCAACAAGCTTTAATAGTGCATTTTTATTTCTCCCTTGGTGAAAAATTATTCATCTTGATTGTTTTCAAAGTCAGCCATTATAATATTGTTATTTCTTGCCCCCCTCACTTTTTTCGGGGGTGGAGGGCGGCATCAGAAATAAAGGAATAATTTAACATTTTTCGTTCCTGGACCTGATTTTTTCCATTTTAAGACTCAAGCCAGCGCCATAGCTGCTGGTGGGATTAGTCTGCTGTGCAAAGCTAGACTGCAGACACAGACCATGATTGAAACTTTGATCAAAAAGTGGGTCTCCATGCAAAGACTAGCTCATAAAATCTTGTTTCCTGAGCGAGAGGGCCTTCAGTTCACAAGGCATGAGTAGGCTGCACATTCAGACCCTTAACTCGAGTGAAGGCTTTACACAGCAGACTAAGTGCAAACCCTTCACTCGAGGAAAATGGTCAGAATATGCAGCCTAAGGTTTCTGCCAATGACTTGTGTACAGAAGGTCCTTTTGTTTAACAGAAAGTTGTATTTGTGCTAATCTTGTGTGAAGTCCCACATGTGGATCAAAGTTTCAATAAGGGTCTGTGCATGCAGACTGCATGTAGGGGGCAATGTTCTCTTAACATGTTATTATATAATGGCAGGTTCTCACTTAAAAGACATTTACATTAAAGAAAAATGAAAAAAAAAGTGTAATGCAAATTTTTTCATGTTGAATTGAAAAGCTTCATTTTGTACATAATGCTCCACCATGTTACTGGATTCATATACATATACATGTAATGTATCATCCGACGGCATACTGCATCCACGGTTCACAGCGCGCGGCGCCCGCACCAGCGGGTGCCTGACACCAGCGCGGACGCTGATTGGCCGGCTGCATCGGCCAATCACAGCGCGCGGTGCACGCCCGAGCGGGCACCAAGCACCAGCGCGGACCCTGATTGGCCAGCGGCTCCGGCCAATCACAGCGCGGCTCACGCCCGAGTGGAGCCAGACAATAGCTCCCGACGCTATATAACCCGTGCGCAGCAGCGTCTTTGCTCATTGCCTGACGAAGTCTAGCAGCTTGCAGACGAAACGTTGCTTTCCTACTACGTTTGCTACATCGTGAGACAACTGGTTATTTCTTCTACTCAACATGTAATGTATTTATGAACAGTTTGATGAATATTTTATACCCTGGGCAATTTAAAGAATTAAGAACGGTATAAATACAAATGGAAAGTATGATATTTGAGGATATCTATTTATGATTGTTTATTTAAAAACATAATTTATCACTTTTTGTGAAAAAATGAAAATTCCCGAAAATTCCCAAAATTCCCGGCAGCTGAAAATTCCCGAAACTTTCCATGGAAATTTTCCAAAATTTCCGGAAAGTTTCCAGCCCTTTGCAACCCTAAATGATCCGATAACACAATTAATCTAGAAACAGTGACATAGTAGTATGATAGGTAATTAAAAACATTCCAAAAGAAAACTAAAGCACTGCAAAACAGATCAAACGATTGTGACGTCCTAAAACATCAAATATTCAATATCAAAGGAATTGCCAACTACAAATGTGCAGCTCCATGGATTTTTAGGGATTGCTTGAAGTTACCTACCTGACATAGCATTTTCCATGAGCAGTGTTGTGCTAGAATACATGTGAAGTAGATTCATCATGTTCATGGTCACAAGTGGGGGTGCTGCACTTTCATGTTCTACAGAATAGAATAAGCAGATATCAATTCATTTCAACAATACAAAACATTTCAACAAGTATAAATATAGAGCATAACAAGCAGATTGGGGTATTTATAAGTACACTTTCATCCAATAACATTAACAGCACCACTATTGCAGATAATACCAATATACAATGCCATACAAAATGCTGAGAAAATATGTCGAGAAATCTGGGCCCCGTCTTACAGAGTTGCAATTCATTGGATAATTTGTAACTCTATGGAAATTCATAAGTGTTATAATTTTTCTACAGGTAATTTACACAATGTCCTTAGTAAACAAAGAGAAGCACAGCGAATTTTCAAGAAACAAATTGAATGCATGATTATACATCTTTGTGAGAAAATATTTTGAACAAACATGCATAACAGATGATGACGTTTCTGGCCATCCATAGTTGAGATTGATCGGATCAATTGCAACTCTTTGTAAGACGGGGCATGGCCTACAACATGCAAACAGAACATTAACGAAGGACCTTTGATCCCTTAAAACACTGGGGGCAGCATCACCAATATTTAATTTTGTAGATTGTACCAAGACATCTTCATAACAAATTCCAATTATATCCTTGGAACGGTACATCAGGCTCAACTATTTGATTTGAATGAACATTGTAAAAAAGGAAGAACACTGAAGATCCATCAAAATGGAATGACAAAAAATTCAGTTACTGAATACTAATTAAGTCAATTCTTTCTAAATAAATGCGTATACAAGTATTTCCCTTGTAAATCATTATAAATAAATGTTTACCTTTCACACTAAATTAGAACTCAATCCTATTTCCCATTTCATACATCAGAAAATGGTAATAACTTTAATTTTAGGTAATAAAACCTGAAAGAAAAGTGTGTAGATGACATCATAAGCTCCCTCACTGCTTAATCACGATGACAAGCATTACTCCGATTCACTGAAATTCTACAACTTTAGTATTCAGAACTCTGTTATACTACATCCGTCTTGATGAAATCTTCAATGTCTTGCTTAATTCTATATATTAAAATGGGCACTTAGTCATTCTCACATTAAACTCTGTTGTATGTCTAATCCATATGTTCTCCATTCTTCCTTTACTTCAAGAAAAGCTCAAGTCATAATATTTACAACTTTTTAAATGAACTAGATAGAAAAGAGCAACAAATCATCTCAAGAAGGTGCCACATACAGGTGTTCAATCAGGGGCATGTTTCATAAAGCTGTTCATAATTTACGAATGACTTTACGCACGACTGGTGATCCTTTTTTATGCTATGTGGCATCTCTATGTAATTGAGTTATGACCTCAGAACATGTTCCAGTCATGTGTAAAGTCTTTCGTAACTTTACGAAAAACTTTATGAAACACCCACCAAGTGCAGAGCTGCCAAACAGAAAAAGAACATTTCAGTATTTTTAAAGCTGAAAATCAGTATTTTGGTGAGGAAATCAGTATTTCAAAGAATACCGTAGGACTACATGTAAAGCTGAAACTTAAGAAATCAGTATTTTACATGAAACTATCAGTATTCTTCTCATTTTTCAGTACTATATACTGAAAATCAGTACAACTTGGCAGCTCTGCAAGTGTTTTACACAGCCCCTACCTTTGATCCAGTGTGTTAGTTCTTCCATGCTGTGCGCCATCTGACCCTCTGCTGCCGTTTCTCTTTCAACGCTTCCTACCGTCCAGTCAGCAGCCATGGAAAGATTGGCTGCTGTCGTACCAACCAGATCCTGCAGTTGAATCTCCATGGCAACCACCTCCTGGATTCTAGCAGGAGTGGGCGGAGCATAACACGACTTGAAGCTTGCTAGGATGTTGGCACACCTGGTCAATGAGTTAGGATGATGATAGATTAGTTATTCCTGGGATCCATTTGATAATGAGTTATAGTTTTGAAATCATACTGAAAGTGACACTGATCTCAAATTGTTCAATTGACGGATAAGAATGAGGATCAACCTTATCTTTTTAGTTTGATTTGAAGACATCACAATACTTTAAAAGACAAGCCTTGTAAATTTAAAAATACCAGCAATCATACTAGTAACATCAGACTTTGATCCACACACAAGCTAATTGGCTATCATCCAATCAGGTGCAACAATTTTCAGTAGCTTATAACATCTGTCCATGAATACTACTGACATAACTCTTCATGAAACCCTCCCCTGAATTCCACCTAATCTTATAGTAAATAATAATGCTACTAATAAATAAAAGTTACATTAATATCGCATGTTACATTAACATCTTGGCATTCGGAACTCTCATTCAACTTATCATCCCATGAGGGCCTCAACTCTGCAATAACCAACACTTTAGAATTCTTGTATTATATCAATATTAGAATATGTAAGAACTTACATGTCTGATGTAAATGACTGTTGTAGCTGCTGCAACCACTGGTGCCATACATAAGTACGTGTCATCTCATAGAAATTGGGAGGGAACTGAATTGGATAGAATTATAAAAGATGATTTAATACAACCCACACTCCAAAAGAAAATTCAGAAAAATTAGAAAAGTAGAAAAGAAACTGAAAATCATTATTTACATCATCTTTTTAACCATTATCATCAGCAGCCGCAACAGCAGCAGCATCACCATTACAGTTATCACAATCATAAGGACCACTACTAACACTAAATCCACATCCACTTAAACCAATACCATCATCATTACTGCCATAATCTGTTTCATCACAATCATCATACCCCCACCATCATCAACTCTATTATCATCACTGTCAGAGTACCAAAGTATGACATCATCAATTTTCCAATTTTGTATTTTAGCATTTTATATACCGTTGGCCTGGTTGTAAATTTCATAAACCAGGCATATAATATATGAACTTCAATGGGGCTAATTCATGAGGTAATATTTTCAGCCCCTATAAACCAATTCCCAACACATTTGGCTTGTAGAGGTATGTCATCATGCTCAACCAAAATATGCAAGAAAAAATGCTGAAAAAAAGAAGGTTTTTGTGATGTCAAAACTTCCGTACTCTGTAACTATCGTAATTACAATTAGCATCATAACTACATGTATCACCACTACCTGCTTCCAAGAATAACATCCATCTCCTCTACATCATAAAGGCTGGTATATATATCCTACTTACCAGAGTGACCATGCTATAGTAAGCCTTGAGAATCTCCACACAGGAAACTACCAGCTCTCTCCTCTGTTTAAGAACCTTCTCCATCTCACTCTCAGCTTGTTCACACTGTAAAAGGAAAATGGAATTCAAAGAGGTAGACATGTGGAGATTAGAATCAATTCAAGGATGGAAGACAGAATTGATAAAGCATCATTCAGCAATTTTCTTATTGGCCAGACATGACAACACAAACAACCTCACTTACGCTAACTAAAATACAGGTGCTTATCCCCCAAGTTGATTATGGATTCTTTATTGTGTCAACTACATGTATGTTACATACCTCACTCTTTAAAAAAAAATTTATGATCTCATCAATCTGCATTTAAGAATCATATTTGATTCCAACTTATCTACTGAATCTGCAAGTTATTCCGGCAACGAGCCATGATTCCTAAGGACCAAATGATCCAAATATCAGATCAGATTACCCACATATGCATAAATGTACATGAACAAAGTTTTAATTTGATCCATCAAACAGTTCCTATTTATTTTTATAAGTTACATCCAGTGTCTCATCTACATGTATCATCTGAAAAAAAGAAGCCATTTTCATGCGAACAATGACTAATATTTTGAAAAATGCAAGTTTTTGAACAAAATTAGCTGTGACTCCTATCAAGTTGATCGGTCAAAAGTTTCCTTGATAACTGTGAGGAAAAAAAAACATGCGGTGGATTTATAAACAGATGAACGAAACGAAACAAAATGGGGAGAAGCTTATCCCTCTCCCCACAGAAACTAGTCATTTTTTATTGAGCATATAGAGGATTGACCAATGAAAGCTTCTACATATACTAACCTGTTGGATGATTTGAGCTTGGCCAGCATTCTGTAGGAAACTCACAGCAGGTACATAGCTTGGTGCTCCTTTGATAACATCAAAACAGAAATACATTGTCATATTGAGAAAATAAATAAATAAAACACCATGTCATTATTCATAAATATGTTGACATTTTGGTCACAATTCACAAAGATGGTTTGAAGCCAAGGATTACAAAGACCTTTTTCCTCCTTTTTTCCAGAGGGGGAAAAAAGAAACTTCATCATATATACATTGTATCTATATACTCTGTGAATCCACAATATTCGTATAGATCAAATCTATCAATATCACTAAATAATTGTGTATAAATTGAGAAAGAGTATATCACACAAAGTCGTTCATATTGCTGTATTTTTATTCCATTCTTCGTTCAAATTAAATGGTGTCACCATTGAGTGTACTTAACTTTGCTTCAAACCATGGAGTTTAGAACCGCCTTGAAATATGGAGAGTCAAAGAATGAATTACTGCACGCATTGCATCAATATTAGATTGTATTTGTTGGGTGCATATGGGTTATGAAGCCATGAATAAGGATACGGGCCAAATTTCAAAGCAAAAAGCTTAATTAATTAAACACTAAATTTGTTATTTTTCTTTTGATGTAATTCAGTAGAATATGGAGATACTATGGGAATGAAGATATAACAGAAATTCTACCTTAAAAAGTTTTTCAATTCAATCAAAGATTACTTATTATATCAAGCTATTTAAAGAATAAACTGTTAAGTGAATATGAACATTGAAAAAAAAGCTGCAATACATTGGGATAAAATTAAACCTCTGCTGTAGACACTTATCTATTTCATTTTTTTTCCAATATGAATAACAATTCGGTAAGATTCAATGGTCACCAACTTACCGACATCCAGTGGTTGTTCAACCTGTTGGCTAAGAGCTGCTAGATCTTGAATGGCTTCTAATGCTATCTTGTGTTGGATGTGATGGTTGTTGAAATCTTGGAGCTGTGCTTCGACCGATTTCAATGCTTTATCTCTGGTTTCCAGCAGTTGTCTGTGTTCACGGTATCTAGAGAACAAAGCAATAGTCATACATTTGACTGGATGCCACTTGGTATGTCGTTATACACCCACAAATAAGAGTGGCACAAAAACTGTACCCTGCGGAACTATAGAAATAAAATCAAATTTGTGGAGAGGATTTTACTATGATTTTGTATTTCATTCTGTTTGGAAAAAAAAGAAAAATGATAGACCACATGATCTATTTTATTATGAAGGTGCTCTGAATAACAAAATAAACAACAGGAATAGATAGTTCAAGAGAATGACACAAGAAAATCAGAATTTTATCAAATCATATGTATAATCAACTTTACACAATGAACAATACAAACAATTGTTGCAATTAACCATATACTTAAGCATTAAGATTTGTTGTATAGGACTCTGGTTGGTGAGCTGGGACCTACCTTTCATTGAGACTATGCAGAGAATGGGTCTTGTCCTTGAGCGCCGTCTGTGCTTCTTGTAGGTGCTGTTCAAACCTCTTAACCTCACCTTCGAACTCTTTCTTCTCTTCAACATCGTCAAGAAGGAAATCAAGATGCTCCTCAAGCTTTACCATTGCATCCAACATGTCCTCTCTGCAAGAAAAATATTGTTGAAGAATCATTTTCAAATAAGTGCCCTGTAATTATTTGCATAACTGATAATAATTGAATGTCTACAGTGAACTTTACACTGATGAGTTATAATCACATTCAAAACTGACACAGTTGAATTTTTCCTTTAGTATTCTATATTCTTGTGTCTATGTCAGCTGTGGGAACGTTTCTGACAGGCCAGGCTTCAGTCTCTAACTTCCCAGAACAGATAGCAAAGCAAGTAATAACACCTCAACTCTGAAATGAGTCCCTTCAATTTTTCTGGTTAATGTTTTGTATTTTTTCAATTATCCGTATTTTATAATTACCTATGGAATTTTGTAAAGTACTGTAAATCTTATTGTATAGGGGCACTAGTTGCTTTGTATTGAAAAGTTTTCTTTTTCATAAACCCCCCTTTATATTTAAAGATATGACAGATATCAACTGTGGGTACCGATAAATCTTTCTTTGACAACTTAGTACAGCTGTCTCCAAAGGCAGTCAACAGAGAAACAGGAAGAAGGCAAACTGGATGTATGGAAGGTGGACTACCACGGGATGCATGCATGTTTGATAACTGGTATATATCATTGATTTATTGTGGAAAACCAAGACAGTACAAGATTGTACATCCAACAAAGATACTCACTGATTTTGCATCCAAGCTTCCCTCATCTCAAACACCCTGGACTGGAAGAGGCTCCTGGTGATCTCCACCTCCACCTCCTTCTTGTTCAGTCCCACATCAGGAGCAGCTGGATTGACCTGACCACCGCCGTAGATCCCTCCAGCGAACCCTCGATCGTTCCCTGTGGTCCAGTCCACCAGGGGATCATACACAAAGGCTTCCAGCAGGTTCAGTAGGGTCTCGCGACCCTTGCGCATGATCTTCAGAACCTCCTCCGAGGACTGACGGAAGTTACCCTAAAAATCAATTGTGCACAGGTAATAAGTAAGTTGCAATGGTAAGTAGGGTTTACAAATTAAATGTATATAATTAATCTAACTGAAAGAGTAATTCAGTTTACAAATTAAATGTATATAATTAATCTAACTGAAAGAGTAATTCCTCCTTTACCTTCTGTTGAAAACAGTGGCGTAGCTACGGGGGGGGGGGGGGGGCCTGGGGGGGCACATGCCCCCCCCAGAAAAAATTGGCAGAGCAAAAAAAAAAGAAAGAAAAAGGAAGAAAGAAGAAAAGAAAAAGGAAAAGAAGAAGACAGAAGAAAAAAAGAAGAGGAAAATAAGAGGAAGACTTGCAATTAAAAAACAAATCTTTCATGTTACCGTATAAAATTTTTGCTTACGCTTCGCGCCAGAATTGCCTGTTCGATGAGATTCATATCTTGTTCAATAGGCTGATATGAACAAGTTTTGAAGTCAATATACAAAACATATTTTAGCTCGGACATCGAGCTTTCATTACTTTTTTCATTTACAAATTTAAGTGGTCTGTTAAATGTCTGTTTTATGGTCTACATATCAGCTCACCCTGCGTGGTTATATTGTTTAATTTGCCAAGTTCATATTGTCTACGTGTATTCCATAATGTTCCATTAAACAAATGTATTCAGAATGCCCAGATTGATTTTAGATCTAAATCTAAAACATGCGCGATAGCCTGCATGTTCTTTATTTAAAATGTACTTAAATGATCCAGTTTCACATCTACTCATTATTAACGATCGCATTATTAATGATAATTTTCGGTCTAAAATCTCAATTTTCTTCCTCTCGCGCTTCGCGCTCGCATCAATTGTTTAGTTACATACCTATTCCATTTATTAATACAAAAATTAGAATGACCAATTTCTAGGTCGGAATGTCAAAAAAATTTGCTCGCGCTTCGCGCTCGCATTATTGAAATATATTGGCGTTCGCAGTAACCATCTAGTTACATACGAATCTTGTTCAGGATCACACATAACATTGCCCAGAAAATTAAATTTTCAGGAAAAAATACATGAAAGAAAAAAAAAAAATCGCTCGCGCTTTGCGCTCGCACTTTTCATAAGGCTTATGAGATTATTTCATGTTTATGTTGTTTTATAAGAATAAAAGTAAGAAGTGACTGATCGGGGAAATATAGGAATATAGATTCGGGCCCCGCCCCCTATTGGCGAAAGTCGGATCCACCCTTGTGACACATACACACCGGAAAAATGGCCGGTGCCCCCCCTGAAAAAGCAAGGACCCCCCAGTGCCCCCCCGGGAAAAAAATCCTAGCTACGCCACTGGTTGAAAATGAAGCCATTAAATTCAAAGCAAACACAAGCTGTACATTTTTTATCTTGATGACTATTTTTAAAACTGATGTGAGTTTCAACACATCTTGCACACTGCAGATTTAAAGCTAAAAAGGACCTCAAACTTCAAACCCTATTTGCCTTTTTAATCTCTACCTGAAATTCTTCTACGTTGGGCCAGAAAGTAAACTGTGTTTTAGGTGATCAGTTTCAACAAGTTAGGCATCATTTTTAAATCTCTGACTGATCAAAATCGTTTAAAGACAACTTCAGAATTCAATATGATAGACTCATTGTGGTTTTGGAGTAGGTTGCAAAAGTGATTTTCACCAAGTTTGGGGATTTTTTTTTACCTCAACTCCAGTGATTCCCAATGCAGCTTGGACATTCTGAGTCATCCTGAAAGGAACCCTCTCTGGAACTCTGAGATTCTTCCCTTTCTCAAAGCACACATTATAGTCAATATGAACAACCTGGAATGGAGGTACATGAAAAAGCAAATACATGACTGTTTGTTCACAAATACACTCCTGTCACAAAAAGTACAGATTACGTCACAGTAACATGGTAACATATCCTCTTAGAAGTGACTTGCTAAAGAAATTTTAAAAATGAGTATGGTTTCAAGATTTGGGAAATCTTCAATCAGAATCCCTTAATACACTGTAAGAATTAAGCTTTATTTGGTGGTATACACTCATCAAAGACCAAATGTAAAGCAACAAAGGGTGACTTCAAGTTAATGTTGAACTTTTGGTTTTTGTGTTGAGACAATTTTTAAATTAGAACAGCATCAAATTTGAAACGAAGTTGATCTTTGGATGAATATCATTATGTGCAGAACTATATGTGATTGGGATTATAATGATAATTATAACAATTGTATTCATATCACTTATTATTATACCTATAAAACTAATATAGCACCTAACACTTACTTTCAGAAGTCTTTAAGCACTCTACAGTAATGCAGTAGAATTACCCTGGCTTTAGCAGAGCAGCTGTTACACACGCTGCGTTTCAAGGAATAAATTCCAGCCGGGTAACAGGTACCCATTCACCTCACCTGGGTTGAGTGAAGCATGTTGCGGATCAATTTCTTGCTGAAGGAAATTACTCCATGGCTAGGATTCAAACCTAAGATCTTTTGTTTTGAAGTCTGAAGATTAATCCATGAGGCCACAATGCCCCACTTGATTATATGTGTAAGCTCACAAGGTAGTGCAAATTGCTTCTACAACACTGAAATCATCTAGTGTCCCTAGACAAACCTATAGAAAATACCTACTATAATCTGAATAAAAAGAAAACTCACGATAAAAGAAAGAAAGAACATTTCTTACCTCGCCAGTTACGAAATTAACCAATACATTATCCAGATGCCTGTCTCCCAGACCGATGATGTAACCAATCATAGACATTACTGCAGTAGATCGGCCAAACGCTTGGGTGAGATGCCACCATTCAGAGGCACTGCCGCTGCTACACCACAGCTCCCTGTAATATCAATGTCACATTTGATTTGCAATTTATGGTAATAAAGGGGGAGGGTAGGGTAAAATTAGAATCACTCGTCCACTTTTCACTAAATCAATCATTTATATTGATTCTTTTTCGATAATCTAAATTTGACTTCAAATTATTTCACTGTCATATCACAATACAATAGTGCAAACATGCTTTCAAGGAAATCAAGTCTAACTCTTACCATAAAGTTGCATTGTTTTCACCAAACCAGCAAGAAGAAATAGCTATAAAACTACATTATATAGATGCTTAAAATCACTTTTTAACAGCAGTGTCCTTATAATACTACACATGATTAGAAATGGAAGCCTGGGAGGACGAATCACAATATTCATCCCAATGTTCCCCCGCCCTCTCTCTCTGCCCCCATTTCCCATTCCCTTTAATACTCCTTTTTTTATTTACTTTGCAAGTAGATAGTCTGGAGTGTCAGTCACCAGTTCTTGTAAGACCTTTCTCATCATGCTCAGAGGCCAGTCCTTCCGAGGAGTTTGGCTAGACAGACCCTGATGAAACAAACATAAAACACAAAGGTTAATACACTTTTCATGACCAGCAAATAATTCATACAGGCTTAATACATGTTTGCGATGCATAATACACACTGAATAGAGCTTTCTTCAAATAAATTGTTTTTTAATCTTTAATTTAATCATTAACACTGCTCATAATTCATAACATGAAGACGGACAGTCAACCTGCCCGAAACGTCTAGTCTCTCTACTGCTTCTGCTCATCATCTCTACTCGCCGACTCAAGCCAGCATTTCCTCATCCATCCTACTACTCAAGCTGTTTTCAACTCATCAATCTCTTTTGGTTTACAGTCCTTATCAGGTCTACATTCATGAAGGATTACTCTCAAATTTCCACTCTCTCGCCTATCCATTTATTTTTCTTCTTCTATCCACTGTTTCTATAATACACCACATGGTGTACAATAAACCACATCAGTGATGATATAATTTGTTTACATTGTTCAATTTATTGTAAATCCATGCAGAGTTGTATGCAAAGATTTATCAAACATTCCCAAGAGTCCTTAGAGTGTGTGTGCCGAACAGTGATGGGCCAAATGAACATTACAATAGAGGTCTGGGCCCCATAACACAAAGCTTACCGTAGAATCAGTCACACAACATATTTCAGGATTGATTGCATGAAAAATGTACAGTCAATTACAAGATCAGTCCCTACGTGTTTGTGTTAAATACTGGACTCCAAAACAGGTTTGTAAGAATACATACCTCTTCCTTGAGTGCCTTTGTCACTTTGTTGTAGAAGATTTCACTGGGTTTAGCCACTGGAGGCGGGTTGTTACTATCTCCAACCTGGACACATAACAAAACATAAAACATTCATACTTCAACAAGGAAGGTACATGAATTGACCTACCAACTCACATCTATTAAGAATCCTCACAGACGTATATATTTTTGCATGCATGAACATCCATAATTATCATGACATAAAAAACATGCATTCAAAATAAATGAACAAAGTTGATAATTAATTTTTTGAACAATTTGAATTTTTCAATTTAAAATTCCTTGAAGAATGCACCCATAAAATTAAACCAAATTGTAATTCCTTTGGAACAGGTTCCATAAGTACCAGGTTTGAACTGCCGACTAGGCTGCAGTTCAATAAGAAAGTCAGTGAATCATTTGGCATGACTACTAAAACCTGTATATCAAACATTTCAAAACATTTGGAAGCTAACAGGGTTAAAAGGCAAGTTAAAATATTAAACATGAAAGTGTGAGCTAACCACGTCTGCAACCAACAAAAAAGAACCTCATTTGATTTCTACAAATAAAGATAAGATTACCTTAGAAGCAGCAGCAGCTACAGCTTCCCTCTGTTGCCATCTCTTGTAGAGACTGAATAGAGCAGAAGCCCCATCAACCCAGGATATCAGACCAGAACGAGGTCCAAGAGGGGTGACTGAGTAGTGACATGCATGGAAAAGTGGTGCATCTTGTCTGTAATGAACAAATATCACGTTTCAAGGTCAGTGTTCGTGTTGGTATTGGGTTTGAGGGCAGGGATTGGGCGACTGATTCTAGTAGATTCTAGCAAAATTTTCTACTATTTGAACACCAATCACATTATTCATCACTAAATACCTCCCATCCAGTGAAGTCTATCTAAACACACCTTAATTTCAGTATTGGTGTTGAGAATGGTGCTAGTTTAGCCAGTAAACCATCACCTATGGACCCCTATGAAAAACAGCATTGGCTAAAAGGGTGTTCCATCCCACCAGTGGTAAATAAATGAATAAAATGAAAACAAAAACCCAATTTCACCACAAGCTTTGTCATACACTTGTAACAGTTAAATGATTCAAGAGGTTAGTTGGTGTGGACAATTTGAGGTACTGTTACAGCTAAACATTTATGCATGTGATTTGAAATGACAAGGATGATACAAATGTATGACACTAGAAAGGAGTGCATACCAACTACAACACGATACATATAAATCATGATAAAATTTTAGCCACAACTCTTTTTACTTGTGATAGTTTCCAGAAAGCAAACCCAACACAGTACAACTTGTCATTTACCTTTTGTTCCTGGCAAACATGCAGTTGACGATGGACAAGAACTGCATGATCCTTTCATCCAGATGAAGGTCTTCCAGACCCTTGAAGAGGTAGGTGTATTTCTTACCATCAGATCCTAGGAACACAAGCTTCTTAGGTTTGGTCTTTGTAGGAAGGATGTTGACTGTATTTATGAAAGATTCTATATGAATAACCTGGAGAGAAAAGGAAAGAGTGATGAAATATAAAATATGGTAGCAGAACTAGCAACTGCAATATTCACCGCTGTTGGGGAATCTATAAAGTAAATAAAAGTAATCAGTGTACATGTAGATGTATCAATCTGAAAAATCTGAAATTTTGTGGGAGGTTCCCAGAAAATTGAACTTGGCAACTCTAGAGAAGGCATGGAAAACATGTTGATATCAAATGAGACAATGGTTGAATATAATTTTAAGCAAACAAGTTTGGTGTCATTTCCCGTATTCTGGAGTTGGGTTGAACTTAGATCATGGTCTAACTCTGTGGTAAAACTGTGGAAAGACGAAAATATCAAAAATTTGATTACATTGTATATTTTGTTATGTTTAATGTGCTCTTTCATAATATTTTGACGGTGAAGACAGCTTCCTAATTCATCCTTCCCAGGCAGGAAAGAATGATTCAATAGTCAAATGAGCAGATAAACTGAACCTGTACTGTTAAAGATTAATGTCACACTTGGCTATTCATAGTTAAACTACAACTTTAGACCAGAGTTTCAATTAAACCTGACTTCAGAATAAGGGACCCTCGTCTTGGTCTGTCTCTGGGATCATAATTCTCAGTCTTGGTCTCTTGTCATACCCAAGACTGTCTCGGACACAACATTGCTGAACAGCCCTTAGCCCTGTTACTTTCTTCACTTCCATAAACACCTATAGGATACATAATTGTGCAAGTACCTGATTTGTATGACAGACATGACCAGGTAGAGGAATGGCTGTTGATTTCATCTTGGCTAGCTTAGGACTGATCTCACTCATCTGAAGCAAGAAGGTGGAGCGGCGATTGGAACGTTGCTGAAGCATGTGTCCAAGCTGGTAGAAATAGAGGTACAGAAGACAGATTGTTATCATCAGGGAAGCTTTTCATGAAACAAACTGTTGTTACAAGCTTTCAACATCCTTCAATCTCATTGGCTCCGAGCAAATTTGTCAGAGACAATTACTGAATATTTGTTCCATAAAACACCCTCCAGAGCTGTTATGTGGGACTTCTTTGAATACATTATTTGTTTCCACTTTC
This sequence comes from Lytechinus variegatus, assembly GCF_018143015.1. NCBI lineage: Eukaryota > Metazoa > Echinodermata > Echinoidea > Temnopleuroida > Toxopneustidae > Lytechinus > Lytechinus variegatus. The sequence goes on from NC_054749.1 coordinate 20,355,322, forward strand.
TTTTTCAAATAAAAAGGTGTAATGCTTTCAAAATGTAAATGGCTCATGTAGTTCATGTAGTGAACTCTGGACAGAGATTGGCCAGGAGTGTTTATCAGTGTTGATGTTGCTCTGTACTATGCATCTTTTAGAGCAATGTCAGATCAGACCACAGACCATAGAAATTGTCCATCACGATTGTTTTAACCCTGAGTTATAGCATGTGGGAACAGGAGGCTGCACCAGCTTCACATATAACAACAAATTTTCACCATCATGATATCATGAGAAGTGACATGACAGATTTACCTGTTTGAATGGAGCCCATGATTGTTGAGGTTGTTCAGGATTGTCAGGATACTTGAGAGACTTGATGGCACACTCTAGCTGATCCTTGAAGGCTTCTTGGAATGCCCTCTCATTGGGTGTGTCTGCTGGCTTCCTGGTGATCTGGCTCAACTGTTCCAGTGTGAACACAATCTGAAAGAATATACAGTAATTTTTTATCAAATGTTATACCCCTTTCACACTGGTCACTTGCTCAACTACTTCAGTGTGGACACAATCTGAACTAATAAACAGTAAATTATCAAATCTAATACCCTTCAAAATTGGCAACTTGCTCAACTGCTTCAGTGTGAACATAATTTGAAAGAATGTAAAGATAATTAACAAATTTATAACATTTCACAGTGACACACCGGCCTAAGTTCTCAAGTGTGATCATAATGTAAGAGGGTATAAAGCAACAAATGTCAATTTGTCACTTTAACAGTGGTCAATTGCTAAAGTGCCCCAGAGTGAACACAATCTGAGTACACAGGGAATAGATACCCTTTACAGAGTTGTTACTTGCTTATCTACATCATCGTGAACAAAATCGAGTAGAATATACGGAAAATTATCAATTTTATACTCCTTTCACAGTTGTCATTTGCTCAAATACTAAATCTTACAGAATATACAGAGCATAGCCAAATGGATACAATTGACAGTTGCTAAACTGCAATCGCTATTCTTTATTCTGGTTTTCTTACCGGTTTCATGATGGCTTGATGTTTCTTCATCATCAAAGCTCTCTTCTGTCGATGTTCTAGGCTTTCATTCCTGGAAACTCTCTTGGCTTCTTCTTCAAGTTTCTCCAGTCGTCTGAAATTAAAACAAATACATTTGGATTGGATTTGAAATTGAAACAAAAATATTTGGATACAATAGGCAAACATTTCTTATCCCAGAGTTAAGAACATAGTTCCTTGATAAATATTTCATTGGGAAAACAAGCCTCCGAATATAAAATCCCAGGTAAAATAGTTTTTAATGACACCTATTAAATGATATTCTGAAAAAAAACCAATCAGCTCTCTATCTTAAAAATCAAAGCACCATGTCATGTGAAAGTGGAGATTTACCGATTAAATACAGATTTATGGCAGTTATGTTTCTTCACCCTCATGCAAATGCAACTTTCTTGAAATACAAGGTTTAGTTGTGACAGCAGTGATCATGTACTATCATACAAAAAAGAGGATTCAGTTGAAGGAAACAATGCATGGACGAAGATCTAAAATTGACATCTTAATTTGGTTTGATGGTGGAGTACCTGGTGACATCTGACTGTATCTGTGTGAGGGTCCCAATCCACACCTCTTCCCACAGCAACGTAATCCGCCTCAGTTCCTGGACCAGCACCTCCACTTGAGACACAAGGTTGGGATCGTGCAAGGACAGCGTGGAGACCAGTGCCCTCAGGCAATCCTCAAGCAGGTGCATGGAGTGATTGTGCTGCTTCCGCTCCTCCTCCTCATCCCCAACATCCTGAGAGACATCCTGCTCTCCTTGCTGGCTGTCAGTGTCGCCCTGCTGGGAGGAGGACAGGAGGCCATCCTGGAGAGGGTTGACCTGGGGGCTGGTCAGGAAGTTGGTGATGGAACTCGGCTGGGCTGTAAACAAAACAGGTAGTTGATCATTGAATAATATGCAGTTAAGTTTGCTATTTCATATTTGCTAGGGCTGAAAAATGGCTATGATTTAGACAAAGTTCATGCTGCATCAGGGTTGGCGATTTTTTTTTGGCGATTTGATTAAAAAAAAATCGGAATTTTTTTATTTAAATCAGATTTTTTTTATTTAAATCAGATTTTTATGATTTTTTTAAAGTTTCTTCGAAAAAAAAGGGTAATTATCCCCCCCTTACTCTTACAATGACATCAATATTGATGTTATACATTTTACCCCTAATATTGTTCTTAACCACATATTTTGTAATTAAAATCCAGTAAAAATGGACAATTAAAAATAAATTTGAGGAATCATGTATCTGAACTTAATTCTATCATACATAGGCCTATGAAGGAATATTCCATAGGGAATTCCCAGTGAGTAGAGAAAATTCCCCTCTGGGATTTTTCATTCAAATGTTTAAAAAATCCAATAGAAAAAAATCCCTTATCAAAACTGCCAACAAACCCTTTGCCAATTACTAGTATTCATGTATATTGTAAGAGAAATAATTCAAATCAATGATTTTTTTTTTCAATTAGTCACAGCTTTACAATAGCTAAAGAGAGACTACAACTGTATACAGTATGTTTAGGATCTTTTTAGTTTGTAAAAAGCTCTTCTCTTGCTACAGATATAGATGCAAAACTCTCAGTTTTGGAGAACAATATAAGAGATAGCTTAGTCAAAGGGTGACTATACTACATTATGTTACTGTGATTTTTTACATTAATCTACAATTTTTATTCCTATATTCTCTACAAAAAAATCTGTTTGATCCATGAAGTATGAAAAAAAAATCTACTTACTTTTAACTTAAAGGATAAAAACTGCAAAACTGCTTAAATTACAACATATGTATTACAAAAAGAAGTATTTCATTTTAAATGAGACACAGCTTACAACTGCCAATGATTGTAACTGAAGTACCTGCATCTTAACATTTAAATGCAGTGTTAAATGTTTATTCTGAGTTTTGCAAATCGTTGTTATAGAGCTCTTTCCATTATTACATGCAGATACAAAACTTCCATTATTTGAGGCACTGAACATAAAATGGGCTGCAGTGACTTACATGGTTTATAAGAGAAAGCTTTTCTCAACAGTCAAATTATGACTGTACTACATTATGTTAATGTGATTTTTATAATTATGTTATTTAAAACATCAAATGTATGATAAATGTAACAATACGAAATAAGAGGCATGTTAAATATGTTGATTACATGCAGGTATCATTTTTTATTTTACATGACAGAAGTAGTTATGTACTGCCAACAAACCTTTTCTCATTAACTTTTATATATTATATATCTTTTTTTACAAACTGCTCTCTGAAAAGTCTTTGGATTATGTGAAAACTTTATGTTAAGAAAGAAATTTACTAATAATAACTGACAAAGAATGTAAAATTTCAGAAGAAAAACTCGACATAATTTACAAAAAATGAGTACCTAATGACAACATACATCTGTAGTTTTTAAGGAATTACCTGATTTTATTAATTTGATTTTAATTTGTTTTAAGTAGATATGAAGACTTTGTTGATCTTTTGTTGATATAAAGTTAATTCAAAGTTTTTCAGTTGACTTGAAGAATTAAAACTGCTTTGAACAAATACTTTGTACATGATTTGTACATGTTTCAATGGAAGTGATTTAAATCAATGATTTTAAAAAAAAAATCATGGTGATTTAAATCGCGATTTAAATCACGATTTAAATCAACGTGATTTAAATCCGCCAACCCTGTGCTGCATGAACAAGAAAAAAAATTATCACCCTGGAGGATATCATAAATTGTATATATGTAGCTTCAATTTGGTAAAGATGATGAATGAAAGTGATGACAAATGATTCTCTACAGCTTTTTATATGAGAACAGCCTAGGACAAATCTCTTAAGATCACAGATATCTCAATGACTTTGGCAAAATTATACATAGAAGATGTGATTAACACAGGTTTTGCATATACTGGTTTTAAAAATACTTCAACTTACCGGTAGATGACTATTAAACTTATGGAAAACCATCTTATGTAGATACTTCTGTATATTCAAAAGAACACCATCTCACTTTCATAACATGCATTCATGCTTCCAAACAATCAGATGATATAAAATTACCCTAAAAATTAATTTATAATTTGTTTAAAATTTTCTTAATCCTCTCATTGTCATGATTGTGTTTCTATTATCCTTTGTCATTTCCTGCTCCATGTACTTTATCTTATTTCCTTTTCTCAGCACCTTGAGCACATGAAAAATACTCTGTATTATTGTTATTATTATTATATAACAACTATGAAATCAAGTAACGACAGTAATTATTCATATCAAAGAAAAGGCTCACCTATTTGGTTCTCAACCTCAGCAGTGCCAGTATCAGGGCTTCCTACCACAGCCTGGTAGACAATCAGGTGAGGCGAGTCCTTAGCAATACGACATAGAAGATCAGAGATACTCTGACGAACGTAAGCCTCGGGGTGGTTGAGGCGAGAGAACAGCTGAGGAATGATACCTACAGTCGCAGGAACAATAAAGTTATTGGCTTAACATTTTAGATTAAAAAACCCCCTTAATTTGTTACTTAAAAGTGGTATAGAATATGACTCATAATTCAAAAATATAAACATGAGTCTCATATTGCAATTGTAATCATTGTCAATACTATCGGAGCTGCCAACTTTGATATTCACCATTTAGGGAGAATTTACTGAGGACGGAAGAAGGTCCTTCTCAAAAACACGCACACAAATGAAAGAAATCAATGTATAAATCAGGGAGATGTTGAAAATCTGCAGTTTTTAACTTGAAAATCAGACAATTTTCAAGAAGACATTTCTGGCAATCAAGGATACATCAAAGAAATTGATACATTATTGTACCGCACAATAATGTACATAAGAGAATTTATCTGAATGTTCTTTTAAAAAAATCTGTAAGAATGACAATTGATCTGTGCTAACAAGGTTTATCAAATAAGGTCCAAGGGTCTATTGCAGAAAGACTTGTATTTACACAGAACTCAACGAAAACAATCGCAAGTTCATAATATGCACTTCTGATTGCTTGAAAATCAAATTGCATTTGATTATCATAGTAAGATTTGATTGCAACTCTTCCTGCAACAAGCCCCAGAGCTTACTTTTCCAAGGTCCTGTGGGCGTGGTAGCGAATCCATCCTCCAAGACATCTCGGAGTTCAGAAGCATACTTGACGAGCAGTCTCAGCAGACGGAGGGTGGCTGTGATGTTGTTATCTTCCTGTCTACCAAATCCTACCATGCTCTCAGTCTCATTCCCTTGTCCTCCGCCCACTCCTCCTGTTCCTCCTGCGCTGCTGTTGTTCAGGTTCAGTTCCGTCTTGGCATTGTTGCTGCTGGTGTTCAGCTGCGTCATGGGAGTGTCTCTACTGTCAAGGGCATTCTATTTTAGAGGGCAGAACGTAAACGTGGATGTCAGGTTGGTGTTTCAAAAAAAGATGTTTGCGCAGTTGACTTTCAGCATGACTGAAATATTTTTTAGTTAGTTTCTACCAACACACATGTACGTTTTTCCTCCAATACAAGTTGCATAATCATAACGAGATAATATGAAGTTATAATGTACATATAATTTTAAGGTCAGTCCTAATTTATTGATTTTATTAAAGAAGGCATTAAGTGCAGATTTAAAGACTTGCAGAGTATCATTATTTCAGGGAAATGCAAAATATAAGCAATAATAAAATGTCACTTAATAAAAAAAAGTGAGACGCACTTTGACTATACAAAGCAAACATTTTTAAAGCTCATTTATTTAAGTGAATGAAAGTCAAGATTTAGGATCCAAATGCCATGAATTTCAAAACTATTCAATGTGAACGATAATCAACTCCTTACCCCTCCATTAAGCTTGAGAAATGTGAAGTAGCTCCAGACGGAGAGGCGATAATGAGAGAAGATCCTTCGACACACCCCAGCCCACACATCCAGGAGATGTTCTAGCACTGAACTATCCATGTCAGCGAGGGAGGGACACACTGATATCAGCAGCAGTCTTGTGGTCTCAGAGCCATCATGGTAGTGGGCCTACAAGATCAAGTACAATGGTTATAAACCAATCCAGTGGGTTTTTTTGTAAAGCTGTTTGTGAGTTTCAAGTGAGTTTACAAACAACAGGGCTCCGTAACACAAAGATTAGTGACCAATCAACATCAATGTTACAAGCGCATTTGGTTTAAAATACTGACCAGGGACCTATCAGAGCGGTTCTTACATATTTGCAATCCATCGCAAACCTTTGTGTTACGGAGCCTTGGTCATCTTTTCTTCTGGCGCTGATGTAGTTCCTAGGAAAGGGTCAGCAGTCATAAATTTACTCATAACTTACAAACACCTTTATGAAACACTCACCTGGGCTGTGTAAGATAAGGCTTCGCATCCCTACTAGACTGTGAACTTTACCTTGCAAAAGCAATGGCAGCTGGTAACATAAACTTCTTAAAGATTTCTCCCTCGCATGAATTCTTCAGTGCTTTTCACATTTCACTTTGGCAATGATAACGAGTTCTATGTGGCCAGGCAGACCTCTTTCTGATGATTCCTCAATCATTGCAATTGAGAATGCATTTATGCAGCATACTGTATGTAAGGCCAGTGTTGATATCTTCAGACAACAACAGTACATTCGGAAAAATGTATGTTAAATCATGTGTAATTTGTCTTTCTATAAATATGTTTGTGCTGACATGAGTAACTGCATGTAACATTCACTGTACATGTAAGCACAAAGTTTGTATACAACATGATAAAGTACTTGCTTTTTTGCTTCGGATCAGCATTTTCAGTTTCATTGCATAAGCTTACATTTTGTGTTATTTTGCTATAACATGTTTGAGCTTTACAGAATAAAAGTTGTATAAAATTTCATAATGGAAGACAGAACCCTATATCCTAGATAGAAGTAATAAAATAATGACTTATGAGCCAACTTAATATCATCCTTACCTGTCCTTGTTCAACTATATCTTCTTCTTGCACACTGCTGATGGTGCAGTGAGCCTGACTCAGAACTCTCAAGATCTCGTCTGTTTCAGCATTGGTTATTTCAGCTGGCAGCACAGACAATACTGTTGCCTTCTCACCCTCTGTAAGAGCCACTCCTTTGTCCTCACTGTAAAATTGAAATAACTGATCTTAGGTAGGGCTTTACTTCAGTTATTCAAATAAATGCTTATTTTTGGGACCCCAAAAACCTTTTGACTTGGGCCATTTGACTTAACAGATGTGAATAACACATGTTTGTATATTCTAGTTTTCAAACAAATGCTCTGACTTGAGGCGATTATTCAACGAAATGGAAGGTCCACTTAAGCTGTTTTCTGTATACGCGCTTGAGAGACAATGGTTTATAAAATGTGCTAAATATTAGGAATATTTCTGAAACTGGATTCTCTCAATGCTTCGTATATCTGTAATTTCTTTTGTACTCTCTTTCTCAAAATCCAAATTTCAGCTTTGATTTCCTTAAGGAACCTATATCACTGCATTTGGAAGTGCCGTGGTGTAGCGGTTCTGACTCTCGCCTTGTAATCAGAGGGTCGTGTGTTCGAATCCCACTATGGTCTAGCACCCTTTGGCAAGGCGTCAATCCACACACTGCCACTCTCACCCAGGTGCTAATTGGGTACTGGTAGGAAACAACCGTCATTGTGGTTGGTTTAGCAGGTGTGCGCCTAACAGGCTGCTTGAAATGCTATGAATCCAGTGACCGGTTAATAATTGTGAAGCACTTTGAACAGTCGTAGATTGATAAAGCACTATATAAATGCCAATTATTAATTACTATTTAAGTGGATTTTTTTTTACCTTGCCATGTCAACAGCCTTGCGTCCCCAGCGGTAGCACCAGGAAGCAAGAGAAGACCATGCTTTGGGTAGGCTCGGTGACTGCATGATACCAAGATGAAGAAGTCTTCCACAGACAGCATCAGTATCACTTACTGCTGGACTCTGTCCTATCACTGGATATACAGGTAGAGGGATAAGTGATGAACAAATGAAATAATTAACAATAACAAATAATTTACATTTTGCAGTTATGCAAGTTGAAAATATTTGGTAAACGAATTTGGGCTACTTCAACTCAATGATCGGAACAATCTTTGACAGTCCTGCACATCAAATGTTCAGGAAATTGATTCACTTGAAAATTGTCTCCTTGTTATGAATCATTTCAGTTAAACTCATAGGTATGTAAAGATCCATTATGATGTGATATATACAGGGTGATGGCATTATCAACCAATTTCTACCAAAATCTCCAGGGAAGGCAGATGACTGGAATATTAGTCACATATCATTCAAATCATTCAATCATTATACCTGTTTAAATAATGGCCATTAAATTCCACAAAATTCAACAATACACAAAATGTACATAAAGCTCACAGTTCGTCACATCTGCTTCTCTGGAACCATACGCAGCCAGCCCAAACCCTTGCAAGGCTCCATGTTTCTCCATCTCTAGGAGTATACCCAGGCTGCAGCTCAGTTCAGGGGCATCACCCAGGTCAAGCCGATGGCACTGCTTCAGGTACGGCAGGGCAGTCCTGTAGTCAGCAGTCATCCACTTGACCATGCTCAGCAGCGACCTGGCGCAGAGGTCCGTCATGTCCGCTGCATCTGAAGGAAGGATAACGTAGGTCGAGTTGGCCGCAAGGGTGGCGTAGTGGACAACTGTCTTGGAGAGCTGTGCCCAGGAATCTATCTGGTTACCCATTGAGTGAAGGAGCTTGGAACATTCTCGCTCTGTGCGTAGGACATCCAAGGATGTGAAGGTCTGTGGGTCTAGGGTGGAGAGTGCTGTCAGGAGAGGCTGGGCAGGCTTCTTAGCATGGATCTCAAGGTTCATCAACTTCTTGTCCAAGTTCTGAATAAACCATCATATTAAATAAATATAGATACATGAGGAAAAGTAAACCCAAACTCTGCGGATTCACTTCAATATTTGAACGAATTATCTTTGCTCAGTTAGTCTATATTAATCATATACATCTACGCATATAAAGTACAGTACCCAGTTTTTGACACAGAAAACATACCAATTTCATGGAAATAGGAAAAACATACAATTCACACTAAACATGATATCCATGAGAAAATAAAATTCAAACAAAACTCTGCATCTGCAAAATATCTAAAATCAAACCTGTTTGCAGTGTTTGTGACATGAATTTAGTTTACAAATATGCCAATGCAGTCTCTAATTTAGATTGCCTTTAAACGATTTGCTATTTAACAATGCTTTGCCCATAGACAAACAGAAATGGAGTTTTAAAACACCGCAGAACACAGAATTTAAGAAAATAATTCTCAACAAATTTTGGCGATGGATAGTTTAATCATGCCATACCAATACATCATATTCAAAATGCTGAAATGCCCTCCCTCCAAAAAAAATTGTGACAGTATTGATTTTGATTGTCTAAATGAGCAATGTTCCATAATTTAACGACCACATCAGTGATATATCTGTATAGCGATATGATACAACAATTTACTCCATAAAGTGATGTACAAAAATGGAAAAGTTCTCATTATTATAAATTCTTAATGAAACAACTCTCTAAACAACTGACCTGAGAATTGTCTGTGTGTGGAGCTATGAAGTCCAGCTGTTCTAGGAGTATCTGTTGAGCAGCCAAGAAGTTGGTCTGTTTCCGAGCAAGACGGGATGTAGCTAGTCGCAGCTTGGATAGGTGACAGGTCAGGTCAGTGATGGTCCCTGATATATCAACAACAATCAGCATGTCCTCATTACCAGGGTTCGGCAAGATATTAAGGGCAACAATACCTCCCACTCATGATTTTTCAAGTGATATCAGTAACAGAAATATGGGAAAAGAGCAATCACAGAGCACAGAGAATAGAGTGTCCTCTCATTATTTTCTCATATTTTTTTTATATATATTGTCATTGTGTTATATTTTGTGTTTTCCCCTTTTATGTTCAATGTTTATATCTGGTATTCAGTATTTATTACATCTTGCATTTTACAATATTATATATATATATTCAATTTCCAGATTTTGTTAAGGTGGCAGTGCTAATAAGGCTATCCCTTTCTAGTTGCCTCCTCATTCATTTATAAATCATGTACACTCTTTTCTTTTCAACTGTTTCCCAGATTTTATCTTTGTAATATCTGAAATTTTCTCATTTAATTTATGTAGACTTTGTGTGTGCCTTGTATTTGTTTTTAATGATGAATGGAATAAATGCTATCAAATCTAAATTTATTTCCCTCTTTCTCCTCTCCTCCTCCATCCCATCTTGTTCTGTCTTGGGAATAAAAAATTGTACTCTGTGATTTAAAAAAAAAAAAAATCCCCCCAAAAGTGTATTTCATAATAAAATGTGTGGTGCACTCGCTCCTCGCAGCGCTCAAGCTGCATGCAAGCTAAAATGTGCACTGCTCTTGACGATGAAAAAACAAACAGAAACATTGAAACATGTGCATATTTCACCCTGGTTTCCACAAAATGATTGAAAAAAAGTTATCTGAAATTACATTGATCTAATAACCATATTTGTGTAAGTTTTATGAAATAGATACACACAGAGATGATTTTTCTCAATAAATTACAATTTTGTAAAAAAATAAACATTTTAATTTTTTACAAAAACATATTTTTTAAAGAAAAAACGTACTGCCGTATTTTGGTTGCAAAAACATACTAAATACGCCAAAAACGTACTGGTTGGCAGGTCTGCATACCTCCCCTCCTCTCCTCTCCCCTTCCCTATCCTTTCCTCTCTCCTTCCCCTCCCTGTCATGGATAAACATATGCGTAAACAATCATACCGCACTTGGGGGCCTATGTCTTAAGGCGACCGCACACCTTACGATTGGTCTGCGACCCGATTTCAGAATAAAATGTAATCGAATTTGATGCTAATATTGAGACTTGGAATATCTTACCGTGTAATGTTCTAAATCATTGTACCAATACCTATGTTCAAATCTGTGACTATGCTATCATACTTGGAATAAACCATAGTAATGACGTCATAGCAGTCGTACGATTGGCTATGATTTGAAACTAATTTGACCTTTACTCCAAAATAAAGGCTTGCAATCTTTCAAACTGGTTATATTAGTATTACTTTAATTAATCTTAACCTCAAATAAAATGATATGTTCCATTCACATTTTCAGAAATTAAGCAAAATGTTACAAAATCGGATCACGAACAGTCGTAAGGTGTGCGGTGGCCTTTACTGATACATACCCATGTTGTTGTCTGAATTAACCCGAGAGTGTAGATGTAGTTGATAAGAGGTGACTCGTGTAGCTTCAGTCATCATGGTCAGATCATGTTGGGATGGGTTCAGTTGAAGATCACTACTCTGAGGCAACAGGTACAGCTGGATAATACAACAGAATAGAAATACAATGGATGAGATCAAGTTCAGTGTTGATATTTGGTGCTAGTGTTGACAGCTGGTGTACAGCTGAACAATACAATAGAAATACAATGGAATATATCAAGTTCAGTATTGAAAATAGGTGCTGGTGTCGATAGCTGGTGTTGGTGTTGAGTTTCACATAGAACCCAAATTGAAACAATGTTTGAACTGGGACTGATCTCACTAAATATTGATAAATCAGTATTGATAATTAGCACTGGTGTGGATAACTGGTGTTGATTTTACACAGCACCCAAACTGAAAGTGTTAGAACTGGAACAACATCACTATTATTGAGCCATCATTGCATTACTTGCTGGAAAGCAAAATGAAATATATAATTATCAAGCTTGTCATGTAACATTTAATGTAGATATCTGGGTGTTTGTGAAGGACAATCAATTTTTTTTCTTAATTCATTTCTCATTTCACTTTTTTAGAGCGCTACGAAATTTGATCGTAATTTGCGCTTAAATGAGAATTATTTATCATGAGCATAAAAATTCAAGAAATATGAATATAGAGTATATATACCTGTGATGGATCCTGAATGGTTTTCTTGATGATGTCAGTTGTCTGTAGAAGCATGGTATGACTAGGAGTGGGAACAACAGGCCAATCCATCCACATCATCTGAAGACTGCTATCTGCCAGCTTACTCACTGTATGTAGTACCTCTACAACAAGGGGCCTGGAGTAAAATGTAAATATGAACAATACAGTATACAAATAATGCACGTAAGTACGTGCATGCAGGGCCAAATAATGAACGATGTGCGAGAAGAGCCAATGGGTAAACCCCACCGAGGTCCATACGACCGAATGCGGTATATCCATTTGGTGAGTCGAGCACAGAGTTCATTATTTAGGTCCTCTCTGCACAAGAATGCGTGTATTGTTTGTTTTATACAACCCTCTCCTCCCCCATGTTACTGTGTTACCCCCAATGCTGTTTTTGATCTAAATTCTAGATAATTTTAGACGATTCCAGACCTCGCACTATCCTGCACAACGTCAGAGTGCAGGATAGTACTTTTGGTATAACGTCAGAGTGCAGGATAGTGCATTTTGGATGCAATAGTGCACTTTGCTGAATATCATATGATCCGATTTGGACCAATAAGATTGCAGTACATTCTTGGGAGTTATATAATTTGAAATGATATTAAATGAAATGAAGTGTAATTAAATAAACTGAGTCAAATTTTCATTCATTGCACTGAATTGAAATGAGTTGAACTGAACTGAATTGAAATAAGATAGATCAATTTCACTGAACTGAACTCAAAATTGTATCTAAAATGATTTGACCCGTCTGAGTTAAATAGAGTATGATCATTCACAAGATCACATTCAATCTAAAAAAAAAAAATAACACTTCATGAGTTCCAGATCCATTTTAAAAAGAAATACATAAGTTAGCTACAAGTATCTATTCAATGTACTCATATATGTTGCACTTCAGGTTCACAGTTCTTTTTATACTTGCAATTATTGGAAATTCTTTTACAAGACCCCATTATGTAGTTGCAACAAACAATGATTTCACAGATTTTGATCTAGCTAAATACCATGCTTATTTTTCTAATTTCTCAGCAATTCAACATTTTACACCAGAATCAATTGGCACACACTTTACATGTATATATAAAATTACTTAGATAATGATTTTTTTTTATTCTGTTTGAACTCATTTCAAGATCATTAACACAGCTGAAATATATGGAATTTATGTATAAAGTATACTCACAGCTGAGGATGGGTACAAACAACACCCCTGTTACTGGTGGTTGGGAAGCTACTGGCGCACCCAGACAGGTGGTAGTGGGTGAGTGCCCTAGCCTGCTCCAGCTGGCCTGCCCTCAAGAGGAGCGTTGGTGAGTGGACAGTTGCGATTCCTACTGTAGTGTCCTTCGGGTTCAGATCATCCAATGACATGCCTGGAATCAAGGCTAGCTGGTCAGACACAGAGGGGAACTCCCTCTCGTTAAAGTGACGTAATGCCCTGGAAGTAAATTTAAAAATTCACTGATGATTATGTACCAAACTCAATGTTATTTGTCTACATTTACTGAAGCAGATATACATACGATTTCTAAATAATCATATTCTTAACAAAACAAAGATGTAAGCTCTCATTTCAAATAGATCTGTACATTTCAGCCTTATCTTATTGATTATAACAAGCAAAAGATTGTCTTTATAAATGAGCAAAAAATAAAATATGAAACTTACTGAAGAGTGTTGGTATCGGTTGGAAGCTTGACATTACCCTGCAGAGCTGAGTGAACCTTCCCTCGCAACAACTTTACGGACTCCTGCCACTTGAGGGCACTACTATAGTCCGTCAATCGCTCATAGCAATCCATCACCTGAAACACAAACAAGAATTAGCACCAGATCAAATATTTTCTGTAAGGATTTTCATTTCTTGCTTTAAACAAGGTTGTGTTAAAGCATATAATCTATAGACCAATTTGGGGGCTTCAAGTATACCTAATGAAAAATAATGTATGCATTGCCATAGCAACGCACCTGGCTCATTGCATAACCCATTAAGAGGGCTTTTACTCTTCTTTGAAGGCACCCCAGTTATTGCTGCCATAGGTTGCAGTGATCTCAAGTCTGATTCATCTATACCATGAAATCATTTCTTACAATTCTGAAGAAAAAACATCGGCAGCAAAAACCCAATGAGGAATGGCCTCTACACATTACATATTATCCAAACAATACCTTCAAGGGTTCACCTACCTCATGCAGGAGGTACTCGACCACTACACCACTTTGCGAGGGAGGCGGTGGTTCCATACCCCTGGTGAGTAGCTTGGGATTCATACCATCCCTTCCTCCAGGGGGGCTATCAGGTGGTGAGGAGGCCCGTGTAGATCCTTTGGTGTGTCTGGTAGCCTTGGTAAGATCAGCATGGTTTGGGATCTCATCTAGATTCAGGTATTCCTTGATGGTCAAGAGGGTGTCCGTCACACACGACTCGAACCTAAAATCAGAAATTGTGATAGTATGTGACTAACCCAAATAGAAATATAAAAAAAATAAGTCACTATGCAAGATTCAAGCGAGTCCAGATTGAAGGCTGATGTATGGAAGTTCTCTTTCCCCAAAGCTAACATAGAGGCCCCGACTCCCAATTCCTAACCCAGTGCCAACCCCCTCATCTCCCCTTCTCATCAAAGAACTTCTATCTATCAACATCAAATCTGGACTAGGTTCAAGAAGTAATGAGCGATTCCATACGTGTCGTACAGGACATTTATTGACAACACTTTCTAGTTTACTAGCCGAATGCTTGAGCAATAAAATATTCTTTTTTGTCAATGATAAAGCTATAGTGTGAAGTCATGTGAAAAACTAATAACCAACACAAAAAAAATGATTATGGGTAAATTATAGGTGAAAATGTTGTGTCATACGGGACGCAGAAATGTCCCGTACGACACGCAACATTTTAAGCTCTAATTCACCTATGGACAACATATTTTTGTTGGTTGTCAGTTTTTTAATGTCTACCTAGAAGTACTTTAATATTACCACAAAGCAAATTGAAGTTCTTTGTTCGTTTGGACAGCAGGTTGAAAAATGTTGTGAAAATGGCTGATTTTTCTAGCATGGAATCGCCTTAATAGTACTTTTGAGCTCCAAACATCAAAATACATCTGAAAGAATGACTCTTCCTCTCAAGTGTTAAAATCCAACTATACACGAGAGGCAAGAATTCCTTTAAGACCATTTTTATAGGAGTGTTGAGATTGTTTAAAGACGATTCTGGGGTGTGAGTAATGCACGCTGAGGCGAACCTCCTGTTTCTCCTTATTCTTTAAATCTCTCACAGAAATTCTTTAAAATTGAAATATGCACTTAACTGGCTTATAGTTGGTGGTCATTTACTTAAGATGCATAGACCTTACCTTTTATCTGCCTTGAGTACCATCGGTTCGGGCCAACTGAATGATCTTCCAACGACCTTCTCACACCAAGACTGCAAGCCCTGGATGGACTGAGGACACTGTAGCTTCACTAAGGGTGCTATTACACGCTGAAGGCAATCTTCAAATGCATGGCCCTATTTAAAGTGATATCAAAAGTAAATTACACATCAACAAGCTAAATTAAATTTCCATATCACATATCATATTCCACACACAAAAAACATTGTCCTAGCAAGGTGAAAATTGAAGGTGATAAATTGCACTATGAACTACAGCATAGAAACCAGACAATTCCCTAAAATACATGTATGTACCTCCAAAACCCAAAATGTGGAGCCCTCCTAAAATGACTTCTTTGTTTCTGGTTCATGTGAAATATTGTAATGCTCTCAAGTTATAATGGCTTTAGCAATTTGATCAAGAAGGGGGAAAAGATAGATGTCAGACCTACAAAAATGATAAAGGAATTGCCCAAGTGTATAATAATGATATGACTGCAAGTACCACTACTACTACTACTACTACAGGATTTATAAAGCATATTTTCCATCTGAATAAGATACTTAAGGCACTTAAAGAGCAAATAAGGTAAGAAAAAATATGCATTACATGAAGATCTGATGAGAGGTTCTACTTACTGTTGTTTTGTTTTTGGTTACAAGGTCTTGTATCATGGTAATAGCATGGTGTAAGGCACTGGCATACTGACTGCAGTGCATGGCCAAGTTATATGCCAGGGGACGGACCAAGGCAAAACCTTCATGGCACGTCACACGGTTTGTCCGGAAGAATGCTTTCACAGGCTGGTAAGAAAGAATTTAAAAATCGATTTGAATATTTCTTTCTAGATGGAGATTTATCAGGTTAAAGGATAAATCCTAGGTGTGATAATATTCATATAATGAATTCTGAGAGAATTTTACAAAATTACAATCCAAGTTTTCATGTAAATGATACAATCGCTTTGCAATCATTGCTAAATGGCAATTACCACTTCAAGGTGGTGTTTCACAAAGCTGTTCGTAATGTTATGCAAAGTAGATATTGAACCACAAATTTGTGAAAGCAAATAATTGTTAACGATTCAAGCTTCCATGATATACCTTTGGCATTGAAGGAAGAGCTACGGCTGATCCCTCATACGCATTGTACATGAGCTTCTCTAAATGCTCCAGATACTGTAGTAGTAGGATGGGTCTTAGCTGAGCACTCTTGTATTCTTCACTGAATGCTGTAAACAGACATACAAAAACATGATAATAACTAACACATGAATGATGTTGTGTCATCAACACTTCTAGAATGGTGTGCTTGTTTTGCATGTTTGTCTTTCACTTGGACACCTTTCCATTCATTAGACTTGATCACCTGAAATCTGTAATTCTTACAGTTTTCTCCTTGAATTTTAAGATAACATAGAATATGTTGCGGCCATTTTCAAAGGGGAAAAAGGATAAAACCAAAAATCAAAGACAAAGTGACTGTATAATGCTATCCCTGTATGTATGTCATACATTGACAATGATGTGACAGTATGCAACATGATTATCAGTTTGAGGCCCAAATATACATGTATGAGCTCCCCAAAATTACAAAATCATTTATCAATGCAGTTAAATTATGACCAATGAATTAAATGCTTAGAGACTTCTTTTTTTTAAGTTCTGGTCCGTACAATATTGTTATCATTATTAATTAAAATCCGCCCATGAGCACACATTACACCTCTTTCTCATAGAATTTGAGGCACACATAGTACAGATGAAGTAGGTTATTACCAGTTATCTTGTCATTGCCTGAGGAACCGGAATCTTCCACTTTCATATCGGTGATAAACTCACTCAGAGCAGCTATAATAAAGATTGATATACATGTGAAGAAATCATTTAATGCTGAAGTAATGAAGACAATAACCTAATTTTAGTACTTCATTCAGTTCTTTAAGCTTAGGGTCTGCTTATTAATGAGTCTGCACAAACTTGGTTCCAGACATACTAAGTCTCAGGTATGACACTAATAAATCTATGACTAATAAATCTTGTTTCATTGTCTATTTTGGACTCCTCTGTGGATATTTTTTTATAGTAAAATCACTCTTTTTTAAAGTCCATATGCTAGTTTAAAGGGAATATTTAACTTTGTGAGCAATTTAAAAAATTATCATATTGCTCTTTGAAAATGTTATGAACATTCGACTAACAACTCAAAAATACCCATGTGAAAGTTTGGGATCATAACATATTCGGGAAGTGTTTTTAAAAACTGAAAATCTGAAGCAATGTTTGAAGAGAAAAATGCACTTCACGACGGTTGATTCATGATTCTGTGTCCAATTTAAATCGATATTATATAGCGCCACCTTGTGATGTATGTAAGAAAGTAGGCGGAGCTTACCACGGCGGAATTCAGTTCTCCGTGATCTGTTGTGTTCGAAGTTTGTTGGGGGGGGGGGGTCTGTGTTCTCTCGGTGTCCGCTCTGTGTGATAAGCGCATGTGCCTTGAAGTCTGTAATAGCTCTATGGTGAAAGGGTTTAGTTGTGTATCGCTTGCATTTCATTGGGGAATCTAATGTACTGTCAGGTGTCGAACTCGTGAGTGTCCATTCCGCCTTTGGTCTGTACATTTTGTATATGCTATAGCCTGGGTCAAGCCACATGTATGCCTCGAATGATAGACCAATAGCTCTATGGATAGACCATGGGATTTTGATGAATTTATATTTTGGCGACATAAATTAGTAGCAAATAAAACGGCAACAGAAAATAACGCTAAATAACGGCCAGGTCTACAAATACATGAAGAATCCCAGAGCTGCGTACAGTGTAGGGGTGTTGAGTAGGGATTTTTTTTTTTTTTTGGTTATGTGGATCATGGAGGGATGGAGTGTGATTTTCCAGAAGCTATATTGTGCCCCTCCCCCCAAAATTACCTTTCTGTTCTTTGCTTTACCTTTGCATAAACTACAATACGTCCTTGTGGTTCTTGATTATTCTCTTTTACCTGGTCACGATATAGCAAACTTCCGTCGACTGGTTCGATCGAGATAAACTGATATGGACGATAAAAGAGGCGAATGCACTGAATATAGCTCCATGTATGTATCCGAGCGCAACTCTTGTCATGATATGTCGATGTGCATGTTTACATGCACGGAACATAGCTGGGAATAAAGGCAGCCCGAAAGGCAGTGACCTCCCCTCCTCCACCCCCCCCCCCCCCCCGTGCCCCTGACATGGAAACTTCATCATCCACCATCGTGTTTGTGTGTTTACGTTCTCCACGAGCTCCCCCAACAAAGATCATCCCATCCATTGGCGGCGGAAGCCAAAAAATTTAGGGGGTGTCCACCTGAATTTTCATGGACACAGGTAAAAAATTTGACAAGCGCCCACAAAAAAGGGTTATCAACCTAAATTTTAGGAGTTGCTTACCTAAAATTTTTGACAAGGAAAAAAAAGGTCATCAACCTAAATTTTAGGGGGGCAACACACGTTTCAGGGGGGTCCACGTGAATTTAGGGGGGATCACGCAGGAAAAAAAATTGACAAGAAAAAAATAGTAATTTGCAAACCCAAACATCTCAACTCCCGAGACCCTGGAATATCATGACTGTATAAGACCTACAAACTATTATGCATAAGTTTGTTTGTTTTGTGTATTTGATTTGCATGTAGCCGTATTTAATTTTATCCATGATTGGGGTCAATAATTCTTTACATTTCTCCGCCATATAATCCGCTCATGACACCTTTCAAATCATATCACATTTCATTTTCAATTTCCATTTCTTTCCCGCTATTTTATTCTTTTCTGCTTCCCTTCGCTCTTCCTTCCGTAAATTCTTTACAGTATAAAGACGCAATCTGATTTTTGTTACACAATCCTATGAACCTTACATGAAAATAGTTTTTTGTGTTCTTTTCTAGCTCGTAATACCTGAAAACCTGTAAATTGGTTATTGATTTTCTTTATACAATTTTTTTATAAACCCCTCATTATTTCAGCGTATTATGAAGCATCCTTTACCTTCAATCTGGCATTGTTTATATATATCATCATATCATGTTCATTTTAGGAAAATAATGAAAAATGAAACAATGTAAAAATCTTAGTTTGAGTCAGAATTTTAAACAAAACTAGTCACACCGTCAATCACGAAAGTTCCCGTTTCTGCTCGATCCAATCACTGTAATTTTTAGATTCCATGGAATAATTAGTCCATCATCACCACAGCCATCAAGTAACAGCACATTTGAATTCGTGTATTTTAAAACAAATGCTTGTGAATGAGCATAATTGTATTTCCGTCAATATTGAAAGGCCATCTCTAACAGGGTAAGACCCCCCCCCCACCACCACTCTGGATATTTTATCGTCGGTTAATATGCGTGACTGTCGGGATAAGGGAAGAGAGGGAAAATAGAAGGGAAAAGGGTGGGGAAGAAGAGAAAGAAGAAAAGTGGAAAAGGGGGAAAAATTAAAAGAAAAGAGGTTGTCGGACTGACGCCTACTGGAAAAATGATAGAACTGATTGTCACGAAGGAATGTTCCTCTACTCCATGTATATAGGCTAAATACCATCAGTGTAATGTAGGCACACAGGGCTGTTCTAATAAAATGCTTTGAATGTATAGGTTTTATGTCTAAATCCCTTAAAATTAAGCCCATCATTTTTTACGTACAGTGATTAAAATTGCCCGGCCGTAGGTCCCAGTCGCGAAAATTGTCATTCAATTAGAGTATTCAGTATATTCACAAAATTCTTATATACGTGTTGGGCAGCACTTTTAAAATAGTCCCTTTCAGATCAGTAAATTTAGTTCGCAATATAGACAGCTTGTTCTTTATTGTTGTACAACGTCCAGTCGTGATCAAGTATTTATATCACAAAATATATTGTTGAGATGATAACCTTCGTATATACGTGTAGATAAAATAGCTTATTGTGTTTCGCGCTTGCAATGATTTTTATTGAGGTACATCGAATTTGATATTTACATTTAAAGAATAACCTACTTAGAATGTTTAGTTGTCGGGTCATAATATAGAAAACTTCAGCTCGCGCTATTCGCTTGCATTGTTTCAATGAATATCCCCCATGTCAGCAGTGACGTATCTAGAACAAAAGAAGCCCAGGCAAGTGCTAAAATCGCATCCCCTTTCAAATTGTAGGTCTATTATATATATACTCAGCAGTTGACCAGTCAAAACAAAATAATAGTTTAGTCCGTTTCTTTTAATCATGCAAATGATGCGTATCTAGCGTAAACAATGTATGCGAGCGCTAAGCACGTGCCTATTAAGATCGTATAAAGGAATATTCTAAGCAATTTTTGTAATGATTAACATAATGCATATCCAGACAATGAAAGCAAGCGCGAAGCGCGAGCCGAAAATTGATATTGAGACCTACAATCGGGACATTTTTCACGATGCGTATTTATAATTAAGCAACTCATGCAAGCACGAGGGTGAGCTGAAAAAATATATTGAGGGGAAATTTTAATAATAATAATAATTATAATACTAACAATAATAATAATTCATAATAATAATAATAATGGTGGCTTATATAGCTCACAGGTCCACCTTTCGGTGCTCATGGCGCTTCAAAAAATAAATAAACACAACACACACCAACAATATAAAGCGAAAGGGTATAGATTTTGAATTCTCCTGAATGTTAGTGGGAGATCAAAATTTAGTTTTCAACTGGGACTTGAATGTTTCTGTTGATGAAAATTTGACAATTGATTCCATAGCTTTGGTCCTATAACAGAGAATGCATGGTCCCCCATTTGTGTTTTGTTCTGGGTGTCGGGAGCAATAGAGCATCAGATGATGATCAGAGCTACATGAATGCTAATATTTTGAGATAGAGCTTCGGAGGTATATGGGGAAGAGAGAATATAGATTGAATGATGTATAAGTAAAAGAATTTTGAAGGTGATTCGTTTATCAACAGGCAGCCAATGTAAGGACTGAAGGATTGGCGAGATGGAGTCATACGTTTCAGTGTACGTTAGGAGACGGGCAGCAGAGTTTTGTAGACGTTAAAGTTTCGTCGAATCTTTTTGTGGGAGGTTACAGAACAATGAGTTTGATAAATCTAAACGAATGGAAATCAAAACATCGATAATTTTTAGGACTTTTGTAGGAATTCATGAAAAGGATACGTATCTCATTGGGGTAGGCCCTAATGTGAGCGCGAAGCGCGAGCTGATTATTGTTTTACACAAACATGTATATCCTCACCTAAAAATGTCCTTTTAATTATCGTTTGTAAAACTAATGGAGAGTTTTTATCTCCCTTTTGACAAACCAGAAAAAATATACTTCCGAACTGTTTGCAAGAATTAATGAAAAGGTATAAAAAAAATTATGCAAACTCGTAGCTATAGATTAAAAGTTATGACATTTGCGTTTGAAAAAGGATTTTATTTTTATAAGGAGTGTTTGTTAGAATTCAAGGAGAGAATATAAGTAGATCACTAATCAAAAGTTGTCACGAATATTCATCTCTGGGTAAGGACATGCAAGATCATTAAAGGTGCATAGGACGGGGGTATTAATCACACCGTCAGCGGTATTCCTTTTCTGCGTCTTAATTCCTTTGTCTTTTCTCTTCATTTTTTGTTTTCTTTTTTTTTTCTTAGCATCCCTCTTTCCATTTTGCACCACTGAAAGTGGCTCCCGGGGCACGTGCCTCCCTTGCCGCCCCTGCTAGATACGCCATGTAAGAAAGTCCACTTTTCATGTCGGAAAAAATATCAGCTTGCGCTCTGCGCTCGCATCGATTGTCGAGTTACATATATATATATAGAGAGAGAGGGGGGTGGGGGAAATCAGCTCGCGCTTCGCGCTCACATTGATTGATTGCTTACTCATCCTATTAATGACTTCAAAAAACGTGGTTAATATGTTCAGTTCTCAATAATACTCATAAAAAATTATTGTACATGACAGAAAAAGTGCTTAGAATGTCCGAGTTTGGGCGGAAAATTAGAATTTCAGTTCGCGCTTCACGCTCGCATCATAAAGTTATGCTTATAATATATCCATCCAATTTTTGGTTGAAAATGTGATTCGAATATACATTTTTATGTCCGAGGTTTTTAAAATGTACAACTCGCGCTCGCATTTTATTGATTGGTGAGATTTGTATGACATATATTTATTCATGAGTCACTGCAAAATGGATACTTTTGTAGGTGAGTATGTTAAAAAATTACTTCTGTGTTTCGCGCTCGCATGCATGAATCATAGATACGCATCTTGTTCATGACTACAATAACTGCCCAGAATATTCAACTCTCAGTTCTAAATAAAAAGTATACAATAAAATGAGCTGAAATGTGATATATTTAGACCTTATGAGATATGGTAAGATAAGACTGTATTAGAACTTCGATCCTTAGTAGTACGTCAAGCCCTCCAATATATAACAGATAAATAAATGAAATGAATAATGAATAATGCCAAAACTGAGAAAGCTGGTAATGCCCCTTGGGCCTTGGTATGGCGAAAGAAAATGTGACTGAGAGTGTCGAACACTTCCAAGACTCATGGTCGTCTGACGTCGGTACCGGTAGTATACGTTTGTAGAATCAAGGGCTATACCGACAAACATTTTGAACATTTACGATGGAGTGTAGCTCGTAAGCAAAACTATAAATGAATAAAGAAATAAAATAAAATAATCACTTTTGAAAATGAACACCACTCCCCCTCCCCCCTCTCTCTCTATTGCATGGTTGTGGAAGTTCGTAGAGTGTTTTTCGTTTGCGCGGGCGAGGGGCTCAAATAAAGGATTATAGGTATGTTCGTTTTGATCACACGAATCAAGCAGTAAAATGATACATTGGCACCTTGAGCACCTAACAAGATGGACACGTGTGTTATATAAATCTGATATTATTTTATTACTATCATTATCATTATTTAGAACAAATACGCTACTTGCCCCTTCCAATTCCCTCGTCTCCATTTTTTTCAGGGGGCCGCGGGTTGGCTTAATCTGTAGCGTTCCGTTCCCGCTACCCCTTTCAATAATTTTAATTTTTTCATCGACCATTCTGGAGATATACGATTTCATCTCTCCGATCCGCTTCGTCAGTGTGTAAATGTGCTGGCGTGAAGAGAGGGGGTCGCTGGCAACCAACCTCGGACAAGACAAGAAATTGAAGGAGAAAAAACAAAGCACATTTTGATTTTAGAAACGAAAATGTCTGCTATGTTCTTGTGTGTCTTTTCCCCCTGTTTATATCCCATAATGATGTAATGATATTCATTTCAAGATTTCAAAAATCACGACATGTTCAGACCCCCCCCCCCCATTCCTCCATGTCCAGGGTTGCACTTTGTGAATTAGAGAATTCAACCACGTCACACTATCGTTTTTGTCCTTTCATTTTACGTATCTCTCCCAATTTTCTCTCTTTCATGTGTTGTATAATAGTGTACACTTTGACGTCGAAATAAGATTTGCAGACCAACGAAGGGAATGGGAAAGGTATCGATAAATGGAAGCGAGGGGGGGACGCCCTCCTGAATTTAAATAAGTGGGGCAGTTCCCCCTTAAAAAGGAAGAGGGAAAGAAAAAAAAGAAAAGAAAGAATAAATATGGAAATAAAATAAGAAAAAGTTGAATATTACGATTTACTAATGATACCAAACTAGCAGTTTTGACAAAGGAAAACAATTAAAATTTAAAGCAAAATAATCATACAATCAAAAATATATAAAAAAAAATCCCCTCCGAAATGAAGGTGTTTGGATCAAACCAGTACATTATAGCATTGTACCCCCATATAAATCTTGGAGGTGATTTAGCACCACCGCTTCCCAGGGTCATGTGCATCGGTGTTTCCACAGATCCAAAACAAACTTCTCGAATTTATAGACATTTCCTGGAATTTCTAGTTTGATATTTAAAAAAAAATCGTACAAATAATGTAGCCAGCCGAAACAAAATTAAGGACTTAAAACCCGTTTATTCATGCCCTTTTTTGAAAGATCAACATAATTACGAAATCCGTTAGCGCGAACAGAAAATTTTCAGCAAACAATTTAAAAAAATATAACATGAATGTTGATAGTTGCTATGTTTAATTATTGTTTACTTGTAATCTTCGGATTTCCCGAAATTTCCTTGATTTGTTTCATTCAGAACCCTTCCTGGAAAAGGTCAAATCTCCCGAAATTCCGAAAATTTCGGGAGATTTGAAACCGTGCATCCCGGGAATAGCTTTATACATGTATAACCCTTTATAATGCAATTTTATATAAGGAATTTCACGAAAATGCTATTGAAATAAAAATATAGGGTTTGAATATAAGATCGAGGAACTTTTAAAACTCAACTCTCTGCGTTTACTAGCATTTCTTTATTTTATTCTTTAACTTTATATGCCCTGTCGCCGAACACTATGTGTCTTTCCACATTTTTTTAAAAATCCGATTGAATTGATATTTTTAGGTTGGTGCATGACTTCATATTTTTTGGTACAAAATACCATCTTGACGTCTCAGGATTCTGGAGTTTCTTGGGCTTTTCTACCTATGCCTATATAGAGCAAGGGGAAACAGAGAGGATCAATAAGAAAGGATATAAGAAGAAGAATAAATGTGAATGAAATAAGGAAAGAGGAACGATTTGAAAAACAGAAAAATAGAAATCATTATACAAAAAAATTCAATCGCGAATATATAAAAAAAAAATCAGCTTGCGTTCTACATGCGCTCTTATCATTATTTAGGAAAATATGCAATATTACAGAACAGTTTATCCAATGTTCAGCAAATTTCAGCTCGCTTAGCGTATAATCTTTACACTTACCATAAGACCGTATTTTAGAATGACCCGATTCAGCTCTTCATGTCAAAATATTAACAATTTTCAACTTGTGCATCGTGCTCCGCGCTCGCAC
Source organism: Lytechinus variegatus (assembly GCF_018143015.1). Classification (NCBI taxonomy): domain Eukaryota; kingdom Metazoa; phylum Echinodermata; class Echinoidea; order Temnopleuroida; family Toxopneustidae; genus Lytechinus; species Lytechinus variegatus. The sequence continues at coordinate 20,380,627 of NC_054749.1, forward strand.
CATTCTGTTGTATAATCAATGCAAATTAAATAGTAAGTTTGAATCTCGGCTTTCAGTCATTTTTTTAAAAGCAATATGCTTACAATATGACAATCCTCGATCTTGCTAATTTTTAATTTATCGTAATAGTTGGATATGGATAATTTGGTGTGTGTGTGGGTTGAATCATAATGTTTAATTACACTCTATGATTCATGCCAAAATTTTAAACAATGTTATACGCGAGAACATAAATCAAAATGTTTAAGATATCCATACCCTGCTTGATTACCAAGAGTAGAATGACCCGTTTAAGATGTACATGTACATAAAACAGTTCGCGCTCCTATATTTCCTTTCAAATCGAAATATAAGAGTGAACATTAACTTGCGCTTCGCGCTCGCATCATTAATTTAGGCCATAGTAGGTCCATGATTATAAAAATAAAGCTACGATGTACTTAAAAATCAGACTTTAGTTGCATGGGACATCCCTCCTAAATGATAATAAGTATTGTATCTGCTGATGTGAAACGTACTGGAAATATTTCTTACCATCCCCGAAGGACCTAAAAATATACATTCTGGCACTGGCGGCGGAAGATTATGCTTCAACGCTGCCAATCCAGAATCTAATATTTTTATACTTTCTCCGCCGGCCGCAGAATGCAATTATTTTTATGTCCTTTTTATGCCCAAGATATACCTTTATATATATATATATATATATATTATACTGCACGAACTCTTTTTACTAACTCTTTTTAGGAATCACATTACATTGGTTGTTTGGCTGTGTGCAGTTATGTGTTGGAGGGGGAGATAAACAGCTTTATGTTGTGCAGGGGTGGATCCAGGACTTTCTAAAGGGAGGGGGCACCATTTCCTGAGAAAATTTTGACACGGCAAAAAAAATAAAAAGGTTTTCATCTAAAAGGTATTCGCCAAAAATTTGTCAAGCAAAAAAAAAGAAGAGGAAAGGACCTCCCGTTCAAGGGGTGGGGGGGGGGTGGGTGGTGCACACGTGGGAAAAATGTATGGCATATTTACCTCACAAGTTTTGATTACTACTCTCAAAAAGGGGGTGCAAGTCGGATTTGCCCCCCCCCCCCCCTCCCCTCCTTGACCAGCCATTCAGAGCTCAGTCTTAAATATATGAAATATTATAATCATATGACTGCACATGCATTAGAAATGAAAACATTATGTCCTGCATTATGTTCATTTTTCGAGCGATGTGAGAAGAGTCTTATGTAATACTAAGTAATTTGCATACCCACATCAACTATGAAACGTTCATGCATGGGATGAAGGCATTCTCCCCCCGGCCCCGGATCCTCCCCTCAGTTCACGACATACTACACAGAGCTCGAGAGACCACATGTCCTTATCCCATTCGCAAGTACATGTATGATATGTTTTGGATCGCACATATTCTTATGCTACACTTTAGATTTATCTTCAAGTAATACATCGACCCAAATTTGCCACGTTACTATCATCCCGGCGAGGAATCAGTAAGTCCGCAATTTTTCTTATCTAAAAGGGTCTGTACGTATCTTGTATTGCGCTCAGATTCTGTTTCTCTTCTTTGAAAGTGAATTTCTCTGCTTCGACACCCAAGAACCGGCAAGGCGCTACATTACACGGCACGGGCCAGCGGAACATGCGCTGCATGTAATGTTTACAATTCTCAGTGCAGCCGCCGACACCGGCCGTAGAGGCCCTCCCCCCCCCCCCAACTATTCACTGTTGGTTGATTGACAGTTCTCGCTTGCGTAGCCGTTAATACTAGTACGATCTCAACGGCAGAGGGAGTCGTACAATTTATTTCAAATTGGCGAAGTCTCAGTGATTTGAAAAATCGTCTAGTAGACGCGATCCAATATAATCACATATTCCCACATACTAACAACTTTTCATCCGAAATAAAGATGATTTCTAGGGTTTCTTGGAACAAATACATAAACTCATAAACATATTTCATCTTAGTTTGAGAATTTTTTAAATCAGCTTCTCACAAAGTTAAACGATCCCTTTAACAGATTTTGAACGAGGGCCAAAGAGTTCATGTCCTTTCATTGCCCTTACCTGTAAAATAAGGAATAAATTCAGATCACCTGTTATTCATGAAGTAGATTTCAGAATGTACATGCAAGGTATTCAAAGCATTAGAATGTACAAGCACTGCAATGTAATCAACAACCCTGGTCAGCTGCCAAACATTCTGATCCATTCATTAATTGTCAATGTACATTTCAGACAGGATCTGAAATGTACATTAACAGGTGTTGAATTCCTACTTGTTTACAGATTAATATTTCATCTCCATGTAAAGTAGGTCATAGTTGTCCCTATTTTCATGCAATAAACTCATACTGCCAGACTTTGACAAAACCAAGATGGCGACATTGGTGTGATAATTTTATTCACGCTTCTGCTAAAAGTAGTCAATATTTATGAGGTCAAGTCAACCCCAGCAAAATGCTGAATTGAATAGAGAAAAATCAAACTAGTATAGTGCTAAAAATTTCATCCAAATCGGATGTATTGTAAAATAAGAAAGTTATGACATCTTAAATTTTTGCTTAATTTTCAAAAATCAGTGTTATGCACAGCTAGATGAGACAGTTGATATCTATCACTCACTATTTCTTTTGTTTTTATTGTTTGAATTATACAATATTTCACTTCTTTACAGATTTGACAATAAGGACCGACTTGACTGAACCATGTAGTATTAAACAAGGCTAATTCCACATGTTCAGGGAGGAATTTGTTGTATCACTTGACAATGAGGAGAAAATTAGAATATTTCATATTTCATGAAATAGTGAGTGGATGATGTCATAGTCTCATTTGCATACTGACCAGGATGTGCATATAACTGTTTTGTGAAATTAAGCGAAACTTTAAAATGTCATAACTCTCTTATTTTACATCTGATTTTGATGAAATTTTCAGTGTTATGCTTGTTTGATTTTTCTCTTTTTATTCAACTTTTCGTTGGGGTGGACTTGTCCTCTAAGTATAATGGTAATATCTTACATCGTATTGCAGTGAACGTCTCCTGAGGCTTCCCGAGTGGAGTACGCAACTTTGACAGGACACAGAAGTTTGCTGCTTCCCAGGTAGCCCAAAACCACTGCACAGCCTCATTGTCATTTATCTACAGAGGAGGCATCAAAACTTCATACAAAATCAAATCCTTTTTGAAACATCATTATCAAGCTTTATAAACACCGAAGAAGTAATAAATTATCAATTTAGCACTACATGTAGCTGTTTTTGCTAATGGTATGCATCAAATAGGCCTATACTGTTATCACGCACAAGACAAAGAGTACATGTAGCTGTTTGGCACAAGTGCAACACAACATTTTGTAAAATTACTGTCGCAGAACTTATGGCTCGAATCTAAAGATGCCAATTTGATTAAGATCCATTTAATCAATTTTTAAAAAGTCTTAAATGGTAGTAGTAATAAAATATGCTTACAAAAGCTGGCAAGGTGATGCTGCCCTTTTCGTACTTGTGTATACTGTTGTGTGGCCTCTGACAGCTGTGGAAAAGCCTTTCAAGCCATCTAGGATTTCTGGACGAGAAAAAAGTGCAAAGAAAATTCAGTTTTATCCCTATTTCTGCTGAATCGATGTAATTTACTCAGACTTTAAAACTCATTCCAAGATTATTATCACATTCATAGATATGAATTTTTAATTATGTGCAGTAAGTCCTACAACTCAGACATTAGATCATTCATTAAGCTAGCTAGCTGTACAGATGCAGTTTAACATTGGTTTATTTGGTGCTTAAACTTAAGAAAAATTACATTTGTCAAGTAAAGCTATAATTCAAAATTCAATTTCATTTCCTTCAATATTTGGAAATTCATACCGGGATTCTACAATCTCTATACAAAAAAAAAAAATTGTATTATAATCACGAATAAATAGCCAACGAAAAAACTTGTAGAAATCAGAAATAATGTATTTGATATTGGGACAATATACAAAAGCAAAAGTTAAACAGCTCAGAGTCTGCAACACGAGGAGAGTGCAACATACCCTGATCTTTGCATTTCTCACTGATGCTCAAAGAAAGGTAGAGAGAAAGAGAAAGGGATACCGGAAGGCAAAGACAAACCTTTATAATAGAAAACAAAAAGAGGGAAACAGAGGCAGATAGAGACAGAAAAAGAGAAAGAGAGAGGGAAAAGGAGAGAGGAATATCAGAGTGTAGGAGCCTGGGGGACAGAAAGAAGAATTCCTGACTCACTTGGGTGCTTCACCCATGAGGATATAAGCCATGACTGTCCTGTAGTTGTGAGAGTTGAATGTGGTATTTGGTATGCTTCCCATGTGTTTCTGTCTGGCTCTCTGCAGGACGTGAAGGTTCTGGATGATATCATCACTGCTGTTCTCCCGTCCATCCCGCTTATCGTCAGAGTGCTGGGATGGGCTTACAGGGGCAATGTCAGAGCTGTGGGGAAGAGGTTAGATACAATTTGAAATGTAGGTATTCAGATCGTAATTTTAGTTCATAGTTGTAAATAGTGCACTGGGAAATGAAGGTTCTTTGATCATAATAACCTTTTCAGTAGCCTTATGCAGCCTAATAAACTCTTTTCTTGATCTTGTTGCCTAAGAAATTTATGCATATGCACTGTTACAGTATTGGTACCAAAGAGTAAAGCATAAACAAGATCCTAACTGCTCTGAAACGTGTAGACATTCAATCAATCTTACATTATGACTCGTTAGTACATGGTTCGCTGCACAGTAACACTTGATATCAATCAGAACATTAACTATGCAATGTATCTTTAGCCTGGTTTATGCTAAATCATTTGTTTATACTAAATCCTAAGGAATTTAAAGTGAAATGTAAATAGCTACACCCATCTTTAATAAAGCAACTTTTGTTTCTTAGCACTTCGCACCTGTATTAAATCAAATGTTCCTTGTACAAAGTCGATTGGAGTCATTGCATTAAATACTCAGCCAGTTGATAATAAATTGATTCTTACCTGTATAAGATGTCACAAGGAAGGGTTAGCATGAGGTCTGTAAATGCCCGTTTGACATCATCATCACAGCTAACTAGTCTGGTACGACACACTTCCAGGCAGCTATGAAACAACATTGAAGAAAAAATACATATTTTTTTTAGATTCATGAGAATAAGAACCTAACCTGTAAAATGAAGTTATACGTATACAGATTAAGTTCTTCTTATACCTTGGTCACATTTGCTCTATGGCGGCTGTACGGCGAGTCAAAATCATCTGTTTTATTCACTTTTATTCAAACCACCTATGTATAGCTGGTACAAAAAATGTTAAAACAGCTGTTTTCGACTCGCCATACCGCCACCGTAGAGCAAATGTGACCAAGGTATTACTGTGGGAAAGTCAAAGGAATATAGGAAATTAAATAAAGAATGAGCCTTGGACTAATGCAAGGAAATTCATTTTTTTCTACAAAAAATGGGAAATTTGAAAATGAATTGGCTTGAGACATTGTGTAAATTTACGGAATGCAATATGCGTTAAGAGTATAAATGTTTCTTCAACAATTATCAAGAGACATCCAGGATCAAATTATTAAAAAGGACTTTATATAGAGTGCTTTATCCAACAAGTCTATTTTATCAGATATTTTCTACAGAACAGCCAGACAATTGTGTTTCTCAGCCAATCAAATTCCAGGAAAATTGTCAGATGACAGATACTGATGAAATACTTTCCTGTTTAATCTCCCTTCCACTATCCTTCCTAACAGCAAATTCATCTTTTAACAAAGAATCACAGAATTGCTTACCTGACAAGGAATTCTTTTGGAGGTCTAGCATTCTTGATGACCAGTCCCATGCATTGAGCTGCTTGTAGGGCCACAGAGGGATCTTCATGGAGCGCTGAATTAATCATGAAATATGGAACATTAGTATCGTATTGGTCAGGGATATCATAGGGGCAGGAATGTCCTAAGTCAAAAGGCTGCTAGAGAAAACCTTCCATAGACTTTGTACATTTGATCGAGCCCAAGGCCAAGGCTGGAAAAATATGGCCTTGAGGCCAGCCCCTTGACTTAATCCCTGATATTGGTACACAGGTTATATGTCAAACACACTGAGCAATAAGTCAAAATTGTCATTTGGGTATCAATAGACAAAATTCAATCGACTAATATCTGGAACAAATATTCTTCCTCTATTTAGGGACTGAATATTCATGCATGAAACATCAAGGTAAAAGAAGTATGATGATACTCACCAACATGTACCAAGGCTGATACTGCTTGTGTGAATGCTGAAGTGAGATAGACTGCTGAGTAACTACTCTGCTGAATATATTGTAAGATACTCAACATCCAACAAAGAGCAAGGCTCCTAAAAACAAGAAATCAAATGGTTGGGACTAAGAGAAGATTCCTTGACCATCTACATCAAACTCAGTGAAGGTGCCATGGCCATGATAAATGCATTTTATAAATGTTGGTCATTATTACATTTAAAAAAAATGACATGTATACAGAAACTATTCATGTAAGAGTATGAATGTGTTGTATTTATATATAGCAAACTTAAGTTAATTCACAATTCTGATAACTGCAAACTTATCAAAATACATATTTTTAGGCAGTACTTAAAAACACACCATTTCAGATAATCCTATACACATATACTGATAATCTTGTAAACAAAAGGAATTAATCCTAAAGTTTTGTATTAGATAACTGGTGGGAGGGAATGAGGCACATCACTTGCCTGTATTCTGAACTCAAGTTCGACTTCGAACATGATTTACTGTGGGAAAATTTATGGGAAGCCATAAGTGTAACAAGTGGAATGCCTCTGGCCGTCTCACCTGCATCACGCGGTTCAATATAGCAGCAGTGCTGACTTTGAATACTACTCTAACTCGCACAAGATGTTCAGTGATACATGGTTACTCTTATGTCCACTTTTTATGAACTAGACCAATAAACTTACAGAGATATGATGGTTATTCAACAAAAAACCCCAACATGGCCAAAGTTAATTGACCTTACATGACCTTTGACCTTGATCATGTGACCTGAAACTCGAACAGGATGTTCAGTGATACTTGATTACTCTTATGTACAAGTTTCATGAATCAGATCCATAAACTTTCAAAGTTATGATGGTAATTCAACAGATACACCCAATTCGGCCAAAGTTCATTGACCTTTGACCTTGGTCATGTGACCTGAAACGCGCACAGGATGTTCAGTGATACTTGATTACTCTAATGTCCAAGTTTAATGAACTAGACCAATAAACTTTCAAAGTTATGATGGTAATTCAACAGATACCCCCGATTCGGCCAAAGTTCATTGACCCTAATGAGACCTGAAACTTGCACAAAATGTTCAGTGATGCTTGATTACTATTATGTCCAAGTTTCATGAATCAGATCCATAAACTTTCAAAGTTATGACGGGAATTCAACAGATATCCCCAATTCGGCCAAAGTTCATTGACCCTAAATGACCTTTGACCTTGGTCATGTGACTTGAAACTCATGCAGGATGTTCAGTGATACTTGATTAACCTTATGTCCAAGTTTCATGAACTAGGTCCATATATTTTCTAAGTTATGATGGCATTTCAAAAACTTAACCTCAGGTTAAGATTTCGATGTTGATTCCTCCAACATGGTCTAAGTTCATTGACCCTAAATGACCTTTGACCTTGGTCATGTGACATGAAACTCTGTTAGGATGTTCAGTAATACTTGATTAACCTTATGGCCAAGTTTTATTAACTAGGTCCATATACTTTCTAAGTTATGACGTCATTTCAAAAACTTAACCTCAGGTTAAGATTTGATGTTGACGCCGCCGCCGTCGGAAAAGCGGCGCCTATAGTCTCACTTTGCTTCGCAGGTGAGACAAAAATGATTAAATCACTTTGCATGTTTATGTTTCTTGTGCTCTTTCCCAAAGCTTCAATGGTGGAATTAAACTTAGTTTATTATTCCCAGACATTTATGAATGAATGATTTGAAGAGTCAAATGAGCTGGTAAACTAAACCTTCCCTGTCAAAGATTTGTGTCATAATTGTCTATCCATAGTTAAACCACAAACTTATGAATTTAAAGTTCAGAATACTGGTAAAACATAACATGAATCCATGGGTTCTCTCCTTGATTTCTTGACGGTCAGATACAATGGCCCGTATTCTAAAGTTGGGTTTAATTTAAACTCAGGTTTAAAGTTGTGGTTTAAGTATGGACAGCCAATTGTTACATAATCACTAACAGTGGAGATATCATACTTCAGCTCATTCGGCTCTTAAATCATTCATAGTTGTCTAGGAAGTATAAATAGATGATTGTCTTCACCATCGATGAATCAGGAAAGAGCACAGTAAACATAAGAAACGTACAACTTGATAAAAATTTTGATACTTTTGGCTTCCCATACTTAAACCACAACTTTAAACCTGAGTTTAAGTTAAACCCCACTTCAGAATACGGGCCCACTGGACCCTCTCTCTCTCTCTCTCTCTTATTCACCTGCTTTCATCCGATACTGCTGGGTTGGTCAAGACCTCAGGAAGGAGAGCAAGAATCCTTGAGAAATTCATCCTCGTCTTAGATGCAGCTGTCAGACCAAAGCTACTTGAAATAAAGTGACCATTACTGCAAGAAGGGATAATAACAAGAATATACACGGTTTAACCCAATCCGTAAGGTACCAACTCTCACAGCACTTCACATGCTTAAACAAGATAAATGTATACATTAATGTAAATTTGATATTGCCGATATCAATTCGTAATAATTACAATGAATAAGAAATTAACAATACATTAACAAAAATACACAGAAAAGGGGAGCAAGAAAAGAAACAAGTTTTCAGATTTTCACATAAACACCATAATATGTTAAGTGCTAGCAAATTTCTGAATTCTATTAGGGAAAAATGTATTGGAAGAAATTTTAAAATTGATAAAGTAGGATAAGGTAGAATTCAGATTTTAAATCAGAGTTAAAATAAAAATCATGTGGATAGCATGAGATGTATAATAGAATATACTGGGACCTATAGTTCTCTAAAGAAATTTATCTGCCATTATCTGAACACATTGTAAGTATGCGACAAACATCTCTCCCTACCCTATCCTGTTTCATTTCTTACCTCTTGCAATGTGTATAAAGCATGTGCAGTATGGTGTAGTAGGTGGATGGGAAGCCTAAAGCGATATCCCAGTGGGTCGGAGAAAGGTGAAGGGTCAACAGGTCAAAGATGCTTGGGGAAAACACCCACATCTAGGAGAGGGCATGGAAGAAAAACAATAATATTTACTGGGCAAAATGTTCAATGGAGGTTCTTAAGAGACAAATGATTTCAAAAGCAACCTCAGGTCAGCCATATGGTGGTGGTGCTTATTTCATTCAAGTGCTAAGAAAGCAGGGGGTGCCTCACAAAGAGCTAAGTCGGTAGAAAGGGGGTTTCGAATTCTGGTGACCCGGGTTCGACTCCCACTTGGTGCAACTAGTGTCCTATGGTAAGGCAATAATACTCATTACCAGGTCCCTTGGAGAGGACCTTAAGCCATCGGTCCTTTGTGTGCTTGCTTCCAAGCATTCATACTTTCCTAGCAATCAGGTAAAAAATCACCAGTTAGAGTCATACTTAAATTCCCAGTTGCATGTAGTACAAAACACATCATCGCATTGGTCAAATCTTGCCTTGAGGACACACGCTATTGCGCGTTATATATCATTTAAGTGTTGACATTTAATCATGATTCTACGTCACACTTAACTCTTTGTGAAACACCCCCTAAGATTATGGAAAGCAACCATAGGACCAAACTTTCAAAGTCTTCTTTGAGGGACTTAACAAAAAATAATGCTTCTAATTACACTTCAGACACATATTATAGTTGATGTGAAAAGTCAATACACACATAAAGGACAGTTTACTGGGAGAGAAGTGCTTTTGCTTAATTGAATATGTCCTTGCACTAAAATGTTGCAACTTGAAGCTATGAAAAAAAATTGTATTATTCAAAAATTTTGTCACATCTAGAATCTGATATACACATCAATTGCCTGTAGAGAGATAAAATAGCCGAAAAGGGCCTATATTACACTTCGAATCATTTAATTTCTTTTAAGGCTACATTCCACAACTTACTGCCTAAATCTGCAAGACTGTATAAAACTTTAACATTGTAATGAATGAGGACTTTCCAGAGCTCCTGTTTGAGCTTCTGGGGAGCGTTTCATGAAAGGACTTGTCAGACGTTTTATCCGACAAGTCCTGTTTTATCTGACAGTTACTATAGTAACAGTGCTTCTCAACCAATCAGAATCCAGGAAAGTTGTCAGATCTGACAACTTGTCGGACGAAAATATTGATGAAACACCCCAGGTTTCTTTCGAGCATTTCAGCGGTGAAATTGCCAGAACCCCATGTAATTCTTTTTCCCTGGTACTGAGCTTACCCCCATGATGGAGCTCTTTGCTGAACTGATATCTGAAAGGGCAGCTAAGGTGAAGGTGACGGTCAACTCCGCTCCTTGGATACTATCTAAGACTGATGTGTCCTTGATGCCATTACATCCCTCAGAGGTCAACTGACATTTGACCTCACTGTTCAAGTAGGAGAGAAGTCGGTTGTACGACGACTGAAGGTCAAGCAGCAAGAACCTGTGGTTATCAAAAAAGATGACATATTAACTGTTTCTCCCTCAATATACTATTCATGGGGTCAATCTTTTAAGCTTCCAATTAACTTTTTCTGAAACCCCACATTTTCAGAATGTATTTTATATTCTGTTTTTATAGAACACTTGTCTACCATGTCATTGTTAAACATGGAAATAAACTTTAATATCAAGATCGCAATTGTACCAGTCCAATGACTAAAATCAAATGTGCATATTTCACATATTATTGCATAATTTGAATAGAAATGTGCAGTTGCCTGCATATCATGCAACAAACATAAATGGCATTTATCAACAAAATACTTTAAATGGTCTAACTGGACTATGTCACAGGCTGCCAGGTAGGGATTCAACCACATCCGGACTCTTTAAGAAAAGATGCAGTAGATGCTAGAACTTTACATACCTTCTGTAAGTGACAAACTTTAAGGTTTTGAGATCATCTAAAGTTTTATTTTTCTTTTATTGAAGATGAAATGTGATATGAAAAGCAGGATGTATATCAAAGGGACATCAGGAAAAACATCTGGAACACAGTTTTTTGAAAAAAGAGCAAATACATACGCAGGTCTCAGTAAGAAACACCTGATCTGAAGATATGGCAGGAGTAACTTCAACCAGAAAAAAAGACCAAACTTTAGCTCACAAGAGCTACATGTTTTTATAAACGAAGTTGAAAGCAAACATGTACTATTTATAAGTTTTAAAGAATGTTGCTCTGTTCAGGCCAAGAAAGCAAAGTGGGCCGATATTGCTGAAAAACCTAACATCAAGGGCGGCACAGGCAGGACTGGGGAAGAGACCAGGAAAATGGTCTAAATACCAGTCAGAAGTGAAATCAAAAGCCTCCTTAGAAAGAAGCATAAACAAAACAGGTGGAGGGAGTTTGATACACTAGATGCACCTCAGAGCTTAAATAGAGAACGCGCTCCTTCCACCTAGGAGCCAGCGCAAATTACCATCGTTGCGTCAACTTCAACAGCCAGCAGACGTTCCACATCAATCACAAGATCCTCACCACCACACCATTATCTCCACCACCAGTCATGCCTTTGGTGACAGCAACTGGATCTTCAATGAATGAATCATCTACCACAGCATCATCTCAACCTTAATCTCAAGGAAATACCAAAATACGTACATCCCTCTGAGGGACAAGTCCGAAAGGCAACATTTTCAGAAATATTACTTTCGTTGGAACTGAACAAACTACAAATTTTAAAAAGAATGTAGTCTGTCCGACAATAGCTTGAGGTAACCCTAGTGATACTTATATCTTTATCAACGTGTATAAATAGGATTAATTGTCTGTATGTGATTACACATTTATCACATGTTAAACATGTGTATGAATATGTATGTATGCTGATTTATCTTCGCATATGATACAAATAAACTTAAATGTTGACAAATATTCTTTCCAACATCTAACAAACTCAACTCCCCCCCTCCTCCTCTTCCTTGAGGGCTCAAGTTTGGGACTCATAAGCACCTCCACACCCACTGCCCACCAATAGGCATGATAAGAGTTCATTGCCACCTCCTTCAAAGCCTAACCCTCACTGTATTCATTAACTACTACTATGGACACAACCACACCAACATATACCCCCCCCCTGCCACAATAAAGGTAACTTGCAGATATTATGACTTCAATTTTCTTTTTTCTTTTTTTTTGCTCAAATGACTGTTTTCTATTACTTGCATTTGTATTCATATTAAAGGACAAGTCCACTCCAACAAAAACTTGATTTGAATAAAAAGAGAAAAATTCAACAAGCATAACACTGAAAATTTCATCAAAATCGGATGTAAAATAAGAAAGTTATGGCATTTTAAAGGTTCGCTTATTTTCAACAAAATAGTTAGTATGAAAGAGCCAGTTACATCCAAATGAGAGAGTTGATGACATCACTCACTCATTCACTATTTCTTTTGTATTTTATTATATGAAATATTGTTATTTTCTCGTCATTGTCATGTGAAATGAAGTTTCATTCCTCCCTGAACACGTGGAATTCCATTATTTTAACATTTTGTGCTTCAGGCAAGGAGGTCCTAATCGTCAAATTCGTGAAAATTGAAATATTGTATAATTCAAACAATAAAAAACAAAAGAAATAGTGAGTGACATCATCGACTCTCTCATTTGGATGTAACTGGCTCGTTCATATAACTATTTTGTTGAAAATAAGCGAAACTTTGAAATGTCATAACTTTCTTATTTTACATCCGATTTTGATGAAATTTTCAGCATTGTGCTTGTCTGATTTTTCTCTATTGATTCAAATCAACATTTTTCTGAGGTGGACTTGACCTTTAACATGTGTTCTTTTGTTAATGAGTTGTTGCATGCTTGCAATCGGTTTCTTGTTTATGTTTTTTCTATTATCATCTTATCTTTGTATCTAAAGAGCCCTCTAGAAGGCCATTTAATGGTCAATAGCTTGGCAATAAAAGAGAGTGAACCCATTTGCCTCGTTCTGCAACCTCATTTATGAATATACATGTATAATCCAATGTTGTTTCATCATGTGAGACATACATATCAAAATGATTCATTTTCCATGCATCTGATATATATATATAAATATCATTTCATGTCCTCTCCTGAAGTATGTCTTTCTCTCGATTGAAAAGGAAAGGCTCGCCAAAGAAAATAGACTGTGGGATGGACAAGGAAAATGTCTCTAGTTTTTCATTTCCGTGGGGCGGCAAATACAACCACGGTTCTTGGACATGATAATATGTAAAATATTATGAGTGAATACATGCACAATGTTGCCATCGGTAAATTTTGCTCCTGACCTCAAAATTAAAATAATAATATGCAAAATCGTACCATTGACTCGACTGGAAATTCCGCCATTCACCCCGTGTGTTAAGGACTTCCGTGAACGCGCGCAAGCGTGCACAATGCATGTAACCTCGTTCGCGTTTTATTTTTTTTTTATTCGCTGTACATGATATACGTTATATACAGAATATACGATGGCGGATAAGATGTCGTCGTCTTCGTCGTGTTTTGACAGCGAAAATGACGATTTATCACTAGCAAATATATGCTACATGCACGTCTTACCCAAGGAAAGAGGGCCAGTAAATTCCTTTCAAGTAAAGAGCTAGAACAAATTTAATCCTTTGCTGCATTTGTTGATGTAGACTACCTGGGACTTCAGAATAAAATAGCTATTCGTGCAGCAGAGAAGTTTGCGATTGACTTGTATGCAACCCGGCCCATCCCAGGGAGCAGTGGCTTAACAGTGCAGGGGCCGGGGGGGGGGCAAGCTATCCCCCCTGGCGGAGTTCACCGGGAACTTAAAGGGGAAAAAAGAAAAGGGGGAGAATGAAAGGGGAAAAAAGAAAAGGGGGAGAATGAAAGGGAAAAAAGAGGAACTGGAAAAGGAAAGAAAGAAGAACAGATAGATTGTCATGAAAAGGTGATTTTATTTTTTTTTAAATAAGCATGCAAAATCATAAACAAAATCTTGTTTACCGTGGCGTACAGACCAAGAAAAAAAAGGAAAAGAAAAGAGAGAAGGGTGAAAAATATGTTATCTTCTTGAACATTATGTCAAAATCTGAAATTGGATTTTTGTAATAAAAATGTATAATTTTTTGCTCACTCGCATTGTTTTTTTTTACCCGATACACCATATCGCCCCTCAAAATGTTGCCTCATGACGCCATTGCCTGCCCCCCCCCCCCTTTGAGAAGCAAAATACTAAAATTTGTAATGTAAATATGCCATTAAAACAAAGGTGTGCCCCCTCTTTTGAAATTGAAGACCCTTTTTTTCGTGTACGAAATATACTTCATTTGTGGGTGAAAACCTTTATTTTTATTTTTTTTTTGCTTGTCAATTGGTTGAAAAACTTTTTTTTTTTTGGGGGGGGGGCTGGTCGAAACTTTCCTCTGAAAAATTAGACCCCTTTTGGAAAATCATGGATCTGCCCCTGATAATACCGGAGATTTTTTTGCTCTTGCCCCTCCTGCATGGCCACCGACCCGTTACGCTCCTGCCCAGCCCGACCAGCATTGCAGCAAGATCCGAATGGATCAAACTAACGTTATAGATGTAACGCGTTACATCTTGCTCAGAGCCAGGTCAAACATCGTTCGTATCACCAGCATTCCAGCAATCAAGCTATCGAAGGTGAAAAAGATACAGAGGATGATTTTGAGATGGTGATCCTTGTTATAGCGATCTTTGTCCATGCCAAAATTGTTTCACTTTGTGCTTTTGCATTTCATTCTCTGCAAAAGTGAAGCAGTACAAGCTTTGATGATTTTTGTATAGGTCTAGATTTCTTAATTGAATCGATACATAATGTGACTCATGTCATGACTTACTTCACCGCCACATTTACAAGCCTATGAATGGAAGAAGTAAGTCATGAGTCACATTATTCATCGACTCAATTAAGAAATCTAGATGTAGACCTATACAAAAATCATCAAAGTTTGCACCGCTTCACTTTTGCAGAGAGTGAAATGCAAGAGCACAAAGTGAAAACAAATTACCTTCGATCGCTTGATTGCTCAATGCTGGTGATATACAAACGATGTTTGACCTGGCTCTGGGCAAGATGTAAACGCGGTAGGCCTACATCGAACATCTATATTTATTTTGATCCATTCGGATCTTGCTGAAATGCTGGTCGGACGTCGGCCTGGTCTCCCGGGGCCGGGCTGCATGCAAGTCAATCGCAAACTTCTCTGCTGCACGAATAGCTATTTTTATTCTGAAGTCCCAGGTAGTCTACATCAACGAGTGCAGCAAAGGCTTAAATTTGTTCTAGCTCTTTACTTGAAAGGAATTTACTGGCCCTCTTTCCTTGGGTAAGACGTGCATGTAGCATATATTTGCTAGTGATAAATCGTCATTTTCGCTGTCAAAACACGACGAAGACGACGACATCTTATCCGCCATCGTACATTCTGTATTATAACGTATATCATGTACAGCGAATAAAAAAAAATTAAAACGCGAACGAGGTTACATGCATTGTGCACGCTTGCGCGCGTTCACGGAAGTCCTTAACACACGGGGTGAATGGCGGAATTTCCAGTCGAATCAATGGTACGATTTTGCATATTATTATTTTAATTTTGAGGTCAGGAGCAAAATTTACCGATGGCAACATTGTGCATGTATTCACTCATAATATTTTACATATTATCATGTCCAAGAACCGTGGTTGTATTTGCCGCCCCACGGAAAGTCACAATTTTAGCGACCATCCCACAGTCTAAAAAGGGAAAAGGATTCCGGAAGGTGCAGCGGTTACAACTTGAAAAGGAAAAACTCCAGCTCCAGGAAGACCCAATCTTCTAACACACTTAACTACCATGCTAATTAAAGGCCTCTTCTTTTCGAAATGAGCTCAATAAATGATGCAGTCTTTCAATGACAAATACAAACTTGTATTATTAAGTGTGTGGTGAGATGTAAATCTCACTTGGCAATAACAGGTTGAGGAAATAAGTAAAAAGATCTTACCAATGCCAACATTATTGTCTTACCAACAAAATTACGACAGATCCTGGCTGGAAATTATTGGCAAATTCATTCCTTGCCTGGACTATTAAAAGGACGACTGATTTAGATATATTTTCCAAAATTGTATCGAGAGTTTATTCATTGAAGTTCAAGCAAAATAAATGTTTCATAGCTTTACAGATCTCCTCGCCAGTCGGTAAAACAGATTTTATAGAAACTGTTCAGATATAGTATAGTCTCAAATGAGACAAAACAATGTATCATCATGGGTGATTTCAATGTTGATTTAATTGACTTAGATTCAATGACATGTAATCATGATTATGTAAATATTTTTGCTACCTTTTCAAATATTCCATTAATCAAAAAAATAATGCAATTGTCATTGCTCTTATTTTATTATGGAATTATTTTGTTGATTTGATCTCGTACTGTATCTTGTTTGTTTTTAGAAATGTGAATATGAATTAGCATTGATTGGACTAATTGCTCACAATATCTTAAAGATGTTCTGATAAAACAGCACAAAAAAGCTGTTTGATTGGTACTGGAAGTTGACCTCAATGTGCCCACTGTCAAAGTGCTTTGAGAAGTGAAGTGGATGCAAAGAGAAGGGGAGTTGCATTTCTACACTTGGAGGATTGAGTTTAACCCCTTGCATGGTGAAGTACCAATCTATATGTCAGGCATGTTTTCTAGATCGAATTATGTACACTCTCAGAACACAAGAAATGCATCCAATTATGGTATGTTTGTTCCACAGGCACACAGCCAAGACGGTGAGAAAGCTTTCTCTCACCATCGGCATCGGGCATGTCTGTGGAACCAACTGCCCAACGATGTAAGAAATTCAACCAGTTAATTCACTTACAACATTGTATTGGAGGTACAGGCCAAATCAAATTCGAACCTGATTACAAGTAATGTGATTGCCATTTGTTTCGAGTGGAGATGGTTCATTATCATTTTTATAAAACTCTTATCATTTGATCTACGCAAGACATTCAAAATCTATTACACTGACTGTTCTTGTTCTCATCATAATCATAATCTCCATCAATTATCATCATCAACATTAGTCGTAAAAGGAGTACAAAAATTTGAATTAAATTGCTACAAATACCATTCTGTAAGTGATGTAATACATGTTATTAGATAATTAAGTAGAGACAAATCAATCCTTTAGATAGATTGAAAATTAAGTATGATGTACATCTTTTCATAACCACTGGAAGTGGGGTATAAGACTTATATTCATAAGATTTATAGTCATAAGAAGTTAACTATTTCTGCCTCTGGAATCCCATCTTTAGTTTCTAAAATATATCTTTGATTCTTTGCTCATTAAATTATTATGCATTCTTTGTACTATCCCCATTTGCTGAATGAATTATAATATTAACATTACTGCTTACCCATAGGTGATTTCTAGGGTAGGGACATCTTTCACACTCAGTAGACTCTGAACAGTTTTCATCAGACAGCTTACCACCTAATAAATGAAAAACAATTACAACCAAGATAATACAGAGTACAATAGACTTTTATTGTACACATACCATATTCATAAGTAAACCTCCGACAGCTTTTCAAGAAAGCAAAATTCCCTGAGTTTTCCCTGAAGTTTAAACCCATTCCCAATTTCGCATGTTTTCTAAGTTGTTGCAGTGAATTACATGTATTTTCAGTATAAAAACAATAATGTAAAACTAATTAGTACCACCATAACCAGTCATTCAATGGATGTTGTTTTGATATGCAACAAAATATAACAGAGTCTGACTGACTACCATGCTTTCGACTTTTGGGCTGATCAAAATTCTAATTTTCCCCTCTTTTGAGGCATTTTTCCGATATGAGGTATTTTTTTTCATTATCAAATTCCCTAATTTTTCCCTGACTGGAAAAAAAGTAAAATGATTTTCCCTTTTGGGCTGGGAACCCTGTCCTAAAGACCAAAGCTATTTTTTGTTAAATCAGCAATACAAAAGAAGCAGCTGGAGGAGCTAAACTAAATTTAATACATGATATAAATTCAAGCAATTGGACAAGCTTTTAACGTTTTTTTTTCTCAGATGAAAACCTGAAAAAGGGGGATGAGTGCACCTTTTTTTTTTTTTTTACCTTTTTCCAAAACCAAAAATTTGTGTTATTTCCTGAGATAACAGGGTACATGTATAGTCATTATGACGGATTTAAAACCTTTTGACTGCACAATGCTAATTTAGTAGTATTTCCAGTGGTGAACTGCCATGACTGTTTGTAATAGTATGTCTGGTGTGTCTTATGGTGATGGAATTCAAATGTGCGGGCCTCTGGTAATATGATTGTTGGTCAAATTTTGGGAACATTACTCATTTAGTTATCATTAAACATAGATGAGATGTTTTCATACCTTTGGATTTGTATGGTACTTGAGAGAAGCAATCTTGGACACTGGTTCTAGGAGTCTCTGGATGATTTCAGCAGGTACCAACTCTCTACTATATCTGATGACCTAAGAAATACAAACAAGAACACTGGTTTGAATTTGCAATATGCACTTTAATATATAAAATATCATACTGTACATTGATAAGTCAAAAACTAAAATATAAAACTATAAATTGGTCATCGAATTAAATAACTGGTGTAAATCCAGGTGCTCAATTACCTTAATTACATACAAAACCACAAACAAATTTGCCAGACACAGTGCCTCACCATATTTAACTTAATCATGAAAGGGACTAGTAAATCTGAAAAGCACTCGATTAAATCTACTAACACCATTTATCATAGAAGATAGTATTTTTAGATGAACCTTCTCAGACATGATAAAAATGTCTAAATTACCTTGTACAACAAAGTCATGTGAAGCACTAAATCCGACGCTGGTCTTTGCTCAGACTCGATCATCCTTTCAACCTCCGAAAGGGCAAAGGTGAAGAGGTCATGTTTGCATTTGGGAAGGTTATCTTGGATACAATCTAGGATGGCAATCAGGCACTTTGTTGTGATGTGGGATAGGGCTGGGTCGGAGGAATCAGACATCAAGATCCTGGCACACTTTGGTATTCCACTCAAAACCTGAAAGGAGGAATACCAACTCTAATTTCATTAAAGAACTTTCATACATCAATATCTAAAGCTCAAAGCAAAATTGATGTTTAAAACAAATTGAAGTAATATATTATTGAAAACATAATGAAGAAAGATATCAAGTTTGTCTTGAAATGTAGGATTCATTGACGGTTACAGAAGCTAGAGATATGCTCCCCCCTTAAATTGCTGATAGGGTTAGCACAAGAGTTGTATGGGTAAACTTGTGACATCATTCAACAGGATTCATTACATTCATAATGAAATCATGAGGATGTCATGGATTAATCTATGAAAATGGACATCTTAACCTGTATTTTTCTTGATGTGTTATCAATTCACGTCCATAAGTATTAGTCGGGCGATTGTCTCAATGTTTGAACACAGACAAAAGTTGAGTTTTGTCTCACTGTATGTGACCTAGATAAATGTTAAGTTGTTTAAAGTTCACTTGAAGTTTTGGCTCCATCAATGCTATAAGAGCAACCAATACATTGTACTAGTGGGCTGTATCATACCTGGGAAATGTATTCTACTGTGATGGGAGGACTACTAACTGGAACAAACTCCTTGTCAAGACACTTCACCACTGTCGTATATACCCTGAATGTAATGAAAATCATAGCAAAATATCAAATTTTAAACATGTTTTAGCACACATAAGGAGGTTATTTTACAAAAGATTATTTAACTAAATCGAATGTTATTATCTTTGAGGGAGTGGCTTGTTTGTTTTTACATTGGGCATTGTCTCGTGATTTTTTTTCTCACAAGATTAAGTTTCAGATGTAATGTGTATCACTTTTTTATGAACTAACCCCTAGAAATGCACAGAGGGTATGCAGTGCACAAGAAATCCTTCAATCATCTAATCACATACTTCTTGTAGAATGATTAGAGTCTTCTGATAAAATACATGTAAAATGATGTATGTCAAGGAAAAAGCTCATCTTTAAATAGTGAACCTGGGGCCTGTTGCAGAAAGAGTTGCGTTTAAATGCAGGTCAAAATATCAAGCGCATGTACCGAATACGGGTGCTTCATTGGCTGAAAATCAAGTTGCGCAATATTTTTGAGTTGCGTTTGATTGCATCTCTTTCTGCATCCAAGGACACACACAAATACTGATCTTATGAGCAGGGTCCTGTTTCATAAAGACTTGTTTTATAACAAATGCAAGATTTCTATAACAAATTAACTATCAGCCAATCAGACTGAAGTATTTCAGTAGCTTATAACTGTTATTGTAAATTTGTCATGTAACTAGTTTTATGAAAAGGACCCTAGGTGATCTTTATGGACAGGTGGTCATTCTATACAGCTGGTGAAGCAGGTTTGACTGCAATTGTTACAAATGGATACCGAAAGGGAGAAAATGGTGTTTACCTTATAAGTGAGAGTATCTTGCTTTTACAGACATCTGGCGTTAGGATCTCATCGTTATCATAAACATCATTCCTTGGAGGAGCGGAACCACCTCTGACCCCGGAGGCCTGCGTTTGCTGGTGGTAATCCTACGAAGGGGTAAACAATTTATCATGTAACTTTAAAGGGCTACACAATGGGGTAAATCAAATACTGATCTACAAAACCATGTCTTATAATTTCTGTTTGGTCTCATCCGACACGGTCTAATCCTACTGAATCTACAACTAGTTCATCTTCTAACCGATTTGTCTAGTTGCCATTGGCCCATATTCTGAAGTCAGATTCAACTTAAACTCAGGTTTAAAGTTGTGGTTTAAGTATGGTTTAAGTATAGCCATAAGTATCAAAATTTTTATTAAGTTGTTTGTTTCTTATGTTTACTGTGCTCTTTCCTGATTCATTGATGGTGAAGACAATCATCTATTAATACTTCCTTCACTATTATGAATGATTTAAGAGCCGAATGAGCTGAAGTATGATTTCTCTACCGTTAGTGATTATGTAACAATTGACTGTCCATACTTAAACCAAAACTTTAAACCTGAGTTTAAGTTAAACCCGACTTCAGAATACAGGCCCATTGAGTCCATTTACCATTTGTCTAATCTGCAATTATGCCATGCTCATTTTATCTAATATCCTCTTGTTTGACCATTAGTCTATACAGACAGATGAACTGTATACAAACTAAATTTGAATTTGTGAACAAAGAAATGAATAAGTACACAAAGTGAAAATCAGACCAACTGGGCTAGACTAATGGCCCGTATTCTTAAGTCGGGCTTAACTTAAACTCAGGTTTAAAGTTGTGGTTTAAGTATGAATAGCTGATCGTTACAAAAATTACTAACTGCAGAGATATCATATTTCAACTCATTTGGTTCTCAAATCATTCATAATTGTCTAGGAAGTATTAATAGATGATTGTCTTCACCATAGATGAATCAGGAAAGAGCAAAGTAAATATAAGAAACAGACAACTTAATAATTTTTTTTACACTTTTGAGTTCCAATAATTTCAGCACAGAGTTAATAGACCATGGTATAAGTTAAACCTGACTTCAGAATGCGGGCCTTCAAGAATTATATTAAGTTGGTATTAGACCAAGACTATCATCGGTTGGTAAATGATAATAAGTCAATATAATTACATTGTATTGTGCATATATGATAAACAAACTTTCACACAGTATTCACAGTCCTCTTCCATTGCCACCAGCATTTTAGCATCACATTACATGAATAGACCAGTGGTCAGTTGGATGAAGGATTCTAAGGAATAGGTTTCAAGGCCTGTCAACGATGATTCATTGCAACATGGGTTAATTCTTATACCAATATCATCACTCATACTTGTGTAGCCAGAAGGAAAGTAATATAATTTTCAAGGAAATCAACAGATGTGTGGGACCCACCCCATGCCCCAGAATGTAGGTTGTACTCCGAGCTCAGCGACCAGTCTTACAATTTATTTTATGATTCATTGTGCATTGTGGTCAGTGCAGTCAATCACAAGATTTGCTCTATGATCAATAGCTAAAGTTTGTTATACAGGGCTCAGTTCCAGTGAAAAAGAAATATTACAATTTTTTAAAGAGATGATCAGTACTAATCTAGTTGTTTTTCTTGCATCACCAGGTCAAACACGTTTTCATCACCGTGAGAGATCTCTAAAAAGCACATAAACATCCTATCTTTTATACTGAGAAGAGGTTAAATTCCTTAGCATGCAGATCAATTTTGGTAACTTACTTCAGCATATGCCTCCATATCTTCAAGGAATTGGCTTAGTAAATTCGCTGAGAAACCAAGATCAGCTTGCCAGAAGCGACAGAAACTTGAAAGCGAGTCTGCAAAATTCAAACAACAATAGGCATCTTGAAAACATTGATCACCAGATGATTACAGTACAAAGCATACAGTTGTATTTCCTAACTAATTTAAAAAAATACAATGATAATGATAATTTTTTTATCATTTTCAAAGTTGTTGGCACTTTAAGACTATCGAAATTCATACAATCAACATAATCATGTGCAAACCCCTTTTCGTTGTTTATTCTGCAATCCTTCATTAATTTAAGCATAAAATTGCATACAAAGTTCATGGTTGTACAGCAATTTGTGAGGAGTATCATATCACTAGCTATTTGTGGTAATATTTCCTAGATGATATAAAGTGGGAAATACCATTTTCTAGGTAGTTTCAGGTGATATCATATCATTGATAGTTTGGGGTGATGTCATTTTCTAGTGTTGTGCTCTAGATAGTGTAGTGTTTCTAGATGGGTTATATCATTGTCTGCACACAGACACACATTTCCAAAAATTACTGTTCATACTGTTTTAAAGATATCTGTGGTCAAATTCAGTATATTTTCTAGACTAAAGTTAATGATATATCTAGGTAATACTAGATTCCTAGATATTTGTGGGTAACTCCATATTAATAGATATTTGTGGTTCATATGATTTTCTAGTCTAAAATTAACAAATGCAATAAAATAATTACCTTCACAATACTTCAAAAGGGCTTCCTTCTGGGTTGTGTCAATGTACCAACCAACTATAATGTCCACAGTGTCCTGCAAAGGCAAAATAAAAAGAACATGGTTAAATCCGAATGGGAATTTTTATGCTAATAAACTGTTTTATCACCTTGAGAAGTGTAATTCTAGCAATTTCCGACAGTCACTCATGATATTTTTGTAATCAACTATGTTGGACATAGACATGCACCATGCACACCAAGACAGATGAAGTTTGAAGACATAATTACAAAGGAGTTAGGCATACATAATGGATTTTCACAATATCAAGATGAACATGACGATAAATAATGCTAGTATTTTTATTTCTTAATATCTAAAAATTACACTTGTTTCACTATGTGATGTTTTTTTTTACTATCTGGTTATGGATAGGGTGGATGACCATGATGTGAACAATGAAGATGTGTTCAACATACCATATAAGGTGATTCGCATGGATACTAATGCATAAAAAGATTAAATCAAAGATCTGAAATAAAATTCAACGACCTAAAGAAGAAACTGCAACATACAAATTCAGCTATGACATAAAGTAGGAGCCAAACAAGCAGGTATGTCAGTACAGGTGGGAGCCTGCAGGTGCAATAGGCTGGGTGAACACTGCTCTTTTATTAATAGTGGATTAGTTTTAATATGCATCTTGTGACTAACACTAGCATCCTATGGTAAGACAATGACAACATAGTTTAATATTAGAGAATGAACACCACAATGTCAAAGTAGAACAAGGGGCAATGATCACAACCACAGGAGCACAAGGTGGCATCTTGGCCTAGACACCGCTTCTGGAGGAACAATGGAAAGACCAAGAAGGATTATCACAATAAATGCCACCTATCAGTCATACCGCGCCCTATCTAAGCAAAAAAAAAAAGAAACCCTCTGTACATCAAGGAGTCTCAGACGGCTCATATACAAAACACTTGATGACTAAAGCTCATAAGAGCTCTGTTATCCATAACTGGTCACTTGATGGATGGATAACAGTGCTCATCTAAGACTAGATGAAGTTTGCCATCTGTATACAAGACCTTGAGAGCATCAACGATTGGCTGTATAATGATCTATTATCATTTTGTCTTTGTAGCATCTCAAGTCAGAGTCCGATCCTTGTCTGGGAGGTCAAAGTGCACTGAAGAGTAACCCAATTGGTGGATTATTATGTGTTAAGTGCTATCTTTGGTGCTACCTGAATGATACCCCTTCTGGTGAAGCAGTGTTCCACTTACCTTGTGATTGGATAAGAAAATTGTGCATCTTTTATACAGCAGTCATATTTGCTCTACGGTGGCCGTAAAACAATCGTGTTATTCATTTTTATTCAAACCACCTATATGTAACTATTACAACAAATGTTAAAACGAATGTTTTTGACTCGCCATACAGCCGGTCATAGAGCAAATGTGACTGTAGTATAAAGAATTACCAGTCTGCATCACTGACGACCATGATTTGAGTACAAGGAGGCTATATGTACTTCTATTGATAACAGGATTAATTCAGCCACTCCTTCAAGAATTCCTGAACCTCAGTCAAGCAATGTTGAAAAACACCTAACAACATTTTCTTCTCAGAAAGGTGTTAAAATTGCTCACCAGAATTTACTTTCAATTCACTGTAGTAAAACATACTTATCTTATTTGAAATGCATTAAGTTAAGAGATCAGTGGGTATAATTGTGTTTGTCATGATAGAAATAGAGAGGATGTCCAAATTTTATTTATATTTAAGAAAATATCCATTTAAAGGTAAATGCCAGTTTTGGTAAAGATATCAAAATGAGTTCGTACAGAATCCAATGAAATGACCACCAAAGGATTCTGGAAGAAATTGTGTAATTGCTGAGAAGTTAGCAAATAAGCACAGGATTCGGGTCAAACATCAGGCAAAACATTCAAAGCAGTAATAATACGCTGTCCCACGTGCGCTTATCTGTGTTTGTGATCTTCAGTGTGAATATTTTTCAGCGTAGATTTCAAGATTTCACAAAGTTCAGTTTATGTGACTGTACCAGTTCTAGATTCTCGATAATATACTGACAATTAAGCCTGGTTTTACAGACTTTCTCATGAAATCAGTGTTTACTGCAACTACTGGCATTTCTCTTTAAGCTTTGAATATTACATAATTTGCAATTTTTTCATGTTATTGATATTCCCCAGTTATGTTTGTGTGCATCCCTATCTGTGCATACATTTTACGCCATGCACGTTGACATCACAATAAGTGAACAGGTGAGTAATCCCAGAAAATATTGATTTCAAACTTAACAAAAACATACGCCCTCCACCCTCCCACCCCGAAAAAAAGGAACTGCCCATACATTCATCCCAATAAACCATAGACTCGTTGGACCGTTCTCCTACAGTATAAGGTTTGTATAGGCTTTGCCCGGTAGGCACATCATTCTCGTAGTCAGGAATCAAGAAAAGATTGACTTCAAACTAAACAAATATACTCCCCCTCAACCAAAAAACCACCCTTGCAACCAACCAAATACTAAATACTAAATAAACCAATACTCCCTCCTCATCCCCCCGAAAAAAGAACCTCCCAAAACATTCATCCCAACGAAACAAATGACTGGGCAGACCGTTCATCTACAGTTTAAAGGGCTTTGCCAAGTAGGCACATCATTCACAGGTCACCATCTCCCAGTCTAGAATCATATTTTTAATTTCAAAGTCAACAAAACATACTTCCCTAATCCTCCCACTCCCCCCCAAGGAATTACCCATATAATCATCCCAATAAACCACCGAATGGGCGGACCGTTCTCATGCAGTTTAAGGGGCTTTGCCCAATAGGCACATTATTCACAGGTCACCATCACCCAGTGTGGAACAAATACCGATTTCATAACAAAAATACTCCCCCCCCCCCAAAAAAAAGAAACTCCCAATACATTCATCCCAACAAATTAAATGACTGGGCAGACCATTCTCCTACAGTTTAAGGGGCTTTGCCCGGTAGGCACATCATTCACAGGTCACCATCTCCCAGTCTAGAATCATATTTTTTATTTCAAACTTAACAAAACATACTTTCCTCATCCAACCCCCCCCAAAAAAAAAAGAATTGCCCATATAATCATCCCAATAAACCAGCAACTGGGCGGACCGTTCTCCTACAGTTTAAGGGGCTTTGCCCGGTAGGCACATCATTCACAGGTCACCATCTCCCAGTGTGGAATAAAGAAATTACTGATTTCATAACAAAATAATCACTATCCCTCTCCCCTCCCCCCCCAAAAAAAAAAGGCACTTCCCATACATGCATCCCAACAAAACAAATGACTGGGTGGACAGTTCACCTAAAGTTTAAAGGGCTTTGCCTGGTAAGCACATCATTCACAGGTCACCATCTTCCAGTCTAGAATCATATTTTTTATTTCAAACTCAACAAAAACATACTTCCCTCATCCACCCCCCCCCCCCAAAAAAAGGAATTGCCCATATAATCATCCCGATAAACCACCAACTGGGCGGACCGTTCTCCTACAGTTTAAGGGGCTTTGCCCGGTAGGCACATCATTCACAGGTCACCATCTCCCAGTGTGGAATAAAGAAATTACTGATTTCATTACAAAAACAATCACTATCCCTCTCCCCCCCCCCCCAAAAAAAGAGGAGAAACTCCCCATACATTCATCCCAACAAAACATATGACTGGGCTCCTACAGCAACTCAAGAGGTTTTTGCCCAGTAGACACATCATTCACAGATCACCATCTCCCAGTCTGGAATCAAGAATTTTTTTTTCTGATTTCAAACTCAACAATAACATACTCCCTCCACCTTCCAGCCCCCCCCAAAAAAAAAAAAATTGCCCATTCATTCATCCCAATAAACCACCGACTAGCGGACCGTTCTCCTACAGTTTAAGGGGCTTCGTCCAGTAGGCAAATCATTCACAGGTCACCATCTCCCAGTCGGGAATCAAAAAATTCTGATTTCAAACTTAATAACATACTCCCTCCACCTTCAACCCCCCCCCCCCAAAAAAAAAGAAACTCCCCATACATTCATCTCAAAACAAATGACTGGGTGGATCGTTCACCTACAGTTTAAGGGGCTTTGCCCGGTAGGCACATCATTCACAGGTCACCATCTCCCAGTCTAGAATCTTATTTTTTATTTCAAACTCAACAAAACATACTTCCCTCACCCTCCCACATCCATCCCCCCCCCCAAAAAAAAAAGGAATTACCCATACAATCATTCCAATAAACCACTGACTGGGTAGACCGTTCTCCTACAGTTTAAGGGGCTTTGCCCGGTAGGCACATCATTCACAGGTCACCATCTCCCAGTGTGGAATAAAGAAATTTATTTCATTACAAAAACAATCTCTATCCCTCTCCCCCCTCCCCCCAAAAAGGAGAAACATACATTCATCCCAGCAAAACAAATGACTGGGCTCCTACAGCAACTCAAGAGGTTTTGCCAGGTAGGCACATCATTCACAGATCACCATCTCCCAGTCTGGAATCAAGAAAATATTTCTGATTTCAAACTTAATAACATACTCCCTCCACCTTCTAACCCCCCCAACAAAAAAAAACACTAAATATTGCCCATACATTCATCCCAATAAACCACCGACTGGGCGGACCGTTCTCCTACAGTTTAAGGGGCTTCGCCCAGTAGGCACATCATTCACAGGTCACCATCTCCCAGTGTGGAATAAATTATTGATTTCATAAGAAAATAATCCCTATCCCTCTCCCCTCCCCTCCCCCCCCAAAAAAAAGACACTTCCCATACATGCATCCCAACAAAACAAATGACTGGGTGGACAGTTCACCTACAGTTTAAAGGGCTTCACCTGGAAGGCACATCATTCACAGGTCACCATCTCCCAGTCTAGAATCATATTTTTTATTTCAAACTCAACAAAAACATACTTCCCTCATCCACCCCCCCCCCAAAAAAAGGGAATTGCCTATATAATCATCCCAATAAACCACCAACTGGGCGGACCGTTTCAGGGGCTTTGCCCAGTAGGCACATCATTCACAGGTCACCATCTCCCAGTGTGGAATAAAGAAATTACTGATTTCATTACAAAAACAATCACTATCCCTCTCCCCCCCAAAAAAGGGGAGAAACTCCCCATACATTCATCCCAACAAAACAAATGACTGGGCTCCTACATCAACTCAAGAGGGTTTGCCCGGCAGGCACATCATTCACAGATCACCATCTCCCAGTCTGGAATCAAGAACTTTTTTTCTGATTTCAAACTTAACAAGAACATACTCCCTCCACCTTCCAACCCCCCCCCCAGAAAAAAAAAAATTGCCCATACATTCATCCTAATAACCAACCAATTGGACAGACCGTTCTACAGTTTAAGGGGCTTCGCCCGTTAGGCACATCATTCACAGGTCACCATCTTCCAATCAGGAATGAAGAAAATATTTATAATTTCAAACTTAACAATAACATACACCCTCCACCTTCCAACCACCCCCCAAAAAAATTACCCATACATTAATCCCAATAAACCACCGACTGGGCGGACCGTTCTCCTACAGTTTAAGGGGCTTCGCCCAGTAGGCACATCATTCACAGGTCACCATCTCCCAGTGTGGAATAAACTCTATTTAAGCTACAAAAAACTTTTTCCATTAACTGTCTTGAAATATATTTCTTTATAATTCAGAAGAGAACAGGGGTGTACCATTAATAAGTAATGAGCCCTGAAAATTGATCCATCTTGTTTGTTGATCGTTGGAGGTATTAACATTTGATTATTTCCTGCAACCAATTTTTTTTCTGAGAGAAAATGAGGAGTCATTGTCTGTAGGCAAAATAAAGCCTATTATGAAATCAGCAGCAGTGAGTTTCACTCTAAATGTGTATCTACTAAATAATACCTCTGCGCTATACGCTGGGCTTGGGAAACAGCATCGAGAGGACGGGCATTTCATAAATACGACCTATTATTGGCTTCAAAGTACCTGCGTGGTTGCTATTTAACTCAGTCTGCACCTTTGATCAGAAGTGGATCCCGATTAGATGTATTTTTACAATTTTAGTCTTTTAGTCTTTCTTTCATAAAAACAACCACCATATGAGCAAAACTGCAAGAAATGCAAGAAACGCGGGTTTGTCCCATGGCCTATGCCTAGATCCACGGAGAATGACATCAGAGTCAGTACCAGCATGCAAGTGCTCACAATATTGCATGCTGTATTTTATTAACAATAGGAGCATGTGTATGCCTTCTAGGTGAAAGAAATAACTATAATTGAGATACATTATATATTCATCATCAACATCCTAATAATATCAATAATAAATATTGGAATGATAATTATGATTATAACACTAACAAAGAATATTAAAAAATCACCAAACTCTATTTGGAAAGATGCAAAAGTTAATGAGAAAAGAAGAGAACATGGACGTAAACAAAAGATGTAGAAATGGAGGAAGAGCAAGAAGTTGAGAAAATTAAGAAGAGAGAAAGACAAAGGCAAAGATAAACCAGGAGAAAAGGAAGAATAGAAGAAATAAAATTATAAACAAACCTTGAAGAAAGCACTGAAGACTTTAGGATACTGCTGGGATACATAATGGACAATGTTCATGACTGACACCAACAGATCTGAAATGAGATAGATTTTTTTTAAATCAAAATTTAAATGCATAATCATTTTTTTCAGAATTGAAGGTGCTCCTAGCCTTAAAGAGCAACAAATAACTGTACGTTTGGATACTAAATGACATTGTGAACTTGTGAGGTCTAAAATTGCCAATTCTAATGAATGCGTAATTATAATCTGGTGAACTTGAAATCTTAATTCCAATAAAAACTCAAACACATGGTTCCATGCATATTTGAAATATTTGGTTGAAGTAACACTTTGCAAAATTTTGTGAATCTGTGGAACATCCTTGACACATTTGTGCATTTAAAAAAAACTATGCTATTTTTTATGACTTTAAAAAAGAATGTAAAAGTTCATCATTATTTTCATCTTTCCAAAAAATATGGGCCCCATGGCCCAAAACTCAATTATGTTAGTACTCAATATCAGGATTGATTGCATACATGCAGATAATGATGTGCAATTACTTTTGGAAATCAGTTGCACAGGTAAATACACAGCTTTGTGTATGGGTCTAAGAACTCTTTTAAGCTTACCTGGTGTGTCAACATTCTCTAGTGTAACCTGAAGATCATTCATGATGCCATTCATCAAGGGAGGAAGACGGGGATTGGTATTATTCTTTCTAAGAGCCTGATTAAGAAAATAATAAATGTATGGTCTTGATGTGGAAGAGGTTCATCGTGGTGAAGGATTGAGTAGAAGAAATAACCAGTTGTCTCACGATGTAGCAAACGTAGTAGGAAAGCGACGTTTCGTCTGCAAGCTGCTAGACTTCGTCAGGCAATGAGCAAAGACGCTGCTGCGCACGGGTTATATAGCGTCGGGAGCTATTGTCTGGCTCCACTCGGGCGTGAGCCGCGCTGTGATTGGCCGGAGCCGCTGGCCAATCAGGGTCCGCGCTGGTGCTTGGTGCCCGCTCGGGCGTGCACCGCGCGCTGTGATTGGCCGATGCAGCCGGCCAATCAGCGTCCGCGCTGGTGTCAGGCACCCGCTGGTGCGGGCGCCGCGCGCTGTGAACTGTGGATGCAGTATGCCGTCGGATGGTAGGTAACCATTCATCAGGGATCTCAATGCCGCTGTCCCTGTTGATATTGCTCGGATGCAAACGGATCTGGATCGCTTCCTTAATGCGCCGCGTATACCAATGCTTATCATTAGCGATGCAGCTGACCTCATCCCAGTTAGGTAGATGATCGGAGTCCCAAGCATGTTCTGCAACAGCAGAGCTATCGGTGCGCCTAAGCCGAACATCACGGCGATGTTCCTTCATGCGTTCCCCCACAGGTCTACCAGTCTCACCGATGTAGACTTTGTCGCAGGTCGAGCAAGGGATCTTATAAACAACCCCATCGCGTCTGTCGGGGATCGGGCGGTCTTTCGGACGGACCAGCTGGCTGCGGATGCTATCGGACTTAAATATAACTCGGATGCCATGCCTCTCCAAGCGCCGGCGGAGAAGATGCGCGATACCATCAACAAACGGGATTACTATAGCGGATTTAAATTGCGCAAGCTGTTCGGACGGGGCGCTCTTCTTCTTAGCGACGCGGTTAACGAAAGAGCGCGGGTAACCGTTAGAAATAAGAGCCGAGGTGATGTGTTGCTTCTCTGTAGCTGTGCAATGGGGCTTAGTAACGATGCGTGAAGCTCTGTCGTAAAGACATTTCACTACCCCGCGCTTAACGGACTTCGGGTGATGCGAATCATAGGCAATGTACTGATCGGTGTGTGTGGGCTTCCTGTATACGGTGGTGTACAGTCGGCCGCTGGTGTCACGGTGCACCAAAGTGTCTAGAAAGGCAATGCGCTCGTTGCACTCCATCTCCATGGTAAAACGGATGGAGGGCTGCTGCGAATTCATGTGGCTCAAAAGGTCATCGGCGGCGGATCTATGCGTGATGATAAACGTGTCATCTACGTATCGTTTCCAAACTCTAGGGGCGCAGTCGGGCGGGCAACTACTCAGCGCACGTTCCTCAAAAGCTTCCATGAACAGGTTAGCGATCACCGCGGAAACAGGGCTGCCCATGGCTGCCCCTTCTTGCTGTTCGTAGAAATTGCCGGCAAACATGAAATACGTAGATTGCAAAACAAAACTCAAAAGCTCAGTTACCTGGGCCGGAGATAACTGTGTGCGCTCGGGTAGGCTCTCATCACGTTCGAGCCTGCTAAGTGCGACCTTGCATGCGACGTCAATGGGTACATTGGTAAACAATGATACCACATCAAATGAAACCATGACCTCATGTTCCTGTATGGTTTCGCTGCGCAGGAAATCAACAAACGACGCGGAGTTATGGACAGCATGCCCATTGGAACCGACTAAGGGAGCAAGAATATCAGCGAGATACTTAGACGTGTTGTAAGCAAACGAACTCACACATGACACAATCGGACGAAGCGGGATGTCAGCTTTGTGGATCTTAGGCAGTCCATAGATCCTGGGCGGTTGCTTCTGCGACGGTTTTAGCTTACGGTAGGTAGAATCATCGATGTCACCATTCTTGTGAAAGCCGCGAAGAATAGTGGAAAGCTTGCGGGAGAGGCGATCGGTCGGGTCCTTCCCGATAGCGTGATAGGGGCCGGATTCGATTAACTCGGACATCTTGGCGCGGTAGACATCGGTGTCCAGAATAACACTGGCGCGGCCTTTGTCTGCTGGCAAAATCATAATGGACTCGTCTTCCTTGAGCGATTTCAAGGCTTTGCGCATGCCGGGAGTAATGTTCGATTTAGGCGGTTCGGCGGAGGAGAGGATAGCATTTATCTCTCTTCTTACGGAGCCGATGGTTTCGGCATCAAGCGAACGGATGGAGGATTCCACCTTCGCAACAATCTCGGTAGCGGGAACACGCTTCGGGGCTACTGAAAAGTTAAGTCCCTTGGCGAGCAGCGCACTCTCATCCGAAGTCAGTTTGCGTTTAGACAAATTGACGACCCGAGAGCTAGAATCGGCACATACGGAAATATCCTTACCCTCTGAACTAATCTTGAGATACTTATCCTGTTGTCGGGACTTGCACTTCTCAAATTCGTGGCGGTAGATGTCGTCGAAAAGCTCGAGAGCATTGTTGTAGTGCTGAAATGTCTTTACGACAGAGCTTCACGCATCGTTACTAAGCCCCATTGCACAGCTACAGAGAAGCAACACATCACCTCGGCTCTTATTTCTAACGGTTACCCGCGCTCTTTCGTTAACCGCGTCGCTAAGAAGAAGAGCGCCCCGTCCGAACAGCTTGCGCAATTTAAATCCGCTATAGTAATCCCGTTTGTTGATGGTATCGCGCATCTTCTCCGCCGGCGCTTGGAGAGGCATGGCATCCGAGTTATATTTAAGTCCGATAGCATCCGCAGCCAGCTGGTCCGTCCGAAAGACCGCCCGATCCCCGACAGACGCGATGGGGTTGTTTATAAGATCCCTTGCTCGACCTGCGACAAAGTCTACATCGGTGAGACTGGTAGACCTGTGGGGGAACGCATGAAGGAACATCGCCGTGATGTTCGGCTTAGGCGCACCGATAGCTCTGCTGTTGCAGAACATGCTTGGGACTCCGATCATCTACCTAACTGGGATGAGGTCAGCTGCATCGCTAATGATAAGCATTGGTATACGCGGCGCATTAAGGAAGCGATCCAGATCCGTTTGCATCCGAGCAATATCAACAGGGACAGCGGCATTGAGATCCCTGATGAATGGTTACCTACCATCCGACGGCATACTGCATCCACAGTTCACAGCGCGCGGCGCCCGCACCAGCGGGTGCCTGACACCAGCGCGGACGCTGATTGGCCGGCTGCATCGGCCAATCACAGCGCGCGGTGCACGCCCGAGCGGGCACCAAGCACCAGCGCGGACCCTGATTGGCCAGCGGCTCCGGCCAATCACAGCGCGGCTCACGCCCGAGTGGAGCCAGACAATAGCTCCCGACGCTATATAACCCGTGCGCAGCAGCGTCTTTGCTCATTGCCTGACGAAGTCTAGCAGCTTGCAGACGAAACGTCGCTTTCCTACTACGTTTGCTACATCGTGAGACAACTGGTTATTTCTTCTACTCATGTATGGTCTTTATGAAGGGATTCATTCCATGTATTAACCCTTACTTACATGAAACGGGTGGGTTTTGTCAGATATTTGTTAGAAATGTAAAAATTGATACCCTCACCAAAAATTAGCATTCTACTAGCTATATAAAGTGATTTAAAGGCAAAAACACACAAAACAAACCAAATTTAAGGCAAATCCCCCATATATCCTGGTCTAAAATAGCCCAATTATAATGCAATTCTCTTTCTTCGTCCTTCTTTATCTGCCAATTGTCTGCCTTAAAATTCCCTAACACTCCTCCCTCTCCTCACATTTCTCCTTTTTCTTCTCTTTATTCTTCTTCTCCTCCTCTTTAATCTTATCATCCCCCTTTCTATTGCTCTAACATTCTCTTCCCTTGTTACTCTTTCTTGAATAAATCTTAACATCTCAAATATTGGTCTCTTCATCAGTCAGTGTGTTAATGTGATTTAGTAATAATTTAAGAGCATGCAACTTAACATGGATTATACTTACTTGGAATACAGCATATAGCACGTACGTCTTGTATTCATCATTGCTGGATTTCTGGAATTTGTTGAAAGCCCATCCAAAGAACCTATGATAAAAATGTATTGAAATATATAATGTCAATAAGTACAAATATTAGCAAGAAACTTTTAAAAATCAGAATAAAAATTCATATTTTCATAAAATATATACTATGACTATGGAACATAGTATTAAACTTAAGCTTGGTTTTCACAGGGCTTACAAATATTTTGGGGAAGTTCTGCGAATAATGCAAAAGTGAAAAATCAGCAAAGCCACACATTCACATGTGAAATGTGAATGTTGAGCTCTACCAATTTTGGCATTTGCCTCCTTTCCAAAAACTTTGTGTTAGCCCAATGAAAATCAAACTTAATGAAGTTGGTAAAACTGCTCAAATGGGAGAGTAAAGAATAAACCAAAATATATTAAATTACAGTTTCAAAAAATACAAGTTCCATTACTCCCCTCCCCCCAAAAAAAGAAAATGCAAATAACAGTAACTTCAAAAACTATATGCAAATTATTTCTTTCTTCTTTTAAACAGTAACAAGGTTACAAAAAATGAAAAGCCTATAGCTATACAAAATCAATGAAAAGAAAAATTATACATTACTGCCATTTCTCAAATACCTTTTGAGATCCTGCCCAGCATGAACAGACACAGCTGCAATACACTGAGACAGCTCCAGCTTGATTGAAGTAGACAATCTGCATTGTAAGATAACAACAATGTATTAAGCCCATCGCACACTATACAATCCGATCCGACGCAATTTTTTAATAAATCGCATAAAGCAGTAAATATGAAAGTTTCAAGAAGATTAAAAACTTAATTTTCAGTTTGGCATAATTTTTAGGAACATCATAATTTTGCTTTACGGCAAGCCCTGTGGTAAGTTATTGTCCAAATCGGCTTCAAGTCGCAGCCGATGATGACGTCATTACGATTTTGACTTTGATTTACTTTTATTCCTACAGGGAGGCTCGAACTAGACTGAATTCGATTTCAGTGGTCCTACCACTATTCTGAACTCCGATCGCTAAGGTTTTATTGGTTTAAACGTACATATCAAATGCTATTATAATTTCTTTGAATCTCTGATCATAACAAACTGGATAATGTGCGCTGGGCTTTCAAAAATTGCTTTATATTGTAAATGTCAAAATACTTTACAACTTAAGGAAAAACAGTGTGAATTAATTAGGCTAGCTTAGGATTTATGTATGATGAAATTGACAACACAATGCTTGCTAAATTAAGATTTTCCCAACTTTAGTGGTAAATAATCAGACAGTCTCGAACAAATTAAAAAACAAAATATACAGATGCTTCTCTTGAAAATCTAATTGTTTACAATACATTCATCTACATGCTTGTATAATAAAGATCAAAATGAATATTTATCTTCTAGTCAAGATACATCGCTGCTCAGAGCATTATGTATAAACATCATGACAGTAAATTATATTTTGTTATTAATTACCTTTCACTCAACACCGAAGATATGGTACTCAGAATACTCTCGTTCTGCTTCTGAATCTCCTGCAAAATGAAGAACATCAATCAAAATAAATTGCACTTTTCTTCAAAATCCAAGTCTGTGCCTTCAAGGTTCTTTTGCCTTGCAATGCATCATGGGATTGAATTTTATTACAGCCTTAGCAATGATCATTCTTTAATCTATCTCCTGAAAATCATGACAATCAGTGATACTTGATTACTCTTTCAAAAACATTTTCAAGAACTTAACTTTGGTTAAAATGTTGATGATTGTGCAGTTGCTGCCGTTGGAAAAGCAGTAGCAACAATATTGCATCTATCTTCATACATGTATGCACACATTTTCCAAAATAAAAACGCATGTGTCTCAGTTTACCAAAGATAAATCGGAACTGCATATCCATTTTTCCAGGAGTTAGGTGATTGATCATCTTCTGCACATACAGTTTGCACAATTTGATGTCTAATCAAGAACTACTTCTTTAACCTCATGGCCTAACTGACAACAGAACACATATGAAGGGAATTTTATTCAGAGGACAATTACAGTCACATGTTAGTCATTAACTACCCAATGAATGTCCACCTCTAATACATGGTCCATTGTTTGACATAGCAACAAGCAATATTATGTGAATTGGATTCCAAGCATTGTGGTACATTTATCAAAAACAGGTTAGCAGAAAAAAAAAGCCAACTCAAGGCCCTCAGAGATTAAATGTACATGAATTGGGATCATTACAAAGCCAGTCTAATGTCATTGTTCTCTCATGGTGCGTCTCATGATATCCAGGTGTGAGAATTTTTTAATTCAATTGTTCAAGAGGAATTTAAAGCTATTAATAAGACATCACTTCACTCATGATGAGATTATTCTTTTTAAGTGCATACAAATAGACATTTTCATGAAAATAGCCTTAAAAACAGACATACTGAAGCTTTTTGACATGCACTCATTGGAGTAAAATCGCATGAAATAGACATTTCCGAGTTTTAAAACATCTGTAGATATATACATGGTATTCAAGGTCATTCCAGACATGTGTGAACTGTGAACTGGCTTTTAGACTGCTCTAATTTATGCAAATATTATACACTTCAGCTGGGGCAATATCAGACAAGCAATTCAATGTGCCTACATTTCAAAATTAATGAATTGATCGGAATCTGGTTTGCTTATCTGGTGATTGAAATGCATCTTTAGAATCATCTTTCACACGCTCACTCCAAAACTGTGATTTTAATTCGAATTCCTGAGCAAAGGCGGTGTGTGTCCTTGGTGACTTGTCAATGAAAGCACTGCATCATAAATACAAACTACAAGAGTACATAAAAGGGCATGTAAGCTCCGCCCCTAAAAAAGATGTTTTGGAGGTCAAGCCTTTCACATGCAAAATTTGTACTTTAATTTGAGTGAAACTAGAATTGGAATTTTTTATTGTGATTAGCATTCATGATTCTAATCATGTTCTAATTTGGTTTCATATGCGCTAAGAATTTGTCATTAGCCTTATTTTTCACTGGAATCATTATTCATATTACTATGTTTTTACTGCGTGAAAGGGCGGTTAGTTAAAATGACCTTCATCTGCATAAACCAAGACAGCTTATGAAATGAATTGAAAGTTAGCTTTTTAGAATACAACTTTGCTAGCTTACCCTGCTATGGTCCTTGTTTGTAAGAAAGTCCAGGAGCTGCTGGCAAGCAGATAAACGTCTGTCTTTGTCATCATCTTTTCCGATGCGATGAAGGAGGCTGGACAGCACTGAGTGATCAGTGAACAACTTGCGACCTAAATAAACAATAAATGCAAAGCAGAACAAATGAAATTGTTATGCTCAAGAGCCTGAACAGGTGACAAAAATTCTGTTCTGGAAGTTGGTATTGTAAGCTCTTGAAGAATTTTCTTCTTTTTTTTAACTTAAAATAAAGTATATCGATACAATCACTGGCATCCCCACATTCCTACGCAAAGCTTCATTATATTCACTTTTGATGCCAGAGCAGTTTATTTTGATATCTTAATTACCAATTGATATAATTTAGGTTCATTTTTATTCATTCTAAAGGTTAATTTCAGAAAGAACCAGAATAGGTTGTCAATCTTGTTTAGGCCTACAGTTGATAACCTTCCAGGTTCTAACAAAATAATATTCCTGATATCAAGTGTATGGTCAGGGGCCACGGAATGGTTTTCAAAGTGGGGGGCTGACCATGCTAAAAATCACAATCATATGGTAATTTTTACGTTTTTGTACATGGTTTTGGAAAAAGTGGGGGGGGGGGCTGAAGCCCCCCAGCCCCTCCCCCCCCCGGTTCCGCGGCCCCTGATGGTGGTGTGACCATGGGTCAGATGCATAAAAAGGAGCTAGCAATTGCTTCAAGCACAAGCAATAGCTAGCAAAGCAAAAGATTCTTCAGCAATTGCTTTATTCATATGCATAACCCTTTTCTTGCCTTCAGAAAGCAATTGCTAGCAGTTCGAACAATAGTGATGTCACAGAAAAGGCAGGACTTGAACGCAAAGGGCCAAGCACTGCAAATTACAGCTTCTTTCATAACACCTCTTTTCCTCAGGCATAGTGTCAAACTTATTTGTTTCTTTTTGATAACTTATATATTTGGCATTCGGTTTGCACTTATTATGTAGGAAGAAAACAAGGCCATGTACGGTACACCTTGGTGCATACTGGTAAACATGATTAAAACGTGAACGCCATGATCAAGCAAACACCCAAGTTGCTCTGACGGAGGTTGAAAAAATCCCAAGCAAGTGCTTAAACGCAAAAGCGAAATTTTCGCTTTATGCATGTACATTTTTTAGCAACAGCAATTAGTTAGCAAATAGCAATTGCTTGAGCTATCCAGCAAAATCTTTTGCTTACAAGCCAAGCAAAAGCAATTGCTACTTTTTATGCATCTGACCCAATATTTCGAACGTTACCTTTTTTTGCACACTGTTGCATATCTAAAAAAGTAATGAATATCTTGAAAATCTGATAAAACCAACAGAAAAAGTGACCTAAAATTACCCAGTGTAGTAATTTTCTCTAAGATAAGATCTCTACTTGTGAAAATATTGGCAAAACATTGGCAAATTTTGTGATCTTTTACATCCGTTCCCACTTCTGAGAAAACCAAACTTCTCAACAAGCATCAAGAAATCACTATTTTGAGCTCTAGCAGAGATCATCAGACAAGTAAAATGTGATACCAACCAATTTTATGGCATTTTATCCTCCATCTTATGTTAT
Organism: Lytechinus variegatus; assembly: GCF_018143015.1. Lineage (NCBI taxonomy): Eukaryota > Metazoa > Echinodermata > Echinoidea > Temnopleuroida > Toxopneustidae > Lytechinus > Lytechinus variegatus. The sequence goes on from NC_054749.1 coordinate 20,419,834, forward strand.
ATAATCATCTTACCTTTATCTACATGTATTTGATTTCTATTCTAAAGCTTGTGAAATTAAGGTCACACTTTTTATGACTCTTTTTTTTCAGCCGAGCACATGTCACTAGTCAATTACCATAGAATTTTGGGATCCCAATACCAGCAAAGCCCTAGACCTTCTTTAGAATTCCATTGAGTGATTATAAGTCTAGGATCTTGCATTCCATTTGGTATTCATGACTTTTATATTTTTGGGGGTAAAATGTGAGAAATTTTTCTATTGAATATCAACTTCATGATAAATGTTGAAATGTGAGCATATTATGAATGAATGAATGAATGAACTTTATTGATCCTCCTCGAAAAAAGTAACATATAACAAGATACTTGTACAATAATATGCTAACACATATGTCTAAAACGTTAAAAAGCAACAAACATCGATAATTAAAGGAAAGTAATATAAAGACGAGGAAGACGAGGAGACCTTTGGAAGTCAGGCTTGTTATACGGTCCCTCAGTATTGAAACAATACATTATTTGTTTGTTTAAAGCAAAACTTGATTCTAGCTAAACTGGTTGATAATACTAAAAAAAAAAATAATACAGGGATACATATGTGGTTAAAAACTATTTACAGAAAAATAATGGATATGTTGAAAAAAGTAGGTATATAAAAAAAATACATTGACAAAAAGATAGAAAAACAGGTGGGAGCACGAAGTTACAAGATATAAAATGGCAAGAGATAAGAGATTTGTAACAAAAATACAATTGAAATGACTACTAGTACTTAATGATAGGAGCACATGTACCAGTTGGTCAAGACATTTTACAGAATTGATATTGCTAATCACATAGTTCTGCATGTATTTAAAAGAAGAACAATTATACATCATAAATGTACTTATTCAAAAATAAAAGTTTCAATTTCCTTTTAAAAACAGAAATACTAACAGACCCGGTAATGTTGGAGTTCAAAGAATTCCATAACTTTGGCCCTGTACAGATCAGTGTTTTCTGAGCAAACATTGTCCTTGCATGAGGAATACGCAGTGCAGTAGCATTTCTTGTTGGGTAATTATGGTCACACCATCATACCAAAAATGTCAGAAAATTTGGAAATGCATGGTTTTCTTGGAAAAAACCTTGGCCAGTCATTTTCAGCTTGAATAAAGAAATGGTGCCTCATATGTCTGCACACCCATTCACTTTCCACACGATTCCAGGATTTTGATGTGAAAGGCTGCATTTTGAGGCTGTCACATGAAATGCCTGAAAATTGTGAAATTCAATATATTTCCCTCATTTTGAGTTGATTTTTTAAAATGAATATCTGTCTATGCAGTGGCATTGAAGGTGTTAAGTTTGTGGACACTGCATGTCTACAATTATGCGCAGCTCAGACAAGGGGCTCTGTGCAGACTTATGGCACCATACGTATTCTAGTTTCTACATTATTTTGAGGAACTGGGGCCCGTTTCTCAACACCGTCATAAGTCTAACTTCTTGACTAAATCGGAGATAGTGAGCTACTTGTCCGCTAACCGTTTCACGAAGCCCTCTTTACCAAGATCGTGTACAACAACCTCACTAAATATTTATGACACCTCCGAACCTGTCATAACTTCTTTCTTAATGACGTAGTGGCATCACGTGGGTAGACTATGACATGCAAAAGAGCCGAGAAATTTGAAAATTATAATCTTACGTAATCAATCATAGAGGTTGAAATTACATCCCAAAATAAGTGGGATAATGCATTCAATGATCATTGTAATACAAAGTAACTATGAAAACTGTTGGTAAAACGCCACAAAACCATTCATTTTGAAATAGTAAAATAATTTAATCGATAAAAATTCTACGTCAGGCCATCCATAACTGGACTTGTATTTGTCGTTTTCAGACCCTATTGACATTTGGATAAATTCTAATCTCTAATTTATGCGTAGAATTTGTCAAATCGTAAGATCGGTATCAAAGATTTATAAAAAAAAGTGTTAAACTATATTTCGATGATGTTTGGAACCGTAAAACATTGTATAATTATCATAATTTTACAAATAAAACCGTTATGGTTTACTTTCGTAAACTATTAAAATTGGATATCCCGGGGTACCCATCTCAACGTCCACATGTGATTTTTTAGTCATGAAATAAATTATTCATAATTCCATTTTTCAGCAATTGAATGCCCCAGTCTTCATGGTCTAAGTATGTATGATGCATAATTTACCTGTGCTATTATTTTTAAAAGATGTAATTCCCAATTCATCACAATATTTGCAATTTTATCATAATTTTTCTTTTTGAAAATTGTGCTATTTTGTGACTAAGGCTACGTCTCGTCTGCTCCTTTTACCGATAGTATCGATATCAAGGTATTTTAGTTAGGAAGCCTTTCGTGAAACAGGTTTAGTAAGATTGGAACTAACTCCGTAGTTTGTGGATAAAGACATGACTAACTTGTCCAGGTGTTGAGAAACGGGCCCCTGGTGACCTGCTCAGGCTACACATGTATATAATCATTTAGACCCCCTATCCTCAAGATGTTACTGTTCATTTTGTTTTCCTTTTCAAAGTGTGATTTAAGCAAATAGATCTACATGTAGGCAGCTCACCCTTTCTCCTACAGCCACAGGCATAGACATTATAAGCATCACACGAGCTATAAGTCATAACTGTCATATTTTATTATGTATGGTGGGGGGCCCTAAAGCTATGCACCACTCATCGCGCATGCAGTTTTTTATGGCAAATGCGCAATCTGTGTGTGGAACTGTGACTGCAGAGTGACAAACGATTCCTATTTTCTTTTTTTTTGTTCAGCAGAGGCTACAGTAAATCTCTAAATGCAGAGAAAACCCACAACTGTTAGGAATTTTAGATTTATATTTGCTTTAATTTCATATCATCCTATAATAATATAGACATAAAGTTTACCCGGCCCGGCCCAGTTGTTGTGTGTCCGGACGAGTCATTTGGAAAAAATTACAAGCAAAATTTTGATCAATTTTTAGTACAAAATGTTAGGAAATAATATAGAGAACAAAATAGAAGATGATTAAAAATAGGGCCTACAACTATTGAATTCATATTTTTTGTAAAAAAAAGTAACAAGTTAGGCTTCAGAATTATAAAGTGTTCAGACACCCAGGCCCAACCCCATTGACAGTTTTCTTTTTTACTCTCCCTATTTCTTGACTTAAGCTACAATAAATACGATAAAGATTAAAATAACCTTGTTTCCTCATCATGCACAGGACGACAAGTGAAATTCCAACAAACTTGACTGAATAGAAAGTTCAGTTTCTATTCTATTCTAATTTTCTTTGCCTCAGAAACCATACGCATCAGCCATCAACTTTCAAGCTCACACTGCAAATGTAGAGTTTCTAGTTTACAATGTAGCAATCCATCAAAGCTTTGTAGTCTCGGGGTCATCTTAGCATCAACTTTATCAAATTCATCATGATCACCACCGGGGAATCCCACCTTCACCGCAACCTCTTCGCGTTCTCTATTCAACTTGTTCCCGCCCGTGGTTGTGCATTCGACGGGAACGACACCCATTTTGCATGTTGACAATCTCTCCCGAAAAATTCTTCCCTCGTGCAAAATTGCCAACAAACTGGCAGATTTTTATGTTGGTCGCAGTCCACGTCTAAAAGTACTAGCGTCGGTTCTCTCAAGGCTAGGCCAGATGATTTAGTTTCAGTCCCATTTTCTTTCTTTCAATCCAAAACTGTCAGCTCAGGCTCAGCTTGGGTAGAGCAGACGGCCATGTCCATTTATTCGATAATTTATGTCCCAGAATATGCGCCCTCTATTAACGTTTCATTAGTTCATATCAGCAACTGGGCGTTGTGTGGCGTGCGCCTGTAATCCAAGCTGTGGGGAAGTTACAAATTGATGCAGAGGTTCGAGTCCTGGTCACGTCTTTCGGATGGTGACGTTAAAAGGTCGGTCCCAGACGTAAATAATCATACCTGATTCATACACGTCTGTCAAAAACTCAAAATGCACAATGCAGCAGAAAAAAGGTACCATGAAAAATAGCCAATATATAATCCTCTGGAGATCCCGGCTGGATATCACCCATGCACGTCCTCGAATCGAATCTTGATTTCAGTGAAGGATTTTTGCATTTTCACTTCAAACAACTGACTGCAAGTTGCTGGTGTAAATGATGAGGGGAGTTTGGGGAACTTGCCCCCCCCAAAAAAAAAATGATAAAGTAAATTAATAAATAAACAAACAAACAAATAAATAAATAAATAAATATAAAATGAAAATAAAGATAAATAAATAAATGAAGTCAACGACTGATTAAAAACTTGACAGAAAATCATTATATTAATTCATAAGCTTTGTAATACATATAGGCCTTTGCCGAATTTATGTTTACTCATTCATACTTACCTAGGGATAATTAGGGAGTATACTGAACGAAGTTCGGATCATGCCCTGGTGGATCAGCGTCGAACTTGAACTTCACTGGATCACTTTTCCAATACTTTACTGCCAATCCGTTCTCGAAGCTGTAGACACTGGTTGCAGTAGCGTACCTAGGATTTTCCACGGGGGGGGGGGCAAAATCGTCCGCCAAAAAATTTGACAAGCAAAAAAAAGGGTCTTCAACCACAAATAAAGAAATTCGTACCAGAAAAAATTGACAAGCAAAAAAAAAGGGGTCTTCAACTTGAAGGAGGGGTCACTGCATGGTGGCTCGTCAGGAATAAGCTGTGACTCGTCAGGGGGGGGGGGTGGTAGGGATACGTCCCTTGCATGGGTTGTGACTCGTGCAGGGGGCAGTCTCATTCTCATGTAAGAAGATTTCTTACGTTTCTCAGTGACTGATCTTGAAATAATAATATTTGTGTTTGTTTTAAAGGTCAAGTCCACCCCATGACTGGAATAAATAGAGAAAATCAAACGAGCATAACGCTGACAGTTTCATCAAAATCGGATTTAAAATTTTAAAAAAATATGTTTAATTTTTTTTCACAAAACCGTGAAATGCACAACTCGGTGACATGCACTAGCGTACCTAAGGGGGGGAGAGGGGCAGTCTGCCCCCACTGACGAGTCACAACCCATGCAAAGGACGTATCCCTGTCCCCCCCCCTGACGAACTTTTTTTTTTGCTTGTCATTTTTTTGGCGGACGGTTTTGCCCCCCCCCCCGTGAAAAATCCTAGGTTCGCCACTGGTGACATGCAAATGATGGCCCTCATCCACCATTTCTTTTGTTGTTGTTTGCTTGAATTATACAATATCTATTTTTTACAGATTTTACAACAAGAACCAACTTGACTGAACCTTAGGCCTAGTCCCGGGGCCTATTATTAATAATCAATGCTAATTCCACATGATCAGGGAGGAATTAATCGTTTATTACTTGTCAATGAGGAAAAAATTAGGAAAAGGAATGAGGAAAATGAGGGAAAGGAATATTTCATGTTTCATATAATTAAATATGACAAGAAATAGTGAGTGGATGACATCATCAGTCTCCTCACTTGCATACCGGCCAGGGGTGGTCCAGGCTGAAAATATTTATATCTTAATACGCAGAGTAGAATTCACTGAGCAAAACGCTGAAAATTTCATCAAAATCGGATAACAAATAATAAAGTTATTGAAGTTTAAAGTTAAGCAATATTTTGTGAAAACAGTCGTCATGAATATTCATTAGGCGAGCTGATGATGTCACATCTCCACTTTCCGTTTTCTTATGTTATTACATAAAATCATATTTTTTTTCCATTATTTCATACTTGTGTGAATAATATGTCTCCCTTATAATGAAATAAGTTGCAGCAATAAATATCTAATGCACTAAATCAGTTGTCAATCCAATTTTTCTAGTTCTTGGAGGAAAAAATTGAATAAACCTAATTTCATATAATAAAATACAAAAGAACAAGTGGAGAGGTGACATCATCAGCCCACCTAATGAATATTCATGATGACTGTTTTTACAAAATATTGCTGAACTTTAAAATTCAATAACTTTGCTATTTGTTGTCCGATTTGGACGAAATTTTCGGCATTTTGCTCAGTGAATTCTACTGTATTTATTAAGCTATAAATACTTTCAGCCTGGATCACCCCTTTAAGGGTCACCAGCATCGTGACCATTCGCATGCACTGGCGGATCTCTGGCGGGGGGGGGGGGGGGCGGCGCAGCCGGCCCGTGGTTATTTTGCAGGCACAGACCCTGATTGAAACTTTGATCAACAAGTGTGTCTCGACGCAAAGACTAGCACATACAAAACTTGCTGTTTCAATTCGAGAGGGCCTTCATGCAGTACACAAGGCTGCAATTCAGACCCTCACTCGAGTGAAGGGTTTGCACAGCAGACTAACCCGTGCCCCCCCCCCCCCATGAGAGGCACAATTAAATTTTTAATGTAAAAATGCCGTTGAAACAGAAGTGTGCCCCCCTTAAAGTGAAGACTTTATTTTTGGGAGGCTTGTCAATTTTTTTCCATGGACGAAACACCCTTATTTTTTTGTTTAAACCCTTTTTTTATTGTCAACATTTTCCTCGGCAAAATGTGCCTCCACTTAAAAAAACCTGGATCCGGACGCCTCTGGTCACATGCTACAGTGCTTCCACATGCAAAGAATAATTTGTTTTGGGGAATTTTAAGGAATTTTTATACACCACAAGGTTTTTTTCAAGGAATTTTGAATATTCAAGGAATTGCAAGGAAAAATGAAAAAGTCCAGGCCTTTATTCAGAGGAATCAGAGTAAAAGGAAAATGATGAAATCAATATGAGAAAATGTGCAGTTTTCACCTAATAATGCTGGATGACAGACTAGCGGAATGCGTATACATGAAAAAAAAATTCAGCAGCGCATGCTCGCATGATTCTGCGCATGAATCGCTTTAATGCCGCTTTAATGACAACAACAACAACAACAAAAATAACCGAAAACAATATTTCTACCAAAAATCATTACCTTATATTAGCATTATTTTCAAAGACATTGCCCAAAACTTAACTTAAATTTTCCTAAATATTGAAAAATATTAGGCTTGAATACTCTTTGAATGTGCCTGGAAATGCATGTAGCATTATTGGTCCATCCCTATACAGTCTATACTCATAATACTGTGTGGGGTAGCTAGTGGCTAAGAATGGGCATTCTAAAGTCTATGCTGCTGCTGACCTGGGGCCCGTTGCAGAAAGAGTTGCAATCGATTGCAACTCTAAAAATCATGCGCAACTTCATTTTTAACCAATCAACGGTGCGCATTTGGGACTTGCGATTTATTTTTGGGCTTGCGTTTAAACGCAACTCTTTCTGCAACGGGCCCCTGGACTGTTTGAGCCTCTGTAAGGAGCCATGGAAACAAGTCACATTGATAGATAATCAACTTGGCTGCCAGAATATATGAAGATGTCGCTACATATTGTTTACTCAAAGAGGCCAATTAACTCACCTATTGACTTGTTTGACACATGACTTGTCTCCAGCACATAGGCCTATCTATATTGCTTACCCTACCTCAACAGTTCTTAAAATGACCCCCTTTCAGGTCAGCGGAGATCAACTCTCGTTTCACACTGGGATTGATCGATTAGTAAGATTAAAGGTAAAGTCCACCCCAGAAAAATGTTGATTTGAATAAAGAGGCAAAGGTCAAACGAGCATAAAATTGAAAATTTCATCAAAATCGGATGTAAAATAAGAAAGTTATAATGACATTTTAAATTTTCGTTTATTTTTCACAAAATAGTGAAATGCAAAACTCGGTGACATGCAAATGAGACAGACGATGATGTCCCTCAATCACAATTTCTTTCATTGTTTATTGTTTGAAATATCAATATTTCATTTTTTTAAACAGATTTGACAATAAGGACCGGGAATGAGGACCAACTTGTCTGAACGTAAACAATGCTAATTTCCACATGTTCAGGGAGGAATTAATCATTGTTTCACTTGACAATAAGGAGAAAATTAGAATCTATCACATTTCATATAAGAAAATACAAAAAACAATAGCGATGATGTCATGCAGTCTCCTCATTTGCATACCTACCAAGATATGCATATTGGCCTGTAATATGCTGCTATATTGAACTGCGTGGTGCAGGTGAGACGGCCAGAGGCATTCCACTTGTTCCTTTACACATCATTTTGGTTTAGTACGACCCATGCACCTTCCACACTAGCTCGCGCAAATCTGACTCTAAACACGTAGTGTTGGGGCAAAAAGGACTTCCTTTATAAAACATTTTAATTTTGTTCTAACATCCCCACAAATTTGACCCTAAACACGTAACTTTCCTAGCGAAATATATACCTTTTTCATTATTTTTGTGTTTTTGACACCCTTTTCACGTTACGTACGTAACTTGCCCTATCTTGAAAGACATCCTTTTTACGTGTTTTCAAGTTGGTCGCGCATGGTATCCCCTCGTCAATGTAAGTGCCCCCCCCCCCCCTCACCCCGGGCTGTAAATTAAAAAACTTTGTTTATCCGATTTTTGATCATATTTCCAGCATTTTTCTCTGTGAATTTTTACTCTATTCAATAAAGATAAATATCTTCAGCCTTGAGATCACTAGCGTACCTACGGGGGGGGGGGGGGGCCGGGCAGACTGCTCCCCGACCAGTCACAACCCATGGATGCAAGGGACCTATCCCTGCCCCCCCCCCCCCCCGTTGGGAAATTGAAGACTTTTGAATCTTTTTTTTTGCTTGTCAAGTTTTTTTTATCTGGCACGAAATCCTTTAGGCCCTAGTTGTGGTTGATCTTGAATACCTTTTTTCAATTTTTTTGCGGACGATTTGCCCCCCCCCCCGTAAATGGGTACGCTACTGCTTGAGATGTGTTATGTATCCCTGAAGACACAGCACATGATGTGGGGATGATGAGGATGGAATCAGTATCAGGCTATACACTCGCCTACTGTTTACCCCCCAAAAGTACATACACTCGTCTGAATCCTCATCTGAATGAAAGGGCTCTTTATCAATTTATCAATATACTTTATTATATTGAGTTATTATATTATATAATCAATATGCACCCAAAAGCATTTAAAAATAGGTAGAAAGGGCAATAAATTTCTATCAAAAATATGTCCAAAAGAGTAATATTAATCATAATTTATTTATATCCTGCATTTGAAGACAGATAATGCTGATAAACTACACATTGCATGCATGCAGGCAATACTATTTTATAGAATGAAATACATGGATTGAAATGTTGGTAAGATTGTGAAGTGAAAATCAAGGAAACGTGGAAAGTGGGGGAAAACAAAGAGTAAAACTCGTATTCTTTCTTGGAGATTTGGGTGGCTCTTAAAAGAGCCGTTTGTTTCAGGGAAAGCGGTGAAATCAACGCCTAAGCCCTCTCTCCACGGATACGGCGGGCAAGCTGGATATCCTTGGGCATGATGGTGACACGCTTGGCGTGGATGGCGCACAGGTTAGTGTCCTCGAAGAGACCGACCAAGTAAGCTTCGCTAGCCTCCTGAAGGGCTCCAATGGCAGCGCTTTGGAAGCGAAGCTCGGTCTTGAAGTCCTGGGCAATCTCACGGACCAGACGCTGGAAGGGGAGCTTGCGGATGAGAAGCTCGGTGCTCTTCTGGTAACGACGGATCTCACGGAGAGCAACGGTTCCAGGCCTGTAACGATGGGGCTTCTTGACTCCACCAGTCGATGGAGCTGACTTGCGAGCTGCTTTCGTGGCAAGCTGCTTACGTGGAGCCTTTCCTCCGGTAGATTTACGGGCAGTCTGCTTGGTACGAGCCATGTTGCTTGGTGATCGGGATAGTACGGTTGTTGGTGTTCACCACTGATCTCTCCCCTAACTGGATATGCTGGGAGGGTCCTTTGTTTGAAGCCCGCGAGTTCTATTGTCCGCCATACCAGTTCCCCCAAAAGGAACGCGATCGCTCAATTAGCATGTGCATTGTGAGCGATACGCTAGTTGTCTGCACACTGAAGCACTCATTGCTTTTTATACAAAACTTCATATATTTAAGGTGCCAGAATTCGCAATTTTCTTGAAACCATGGTACTTTCCCAGTATACAATTCGGAAACATAATTTTGAAAGGGTTGGTGTTTTTCTCACCTACGGAAGAATGGATGAAATCCTTGACTTGTATAGGGGTATTTTGGAGGTTTTCCAAATAACCATCTTAGGATCGATATGGCGAGGACTTTCTAGGTTATGAAGGCTTATAACACTGGGCTTGAACCCCCCCCCCTTTAATTTAAGTCTACCCCACCCCCCCCCCAAAAAAAAAATCAAACAAGTGTAACACCGAAAAATTCATCGTTTTCAAACGTTGAAAATGTAACTTTCATATTTTATTTCTGATTTTGATTAAATTTTGAGCATTATTGTGTGTTTTTCTCTCTATTCAAATAATCATTTTCATGAGGTGGACTCGCCCTTTAAAGAACAAGTCCACACCCAACAAAAACTTGATTTGAATAAAAAGAAAAAAATTCAACAAGCATAACCCTGAAAATTTCATCAAAATCGGATGTAATATGAAAGTTATGGCAGTTTAAAGTTTCGCTTCATTTCACAAATTTATGCACATCTCGGTTGGTATTCCATTATTTTAACATTTTGTGCTTCCGGCAAGGAGGTCCTAAACGTCAAATTCGTAAAAATTGAAATATTGTATAATTCAAACTATAAAACACAAAAGAAATAGTGAGTAAAATCATTGACTCTCTCATTTGGATGTAACTGGCTCGTTCATATCACTATTTTTTTTTTTAATAAGCGAAACTTTGAAATGTCATAACTTTTTATTTTACATCAGATTTTAATGAAATTTTCAGCATTGTGCTTGTCTGATTTTTCTCTTTTGATTCAAATCAACATTTTTCTGAGGTGGACTTGACCTTCTCTCTCTCTCTTTCCTTCTGTCACATCGATCGACCCTCTTCAATTATCCTCTACCCAGTTTGTTCATATACACTGTAGGCAGCGGAAGCGGGGGGGGGGGGGGTCCTGTACCCCTAAATTTTAGGTGGGGGACAGACCCCCCAAAATTTATGTTGACAACTTTTTTTGTTCTTTTTGCTTGTCAATTTTTTCCTGCATCCCCTTTAAATTCAGGTGGACCCCCCTAAAATCGTTGTGGTCCGCCCTGAAATTCTGGTTGATAACCCTTTTTTGATGCTTGTCAGATTATTTCTTTTGTTTTGCATCCCTTCCTAAATTTTGGGTCGATAACCTTTTTTTGCTTGTCAGATTATTTTTATTGCGTCACCCCCTAAATTTCTGGTTGATAACCCCCCCCCCCTTTTTTTGGCTCCACCGAGACATTTTTTTTTTGAAGACATTCGGCATCTCAAAATAAGTTCTGTGAAATTTCTGAAGTCTGTTAATCCGTCTCTGTAGCTTAATGTCTTTTTTACGTACTTAAAAAAAAGAGTTCTTGGAAAAAATAATTCGATCTATTGTTGACAGAGAAATATCACAAATTCACACGCCACAAGTTACGTAAGCCCCCTAAATTCCTAGTCCTATACCGTACATGTACCTATAGCTTGTAATTTTCACAAATAAAAGATAAATAATTTTCAGAATACCTTGTAGATCCAGTCCTTGTCCCAAAAATCAGTCTATTTCGGTCAGGATCTATGCTTGCAAAAAATATTTTTTTAACTCCTCCGAAACGGCAGATTTTCAGTCTTAACTTAAGTTTCACAATACATGCTATACACGGTCAGTATTTTCGTGTCTCAGTCGTGATATTCTTCTGTCCAAACATGATTGATAAACTCATAAAACTTGGTGACATTTGTGAATATTAATAAACTGAATATTTATTTGAATCATGGTTTGAATTCATCACGCTTCCAGAGAAATCACAACAATCGATAACCCCCCCCCCCCGAGTTTTAAAGTTTTGGAAACTTGCTCTGGTAATTTAGAATTACCACACATGTATTTGAGCACATGGGACTACATAAAGTCTACAACTATGCAGTTCACCAGCTTGTCTTATCTGTGAAAAGTAATCCCATTTTCTCTGTTTCCACGGTCGTCACGATAAGTGCAATTATACGTGGCACAGAACGACATCTTAAACTTTGTATCAAGTATAAATTCACATTGAAAAAAGCTGTTATAAGAGTTGATTTGGTAAGTATAATTAAGAATTGACACTATTGCTGTGTACCAGACTCTACTCCGATTTTGGCTTTTTGGGGGAACTCGGCGTGCAGAGGTACCAACTTCCGGTGCTTCAACACGGAATAGGCCAATCAGCGTTATTGTTCCCATCCAGGTAGGGGAGAGATCAGTGGTGTTCACTGCTACGGGAACGAATGATGAACTTATTACCCTTTCCCGCTTATTTATACCCTTCAGTTGACTGAAGATCACGAGGACAATACAAGGCACGTCATTGGTCAGTTTTTAATTGGGGACGCCGCGGCGAACAAAAGACGTGCCTCGTTCCGTACAAAGGTCGCTATCCACTTTTCATTGCGTGTGTGCATATAGTGGTATTAAACGTGCTATCGCCCTGCAGTCCGGTGTATACCGGTTTTCAATACACTGTGTGTATATGGCGGCTGACATGAGTTTACTCCGTGAAATACAAGTATGTCGCTCTATATCAGACTTTATTAACCGGTATACGGAAACTATGAAATAACGTATTTAAGTATGAAAATGTAAAATGTTAGATCCAAGCACTATATTCCACAATATATGGAGCTGATGATAGTATTTACAATTTTCCTATAGGCCTACTACTGTGTAATTCGATGTCACATATTGTGTATCACATAGCTCAAATCATTGAAATACCATATTGCACTAGAATAGCTCAAAACAATTGAGCCTAGGCCCGATTGGTTTTGTGCCATATTTGATATATGAATTTTGTAAACTTTTGACCCGAAAGTTTCATAGGGTCTCATAGTAGGAATGTCGAACATATAACGACAAACTTAAAGGGATGGCCAGCAGGCTGGTGATATGTATTATCTCATAATTAAGTAGAGTAAAATTCACCAAATTATGAAAATTTGGTCAAAATCGGATAAAAAATAACGGAGGTATGGAATTTTAAAGATTTGCATTATTCCGTGAACAGTTCTAGGCATGTCTTCATGAATATTCATTATAGGTGGGCTGGCGATGTCAAATAACCACTCAAGTGAAATTAGGTTTGTTCAAAAATTTTCTACCAAGATGACTAAAACAATTGGATTAACATCTGATAAAGGGCATTATGTATTCATTTTTGCAACTTTAAGATTTCCCCGAATATTCATCATGTAATAACATAAGAAAAGTGAATGTGGGGATATGACATCGTTAGCCCACCTATATCTGATATTAATGCCATGCATTGTGTATAAATGTTTTCTCAAAAAATTGATAAATTTTAAAATTCAATAGTTTCATTAATTCTGTTATCCGCGATTTTGATCAAATGTCGGCATTTTCCTCTGAATTTTATAATATTTAATTAGATATAAATATCATGACACTGCGGCAGTTCACGTGATAAACAAACGTTAGCCATTATGAATTTAATTGAAAAATGCATAACAAATAATACATTTCAAGTGATTCCATTTCCTACAATAAACACACAAAATGAATATAGTTGCGACGTAATTAGTTCTGGTATACCTTATCAAGTTCGGGCTGTATGCCTTTCAGTAAAATTGCTTTGGTGAAGTAACTGACAGTGCAGCATATTGCTGTGGTGGCCAGCCTTATGAATTTGTTTTATTGATATTCATATTATATATAAATCTGAGGGCCTCCAGAAAGTAAATACTAAGCGAAAATTGACAAATCATTTGGAAAAAATAACGCATTTTGAAGGTTATAGGACAGTCAAAAGGCAATTTCTTGAGTAAAAATAATGGATGCAAGAAAATAAGTAAATTTTATTCAAGACTGCAAAACTCATAAATACTTGAAAAATTAAGGCAATTTTTTGCCACAATTCTATTGAGTAATTTCAACTAAATTTTTTTTACGGTGTATAAATACCCATGCAAATGCTCAGTCATTTTCTATATACCGGTTGGGTTTTTACTGCTATATAGATTCTAAAACAGATTGAACTTATTTAGTAAAGGCTATACATACACAGTTTAGAAACACTGCTAGGAGATAAACCCAATAAATCTACTTCGATCGTATTCCCTCCCTATTATTGTCTTAAAACAAATCAGTCAAATTAAGTAGACCGGTAGTCAGATGCATGGGTGCAACTGATCACATTTCTGACATATATATTCTGGTCAGAAATAACTCTGTTCTCTTAAAATACGACTAGAAAATAGTCAAATGTGACCAGAATAAAGTTGCACCCAACTGACACTATCAGCCATTGTTTTTACTTATTTGTTTTAGTGTATACACAGTAAAAACGCTGTTTAAGATTTATACAACACTGTTTACTATATATGAACCTTATAGTAGTTGTTTAACCGTTTAAACAATCATGTTTGATTTATTGAAGATTAGATATTGAATTTTTTTTTTGTTTAAGATTTGAACACTTGTTTAAACTGTTTAAACAATTACTGTAAGGTTCATAATAAACAGCATTGTATAAAAATGTGAAGCAGCGTTTTTACTGTGTATATATAGGTAAATCATGAGGAATATCCAAATGAACTGAGTGTTGAGTGTTTACACACTGATGATTATACGATTGGAAAATATATGCTAAAAATGTATAAGTAACTAAATGGGGGACAAAACGCACATTCGGCTAATATGATGTGCATTAGCGATTTGCTATACGTTGTAGGAATCAAAACACGACATTGGTCCGTAATATTATGGGGAACCCAAAAAACTAAAGAAATCTGCTTATATTTTATATTTACTCTATAATTTCCCTTTGCTTTCATATTGAAGAAAGTAATTCAGATATCATTCTGAGACAGTTATAAATGATTTGAGTGCCATAAGAGTTAATAAATTGAACATGTTTATAGAGATATGTGTCCCAATCGGCTCCTCATATAGTCAAACTATAGTTCAGAACGGGCTATAATGTTTCTGAGCTGTTTTTTTTTTTCTTTATTTATTTTCCGAATATTAAAAAACAGAATACAGTCAAACCTGTGTTAGTGGCCACCTGTCTATAGTGACCACCTGCCTTTAGTGACCACTAAAACTGATTCCCATGGAGGCAGATTGTGTGTATAAGAACCTGTCTATAGCAGCCACCTGTCTATAAAGGCCACATTTTGTGTTTCCCTTAATTGGGTGGTCAATATAGACAGGTTTCACTGTACATAAGTATATAGAGCATAAATAAATAATGTAGGTGGCATCAATAGAAAAAATCAATTGCAAATATGTTGAATAGATAAAATAATCAAAAAGATTGCCCATTTCAGAGTCATTAACATAAATACTATCTTCTTCCATGGGTCTACAGATTTAAAAAAAAACAACAAGAGGTGCAGACACCATAATTAGTAGAGAAGGATGTAGAGCAAAACAATACTGAGCGCGTTATCCTTTGAGGGGTGGATAGAGCAACGTTTTAATTGACCCGTTTCATTATTCGTTAAGTAGGAAGCAGGATCTTCGTGGTTTACACAGTTTGACTGATTTCGTTATAATTGACGATAATATATCCTTGTTTATAGAAATTTTCAGTAAAGTGCCCATCTGCCTGGACATCCATTTAAATAGAGTGCTTAGAGTGACCCACAAAATAATGACCAAAATGTATATACACATGTTATGCCGTGTTGCTGTAATTACCAATCCTAGTATGAATAAGATAAATCAGTATATTACGATATAGATTTATTTATATTTTGGGGCGTATTTTGATACCATTTCTTATTTGCTTGTCTCTCTGTGATCTTTTTGCTGCCACTGTTTAAATTTGCTTTTATCAAGTATTGTGATGAACGTAAACATGGCCAGTTTCTATCCTTATAGAATCATGTACACTATGTGTTTTCAAACCAAATTAGATTAATTAAACAAAAATGTTTTGAATTCTTATATTGTTAGAGTAGCCTACTTACTTTCGGTACTACAATCTTAAAAGGATATGCAAAAAGAAAGTTGTATAAAATTTTAAGCATATTGTTTAAGCCCATTTCTATGACAACCATTGTTTTAACTTTTTAACAAGTTATTAAAAAAGTTTAAACAATTACAAAAATGTTTTAACAACTTGTTGTTAGAGTGACAGGCTTACTGTGTGTTGGCACGTATCATGTATGTCCAATTATTAAAGCGTTTAATAATACTGAATCAAATTATTGATTATAAATTCTACCTGAATTTTGGTTGATATTGACTATATAGATCAATCTGACATTCATTCTCTAGCAGATTAATTACTTGAACCATTCCCTTTTAGTGGGATATATATGCTATAATTTGCCCCAAATATGGGATATTATCATAATTATGCACCTTCAGCGTTCATAATAATTTATTTTGTTATTGAAAAACCAAGGGTTATTACGTATAATCCATCAATTTATATAAAATATTTCTTAAACACAAAATGCTATGAAAATTATATAACATTATTGCTATTTATAGGCATCTCCCAAAGGTAAAAGCACACACACACATTTTTTAAACCTGTCACTCTAACAACAAGTTGTTTGAACATTTCTGTAATTGTCTAAACTTTTGAACAACAACTTGTTTAAAAATATCGAGCAATAATTGTCATGGGCTTAAGCAACGTGCTTGAAATTTTAAACATGTTAAACAGTGTCTTTACAGTGCATTCAATGTTTATGGTTATTTTGACCCTTTAAGCATGTTTCTCATTGATAAAATCTTTTGCAAAATTTTACATGATTTAATTACTTCTCGGTACCACACATACTTACCCCCCCCCCCGAGAAAAAAAAATCGAATTTTACACTTTTAAAATGTTGGGCAACACACTATCCACACAATAATTCACGGGTTTAAAAATATCCAACTTTGGGTAAAGCACACATTATTGGTTTAAAACTACCGGGAATGGGATAAAGTTTTAACAAATTGTTGTGAAGACAGTAATGAATTATACAGTTTAAGTTAATATGTGACTCGAGAAATTTTTCAGTAGCTTAGAGATGTGGGCTGTCAAAAACCCTATTCAACTGGTGTGTATTATCACATCACGGACAGTGTATACGTAGGTATATACTGTAAATGTGTAAACAATACTACCATCTTTCCGTAAAAGGTCTTTATCAAGATATTTTTTTTGATGGCTATATTGTAAAGGATTTGTCGATACAAAGTAATGAATTACATTTCAATATCAATATGCGAACGAGCGAGTAAATTTTCAATAGTTGAAAACCAAATGACCAAATTCACCAAAATCGTCTTTCAAGTGATGTGTAATCATTGGAGAAGTGCAGCGAGTGAGCGAGTCTTGAAAAAGTTGTTATACTGTTGTTTTAAAATTAAATGCATTAACAGAGGATGAAAAGGGTATATTACCAATAACTTAAACTTTTGAAGAAAAGGAAAACATAAAAGGAAATATAAAGAGCTTAAGAAGGATTAAACAATCTAGATTTTGTTCATTGAAAACTCATTTTCTCACTAGTGATAAAGATGTGATGAGAATGAAAAAAAAAATCATAATTATCGGGACTAGGCAGTGGCGTAATGAGCCCAAAATTTTGAGGGGGTCAGATATGGCGTATCGGGAAAATTTCACTAAAAGTTGCGAGTGTGCAGAGCGAGCAAGCCAAAATTTCGACATTTTTATTACAAAATTCAAATTTTGTGATAGATTTTGACATAATATTTAGAAAATAATATCATATTTCACCCTTTCAAACTACTTCTTTCTCTTTTGTTTTGGTCGTGAAAATTGGAGTGTGGGCAAGCCCCCCCCCCCATCTGTACGCCACTGCGACTAATAGTGCTTGATGTATCGATTATAGGCCATCACAGGCCACAATATTCTAGGATGGTCCGGGCTGAAATTATTTATATCTAAATAAATAGAGTAAAAATGCTAAAAATGTCATAAATATTGGATAACAAATAACAAAATTATTGAATTTTAAAGTTTATCAATATTTTGTGAAAACAATTATGCACATCGTCATGAATATTCATTAGGTTGACTGATGATGTCACTTCCCCATTTTCCTTTTTCTTATGTTATTACATGAAATCATAATTGTTTCATTTTTCGTTCATGTGTACACTCTAAAAAATGAAGTGCTAATTCAGCTCTTAAAGAGCGTGTATAGTGACTGCACTTCGGAGTGCTGATTTGTCTAGTTCAAATTTGAACGAGAAAAATCAGCACTCCGACGCTCTTTAAGAGCTGAATTAGCACTTCATTTTTTAGAGTGTAAATGATGTTTTTCCATTATGATGAAAAAAGTTGTGGCAATAAATAACTAAATATGTTTCTCTTTTTCATCAGTTGTAAATCCAATTGTTTTAGTTCTTGGTAGAAAAATTTGGAATAAACCTAATTTCATACAATAAAATAAAAAGGAACAAGAAAGCATATGACATCATCAGCCCATCTAATTAATATTCATAAAGACATGCCTAAAACTGTTTCACCGGAATAATGCAAATCTTTAAAATTTAATAACTTTGTTATTTCTTATCCAATATTGATCAATTTTAAGCATTTTGCTCTTTGAATTTTACTCTATTTATTGAGATGTGAATATATCTAGCCTGGACCATCCCTTTAACTTCCAAACAAAAACGTGGAAATAGCACAATGATGCAAATAAACAGGAAACTATTGCAAAAAGGAAAGATTTTAAATTATATTGGGGGATGATGCAGCATTCAAAATTTTGAGGAAAATTCATATTTTAGGTATTCATTCCATTGTTCTGGAATTATGTGATTTAAAGTCTCCTATATGAACGGATGAGATTATAAAGACAAGTGTGGGAAATATTGCTGTCCCACCTCAATTGCCTCCATGGCCTCTGTGTTTCATTAATTTGGTCAATGCACCAGTCACTGATATGTCATATGTAACTCATCGTACACTTAAACTGAAGTATATATAGGGTATATGCCTATATTTATTGTGCAATAATAATCCCCGCTTCCACAAAAATGCTTAGATATAACCCCCTGCAATAGAGTATTCAAAGGATGTTTTGATTGTCTGTGTTTTAAATCAAAGTTATCTTATAAGATTGGTATCATAAGATTTTTAAATATGTGAAATAAATAAATAATTCATAAATTGACGTATTATAACTCTCGGTGATGCAGCGGATACAACCTTGGCAATAAGGTAAAAGTTGGGAGTTGGCATGGCCAAAATCTTGTAAGATTATAGATAGAGCGCGGAAACACAAAATTGGGCCAATTTGAGCACTGCATTTGAAGATGAATCCACGCATTTTTACAGTAGTATTTATCATTTGATGATAAAAAATTAACGTTTCTCTTTTGAAAAGTGGGAAAGGGGGGGGGGTGATTGTACATGTCATCCTTTCCGAAAAGTGGGATCTATACGCTCGTGGTTTGAGGAAGAATCTCATTGCGTATGCAAGTAGGGCGTGTAAAGGCAATGACTACATGTATTTTCAAATTCAAAATGGATATAGCTCATCAGGAAAGTAACTCCATTTTTCGTCCATTTTTCGTGGTGTGGTAAAGCTTTTTCATTTTGATTATGGCAACAATATTATTATTTCATAAATTGGAATATATACAGTGTATTTCATTTTTCGAATTCTCCCCATCTCTCTAGCTTGCTTAATTCTCTTCCTCGTATTCCTCCTCCTCTTTTTTTTCCATTTTTATATTTTTTTCCCTGTCTGCATTCTTTTCATCTTCTTTATTTTCTTTTCCTTGTTTTCATCATCATCATCTTCTTCTTATTCTTCTACTCCTCCTCCTTATTCTTTCCTCTTTTTCTTCTTCTTTTTCTCGTGATTCTTTTTCTTCTTCTTATATTGCTACTTCTTACAGTCAGCGAGTCTTTCATTCTCATTTGTTCTATTTGCCATCGATCGCTGGGTCGGACGTGTATTTAGTATTGATCGACCTCAAACAGTAATTCTCCTTTTACATTCAACCCAAAATTCCTTCAACATTATTGGGTCAGAGAAAATCTCAGACAGTTCTTCGAATCATATATATTCTGAACTAAAGCATAATAAAAAAATGTTTTTGATCATTTTTCTGACGAACAGCCTCTGTAATATAAAAATGATTAAACTATTAAAGAACGAAATATATTGCATCGCGTATAGAAATCTCTTGAGATTAATCGATTTACGAATTCTAAAAGAGTTTATTGATTGAAAAGTTACTTTGGAGGTAGGCTGAGACACACTTGTCAAGTGGCTGTTGTGGTTTGTAATATCCTCCCCCTGAAACTGAAATGAAAAATTAACCAAAAACATAAAATTCGTAATAAAATGAATGGACAAAAATATACAGATTTACATTTTATTTAAATTAATCAGGATGGTAATACATTAAACATGTTATGGATAATAAAAAATGATATTATAATTTTTAAAAATCCCTTAAATCTTTCAGAGGGGTATTTTTCTTTGATGGGCCAGTCCATTAATCGATAATGACAATTGAAGAAATGTATTGTGGTCTAGTTTTGGTGTCCCATCAATATTGCACAAGCCCATCCTTGTCAAAAATACATTTGTAATAAAACAGTTACGTCTTTATGAAAGATATAGAAAGTCTAGAAAGCGAAAAAGGATTTTCGTGGAGTTGACGATCGCGAATATCTGTCCTCCCGAAAATAAAGAAATCTGTAATATTTCTTTTAAAAATATGAGCGCAATCCTTGGATGATTATCTGGAAATTACGAGTGATTTAATATCTGATTGTGGGAGATCAGCGAGTGCATCATGGGTTATTTATCTTCAAAGTTTGGACTCTTAAATGGAGCTGTCTCCATCACTTTGGTAAGACGCCATCTTGATTTTGTTTTTCTTCATTATATCATACACACACATTGACTTCAATTTATATGTTTATATAAATATGGCACATTTGGTGCAAAATACGATTTTCGAGACTCAATTAATATTTTCAAATTTGTTCATATTATCACAGATCTATATAGGCAAATTTAACAATGAAATTTACAGGAAATAGTATTTTCTAATATATAACACGCGGAGTAACTTTTCACACAAGTCGTTTCCAAAAACAATGAAAACCCAATCCGACTTGACTAGCCTATTTTGACGTGTTTCATGTCAAGTATTTATATTTGTTTGAATGAAATAATATTGCGTTTTTATTCATATATTGACCAACAATATTTTCCATGTTTAGTTATATGCTGTGTTTATTTTTTAGAATCAAATTTTGAGTTTTCTTAGCACTATTAGTCACATATACTTTTCTAAACACACAGAAACATCGATCCTGTCAGAAGGAAATACAAATGCAAGATATAACATCGAACTGAGTTAGTTAATTAAATTAATATGATGCGGTCGAATAATTTATGGAAACTATTGAAATTCGAATAAGAATATAACGGTTTTTCATATTATAAACCATCAGATGATGAAACCACATGTCCCGTATGCTGTTGCCTGTTGGAATGGGGTCCGGTCAAAAACAAACCTTGCATAAATCCATAATACATGTTTCATGATTAAATATCATAACATCGATTGTAAAAAAACAAAGTCACTCGTAGCAAAACTTCTTTTTGGTTATTCGCATTAAATAAACAAATTTCTAATTAGGGACTCCTTTTCAGTGCATCTTGGTTGATTGAATTGTACTTCAGTACTGTATAATCTGATTTTGACCTGAATTTCAATGTAATGAAAATGGAATAGAATCTTTTCAAATTTCGTAGTCTGATTTTTATCATGATTAATCGATTATTTTTTTATATATCATTTTGGATCACATTATCAAAAGGAACACTTCACATTTCACCTTTATTTACTTTCAGGTGCATTTATTAAAAATGTAAATAAAAAATTGATTATTTGTTCAATATTATTCTTATTTCACAGATACTTCTGGCTTTCATCATTGGACAAACCGGTATGATTATGTATTTAATTTTACATTTCGATATACTTTTTTGTAGTTTATCCTGTATGTCTGCATTACGTTCGTAAAAGATGAACGCATTGACCTCACGATATTGATCACTCATAAACAAACAAATTTGCCATATCAAAACATTTACATATAAGTTTAAACACTTTAGATCATAATGGTATTTATTCCGCTAATGGCTTTTCTTTAATGTTTCATATGACGAATCGTATCTTTAAGCATGATATACAGTGTGTATCAAAAAAAAATTACACTTAGAAAAAATCCTGTAAAATTATGCATTTGTAATATCGTGAAGATTTTTCCACATTTTAACATTGGTACAGATCCATTTAAGCAAGTGACGTTATAATTGTCGAAAAATATTTCCGCTTGAGTGAGCACCGCTTACTTTTGAAAAGTTAGTGAAAAATGATTTGCGCAGAACTTTGAAACAATTATGCGAATAAAAGTAGACCTTAATCATGAAGAACACGTGTAATTTAGCTAGTAAAATTGATTTGAGGATATCTTTTACCTTTTTGTAACTTGTTTCATTGCACAAAACACTTCGAAGAGTGCATTGCGCCCCACACCACTCCCCCACACACCGAGGCCATCGTGACGATATTTGCTAACACTGAGCTGTGATTTACATGTCTTGATTTTTAATTTGTTAATCATTGTCAAGCTTGGGAAAAGTGTGGAGAAACAAGTATCAATGAAAAGTGAAATGTAAACCCACTTTAAATGATACGGACTTAGTGAAAAATTGCTGGAGATGTCAGATGTAGACTTTTGTTCAGATTCAGTTATGCCCCCAGAACCAGCTGGCACAAATAGGGTAAAGGTTGTGCTTACTAAGTGATGAAATTTCAATTTTGGTGGCAAATTTGTTACAAAATGCTTGAATGTATCCGTTTTATTTCAAGTGACTAAAAGTGCAAGGGAAATGTAAGAGAAATGTTTCGCAGGGTAAGTTTGATTTCACCTTTCCCCTTGACACAGCATGAAAATGAGCATTTCTGCGCAAACAGATTTCTGCGAGCTTTACAAAAATGGACAGTGCTCCCTCAAGCGTAACATTCTGTCAAAACGTTTACTTTAATTGGATAGATGAGACCCAAACCCAAGATTATATGTGAAAAAATTACCCACATGTTGTATATTTTTTAATTCCCAGGGCTTTTTCAAAGTGTAAACTTTTTTTTGATACGCACTGTATAACGCGAGTGGCTCTTTTGTGCTTTAAAATGTAATGGAATTGCATACACTTTGTGTTATCAAGCAAAAATCTTCATCATCAAAATCATTTACTATCATTAACATTATTATAGTGAATGTTGTTGAAAATGATATCATCATTATCATCATCATCATCTACATCATTCTCATCATCATCATCATCATAATCATCATAACATCGTCATCATCATCATCATCGTCATCTTCACCACCACCATCATCATCATCATCATCAACATCGTCATCATCATCATCACCATCATCATCATTATATCATCGCCGTCATCATCACCATCATCACCACCACCATCATCATCACCGTCGTCGTCATTATCGTCATCATCACCATCATCGTCATCATCATCCCTATTATTGTTATCCATGTAGCCTCAGAAGACGACTACTGTTCACAGAGTGAGATAATAGTTTCGTCGATCAAAGACCGTGTGATGACAGACTCATCTAACCGAATCGTCATCATCGACGACGCCGTCACTGAATGCTATGGAAGGATTGGGCGTTGGATCTACTACAGGTAACGGATATAATTTGTTGAAATGTTCTCCTGTATAGCTTTTTAAAAGCTTTCGGGTAAATAGTAACAATGTTTTGCTATAAAGCAAAATCTACAACTAGCAAAAATATTAATAAAGTGAATCTCTTTATACGGATCGGGTGGTATAAGGAAACATGGATATTGTGAATTATGCATGCCCATGATGATATTTATTCGCATATACGCGTAAATAACTGGTATATTTTTATGTTTTTGACATGTCCCAGACACCACGTCTCCTGCTTCATCGCTTTCTATCGTTCCCTTGGTATATATTATATACTCACATCTCACAATCCTATTATGTACTCCTGCAATTTTATACACGATTGATTTGAATCCCCCGGCCGAATATATCAAACCTTACCATTGCAACTTACCAATTAATTTCGCGTGATTAAATATGAACATAAAAATAATCAGTTCTTCAAAGTTAATAAAGTGTGTGATTATAAAGTTTCCAAAACAACAATTAACAGATAATTATTAATTGCCTTTGAAGGCATGATGTATTGGTTTTAAAAGCTAACTTTATCACATCTTCCAGTACGACCAACCAGCCTTTTAAACCTGGCGTGTGGCGATGGCAGTCTGGAAACTATTGGAAACTCGTCGGCGAAAATACGATCCCGGGAACGACCGGCGGATACACCATCTACGATGTCGACGCAGCAGATAAGATCCACTTTCAACCGGGAGACAAGATCGGGTTCCGTTTTTCGAGTCCCGCGCTCAACTACGACAAGGGGTTCGATGCCGTGTCCTACCGGTACGCTGGGATCAGTGACTACGGCACCGCCCACAACCCTGGTCATGTGTATACCATCAGTTCGACCGATACCAAGGCCTATTCTATCAAAGCTGTGTTTGACGATGAAGGTATGATTCGATCAGGGACGGATCTAGGTTTTAATAGATAAGGGGCATAAGTGGGTAGATTCTACATAATTTTTGTGACCTCACCCCCCCCCCGGGAAAAGCAAATGGAATGCCATTCAAGGTTAGGCACATTTCATACTCTTAGTGTAGGCGCCGTGAAATCCCGGTTGGGTGGGGGGGGGGTCGTCCTGTACAACTTGTGTCCTAAATCAACACAAAATGAATCTATGGTAGATAAGTATACAGTCCGTTTTTACCGCACATAAATTTGATTTTTTACACGATTGGACATTATTTTCTTGACAATACCAGATTATTCAAAACATATATGTATTTGCTACTCAGATGATTACGTGATTCTCTTTGTATTATGCGCGTATATTTGATATTTCGTGTCTCTATAATTCTAAAGTTAAACAATTGTCTTATTTTGTTTTTATTGTTTTTTTACAGATTTTACATTTGATTGTGCATCTGAAACCCATGGCCCTGCTGTAGGTGCAAGGTCAAGCAATGATGGCGGAAATTATGTCATGATCATGACCAGCCTACCATTTGAGTGTTATGGCCAGGTCAAAGGTCAGTAGATCTTGAGAGATGCTTTTAATGATTGATTTCGGGTATTGTTTTACTTTTTAATGTGTTTCGAATCAATATATAGTTTCGTTTTAAAATCTCTATAAAATTTTAACGTTTTATAGAGCCATAATAATTCACTAGATCATAAGAATATTAACTTGATAAAACCAATGATTTTCAAAATTTTATTTGCTTTAAAATACTAGTAACCTTTTAATCAATATTCAGTTTTTGTATACCAAGAAAGAAGTTAACGATTAGAAGATAATAGCAATAATATTGCTATTTAATCAATACAGAAAACACTGATTTGGTCTACTCTTTTCCGTGAGAAAATAAATATGTTATGAAAGGTATCAACTCTTGTAAAATATATAATATTGACCATGACTATAGCTATAAATGAAGTTGAAAATATTATTATTGAATAATGTTATTGCTCCTCTTTTCTTCCTTCTTGAAAAAAAATAATTGATTCAAATTTCGTTCTAAATCAAAGTAAATGCTTTACGTTTTTTTCTTATGATACATGATATCTCAATACGATTTCAGATGAATCAAAGATAACTCACATATATTTGGTTTCTGTAGGCTTAACCATGATATAATTAAGTTTATAAAAAGAAAAGATGGCATATCATTTCGTATTTTATATAATAATATATATTGTACGCCATTTCTGTTCAGGGTGGAAGTATTATGCAGCGGGTGCCAATGGTGGGTTTAGACCTGGTATTTACCGTCGTGTCGAGGGATCTTCAACCCAGTTTACCCTCATCAGTGAGACTAACATACCATCTGGTCATCGAATAAATGAAGAGGTAAGATTCCCTTGGTATAACCAATATACATTCGAAAATAAGTCGTCTTTAAATCCTTCAATTATAACATTAAAAGATATAATCACTCTGGAGATAGTTTCCCGTTCATTTTTTTTTCTTTTTGGAAAGAGAGAACTCAAAGGTACACCGTAGCCTACATATACATTTTTTCTTCCTAATAAGAGCAAACCTTATGCCAAATATGTAGATTTATCGAAAAGAAACAAGTAAGTTTGATACCACGTCTGAGGAAAAGAAAAGAAAAGAATGAAATGTTAAGAAAGAAGCGCTGATTTACCTCACCATTGCGTTCGAGTCCCGCCTTTTCTGTGAGTCGTGTTCGCACCATCAGCATGACGTCGCCATTTTTGTATTGTTCAAACTGCTAGCAATTGCTTTCTGAAGGCAAGAAAAGGGTTCAAGCAATAGCAAAGGGTTATGTATATGAAATAAAGCAAATGCTGAAGAATGACTTTCGCTTTGCTAGCAAATTGCTTGTGCTTGAAGCAATTGCTTGCCAGCAATTGCTACTTTTTATGCATCTGACCCACTGTCTCGTAAAAAGTCATGTGGCGTCACGATACTATACCCGTATGTCGCAAATTTGGTCTCAAAAGTTGCGCGAGACTTCAAAGATAAAAATCGAAACTTAAAAGCTCTTAAACCTTGCGACGCTATCTTTCTGCGTTTCGGAAATATCGCGCGAAGCGCCCCCCCCCCCCATTCCTTTTAGGGTTAAGGGAGCACCCTGCTCTTGCATGATGAAGATGAAAGTTATTGTGCATTATCCTCTATTCTCGAGCCAAATAGTACTATTTCCTATCATATACTTTTATAGGTCACGCATCTGATTGAAGATGAATCCGAGTGGTTGACCTTTAACCCTGGTGATATGTTAGGATGGAGATGGAACAGCGCAGGAGCAAGGATTCGATGGACCAGCAGCGGGACGGAGATAATCAATATGAAATATTCAGGCCATGATGATAATGCTTACAATAGCTATGTCGTTGGAGATACCTTCACGGTCAGCAGTGACTTGAATAGGGCGTATTCACTTCAAGCTGTGCTTTCACCGTTTGGTAATTGTTATCTGGTTATTGAAGCTTCTAAAATACACATGATGTTTTGATGATGGAGTTGGTGGTGATTATAATGATGATTGATGGTGATGGGGACGACAACGACGACGATGATGATGATAGTGGTGGTGGTGATGATGATGATAATGATGTTGATGATGATGATAATGATGATGATGATGATGATGGTGATGATGATGATGATGATGATGATGATGATGGTGATAATGATGATGATGATAAAGATGCATGATGATGCTGGTGATGGTGTAATGAGGATGGTGGTGGTGGTGATGATGATGATAGTGCTGATTTGTTATTGAGATGATTGATAACGATGAAAATGGAGCTCTCAAGTAAAATTTATACAACATTTAGGAATTTGATAATGATATAAGGATAATGCTGATGTGGGGATGATGATGAATAATTCTTTGTCTCCTTTTATTTCTCAGGCTACAAGGGATGTTACCCTGACAACGTAGCACAGCGTGAGATGGGAGTATCTGCCGGTCATTTCTCTCTTACCGAGATGACCAGGATTAAATGTATCTCGTCCTGTGGTCATTTAGCATATCCGTGAGCAACATTTCATTTTTAATTACTCTTTGAGTGCTTTAGTAATCAAACTATACTTATTTCAGAAGTATACATCTAATAAGGACAGCAAAATTAATGAAATGCACACAGATCTATCGTGTGAGTAAAAAAAAAAACTTGACACCTCACCAATCCCCAATTTAACGAAAAATAATGTCATGAACACATAATTGGTATATGGCCTGAAAGAGTATTTTCTCCCAAATAAATTGATACCATATTTATGTGATATGTCATAACGCCTGGATGATCAGGAGATATTCTTTGCTGTGATGTAAAGTTTGATTTTCGTCAAAGTAAGGCATGACTGCAATGAATGAATCCAGATGTAATGTCGTAATCCTACAACGGTTGCATTAAAATCCATTTTAAAACACCTTTTCAATAATTTACATGATAATTGTTTAATGAACACTTTTTGTATCTATTCTCAAGTTACTTAAATTGAAAAGGGATTTGCAGATATGTTTTCTAATTCGTAGGATTATGACATTATGACATTAAAAGATGGAAGTTGCTGCTACCCTGTTTGGCGTTCAACGAGTAAAGGGATAGAGCATCGTCGATCTGGCGTTGCACAGCGGCTGCCGGGGCCCACGATCATATTTTTTCTTAAAATGGGGATTTGTGAGGTGTTAATTTAGGTAGTTTGGAAAGTTATCATGCATTTGACAGCTTACATCAGCATTTTGCGAGGCGCTTGCGATGTTTGTAAACGCACAATTTACTGTCTCCCAAATCAAAATTTATTGGAAGCCAAATGGGATATCAACATGAAGGAAAAAACTAACCAGAAATACGAAAAGCAGTGTTCAAAGAAGTAAGCCTCCATATAAATGAATACAAACTTTTTTTTCAAAATGGTTGTGGACAATCGCCTTAAAATTGTAATTGTTGTTTAATTTGTTACTTATTCGATGTCCTTCTTCATACAAAACAATACATTTAAATCACCATCATTCATATAGGGTCTAATCAATTCGTCTTTTTCCCCATCAAGGTATGCTGGTGTCCAACAAGGCAACCTGTGTTTCTGCAGTAATTCCTACGGTGACTATGGGGTTGGTAACTCCACCCTGTGCGATTATTCTTGTGCGGGTAACTCATACTTCACCTGCGGTGGATTCCTCTACAATCAGATCTTCACCACTCCAAAGGTCGTCAAAGGATACACCCTTGATTCTCTTGGTAAGTTCCGCCAGTATTCAATTGTCTTTTGAATTTTATTTTTAGATTGTTTTGGGGGCTTGATGATTGCCTTCATAGACTGTCACGTAATAAAGTATAATTAGATTGAATTAAAAAGACAAGGTTTTACATCAAGCTTATTAAATATGTATTAATATTTTTTAATCTGTCCATGTTGGGAGCTAAAGGGAATGTGTTGGCGGGAAGTGAATTCCACAGCCGAGCCATCCTTGGTATGAAGATTGATGAAGAGAATTGTCTGATTTTGGGACAGAGTGACTCTGTAGGGGTGGGGCAGCTGCAGGAGATATATTTGTATATTGTGTCTTAAACCCAGAAGTTCCATGTATTAAAAGGTGCCGTAGAAGTCTTAGTGTGTTTGTAAAGAACGGACCTTTTTTTAAATATTGGTTGATGATGATATTAATTGACGGAATAACAAGGATTTTACTAAACTGACAGAAAGAAAATTCCGACTAAACCCATGTTGTTGGAATTCGTTCAGGAGAGTGTTTCATGAATGTTGTCAGCGCTGATAAGTTGGCTTTCTCCGACAGTTACCATAGTAACAGTCAGAGGCAAGTGCCTCACAGCCAATCAAAACCAAGGATTTCACTGAAATTGTCAGTGCTGACAACTTTCATGAAACACCCCCCCAGATCTTCCTGACGTCGAAAATTTGAGTGAACTTCAACAACATTGACTCTATTCAGAGTTTTCTTTTTGTCATTTTATACTTAATTGTTCGAGTTAATATTGGAATTTTGAATATGGATGTGTTTATCACATTAATCTGGTTGCTATAGTTACGTATGTTTATGATTTGTCAATCAAAGAGACGGGACGGTGCGATAAAAATCTATAGATGCGTGGCTTTTATTCTTTTTAAAAATACAATCAAAACTTGAACTTGTAAAACTTTTGTTGATTTAACGCCATTTCCGTAATTCTGCTTCAAAAATAATGTCCATTAAATTTATCTTTAACATTGGTTTTATTAAGTGTCGCGGACAAACAATTTCATTAACAATATTCCTGCGGAAATGATGCGGTCTAAATAAGGCTATATCTTATAATTTTCCAACAATCAAGACAAGTTGAGAAATAAATGTATCCTGCTTTGACGGAGAAAATTCTCATTTTAACTGACCACTTTGCACATCCTGTATCGCATGAAATAACTATTTTTTGCATTTTACTTTTACCAGACATGTAATGATTGATGTTATCATCGCTTTGAAACAATTAATTTCCCTATTTACGGTCGGACCGTATCGGTGCATTTGTCACATACGAATATTTGTTGAAACTCACACTTATGAATTGGTGACTGCACTTCGATGATATAACGAGCTCCCATATTTTGTCCGTCTCTATTCTAGGATAAATCTTGAAACAATTCTGCACTAACATTTTCTGCTTTTTGACGAAATAACATGGGGTGATATATAAATGAATAGGCCTATGTATTGTATTGTGGAAGATAACTTTGGATATTCTATAAGACAACTGTAATTATATGGAGCTACTTTTAAAATGTTGAAATTTTAAAACTACCAGGTTGCTTTGAGAACAGACATAACAATAGTTTTTGGTGAAGTTCGACAGTCACAAAAAAACTTTAAAATTGAGAGCTCTTTTTATATTGTTAATGCATTATTCATAACTCCGAAGTATGAAATAGATTCAGTTAATATTTTATTATTTACATTTTTGTGTGATAATGGTTGGTATATATACCTGAAATCCATATAAGGATGGGAAAAGGTTTTCTGACAATTGAAAAAAGGGGAAAAGGTCTATCAAAGGTAATCACAATTTAAATAAGTACTTTCCCCTCGGAAAAAAATCTGACAACTAAAAAAAGGTCATCAAAATTCTACCAGGAGAGGGCCCTTTACCCCTTCCCTCCCCAATGCTATATTTTCGCTGTATATCCAAACCATTAACCAACTCATCATTCTCTCCTGGATCCGTGTTGTATAACTATTACCTATTCCGACCTATAGAATTCAAAGGACTCAACCACTTTTGATCTTCATTCATACCCACAAATGCATCGATTTTTCGGTGAATATATATCACAAAATCCCTATATACAAACTCTTCCCCCAGTTCCCTTCACCAGTATACGACGACGGTGACGTATACTGTTACCCACAGAAGAAGTTTATGCTGGGCCTGGCAGAGAAAGGAGAGAGAGAGCCTTCTTGAGATATCGATTTTGACTATTCTCTTTATCCCCAAAGTGGACAACAGGTTCTTGCTTTAACCCTGCCTGCAAAATCAATACTTCGACACAAACTGCTTGCCGTGGGCTGATCTATACATGGGGATACCAGAATTTTATAAACGATATGGGAATCACAATGAGATCCACTCATACAATTTATTGTTAGAATCATCACTGTATTAAAACAACAATGGAAATGCTCATAAATTTTCTAATTACGGTCAAACCTGTGTTAGCGGCCACCTATTTATAGCAACCGCTTGTCTAGTGTTGATCTTCACATAATAAGAACAGTAAAGTTCATAAACAATATAAAGGGGCAAATCCATCAACCTTGATGGAAGAAGCATTCTCTGACTACACCCCTGAGAAATATAGGTTTTAGCTACATATTGAAATCGAAAATGTGTTAACTTTAAACAAAATGTTGGCATATTGAACATCAACTGCATTTTATAATCGGGTAGCGTTTAGATGAATATTGTTAATGACATTAAAGAAATAAAAAGCGAAAATAAATAAGTCAATAAATTGCCAGCTGAAATGACTGTACTTGGTAAATGAAAATTTTGTTTGATTTTTAAATGATAATTATGAATATTTTTGTTATTATTACTACATACATGGTTGTTTTCTTATCGATATAGATCTTCAAGTAACTTACGAATCTGTAGACCTATTTGGTAATATAACCCGTGGAACTGGTGTGACGTATAGTTTTGATTACGGTGATGGATTCTCCGACACTGGGCTTGACAGCGGAATATACTCACATAGTTACAGGTATGAAGCTATTCCATAGAATCGCATCTTTGTACATAAGATATATACAAGGACAGACAATTTTAGGAAAACTGAGAAAAGATATATGGGCTGGGGGCAGATGGTATGATGGTAGAAGATGAATGAATTGTTGGTTGGATTGTTTATTTATTATCCAGATATTTTGAAATTATGTAAATACCAATAGCTCTTATCGAAAATACAAGCTAAAAATAAAATAAATATACATGGTTAAAACTAACAAAAAACATGTCTGGCACAAAGTTGTGAAGGGTAGGGGTAAAATGGGCAATGGGGAGGGAAAGGAGAAGGAATTTAAGAAACTGCATTTTTTACAGAGTTGGTTTTAACAATGGAATATTGTTTTGATTGGTTGGTCAAATGTGTTAATATCATTGATATTTCATTAATATATTATTTCCACACGAGGCTATAATTATATTCAGGATAAAATTAATTTAAAGTAAATAATCAAGTAATCTACATCCAGCATCGAAATCTTTGGGATTATACGATGGTAATAATAACCATTATTATTTAAAAATGAGTATTGCTATTAGCAAAACACAGAAACTGACTGCAAATATCCCGATATTCCTCCAACTTACTGATCATGATTGTTATACCTTTTTTCAGTGAGCCCCGTTCATATCTGCTGACCGGAACAGCCACCGATCTTTGGCTGAATCAGGAGTCTCAAAAGATCATAGTTACCATGGAAACAAATCTTACGTCAGTGATTGTAGACTGTCCCCCAGCTGTGGAATATAACACCGTGTTTGGATGCAAGTTCTGGGTTTTCCAGGGAACCAATATGACAGCTCAGGTTGATTTTGGAGATGATCGGGTCGTAACCTTTGATATCCAAGGTCTGTCTACTTTTTATTTATCCAGACAATATAGTTTTTTTAAATATATGTATTATATTTGTTTCATTGCATTTTTCAACATCAATTAAACTTTGAAAGAAATTCAAAATTTAATTTTCCATTTTACTAACATTTGATTTGCTTAATTTTCACAGGAAGAATTTTAATAAAGGGTTTATTATGAGCATTAAACAATATTACTCTTTGTCGGACTTGGTATCAGTTTCAGTTTTAGGTTTAATTTTTTCCCATTGTGATATTAGAACGGGTGATTCATTTTTTAAAGATGAGTTTGAATTAGGTGACTATGATGGCTTTTAAATATTAGTTACCATTTGCAAAATGTAACAGAGAAGTGCTGAAACAAAGTAAGACATGGCATGTATTACAAATATATTACTTTCATATGTCTTTTAATTAGATGCTGAAACGCTGTCTTATGGAGACATGGTTGAACACAATATTGACCTAAATAATCAACCAACAAGCCGTGTCTTCCTAAAACCCAATCATTACTTCAAACGAGACGGCTACCTGGTTGCTTGGGAATTCGACGCCATTTCTACTGGAACTATATATTTACAGGTACCGGTATATTTTCGTACTAGAAAGTTGAGTGTGAGCCTGTGCTTATGATTGGCCTAATCTTTTGGTCACGGGGCACCTTTATTTGTAAACATTAAAAGGGAAATTCCTATTCTATAAATAGTTTTAGTCTTTATTCAGGCTAGAAATGTTACGATTTTTGATGAGTTTGGTTATAATTCTAAAATACTAATTCATGATAGACCTTGGAAAAATAAAATATATTTGAGAATTAGATTAGATATGCAATATATTATTGAAACACTAAATATACCATTATTTGAAGAAAAGGGGGAATATTTATTGTGTGCCAATTATTATGAATTCATGAATTTGAAACTGAGTGAGAGAAGATTTGTTTGGCGGTCTCGTTTGAGAATCTGTGTAAAATATCATGGTTTATTTACAAGCCTCATTGTGAGTATGTAGATAGATAATTTGTATGCATGTACAAATACAATCAAAGTGTTATTTGACTGTTGACTACAGTATTTGGGACAATAAATTCAAAGAAAATACCTATTTTTCTGATGTTAATTCGCATTATCTACTTCGCATCGCGCATCGCAACACCGGCAACACTGCGTGCACGTGCAGAGTTGTGGAGGGCCTCTCGCGCTTCGCCTTCCTTGCCTAGGCACCCCGGTGCCCTCTCCGGCGCTACCGCGTTGGTGCATCGTGCCGCAGAGTGGCCATAAACTAGATCTTATGATTATGAATATGACATTCAATTAATAAAGAGCTGGGCCCCATCCAGACAGTTGGCAGCCGTCTGTTTCAAGGAGTTTTTTAACGAGAAGACCATTAATTTTTTTTTGTACACAGACGGCTTGCTTAGCAAGCCGTCTGATTGTGGCTAATTGTGGCTGCACGCACTCCTAGTACCAATGAGGTCCAAACATTACATGTATGGACCTCATAGGCGACATCAGTGCTAAAATTGGGTTAGAGATTTATGTGGATCTAAATTTATTGTAATTTCAACAAAAGTACTAGCTAAATTTGAGGCTTTTGTTGAAATTTTGCTTTAATGATACATGTATGCTTCAATAAGTAACAAAAAATTG
The DNA here is from genome assembly GCF_018143015.1 of Lytechinus variegatus. Classification (NCBI taxonomy): domain Eukaryota; kingdom Metazoa; phylum Echinodermata; class Echinoidea; order Temnopleuroida; family Toxopneustidae; genus Lytechinus; species Lytechinus variegatus. Next base: position 20,454,319 of record NC_054749.1, read on the forward strand.
AAAGAAATGAAGGGGAACTTACATTTTGACGACTTTTTCCTGATTTTCTTGGCAGTTGTCCTTCACTTCTGACTCTCGATCGGACCTGATATGCAGATCACGTATACGCGTTCTCGTCAGGTGATCGGTCGGTTATTCTTTTCGCCAGATGTTGATAATTATATATTTCATAACGCAGCGTTCATCGCAAATTTAGCTGAAAGAGATTGAAGTTGAACAGCGCAAGCTTTAATTTATTCAGAAATAACGTTTGATTGCACAAGTTTCGCCTCGGACATTTAGGATCATTTGGTCCCATATTGGCGTAACTACGGGGGGGGGGGGGGTGTCCCTACCACCGTCCACACCGGGCGTCCACAAGCCAGCAATTATCTTTTTTCTCTCTTTTTAACCAAAATGCTTCCCCCCAGAAAAAAAAGAACCAGGGTTAAAGAGAAAGACAATTATGATAGAGGAACACAAAATACTTTATTTTTTCAGCTTTTAATGCATCGACTTATAATCAAATATTAAATGGGGCTTAGAACATTTTTTTAAAAAGTCAATTAATAAAAATATTCCGCTCTTCGGGATTTGAGCTTTCATGAAATATCAATCTTTTTCATGATTACCGAAAATACTTCAAATGTCAAAAAAAAAATTATCGGTGTATTAGCTGATACCTTGCGCCCGCCTTAATTATTTTAATGTTGAGATACTTTGCTTTAATTTAATGAATTCCTAAAAGCATTAATTCTCAGATCATTTGTCGCAATCGAATGATTCGATTGGTAAGCTAGTTGTATAATTATTATGATTCAGGAATTGTTTAAAATGTGTCTCTCTATCAGTTTTGAATATTTAAAAAAATGTCAGCTCGTGCTTTTTGCTCGCAATATTTTGATTAGTAAGAAATTCTTGTGTATGCGAGTTTGATACATAAATAACTAGAGAGAGAGAGGGGGGGGGGTGTCCCTCAGCTACTTGTCCTTGCTTATTCCATATTTTTTTATTATGCTCGTGTTGTATTTCAAAGTCTTTTCTTTTTCTCACCCTTTTTATTGTCTCGGAGCTTCCCTCTATTTCTTTGCTACGATGTATAGCCCATCTTACTTGTTTCATTTTTTTATGTTCTCATTTCATTGAAAACATAATTATTAAACTGACGTAGAAGACTTTACAACAAAATTTTGATATTGTTTTTTCTTGTTTGTTTGGCTTTCTTTTTTCTTCTTCTCAGTCCTTTTTCTAATTAGTTTCCCTTTCCTTATTTTATATTATTTCATTTCATGAGGCATCCGCCAACTTATATACAACAACAAACGTTAGAGGCGGATATCCAGTAAGGGGGTGTGGTGGTGTGCCCTCTAAAAAGAGGAAAATAGGAAGGAAAAAAAGCAGGAAGGAGAAAAAATAAGAAAAAAAGACGATGATGGCAATGATGATAATGATGATGAAAATTATCTTGGTGAAGATGATAGTGGTGGTGATGGTGGCGGTGATGATGATGATGATGATGATGATAATAATGATGGTGGTAGTGGTGATAAAGATGAGAATGAAGTTGGTGACGATGATATGATGATGATGTAATTTTGTCTTTAAAAAAATAATAGTGCAAAGGCGAAATCATTTAAAGTTTATTATGAAAATAGCAGAAAAAAATAATTTGAAAAATTGTACGTATGCGTATGGAAAATCTATCCCCCACCAAAAAAGAAAAAAAGTGAGATTTTGTTTTGTTATTTGTGACGGCGTAGGCCTATGCGAACAGCTGTGTGATATAATTATGGTAAAAAAAGTAAATGAAATGCCAAGAAATACATGATAATGACTTTTATTGTACATTCAGTATATCAGTAGATAAATTCATACTCGTTCCAAAAAAAGAAAGTGGGTATATTATGGACCATTAAAAATGGGCAGTTGCTCTATATATTATATTACATAGAATATATAGAGCAACTGCTCGTGTGTAGCGGTAAGTTATTCACCTGATCTACATAATTCATGCGGCGCACGGCGCGTGCGCAATGTTTAATAATTATTGTTGTGAATACAATGAATGTCATCAAAAACATAATAACACAGATCAAATAGTGCCAGCTCGACGCGCAAAATGAGAAAAAAAATATATATTTTCTGCCCTGATAATTTGATAACCCTAACCTAACCCAATTTCTAAGTATTTTTATCATAAACAGGATAACTATATACAATGATTGAAATTAACTTTATATTCTTTTGCGAACAAAATGAATATGAAAGACAGCTTTTTGATAAAGAACACAGTTTTAGAGCGTTAGAGCGCGATTTATACCTACAACCGCTAACATAGGCGGATCCAGGGGGGCCGAGGGGCCCGGGCCCCCCTATTGGCGGAGCAAAAAAAGAAAAAAAAAGAAAGGAAAAAAGAAAAGGAAGGGAAAAGAGAGGAAAAAAGAAGAAAGGCAAACATAAGAGGAGGAACATGATTAAATGAAATAACATTAGGGGAAGACTCTGAAAATAATTTTTTTTTAAATCTATTTGTTAGGATAAAAAATTTTCGCTCGCGCTTCGCGCCTTATTGTCTTTTAGGGTATTTGCATATCTTGCTCAATATGGAGCTTGAAAAATCAAACTTTGAAGTCATTATACAAAACATATTTCAGCTGGGAAATTGAACTTTCATTATTTTGTTTCATTTACAAATTGATTTTTAAAAAGTGCTCTGTAAAAATGTCTGTGTTATCATCTGAACATTATCATTTTCTGCTTGCGCTGCGCGCTCGCAAAATTTGAATTTTCAGGTACGTATTATTTTCCTGTATTCCATAAAGTTCTCAAAAAGTTCCCTATTCAGGTCAGATTGTTAAAACGTATCAGCTAGCGCCGCACGCTATAGCATTTGGATTAGTCGGTTATGTATATCCCAATATTAATTCTAAATCAAACTAATTTGATGACAGTTTATCAAAAAATTCGACTCGCGATTTCTGCTCGCATTGATAGATATATAATGCCTCTTATGCATAATTACAAAGTGCTTTAAATGTCCAGTTTTCAGGCCATAAAATTAACACATTTCGCGCTCCCATGCGAGAGAAATAGGAAGATGGTCATCAATTTCATATGATGACATAATGCCCTCATAGCATGTTCCGGTCCTATGTAAAAACTCAAAGTAATAAAAATAAAATACATCAGCTCTTTTTTAACTGTGATCCATCACAATTCACAATTTTCCCACAAAGTGTTTGCATTACAGAGCTTAAATTCACCCTTTGTTATATCATATATTTTTAGCTCGCGCTTTGCGCTCTCTTTATTGATTTTCATGATAAGAAAGTTACTTAGAATACCCAAATTCTAGGTCGAAATCTAAAACACACGTTAATTCAGATACGCAGATTGTTCTCTATTTAAATCATTATCCAGTTTCAGATCACAATATCAAAAAGTGTCTGCTCGCGGATAAATAACTTATCCTTTTCATGATAAAACATGAATAGTGCGTCCAGAATCTTTCCCCATAATTTTGTTAACCCATCACATTTCTCCTATTTTCTCCTCCCTTTTATTTTCCATTAATTTTTCTTTCGTTCACTTTTTTTCTGTCCTCTTTTCCCATAATTTATTTTACCCATCACATTTCTCCCTATTTACTCTTCCCTTTTATTTTCCATTAATTTTTCTTTCGTTCACTTTTTTTCTGTCCTCTTTTCCCATAATTTATTTTACCCATCACATTTCTCCCTATTTACTCTTCCCTTTTATTTTCCATTAATTTTTCTTTCGTTCACTTTTTTTCTGTCGCCTTTTCCCTTCTAAGTTCTATTTTTTTTCTCGTCTCACCGCTTTTCCTCATCCCCAGCCCTCGATCGACGCCCGTGCAGATTCGCAAACAATATCAAGAGTATGTCTACTTGCAAGGGCGGAAATCTCTCCCCAAAGGTAGGGGGACCAGGGGCTGGAAAATTTGACAAGCAAAAAACAAACAAAAAAAGAAGGTTTATCACCCTCTAAAGAAGGTCATCTTGACCAAAAGAAATTTGACAAGCAAACAAGCAAAAAAAAGGGGGCATGCCAAAAGCAAGATCGTCTCTTCCAAAATACATTTCGAATTTGAACGACATGACCAAAAATAGTAGGGGGACATTTCATAATGTGCCCCCTACTATTTTGGGTGAGGGGACATGTCCCCCGGCCCTGGGGTTTGCGCCCATGTGGGTGGGGGTGTTGCGCCTCCCTATCGGGATCATATCACAGCGAGTATACACTCTTCCATATTGGAAGAGTGTTTACTCGCTGAGATTTCGATCTCACACATAATTTTATTAAAAAAATAGAACAGCTACGCCTTGAACACAGGCCAAAATGCCTAACGATTTCTCCGCGGCATTAACAACTCTCGTAAAGGGCGCTCCATTTATAAATAACGTTGCATGAACAGCTCTCTATGGCGACAAAATTTACCGCGGAATTGCAGCCAGCAGCGTGGGAAATTGGCAGAAAATTCAAGAAGAGAACCGGTGAGTACCGATTTAACAGTATTCATGTATTAATTAATATTTATTTAATCATAAGAATAATTTTTTTTACGGAAAGAAAGCTTAGTTCTAAGCTAGGGCGGCCCAAATGCGCGTGAGTGGAGTCCCAGTTTCTTAACACGGGTAAGTATTGCGGTGTCGCCTAGAGTGGCTGCACGATATCGATAGCAAGTTGCTATTGCTATCGTGCAGCCACAATTAGGGACTTGCAATGCAAAATCCCACCTTCGGGGCTCTTCAATTTTTGTCTTTAATGAATAAAAATTTTGAAAATTATAACGGGACCAAAATGCAAATTATTATTCGCTCTTGGCATTAATTTGCCAAAAAAAGGGCAAAAATCAAGTTAAAAAGAACAAAAACAGTGACCTCGGCTGTCGCGCAAATTCACTTCCCAGTTTTATCCGATCTTAAGTACATAAACATATGGCCATTGAGTCCCCTATACAGATCGCGCTAGAACTTCGGTCTCTGTATTTGGTGAGAGAAGCCAACAGAGTTCAGCTGAACAACCAACAGAGACCGAAGCTTTTGGTCTAGGCCCCATCTTACAATAGTTGCGAGTGATCAGATCAACCACATTTATGGAAAGTCAGCAATGTCAACATCTAAAATGCATGTTTAAATTCATGTTGTTTCTAGATGATGTAGTCTATTATTCATAGATTCTTTGCTTTCTTGACAATTTTGTGTGCTTCTCTTTGTTCACAAAGTACATTGTGCAAATTTTCTGAATAAAAAATTATGACATTGATGGATTTCCATATAGTTGAGATTGATGGGGTCAATGGTAACTCTTTGTAAGACAAGACCCTGATCTGGTACAGTGGTAGTGCGGTGAAAGCATACACTCCAACATGTCCAATAACTTTATATTATAAAAAGAATGGAAATGCTGAAACTTTGAAAGGGAGAGAACTTACTATTATGACTTTGTATTTCATGATTTAGCACATTTTTTCCAAATTAAACTGAAAAAGGATAGAAAGCAGCAGTAAGCTTACAAGAAATCTGTTAATTATATTTAAAAGGTTACAGCTTGTACACTGGCCTTGTAAACATCACTCACTTTCCCTGTTATTCTGTATCCTTTGAATTTGATTTAGAATGAATTGAATTGAAATGAATTAGTATGAAGACATGTGTGAGCCTTGCCTTGAATTTGATTAAAAAAAAGGATGATACAGAATTGCAAATTTGGATTAGACTCTCATTATATAGGCATTTTTGTTAACATTCTTCTTCCACATACAGGTATACCGTCCAAGATGCGATGACACGTATGCATTCTGCCTACGTACCTTCACCTGCATCAAACATTGGATGAACTGCCAGGACCATGATAGTATCTTTGCAAAGAGTTGTGGAGACACCGGGCGATACAGTTTTGCAGCCCGTGACTGTATCCAGAACTCTGACAATATGTTGGCTGGCGAGACAGTGTACACCAGTCTTCAAATTGACTATGATTTTGTTTCTGAAGTGAGTATTGCAAGAGAAAAAAGATACTAACTATGAATAATTAACAAGAACGTGAAGATAGTGCACATTATATGTGTATTTGGTGAAGAAATGTATAATATACTTTCTAGTAATATTTAAAAATTTGGTTCATATGGTGGTTGATTTTATCCATATTATTTAGGAAGTGAAGTACGATATGCCACTTCATCTTCTCACAAATTACTTCTATCATTCTAGGGATATTTGACCAAAAAGTAATATTTCCTTGCAATTACTACTATTCCCTTGGCTATTTGAATAAAATTGTCCACTTCATATTGGTCTGCTTTTTATGTACAGATGAGTGATTTAGTTATGTTTTCTAGCAGAATAAATACTAAACTTGATATAATTCTTCACTGGAGATTGCAATGTGGCTAAAAAATGCAGTGTAATTTAAAGATATCCTCATGTACTTTGAGAAATCAGGTACGGAAGTTTAGCAAGTTTCCAGTATGGCAACTAGAATCACCATAAGGATTGTTATCAAGTCTTTTTCTGCCTGCCTCCTTACAGTATACTTACAGCATCACTGAAACTGGACGCAACTTCATCAAATTGGATCCGGCAGACTATGTTGAGGTCAAAGAGGGTGACATCATTGGTTGGTATAATTCCAACCAAGGGAAGCTTGCCTATGTCGATGCCGATGTTGAGGTTGATGGTTATGAAATCCTCCCCACAACTGCCAACTACGGTAGCCGTCTCTCCGGAAGCTACATTGTCTACCAGTCTTCGGGTGCATCTGCCCATGCGTACAAGCACGCCCTGAAGGCTCACGTGGTGCGCCCATCCATGCTGCATGTGTATCATAACTACTCGGAGGAGACGAACCGTAGAGAGGTCAGATTGAGGGTCAATAACACTCTCAGTGACTGGGTGAGTGATAACCAGACACTCAAGGTACAACATGTCATCAAGGATGTGGTCATTGTCGCAACAGAACTTGGTGAGTGCTTCCATCCTTCATTCCAATAACAAATCTTGAATACATATTCTCTTATATCCTGTATCAGTGGTACTCACTGTTTAAGATAATTCAAGGGAAGGATTACAAAGTTGTGGGTAAAAGATTTAGATAGAATTTGAAACAATTCTGATTGTTACTGGTCAGTCATTTGAACAAGATGCACATGCAAATTTAATGTTCTTTGGATGTTTAAAGTTATGATTGCAAACAGCTGTCTTATTGGCCCTGAACAGTGTGCATGTGTTCATTTAGATGCACTCTCATGAACTTCTTTCTTTCTTTTATTTTATAGCTATAACGACTGTGGAGGAGACGTTGAGTGTGGAACCTCACCCGGGTACTGAAGTCAGGTACTTGTGGCTACTAGGGAATGGAGATGAGATCTTCACAAGGAATACATCTATCAAGTACACATGGAATGATGACGGAGTTTATAACATCACTGTCATTGCTTACAATGATATCAGTCGAGTCATTGCTGAGGTAAGTAAGTTGTGTCAGGAGTAATCCAGCGCGATTAGTAAATTCTCACCCTCAGTGCTGCACAAATGGCTGTGTCAGTCCTTTGAATTACAGAATATGGTTTTGGGCAATATTGTATTCAGATTCATTTTCACATCTACACTGTTAACTTTCTCATGAAATTTATGTTCTGTGAATGGCAGAAAATCAGCTTGTATTGAATAGGTATAAAGAGAAGAATCAGCAAGAGTGACTCTGACAAGTTGTTCAAAGTTGGATGTCAATAATAAAGATTTACTGCCCTCCTTTGTCAAATGAAACAAGGGGCATATCAACCATGCAGATTATCATCTTCTTCCAGGCCAAATTTGACACAAAAGCACAAGGATTTTCTCCCATTCTAAACAATTATTTTCACTTTTAAAGAGAAATGCCAGTAGTTGCAGTAAAAAATGGTTTCATGAGAAAGTCTATAAAACCAGGCTTAATTGTCAGTATATCATCGAGGATCTAGATCTGGTACAGTTACATAATCTGAACTTTGTGAAATCTTGAAATCTACGCTGAAAAATGTTCAGTGTATTATTATTGCTGGAATAAAGACCCGACGGAAGTGACCAAATCCGCACTTATTTTGCTTATTTCTCAGCAATTACACAATTTCTTTCAGAATCCTTTGGCACATATGTTTTATTCATACAAACAAACACTTGGATGGTCATTAAATTAGATTCTGTAAAAAGTCATTTGAGAGTGTTACCAATACTGGAATTTATCTTTCAATATGAGTCAATTTCTTGATGAATTCCACATGGTTACAAATTCTAAGATAATAAAATTCAAGCGAGCAGTGTCTCTGATTTAATTCATACAGATACCAAATTTTAACAAATGATTACACTTTAAGTTATTTTGCTTTTGTCATAAATCATGAAACAAAAAAAGATTTATTTATATTTTCTTTTGGTTCCAACAGAAATTCATTGTCCTTCAGGACACTGTGAAGCAGTTTGAATGGAAGGACTCTGTTCCAGCGACCACCTGGGATGACTACCCTGTCACACCTAAGAAGTTTGGTGCTGAATCTGTCATCAATTTTGGAATGTTCGAAGGTATGCCATATGCCAGGATCCTGTTTCACAAAGACTATAACAAGATTATTATTGACCAATCAGATTGAAGGATTTCAGTAGCATTTAACTGTTATTGTAAATGTGTTATTACAACTAGTTTTATGAAATGGGACCCATATGCTATAAATTCATATCTGTACAGGTATTCAGTTACAATGAAGAAGTAATCAAACCAACTAGACTGTTTGATATCTAGGGAGTGATTTCACATGTGTGGCCTGTTTCATAAAGACGTACAACTGCGATAACTTTGTCATTGTGGTAACTACATGTTACCTTGATTGTAATTGGCAGCTGAGCCCTGTTACCATGGTATTTGCTGTAATGGCAAAGTCACCAAAGTTGTAACTTTTTATGAAAATGGCACCTGGTACTTGATGCATCCTCAGTTTGTCTGAGATTTTTCTGAGATGAATGTGCCAAATTGTCATTCCAATTTACATAGATGCAATAGTTATTTCATTATTGAAGAAGCATTTAGAATTGGTTCTGAAACCATTCTTTATCATTAAATCCAGTTTACATGATTATAAAGTTAACACCGGGAATTACTATCAAATAAATCAAACTAATATCATAGGAATAAATCAAAATCCACATTAGTCTTTTGATGATGTAAATATAATAAGAATTTTCTAACAACCCATTTTCTTTGTAGTTCCCTGAATCTAGATTTTATTTAGTTCAGGCTGTAGTCCATACTTAATCTTTACCCTGTGAGTGAGGTCATAAATTCGGAATGAGTGTTTTACAAGAAGGCGAAGCTCATTCTTTTCTATTTATTTGAGAACGAGTACCATTTTACTTATTTTCATAAGAAATTGAAACAAACTACACTCTCTGTTGATCTGAATCATTTCAGGCACCAATGTGACTTTTGAAATCAACATCGGAGATGGTATAGTGCCTACCTTTTTCTTGAAGCATGATGAGGAACTCAACGTGTCTGCCTTGATTCCTAACTATGGACTGGAGGATCGCTTGGAAGCCATACATGAAGGTATTGAAGATTGACTTAGTTAATCCTCTTCACACTTTTCAGCGCATAACGTCTCCACAGTTTGTGCACAATCTCATAAACTTTTCACATTTTATTTGTATATATTATCATTTAAAGGTAAGTGCTAGTTTTGGTAACGATATCAAAATGAGTTTGTGCAGAATCCAATGAAATGACCACCAAAGTGTCTGTATAAATAAAATGCATGTGCCAAAGGATTCTGGAGGAAATTGTGTAATTGCTGAGAAATAAGCACAGGATTCGGGTAGAGCGTCGGGCCTGACGCTCTAAGCAATAATTATACATTGTCCCACGTGCGCTTATCTGTGTTGTGGATCTTCGGTGTGAACAATTTTCAGCGTAGATTTCACAAAGTTCAGTCAATGTAACTGTACCAGATCTAGATCCTCGATGATATACTGACAATTAAGCCTTGTTTTACAGACTTTCTCATGAAATCGGTGTTTACTGCAACTACTGGAATTTCTCTTTAAACTCTTGTCGTAGTTGTACAACGAAGTAACTGGGAACACCTATCTATTTATTTTATCTTTTGAGTACAATATTTCATCGAGGAATAGCAGGAAATAACTTTCCTGTTATTGCATGACAATATGATTGCCACACAAAAGTCATAGGACTGGACAGAATTTTGTTGAAGTCTTTTCCCATTGACCCTAGCTGCTCGTCAGATTTGAAAATAAGAATGGAACTCTTATTTTATGAACCCTATTACCAGTATGTGTTTACTCTCACATTTGGGTTTTTATTAAAGTACAGAGATGTTTTTTGTGTAGTTGTTGAGAGTTTTAATAATGGTGTTGAACTGAGCTATGATGCTGGCTAGGATTAGAAAATCATACCAGTTATGTTATTGGAAGCTCAGTACTGACTGACTCCATTCCCAGCAATAGCCATATTTGGTGTTGGCGTGGAGAGTATGAATAAGGCTACTGAATTGAGCTTGTGTTATTTAACATGATACTGACTGACATCATCCCCAACACCAGTCACATTTCATATTAGGTGTCATGGCTGGTCAATGGTATTTGTTTTACGCCAACACCAACACTAGCTTTCAACACCAAACTTTAAATCACCCATTGCATTAAAATGCAGTATATATTTTACAGAGGTTATATCTGTTTTTCTTTTGTTTTAGGTTTGACTGCAAGTGTGGTGACAATCTATGAATCAATTGGCTACTATCCTGTGACCATCAACGCGTCCAACAGAGTCAGCTGGGCCACCATCAATACTACCGCTGTTGTACAAATAGAAATCACAAACTTCCGTCTAGTCGAGCCGCCCCCGCTCAAGTTTGGGGAGTCATCTCTTATCGGTGTTCTGTTTGACACTGGAACCAACCTGTCGTTCTCTGGTGATTTTGCAGACAATGCCCTTGATCTGACTAATGCTTCACTGTACTACATGAACGATGCCATAGGGGAAGGTTACATTGTTATCCCACCGGATAAATACAGCGATCGTGGATTCTACGACTTATCCTTGACCACCTTGAACTTGGTCAGTGGACCCTTCACTGACGTTGTAACCGTCCAAGTGGAATATGCCATCAAGGACTTGATGATGTGGGTCTCAGAAATGTATATAATGCCTCATGACTCAATATCAATAGCCTTTGACATGAAGGTAGGCTCTGACCTGACCATGGTCATGGACTTTGATGATGGTGAATCAAATACCTATACCGAAATTGAAATGAGGCGTAGCTGGAGCGACCAGTACCTTGAGTGGCATTCTTACGATGTTGCAGCAGATTACAACGTCACGATCCACTGTACAAGTGCTGTTAGCGACGAGCTGGTGTGGATATTGATTAAAGTGCAGAACCCTGTAGAAAATGTGGAGATGACTTTCCATTCCCCTGGTGTGATTCCATACCAGGATATTGGTACAATCCTTTTTGAATACGAGTACACTGGTGACCAGAGCACTCCTCCAACTGATGCAAACGTGGCGTATGAGTTCACTCACAAGATCAAGCCTGTAGAGGACTTTCCCATTGCTGAATACAACCCAGTCCAGCAGCATATGCCACTTGCCAAGATGGGTCCTTATTCTGTGTACATCAACATCTCCAACCTTGTGAGCTTCATGATTTTTGAGGCTGACATAGAGATGGAAAAACCAATCCTTGACCTGGTGCTTGTTTGTCCAAAGCCTCATATCCGTGTAGGGGAGCATGCAGAAATCACAGCTTCCATCAGCTGGGGTTCAAGAGTAACCTGGGAGTGGGACTTCAAGGATGGGAGCATTGTAGACATTGACATTGGAGGAAAGCGCACTCGTAATCACAAGTATCGAGAGCCAGGAATCTATCCAGTTTCGGTGATAGCAACCAATCTCTTGGGCAGTGAAACCTACTCTCTGAGTTCAGATCCTGTAGTTGTCCAGTACCCAGTGAAGGGATTTGAGTGGATTGGACGGAGGCTGAACAGACTCTGGGTTGAAGATAAATACAGCTCAGTTCCCTTTCACCTGTACCAAGCTAAGGATTTACCCTTTCCTACGACAGGCTACTACACAGTTGACTGGGGTGATGGGTCAATCCAGGATGAGAAGTCGCTTACTCAGAATGGAGCTGTCCGTAGCAGGAACACAGACTCTACCAACCATATCCTGACAGTGGAACATGACTTTGACGAATGGGGACAGTATAATGTTACCATTCGCATGTGGAATCTTGTGAGTGACAAAACCCATGTCTTCACCATTTATATTTATGAGACTGTCACTCAGCTACAAAAGGAAGTCAGCTACAATGAGTTGATTATTGATGGTGATTACCTGTTTGGCAATGACACAGAGAATGACCAGGAAGGATTTGGTACACTGAAGAATTACTTCCCATTGGAGGATGCAATTATTGTCAAAGCAACGCATGCCTCAGGAACTGACCTGACCTACACCTGGGACTTCGGTGATACCTTCCATGTACCTGACCCAACCACTGAAGCTCCAAGTACACAGACTCAGACCGTCACACCATCTGGAACAACTACCCCATTAATGACCACAACAGAAGAACCTGTAAATTGCACTTACATTCTTGAAGATTGGGTACAATTGGCGTTAGATCGTTTGGATGCCAGGGATGATGATCTCCTGGCCTGTTCTGGTGGCTCCATCATCCTCACCCCTCCTCCTGTAACACCAGCAGTAACATCAGCACCTACATCACCACCACCTACTGTTAACTGTACCAATGATGGAAACAGTAGTGAGAGCTGTACAACAACAACACCTGCTCCTACCACAACAGCAGGTCCTACTCCTACACCCCATTATGCATTAGATGAAAACTGCACTGCCGGCATCATGAAGAGTCAAAAGTACAACTGCGAAGGCTTCAACGAAACAGCAAGAAATGATACTTGGTTCTTCGTGTCAAATTACACTTATTTCATGAGTGAGAATGCCACAATCATGTTGGAGATGTTCATTGACTTGGTTGGTGAATCAAACTGTCTGAATTCTGAAGTACTAACCTGGATAGGTAGACATTTTATAAAGGAGAATGTGTCTCTGGATGTAATGTTGTGTCCAGATCCGTTACCAACAAAAGCGCCTACAGAACCTCCGTCTACTACCACACCTGGAACAACTGAGGTTCCAACAACAAGACCGCCCTATGTCCTTCAAACCAGAGAACCTTACGCAATCTGGTGGTATGCCCAGCGTGGTGTGTACACCATTACACTGAATGTCTCTAACCCTGTTCACTGGGTGGAAGTCTCTAAGACTGTGGTCATTCAGAGGAGTGTTGAAGATCTTGTGTTGTCTGATCACGGTCCGCGGTCAAGAAATACCACCATTGAGTTTGAGCTAGACACAGGAAATGTTGGCACGGATGTCTGCTATTTTGTGGACTTCAAAGATGTCACATCAGACTTTAATCACCTTGCATTCTGGGGCCATCGGCAAACCTGTGAGGCACGCTATCCACTAGAGTTCAAGGATGAGTTCTTACGCTTTGAGGAAGTCAGCAATGTGTACCTTGAAGGTCTTCTGTTCAGTGGACAGGATCCCAATATCACACTCACTAATGTGTTTCAGACTGTCAACAAATATCGCATCACGGTTGTTGCTCATAACATGGTTTCTACTCAAACTGTTTCTATACCAACTGCTGTCACCAAGGCACCTTGCTACTATCCAGAAGTCAACGTGGCTGAACAGAACGGATGCAACCAGTACTATCCTTTCTGTGATGATGATGGTAACAGGGAGTACTATGCCTCAAAGGATGTAACCGTCTATGCTAAGGTGAAAATCAACTGCACATCGGTCAAATACGCTTACTACACCTGGCGAGCATTTGAAGTCAATGATGACGGAAGCGAGGAAGAGATCTACGATCTTGGGGACTCTGTCATGTCGGGATACACCCAGAGAGAATTAGCCATCAAGAAGTTTGTCCTTCCATATGGACTTTATGCTTTCCAGCTCAACGTTTCTATGTACGGTGAACGTGGTGTGGAGACAATTGATAAGACCAGAATCCGTGTGAAAGCTACACCTCTTATAGCCCGAATCACCGGAGGGTCGGAGATCCGTGTGCGATGGAACGACAAGGTTTATATGGATGGCCTTTCAGGGACTGTAGACCCTGATGTAGATCCAAGTGATAAGACTGGTATCCGATATGTCTGGATGTGTAGGAGAGAGCATGAGGCCTTCCAGGAATGGAACGACGATTACACCAAACTGCTCAATGAGGGTTACAATGCCAAAGATCCATATATTGTAGAACCAAATGACTATGGAGGGTGCTTTGGTAGATTTGGATTCGACAGAGGAGGAATTGGAAGTAAGTTGAGATAAATTGCTTTTCTACATGTAGGTTTGATGAAGTTAAGTTCCATTTATGAGCAGAAGCAAGATATTCTCTTACTCTTATTTCTTCAATATTACAAAATGCATATAAATGCTGTGTAGTGATTAATCATCTAAAAGGATAATATTGCTCAAAGGAAGACCTTGAAATAAATCACTTTAGACAAGATGCTTTATTTTTAATACATATAGTAGTAATTTTTAGTTCTTGTAAAGTGCACATCACATTATCTAATACCTGTATGCAATCCAAGGGAACCTTGGATATGATGACCCTTTTCTTCAGTTGATTGATTATCCATGCACCTAGTAAATACCTTTCAAGTCCCTTGCCAAAGTACATTAAAAAAATGGGTGCAATTGTATGTAATCATTGCAAACCCCAAGTAAATGTATTATGGAAGTAGAGTAAGCTTGCTTGACAAAAACTTTGCATTTCACCAGTAATGGATAAGTCAATTATCTCAATATTTGTGTATAAATTGCAATTACTTGCAAGTTAAGATTAATGTTAGCATAATTCCTACTACGGGAGTGTTTGTTTAGCTTTCCCATTGCATTCATGATTTGATTCGCATCTGCTTTGTTTTTCAGGTATACTGAACTTCACTGATGGCGCTTTCACTCTTGACACGTTCTACATGCATGAAAACATGACCTACTTCCTGAAGCTGATCGTCTTCAAAGGAGATCGTATGGCAGTCGCGACGCAGGAGATGCAGGTTGCTAGCGGCAACCCGCCCAAGATGGCTATCACGTAAGATTGCAGTCCTTCCCATTTCGCGGCACCTTTAACTTTTCTCCATCTCACAGGAGCGTACAATGACATGTTTTTATGAGTGATGGAAATTGATCTATGTTTTTGGCCAATTTTAAAAGCCCTTAACTACTGACCAGGCATTAATAAGTGTGAATAGACATACATGACGCTGACAGAGCCAGTGCCTTGTTGTTGAGAATGACAATTTTTTGTTCAATTCAATTCAAAATTTATTTCAATCAATCAGTCATAAAAACACAGGTATAAACAAATTAGGTAAAAACATGGGAATGGGAGCCCGTAGAAGTTTTCATTTAAAAAAACTTGTGGGTGGGGCACCACCATGGTACAATTAAATACAATACAATATATTGACACAAGCCTGCTGAGAATCACAGGCACTGTACTCAGATATACATAGATGGCACTCTATTTTTTGTACTTTTTGAATATGAAAAATAAAGAAAGAAATAAATTCATAAAATATTCGATCTGAATTTTCAAACTGTTATGGTTTATAGTTTGAATGCTGAGAAGCAATCCTCTGCACCACAGTGGACCATGTTAAGCATTATTCCTCCTCAATAACTTGAAATGATATTGATTACTGACAATTATTGATTTCATCTTTCTCAGAACATGATTTTGCCTTTAAAAATAAACAATCATGTATTTATTTCACCGAAATCTTTGCTTATATGGCTCTATTTTCTTTCTGTTTACATAGTTGCCGTACCAACTGTAAGACAAAGTTGAATCCAACGAGTCGCTTTGCCCTGGAGTCTGCAGACTTAGATGCTAGGAGAGGACAAATTCTGTATTATCGGTAAGATGGGAATCTTCCTCCTACATGTACTTATAGAAATAATTGCCAGCTTTGGTGATGATCACAAGATGACTTTGAATCGAATCAGAATGACCACCCAAATATGAGTATGTATCGATAAGAAAGGATATGCTTACAGATTCTGGTAGAAAAACTAGCGTTTATTTGGTAAAAATTATGATTTGTGGTATCAAATGCTGTTGATAAATTAAACATCTTCTGTTAATAGAGGTACCTATAATTAGACCAGTGGTTTGAAATAATACACCTTGTGAATATAGATCTGTATGAGTTCACATGTGCAGACCAATGGTTCATAACTTCGTAACAAAGATAACAGTGGTTAATTGCACAGTTGATAAGTAGGTTTGATTGCATATATTGGAATAATGCAGTCCATCATAAAACCAGCCTATTGATTTCTTAGCATTGTATTACAAGCCCACTTTATCTTCTGTATATGAATGTATGTTTCCAACATTGTGATGTGCTAATTTACTCTGAATTAGTGCATCATTTTTGAAAATGTATAAAGAGATCTCTAAATTAGATGTTACTAAATCCATGAAAGAAAGTATAAAATACTTTGTTTGATTCTCTTATTGTGAATAGATGGGAAATCTTCAAACAAGAATTCAATCCTGTATCGCTGGAAAATGAGTTTGTCATCGTCCCAAAGATGAGATGGCTGCAATTCGCTGGTACGGGAGATTCAAATGCAAACATTGCTATCGATGCGGGTCCCTTTGAGGACCAGTCTACTTACAGAATAAGAGTCTATGCTGCCAGAACTCCTTCACTGCAAAACTATGGTATGGTTAATCAGAAATTTTTCTTTTTTTGATATTGTCATTTTAAAATTTAACTACAAGCAGATTTTAATCACTCCAGTGGTGTAATTAGTCAATAAACCAAAACAGACAATCTACTGCGAATGAGTGTTTTGAAATTTGTTTGGGGGCAGGGGGAGCAGGACGGTACCTTCAGCATCTATCTGGGTCCTGTGACACCAAGGTTAGTGATCAATCGTATGCTTGATTTTCTCGATTAATTGTACATTGTATTCAATACAATCAATTGTAAAGATATTCTTCTACATTGATTGCTAAGCTTTGTGTTACAGGCCCTAAGTCTTCAAACTAGTGTAACTTTGCATTGCTTTGTTATTGGAATGATACTGAATATATGCTCACTAGAACTCTTCCTGTCGAAAATACTTGGTCTGTTTCTAGTATGAAATAAGGGCAGTAATGTAATTCAGATAACTATGTAGTTTGCTATCTTTACCTAATCTTTACATAATGTCAATGTCTGCTTTCAGAAAACGCAAGAAGAGTGCATTGATGTGCAATCAATCATACCAATCGATTTTATGATCAATTATTTATCTTTGTGTCTCATATCACCATCATCTTTCCTTATTGAAACACAGGTCTTGCTTCATATGATTTCATCACCAATGAACGACCGATCGTCGGCAACTGCTCTGCCGTCCCGCCGAACGGTACGGCCCTGGAGACGGAATTCAACATAGAATGCCAGGATTGGACCGACCCAGACATGCCTCTCAATTATCGCTTTGCTCAAAGGCTACAGGAATCAGAGTCATGGACCTGGTTATATAACGGTACTTCAAATAACTTTTTTTCATGGTGCAGTGAATGTGGCTTTAAAGGTGAAAGTTATGACATTTCAAATTTTCAACTCATTTTTAACAAAATAGTTATATGAACGAGCCAGTTACATCCAAATGAGAGAGTCGATGATGTCACTCACTCACTATTTCTTTTGTTTTCTATTGTTTGAATTATACAATATTTCAATATTTACGAATTTGACGATTACATGTAGGACCTCCTTGCCTGAAGCACAAAATGTTAAAATAATGGAATTTCACCTGTTCAGGGAGGAATGAAACTTCATTTCACATGCAATGACGAGAAAATAAAAATATTTCATATAATAAATTACAAAAGAAATAGTGAGTGAGTGATGTCATCAGTTCCCTCATTTGCATACCGACCGAGATGTACATATAATTGTTTTGTGAAATAAAGTGAAACTTTAAAATGTCATAACTTTCTTATTTTACATCCGATTTTGATGAAATTTTCGGTGTTATGCTTGTTGAATTTTTCTCATTTTATTCAAATCAAGTTTTTGTTGGGGTGGACTTGTCTTTAAAAACCATCTGTATAACTGGTCTATTTGTACCACTTGACTTCCAAGATAGTATGCAATTCAATGCACTCTTATTTGAGAAAGTACTCATAACAAACACTATATTTTTGTTTCATGCGTATCGGTACTCTAATTATATATGTGCTGTGACTCAGTGTGTCAATGCTTTAGAGTGGAAATATCAGTCAAAAAGAAAATAGCATTACGTTGCCGTAAACTTCTTTTTTTGGTGATTGATGTTCCAAACTACATTTTTTTTTTCATTTGATTTCATTTCATTATTGAAGTAACAAAAGTGTGATTTCCTATAAAAGAGTAAAATATGTTTATTTCCACAGATGCCTATTAAAATGGTAATCAAGCAGCTTTAACTCATTGCCAGATGATCATTGTTTTCCCATGCATTTTGTCCTAAAAGAAAAGAAAACATTAAAAAAGAAATTTTTGTTTATAAATATGTCACGATGATTACTTCCTTTTGTCAAAGTAATGCAGAATGGGACAAGATTCTTAGTATGTGGATTGTAACATTAATTGATATAGTTTGGTATGAATGATGAGGATGCTCGAGACAGAAAGAAGTGGAAAGAGGAAGTGTCATCATGGCACAAGAGACAGTAACCCTTTGTAAAATGGAAAATGCTGTGACTAAAATAGATTATAATGAACTAATCCAGTGAGTTCTGTTTTCCCCATGCATGATTGAAAATTAATATATTTTATTTATAATTTATCAGGTGAGAGAGCTTTCATGGACACCCCTACCGTGTTCCCACAAGGATATGAAGAGAATAACTTTCAAGTGTTCTTACTGGTTCGGGTTACAGACTATATAGGATCGTTTTCAGACTTACTCTTGACCGTAGAGGTGAGTTCAAGTGAACAAATTGATTGTATTTCAAAGATACCTTGTTTTTCTATTTACAAACAGCGTTCCTATAAGCATGTGTGAGTCTCTGAATGATTGAATTTCGTTTTTTTCTATAATAGTCTTAAAATGTAGAGTGCTATGCATACTAGGATCACAGTTTTATGATAAACATTCAATGGCAAGATTGAAGACAGTATTCTTCATAAAAACAACAATTTTCAATGTTATATGTTTCACCCATGATGCTACATTTCTTTGAATGTATTTGATTTAATATTGGCCCAGTTTAAAACAATGAATGGAGAATGCTGTGTGTGATAAAGGATTATCATCCAGCTTTGATCCAATTAAGATATATTCATATCATCATGCAGGTTCGTCCTCCGAGCGTTAGCAATGCAGAACAGATGGAGATGATGCAGAATATGACTGGTGACGATGGGGTCATGTCCGAGGCCATCGCTAACGGCGATACCTCTACAGCAGCCAACATCATTGCTGCTTGCTCTGGTATGCTCAACGTTGCTGCTACTTCTACTTCATCATCAACATCTACTGAGGCCTATACAGTTGCCATGACAACCTTTGGTGCAGGTGTGTGCAAGTCTCTGAATGATCATACTTATTTTTCTAGTTCATTCTTCTTTTCCTTTATTGTATTTTTGTACTGTAAATATGCCTACAGGTATATTTACCATAAGCTTTTGCTTCTAGGGACTTACGCCTTTGTCTATAAATATAACTTGTTTGTTTATGTTTTTGGTGACAAGTTGATTTTGTATGAATTTTTGTAAACGGAATTGAAGAAAATTTGTGAAATGGAAGAAAATGAATGTTTATATGAAGCAAAAAAAATTTGTCTGAATGCATATTTATATGAACATTCACCTGGACAAGATTCTCAGATGAGCCAAAGTGAGAAATTAAACTACCTTCAATTTCGTAACATTTCTCTAATCTATTGTGGGATGTAGGTGAGGGATTGATGGGTTTAGTTTCTTCACGGAAGAATACTTACGTCAATGATTAAGTTTAGAATTTATGTACAGAATCACCTATTTATCTACTGTGCATTATGTATTTTGTGGGGAAGCATTAATTCGGCTGGTCAACTGTTTATTAGTAAGTGTTGAATCTTGTATATTTTGCTGCTCCCTAGATGTAACTGAGATGACACCAGAGGAGCAGGAAGCAGCGATGGCAGCTGCTCAGGCTGAGCTGGATGCACAAGCGCGGCATGAAGCTGAACAGAGACAAGCGGTAAGCCTCTTAACCTTTAATGTGACCCAGTCAGTGTCATATTTTTAGGGAGAGTTGATAAATTTTGATATTTTTCACTAATTATAAGATCTCTTGTTGGATGATATACTGGATCCTTTCTTTTATTTGCATTCTAAAAAGAAATGAATAAAGGCACTTTTTTGTTGGATGTTTTATTGATGTCAATAAACAATTATTTCTCTTTGTAATCATGCAAGATTGCATGTTAGTAGTGATGTTATTAGATAAAGTAGGAAACTTTAATTGGCTCGGTAAGAATGAAAAAAAAAGAACATCTTTGGATATTTATTGTGATTTTTTTCATCCATTGCCAGAGGATGAATAGCTTTGATGCTGGAAAATCCATTGATTCAGGAGGGGGCCTTGCCTGATTAGACACAATAATTTTGAGAGGCTGATTATTGTGCAAATACAATATGGTCCCTTACATGGTATTGTGTCAAATCCGGTTGGATCCACACCTGCAATGATTCATCACTGATCTTCTTATTCTACTTCATATAGATGCGAGATAGCATGGTGGTAGCGATGTCTTTAGCCATTCCGAACACAGTAGGAGCGATGAAGCAGCTCTCATCTGCTATGGTCACTGCAACCTCATCCACAGGAGAAGTCTCCACCTCAGCTGCTGTAAGTCCGTCTATCATCTTATCTATAAATCTGCATTTTTAAATGAGATGAAGATGTATTGCACATTCTATACTTTTAAGTATTTGCTGTTTAAAATGCATATTGCTAATAATGATTCTGAACTATTATAGCCTAACATTTATTCGGGTTGCCACATTGAACAGGGAACCCTCAATAAAAATGTCTAAATAGTTAAAGAGAACATGATGCCATCATGTGGAGTCGATTTGGTGCCAGAAAGTGTATTAGCTATGAGCTATGTTGGGTTGTACTGAATGGCAATATATAAAACTATACACATTGACACTTCTACAATGGTTCAGTGGTTTTGACTCTCACCTTTGAACATGAAGGCCTTTGGTTTGGATCTCATACATGGCATGAATTTCCATGAGCAAGAAACATTGTGCTCCACTCAACCAAGGTGCGTTGAATAGGTGCCCAGCAAAAGTATATTTCCAACATTTTTATATTGGTCAATCCAATCTTTCTAAATGCTACATAATACTTCAGTAATGCTTTTTCATGAGGCACATGAGCTTTCAAGGAAATCATTTTGATTTTCTGTGGTCATTCCTTTTTTGTTTGATTATTTTGGCTTTTATTTCATGACCGTGCAACTGATTTTGTGGGGTTTTTTTTTGTTCCTGATTTTCAGCAAGACACCCTGTCAACAAGCACTCAATTCATGGGACTCTTATCAGAGAAATCAGATGAAGCTGGAGCAGATGAGGTTGAAGAAAGCAGTAATGGCATCCTCAATATGATTGGTAAGTTTTTATCAACTTATTTCAGTAATTTATATTTTTTGTGATGTTTTGATATCTATTGTATATATTAATTAATTAATTAATTTAGCAAAAGAAGTAACTCCCTGCTTGTTCAAAAATGTTGAATGGAAATATGGCACCACATTAGTAGTAGTAGCAGTAGTAGTAGTAGTAGTAGTAGTAATAATGAAATGAAAATGAATATCCATAATTTATTGTTCGAAATAAGACATGAAATGAAATACTCCAAAAATTTGCTTTGCCCAATTGATCGTGGGCCTGGCAGCCACTGTGCAGCGCCAGATCGACGTGGCTCTATCCCTTATAATCGTTGAACGCCAAACAGGGTTGCAGCAACTCCCATCTTTTAACGTCTTTTGGTCTGACGCGGCCAGGATTTGAACCCCCGACCTCCCGGTTGTGAGACGGATGCTCTACCAACTGAGCCAACACACCGGTTGTTAGTAGTAGCAGCAGTAGAAGTATCTAGTAGAGGTATTAGTAGTATAAGTTGAAAGAAAGGGGGAAAAAGAAGTAGGAGGAGTTGTAATAGAATTACATGAAGGGGTAGAGCAAGTAGTAGAAGGCAGTGGCGGATCTAGCCAGGTTGAACACAATACTCTTTTTATAAGGGGCCATGTTGTTTTCTAATCCAGCTGGATCCTGCACCAAGCTGGATCAGTGCAAAGATCATGATTTTCTATTGAAATATTCATTCATAAAAAGATGTTAACCTGGTGACACAGCATTTACTTTCATTGGCAATAATTGCTCTGGGCTTTATTTTGTCTAAGATATAGGGTTAGAGTTGCAATTGGGTTCTATGTTAGGTTTAGAATAGGGTATAGTGTTAAATCAAGGGGTTGAAGTTCGTAATACCGTTAGTGTGTGGAATTTATGGCGGAGCAATTGTCGCCGAAGCAAATGTCATGGAACCGTTCACCCACCCCTATTCACATAAGAAATCCTTGGAGCCATGCAAAAGTCTAAATTCATTGTCAATGTACATCAACTCTTGTCTCTCACCACAGGTAATGCTATGAGTGGGGCCCAGAATAAAGTTGCCGCAACTAAAGCCGCAGCATCGGCCGTCACTGACCAGCTGGACTACCTATATGCCACCGGAATGCCTGATGTCGATGATATGGAGTCCGATTATTACTCCTCGGATTCGTCTGATCTGGAAGCGCAAGCAGCCGCTGCAGCTGCGGAAGTCGAAGCAATGAACCAACTGGTAAGATTCCGCAGCACCTCGGCCAATCTAAATATTTCCAGATTTATGTGATAATAGTTGATTGTATAGATCATTGATTTCAGAGTTACTTGTAATGTTAAGTAAGTGCTGTTGTAAACATGTTTGCTTCTTCATATTTCTTTAAAATGATTGCATTGTTTTTCTTGTTTGATTTGAATAAAAAATCTTTCTATGAAAGAAAGAAACAAGTTTTATCAAGTGGTGCATAATTTTCTTTTGTTGCAGAGGTAGTGGTAAAGTATTAGTTGACATGAAAGCAGTAAAATAGTAACAAATGCACAATGCAGCAGCAGAATTACATGTACATGTATTAGTTGTACATTTAGTAGTAGAGGTAGTGGTGGAAGTAGCAGTGTAAGATCTTGTAGTAGAAGAAATGGCAGTGTAACTACAAGTGGTAGAAGAAGTAGTCACATGATAGTACTAACATTATTAGCAGTGCTGATAAAAGTAAAAGTTATAATAGAACAAAATTGCAATCAGTCTTTCTGTCTTGCTCTTTATCAAATCTATTTTATTTGTATAAACTCTCTCTATTTCCCTGGCATACAGAGTCGTGATATGAGTTCTCAGATGACCGGTGTTGTTGATAACATGATGGGTACTATCAATGGGGGTATGGTCACCGGTCAAGCCCCTGTGGCCATAGCTTCTCCTGCGGTCAACATCACAATGGACAAGGCCTTCACTGCCAATATGGATAATAGTAAGTCTTTTTCATTGCATCCTAAGACTTGCTTCTCAGACCATTACTCAAGCAAAGCTCAATAATAAAGCCACATTGGTATTAATTCCAAATCATCTAACTGTCCTAATATTTGGAGTGCAATACCTGATCAAATTAGATTAAGTGTTTCTTAGAATAATTTCAAATAGTTACTGAAAATCAACTTATGTATAATATATATTAATTCTTGAGATTTGTTCAGGTTTTTTCTTGTTCAACAAGTGAGTGCTGTGCAAAGTTATAGACCAGAAATGAAGCAGACATTGGTCAGATATCAATTGAAGGAATGCAATAATATTGGGTTGGTATGAGATTATACCATTAGGAAGATCGAATAGTAATGTGATTATAAGGGATAACTTTTTTATTCTCTCTCCCCTTTTCTCAGAACAATACGGAGCACAATGTGGATCTGGATTTAAGCTTCCAATGGCAGAGACTTTGTTTGGCAGTGGGAATGGCTCCTCTTCATCTGTAGATGCTCAGGTAGGATATCTTAGCTCATTCATACTAAACCTAATTTACCTAGGAAAACCCCATTTTAGGCTTTCTACATATTTGTGATGCTTCATGTATTTGCGACAAATGTATATTTCTTTTAGATTTTTTTTGTTTGTTTTAATCTTTTTTTCAATATATCTCAATCTAAAAATGAAACAATTATAGGAGAAAAGTTGGAGGAGAAAACCGGGAATGAAAGAAGGGTTGGAAGTGAATATTGGTATGCATTTAGAAAAAGTGGTTGTATTATATCTTAGAAGTACAGGGCCCCGTTGTACAAAGAGTTACGATTGATCCAATCAATCGCAACTATGGAAAGCCAGCAAAGTCAACATATGAAATGCATGTTTGTTCAAAAATATTCTAGATATG
This sequence comes from Lytechinus variegatus, assembly GCF_018143015.1. NCBI lineage: Eukaryota > Metazoa > Echinodermata > Echinoidea > Temnopleuroida > Toxopneustidae > Lytechinus > Lytechinus variegatus. Next base: position 20,478,932 of record NC_054749.1, read on the forward strand.
GAATCCATATCCATAAATTCATTGATTTCTTGACAATTTGGGGTGTTCTCCTTTGATTACAAAGGACATTTTGCAAATTTCCTGTAGAAAAAATTATGACACTGATGGATTTCCATACAGTTACGATTGATCGGATCAATCATAACTCTTTGTACAACGGGGCCCTGATCTTGTTTTTTGTTTGATTTGTCTCTATGATATTCACTCCGATGTAGTCTCCAATGTTTTAGGTTTAGACACCAGCTCTGACTTTCAAGAATACTGTGGTTAAAACAAAGGAAATTCGATGGAAATGGTCTTTATGGCCTGATAAATTGAACCATTCTGTACTTTCTCTCTGATTTTTTCAATAATCCTGTAGTCTCTTATGGAGAAGACCAACTCCAAGACCTGGTCCAACAACTCCAACACGGTCCAGGGCGAGACCGCAGCCCTATCCTTCAACAACGCTACTGGTGGGAAGCTGGAGATCAAAGACCTTGCTGAACCTATCGAGGTCTGGATCCAACGATCGGAGGACCAAATTGATGTGGACAGCCTAGTCACCATCTACAATGTCACCAAGCCCCAGAATGAGAGGATGCTCTCTCATGTCCTCAGTAAGTCATTTATAATTGATTTGTGAAAATGGCTGGAATTCTTGAATGTTAAGACCCAAGTGGTTTCCATGAAGCTAGTTGAAGCTTATAAATGACACAAAGTGGTGGTTTTATTATTTGCAGTTACATAAATTGTAGTTGAAACTAATAATGACATTATAAACATTCGACATGAAATTAATCATTCATCACATGTTTAATAAGATTATTTGAAGTACAGTTCTTCTCTGTGGAAACTTCAGTAAAGGTACTTCATAAATTTTTGTTTGTAGTCTTACGAAGATTACTATCCTTTGTCATTACATAAACTATTCCTTCAGCGCATTTCCCACCCAAAATATACAATTTCCAGCCCTTCATTGTGCCATCTGGCTGTGAAAGAAACACTCTTCTAGAATTCTTTATTCAAATTTGATTCTGTTCGTGTTGTTACAGTGGCCCCCGGACATGCTGCTCTTCACATTGAAGCCATCCCTTTGAACTGGAACGGAACCAAGGCAGACAATGTGACCCTTGAACTCTACATCAGGATGGGAAGACCGCCCTCTATTGACATATATGACTTCAACTGCACCCTGCCGCACCCTATTCCCTACCAGGGTAACGGGACAAGTTGCGGAGAGCTGGATTATCCCGATCCTGATGTATGCTTCCTCAGTAATACCATCTTGGACAGGTAGGTGTTAAAAAGAGACATTTTTATTACCTAATTTGTAATTGTTTGAAATGGTACATTTGATCAGAATCCCAGTATGTAAACCAAAAATGAGCATTTTTAGGGCTTTTATAATGAAGTAAGCATAATTGCATACACCTGTAGATATCGATTTGTGGCACTGCAGGTCTTCCATAGCTTAGTGTGATTAGATCAATCACACTCCTTTCTAAGATTGGGCTCTGCCCTAAAATCAATGATAAGAATGTCCTTATGTTGTTGTTGTTAATGCTGTTTTACTTGGATGTTGAGACGTAAAGCAATATGCTATGTCCCCCTCGTTGATTTTCTTATCTTTGGTAAGGTCTGTACTTCAGAGAATGGTTGTGCCAAAATTTTTCAAACCTGGATTTAAACTGATTTAGACTAGTTGCACATGACATGCAGGTGTCCTGTGCATCATTTTCTCTAGAGATTTTATTTGTAGCTAAATATGATTGAAATCCTTTATAACAGTGAGAAGAAAATCCTCCATATATTACCGTAGTAGTCTTTAAAAGAACTTAACAAAATCGATTGGCCTTTGTCTCAAAGCCCATATATTGTAAATACACTTTCTCCTTATGTTTTCAATTCTAGTTACTTCAATGGATCCACGGCCCACGTCTACGTTGGAGTCAAATCAATCGGAGGGGCCAATGAGAGTTCTATCGAGGAATACCTGGGAGCGGATGCTGATATCAACACAGCATTCTGGCCCGTTCATTACCGTATCAGACCCTTCACAAGCAAGTGTCAGTTCTACGATGAGGAGAATGATGATTGGGCCACAGATGGTTGTGAGGTTAGTGTCCTGGGGTCTTTTTTTCACCTGTAAAACCAGTGCTAAAATCGATCCGTGGCCATTGAAGGCCATTGCCATGGATGCCATTTTATAAATGCACCTCTTATTGGCCTTGAGAATTTGTTAAAGCCCCTTTTCATTATTTTGTATATAAATGGGTCCAAGAGAAACATGGCCTTGACCTTGACCTGCAATACTTCTTTTCAATAATGAAGTCAGTACTGATGTACGATATGCTTTGGTGTTTATGTAATGCTGTTTTCTCTATTGAACAGCATACTGCCAGCTGATATATTTACATGTACCTAATGGTTTCAATTTTGCTAATTTTGCACCTCAAACAATCCGCTCCGGTGTATGGCCTATTCTGCACATGAAAACAAAAGTAGAACCATGAATATATCATCTTTGAATATGCTGAATAAGGTACATGTGCCCTGACAAAAGTCAGAGCTATTTTTTTAGCAGTTATCCTACTCATCATCTTTTACAACAATTATTTTCTGCATATTCTATAGATTTTGTCTATGCTGAACTGGCAGGATTGGTAAGTAAAGGGCAATGAGTGGGAATCTTCAAAGACACAGCTCAGAATTTATTAAGGTACCTAAGATAGTCACAAATTGTGAAATATTTGGATGCTAACATATTGGCCTATGCAGTAACATAAAAACAATTTTGGGTGTGTTCTTTCCAGGTTGGTCCGAATTCTCGTCTGCTGAACACCCAGTGTTTCTGCACCCATTTGACCTCATTCGGTGGTGGTTTTGAGGTCCCTATGAACTCCATTGACCTGTCTCAATCGGCTTTCTCCAAACTCAACGAGAATCCTGTAGTCTTTGTCTTCATGGTCTGCATGTTTTCAGTCTATCTTACCGTCGTCCTATGGGCATACAAGAAAGACCAGAGGGATCTAGTCAAGGTAAGATAACGTTGGGTGATTTGTATATAAATTCATATTCAATATTTTCCTTGAATTACCTAATTGTGGGCATTTCCATGAAGTAATCAAATTTTTTGTAAGACTGACTCCATTTTTCTCAGTTATTATGTAACTTTTTGAACTGCTAGTCATAAAAATTTTAAGATTGTTACAACTTGTCATATGAACTAAAATGTAGAGACAAACAGTTTCAGGAAGGCATATACATTTAGGGGGGCGGATACACATACTTTATAGAAGTGCCAACTTGGAGTTTATTATAGTCAGTTTCATGCATGGTGAGGTTGGGAAACTTCTGTAGGTTTTTATGGCAAAGAATGAGTCAACATGGAGGCATCACAGTACACCATGTATACATGTATCAGCATATGTTTGATCCTGAAAAGGACTTACCTAGGACCAAATACATACCCACAAAAGAATACAGTCATGTGTATAGTGAAGCGTCCACATTGATGGCAAGTTTCAGTTTGATCTGAATTCATACGTTTTAATGATTAATCTTTCAGGCTGGTGCAACCCCACTGATTGATAACGACCCGAGAGATCATTACAGTTATGAAATCACTGTATTCACTGGAATGCGGTCAGGAGCATGTAAGTATAATAATAATATTGATATTTACGATGGTGATGATGATGACAATGACGACAGTGATGATGTTGATGACAATGACGACAGTGATGATGATGATAATAATCACCTAGCAACCACTTGTGTGTAGGTTTAACTGTAATAAACCAAGGTCTCACATTTTCAGTTCCCTCAGCAGAATAGTTACCTATATTTACAAATACTTAAGATAACCTGTCCAAATTATAATCTGTTTAAAATACTTAAACTATCAATATCACCTGTTTAAACCTTGATTTTCAAATATTGACTACATTTTGCCAACATAAAAAGCTTCTTTATGGCCAAGATTTCTGTAAACCGTGGGAAATCACACCAGAAATGCATCAGCACTGAATGAAGATCATTTATTTATTTCAAGACCATTGATATGTGTATACATAGTTCGAGATCTTGAATGAGGCATGGCAAATAACCGTTTCCACTTCTATCATTTTAACCACTTATGTGAAGACAAGACTCAGTTCTCGATTTTGTTGGTTCTCTCCCCAGCTACCACTGCCAAGGTCTCCCTGATAATGACGGGCGAGGCGGAGGAATCACGACCCCGTCTCCTCATCGATCCCAAACGACGTACCTTCCAGCGAGGCGGCATCGACTCCTTCATCATGTCCGCACCCCGTCACCTTGGCAACCTGATGCATGTACGTATCTGGCATGACAACAGCGGCAAGTATCCCTCCTGGGCACTGAGTAGACTGGTTATCAAGGATCTGGAGACTGACAAGATGTATTACTTCATGTGTGATCGCTGGCTAGCTGTGGAGGAAGATGACGGACAGGTTAGTTTTGCTTCTCCTGGGTGGAGAGAAGTAAAAACAAGAAATTGTAGGCCTGTATACTAAACTTTGGTTTAATTCAAATCATGGTCTACAGTTGTGGTTTAAATATAGATAGCCAAATATGACATGATTCTCCATAATTTGATACTCATTGTTTCATCATATTTTGGACTCGAAGTATTACAAACCATTGTGAAATGATAAATACTGTAGTCGTCTTCAACACTAAATCATGGAAAATATCCCAGTGAACACACTACAAGCGGACATTGTCGACAAATGTTTGACACTTACAGGTTTTCAAAGGCATAGACAAAGTTAAAGTGCACTTCAGAATACAGGCTGTAATATTTTGGTAAATCCTAAGATTGATGTATGATGTCAGACCAATGCATTCCAGCAGGCCAGGCATTTTGCAATCGACTAATTGCTTTAGCAACGACTGTTGTGATTAAGGTAATTTCATGGGCTGCAAGGCAGGTGAAGAAGGCACCCAAAACAATTAATTACCTTGTCATCTTGGACTAACATTGAGATGTTTTTTAGCTGGACTTTGAGATGTGTCCTTGGATATTAATGTACATGCACATACATGGATTGCATTGCAATGTGGTTTCCATATCTCAATAATTCCATCTTATTGCTCTATGACTATTAACGACCTAGTAAACTTTAGAGCCTGTTTTTAATCCAATGAACACATATCTATTTCCAGATTGAGCGTGTGATCCCTGTCGCAGGAAAGAGTGAACTGACTGGCTTTGGTTACCTGTTCTACAGCAAGACCCGTCGTAACCTGACCGACGGTCATCTCTGGTTTTCGGTCTTTGCTCGTCCGGCCCGTAGCACCTTCACCCGCTGTCAGCGTGCTCTGTGCTGTCTATCACTTCTGTTCTCAAGCATGATGGCTAATATTTTCTTCTATGGCATTGATTTGACCAGTGGCTCAGGTAGATATTGATTCTTGATTTCTTTTAAAGTAATTAAGTAACTTTGTAAGATATGATTAACATGAATTGCCATGCTGTTAAAGCATGTTTTATATCGTGTCAAGGTACAACCCTATCATATCCATGCTAAGAGTATTATAATATTCTTTGAATGATGTTCAGTGAATAAATGGCTAGAATTGCCTGGCTATATCAGTTTCCCTTGTAGAATACAGTGTAATATTAGATACTACCCAAGTATTTCTTGAATGTATTATTTATTCATAGATATCTTGATGATAATGCTTTTAATTTCAACACCCAAATGATTGACTGAATTATGAAACAAGTCAAATCAAGGTCAGAACTGCAGTTGATTCAAAGTGGGAAAATTATAATTATATGTGACCTGCCTCCCAAAAACCAACAATAGGATGATCAAAATGAATATTGAGATTTTTATTGAGCTTGAAAATTCATTTCCTTTTTAATGATATATAATATGTTGAAATTGACCAACAATAACCTTTGCAAGTACTTGATTGAAGGCAGAGGAAATTCAGCAAGAGCTTAAAAAATAAGGAGAAAACAAGGTTTGAAGTTTGGGGTTCACTCAAGCATGAGATGTACATACTGTGTAATCTCAGTGAAACTTCCAAGTAGTTCGAAAAAGTAGTGTCCAAGAAACTCTTGTATCTTTTTTTTTATTCAATTTAACCACTAATTTCACAACTTTCAAATTTTCACATTATGAAGAAGTAGAATTGTTCTTTCAGAAAAGCTTTTTTTTTATTTTTGATATTTGGAGACTAAATTACCATTTTGGCTATTTACAAAGGACCTTACCTGGTGACTTATTGGTGGTTTTGGGGTGGTACAGTAGGTCCTATATTCTCTGTTGACAGTCAAATGAAGATTACTTTCATTGTTTTTTTTTTCTTCAGGTGGTGGGTTTACCGTTGGTCCTATCTCCGTCTCCATCGCTGAGATCACAGTGGGTGTGATTAGCTCTCTGATGGTGTTCCCTGCTAATCTCATCGTGGTGCAGATGTTCCGCCTGTCAAAGCCCCCTCCAGATCAGATTAACTGGTTTTGGAGGAGAAAGAAGAAGCCAGGTAAGATGGAATTGAAAGATAAAAAGGATAGGGATAATAATATGCAGCATTTATATACTGGTAGTGTAATATTAGTTAGTAAAATTTTTAAAAATATATTTGAAGCTTGTCTAAATATGAGAGCTGTTGCTTGGCAAGCAACAGGGGACTTTAAGAATGACTGGTGAATCTTTCTTACTCGCTAAGTAATCACCAATGAACATATCATTGACCAAAAGAAAGGATCACCAGTCGCTCTTAACTTACAAACAGCTTTATGAAACACCGCCCAGGTCCGTCTTTGGACGGTGTGTTCTTGATAAATCCACACCATGATTAATGTTCAAATTTCATGCAATGTTTCTAAGTGATGCACAGTATTACCCAAGCTTTAGCAGAACTATCCTGATCAGGTGCTTGATGTTTCAAGGCATTCCTACCAGTAATGATTAGGGTTAGAGGGTTCTGAAGAAGGAGGAGGAGGAGAGTGAATTGGAGGAGGAGGATGATAGAGTGGAGGGATAAAAATAGGTGGAATAGGGGGAGAAAAGATGGAGAAGAGGAGGAAAAAAGGGAGGACAGTGCCAGAGAATGAGATAAAGGGAGGGGAGGAGGGAAGAAGGAAGTGAAAATGCATTATGACTGTAGTGAAGATTGAATTGGTGATATTTTTGAGCAGGAGGAAGAGGATGAGGAATATTCAGATGCTACTATCAGTGATTTGATGCTGGTACTTTAGTTGCTTTTTATTTGAAATATTCTATTGTAACCATACTTGTTGAGCTACATATAACACTGATTGTGAAGAAAATAATTTATGAAAGGTCTCTCACTTTTTGAAAATCTTTCTAGCCACTGAAGATGCCCAGAAAACTCAAGAAGAGATCGAGCAAGATAAAAAAGAAAGGATGGATGAGAAAGCAGAGGATGAGTTAGGAAGACAGCTTGACTTCCTAAACACCGGAGATGATTCCAAGAGATTGCTTAAGTCAGCTAGAAGCCGCACCATCAGATTCCAGGAGGACAACAAAGAAAAGGATGAAGAAGAGGTAGGAATCGAGAGAAGTTGTTGAAAGGAATAATGTAATTGCGGTATGATTGGTTTCTGTCTTCTTGTTTTGTTAGCATTTTTATCATTTCTCCTGTATTACTACAACATTGATGATGATGATGATGATGATTGTGGTAATGATGATAATGATGGTGGTGGTGGTGATGATGATGACGACGATGATGATGGCAATGATGATGATATTAGTATTATGATAAGAATGACTATGATAATAACATTGATAATGATATTGACAATGATGATATCAATTGTTAGTCATAATTATGGCGATGTAAATAATGAAAAGCAGAATTATAAAACTAATATCGATCCTGATCCTTGTTATGATAACCTTTATTTTATAGTAGATTAGCAACTACACAATTAACTTTTTTTTCTGGCATGCCCTATTCACTCGATAATTTGTTAATGTGTTTATATTGTGTTGGTGTCATGTAATGTTTTATTTACATATGATGTGCTTTATTTTGTTATTCATTGTTGGCAATAAATGCTGATATTATTATCAATCTTTCTTTCCTGTAAATCCCATGCAGAAAGCAAAAGCAGAGGAAGATGGTGAAAAGAAATTTGATGGAAAGAAATCAGACGACGGTTTCCATCTCGTTGCTGGCCTCAAGAAAACCGATAAGAAGAAGAAGAAGGAAAAGTTTGCATTACCATGGCAATGTGCATTTATTGGCTGGATTGTTGGATATGGAACAGTGGGCGTGGCCTTTTGGTTGACCGTTGAGGTGGCTGGAGGATTTGGACCACAGAAGGCCACGGAATGGCTCAAGTCTATCTGCTTCTCTCTATTTCAAGATATTCTCATATCACAGCCTATAAAGGTATTAGAAAATTCTCTTTATTAATGGAATTTGATTTTGGTCATAGTATAGATTGCATGGCCCGTATTCTGAAGTCAGGTTTAACTTAGACCATAGTCTAACTCTGTGCTAAAATTATGGGAAGCCAGAAGTGTCAAAATTTTGTATGTTTCTTATATTTACTGTGCTCTTTCCTGATTCATCGATGGTGAAGACAATCATCCATTTATACTTCCTAGACAATTATCAATGATTTGAGAACCACATAAGCTGATATATGATATCTCTTCTGTTAGTGATTTATGTAACAATGGGCTTTCCATACTTTCCATACCACAACTTTAAACCTGAGTTTAAGTTAAACCCGACTTAAGAATATGGGCCCATATATTTTAAAGAATTATTAATGCTTGTGTCCCAGAAAATCTATTAAAAGATTTGTTTATAGCTACTCAGATTTGACTGGTAGGCAAACATTGCACATGATACAATATAACTGAAGAAGTAATAATAAAGACATTTTAGAATATACGAGTAAATTTCTTAAGGTTTCTGTGACAAAGTATGACTCAGTATGAAGGGGTAACTGCACACCTTGTATTCTATCGTGGGCATAGGAATGACCACATGTGTGTCAGCTACTCTGTGAATAAAATAATTAATATTGATGATCTACAGATGAAAGTATCATGAAGCTGAATATTTGTTAGCTTTGTATTCACTCCAACTTGCCATGATAACAACTGGTAGTTCTTAAATCATTGTGAAAAATGCATTTGTTTTTTTAGTTTGTATACTTGGTCACTATGACTTGCTGTACTTGTTACTGGAAGTTTTGTCCTTGGATTTGGTCCTGTAGGTGCTGTGCTTGGCCACATTCTTTGCCCTGGTGATCAAGAAACCCGACAAGGAGGACGAATCCAAGTCTCCAGCTCTGAAGGAGGATGAGGAGTTCATCCATGAGAGGTTGACGGAGGATGAGCTGAAGGATCCTGAGAAACTGGAGCAGCTGGAGCAGCAGAAACTACTGTGTCCTGTCAAACCTCCCGATGAAGATACGTTAGGAGAGATGAGAGAAACAAGGTGAGTAGGAAGCACTCTGGCTGATGTCAAACATGGTGTATAGTGTTGGTGTTGATTGTAGTGTTGGTGTTGATGGTAGTGCTGGTGTTGAGGGTGTAAAACAGCCTTCAGAACTGAGTGAGTAGGAAGCACACTGATGTCAATCATGTTTTTTTTTCCAGTGTTGGTGTTGAGCTTGGTGTTGGTGTTAGTGATGGTGTTGGTGATAATGTTGGTGTTGAGAGTGTGAATCAGGCTTCTGAATTTAGTTCCAAATGCGACTTGGGGTTTACCAAATAACACCAATTGCATTATCGTACTGGGTTATAAGTAAGAGATTTTCCTTTTTTTCAATGGTGATAACTCATCCTGCTGAACGAATCTTACAACATAACTTTGGAATTTACAGGATTGAAGATCATTCCAAGGATGGTTTCAATGTATATGTTAGCATTGGAGGTGAAAAACCATGTACATTACCACCAACTTTGTTTCAAATTAGGTGTTATGGATGGTGGATGGTGTTAATTGTTAGCCTGGCAACAGCAACATTAGTATTCAGTACTTTGAATTACCCACTGAATGCATTTGATGATGATTTGATGATAATGGAAACACTGATGGAGATGATTGCATATGGCTTTGACATCAGTGTAAATGTACGGTAACAGCAGAAACAAAAAGTTGCCAATTTCATTTTTAAATGGTGGTTTCCATGGGGAGAATAAACCGCTTTTTACCATCTGCATCTTCTTTTCCCCCCTTTTCTATCCGCATTCTCCAGGTTCAAAGAGATCCAGATGATGGAGATCCTGAAGGAGATATCCGTGTACATGTTCTACCTTTACATCATGTTCCTCATCTCGTATGGAAGTCGTGATCAGAACAGCTTTGGTGTCCTGCAGTCCGTCACCAATACCTTCTCGGGTGCCCAGTATCACGGCATCAGAACCCTAGATAATGTAAGTGGAATGAGTACCGACTTTTCACCTCAGAACTTTTCAAGAGTGGGCAATTCTGCCCTCCTCTGGCTATAAAGGAAACAACTTACAAAAGTATGGTTTCCAGTAAAAGAGCAGAATGTGTCTGACATTAACATGATTTTCCTGTAAAAATAGCCCCCAAATATTACTTATTACATAGATGACGATGCATTAACATGATTGTTAACCAGCCGTATCTCAGAGCAGGATCATTGCTTTTCTATGAAGTTTGTCCAAGAAGAAGACATTGATTTCTAATATATAAATACAGTCAAAACTCAATTTGGTTAATAGGTCACTTGCTTCCTTCTTTGAGCACAGACTTTGTATAAACTGTTATATTTCAGACTTTTGAGGGGAGGGAGGAGGGGGGGTGGTCAACCTTGAAAGCTTGAAATCACCAAAATGCATTCATATCTATTGCAAAACATAAAATATTATATTTCAGTGGTCTAAGAATTCTATTTAGAGGGTATATCTGCAAACTGTTGATTACTTATGCAGTATACAAGGAATATTGTGATGATCATTACTGCATTTGGTTTTTTGTCTCGCCCACCAGAGGTGAAGGCGAGACTTACGGATCCAAATGTCGTCCGTCCGTCGTCCGTCCGTCAAAAATCTAATGACACATAACTCCACAGCCGTAAGTCGCTTTTCAACCAAACTTGGCTGGTAGATGGACTTGGGGGACCTGGATGTAATGCTGCAGTCAGAGGTCACATTGTAAGGTCAAAGGTCATTTTCAGGTCAACATTAAAGTTTACGTGCAAGGCTCTTGTGACAAGTGTTATTCCATCCCAGTCATTTCACAATGAAGTTTCGATACAATTCTGTTGCGTGCCTTCACAAATCACAATATTTCTGGTTATTTTCATAAGTGGGCGAGACACAAAATTGCTTTTGCCTTGTATTTTCAAAACAATCTCTGTTAGTATTACGACTATCATTATTATACTTGTTATTTGATAGGTTGGTAGCAGAGCAAACGCTTGGCAGTATTTTGAGGAGACATTGGTCCCATCCCTCTACCCTGGTAATCACTACAATGGCCAACCAGACCCAGTTCACACCCAGCAGAAGTTCATCACAGACAGAGCTCATGTACTCCTGGGTACGGCTCGTCTCAGACAAGTGCGCGTCTATGCAGGTAAAACATCATCGGTGATTTATTGCAGGTGTTATCACCATTCCACCCACGGTTCAAGCCCACCGCACACTCCACGGTCTGGTACAACCCGATTTTTGAACGAATTGAGTTCTGTATTAAGTGTGAAAGTTCCAAGAAGTGAAATTAGTTGATTTGAAGTTTGGCATAATGCTAGTTATAAACTCAGACTTCTACTTTGCTGGTCAGAGTAAAGTCCAAATCAGCTTCTAGTTGTGTAGCTGATGATGATGTCATTGGCCCGAATTCACAAAGGTGGTTTTGAAAACCCACAGTTGAGTCCATGATTTATGCAGATTTCCTGTATAAATTACGCTTATTCTACAGCGTATCGGGCGCGTTTATGAAAAATGTCCAATGCTGATGTGCGCTTTTTCCACAGTGCGCCAAATTGACTCCTAATACCATGGTTCTCTACGCTATTATATTCATGAGTCCACTGTTTGAAGAGTGGACTCATGAATAAAATTGCGTAGATAACCATGGTATCAGGCATCAATTTGGCGCACTGTGACAAAAGCGCGCATCAGCATTGGACATTTTTCATACACGCGCCCGATACGCTTTAAATTAAGCGTAATTTATACAGGAAATCTGCATAAACCATGGACTCAACAGTGGGTTTTCAAAACCACCTTTGTGAATTCGGGCCATTATGATTTGGAATTGAATCTGCTTTTATTCCTACAATGAGGCTTGAAATGGACTGGAATATTGATTTCAGTCTTCATACCACATTCTGAGCTGTGATCGTTATAGGTTGGCATATTTAATAATAATAATATATGTGATTTGTAATGCACCAAATCCACTCGGCAGAGTGCCCAAGGCGCAGTGAAAGAAGAAAGAAATAACGAAAGAGAAAAATTACAAATATAATAGTAACAGATTTAGGAACAATTAAGAGTAGGAAGCATTGAATAGTGTCTTAAGGTAACGCTTAAATGTATCAATGGACGTGCATTCACGGATTGTCAGGGGAAGATCATTCCATAGAACAGGGCCAGCGTGAGCAAATGCCTGAACCCCCATGTCTTATCAGATTTAGGAATAACTAAATATTTATATAAAATGTGATTACTATTTGTTTGGAAATCAGATTGCAAAGGATAGTGTAATGTACAGGGGCTCTACTCCAAAGCCCCATTATATTTATAATTATTTTTACTTAGGCTGTGCTTTTCTCATTAGGCCCATAATGCGTATAGTGAAATAATGGTATGGAATACTACAAACTATGAAAGAGATGAGTGTTTAATGCCATGAAGCTAAGTGTTTGATTGTAGGGCTCATGACAGTTGTACAAATGAACCATGTGATCAAGTTCTAAGCATTGGTATGCACGCTACCACATGTTCTTATGTATTAAATAACATGTGAGAATGGGATCTTAAGCATGACTTTTGAGTCATACTTAAATCTTTGTGAAACACCAACCAGAATATTTACATAATTACATCATAACTTTGATTGAGAGGATATACATTGAGTTTTTTCTTCTCTTTTTTGTATCCTAGATTCTTGCAAGGTTGAGGATATCATGCAGGTTGCCATCGACCGTTGTACAGATGAGTATTCAGCCATAGATGATGATGAAGATAGCTACCATCCGGGCTGGCTACCAGTCAACTACAGTGGTAAGTGAAGAAGAGAACCATGATGATGATGACGACAGTGATGAGGATGATGGTGTTGATGATGATTATGATGGTTGGTGGTGATCGCGATGAAGGTTATGATGATGGAGATGATGATTGTGATGATGGTAATGATGATAGCAATATGGTGGTGATGGTGATGATGATGATAATGACGATGAGAGTGATGATAATGATGGTTGTGATGATGATGTTTTACATTCAACTCTCTGTCAACTAAAACATTTTAACAAATTCACTGGTTCCCTCTTCTCTCCTCCCAGACCCTATGAACCTTCCCAACTGGGATAATGATCGTTATGCATATCCATGGAAGTATCGAGACTGGCTGGAGCTAGACTCCTACCCTGCCATGGCCGAGCAGTACATCTACTATGGCGGAGGGTTTACCGTGGAGCTTGGGAACAACTACGAGGACGATATGGCCATGTTGGCGTATCTCCAAGATCTGAAATGGATTGACCAGCAAACCAGAGCTGTATTCATCGAGTTTACCGTCTATAACCCGACTACCAATATCCACGTCATAAGCCTTTGTGTGATTGAATTCACGCCCACAGGTGGTGAGTATGCAGAATGCTGCTTATGATTATGATTTAGAGGTTCCATAGTGGTCAAGACACTTGCCTCCAAACAGGAGGGTCGTCGGTTGATGCCACTTCTTATGCCCCTTGAGACACACATTTTTTTTTATCTATGTACATTTTTCTTTTGCCATAACACTTTATTCAAAGTTAAATGGTGCCCGACAACAGGGTACATGTATCAGAATTATTTCTTTCAAAGAAAACAAATAAATTGGGCAATCTCAAGCTAAAGTGAATACTGTTACAAACTTCTTTTAGCTCTATCTCAAATTCAGGTGTGAGTGTGTTTGGGGTTTTTTTCCGGGGGGGGGAGGTGGTGGATGGGTAAAGGTTTTAATTTTGTAGGTATTGTGAATGTACAGCAGTTCCATATTCCCTCGCTTTCGTCTACAATGTCTTGTCGGATAACCCGTACCATGCAAGCAATAGGAAATCGCGGATCTTGCATCTTTTAAATAATTTCCCCCTCGACAGACAAATGATTGTGAGTTTTACATGATTTGGAGATCAGTCCGATTTCTTTAGAAAAATTCCATATGTGATAACTTGGAACACTGAATGACTGTTACAAAATGCCCCCCCCCTTTCTTTCTTTATCAGGCGCACTGGCAATGAGCAAGTTCCAAACCATGACTCTTGACCATTACTATGGTCCTTTTGCCTACTTTGTCATGGGAGGGGAAGTCATCTTCGTGGTTCTTCAGCTCTATTACACAATCAGAGAATTACGCAAGATCAAGAAAGAGAAGAAAGCGTACTTCAAGGTAAGTATCCAGCGAAGGTCTCTTCTTATTATTGTACCTCAGATGTGCATGAGTTAAGTCAAGTAGATGCAACAGCCAATTTGATAGGGCTGCGGTCTTTTCCTGAAGTTGTTCGTAAGTTACTAACATTACTCATGAGTGGTGAGCTATGTGGAAAGTCAGATTTGCAAAAAAAATGTATTCCCTAGAGGTGGAATAAAATTTAATTGAATTGAATGGAATTGAATTAAATTGGATTGAATTGAATTGAATTGAATTGGATTGAATTGAATTGATTGAATTTCATTTATTTAATTGCATTGATTTGATTGCATTGATTGAATTGATTTTATTTAATTGATTTGAATTGAATTTAATTGATTTGAATTGATTTGAATTGAATTGGTTTCATTATTATTGAACTTTGCACTTTGCAGCCAAGAGGCTGAATTGAATTGAAAAGGATTTATTAACATTGCACTTTGCACTTCGCAGCCAAGAGGCTGAATTTTTGTACAATTTACAGGCTTCTTTGATATTTAATTTACATCCTCTTTACTGTTCCTAATGTTTCTCATTTTAGAAAACTTACTGTGTTATGCCTTAATTAGTAATGAATTCAATTCAACAATGGTATTATTTCATAAGTGCATTGCATACATATGGCAGCCAAATTATGATTACATACATTGTCAAAGATAATACATTCAAATAAGAAAACATGAGATATACATTGACATGATATTTTTGTAATAGAATTTTTTGAGGGCATTAACCCTAAGAAGACTGGGGGGGAGCATTTAATATATTGAATGTTAAAACCTAATCTAATTCACTGATTGAAATTGCATAGAATTTAAAGTACTAAAAATTACAGATCTTTGGAATTAATAACATATATGAATTTAAAGATTCATACTTGCTAAAAATATATTAAGTATAATAAAAACAAAATAAAGGGAAATGTTGGTAAATATGTATTGCACGGACAGGCATATTGAGATTCATTCATGAACTATAACTACATACTGTGACTATATCTTGTGACTATGATATTGACTGTTTTGTTTTGAATATACAGAGTCCGTGGAATGTTATTGAGGTGGTCTCTATAGGTCTAGCTGCTGGAGCTCTGACATCCTACTTCTACCGACTCCTACAAGCCAATAGCTTGATGAGCGACATCAGAGAGAACTACTCTCTCTTCCATAACTTCCAATACCTTGCTATGTGGGATGATGTAAGTTGGTTGCTACAGCTGGTTCAGATCCAGCCGGGTTGAATAAGACACAATAGGGGACGACTGTTGTGCAAAAACAATGTGGCACTTGGAATGGAATTGTGTTCACCCTGGCTTGATCCGTCACTGGCTTGTAGGGATGGGTTAAGATTAAACTTTCAAATCTTATTGATTTCAATATACACACCTTGAATTGTTAACGACTTTCCTAGAGTGCATGATTGCAGTAGTATATGTTGGTAGTTGTATGCCCATGGATAATTATACATTGCTGATGCTGTTAGCTCTCCTGTGGGGATAGAAGTAATTTAATTACTTATCAAAGCAAGGTAGTGAGGGAGAGACATTACAAGATGGAGAATGGTAAACTGCCTTAAAATAAAAATATATAATAATTATACTTGCCTATATCGTGCTTAACACTTATCAGAAGTCTCTAAAATTGTGAGGGAAAAGGCACGTGCATTAGGTGGGGGGAGGCGGAGGGAATGTAGAAAGAATCAGTTAGCTGGTGGGTGTTTCATAATTTTCAATACGATTTCAATATCATACGACAAGAAAAGATCACCAGTCGTTCTTAAGTCGCTCTTAACTTACGATCAGCTTGATGAAATGGCCCCCAGGTTTGTGTGGTATTGTCAGTCTTCAAAAGAGAATTCCCTCAGAATATTTTTGTAACATTCAATGTCTAATTGTATATCGTTTTTAATCTCCAGGTTTATACCACCATGGTCGGTCTGTTACTCTTCATAGCTACAATCAAGTTCATACGACTCTTGAGGTTCAATAAGAACATGCTTCTTCTCACTGATACACTCACTGTAAGTCATAACTAATGTAGAAAAAGACAAGATGATATGTATCGTTATAATTTTAGTAAACCGTCCCAAGTGACAGAGAAACAAACGTTGAGCACAATGCATTTAAAGAAACTTTATTACTATTATTTGTTTGGCGTCACCTGTGCCTGGGAGGCGAAAAGCGAACTGAATCACTATGACCCGCAGGTCTCTCCTCCCGATATAACTGATTGGGGGGAATGCAGGTGGACCACTACACCGGGGTTTCCCCCTACTCTTATACGAATAGTGCAGTGGGTTCTTAACATGCAAAGGTGGTGACTCTCCTCTATACGGGTCCTCCATTTAACGTCCTATCAGAGGGACGGAGTGTTTGCCATTGTAACATAGCCTGCATCTATGAAACATGGGAGAGACGTTTACACACAACGCACTGGCGTCAGTCATCCGCCCGGGGTGGACTTGAACCCACGATCTTTGGTTCGACGGGCAGACGCATTACCGACTGAGCCAACACCGCTCTCTTAATCTTCTGTTATGTACTGTGATGGATAGCTGAAAGTACATAAATCAATATGATTTTAATGCCATGATGGTACAATATGTGAGGAATTCAGTAAGACAGTTATAGACTCTAAAATTGTTCTTATTCACCAGTATGGTTTGATACATGTACATCAAAAATAATAAATATTTTATCCTTCATTGGAATGGGCCTCTTAAAACGCATGGTGAAAACAATAACAATATGTCCAATCCAATAATTAATGTGCCGATATTTTCTCTTCATTCATCATTTTCACTTGTTTTTAGTTTTATGATTAAATTATTCTTCTCATGTGCTGCAATTGCATAATACGGAAATCTAGGTGACGTTGGACGTCATTTTACTTTATATAATTTTTGAACTTGAGCATCCCAATACAAGTAACATGTTAACATGAATGATGAGAATACATAGGATATAAATAGCACACTTTTTATCTGAACAATGAATATGTAAATTATGGTTGCCAATCAAAAACTTCTCTTGGTGTATGTCTCCATGTTACCCTTGAAGGTGGTTGCCAACATCTAACTTTTCAAACTCTGGATATGAATTCCACTGTTAAAGTTATGTGACTTCCCCACGCTTTTCCTTCTTACCAGGTCATTGTGTTTTATTTGCAATTGATTTGAATCAATGTATCTATTAATGAATCAATGAATATTGATCAGCAAAAGTAAAAACAACACTAAAATCACAGCTTATATTGTGATACAAGCTATTTGTTTTCTCTGAAACACCCGCTTTGTATATTGTGAGCACTTGGAGAGTAGAATTATTAATTGTTATGTTATATCATAAAATGCTTTGAGCATATTTACATAAAGAAGCCCTATAATGATATAAATGTTAAATATATGTATGTATGTACATGTATCTATCTAATTATGATCTTTATCTTCCATTTTTTTTCTATCTTTGCAGGTGTTTGGATATGAACTGGCTCTCTTCATGATCATGTTTTTCGTTGTCTACTTGGGCTTCAGCTCCTTTGCCTTCCTTGTCTTCTACAAACTTCGAGATTATTCCTCTTTCCTCAGGACCTTGGAGTCTCTCTTTGGCACTTTGCTTGGTAAGTTCTCTTCTATCACCTGCTGGTAATTTTTCCAAAGTTGAATGGTTTGGGAACACAGAAATCAGCTCAAATTTGAAGGAAGTTGACTTGGAAAAGGTATATAATGTAACAAATGTAATGTAACGAATATTTTGTGTAATCAGACCTAAAATATTACTTTGACTTGGACACTTATGGTAGGTCGAGTTTACCTATACTCAATAATGATAAGGATGATAGTTATCTTTCCAAAGCTGTTTGTATTCTGATGGTGTAAAGTCAGAATCCACCCTGAAAATATATTTGTGTAATGATAGTAATATATAGCATTTATGAGGCGCCGATTATCTGGTTGCCTATTCAGTGGCGCACCATATATTACCCCGGCTTTGGCTCCAGCTGCTAAAGGTGCTTGGTGCATTCAAGGAATGATTCTGCCAGGTACCCATTCACTTCACCTGTGTTGAATACACCACAGAGTGGGTAAAATTCTTGCTGAAGGAAAAACACACCATGGCTGGGATTCAAACCCACGTCCCTCTGATTGAAAGACGAGAGTCGTAACCACAAAACCACGACGTGCCACTTTGTGTAATAAAAGCTGAGAAAGATACAAGCAAAAAAAATAAATTTATAAGCAACATGCAAATGAATGATGCTAGGAATACAACACGTGCAACAAATTTTTATTCCCTGTCCAAATCCAGTTTCAATATGAATTGCAGGACTGCCAAGTATACCTGATTGTCAGCGCATACATTCGTAATTCCGTAAGGTCCGTATTTCAGAAGGTTCGTAATTCCGATGGTTCCTTAGTCCAAAAACGAAATGAGGTTCGTAATTCCGAAGGTTCGTTCGTCCGAAAACAAAGTGAGGTTAATCCGAAAACGAAATGATTAACCAACGTTATTTCATTTTGGACTAACAAATCTTCGAAAAAACAAACCTTATTTCGTTGTCGGTTTAACAAACCTTTGGAACAACGAACCTTATTTCGTTTTCGGATGAATGAGCCTTTGGAACATCGAACCTTATTTCGTTTTTGGACTAATGAACCTTCGGAATAATGCCACAAATGTTCGGATTAACGAACCCTTTTTACGTTTTTGGATTAACGAACATCGAGGTATAGGCAATTTCGGAATTACGAAACTTCGGAATAAAGAACCTTCGGAATTACGAAGTGTAACCGATTTTCAGGTAGACTCTATGAAAATTGACTGGTTTTCTTTAGTGAAAGACTGCAGCATCTCAACATCTCCATGATACAAACATTGATTTCTTTCCATTGGAATGTGTGTAAGTAAGAAAGATCTCTCTCCTTCCTCAGTATACTCTCCCTGAAAGGTGAATATTAAATTTGCAGCGTGAAAATTATAAAAATTCATTTTTCAACAATCTGATTTTTTCTCCTTGCAGGCAAGTTTGACTTTGTTGCTATGTTAGAGATTGATCAGTATCTAGGACCTCTCTTCTTCTTCCTCTACGTTGTGATCGTCATGTGGGTCATGATCAACATGTTACTGGCCATCATCAACGAATCGTTTGCGCTCGTCAAGGCCGCCAACCTGAACAAGAAGAATGAGCTGGAGATCGTTGACTTCATGATAGATCGCTTTAAGAAGTTCACCGGCATCAACAAGAAACGTACGGAAGACCGCAAAGCCAAGAAGCAGGAATACATTGAAGGTATGGTTAACTCTAGATTAAGTCATCCCCACATCAAGTTCAGTCAAAGAAATAGAGAAAAAATAGACGAGCATATTTCTAGATGTGATTTAATCAAGAAACTTTTGGCATCACACAGTTTTACTCTCTTTTGTTTTGCAAATTAGCATAGGTGGTATGTAGAAAGGGAAATATGTCCACACTAAAAATTTTGCATTTTATTAAATGAAATATTGCATACATATTTCCATTTATCTTTTTTTTTCATCAAGATGCTCATCGTTGAGTCATCATAAAATTCAACAATGATTATTTTACATGTTTCATTATGAGTCAAACCGTGTTTTCAATTATTGTAGAAATATAAATCTCATCTGTCTTCTCCAACCTCCTCATGCCCCTCCTCCTGTTACTTCTTTATTTTATTTTATTTTTCTTCCTTTTTTCTCCTTATTTTTCTTTCCCTCATTCTTGTCCTTCACCTATTTTTTTCAATATGTTTTTTTTTTCTAATTTGTTTTGCTTCTCTCCTCATATTTATCATTGCCTCCATTCTTTTCTCTTTTACCCTACAGGCAAGGAGCAGATTGAGATTGAATGCGATGATCTCAAGTTCAAGCTTGATGACATGGTTGGTAAACTCAATGACTTCATCAAAGTTGAGAAGAGAAGCGACAGGGAATTATTCAGCAAGGAGATCGAAGAAGACGATAAACCCAGAGTCATCTATCTGGGTTAAACTATCACTCCTAAAACTATTTAAATCTATTTATTCCATCTTCTCATGCATTCAGGATAGACAATTACAACCTGTTTATTCCCTTTTTATGATACATTTTAAATGATGATGCATTGTTCAGATATATCTAACCTAAGCCTTGTTTCACAAAACCAGTCATCAATTATTGTATATGTGGTAATTGTTGCGATAGTTCGATTATCTTGCATTTTCTGCTTCCATACTCAAATGGAAGCATTGCAAAAGTTGCAAAATATACACCTCATGAAAACCCCTAAAAAAACAGTCCACAACCGTGTAAATATCAAATATCTATACACATGGCATATACAGAACAAAATTCATATATACAGAACAAAATTCATAATAGTGTAGCAATCTACTAAAATACCACCACTTGATTGACTGATCTGTCATGGATTTGTAGTATTTTTATTGATCAGTTTTATGAAACATGGTCTTTGATGAATACAAATACAGTCTATTGTAAGATTGTATTGATTTAGTACAATATTCTAACCTGAAAATTATATTTCACTAGAGACACAGATGTGAAGATTTGAATTAAAATATTTGATAACATTTGGTTGGAGTTACAGAGATCATAAGGATTTGGTGTTTTTATTACCAATATGGAATCACCTTTTAGGTCACGGAAACTGCATTATTGTAATTCCTAAAGTCGAATGTTTATTGTTCAATTAATGTAAGATGTTTTTGACTATTCATTTTTACTGGTGTAATAAATTATGAATAATATTCTGGTTAGTAAAGCTTCCTATAATTATTTGATTATCAAACATTCATGTTAATTGGATATCTGGTTGAAAGTTTAGGAGATGATCAAATGTTTAACTTAAAAGTATATTTTGAACCTCTTATTCATCTAAAGTGCAAATCATATTTTCACCAGTTCATAAGTTTACTTTTCAAAACCTTTTATCCTACTGTGTATATTAACCACTTTAGAAATATTCCAAGAAAACACTATTTTTAAATGTGAGCCAAATATTTATTTCATTTGACGATATTATTAAAGTCTAACTTCCATAGGCAATTTTGTCTTGAAATATTTTTATGACGATATCACATTTTGTGATTGATTATGTGTCCAAATGCTTAATGCATCAAAGAAAATTTAATAAATTACCCTGAATTACCCCCATATCATTTCCTCTGCCTTGTCCTCATTGTTTTTGTTTCTTCTGTGGCTGATGGTAGAATTAAGAAGAAGAATGTGAACTACCATGAAGTTTAATTTCCAACTTCCAGCTATCATTTTTTTTTTGGGGGGGGGGGCTAAAATTTAGGGAATCGGAGAGAGAAGAGAAAGCGGTGCAACGACTGAGAAGAAATAGGAATTCGGGGAAGTGCAAGTAGGAGAACGATGAATCACGGTGGATGTGATCCCTTTGATAGTGGTTGTGATAATGTTTATTGTGATGATGATGATGATTATGATGATGTTGATGATGATGGTGATGATGATTATGATTATGATGATGGTGATGATGATGGTGGTGGTGGTGGTGGTGGTGATGATGATGTTGATGTTGATGATGATGATTATGATGATGATGGTGGTGGTGATGAAGATGATGGTGGTGGTGATGATGATGTTGATGATGATGGAGGTGGTGGTGATGGTTGTGATGATGATGATTGTGGTGATGATGATGATGATGGTGGAGGTGGTGGTGATGATGATGATGATGACGATGATGACGATGATGTTAACGGAGGTGATAATGATTATTGCTACTCTCTGTATTACTATCCTAGTGTTCTATAATTCATGGCAACTGCCCATGCAGAGATGTTTTGAGTTTTGAAAAATGAGTAATTATAAAAAGAAGAAAGAAAATTTTATTGAAAAAAACAAATCAAAGTTCGGCCCAATACATAAAATATAATAGCCCCGTCCCTCCTCTTCTCCTCCGCCACCAGTTCCTCCTATCTCTGCTCTCACCTTCCGTACTTTTCCTCTTCCAACCTCTCTTCTTCCTACCCCTCGTTCTCCTATTTCCTCCAATTTCTCCTTCTCCAACCTCTCCTACCCTCTTCCTCTTATCATCATCCTGCCTCTCCTAGCTCCTGTCAACATCCAATTCTCGGAAACAACAAGAAAATTAAACACCTCTCCTCCTGCCGTCTAATTTTGTACAGACCACCCTAACCCTCTTCTCCTAAGGTAATATAATATACACCCACTCACAAACTAATCTGCTTTAGGGACATTTCATTTTTTAAAATAATTTTAGAAGGAACGATATTTAAGAATTAAAGGGATTAAAAATTTATTTGGTGATTATACTCTAATGATCCAATGGATACATTCCTGTTTAATAAGGTCTTACATAAAAGGTTTGCCATGGTCAAGACAGGTCAACGTCCAATTCTCGGA
This sequence comes from Lytechinus variegatus, assembly GCF_018143015.1. Lineage (NCBI taxonomy): Eukaryota > Metazoa > Echinodermata > Echinoidea > Temnopleuroida > Toxopneustidae > Lytechinus > Lytechinus variegatus. Next base: position 20,501,946 of record NC_054749.1, read on the forward strand.
AACAACAAGAAAATTAAAATTACACCACTCCTCCTACCCTCTTCCTCCTCTCATCATCCTGCCTCTCCTAGCTCCTTTTCCAACATCTCCTCCTGCTTCTCCTTTTCCTACCTTATAGTTATTTTCATCTTACACCAACGCCCGCCCCCTCTTTTCTTTCCCCATATTCTACGCATTCTTCTACCTCTCCACCTATCAGCACCTATCCATCCATCCTCCTCCCCTCTTCCTTCCCTCTCTCTCCCCTCCTCCCCTTCTCCTATCTCACTTCTTATTGTCCCTCCCCCTCCTCATCAATCTCTCCTTTCCTACTTCTCCCGTCTTACTTTTATCTGTTTCACCTTTACTCTGGTTGATTACCCGGCATGTTAAATTAGACTACAGTTGTATTCCGCCAACTTTAATATTGGTGCATGTTTGTGTCTCTGAGCTAAATGGTAGAAGGGGGCTTAAGTCCTCAAATCTTCAAAAAAAAAAAACGATGCAGTGTGTAGTTGTTATATGGATTTCCTTGAATATACCGATTTGATTTAGGTCGACGCCGTAAACAACAATCATAACAAAGTCTTCACAACCTTGCTTTGGCATATCAGCAGTGGCGTGATGAGCCAAAATTTTGAGGTGGCTAGAAATGGCATACCGTGTAATTTTTCAAGTTGCGAGCGAGCGAAGCGAGAGAGCAAAAATTTCAAAATTCTTATTTAATAAATAAATTTTTGTGATAGATTTTGACATGATATTCAGAAAATAATATATTTCACCATTTTATCTTTTTTCCCCTTTCTTTATCTCTTTTTTTTTGGGGGGGGAGGCAAGCGCGCCCCAAATCCCCGCATCTGTACGCCTAAATTAGCAGTCGCAGTCTTTTCCAAATTTATGAAATAATACTAATTTTTTGGCAATAAATTTTACGAAATAAAAAATTGCTTTTAATAAATGTCAATATTACTTCAGAATATTAACAATACCTGATCATTTCATTATGATGTAATGTTATATAAAATGATTTTATTAAGCGACATGAGAAATCAATGAAAGAATTAACTTTTTAGTCCAAAACAATTATTTATTTTTCAGCTGGCATTTTTTTTCTCTGAATAATGGATCATAGGACATCAATAAAAGGATGGCACAAGATGGCGTTTGCGACAGAAGATACATTTCGTGTGCGTTATAAAATTACTAACTTATTAAATTTAGGGAAAGAGAGAGAGAGAGAGAATGGGGCGGGGGATCCTTCAGCTGCTTGTCTTCATTCTAGTCCGATTTCGTTATTTTGGCTTCTGTTCTCATTTTCTTTAGGGCGGTCTTTTTTTTCTATCTCGACGCTTCCCTCTTGAAAACTTTTAGATAATTATAATTTTATATCTGCCTCTTTTTATTGTAATTTTTCATGACTTAATGCTTTTCCATGATGCTAATCATTTGTAAATATTGTGATTGTTATGATTTATTTCAATAAAAACTTAAAAAAATAATAATAAACTTATTAAATTTAAAGGGGAATTTTTTTCCCAAATCAGGTGCCGTGATTATCTAGCAAAATGAATGTGTACCAAATACACTTTGTATACAGAAAATTGCAATAAGAAACCAACTATAATTGAGATTAATCAAGTAAGAACCTTTAATTTGAAAACGTCTTTGCAATACAGGGCGAAATTCGCCTTGGAAACTGTTCGGAACTCCGCCGCGGCGCGCCGTCTTGTCCAGCCCATTATAGATTATGGCCATTATTTCTATTGGATAGATATGAACGAAACCTATAAACAGTTTCAAGAAATGTCATGAAACTATGGAAGCTTAAAAGTGCCACCGAGATGTTGAGATAATTATCTCGGGAAGTCGACATCTTGATAGCAAAAGATAAGATGACGAGATCCTGGATCTCATCATGTCAACATCTTTTAGAAGACATGACGAGATGACAAGATCCCAGATCTCATCATGTTGACATCTTTTAGAAGAGATGATGAGATGACAAGATCCCGGATCTCGTCATGTCGACATCTTTTAGAAGAAATGGTCAGATGACAAGATCTTCGATCCATGATCATGTCATCTAATCATCTCTTCTTAAAGATGTAGACATGACGAGTTACGAGATCATGACATAGTCATCTCTTCCACTGGATGTAGACATGAAGAGATCCAAGATCTTGTCATCTGATCATCTCTTCTACAAGATGTCAACATGATGAGATCCGAGATCTTGTCATCTCATCATCTCTTCTAAAAGATGTCAACATGATGAGATCCGGGATCTTGTCATCTCATCATCTCTTCTAAAAGATGTCAACATGATGAGATCCGGGATCTTGTCATCTCATCATCTCTTCTTAAAGATGTTGACATGATGAGATCCAGGATCTTGTCATCTCATCATCTCTTCTTAAAGATGTTGACATGATGAGATCCGGGATCTTGTCATCTCATCATCTCTTCTAAAAGATGTTGACATGATGAGATTCGGGATCTTGTCATCTCATCATCTCTTCTAAAAGATGTCGACATAATGAGATCTGGGATCTCGTCATCTTATCTTTTGCTATCAAGATGTCGACTTCCCGAGATAATTATCTCAACATCTCGGTGGCACTTTTAAGCTTCCATATGAAACAGCTTCATATTATTTCTCTAAAATATCTACCTCCTATTTTCAAGTTTTAAAGCTTTACTTGTCTATCTTCCCCTTCTGCTCACACTAATGACAAGGGACTGACTTTCCCTTGCAGAGGATACAAGAATGATTGGTAACACATTCGTGGCAATTAATTTTGGCCAGGAATGTTGGTCTACACTAAAATAGGATTTCGTTTGGACCTAAAATAAAGAAATTAATTTAAGGAAAAGGAAAATATATATCTTAATGAAAGGGAATGGAAATTGTGGAAATGGAAGATTTTCAATGATGTTTGACTATTACAGACAGCTTATCAACTGAAATTCATGCTAATTCTAAATGCTATATAGTTTTGCATATAAAATGAATCTTTAAAATTTGCAAGATATTTACTCTTAGTATTTCAATGGCATTGATCCAATGCCAGTAATGACTTATACCTCTTCTTTGAAAATGAGATATAATTTTGTACAGACCACTCCTCTTCCCCGTATGTGATTAATACACCAATTCAGTATACCCAGTCTGCTTGAAGGATATCTTTAATTTTTATAATTAAAAGTATAGAGTAATGATATTTAAGAATCAACGGGACTAAAAAAAAGATCAAAATTCGTTTTGTGACTCATGATCCAGTGTATCCCTGTTTCATAAGCAGGGGCCGCAGAAGCGGGGGTGCGGGGGGCTGAAGCAAACCCCCCCCCCCCCACTTTTTCCAAAACCGTGTACATAAACGTAAAAATGACTATAGGATGGTAATTTCTTGCATGGTCAGCCCCCACTTTGAGTTCCGCGGCCCCTGATAAGGTCATACGTAAAGGAATTTGCCAGGGTCAAGACAGGTCAACGTCCGATTCTCGGCACAGCAAGAAATTGCACTGATAATACAACGACATAAAATAAGACAGATATAAGTATACTATAGTAATATTTGATATATTTTAGTGATATTTTTATTGTCCACACGTGAATACTGTACACACACTCGTGTCCAAACGGCAGAATATTGAGTGACACTACTTCACAATTGCATAGTTGATTAATCAATTTGAAGAAAAAATAAACAATATAATGCTTCAGATTGTTTTGCGGCATGCACAAGGCGAAAAGTTTGGAAAGGCATTATCTGTACACTAGAATATGAAATATCTCTCCATCATAATATATACAGCATTCCATAATTCATTCAATTTCTCTTCAACGATAAAATAAGCTCTTCTTTCCATCAATATTAATGATAATTTGTTCACTTTCGAAGTGTCGATCCACTTTCATCTCAAAACAGGTCGTTCATAATTCAATTTAATTTATTGCCACAGAACAGTTTAAGATATATAAAAACACTTTTCATATAGGCACGGCATAATTATTATCGTTATTATTGGCATGAATGTGGATGATACATTCCGAGGAAAACATTAGTAACCATCCTTTGTTCAAACAGAAAACTCCATTTTCCCAAAATCACTCTTTCAAAGAAAATTACATTACACAAAAATGCAGAATAAGACAATGGCCGAAATCGACCGAACAATGAACAATATTTTTGCACGTTCATCAAAACGCTTATAAATCAAGACTCTCCCCCATAAGGCTTTTGTGATACGCGTCGGGTATTGTACTCAAATGATGTTGTCATTTATTATATCATAATAATGCCTTCCTGTTTCGAAATAAAAGTTTTATTCCTATAAGGTTTTGTTAGAAATGTTTTTTCCCCGCACACATCTTATTGCAGCTTCATATGACGCGCAAAATTAAAGTTATAACGCAAAATGAATATTCATATGAAAAAAACTGCAATACGTTTAGTGTTCGTGAACGCCAAAAGCAAAACCATATGAGGAGTGTCTTATATAGCTAATAATGCACAAAAAAGAATGGACGGATTCAGATTTTGTAAATAGAGTCTAAACGCAATAGTAATATAATAGTAACTAATAATACTAGAATCATCAAATGAACCGTTACTGTTGCGTTTACTCCAATAATGCAAATCATTAGTAAAATATAATATAGTATTAATCTATACAAATTTATATTATCATTATACATAATAATACAATAATGGGTAATTGACACCAAACCTAGCTAGAGTCGTATGAACAAATAAGGCAGATTGACCTAATTGGCAGCGATTGTAAACTAAAAAGGAGCGCAATTCGAATATACATTTTAGTCAGAGTTATCTGTAAAAATACAAAGAATAAATATTTCCTTCTAAAAGTACATGTTCTAACTTAATTTTATCTAAGATATCATTTTTAATGATATAATTTGAATTAGTATCCATGAAATATGATCAATTTTTCACATAGGTTAGTTGCATTTGAAACCCTGAAAGTTGGAATATGGATACTGATACGTTTCAATACTTTGCCTAACATTGCATCAACGTGTCATCACTTCTATGGTTTCTAATCACATTGGTGACCATTATATACATATAAATATGGCATACGATAATATTGTAAAGGCAGTTGATTAAATTGCAGATAATATGGACGGATTCTCTTTTTTTATTCACATGCGTATAATTTCTTAATTATTGAATAGAAGGCCTACTGTTTGTCATAGAGTATAATCACTGTCTTGATTTCATTAAATTCAGTAGTTTTTTTTAATGCATTATGCGCCTGTCTATTCTATTAAAAGTATGGCCTGATTTAAAAAGGCATACTGACTCAAGCTTTAAAAACTTGTCAAGTTAAGACTTTCATCAAGAACATGATATTTGAGCACACCTTATAACAGATTTGTGTCGTAAAAGCATTACGTTTCTTTTCAAACTCTTTTCAGTTTTCAACATTGGAAACAAAATGAGAAAAAACGATATCGACTTTCATAAAGATACATAAAAATACTCATAGAGAGCCTTATTTTTTAAAAAAAGGTTGATGGCTGGAACAATACCATGTTATGAATCAAATCCAATGTCTTAATTTTGAGGCCAGATTTAAACAAAAATTCAAGCGCTGCCTGCACATGGATTCGTTTTAATGTCACGATCGCCATCTTTACTGACCGTACAAATAGGACTTACAATCCCTATCTGGAGGATAATAAGATAGCAAAGTAGCTGCATTTGGCGAAAAATATACCAAGTCCAAGGCAAAACATAGTGAGTAGTATCACATAAAGACAGATGTCCCGCATCAAAGCAGCTGAAATATTTTATATCATAAATATCGCAGTCCTGTCTATTTTTTCGACAAACTACACATCTTGGTGCAGAGTCTAATTATATAGTTCTCACTGGCCTCTATACCCAGCTAGCTTAGCTGTCGTGGGATAGGTCTTCCTGGTTCCCATGCATTTTTCCTTGTCGACGTAGAGGGAGTTATTCTTGACTCCAAGATCGTGCTCCAAGGTTGTCTTGGTGCGGAGGAGTTCTTGCAGAGCGCTTTCGGCGGCGCGCAGGCGGTTCTGAAGAATGTCAACGGTCTCGTAGATTTCTCCGACCTCATGAACAAGCCTGGTTGAAAAAAAAATAAAAGAAAAATGTTTAAATATTTGCTTGTTTAATTACTTAAAACAGCACCATAGTTTCTTATTTACTAGCCCCCACTTCTTCATCTGAATAAAAACATACATGTAGTCTTATTTCTTTATTTTTGGCTGCATTAAATGAAGAATTCACTTTGGTGTTTAAATACATCATGGAAAACGAATTTTACAAAAATTACGTCGCGATAAAAGAAGTCATAATTAGTCCACGAGCGGTTAGCAACAAGCACAGAAATAATTAACAACACATGATATAGGGTTGTCATGGTAATAACATACCTGTGTTGAGGTTGATCCCTGCAAAGTTCCACGTTGGGTCTCCTTGTCCTGTTCTCTAGCCTGCTCTGAGCAACCTGCATCGGTGCTTCCTTGTCCTTGATAGACTTACGGAGAAGAGATATGTTATTCTCCATCTCATTAATCTCTTGAAGAACCTGGAGAGAGAAGAGAAGAAGTGAAGATGTCTTGAGCACTAATCGAGAGCTTGATTGCTTTGAGAGGAATCAACATTGATGAAAGACACCTTCGAGTTGGATTACATCACTTTTATTCTAGAAAAATCTAACTTCAAACAAAACCGACAAAAATGATCATAAAGCCCTTAACCTAATCATAGTTTCATTCACGATTTACGACACTTCTTTTGTGTATATTCCATCAACTTCAGATCCAAATTAATAGTGTGCATGATAGGCATACAGGCGGATCCATAATGATTCAACGGGTTGGTTATAAAACGTGTTAAATGATGAAATATACATTAAAGGTTTCCATGAAAATCATCATTAGAGGAGGAAAGGTCAACCGATTCGGCATCTCAAAAATAGATCCAAATGTTTTGGGATTCATTTCTTCCTTTCTTGTTTTTGCATTACAAGTTCTACCTTTTGTAATCTACATTTCACCCTTACCTTAGCAAGATGAGCCTGAATGCTATTCCTGGCGTCCATGGTCTCTGCAATCCTCCCAGAGAAAGCCACATTGACAGTGTTGTACTGGGTCCACATGTCATTTGAAGTTTCCTGGAGGGATGAGTCGATATCGGATCGTAATCCCTTGGAGGAGTTACGTTCCCGTTGCGATCGAAGGATGTTATCGTTGCTAAACTTGGCCCAACTCTCGGGAACAGTCACACTAAAGAGTGATAAAGAGAGGAAAAAATGCAGAAGATGATTGGTTGATTGGTTTTGTTATTTGTAAAACGGAAAATACAATGCGCAAAGTGTAATTTACGACCTTGAATAAGAACATATTAAACATAGTTACTTGCAACTTCAACACTCATTGATCGATCCATCCAATTTGTAAATAATGAACACATATGGGTAATCTCATAGTTTAAAAAATGTAAAATTGCACAATATAATAATAATCATATCAAACATTAAAGAAGCTAACGCCGTATAGGCATGTTTTATCGAATATCTATAAGAGGACAGCATCGTCATGATCAACATTTAAATGCGTTGTTATGGTAACGAAAACAGACAAGAAAGCAGCATATATGACAAAAGAAAAAAAACAGGGTCAAAAGGAAAGAACGAGGAACAATATCGCTTTGTGATATATTACTTAAATTTTGATCGCAATATCGAGTCTAACAAAGGAACAAAAGCTTCTGATTTTGAAATAACGCAGCTAAAAAAAAATTATCAAAGGTCCATTATTCCGTTCTACCGATCGCTTTCGACATATATTAATTGCTTTTATAATTCATATGGCATTCACAAGAAATCATTGTACGTTTCCTGCTAACCTTTGACTTGAAAGGTTATAAAACAGGAGACGAAATGGGTAATTGCCATCGCTATGGCAATGTTTTCAGGATACCAATTCAGTGAAACAACTTACCCCCATCATCGCGGCAATTGTTTTTAGATAAATATGTAACTATCATATCATTTGATCCCGTGTTTGTATTTTCTATTTGAAAATTGATTTATCATAATAAGTCCAATAAGCTAAATAAAGTTTTGATCGCATTAACCTATCATTAATATTTCTATTTAATAGTTGATATTGCAAGATTGCATATACCAATAAGGTGTACTGATAGGATACCAAGCGGACAACAAGGTCATGATGGTAATAGAATATATTGCCATGTGAACGGCTTTATTGATTGCTCGGTGAAATACATAAATTTTTAATTGCAAAACGACCATAGCGATCTAACCATCCAAGAATTAATCACTTAAGAACAACAGATCGGCAATCTAACAGACCTGCTTGTTGCATGGTAACTGTTTCCAACGAAACATCACGACGCTTTTCAACGCTGCTAACGTTTGATCGCTAAGTGTTCTTTTAATCAAATACGAACTTAGTCCCTTTTGTGTTAACTTAGCAGGAGGTTTGTTTTGTTCCCTCTGTTTATTTTAAGAAGTAAGCCAAGAAAGTCAAACAAGTGATTCTTAAATCATGTTTATCTTGAGTAAAGTGCCGTATCAATAAGAAGGTTCATGATCTTAATTTTCTGACACGGGAGTTGTGTTACCGGGTAATACAATATTTATGTTTGAAAGGAACTTGGCGAAAATGTTTTGACAGAGCGATCAGTTTTGCGATATCCTGGCTCTAAACTTGACAGCAATGAGTTTCGCTTCATTGACCTGGTTCATCTGTGTCAAGGGTCTCAAACAAAATAAAATATGTTGAAGGTGATCGATGTCCTACCTATATACATCATGAAAATAAAATTCCAGGGTGGCTAATATTTGGAAAATTATCAATTTTCTGCAAATTGGAATCATAGGGATCAAGTGTCAAACGTTATTTGGGAAATGCTAAATGCTTTACATGTTTTAGACGGAGGAATTTGATTAAACAATTGAATTTTTGAAATATTTCAAACGAATAAAACTGTATAATTTTAATATTTCATGCAGTTGTCAATGTATTCTTAATGTCTAATTTCCCTTTATCGCAAAGAATGTGCTAACATGTCATTATCGACCTCTATCAAAAGCAAACATCGGCAGCTGAAAAATTGATCAGTGTTTCGTTCTGCTAGTTTGAATAAATTCTTAAGAGCTACACACATTGGCCCCATTCAACCAACACATCTTTAGTAAATAGGGGACCCGCCACGTTAACTTTGAATAGTTAATGATCGATAATTTACAGGACAAAAATCGATACAGTGAAAGGGGTTTGGTCGTCTGCCCGCTGCCAACTCTACAGGTGGCGGACTAGGCGAGCGAGCGGGGAGCCTCGTTACCATGGAAGGTTTCCAAGGCGACCGCGTCGCTCCCTTTGCGCCGAGACTGAACGGGCGGCAATTCGGAATCGACCCTTTACATGAACACAGTAGAATTGCTCGTTTTTAACACATTTTCGGAGTGGCAAGATTGAGCAAAAAGTAAAATATTAAATTTACCTTGTCTAGAATCAAAACAGAATTAGGACCTATAATGCCGACGTGATGACTTAGTATAAAGCTTGCATGATTTATTCAATTTCACCTATTCCCGTCTTATTTCTAAAGATAATCCGCATGTTGTTTAGTTATAAGATATCCCCTCAAGCCTCACTGATAATCACAAAAGACGTCTTCAAAGGGGCGATTACAGATCATATGAAAACATGCTGGGAGGCTCTTTCTCAAACTGAAGAAAACTTATTAACATTCTCAACGTTCTTAATTCAAGTAGGATTTTAGTTCGCTCAGATTCCAAGGTTCAATTTTAAGATGGACCTGAAAAGTGTTCACCTTTTCTGGTACTACATTATCTTGTGATCCATTTTCTTCGTCCAACAACAGGTACAATGGAGCCCTTGCCCAACATTGCATTTTCACCAAAGTACTTGAAATTCACAAAATGCAAGGATGAAGGTAGCCCCTGTTTCTTTTTCCGAGGCTACACGGGGAAGCCATATGATATGAAAATCGACTGAATCTTTATATTAAATCAAATTAAAAACCATATTAAAAAACCCTCTTTTATATAAAAAAATATAATTCATATCTGTGTCTTGCAGAAAAAACAAAATACTACAAAACGAACATCTATTCGTGTATTAATGATTTTCTGTAATTTCCACTTAATGTTTATTACTGCTTATAATATGAGTTTTGTAGTATATTTTCTGTTAACGATTTGTTTGTTTCGTTTTATTATTGTACATACGGATACGCTGAAAACATATTTTGTACATTGAAATTTATTTATCTCATCTGTGTTGAAATATGTATATAAACTACACAGCACGCCAATTAATGTGAACATAATGCTACGCCAACGTGATAATGTTCCGATTAAAAAGTCAGTCACTGTCATGACTGTGTTCATAGAGTATTTTCAATGAGTGACTATATATGCGTTCACATTGCGCTAAATTGGGGCATCTTTATTTGGTGAACCTTGGGTTCACACTGTGTTTATACTGTGATTTTTCCAGTAGGGATGGGAAAGGAACGTGTGAATACTTACGTCTGATCAACGCCTTCCACTCCTCGGAAGTATCCAAGCCCTGATGAGGTGTTGCTGAGCTGATGACACTTGTTATCAATAGATAGAGCACGGAATTTATCAGTTAGGTCCTTCTCAAGCTCGTGTTGTGCTGCTCGGTCCATACTGAAATTGATAAAAAAAAAAATTATCAAACTTTGAATATTATGTATTAAATAGACATTAATGAATAGACATGAAAAAATTAAAAGCAAGTAATTTAAATGATATATGTAACCATTAATTGGCAAGTGATTAGTGCCCGGTTGTGTAAAAATACAAATTTACAAATTTCATGAACATCCCATCTTTCCGAACAACTTGACAATCCTGCTGTAACAGTAATGCTTTCATTTTTATTTACATATCAAACGTGACATGCAAAGAGATATTATTTAGTCTAAACGAAAAATATTAAGAAGAATCAACAAATTTTGTCAAGTCATTAATTTTAAATTTGTATGTTACAAGACAATGGCCAAAATTAAGATTTCGGTTTTATCGAAATAGGAACGTCTGGTATTAATGGGGGATACTCTGAAAAGGTTTGGTTAGAATTCATGAATAAACATGATGCTCCTATGTTATGTAAAATATATGGGGAAAGAAGGTAGGTTCGATAACCTTTAAAAATAAAATCTTTCTCAAGATCAAAAGAAATGGGATGAGTGAGAAGGATTTGTAACAATACTCCAAATTCATTAACCCAAATCACGTAAACATCGCCAGACATGTTTGAAAATGTGCATGAAATCATTGACATTGAGGAGATATCTTATTGTTACCATGTTGTCGAACTTTGAGACTAAGTATAAGCATACAAACATACTGCATATCACATGTGATCAATATCAATGATATATAAGTATTCGAAAGGCAATAGAAATGCAATAGATACTTCAACTTGAAAATGTGAGATAAGGGCAAAGCCATTGAAATAAATAAACCGGCTGCTGAAGTAATTATCTTTTAAATCAAATGCAATCATGGTGATTGTGTATTTTTCAAATGAATATACTCTTCATCCTCAATTGATATCCTCACGACTGAAATATTTACAAGCAAACACTGAAGAATGTTGTTTGATATTCCAAATATTCGTCGCAAATTTTTTTTTATCTGTGCCCCGGCCTTTGCACCAAAGTCACTTAACTGGTATCTTTCATATAGAGGCCGTGATTTTCAATGACTAACACAGTAGTTTCCATTGGATGGCAAATTAGTGTCTTTCATGCAACGGGACTCACAGGATCAAGTTGGGGGTCGTCGGAGGGGCGGGGGGGGGGGGGTAGGGGTATGTTTTGAAATTCAACTTCAAGGATGTTTATACTCCGCATCCCGGAGTCGTGGAGGTCAAATGTTAGACATTCTCATGTTTCAACACATTGAGAATGTTGAATGAAATATGTTACTATACGACGGAAGAGACAACATGCATAGGTCGGTCGAGTGGGAGATGCAGTCCACATTATCTAACTGCATTTTACTTAGGCGTAGTTCCTATAATGTATTTTGTACAACAATGAAGACGTAATCACCATTATAATATTTACGAAATACACTCTTTCCACACCCATTTTATAATTAAATCATTTTATAATAAACAATTGATTATCCTTTGATGTATTAATTTGAAGAAAAAATAATAAATTAAAGTCAGGGAATGTTTAATATCTTATCTTTGTTCTTTAATGTTCCATTTGTTGCATTATAATTACTATTTACGAAAATTTTCCCATCTTTGTTAAATACCCCCACCTCTTTTACTTCGTTTCTGTCTCCCTCTCGTCCTCTTTTTTTCATTCTGTCTTTTCCTATCTAACCGTGTTCTCACTATACATGTACTTTATTCTACCTCTGAGGCTTTCTTCTCATATGCTGAGAATTTCAATTAATTTCATAATAATATGTATAGTATAGTCATATTGTGGTATTGATATTTGCCTATTTTATTCCAAGTTGTATTTTCTATAAATTATGTCTGTATATATTTCGTAAACTGAATGTAATTCAGCCTTTGGCTGCTATTTTCAGTGAATATTTGAAATAAATACGCAGTAAATCATTCAATTCAATTTAAATTATCACTAAATAAAACCGAATAGAGGATCATAAATTACCGGTTGCATGAAATTTGGAACGCTAATACGGACAGATGTCTGTAATGGTTGTACTTCCCATCGTAATACTGTATTTTTATCGGAGTATTTTGTGGAAGCTGACGGTGAGGCTTACAAAGTATCTTCCCCATATGAAATATGACCACAATCTGTACAAGATTTATGACAGGTCTCCGTATCAACCACACCAACAATATGACCATCACATTACGATCATCATTTATGACCTTGCACCGCTGCCGCACCGCTGAATTCATGGCAGGTCAAACATCCGCACTAGATACTGAAATTGATCTAAACAGTTTCAGGTATAATTTGATCAATCAAACCAACAGTGTTGCTAAAATTCCAAACTTTTATACCCGGAAGAGACGACGCAGCAAGCGTTTTAATATTGAATCAACGATTGATGAGAGATGTCACGATCTCCATGGAGAGGACTGTTGACTCTTGATATCTAAATTAAATTGGATCCTAAATTGATTGGATAGCTAAGGGCGGGCGATACGGCGTCAAAAATCATTCTACGTTATTCATGGATAGACAGTTATGAGAGTAAAAGTAACAAATTGTTCCAATGCACTTTGTGTGACTTGTAATGACATATTATTTTTGTTGGGCCCCTTTAACAGAGATCTGTTTTCCTGTGCATTTTCCATCGTCATTACGAAAGAGTTGATATTATAGATTACGGTGTAGCGTACCCTCTCTTATTAATAAATGATGGAATAATAATATTGTCATTCCAGTTTAGATTTATTTTTTCAAAATAAAAGGAAAACGAAACCTTTCCTTATTTCTTTCCTATAGCATCCATTGCTTTATTGCCAAGTTTCATATAGATAACGTGCCAGTTATAATGTGTCCAGCAACTCGACAATTAAAATACTGGCCCCTATATAAGTCAATATATCGCCAATATCAATATTTGCTGAAGAGCGTTTTATGGCACGACGCGAGCGGACATTGTTGAGTTACTAGGTTTCTGTGGAAGATGCTTGAAATCGCTAAAAATCGGTTCAAGTCCGTGAGACTTTATTATGCTTATGAAATAGAGTGGTTTACTTCGACACTTAGATACAATACTTTGTAAAACTTTTTGATCGAGATTAATAATCTAACCATTTAAAAAAAATGTATTCAGAAACAGTTTTAAAACAAGAACTGGGCTATGGATCTCATAGCGTGGACATGACAGTCTTTTTAACAGAGAGTAATGAGCTCTTGTCATAATCAATAAAAGGCAGGTCAGACTCTACAATTTATGGCAAACCTTTAATTTACTCTGTCAACGCAATGTTTATTTAACAAATTGTCGCGATGGTAACATATATCCAATTACACCAGTTTATAAGAAAACCAACAGAAAATGTCACTGTGATTTCCTGTTTTAAGCGTGCGCCTGGTGTGATTATTTCAACTTGTGAAAGCATTTTAATGACAGATTTAATGATGACGTAGTACATGTAAATAAATATAAAGGCGACTGTGGTAGAACGATCTAAAAAGAATTAATAGGGGAAAACAGGTTGCTGTTTTAAGAGTCTTGTATTTCAATAGGACACGCCTTAAAAAAGTTTCTTTCTCCGAACTTTCCTGTTTTCCAAAGAAGTGGGAATTAAACATGACCCGGATTTGTGGGTTCACGCTCGGTGTACTTTTACTGCCAACTTGCGTCAATGATATTTTTTTATTGTTATAAAGGGCACTTATCCATCAAAAGATCTACCAAACAGTTTGTTGTAAGAAGGGTCATAAATCTAGTTGGATTCGCATTTGACGACAGTTAAATGGCAAAACGATGGATTAGTTAGGTCTCACGAAGTTTACGAACAGGAAGATATCTAACGGATACCCCCCCCCTGTTCCTTCAGTTCCATCGCCAGTCGAAAAGTAGTCTGTTCTTGGACTCTTTCGATTCGCCTACTAATCTAAAGCAACATTGTGAAATCCATAATCACTTCAATTACAATATAAATGGGCTCAATATGCCTGGTTTCTCGAAAGAGTCAACAGATATTCTTGGGCTTATGAGACATTGCAAGAAATAAAAACCCATCGAGCTAAAAATAATCAAATTTACTCTTCGTTTCTTACAAAAATCGGATGCATCAGTGGGAACAACAAGGGTGTACAAATTTGAAAATATTTCAAATAATTTACGACGATTTAGCCTATATACCGCTAACATTAACCGTTTGCCATTCATTATGTATTTAGCTCATTCAATGATGGTTGTATTTAACATTTATTGAACAAAATGATGCAGGTGTCTTAAACAGCTGCTAACTGCTTTGTCGAACGACTAACTGTGCTGCATTACAGTTCATAACTATAGCAACTATTTTATAACGTCTGCACAAAAATAGTGAAATCTAACATGTCTAAGGGCCGGATGGAAGCTTTTCACTTGACTAAAATATTATTGTTCTTTCAAAAACTAGAACAAGCAAAATAATGAGAAAAGATTTTGACGAAATAATTGAATAAATATGCCAAGTAAAGAAAGTTACATTTCGTCAATCTCTTCACCAAAAGTTTCATAGCTCAGTCCACTGCCTGGAAGGATTCACGAATGTTCGAGGGTACACAGGTTTCACGTAAATTGAATCCTGGGTTTAAATTGATTTAACTTTTGTTATAGCCACAATCAAATCACATCTTGAACAGAATATTTATCGGTATTTTGGGAATTAGATTTCGAAAAAGACTGTGAATTAGATTTTGAAAAAGACCGAATATAAGTCAGAATTCAAGGAATATGGAACATTATAATGGGGTTCTATTCGTAACTTATCTATGGGTACCCAGTCCATTATAAACCATTTAATTGAACTGTCATGATTTTGGTGAATATAGGGTCGGAAACGGCATACAAGGGGGGGAATTTTGTCATTTTTTAACAGGTGAAACACCCTACCTTAGTTGACTGTTTGCTCTATCAATCATCTTCTTCAAGTGATCTTGACTCTTCCTTATCGTGTTGACTTCCTGTTAAAGAGAAAGTGAAAACAATAGTTAATAAGAAATAATGTCCTATACATATCTGAATACTTACAGTCAGTGAAAACTGTGAAAATGTAAAAAGACAGAGAATATTATGTGAGTTTTCTGCCGGGGTTTTCTGCTCATTAATGGAAGTAACCAAGGATACAAAACAATATTTAATTATGATAAAGCATTTATAAAGAATAGATAACTAAAGATTATCAAATCTTTCTGTTGTGACGAGAATCCCACTCTTGAAAAAGAAAGATTAAAACATCTGACTCACAACGCGCTATTAAGCAGTATCCGTGCCAGAATTGTCATAATGTTGTGAACTAATGAAGAAAATGTGTTGTTCTATTTTATCCCACATTATCAGAATATCATTATGTACATTAAACCGAATGTAATTCTGCATGAGTTCAGCATGATTATGAAACTTTCAATTAAGCCATTTACGAGTTAACTTTTACTAATCTAGAGAAGAAACTCGTCAAATTCGCATTATAAAGAAATTGTTCTTTTTTTTAAGAGTGAAAGGATTATAATTGGCTTCAGCCTACGGGCATCCGAAATGTATGTGAACAGTACGTCAATAATGTTCTTCAGTTTTTATGAATGAAGAAGTTCGGGAGGTTGCGATTACGTCACGACGGAGACAGGCCAATGGGAGCGCGAATGCAAGATCGAACACACGTGGATCTCGCTCGCTGTGTTTATGTTCAATAGACAATGCAGACATGTAATCTATTGTTCTTGGTACCATGGATTCACAATAGCTCCACCCCATTAGCATTGTCTTCGCTATGGTAACCGTCATGCGCATTGCGTTCTGAGGAGTCACCATGTGTGCTTGTTATACTTTTCACAACAGAGGGTTCTAATTAATCTAGGGAACTTTATCATTAAATCTACAATCCAGAAACTTTGAAAGATTAATTCATTTATTTTTTTTATCTTGAGAACATAATGAAAATGATTCTCAAGTTATAAGAAAGTTAAATATATATAAACTCTTGTCTATAACTTTAAAAATCATTGTTGTGATTCAATGAAGTTTTGTTTGTTTAAGAACGGCGCAAAAATGATTTTCAGATGGAAAGTGAATTGTATTTCAGAGGCTACCGTAAAAAAATGAATTCGCAAATTATTATTAGTTTTGCATCATTTTTTAATGTTTCTTGTTTTCTTTCAATAAAAAGATAATACTAGGTTCTCCTCTCTCAATTCTATTTCCACATTGATATATGAAATTATTTTCACATCATCGTTTGTAAACTCTAGCCCATACATGTAGTATTGAGTTGGGATCTATCCCATAGACACGGAGTACAGAGGTCGGCATCAGTGAAAGTTGTTTGCAAATTGTATTTTGGAGGCGACGAGTGTTTTTAGAGAGTTTCACTGAGCCATAAGGCACACTGATGAACAAAGACAAGATTTGAAGTGGATCTTTACTGGAGTAGAGAGCATATATTTAAAAGAGATTTTATTGTCACTCTGGCTCCCCCCTTTACCTCGCCAAAGGGGATCCTCTATTTGGTAAACAAAACAGGTGTATTTTTGGTCCAGGCACTGAGATTTTAAGAGAGCCAATTTCAGACCAATGAAAATATTTTGGCGCCTTAATTATCATGTTTATTATTCTGCTACTTTTAGTGGAACTTAGAATGACAATCAAAACAATATTTCTATATTGTGATGACCTGAACCTTTCTCATGCAATTTCTATATTTTGTCTTGCATGGGGGGGGGGGGCGGGTCACAACATTTTTTTATATACTGTGTAAAATGCAAGGACCCGTTAAAGATAGATGTATGCTAAACAAAAACCAAGATTTATGGATAGAATGAAATACTAGATATACATGTATACTCGCTTTTAACTCAACAGAAAATTGAAAAAAATCTTATTATCTAATAAAATAAAATGAACTTTATGAAACTCTGAATAAGAAGGCGCAAGTCCTGATAGCACATCAACACAATAATTGATACATGAGTAATATAAAAAAGTAAAGATCTAAAAGAGAAGAGAAGTTAAGGGATATACGTTACCCTGATAAGTTCTTTCTCGACGGCATCGTTGACGAGATCTATTCCTTGTCTTTTCTCTCGATTGAAGAGGCATTCCTGTGCGATCTGGAGGGGGCCTTCGGTATTCTTCAGCGCATTCTCCAGCCTCCTCTTCCACTCTGTGACATCGTTGATCTCCCTACCCATCTCGTCCAACTCGTGGGTGACCTCGGACTTCCAGAAGTTGATGTCGCAGACACGATCACCAAGATTCTTGCTTGATTCTTGCTGCGTCTTGACGGTTCGGGCGTCGGTGTCATGGCAGATGCGAACGTTCTCGTCTCGAAGTCGCTGGGCGGCACCTCGTGTCATATCGGAGGATCGGTAGTTGGTGTTGTTGCTCTTGAACCAGTCATGAGGGGTGTACTTGGAGAACAGGGCGGTCCTCGCGGAAGGCATCAATGGGGGTACCTTCATCATGGTATCATCTCGGTAAAGGGTGCTCGGGTTGAGCTCCGGTGCACTTCGGGTCATGGGCATGGACTGCTGGGCTCCACGGTAGCTTGCCGAAGGCTTCCATGGGAGTTGGAGGGATTGGCTCACCACGAATGGTGGGGCATAGCTCTTGTAGGAGGCGCGCATCGTGCTCTCAAGGGGTGGTAGAAAACTTGACCCGATTGTCGGCTGCGCCTTGAAATAACTCGAAGTCATCGTCTGGCCACTGTATTCCTGCATCTTGACTGATTTTTCACTTATTTTCCACACGAAGTACAGTTAATAAGTATTGAAAGTGAAATAATCTTCACTCGTGTCCACAATCCGATTATAAATATTGTCCCGCGTGCGAGATAATCCTCCAACGATTAGACAAAATAAATATGATGGTTGTTGGAAATTTGATAATAATCTTCCAAGTTCAACTCAGTGAGAAGATTTGTGTTCACTCGGATATCCTGGTGATATTTTGTCCGAATTAGACAAAATTAGAATATAAAGTGGCAGACTTGGCTGCAGCAGCGCGCGTGTACCCACCCTGCACGACAAACTACTTTTGTGTTTATAGATACCACCACGGAAGCACCCCGCTTTGCGATAGTCACGCTTGGTGGACTCTGCCCTTTAGAACGCTGTTGCTAAGGACGCCATGTTGGAACCTCGCGACCGGCTTGTACCTTGCCAAAGTACGGGAGAGACAATGCCTTGGATACCGGTGAATGGCTAGTGGGACAGACACAAAAGGGTGAATGAAATCTATCCGATGATATCAGCCAATAAAATCAAACTAGTCTCATACACACAGACATGCAGTAGTTTTCAATAACACCACACTATCATTTCCAGTACCGGGGCTAATCTACATCTTTCAGAAATTTTTCAAGAATTGTACATATTTTCAACTTTATCTCTCAAAACTCAATAAAAAAGTAAATTGCCTGTCAGGGTTGTTACTTTCATGAGCACATGCAACGTTGGTTGGGAATAGCCTATAAAAAGTTGAACAATTAAGCATAAAAATGTATTTAAAAAAAGAATATATAGGTATATCTTAATGTCCATGCAATCATACATAATTTTTCTTAATAAACTTTGGAATTGATCTAGGGGTGAAGTATGCCATTAGGATATAAGTTGTACACATTACTGGTTTAAAGCTACCCAGAATGGGAAAGAGTTTCAACCAATAATTTTGTGTGGACAGCAAGTTCATATATATATATATATATGTGTGTGTGTGTGTTTGGGTGTGTGGGTGTGTGTTAGATTTTTCTGTTTTTATTCAAATCAACTTTCTGTTGGGGTGCGGGACTTGTCCTCTTAACTATTTTTTCACCCCGAAATTTATCAAAGACCTCTTTACCAATAATCATTTAAAACATTTTTCCAGAATGTTATAGTGATCATTTTTGTGGAGCCATCAAATACACCCTCGGAAACATTAGAGGATTATACTACTCGCCATTATCATGTCTGTTCCATAAAGACTATTCATGTCCGCAAACTAAAATCATATATGTTCAGTCCCTTCAAACAATTCGATTCCCAAATCGATCAAAGCTTTATTCACAATTTTTAATTACACACCGTAGGTCAGTTCGGAGATTGTTTCGTAAGTGTAACTGTGGCACTGTATTGTCCGCTTACGCTCATTCATAAATCGATATTTCCTTGTCAAGTTGAGAAAAGAAGTCCAATCTTCTAATCCTTGTGAGAGCGTGGCCTGAGGGATGATGTGTCCATGATCGAGCTCGAGAGGACGAAAGGATTAATGTCTTTGACGAACAAATTGTGATAATCTGAGAATTAGAGAGAGTGATGTCACCTTCAATCAAATGAATTCCATTGTCTCTGATGACGTACTCCATCTTAATACACATCTCAAAACAATCTGTTTGAATAAATAATATATTAGATGGGTACTTAAAATTTACAAGATGAAACGTTTGTTTTGTAAAAAAAAAAAAAAATACACGTATCACCGCATGTAAACGAATAGAATCGAAATCAGTATTCGTGTATCAATTTTGACAAGAATCTTGTATTTTCTTTAACATGTTTAACAAGTGATACTCCTTTTAGCGCCTCTAAATATTATCTGATACGCAAGATAAAATTTCATATTCATAATGAGAAATAAAAGTCGTTATTCATAAAACTCATCTCAGAATACCAATTTCATTTTTTTTTCTAAAGATGAAGTAAAATATTTTAAAGATGAAATGACCTCAGAATACCACCCCTTATCATAAAGGTCAAGTCCACCTCAGAAAAATGTTGATTTGAATCAATACAAAAAAATCAGATAAGCATAATGCTGAAAATTTCATCAAAATCGGATGTAAAATTAGAAAGTTCTGACATTTTAAAGTTTCGCTTATTTTTCACAAAATAGTTTATGAATATGCACAATTTAGTCACACACATAAGAGAGATTTGATAATGTCCCTTAACCAATTCCTTGGTAGTATAGTGGTGAGTATCTCCGCCTGTCACGCGGAAGACCGGGGTTCGATTCCCCGCCAAGGAGGTTAATTTTTTGGAGGTGCCGTGGCCGAGTGGTCTAAGGCGCCTGGCTATACAGAAAAAGTCTGGGGTTCGATCCCCGGCCGCGGCACCTATGCCTGTGAGCAAGGCATTTAATGTGCAATGCTCTTTTATCCTGCTTTCAAATAAATGGAAATGTTATAGGCATTAATGGTAACTTGGTGTGCACCTGTTAAAAAAATATTTTACACTGGAAAAAAACAATATGTTTAATTTATTGTAGAAGTTTATTCTTAATGCATTTTATTATCATCAGTGTTATTTATAATTATGTATTGGAAGATGTCTGATATTGTGTTTTATTGTAACACTTAAGAAAAAATGGTGTTAAATTTATAAGTTGTCAAGGTATTTATCAATTTGTAAAGACATCAAACTTCTATTTGCTATATATATTTTATTTTGTATATGAGTTGAAGTTGTCAATAAAAACTACTTAATAAAAAATCCCTATTTCTTTAGTTTTTTATTGTTTGAATTATACAATATTTCAATTTTAAAGATTTAACAGTAAGGATCAACTTGACTGAACCATAAAATGTTAAACAATGCTAATTCCACATGTTAAGAGAGAAATAAAACACAGGACAATGATGAGAAAATCAGAACATTTCATGTTTCATAAATTATAATAAAATACAAAAGAAATAGTGAGTGAGTGAGTGATGTCATCAGTTCCCTCATTGGCATACTAACCGAGATTTTTTTTGTGAAATTAAGCGAAACTTAAAAATGTCATAACTTTCTTATTTTGCATCCGATTTTGATTAATTTTCAGTGTTATGCTTGTTGGATTTTTCTCTTTTTATGTCAAATCAACTTTTTGGTGGAGTGGACTTGTCCTTTAAAAAGAAAAAGCCTTCTTATTTTTGTTTTATGGTTATTATTATTATTATTATGCACACCGCTGATGGGTTTCTTTCTCAAGATTTTTATGACACCTCGTAAAGATATCGGTGTTCCATAATTTGTTAATGATATATTACGAAATTCAATTAAGTTAAATACATTATGACATGCAGCGAAAAAGAAAAAGGTTATCGAAAGAAAGTTCTGGAGACAGATGAGTAGATTGGGGGATGAATCAAAGAGAAGAGTTTTGATGGGGACATCCCGATAGACCGCGGGTCCGATAGTCCGCGGGTCCGATAGTCCGCAGTGCTTGTAAAATTATGATCAGATATATCAAATGTCATCGAGAGGTCCAAAGGTCAAATGATACGAGACCATGGGGATCTATCAGGTGCGGGTTCATGGGGGGCGAGGGGGAACTGCCTCACCCCCCCCCCCCGCTCAAAAAAGGGGGAGAGGCCGCGGGGAAAAGGAGAGAATAAAAAGAGAGAGGAAGATGGGAAAAGAAGATAATAGAAAAGAGAGCAAGAGGGGGAAAGGAAAGAGAAAGAAAAAGGGAGAAGAACAGGGGGAAAGAAGAGAAAAAAGAGAGGAGGGGAAAAGGAAGAAAAGAAAAGAAAGCTAGGAGAAAGGAAAAGGAGGAAAAAGAAGAAGAAAAAAAAGAGGAAGGAAGAGAAGAATATTTAAATAGAGAGGAAGATGGGAATAAAAATAAGGAGAGATAGAGGAAGAGAAGAAAAGAAGAGAATAAAAAGAGAGAGAGTGGAAGGGGGAGGGAGAGAAGAAAAAAAATAAAAGAGAAAAAGGGGAAAGGAAAAAAAAGAAAGAGGGATAAGTAATGGAGGAAAGAGGAAAAAAGAGGAAGAGGGAAAAGAAAGAAAGGAAAAGAATTAGAAAAAATAGGAAGAGAATGATATTAAAAAGAGAGAAAGATGGGAAGAAAGATAAGAAAAAGAGAGATGGAAATGAATGTCGAATGTCCCATTGGGGGATTTGAAATCTCATCTTTTTAGGTTGGAATATCACAAATTTTCAGTTTAATCGTTGAAATATGTATCGTCTTAATGACTAACTTTTCGACCAGTCCATAATATTTAACATTTCTGCTCGCGCTTCGCGCTCGTGGTAATTATCTAGTTACATACGCGTCCTGCTCAGGTTCACAAACATTGCCCAGAATGTTAAATTTTCAGGACAATATACATGAAATTTAATTTTTAGCTTGCATATGGCTTATGAGATTATAACACATTTATGTTGCTTATAAAGTAAATCTAGGAAATGACTGTTAGGACATGGGCGTTTGCCCCCCCCCCCCAACAAAAAAGAGAGAATCAAGGCTGAGAAAAAATAGAGAGAAAAGGAAAGGGATTAGGATGAAATATACTATTATTTTCCAAATATTATGTCAAAATCTATCACAACCTTGTATATTTGGAATAAAAGTGTCAACATATTTGCTTGCCCGCTTCGCTCACTGCCAACTTCTTATTAATTTTATGCGATACGCCATATCGAGCCCCCTCGAAATTGTTACGGCACTTGGACAAATCAACTTTGAGCGGCTGATCGGGGAAAGCATGGGTGAAAAAATGGCCCCTCCCCCTATTGGCGGAAGCTGGGTCCGCCCCTGACTTAGGCTTTCAGGATAAAATACAGGAAAATAAAAAAAAAATCAGATCGCGCTTCGCGTTCTCATTATTTATTTAGGCCTTGTGAGATACCTCAATGTGTTTTTCAAGAATAAAATCTCAGATTTTCTTCAACGTCTACCCCCCCCACCCACATTTCATTTATTTTTTTTTATCTTGGTGCACCCATGCTGAATAAATACGCCACTGATGAGGATAAGTAGTCGAGATTGCATATTTCCTAGAGGTTATCATTAATAATATTGAAGGGTATACTAAAACAACAGTACAGAAACTACAGCTCCCGTTCACAATATTCTAGTAGGGCCTACTCTGATGAGAAGTTAAACCAAATTGAAAACACTCAAAATCACTAGTGCTTCGCGCTCCCATCATGGGCGGAAATCCCTGGGGGGACGTGTCCCACCTACTCAAAATAGTAGGGGGGACACAATATCAAATGTCCCCCTACTATTTTGGTCTTTGATAATCATAGAAATACATCGTTCTAAATCGAAATAAAACATGTATTTTGGGACAAGATGACCTTACTTTGGCGATGATAACCTTTTCTTTTTTGTTTGTCATATTTTCCCGCCCCTTGTCCCCATAGGCGGATCCAGGGGGCCGAGCTCCCCCCCCCCCCTCTTGGCGGAGCAAAAAAAAAAGAAAAAAAAGGAAAGAAAGAAGGAAAAAAGGAGGAAAAAGAGAGGAGAAAAGGAAGAGAAGGACGACGAAGGCATGAAATAAGATGAGGGGAAGACTTGGAAAATAAAAAGAATCTTTCGTGCAACTATATAGAACTTTCGCTCGCGCTTCGCGCTCACATTGCCTATTAGGTGATTTACATATCTTGTTCAATATGGAGTTCGAATATCAAGTTTGGAAGTCAATATACAACACATATTTCACCTCGGAAATCGAACTTTCATTACGTTGTGTAATTTACAAATTGGTTTTTAAAAAGTGCTCTGTAAAAGTGTCAATTTTATGGTTTGAATGTTAACATTTGCTGCTTGCGCTACGCGCTCGCAAATTTTGATTTATCAGGTACCTATATTTTCGTGTATTCCATAAAGTTTTCAAAATATCCCTAGCTAGAGCGCTGCACGCTCGCATTTTGATTGGCGAGTTATATAAATGTTTCAATATTGTTTATACAACAAACTACTTAAAATCCCCTTTTCATGACAGTTTATCAAAAATTATAGCTCGCGACTTGCGCTCGCATTAATGGTTAGAAATATATAAACTGATGCATCCTATTCATAATCACAAAAGTGAAATGTTTTATGCCATGATATCATCAGATTTCGCGCCCTCATAGGCATTAATAAATATGATATAAATTTAATAATTAAATTGTCCCTTTGTTTCATCTCACGCTTAGCAAGATGAATAGGAAGATAGTCATCATTTTCATATGATGGCATGTCGTAAGGATGTCCCGGTCCTATGTCAAAACTCAAAGTAATAATAATATCAGCTCTTTTTTAAGTGCAATCCATATCCACCTTACAATTTTTCTACAAAGTGCTAGAAATATAAAGCTGAAATTGACTCTTTTTTTCAGATCGGACTATCAAAGTTTCATGATTTTCATGATTAAAGTTGTATTTAGAATGCCTAGATTCTAGGTCTAAATATGAAACACGCTCGCGCATGTTTATTCAGATACCCAACTTGTTCTCTAATTTAAATCATTATCCAGTTTCAGATCACAATATCAAAACTTTTCTGCTCGCATTTTGTGCTCGCATTATTAAAGTAGGAAGACCCCATATTACTCATCCTTTTGATGATTTACAAAACATTAACAGAGTGGCCCACTTTTAGGTCTAAATCTCGAAATATTTTTCTGCTCGCGCTTCGCGCTCGCATCAATCGTTAAATTACATAGCTATCCTGTTCATGATTACAAAAACTGATTGAAATTTTCCATTCTTTCTTTAAAAAAGTTCAAAAATGTTCAGCTCGCGCTTCGCGCTCGCATTTTTTGATTGTTGAAATATGTGACGCCTTCATGGCTAAGTGCAAGCAGTCCTTAACAGGTACCAGTTTAAAACGTATAATTTTTTTTGCTCGCGCTTTGCGCTCGCATTATTAATACTCATATTTTTTAGGATTTACAAATTATGAATAGAGTGTCTCGTTCAGTAAATATTAAAGGACTAAATCTAGAAAATTTCCGCTCGCGCTACGCGCTTGCTTTGTTTACTCATATACCTATTCTGCTTCAGTTAAAAAAAATGCTTAGAATTTCCTTTCTTTGGGTGAAAATTTCAAAAAGATTCAGCTCGCGCTTCGCGCTCGCATTATTTGATTGTTAAATGCTACTTTAACATGTATCTTTTTCATCAGTTCATTTCCCCTCGCGCTTTGCGTTCGTAGTAATTATTAAGTTGCATACATGTCTTTTTCAGGATAACAAACATTGCCCAGAATCAGTTCAAATTTTAGGAAAAAATACATAAAATTTCCCCCAAATTTAGCTCGCGCTTCATATAAATGAGGATTATGATATTATGTATTAATTTAAAAGAATAAAGCCAAGAAGTGAATAATGAGGACTAGCCCTTTAAAGAAACAAACAAAAATTATCTTCGAGCTGCCGATCGGGGAAAATATGGCTGAAAAAATTTCCGCCCACCCCCCCCCTATTAGCGAAGGCTGGAACCGCCCCTGTGTCCTCCCTACCTTTTGGTATTTATGTATTCATTGATTTTTTTTTCAAGAACACATTAAAAAGTGGTCTTTATTTTTTCAAATGTGATTATAAGATAATAATTTAAGTTAGCCTGGCCGGGAGGGAGTGGGCGCCATTTTCGAAAAGTACACATGGGCGCCAAACATCAGGTCAAATTTGCTCCCCCTCCCTCCCCTTGAAATCCTGAAATCCCAATTAGGGCAATCACCCCCTGACAACTACTTCAAGGAAAATATTATCCCCATATTTTTTACCGCCGGGGACTGTTAACCCCCCCCCCGCCCCCCCGGAAATTTACTCTCCAGACAATTACCCCAGATAATTATGAAAATAATAATTGTGAAAATGCCTTAACTCCGAGGCTCCGTATGGCGTCTAGAGGGCATATTTCCGGGGGGGTGTAACAGTCCCCGACGATAAAAATATGGAGATAATATTTTCCTTGAAGTAGATGTCAGGGGGCGATTGTCCTGTGGGTCATCGTTATAGAACCCCATGGACTCGTATCAATGGCCTTTTGACCTCTTGATGACATGGATTTCACTATATTGTCCTGATCATAATTTTACACACACCGCGGACTATCGGACCCGCGGTCTATCGGGCCCGCGGTCTAACGGACCCGCGGTCTATCGGACCCGCGGTCTATCGGACCCGCGGTCTATCGGGCTGTAACCGTTTTGATTACCATGTCTGTCAGTGGCGTCGATTTTGAAGAGGTCGGACATGGCGTATGGGGCAACATTTTTCAAATTTTGATTTTTTTATCAAAAGAATGTAATTTCATAATACACTTTGACATAATAATTCTGAAAATTATACCATATTATATTACCCCTCCTTTCCTTTTATTTTCTCATTTTCCCCCTCTTTCCTTGATCGCAAACATGGCCCCAAAGCGCACCATTTGTACACAAGACTAGTATTAATTTTCTAGTGCACTCGCAGAATATTGTAAACTTTCAAAATAATGGTAAATGTTTATCTGTGCACGGTAAAACTTGGCCAAAGTTTGGCCAACAGTTTAATCATCAGTAGTATCAAGTACATTTCCTTTAGACAATTTAGTGTAGGCCTTTTAGGACACACATTGATAAAGTAATGTATCCGAAATGAAGAGAAAAAAAAAACACTCTGCCAAAATTATAAATAAAAATCACTATAATATCCAATCACACTGTAATAATTTGTACCTTCATTTTAAAAATCCTAAACAATTA
Source organism: Lytechinus variegatus (assembly GCF_018143015.1). Taxonomy (NCBI): domain Eukaryota; kingdom Metazoa; phylum Echinodermata; class Echinoidea; order Temnopleuroida; family Toxopneustidae; genus Lytechinus; species Lytechinus variegatus. Next base: position 20,529,103 of record NC_054749.1, read on the forward strand.
CAATCACCGGTGGATTTTAGCCTGTACGATATTATTATTAGCGAAACACGCTGTAAAAGCTGTTGTGTTAAAACTGACACCAATTGGTGTTAATAGAGGACAACACACTGAGGTGTTATAATTACACCCTAGAGATTGAAAATAACACCAAAGAGTGTAAATGTAACAACCAAGGGTGTTGTAATAACATCTATAGGTGTTAAACTATCACTGTCAATAATTTAAGACCGGTGTAAAATAACTGGTGTAGTCCTCATACACGGTTTTTGCTGTGCAGAAAATCCCGCAGAAAATAATGGGACCGGAATCAATTACTTCTGCTAACAACGGCATCATGGAATACTTTTTAAGGATTTTGATACCCAAATTAATATGAATATTTGGCTTAAAAGACAAATTTGGAAATTGACTTGTTCAATGTCAATATCAAGTTAGGCCGAAAAAATGTGATTCAAGGATGACGATCTTGCGCCAAGAAGGGGAAAATGGTTGGCTAATTAGATTAGGACTTCTTTTGTATTTTTGTTCAACCCCCACTATTTTGTTCATTTCTCTTAATAGGGGTTACTTGGAAATGAAAGCGGGTGCGATCGACACCCCTCCGGCGGTGCCTCTTGTTAAAAAAAAATCTTGGGTAAAATTCTGATTTGATCCTGAGTTTGATCAATGATACAGTGATTGATAGATTGATGATGTGGATAATGAGAAGATTCTTGATTGATAATCTGGTTTTCTCTCATAACTACCATGGTTCGTTGACCATGAAGTCCTCAATGACAATATAAATCAATAAAAGCTGAAACTGAGTCACTTCAACTCGTCATCCTCTGAACAAGCTATCAAAATTAAAACTATAGAGTTGAACTGTCAAGTCTGTCAGACTCGCATCTTGCGAATGAAGTGACAAACACGCCATGTTGTAATATAGGGCATATGGAGGTGTGCGTGTGTGTGTGTGTGTGTGTGGGGGGGGTAAATTAGAGAACCAACATAAATAGCATGCATTTAATACAGCATGCATTTGATATTAATATTCTGCAGAAATATACATCAACGTTTCTTCTTCAATATTAAAATGAAAATCCATACAGCGGTTACACCAATCATTAAAAATATCCACATCTTTTGCGTTTTTGTGTATATATAAATGTGACCCAATCATATTACAATAGAAAATTAAATTTGTTTATTTATCGTAATTAAATCACTCAAAATAAAACAACACAACAAAATAGGAATCATTATTTATGCTGATTTTTACTTCGTGAAAAGGAGAAAGAATCCCCACATTCAAAGATAATTAGGTGGAAAGGTTGTTATAAATCTCTTAGGAATGGAAATGTCACATTGGTTTTCTTTCGGGATATTTTCTTCTGTCAAAATTGTCAAAATAAAACATGTGTAATAAAAAAAGGTTCAATATATAAAAAAGTCTTAAGTAATCAGTGAAGAAAAAAATGCAACAAAAGGTAAAACAAATAAACCACATTACATTGGACAAATAGATTGTTTTGCAAGCATGCATGGCAGTTCCAAAACGAAGCTGCTCTTGGCAAGATTATTTGCTGAACTGAGATAATTCATAAATACACAAAATATCAAAATAAAGTGATAATGAGTGCGATGATACTGATGATGAATGAAGAGTGGTGGTAGCTGTTTTGATGGTTAATCTTAATACATTTAAAACAAAATCTTATAAAAAAAACCCTTACTTATTCATATTCAATTAAACACGACGTTTGTAGAAAATAGGCGAAAACTAATTTTATTTCAAAGGGTGAAGGCTGTTTGAAAGGCATTTCACGAAGTACAGGGAGCGTTTCATCAATATTTTCATCCGACAAGTTGTCAGATCTGACATCTTTCCATGATTTTGATTGGCTGAGGGGCACTGTCCCTATGGTAACTGTCGGATAAAATGGGACTTGTCGGATAAAACATGCGACAAGTCCTTTCATGAAACGCCCCCCTGTATATCACTTTTTATAGTCAGAAAGTAGACAAATCTCAGGTTCAACTTGATGTTGTTTGTGACTTTAGCTAATCACTAATCAGGATAATAGAGAAACCGCAATGGCTTTCATTATTGATTTCGGATACAGGCAGCTGGAATGTCTTTTGAAAGAATGTTTGGGGCTCTGACAAAACAAAAGAAAGTCAATTCCTCCATGCAATCACCAGATTGTCTAGTGGCATAACCACTGACGTAGATTTGAGCAGCGAAGCAACTCCTGAGAAGAATATTATTGTATCACCTTTCCCGATTGAATGCGTGATGAACGTCACTATGATCTGAACTTCAATTTCTTTTCCTCTTATCTCTCTGTATTTATCACTTTAAAGTTATTTTTCACATTCTTTAATTGTGTGACATTTTACGTCGATCACTCGTCAGTGTAGATGCTTTCGGAAAATAGGGTCCATGTACTTGGGTAGCGCATTTAAAGGCCCCGTGAAATGAAGGGGGGGGGGGGTCTGAAATAAAAAATAAAAATCATTTCAAAACAGACCATATAAACAATATTAACGAGGGGACACTCGGCTTAGTAGAAATATTGTATTATTTTCAATTGACTTCCACAAAATCCTGAACACTGTATACGGTCACTGCTCGCTCAAACCTTAAAAGCTAGCATGAGAAAGATTAAAAGATCTGAAGATGTCTACTTCTTTACGCAAAATTTTCTACATTTCCAAGAATACATTTTCATGACATCATCATGCCCCACTTTCATTGACTTTATTGATGAAGCATCTGCATGATATGAGCCCCGGGCATGAGCGTCCCAAGTCTATGCTATATGGACATTCGTCTTACAAATCAATGCAACGCATGATGGCGCTATTAAAGAAATCGACAGAAATCGTAATTGACCAAGAGCTCTTATAAATAGGCCTAGTTATTGTCATGAATTGAGTCTTGGGCCGGGGTCTTGGAAACCGAATGATTTGGCAGATTCCTACACAGCCACTTGAAAATGTCTTATTTCACTTAAAACGAAATTATATAAGTAACAAGGGGAACACTATGGCATCTCAAGCCCGGATCTCAAGCCAAAAACCTGATTTGCACAAGACCCCCGCGGCCCCCCTGCTAGACCCTATAGACGCTCAATGCGTCTCTTGAAGATATTGTGTAGTAATTGATTACCAGTTCGCATCATATTCCCTTTTTGAACGCTGACATCATGAAGATGATTTGAGAGTATAAAGATAAGAGAAAGGTATTGATGACAATGTAAAAAATAAACAAGTTTTGAGTTTGTGACGTCATATACGCAGAGCAGCCTCCCATGCATATATCATGCAATGTAAATTCCATTTATTTAATGTGATGAATACCAATTTTTTATTTATAGAAGGGGAGAACGAAAGATTTGTTATTATTTTGATATATCACCACATTAATAAATTCAATTTAAAAAAATAGAAAATTGCATTTTTATGAATATTATCACACACAGCGCGCTCTGTAAGTGTTGGCACGCTTCGCGTGCATTTACCGCCCCCTCCAAAATGACATGAAGTTTAATACAATTTGATAAAAAAAATATTGTACTTATTTAATACGACACGAATTCCATACCTTCCTCTTTTTAAATTAGGAACCTGTTTGCCCCCAAATTATGGTTGTTTATAGTAATGAGCTGAAAAGCGGGAGAAGCTGACTTTATGGAGGTGACGGCAGAAACTGATATAAAGATTTTACCCGCTCGGAGCCGACCAGACCAGAAGTTGCGCGATCAATCGAAAAAAAAGATAACTTCATATATTTACTTCGGCCTAACCTTATTCAAATTCATGCCCTAATGTATACAATTTTAACTTTAACTGGCAAGAAGCACATAGCTGAGGTGGAAAAACAGGGTTAGAGAAAAGGTGGGGGAACAATGGAGAACTTCAATATTGTCACTTAACCGCGCGCAGCGCGGAAGCAAAATTCATATATGAATTTAGAGCAAGAAGAGTGAAGGAGTTTCTCTTTTGAGAAAAAAATAAAGAATAAATAGAAAAAACACAAAGCTACCTTTCTTCCCTTTCCTCCCTTCCCTTTTTATACCTTTATACCTTTATACCGCATCTACTGGAAAAATACAGTTGTGTCTGCAGTCAAGTTTCCAGGTCTATCTTGTACTGTACGTTGTCTTCCTAGCTTGGATAAATCACTATCTGTGCTATTTGTCCTTTGCTGTGCCAATGCAGTGACTAGTACTAATCCCATGCATGAGCATAATGCCATGCAGACCAAAACTTGTCTAGTTTTGTTTTGAAGTGATTGACTGTTGATGCTGTGACTACTTCAGCAGGCAAAGAATTCCAGTCGCTCACCGCTCTAACACTGAAGGTGTTTTGCCTCACGCTCAACCTACTCCTTTTCAGAAAAAGCTTGTAAGGATGACCACGGGTTGCTTGAGTGGAAGCTGATGTGAAGAACAGGTCTCTATTCACATCATCAATGCCGTGGATTATCTTATAGACTTGAATCATGTCACCTCTTCGTAGTCTGTACTTGATGGAAGGTAATTTCATTGCACGTAGCCTTCTGCCATAGTCCATTTCCTTCAGGGTTGGTACTAGCTTGGTTGCTCGTCGCTGGACTTTCTCAATAGCCTTCAGGTCAGAGGTATATCTTGGGTACCATATCCCATTTGCATATTCCAGAATTGGTCTCACAAGTGACTTGTATAACCTCTTGATGTTGTCTTTGTCTCTATGCACACGGTTTGCTTTCAAGACTGCACTGGCTACTTGGGAGTGGAATTTCAGTTGAGAGTCCATGATGACTCCCAAGTCTCTTTCCTCTGAAACTTCCTCCAGCATATCTCCATCTAGATGATACTGATGATGGGAATTTTGATGACCAAGATGGAGGTATCTGCACTTTGCTGTATTGAACTGAAGCTGCCACTTCTTGGACCACTTAGCTAAGTTGTCTAAGTCAGCTTGCAGCCTGTCACAGTCCTCCTCCATTCTGATCTCTCTGAACAGTTTGGTGTCATCAGCATATATCTTTACGATACTGCTAACTACCTCCGGCAGATCATTGATGAACACAACAAAGACCATCGGTCCGAGAACACTACCTTGAGGCACGCCACTTCTAACAGGTAACCATTGTGATGATTTTCCATTGATGACAACTCTCTGCCTGCGGTGAGTCAAGAAACTATAAAGCCATTTCTCCAGACTACCTGCTATACCATAAGATCTTAGCTTGCTCATTAGTCGTTCATGTGGCACAGAGTCGAAAGCCTTACAAAAGTCAAGGTAGATGGCATTGATTTCACATCCTTTATCAAGAGAGGCAGTCCACAATTCCATGACCTCTAGCAGTTGCGTAATACAAGACCTTCCTGGAAGAAATCCATGTTGTGCATCACACAATAAATCATTCTGAATTAGTTGCTTGAGGATGGCGTCACGCACAACAGATTCCATCACCTTGCTGATAACTGAGGTCAGGCTTATTGGTCTGTAGTTTTCCATTGCATCCTTCTTTCCTTTCTTGTGAATAGGTGTGATGTTAGCATCTTTCCATTATTGTGGAAGACATCCTTCTTTCAAGGACTTTCTGAAGATAAGCGCAAGAGGTATGCAAATTGTTCCAGCAGTTTCTTTGAGAACTCTGGGGTGAAATCCATCAGGCCCAGATGATTTTGAACACTTCAGTAATTTCAGTTTGTTCTTCACGGTACTTGTGGTAATGTCCAAATCGGTTAAGAGATTACCTTTGTGTCTGTCTACCAAAGTTGGGATCTGCTGCACATTTTCATTTGTAAATACACTGTTGAAAAAAAGGTTAAAGAGTTCAGCTTTGTCCTCATCCTTCTCAGCAGTGATTCCGTCTTGATTTTTCATGACCCCAAAATTAGCTCTGCATTTTCGTGAGCTATTTGCATATCTCCAGAATGCTTTGGGGTTAGACTTGATATTGTCGGCAATGTCCTTTTCAAATTTCCTGCGAAGATTCCTTGTCATCTTTCGAAATTTAATAGCTTCTTCTCTTGATCGCAGATAATCTACATCATCGCCACTTTTACGAAATTTTTTCCAAGATCTATGTTTCTTCTTTTGTTGTCTGAGAGCTTCTTTTGTCATCCTTTTCCTTTTCTCCTCTCCTTTTTTCCCTTCTTTTTTTTTGGGGGGGACGTTTTTTTTGGGGGGGCGACCGCCCCCACCGCCCCCCCTGGCTACGCGCCTGTACACCAGTGCCCATCATTGTGGGGGTCTTATTTTGTCACATTAATTTGTTTCAATGAAATGTCAGGGGGGCGGTGAACCGAACCCAAATTGTGGCGAAAATAGTTTCTAGGACACCATACGGTAATCATGGCTTTGACGAGAAGAAAACGTGGACGATCTCAGAGGAAAACGGAAGAGAAAATAACACAAAACAGGCGATCTGTGGGATCAGAAGAAGTGCAGGAGAATATTCCAACATCATCCCTTTCCAAGAATGTTGATAATGAAAAGGGTTTAGAAACTGGAGAGAGTGCAGACGAGTTTGTTCACAGCTCGGACGGAGCAGCAGCAGGAAGCAGCGGAACAATGACTGTGTTAGTACCCGAAACTCCGGGGGAGCAGAATGATGGACCAGCGGTGGAAGAATTGAGCGACGATTCTGACACATCAAATGACTCTTTCCCTCAGTTTGTCATCGACTCCAAGCCAGATCTGCGATTGAATATGGAGGAAAGTGACTTAGAAAATGACAACAATGACTCAGATCCGGGATTCACATTTGTGATAGATAAAATTGGAAGCTCATCAAAATTTAGTCACATGCGAATTGATGAAGCAAATGAATCTGACTCAGAGAATTTGAAAGATGGTGAAAAGTCATCATTAAAAGAGGGCTCAATGAAGAAAAGTAAAGAACAAGAAACAAGAAAGCAGAAACATTCACAAGAAAAGAAAAGGTAGACAAATTTAAATAAAAAAGTGGAAATCTGTAGCTAGTCCGTATAACTATTATTAAGATTCTATCATCTGTTTTGAGTTTTTAAATTCTCCTCACCCCCTTTCTTGTATTTGTACTGCTTAAGTAATTGGCTGGAGTGGTCCAGTGAAGCCAGAACTGGCAGAAGTACAAATTTTTCTGCAGTAACTACTGCTGATATAGAGACATAATATGTTCAGGAAGATCTATGCAGTATGCTAATCATCATGCTCTCATTTTAAAGTCATACCAACTAAATATCTCCCACAATTTTTTTTATTGCAGTTTACAAGGTTTGTCATGTTGATGATAAGTTCTACCAACCAGTTGTTTAATGTTACAGTGTCTCAGGAAAGAGGAACTATTCTATTTACTTAGATTTTGGAATCTAAGTAAGAGGAGATCCTTGTATATTACCAGTATTATTAGGGTTTGGTTTTGGGAAAGAATTTTCATTTGTGAAATTCTCTTGAATTTTGTTAATTTTTATTTCAGCTTACCATCATTAGATGCCCCGTGTGAGATTGATGTTGGAATGGATCTTGGAGACTGTTATATTAACCTTGATGGAGAGGATGCTATGTCAAGCAAGACGGCTGTTGAGAATATACTTCTGAAGAGTCGGAAAGATGAGGTAAATGCAGGGAAAATAGACGAACATAGTGACCAATGGCTTGTACCAAAACAGAGGGTTACGTTGCTTCATATTAAGGGGAACCCTTAATGTGGCTTGTGGCATGCCGTCTCCCACTGTTTAAGTACAAGCTGTGTCTAATTGGGGTGCTGTAAGGGATAGATCAATTTCAAGTCAACTCTAGAAAACTTCTGATTGGTTATCTCTTTTGCCAGAAATTGTCCAGCAATCTGATGACACCTTGAAATTGATTGCAACACTTGTAATTCATTTTAGAACTTAAAATTAAAGTACAATTGTTTGCAGTTTCATTCATACAGGCACATTTAATTCTCTCTAGATTATTAGTTCTTGGCATGAAGTTGATGTTATTGGTGTATATAGCAATGCAGAATTAAATGAATTGAGATTTGTAAATTGAATTTATTTTCTTTATCTAGCTGATAAAGAAGAGTGTGTTGACTCCAGATTTTGAGAAGAAGCATAGTATACCGCCGTACAAGGTTGGGATCAGACAGCTCAAGAAACAGAGGAAGGTAAATATTCAAAATTTGAGAGCTCTTGTGCGAAGTTGTTGGCAGCACAGTAGAATGTCAATCTCAAACCGATTGATCAAATAGAATTAGTATTTATATATTTCCCTCAGTTCATATGTTTTCATGATTAAATAATTTCCATTAAATTCAGTCTATTTCTGAAACTCCTCACTATTGGAAATTAGCAATATTCATGTTTATCTGGCAAAGAGTTTGTTCATTTTTCTTGTAACCAGAAGTGTAAAGAACAGGGCTTGATGAAGCTTAAGTTTGCCCTTTTCTCTATAGGGGAAGGCGGGGTAAGTTGAGCATAGGGGCAAGTTGAGCCACCAGCTGCAGGCCAATAATGAATGAGTCAGACATTGTGGTGGTGTCATGTATTGATGACCCATAGCATAACCCCTAACCCCACCACATTGTTTCCAACTTTGAAACAAAAAGTAGTTTTTTAGAGGGAAAAATGTGAATTTCAGCCAAAAAAGTAAAAAAGAGTGTGAAATAGATAAGTGCTTTATAAACACACACGTCTTTAAATATAATAAAGACATGATAACAACATTATTAGTCCAGGTATGGATCTTCATTCTTGTCATAGTCTTTTATATGATGGATGCATAATAAATGTGTGGATACAAAATTATCGCACTAAGTTCGGACTGGGGTAAGTTGAGCCAAACAGCATGGGGCAAGTTGAGCCATGGTAATTCCTATGGTAATGTATCTTAAAAAAACAAACAAACCATAAAAATCGATTGAAATACAGGCTGAAAGGAGCAAATTAACATGACTGCTCTTTTCCTTTTACAGGATGTTAGTATTTATAGAGAATTAGCAAGTGAAAAGACTTTAAACAAAACATTGACATGCTGGTTCTCCCCCCATACATTTTGTACATAGTTTTTGTGGCTCAACTTACCCCATATATGGGGCAAGTTGAGCCATTTGACATCATTTTTTTCAAAGGTCACGATGACTTTCAGTGTTGGGGTAGAAAGTTATATATAGGTGGAATATATTTCAGAAGAATGAAATTTCAAAGCAAGGTACTTATTTTGACAAGATTATTAATCATATCAATTCTAACATGCAAAAAGCAAAAACTGTCACAACTTACCCCGCCTTCCCCTACTGTTGATCTCAAAGCAATAATATTGCAATGATTGATTGAAGAGTTTATACAACACTACAAAGTTTCAAGTTAAGTTTTCAAGTTACATTACCATGTCCCCTTTTAGTTTGAAACTTTACTGCATTCCTTAATTGTGTTATTGTAATATTTTACCTGGGGCAGCCACTTCAGTTCCGGAAACTGTTCTCCCAGTGGGCCCTGCTTAACATGTTAATGTTATTATTGTTATGCTCTTTGGTAATTTTTTTTTCAGTTTGATCTATTTTTTGCAATTTTTCCCCAAACAGAAAGAGCGAGAGTCAACCAAAGGAGATGGATGGTTTGATATGAAAGCTCCTGAGATGACCGAGGAGCTCCGTAATGACCTCAAGATCATTAAGATGAGATCGATCCTTGATCCCAAGAGGTTCTACAAAGGCAATGATATGCCAGCCATTCCTAAATTTGTCCAGGTATGCATTAAAGTCAGTGGGTGGTATTCTAATCACAATGGCTTAGTTTCCCAGAGGTTATATCATAAGATACTTTTACGGAGTGCCAGTTGCTAACGCTTTCACCAAGTACAAATTATCTTAATCATGGAGCAAAAAGATATGTCACCAAGTTAATTCTGTTGTGAAATGAGAAGAATAAGATGAGTATACATGTCATATTATTGAAGTATTTTGATATATTATGTTTGTCATGAATATGAAAGAATGTGTATCCCTTCATTCCATTGGCATCTGGACTAGAATCTTGTTTTATCTAGAGTTGATCCTAAGCTATCAGAACAACACCCTCTCTGTCTTGAAACTTTCATGTGAAATAGATCACAATTCTGTGCCACTAGTTTCAATAAAAAGTAATGGAAAGAAACCCTTGTAATGAAGTTTTTGTTTTTATTTTATTTTTTTATTTACATAGGATTGGATCACATTTTTTAGAATACTTGCAAATTACAGGCCAGGGATTGGGGGATATTGATGCAAGAATAATCTGTTGGTCATAAATGATGTTCCATTTATTTCATTTAGACATCTGTAATTGGTAGAAAAAGGCTATATGTACCAATTTCTGTAAAATTGTGATGCTACACCCTCTTTCAAGGGATGCCAGTTCTGGCAAGAATGTGAATTTATGTCCAAGTGCTTTCCTGTAATGACAACCAATGAATGTACAGTACAAAATATTGATATATGTATTGTATAATTAACGTGCTTTCAACTGGGATTGTTTTATTTCATTTTAACAGGTTGGTACAGTAGTAGACAGCCCTGTTGACTTCTACCATTCTCGTGTGCCAAAGAAACAAAGGAAACAAACTCTGGTGGATGAATTACTTGCTGATTCAGACACAAGAAGGTAAACCACTATATTCATTGATTAAACAATGAATTCATAATTTGTCAAAGACTGTTCAGACTATCTGAACCTAACACAATAGTAATTTCCTCTTAAAAAGGCCTACTCTACAATTATGAAGTAAAAGATTTTGAGCCAAAGTTTTTCTACTGTTTTGAAATGTATCCATTTGACTATTCTTGGTCAGCATGAATGAGCACACAATGAAAGCAAAATTTTTAAGTGTAATTTTCGGCACTTATTTTGATTTTCGGGGGGGGGGATGTATTTTCAAGTGCTTTGATCGTTTATCGTTCATTGCTCGACACAGTCACATCTATCCTTATACCACATTACTTTTCTACTGTCTAGCACAGTGCAAGGGTCAATCTACAAACCCTCCTAGTATTTGATAATGCCAAACCCATTCTGCATACTGAAAAATTCAGAGTTTGTGCACAACTTGTCAGATCCATTGTATGTTTGTAATCGAGCATTTTTAGGTGTTAGGTGTATTTGCTCTGGCAATGATGGACATGGTTTATTTTCATTTGGTTTAATGGCAGTTCGTCCAATTACCAATTCATCTATCATTTGGTCTACCATTAGTTCGTCCACTATCCACATGGTCTAACTGCCGTTTTGTCTAATAACCAGTTGGTTCAATAGCCATGTAGTCCATATACCATTTGGTCTAATTGGACTAAAGTGTTAATTGTGCAAAATGAATGAAAACGAAATGGGTATTAGACCAACTGGTTATGAGACCAAATGGTCAGACAAACTGGTGATTAGATGAAGTGATGATTGGACCAAATGGTTATTGGACCAAATGGTTGTTAGATGAAATGGCATTTGACTAAATGAAGGTAGACCATGTGATGAGTGGACGAATTAGCAATAGACAAATCAGCAATTTACAAATGGAGGCATAATCATTGAGTGGATGCAGTTGAGAATCCATCTTCATGAGGTGACACTAAGAATGTAATGAAACCTTTGTTCCCCCTGTTTTGCAGATACAACAAGAGGAAGTATATAGAGCTACAAGAGAAGATTAACTCCATCCCTAAAGGTCAAAAGAAGCACAAGTTTGGCAAGAAGAAGGATGGCAAGAAGAGATAACATACTTTATACCATTGAAGAGCTTCATTATATGTAGAAAGTCTTATCTAAAGATTGGTGATTGAATGAAGAGTTGAGTTCTGGGGAAAGTGAAAGATAATTCTAAGCTTTTGCAATGAATTTTTTAATGATATCTTAGTACTTTGGAGAAAATTAATTATTCAACCTTGTAGATCACACACTACTGTTATACCATTTTTTTCAGCGCTGGCACGATTTTCGGCCGGAATCTCAAGGGGGGGGGGTGTTAAGTAACCCATGTTCATCATATATGTAGCTTTTTTTTTGGATGGATTTAGCATTGGACTCATGATTGAAAAGTTGTGAGTTCAACTCCCACCTCTGCCATTTTATCCTTTTTAACCAAAAAGGCCCAAGAGTAATATCTGTCATCTACAAAGGTCAGTCACTATGACTGATTAATCTAGACATAAAATGTTTCATATGAACCCCTCAAAAAAAGTTTGGAAATCTGAGTTTGGCCATTGATTTACACAATGCATATTTGATATAATTCAAAAGACCATTTAATTCCCTTTAAAATGATACCATGCTTGTTATGATCATGCCATCATGAAATAGCAGGATTCAAAAGTGTTGGATGAGGTTTGAATTGAAAAGCTGCAAAACGAGCAGAAATAGCCATGAAGGGTCAATAAAGAACATGATTCTTTTCTCTGTGTCAAAAGAAATGAAAACACATTCAAATCAATCCCCTCCTTAATTTTAGATGTTTTGTTGTGGTTTATGACGTGATGGTTCTGTGAGATAACATCGTTTGAGTCGTGGTTTAAAATACTTATGTTTGTTTGTTTGTTATGTATTTGCTTGTGCAGGTGTGTTTGATTCCATGTTAATGTTGATGTTAAGGTGCATGAAAACAAAATAAACCGCTGAGAAACTCACTCATCACTCCGGAAAAAAAGAACAGTGACTTTAAATATTGTGTCATTTTGCAACTTTTGAATTTAGACATTGCCCCACATTTCAAGGCACTGCACCTCCATGTGAACCATAATCATATCATGTTGGGGTATCATTTTAAATAAAAGTAAATGACCTATTTATTGATATCAATCACACATTAATATTCACTAAAACCAAGGAGGGATTATCAATCAAAGTCATATTTCCAAACTTTTTTTGAGGAGTTTATAACTGGTTATGCCAGCTTGGCGTCGAAAGCAGAAAGCTGCATTACCGTGTTCCTTTGGGAGTTACCAGAAACAGAAACAATAAACTGTAATTTTTAATTTTTCAGAATTAATAAAGATAATTTGCTTTAAGACCATGAGCTACGATCAATCTGATTTTTGCAAGATATGATAAAGTTATACACAAATATAATGGAGTGATTATAAATACTATATGTAAAAATCACCATCCTAGCATGTTATTTGTGTCTTTGTCCTTAAAAAGTGAAGAAAGTCAATCGTTAGTGAAAATGTCACTTGTCATGAAATTTAAAGAGAGTGAATTTAAAGAACGAAACCATTGGAACAAGATAGCTTGTGTGAAAACAGAAAAATCAAAGAAACAGATCAACAATAGTTTGAGAAAAATCAGACAAATAATGAGAAAGTTATGAGCATTTGAATGTTGCGATCACTATTGCTATGGAGATAGCAAATTGGCAATGCGACAACGATGTGTGATGTCACTTGTGAACAACTCTCCCCATTACTTTAGTATATATTTCACTTGAATTGCCTCTTTTATCACATCTATCCATAGATCATGTGTTCTTTCTACATGAGGGCATGTAATACATATTTTTTAAGAATACATCATGGATAAAGAGTTTGTATCATAAGAAAAACCAAAAAGAGACATTTTGAGGGTATTTTATAGTCCACCAAAGGGAAAGTTGTTCATCAGTGACATCACACATCCTTGTCGCATTGCCAATGGGAGGATCTCCATAGCATTAGTGATTGCAATATTAAAATGCTCATAACTTTCTCATTATTTGTCCGATTTTTCTCAAACTTTCTTTATTCTTATTCTTTGATTTTCTGTTTCTACACAAGCCTATTTGTTCCAAAGGTTTCATCCCCCTTTAAGAACTATTTCAAAGAATGTGTGCAACTAGACCAGTTATGAATGTTAATGTAAATGACAAGTTGTTATTCAATGGCTATTACCATGGTTAAAGTGTTTATCATCTAATCTTAATCACTGTGGTTGCCATTGACTGAATGATGGACAACTTGTCAATCTTAAAGAAGAATGAAACCCTGGGAGCAACTAAGCTTGTATGAAAGCAGAAAAAATCAAAAGAAAACAATGAAAGTGAGAAAACTGAACAAAATATGAGAAAGTTTTGAGCAATTGAATGTTGAGATCACTACAACGCCTACCTAGCTTCTTGTATGCAAGCAAATGGAAGGCTGAATGTCTGATGCACACATACCATCCAAAATGTACCATCCATAATGTACCCTTGCACGGTCAGGAACAAGGTGACGTCAATTTTGGCTGACCTCCGAGGCATTGTACAACACGATTAGCGAATATTCTTATTCATGCAATGGTGCGACATTTCACATTCTGTGAAAGAGACTCTCCATTCAACTCGGCTATGCTTTGTTGAATAGAGCATCTTTCTTCCCCCCCATGCAAAATCTCGCACCATCGCATTCATGCCTATTCGCTATTTGTATATTATGTGGACATCCTCCCCGTTGGCAATGTGACCAATGTGTGTGATGTCACATTTGTACAACTCTCTAATTATTTTTCTACATACTTCATTTAAATTGTCACTTTTACAAGCCATAGATTAGGATCCTGTTTAATAAAGACTTGTTATATCAACAAATGTACAATTTCTATTACAAATTTAACATCAGCCAATTAGAATGGATTTCAGTAGCTTTTAACCTTTTTTTGGTTAATTTGATGCTATAACAAGTTTTATGAAACTGACCCATGGTGTTTTGGTTTCATGGAAAGACATGCAACTAAGGTTTCATAAAATGTCATGGACAAAGTATCACTGGAAAGAGCATAAATGGATGTTTTGGGGTATATTTTCTGTGTACAAAGGGGAGAGTTGTAATTCTGTAACAATACAAATCTTGGTCACATTGCCATTGGGGGGATCTTCATAGCATTAGTGATTTCATTGTTTGTCCAATTGTTGTTGATCATATTCATTTGATTTTCCGTTTCAGTACAAGCCAACTTGTGCCAAGGGTTTTATTCTCCTTTCATGAAAAAGAGGATGAAAAACGGTGATAAAGCAGAGATGTCACAAAACACTACAGACAAAATATTTCAAGTTTTCATATAATATATTATAAAGATACATGTACATTTCATTTACTTGATGAACAAATTAAAGACAAATTCAATAATAAAAATATGATGTGTATAACTTTAACCTGAAGTTATATTCCTACTTAAGCTATGAAATCATCCTATTTTTTTTAAATTCAATGATAGAAAAACATTTGGATTGTATACATCTGGTAATAATTAGAATGATTACTCAGAACTTCGCTTTAAATGTACATTATGATTTTTAGATGTCTGAAGAAAATGAAAACCCATCCTAATTTCACCCTATTTCCTGGAATGTCTGGTGGTGAATTCTGACTTTTTACATGCAAAGTCCCAAACAGGGTTAACTACCACCCACTCAAAAAACAAAACAAAAACGATCCTTTTTTTTGGGGGGGGGCTTCCTCACTTTCACATTTTCAAAATGCACTCCCCTTCAAAGTTTTGCAATAAATAATGCATCTGCATCATCGGTGTATGACTTGCACAGCTTGTTATAATTTTAATTCACCTGAAGTTGACATTATTTACCTGTTGATTCATCCTTCAATTACAGTAATGATTTACGAATAAAATACTCGTTACATTTTGAGAACATCGCATTACAATCAACAAATTAAAACTACTGAACACCTAGATTCTTAAGTGAGAAATTAAACAGTACGTCATAAACATAAATAAACATTAATACAATTCTCTATATTTGTTTCTCCAAATAAAGTAGTTTATGAGAACACACATTGCCAATGGCAGATAAAAAAAATGTCTATTTGATCTACGTGTACATCATATTTTATGCACTTTGATATAACAGTACGCTCACATGAACTTGCATACAGTAATGCTTAACTAACTAGAAGTAAATGTGCAGAGGAAAATAAAATACACTTTCATCTAGGTCTATTGCAATATACAGTGCGTCCCACAAAAAAGAAAACCTGTTTTCAGAGACAGATTTCACAATTATTACATATGTTTTTTACTATAAATTTGATACTCATGACAAGAGTAGAATCTCCTCGCGAATTTGAAATCAACAGCTAAGCAAGTCGTTCACGCATGGCAGAGAACAATAAGATTGAGGCATATCAGATATGATCTGTGCAGAAACTCATGGTGAATCTGAATCCACTCTCATTTCAGAGATCAACGAGAGAATAGAATACAAAGGAAATACTAATGAGCCAATTGTCAAATAAGCATGGTTGTCGTATCTCGAACCAATCTTGTCCCATTTTTTACATTAAAATTTTAAACTCATCTCGCTCATTAATGCGCGAAGTGTTCGTCTCATGTTAGGTATCAAAATAAAGAGAAAAAATTCAATTATATGATTATGTAAATGAAATGTAGTTTATTTGCCTTTGAAGAAAAAAAGACATGGGGAAACCTGGTTTCCCTTTTTCTGGGACACACTGTGTATATATTTTTTCATAAATAACTATATTTCATATAAACTCTCGCCTATAAAAAATCAATTTCATTTTCATTGATCAAATATATACAGAATATTTCTTTATAATAAAACTTTGAATGTTACACAAATGCAAAATCAATACTAGTTTCAACAAAACAAGCCACTATAACAAAAGGCACCATCATGGATAAAGTACTCACTGGTTCCTAATATGCATAAATTTGGTGATAATACAGCAGACATTGGTCTTCTACATTTATTACAATTACAATTCTTTGTACTGCCATTCATGTACATGTATATGACATGAATAAGCAAGGACATCAGTGCATTGGTGGGGGGGGGGGGGGCATAGGGGCAACTGATCCCCCTTTGAAAGAAAGAGAAGTACTGAAAAGAATGTTCCAGATCATTTACCTTTGTACATAGCATCAATAATTTTTCTTTGAGAGAAGAGTAAACTTATGGTCACATTTGTCATTCAACTTCATATTCAATTTTCTTTTTGAGTTGCCATTAGATATTCTCTTACATTCTGGGTCCGTTTTGCTTTGCCCTTTTATGTTAATTACCATGGTAACAATGCTAATCAGCCAATCAAAATGGTAGTTGCGACTGAATAGCATAGTTACCACTATTATGCAAGTTGTAATGGAGTAATTCTGGAGTTGTAATGACAATGGAATCTTGATAAAAAGAGATCTGATATAATAATGTAATATGATTAATGCAATATATTAAAACAAATGTTTAAACACAACAAAACATATTCATGTTGTGCATAATATTCATATCTCACAATGAAACAGTAAAAAATATGATTCCAAAGGATAAAACATAAAACTTTTTTAATTGCCTTCTAATTTATACTGTAAGAATACCATACATGTAATAATTATATTTTGAATATATATTGCAATTACGTAGAAGCAGTACAAAGAGTATAAATAAACCCAAATTGCAGAAAATACCATAAGACTTGTTAATTATATGTAAATTACAACATACATCAGATAATGTTAAAATTTCATAGTAATAGTTAAAATGAAAGCAATATTAATATTTTGCACCCCCAAAACTGAGAAGCTATTAAATATATATAATATTCAACATACTTGAAAGCAAACCTGATAAATTATTGTTTATATAAAAATAAAGTATATCACTTTATACATAGGCCTATATGTATTGACTTGTGGAAATACTTCATGTCATTTTAGCTTGGAAATGAGAGGTCGTCATTGTAACTTGTATCATGTAATAATCCCATTTTCACGAACCATCCCAAGAGTCAAAGAATTATCTTGATAATTATGTAAAAACCTGAACAACATTTTCACATTGCTATTCATAGAAACAAATTAATACAAACCATCTTACTGTTGTTTGCAGAGTATAAAGAGTAAATAATATCACCACCACTATCATCACCATCTTTATCCCTCTTTGTTAATATCATACAATTTCTTTCAAAAGTTTTATTATTTCTTAATGATATATAAAACATCAATATAATAAAACATCCAGAATCATTCTTGATTTGATTCAAATCTCATCATTGTCACAATCATTATTTCAGTCTTAAAAAAAAAAACACGGATCATCATCATCTCCAGTGAAAATATATTACACATCTTTGGCAAAATCAATTTAATTTGAATGTTATACCAGTACATTTCAAGCAAACTGTTCTATAACTATTTCTACGTTGCACTGACATAAAGTATCCAACAGAAGTGATTTTCACCAATCACAAAAACATTTTCAGTGCTGCTCTTCACCAAAAGAACTTTGTCAACCCAAATAATAACTGAATATTAGAGAATAGATAAAAGATCTGATTCATTTCAAACCATGAAGCATTTTGTCATGGCGATGCAAGAATGCTCTTAGCAAAACATTTTGCACAATGGTGTAGAAACGTCCTTACGCAATGCACTTAAGCAAGCTACTAAGGGCGTTTTAACACGCATGTGATGCGCGAAAGTATAGTGTAAAGGTCACCAACACAATGATCTGTTCCTAATGAAGCTGCATACAAAATTATGCTTATTAATCAATACATCCATTAATTCACTTCTTTTAGATACTGTACATACATAAACATATATACTTTAAAATATAAAAATAATATAATCATGTGAATATCAAAGTAGCCTCTACAAGTTGAGATCCTCCCTCTGCATTCTGGCAAAGTTAACGAAGACCTGTTCCAAGGTGGTCTGGCTGACTGAATAGTCCTCTATATTATAGGTGGTCTTGGCCCTTTCCATGGTCCCAAATACTTTTCCCCATGTTAGTAAAGGATCTGTGATGTGATAGTGGACCATACCCTGATGCTCGTCTTTCAAAGTGCTCCCTGGATGGAAGAATGTAGAATGAAATATAGATTAAACATAAACAATTAAGATGGGCTTTGGTACAATAATACCAGCATTGTTCAAGGGTTAAAGATATGTGGTCTTTGCAGAAAGTATTGTTAATGAAAAACATTTTTCATCAATTTCTACTTCACTTCATTCAACTTTTTAAGCCTTGATAATTTCACAGCATAAAACCTTTTCATACAAGGTACAAAGTGGAAACAGATCATTTCACCATGGCCCCACACATACAAGCATCGGATGTACATACTTTACAGCCTGTCAAGTCTTCCTGATTGTCAGAGAGACTCCCTAATAATAGACTGATTTTCAAGCAAAAAGCAGCTGATTTTCAACATTTCTCTGATTCATACATTGAATTCTTTCATTGGATAGATTTTGTGTAATTGAGAAAGATTTCCCTTCTTCCTCAGTAAACTCTACCTGAAAAGGTGAATATGAAAGTTGAAAGCTCTGACTTTACGGAATAGCCCATCACTAAAAGATCAAACAAAATTTCAAACTCGCCTGGAAACGCTTCCATGATGAAATCCTTGAGAGGTTGTAAGTCTGGTATACCGCCCTCTATCGATATAGCTACTTTGGCTAGGAGGGTGTAGCCGTGACCGAAACGACTCTTCAGATGCTGCGTTGATCCTAAACACTTGATACCTCCATTGACCATGATAGCAAGCCTGGTACATAAGGCTTCACACTCTTCCATACTGAAATGCAACACAGGGAAAGCAAAATACATTTATTCTTAAAGGACAAGTCCACCCCAACAAAAACTTGATTTAAATAAAAAGAGAAAAATTCAACAAGCGTAACACTGAAAATATCATCAAAATCGGATGTAAAATAAGAAAGTTATGGCATTTTAAAGTTTTGCTTATTTTCAACAAAATAGTTTTATGAACGAGCCAGTTACATCCAAATGAGAGAGTTGATGACATCACTCACTCACTATTTCTTTTGTATTTTATTATATGAAATATTTTTATTTTCTCGTCATTGTCACGTGAAATGAAGTTTCATTCCTCCCTGAACACGTGGAATTCCATTATTTTAACATTTTGTGCTTCAGGCAAGGAGGTCCTAATCGTCAAATTCGTAAAAATTGAAATATTGTATAATTCAAACAATAAAAAACAAAAGAAATAGTGAGTGAGTGACATCATTGACTCTCATTTGGATGTAACTGGCTCGTTCATATAACTATTTTGTTGAAAATAAGCGAAACTTTGAAATGTCATAACTTTCTTATTTTACATCCGATTTTGATGAAATTTTCAGCATTGTGCTTGTCTCATTTTTCTCTATTGATTCAAATCAACATTTTTCTGAGGTGGACTTGTCCTTTAAGTTTTGGTATAAAAAATCTTGTCATGTTTCCATCTATTACCAGATACAGTGAAAGACAATTCCACAACAAATATGTTGCACAAAATCGCAAATATAATACTTGATAGAAATTGTTTAAAGATTTACAGAGTAAATTACTATCGAAACATGTTTTAAAATGCAAATGGGGTCTTCCCCCTCACCACCCCTACCTGTTAAGTGGAAAATCAACTTCACCAAATACAAGTACAGTGAATGTGCTGGGAGAAAACATTCCACTACTATCTTTGTATACATACATGTACCTTTCTGACAGACATCAGCTAAATATATAAGATGATAACAGAAACAAAACCAAACCTACACACACACAAACTAGTTTCTTTTTTAATATTCTTGCCTGAAAAAATCCACACACTGTTTTTGTGTGTCAAACTTCAGTGGCTTACCCCGATTCCTTCAAATACAATAGAGTACTGAAATTTTGGTATACATATATACACTTTTATAATAATTTAATGTGAGATAGATTGAGAGGATATTGATCCGTTTCCTCACCTGTGTGATGTTAATATAATGCACCTTCCTTCATCTCGTACTTTACAGAGTGCATCCCATAGCAACCGCCTGGTAACAGGATCCATGCCGGTAGAAGGTTCGTCTAAGAAGACAATGGGTGGGTCTCCTATCAGGGCTATTGCTGTACTCAGCTTACGCTTGTTACCTCCACTGCATGTACAGAGTGTGTTAGAAAAAAGGGTAGAACGTTATACTTGTGGCAAGTGTGATATTAATCGCAGGGAACATCAACAGGCAAACGCAATCCAGTTTGTTCATAATTCATCGACTCCTGTAATTCTCAAACACATTACACAGGTGTCACATGTTTCCAGGAGCGAAAAGTTCGAAGGGATTAATAGTTTCATGGTTACTTGCTATGCAACATTCGGACAAGTTAATTTCAACATTTGTGAAAGAGACAGAGTTGGTGCCATTCTCCCTTCTCTTCTTGCTTTAAGATTCTGCATTTCTTCTTGAAGGTTCTTACCTGAGTGCCTTTGCCTGTTTATCGGCGTGCGGCTCAAGGTTGAAGATACGAAGCAGCTTATGAACCTGAGGAGGTATCCTAATCTCGGGCATACCTCGTAATCTACCATACATGAACAGGGTTTCCCTGCATGTCATCTGATCAATCAAGGCATCGCTTTGAGGGCAGTACCCTACTCGCTGCTGAACCTATGTCAAGAATGAAAAAGGTGATTGGTTACGTTGAAACCAAACTTGAATGCACAATTGGCAGTAGTTTTGTGGAAAAGTCTTTGAAATCACTGTAAGTTGTTATCAGGTTCAAATCCTGCCAAAAATTTCATTCAGATCAAACATGTGATCTCATTCATTGCGTGCAAGTCAAAAATATCACAAAATGTTTTGATGATCCTTAACCGCTGATAGACAATGACAAATTTTCTGAGGGTGGATTTCCTTTCATACAAGTCACATTTTCCAAGGATTAATACCCTGTTATAATAAAGGTTCACGTACCATCTGCAAGTCATCCTTGATACTGAAACCTTCAACATAGGCCTCTCCACCGGTCACATCTTCATCCCCTGTCAGCATCTTGAAAGTAGTGGTCTTCCCAGCTCCGTTGACCCCTAGCAGCCCAAAGCATTCCCTGGGAGGCACTCCTAGAGATGTACCATGGACAGCAACCAATGGAGCCTTCCGCCTGGTCCCAGGGTAGACCTTCCGCAGATCCTCCATCACCAGGACGTTGGTCCTGAACAGCTCTTCTTTGGGCGTGCTCTGGATCCGCCTCCTCTCGGCAGCAACATCTTCATCCTCCTTTAAGTAGAGAGAGAAAAAGAACTCTCACCAATATTTTTCTCTAAATTTCCTGCTTTTATCAAAACCAAATTACTATCAGGGTGAACTTCTTCTTTAACCCTATCTAGGCCGGGGTATTTTGGGAGTTCATATGGCCGGGGGGGGGCCTCCCAGGCCCCCCCCTAAGATCTCGGCCGTCGACCGCACGATCGCGCCGAAAATTGGCATGCTGGTTGCCTGGGACATAATCTCCAAGATTGTATAGTAATTTTTTTCGTGCGAGTCGCTATTAAGTGATTATGCTAATTTATGCGTAATTAGTATGCGAAATCATACTTTTTCCTCTAACTCTCTAAATAAAGCTCCAAATGTACTAATTTTTGGTATAGAAACTCTTTGTGGTATTCTTAGCAAGTGTACATGAAAAAAATTGCGATATCAAATCATTTTCTTATGTATTTTATTGTTTTTTGCAATTTCTTATGTATTTCTTTGTTTTTTGACCTTTTGTTTTTCATTGTTTTTTCAATGAAATTTGTTGGGGACTCTTCTGTGATCATAAAAAGCATAAAATAAATACATTTAGAGCAGCAAAACTAAAAATAATCATACATTTATGAATTTTGGTTGAAAACACAATTTGCATTGACTTTGTACACAAAATCACGTTTTTGAGCAATTTTCGGTCTGACATGCACTTACATAATGTTGCGTAATTTCGGAACCACGTACCCGGAGGACGCAAAGTTGGTCTCAAAAGTTGCGCAAGACTTGAAAGTAAAAAGTCAGCGAGTGGCGCGGTCAAAAAATTTTGCGCGGCAAAAATATTGCGCGATTTGTTGAGGGGGGGGCCTCCGAGGCCCCCCCCCGGCCTAGATAGGGTTAAACCAGTATATAGTTTTCTTGACCATCATTGTATTTAATAAATAGAATTTACTTTTAAAAACAAACTTAACCAATATCAATTTTACAAACATCTAGTTTACCAATGTCAGCTTTACCATCATCAACTTTATCAAATCAACCTTAACTTTACCACCATCAACTTTATCAACATCAACTTTATCATCACTAACTTTACCAACATCAATTGTACAACATCAACATTACAAACATCAATTTTACCATTATGAAATATACCATCACCTTCACTAATATTATCTTTACCATCATAACTTCACCATCACAAACTTCACCATCAACTCAACTAACACTAACTTTCCCATCAACCACCATCACCACTACCCCACCCCATCATGGTACTCACAGTATTACTAGCTGGTGTGTCTTCGACCACATTGATGGCTTTCTTCTTCTGTAGGAGGTATCTGATATTCCTGATCCATCCCAGCTCATGGATGAAGACCAACGCAAAATATACTACGCCCTCTATGGCCATGAAGATAACAAACCTCCCGATTCCAGGATCCTCCCATGCATACATATTCTCTTGGTATTTGATATCTGGTGAAAAAATGAACCAGCAATAAAATGAATTCTCATTTTATAATACTTAAAACATCACACATGAAGCATATTAAATTTCCTTCACAATTCTCAACAGTACTTTGAAATACAAACATACAATTTTAGATCTTGTAAATGAGTTACTTCTGAATCACATGTGAAAAAGATCTTTCATTGAAAATGATTAAGATATCACTTTACAATATGAATACAAATAAAAAAGACACTATTATAAATTTGGGTCTTCAATCGATTAATCAAGTCGATTAGGGTGGTATTCAATACGATCCACAGATAAGTTACTCTTGTATTCAAGATGTAACATGCATGGTTATGATAGTTAGCCCCTTGAGCAGACTGCAGAATGGTCATAAGCACATTGTAAATTCTAATATCATTATTTTTCAAAATACATTTGTTTTTGTAGTTACCTGGCTGAGAATCACAGAGTTCTTTCGCAAGCACATTCTCTGTGCAGATCTTGAGGATTTGATAGTTGTTGTAATAATCAGACAAGGCCGACCCGAGGCAGAAGGACGGACAGAACATGAACGTCCAGCTCAGAATATTGGCAATGTAAACCAGCCCAAGCTCCGGCACCGACAGGATCTCCACGGCGATGTAAGTCGTCGACCCGAAGATGATGTTGAACATGGTGAGGGCGACAAATCCAGTGGAGGGCGTGGTGAAGAGGAACGAGAGAAGATACATGAGGGGTATGATGGCCCATCCGTGAAGGAAGAGAATGAGGAGTACAGAGAGGCTGTTGATACCAGCGTATGCCTCGATGCTAAAGAGGATGAAGATGATAACGCAGATGATGCAAGGTACAAGGTAGTTGATGAGATCCCAGACAAAGGTGGAGAACCAGAAGTTGGAGATGCGGACACCGCTGATGAACTGGACGTGCTTTGATTTCACGGTACTCTCCTAAAATAACAATACAAATCAGAATACACATGAAATGCATTAGGTCTTATTCCTTATTTGAATACATCATTGACATCAGCGGAAATACTGCAGAGGCTAAATAAAGCAAATGACACATCTACACAGTTATTAATTATATCTTATTTATGTGTTGTGTGCTCATTGCCTTGGTAAACAATTTAAAGAGCATTACTTCACATCCACTTTGAATATTATTAGCAGGAGTCAAGGACTGTTGGAAACATTCTTAGTTCCTTACCAACAATGCATTTTGATAATGTAGTCCTATAATACACAAAAATAACATATTTGTCACCGTTACTTTTTATATGATTCAAGGCAAATGCAAATTTTTGCCTTTATCGATAGGTGACCATTACGGACAGGTCCTTGCTTAGGCCAGCCTGAATTAATTTTGTTTTACTGTAATTTTTTCACTATTAATGGATTTCTCTTCTCAATTAAAGATTCAAATACTTACCTTGATTATGAATACCACAAAGCTACTGGCCAGGAATGACATCCCAAAGAGCATGTTGAAGGATATAGCAAACCCTGTCTGGACACCAATGTTGAGCTGGTCACTGGCTTGCTCTTCAATTGTCCTTGGCAACGGATGATTGATAGTGGTGATCTGGTAGCTATCGTTCAGATAGTATCGTAGCAGAGCATTGTCAATGGCATTGAGGGCAATAGGAGGGGTGTGGTAGGGCTGTTCCTGGAATAGTGCCACACCTTCCGTCCGGGTGGCGTTGTCTGGCAGGACAACATCATCAAATGTTGATGCAATCAGGTTGACCCGGAAGAACTCTGACAACGTCTCCTCTCGATCATCAATCAGGTAGTCTAACATGTCGTAGGTGGCATTGGTGGAGATGTTGACTGCAGTAGTGCCAGTGTTGATAAACTGTTCTGCATACACTCTGGTGAGGTCATTAATGGCTGAGCTGGATGGATCATACGAGGTGAAGGGAGCCACGGTGTTGTCACCATACGTTTGCATGTTGAGCGTGATGGGATTAGAATCCCCAGGGGATGGCAAAATCTTGGAAGCCAGGATGGCAAACAGGGTACAGATGATGGGGATAAAGAGTTGGACGATGATGAGGATCATGTTGCGCCACGTGTGAAGGACTCGCTTCATGAACATGGCACGGAACTGCTGCCAGTACAGCACAATGCCTGTGTTAAGGTCAGGAACTACTATAGATCCTTGGCTGTTGATGCTCTCAACCATTTCTGTCAAAAGAAAAGAACAGCAATTGAATTGAGAACGTTTTCATAATTTGAGAAGCTAGCTCAAACATGGTACAAAACAGCAACTTGAAGTTTACATTGCTATGCTATCCCATAGGACCTCCTTAACCCTGCCACACCATACATTCAACTGTATATCTCACAATGATGGAAAAGTGTGGCCTTCAAGGTAACTAACTATCTTGTGGCACATCAAGTCTTGTGAAATAACACATTCAAGCCAAAAGCATATTATAATTTTATAATGTTTTAAACAAATTCTGGTGAATCTGTACAGTGCTGTTAACAAGTTTTGGGCTGAATAAAAAGCCTCATATTAAAAAACTTCAGGCGGATCTGCCACCATCAACTTGGGGCCCTTGAGCATGCCCACTGGAACTCCACACCATGCTATACATATTTGTTAATGCAAGTAGCGCAATAGACATTTCTGTTATCAAATGGGTCACTCCTACAAAACTAATGGAGAACTCCTGCCCTGCTGAATGTTATTCTAAAGTCACTCTGCACACCAATCATGTCTCATTATCTTAGGGGTTTCTGGTAAATGTAACAGTCACCAGATTACTTGCTCTGTGAATGAAATGATAGGGGTAGAATCATGGTGACGCAGAATCAATTTGGTGTTGGGAGATCTGTTGAGGGCTCCCAACACCACATTACCAATGTGCCACACTGCAGTCTTAGTACCTGAATTATTCTCTGCTTCATCCACCACGTATGCAGCATTGTCATAGGACTGGTCTTTGCCCGGTCCTTCAGGTTTCTCTGTCTTTCCATTAGGAAGGCTCTCAAGGCTGGCTTCAGCGTTGGACATGCTTCTGTAACGTGGTTCATTCTCTTCCTCCTGGCCCAAGTTCATGCCCACCCTGTCATAGAAAATAGACATGTATAGTGAACTACCAAGGTGCATATCACAGCTGGGGCCCCAAATGTTTATGAGCCTGAAAAAACATGCATCCTATGATACAGTTCGACCTCTTTTATCCGGACACGTTGGGACCAGCACCAATCCGGATAAGGGATTTATCCGGATCTGGGAGACCCAATATTAAATACACGCAGCTGCGCTGCCGACTGCCTCCCCAGGCCACCGGCGGTAGCTACACTATTGTAGTGGGCGCACAGTAAAGACAATATTATAGGCATTGTTTTTATGGAAATTCAATAGATCGATGGCCAAAACTCTTGGATAATTTACCTGCTAAAATGACTGAGGTATACATCGAGCATACCTCGAAAGAAAGAGAATGACTCGATGAAACCAAGTTTTAAAATTAGATCATCGCGGCGGGTATCGCAGCTTCGCAATGTCAGCCATTGTTACACTGACTGTAGGCTCAAACATGATAGATGGCGCTGTCCGTATTGAGGCCTAAAGTTAGCTAGCAAGACATGTGTTGTTTTTCCCGCGAAGCAAAAAGAGAAACGTGATGAAATGTTTGCGCTGCACCCTGATTTACTGGAAATTATCATTCCTAAAGTTCTTTTGGTGATTTGGGTGAGATATTTTCATGAAAAATATGTTTGGTGTAGGGTGACTATGTTGGGAAATATATGTAATCAAAGTGAGTTTACGTATAGGATTGAGTTTAGATTGAAATCTCATTTCCTCACGTACCGGTACTAGATTAAATAAAAAAAAAAAATCTCGCCAAGTGTGCGTCCGGATAATAGAGATCCGGATAAGGGGAGGCCGGATAAGAGAGGTCGGACTGTATTGGGTCTTATGGAGTAGATTTCCCCTTGAAGGTGGTATAGTGGTTTCAGGGTTTTGGTAAGGATCCTACTAGATAAGATTTTTTTCCTTACCCAAATTTGAGCTCATAGGTCTTTAGTTACATGTACCTTTGCAATGAAATGCCTTTCATTTTCCAAATACAGTATTTGACCCCCTTTGCCTGCCCCCTCTCTCTCTCACTCTCATAATCCATACTTTCAGTCCTTATCACAGTTACTCACTTGAGGAAGACTTCTTCCATGGTAGTCACCGATGCACCATAGCTATCAATCCCAAGCTCTTTCTTCTGTGTCTCTAGCTGTGAGAACAGACCCTCAAAGTGAGCTACGGATTCCTCGGGTAGGATATATGAGAGTTCTGCACCGACGTTGTTCTCCATTTGTACTCCAGAGACATGCTCCTTGATGACATCACTGACTGCGTTCACATTGCAGTCTGCCGATTTAGCGATAACCATGTGATATCCAATACCTATACAGTGACACAAAATGAAGTTTTCACAGAAATGTTCCTTGCATGATCATTACCACCATCGACCACCATTATAACTACCCCATCACAGTCACTCATCATTATCATAATCACCACCAACATAATCATCATCATCATCACCATCATCATCATCGTCATAAACCGCCTAAATTTAATGAATTATCTTTTGAGCAGTTTTAATAACTGACAATATTTGTGCAATGGGAAATGGCAATGAATGTGTATAGTTCCTTACTTTCTTTTCAGGTAATCTGTATGATCTTTCTGGCTCTACTTTAAAAGTGACATATCAAACAATCTACAAAACTAGGTCACTTTATCCTGAATGGGATGACAAGATTAATCTTACCATATTTCTTTTTGAGAAAGAGAGATGATCCACAGCACTTGATCTGACCGTCAGCCATGATAGCGATGCGGTCACCTAGGAGGTCAGCTTCGTCCATGAAGTGAGTGGTGAGGATCATGGTACGTCCTTTACGGTGCTGCTGGAGGAGATCCCAGGTGAACCGACGGGCGGATGGATCCATCCCAGATGTTGGTTCATCTAACATCACAATCTATGTCAAATAATAATCACAACTATCATCATTATCCTCATCAACTATTATCATTATCTTCAACATTTTCATCATCACCATCATAACATACATTAACTCCACCACTAGCACCCTCCTCCTTATCACCATCATAACCATCACAACTGCCACAAACACCAACACCATTGTCACTGTACACTCTTACCATCATAAACATCACCATTATCACTATCACAACCATCACAATAATAATAATATTCCGCATTTATATAGCTCTTAATACATCGGAACGATGTCTCTATGAGCTTTACAGATATATTATTACCCCGGTCATCGGATCCTTATCAGCCTTGCATCTTCTCCACTCCCTGGGGAGCATTCCAACAAGAGTACCAAGACTCAATTGCTAGGCATACTACATAGGCTTTCGCATCATACCGGGTACCCATTTAGTACCTGGGTGGAGAGTGGCATATTGTGGATTGATGCCTTGCCCAAGGGATGCTAGGCCATGGTGGGATTTGAACACACAACCCTCTGATTACAAGGTGAGAGTCAGAACCGCTACACCATGGCGCTTCCATCATCATCATCACAACCAAAAGGCATTGCTATTAATTTCTCACATTCTTTTTTCTAGCTATGTATTTTGTGAGTAGATCCATTGGCCACTATTGTCATTTTGTAAAATTGGTATCTTGGAAGAAAGCATATTTTCTTGTAACTTTCATTTTTATGCATCCAGCTGCAAAATTCAATGGCAATACACCAATAAAAAGCATCAAGTTGAGACCCAACAACTCAAAGAATCCTTGAACCATTATGGCAACAAAGATACACCCTCTAGAATGTCAAATTTGGTAACCTCAAATGCCTTTCCAAACATTCCTGTTTTTCAATCGATTAATGGGTAAAATTGCTCAATAAAAATTCACTCTACATTTTGAACTATTTAATGAAAAGGTTTACGCATCAAGACTAATGCTACAGCACAGAAGCTTCTAGAGAGCACATCCCCATTACGTTGCAGACATTCTCACCTTAGAATCTGCAATAAGAGCAATACCGACAGACAGCTTCCTCTTCATACCACCAGAGAGAGATTTTGACTTGACAGATCTCTTATCCTCCAGTCCTACTGAAGTGATGTAACGATCTATCTCATCCTGTACATCCTTATGAGGGTAACCCTTCAGCTGTAATGAGTGTAGAATTGAAATGATAATTACAAATAATGATTAAAGCGATTTGAAAATTTTGGGAAAAATTGATTAAAAAAAGAATTAACATTTAAGTTTATATGTTTCTAAAATAATGTTAGCCTGAAAAAAATAATCAGACGAAAACATCAGAATTTGTAGATTTAGCATTGTCATCAAGATATTTTTGTATTGAAAAAACTAATGTAAATATGGACGGAATACAGAAAAGGTTTAATGAAAAAAAATGTTCACAGTTGAGTCACTGATATGACAAGAACATTGCTAATCAATCCCTTTACACCAAAAACTTGATATTAAATGCGAAATGTTACAAAAGAGAGATGTGATATCATTTAAGAACATGTTCTGTAATACCAAAGATCAGTAATGAGAAAGTGCACAATAATCAAAATTTGTCAGCTTTAAGATAGACATTAAAAAATATGGAAGTAAAATACGAGCGTACATGAATTACAAACAATCGATATAAACATACCTGTCATGACATAGATTTATGTATTTGAAGACAGGTGATTGACCCAACCACAGATGGGCTTTTCATGAAGATTTTAAAAATCTAAGCACTATTCCAGGTTCAAAAAGTAGCTTCTAGAAAAATGATAGAATAGTAAGAGCCACACCAATGGACAAAAAGAAAAACAATTATTGTGCGGTTCTAACAAAACAAACAATGCAATCTTTGATGCTCGAAAGTTACCTTAGCAAAGAAATACAAATGTTCCTCCACTGTCATGTCATCAAAGAGTACATCATGCTGAGGACATAGACCCAGGTTGGACCTGACACCATCGATGTCGATACAAATGTCATGACCATTGACCACCGCCGTGCCCGATGTAGGTGGGAAGAGCCCGGTCAGCATGGAGATGGTCGTTGTCTTACCTGCTCCGTTATGACCCAAGAGAGCTGTGATCTGACCCTCGTACATGGAAATTGAAAGGTCGTTCACGGCTACCTTTTTTCCAAATGTCTGAAAGTACAGAAATAAAAAGATCTCCTCTGATAATATAAAAATAATATCTCCGTTTTGTTTTCAATTAACGAGTATCATTTTTATGATAAAGGTGTGATAATGGGCAAATTTTTATTGTTATTCTTACTTTATCACACTTAAACTTTAAAACTCTATTATTAAATCAACAAGATATAATGCATACCATGCATTTGTTACAAACAATCTTGTTTCTTGTTCCTATTTCACTTTCACCATGAATAATTTTCTACCAGTTTTATTTTAATCAATGCAACTATTCTTAATTATTATCATTATCACTTCTACCATCATTAATGCCAATATTACCTAAATCACTTTCACCATCAGCTCAACCATTGTTACATATATGAATAATTGTAAAAGAATTTTAAAAGGCAATTACATTTATCTATTAGTTATTTCCCTTTAAAGATAGCCAAGAATTGTAAAGAACATTCCAGGATGTCTTTTTATTATGCAGGCCTTGCCTATTTAAAGGCCAAGGAGTTTTATTGTTGAATAAGGAAAAGCCAAACAATAGAATTGTATTGGTAGTGGAAATGAATAGGCTTAGGTATTTTGTTTACACTGTTGATTTCAATGAGGTCATTCAAGAGTGTTCTGGATTTTGACTGCTCCTGAAAGGAGAAAGTTCTTTTGGAAGACAATTCTAGAAGCTTGTAGATTAGTCGAAATTTGAGAATGATCTACATGTAGAACACTTGTAATTAGTATAAAAGCTGCAGATTTTTCAAGATGATCATCACATCATATTAGATCACACCATCACATCATATGAGAGCAGGAGATCACATCACATCATATGAGATCACTTCACCAGATCAGATCAGAGTAGTTTATGCATCAATGAACTGTTTGCAGTTATTTTGAGAAATTATCAGTTCTCATCGAGATCATCAACATCATCAACCTGTTCAATGAACACGCTTCAACCCATGGATTACTGAAATTGACTGTTAATCATCATCAACATCGTCTTCACGGACATTTCAACTCGTAGCAGTGACTCTTATTATTCATCGGACTTCAACATCAGTTTCATCATCGCCATCATTGTGAATTTTCGCCAGTCAACTGGGATTTTTATCATTTGGATTATTACTTGGATATAGCATCATCACTTCGGGATTTTACATCGGACACTTCAAGAGATTTATGTAAGATCATTATTTGTTTTATTTTATGTATAATTATTTCCTGTAATAAAAAAAAGGAAAATTCAAACTTTATATTTAAAAATCTTCTGTTATTTGTTGCAGTATCGTAACAAATAATTTTGGGGGCTTGTCCGGGAAACGAAAATCAAATTTGTACAAGCCAAGGCAATTTTGGAAACGAAAACCAAATTTGTACAAGCCAATTTGAAACTAAAACCAGTTTTTCAGGAAACGAAAGCCAATTTGAGACGAAAGTCAGTTTGAAACAAAAGCCAATTTGAATTGGAAACATTTTGGAAACATTTTGGAAAGTTCTAGAATATACTGTACTGTGTTATTACGTGCTTGTATTTGTGTATATTCACTATGGCTACATTTGATGTTGAAGAATTTCTTGCAATGACAGAATTGTCATATGATCATTTGAAGTCACTGAAGAAGGATGATTTGATAACAGTTTGTGATCGTTTGGGTGTATCTCTAGCCCCGGGTTTAAAGAAGGCAGAGATAATTGACTTGTTAGCTAGTCACATGAAGCTTACAGAGGAGTCTGAAACTTCTATCAATATTTCAGACGATGCTCAGATACAACTGGCAAACATTGAATTGGAAAAGGAAAGAATCAAAGAAAACCTTGAGAAGGAAAGAATCAAAGAAAACCTTGAGAAGGAAAGAATCAAAGAAAACCTTCAAAAGGAAAGAATCAGAGAAAACATTGAAATGGAGAAAATGAGATTGGAGTACCAGTTAAAGTTGAAAGAAATGGAGTTAGCTCATGCAAATACTAATACTAACTCTGTTAAAGATAAATCTCCCCAAGGCTTTGATGTGGCGAAAAATATTCGCCTTGTGCCAAAATTTGATGAAGAGGGAGTTGATACATATTTTGTGTCATTTGAAAAAGTGGCCAAGAGATTGAATTGGCCCGAGGAATACTGGACTCTTCTCCTCCAAAGCGTTTTTGTTGGAAAGGCTGCAAAAGTCTATTCTTCACTCTCTGAAACGCAATCATGTGACTATGCTACAGTAAAAGAAACAATTCTCAATGCATATGAGTTGGTACCAGAAGCGTACAGACATAAATTTAGGAACATGCAAAGACAAACAGGCCAGACGTATGTTGAATTTGCTAGGGAACAAGAAATGATGTTCGATAAGTGGTACAGATCACTGAAAGTTGACAAAGATTTTGTTCACCTTAGGGAAGTTGTCCTCCTAGAAGAATTCAAAAAGAGTCTTCCTTTTGGCATTAAATCTCACTTAGATGACCACAGAGTTACTGAAGTCAGTAAAGCAGCCATAGTAGCTGATGAATTTGAGGTCACACATAAAGGTAGTGGAGATAGGCCTCCTTTCAAGAATTATTGGAAAAAGAAAGGAAAAGGGTCATTTGAATCCCACAATAAACCTAGTGAGGGAAAATATGCAAGCAAGGACAAAGACACTAACAAGAATCAGGCTAGTGGGGGCACAGAATCAACCAAAAGGTCTGAGAGTCGTAGTTCCAAAATTTGTACTCATTGTCATAAATCGGGACATTTGAAAGAATCATGTTGGAAATTGGTTGGAATGCCAACCAAAACTAAGAAAGACATGGGTTTTGTCAAGCAAACAAGTGTTCCCTCGATGGAGTTTGTTCCATCAGAGCCCAATCGAGATGTTGAGAGTGTTTCTCTA
This sequence comes from Lytechinus variegatus, assembly GCF_018143015.1. Classification (NCBI taxonomy): domain Eukaryota; kingdom Metazoa; phylum Echinodermata; class Echinoidea; order Temnopleuroida; family Toxopneustidae; genus Lytechinus; species Lytechinus variegatus. Next base: position 20,562,506 of record NC_054749.1, read on the forward strand.
GTATTTGCTGATAAAGTCAAGCAGGTTGATGAAACTTTTAGAAGTTTTTTGCATGATGGTGAAGTATCCCCTTGTTCGACTGGTGCTGCTGGTAGGTCAGTGGTGATCCTTAGGGATACAGGGGCTGCACAGTCCCTGATGGTGCCAGGTGATTCGGCTCTTCCTCCGGAGAGTTCAGAAAAGGCCAACGTCTTAGTTCAAGGTATTGGCCCAAATTTCATGTCGGTTCCTTTGCATAAGGTCGACTTAAAGTGTGACCTAGTTAGTGGTCCTGTGACTGTTGGTGTCGTTCCAGAATTACCCATGAAAGGTGTTGATTTCTTGTTAGGTAACGACTTGGCTGGAGATAAAGTTGTTGCATCTCCAGTGGTTTCGGAAAAGCCCGTTGAGGTAGCTGAAACTGAATTGTTGCAGGAAGATTTTCCAGGGATTTTCCCGGATTGTGTTGTTACTAGGTCTCAGACTCGTAGAGCTGAAAAGGATGATGCGGAATCTGCTGATGTAAAGGAGAGTACTGATGTCTGGTTAGCTGAAACCTTTTTCAAGGATTTGAATGGGGATAGTGTTGAAGGCTCTGTTGCTAACAATGATAGTTTGTTTAGTAAATCCTCCCTTGTACAGGCACAACAGGCAGACCCAGAATTAAAAAGCTTGTCACAAAAAGCATGTTCTGAGGCTGAGGCTGATAAGGTTCCTGAGTGCTTTTATGTCAAAGATGACATTTTGATGAGGAAATGGAGACCTCCCCGGAGACCAGCTGATGAAGATTGGTGTATAATTCACCAGGTTGTAGTTCCTCCTTGTTACCGCACAGATATTCTGAAAATGGCTCATGAGTTACCTATGGCAGGTCATGTCGGTATTCGGAAGACAGAAGATAGAATTATGAGGCATTTCTATTGGCCTAAGATGCACAAAGATGTTGTGCATTTCTGTAAGACATGTCACACATGTCAGATTATTGGTAAGGCACAGCCTTCTATCAAGCCTGCTCCATTGATACCCATTCCTGCATTTGATGAACCTTTTACTAGGGTTCTTGTTGATTGTGTCGGACCCTTACCCAGAACGAGGTCGGGTCACAGATTTCTCCTGACGATTATGGACTTGTCTACACGGTTTCCAGAGGCGATACCTTTGAGAAGTATCACTACAAAGACAGTGGTGCAGGCGTTAGTGCAGTTTTTCACTAGGTACGGTCTGCCGAAGGAAATTCAATCTGATCAAGGGTCAAATTTCATGTCAGGAATATTTCAGCAAGTTATGAAGGAGTTGGGAATAAAGCAGATCAAATCCTCTGCTTATCACCCACAGTCCCAAGGAGCGTTAGAACGCTATCATCAGACTTTGAAGACCATGATTAGGGCTTATTGTGAAGACTATCCCGATGACTGGGATAAAGGGATCTCATTCCTACTGTTTGCAACTGGGGATTCCCCGAATGAGTCCACAGGTTTCAGTCCATTTGAATTGGTCTATGGTCATGAGGTTAGGGGTCCTCTAAAGCTTATCAAAGAGAGGTTTATGGTTCAGGATGATGATGTAAACCTTCTAGACTATGTGTCAAAGTTTAGAGAAAGGCTCTCAAAAGCTTGTGATGTGGCTAAGGAACACTTGAAAGAGTCGCAGGGAAAAATGAAAGCTCAAGCTGACAAAAATGCAAAAGAGCGAAGTTTCAAGCCTGGAGACAAAGTATTAGTGTTGTTGCCTTTGCAAGGTGAGCCCTTGAAAGCTAGGTTTAGTGGTCCCTACATAGTCAAAAAGAAATTGAATGATGTCAACTATGTGATCAGTACCCCTGATCGAAGAAAGTCTCAAAGAGTTTGTCATGTAAACATGTTAAAAGAATACTTTGAGCGAGAGGCTAGTCAGCCAATAGGTACAACACAGGTCAAAGAAGAAGAAAAACATGTAGATGTACATGAAGAAGAATGCTATGGAAAGACAGATAATGAATTGTCTTATACAGATGTATCTAAGAACGAACCATGTGGTATAAAGTTGTCTAACTCAGAGATGTTAAGAAACATGGATGAGGCATTAAAACACCTGCCTGAAGATCAAAGAAATGATATATCTGGCCTGTTAAGAGAATATGAGAATGTATGTAAAGACAAACCAGGTCGTACACCTTTAACTGTACATGATGTAGACGTAGGTGATGTAAGACCTATCAAACAGAATCCTTATAGGCTCAATCCAAGCAAGTTGGAAATGGTGAATAAGGAAATACAGTTTATGTTAGATAATGACATAATCGAACCGAGTCAGAGTAGTTGGAGTTCTCCCATTGTAATGGTTCCAAAGCCAGACGGCTCTCAGAGATTTTGCATTGATTACCGAAAGGTGAATGCAGTAACTAAGACTGACTCGTATCCAATTCCTAGGTTAGAAGATTGTATTGATAGGGTTGGAAATTCTGCCTATATCACAAAGATAGACTTGCTTAAAGGATATTGGCAAGTGCCACTGACTGACCGAGCCAAAGAGATATCAGCCTTTGTTACACCTGAAGGCTTGTTTCAATGCAAAGTCATGCCTTTTGGAATGAAAAATGCACCAGCAACCTTCCAAAGGTTGACAAATCAAGTGATTGCCGGACTTGACAATTGTGTCGTATACATAGACGACATCCTAGTATACAGTGATACTTGGAATGATCATCTGAATCATTTGCGAGCACTGTTTGACAGGCTGGACAAAGCCAATCTAGTAGTGAATCTGATGAAGAGTGAATTTGCCAAGGCAAAGGTCACATATCTTGGTCATGTGGTTGGTCAAGGGCAAGTGCTACCAAGAGAAGCCAAGATACAAGCTATCTTAGACTTCCCAATTCCCACAACTAAGAAAGAATTGCTCAGATTCTTAGGTATGAGTGGCTTCTACAGGAAATTTGTTCCAAATTTCAGTACAGTGGTTAGTCCTCTGACAAACCTGCTGAAGGCAAAAGTGAAGTATGTTTGGTCTGACGAATGTCAAAGATCATTTGAGAAATTAAAGGCCATTTTGGTGAATGAGCCTGTTTTGGCAGCTCCAAACTTCACAAAGCCATTCAAAGTAGCAATTGATGCATGTGATGTTGGAGTAGGAGCAGTATTGCTCCAAGAAGATGAAGAAGGCATCGAAAAACCAGTGTGCTACTTCTCTAAGAAACTCAATCGGTTTCAAAAGAAATACTCAACTATTGAAAAAGAGGCCCTGAGTCTCGTACTAGCCCTTCAGCAGTTTGAGGTGTATCTAACCAATGGAGAGATTACAGTCTATACAGACCACAATCCTCTTGTGTTTTGGAGAAATTCAAAACAAAGAATCAAAGACTGTACAGATGGAGCCTAATGCTCCAACCATTCCCTTTGAAAATTGTACACATAAAGGGAAAGAATAATGTAATTGCTGATGCTCTATCAAGAGTATAAAAAGTGAAATTATTCATGGTTTTGACCAAGTGTGTCATTTGAAGAAAACATCTTTGATGTTCATTTATTTTAACATGTTCGTTAAGTACTATATCTTTGTACACGATAACTGTAAATGATTTATCAAGATGACTTTGAACAGTTAAAAGAAAAAATAATCATAAAGAAACCTTTACTACGGTAAAGCTTTCTTTTCCCCGGTGGGGGAGGTGTTACATATATGAATAATTGTAAAAGAATTTTAAAAGGCAATTACATTTATCTATTAGTTATTTCCCTTTAAGGATAGCCAAGAATTGTAAAGAACATTCCAGGATGTCTTTTTATTATGCAGGCCTTGCCTATTTAAAGGCCAAGGAGTTTTATTGTTGAATAAGGAAAAGCCAAACAATAGAATTGTATTGGTAGTGGAAATGAATAGGCTTAGGTATTTTGTTTACACTGTTGATTTCAATGAGGTCATTCAAGAGTGTTCTGGATTTTGACTGCTCCTGAAAGGAGAAAGTTCTTTTGGAAGACAATTCTAGAAGCTTGTAGATTAGTCGAAATTTGAGAATGATCTACATGTAGAACACTTGTAATTAGTATAAAAGCTGCAGATTTTTCAAGATGATCATCACATCATATTAGATCACACCATCACATCATATGAGAGCAGGAGATCACATCACATCATATGAGATCACTTCACCAGATCAGATCAGAGTAGTTTATGCATCAATGAACTGTTTGCAGTTATTTTGAGAAATTATCAGTTCTCATCGAGATCATCAACATCATCAACCTGTTCAATGAACACGCTTCAACCCATGGATTACTGAAATTGACTGTTAATCATCATCAACATCGTCTTCACGGACATTTCAACTCGTAGCAGTGACTCTTATTATTCATCGGACTTCAACATCAGTTTCATCATCGCCATCATTGTGAATTTTCGCCAGTCAACTGGGATTTTTATCATTTGGATTATTACTTGGATATAGCATCATCACTTCGGGATTTTACATCGGACACTTCAAGAGATTTATGTAAGATCATTATTTGTTTTATTTTATGTATAATTATTTCCTGTAATAAAAAAAAGGAAAATTCAAACTTTATATTTAAAAATCTTCTGTTATTTGTTGCAGTATCGTAACACAATCATCTTCATTACTATTGACATCATCATTATCACTATCATCACCATCACCATCATCATCACAATAACCATTATCATCATCCTCATCACAATCACCCATCACCATCATCATCGTCGTCGTCATCATCATCATCATCATCACCACCACCACCACTACCACCACCCACACCCACCACCATCACTACCACCATCATCATCATAACCACCACCGCCACCACCACCATCATCATAACCACTACCGCCACCACCACCACCACCACCACCATCATCATCATCATCATCATCATCATCATCATCATCATCATAATCACCATCACCAACACCTCCACCATCATCTCCCTAATCATTGCAATCAATACACAATTTTCAATCCTTACCTTCTTGAGGTTTTTAATCTGAACTCCTGCCTTGATTCCGACAGGGTCTCTCTCTATAAACTCATGGTGTGATGATGATCCGTTGAGTACTGGTGAACTCTCCACGTCTACATCATAGCTACCCTTCTTAGGTCCAAACCAGTAGCTCCTCTGTAAAGGAAAAAAAACACGGAGTATTATCATTTATTTTCGTTCATGTGTGATACATAAGCAAACAATAGTCCATCTTTGTCTTCCAACCAAGGAAAACACAGAATAGACTACCAGTAATCAAATGGCTTGCTGTTCCTGCTCAAAAATCAAACTTAAATCTCAGTGCATGATATTCTTGTTGACTTGCTCATGTAAAAATGGACACCACGGGGGAGTTTCACAAGTGACTTCAAGTGATGCTTAAAAGTCAAACTTAAATTCTCATTTGGGTGCAGGATAAAATACATTACATTGGTCAAATCATGCTAAGACGACGTGCCCTACTGCATATTAATCAATAAGATTGCATGTTACATATTATGTGTGTTGGCATTTGAGTATGAGTTAAGTCAAACTCTCCAATTTGAAACACCCCCCTGAACTTTTGATACTTTACACCACAGTTTGTGGGAGAGCATTCTACATCCTAAGAATAAAATAGCTTTTTTAACTCTAACCCTAACTATCTGTTGTAACATTTTAGAGCTTAACAAAATCTCAATCTGAAAAATAATAATTTTATGGGGACAATGACACAATATCAGAACAATAAAAACCCTACAGAATAAGAATAACTGTAACTTACTGTGAAAGGGAAATATAGGGGTTTGGGAATGCCATATTCCCCGGGATAAATAGCTTCAAAGTACCATGCAATGAGGAGGTAGAGAATGGTATCTACTAGGAGCATGATGAGAACGGCTAGGAATGTGAAGTTATCATCAGCAGTGGCCGGACGAGCCATGTTTGACCACTGGACTCCTTCAGCTGACCAAAGAAAAAGAATATAATTAAAGAATTGCATTCAGCACTGCAGAAGGATCACCTGTTCATAAGGACCACAAAGTTTTCAATACTATATGTACATGAAAATCATTGAGCATTCATTTGTTAACATTGTTTCATAGCAAAAACAGATCAACTGCAATGATTCCTCATCGATTACAATTGCATAGTGACAACGTGAGTAGAGAAAAAATATCTGAAAATGAAATAAAACAAATCCAAACTCTTAAAAGCAGATGATCCATTGTGAAACTTGAATATGTCCAATGCATGTGTACAGTGTATGTGTGAAATCATCAAGTTTAAGGCCTGGTCACACCGCCCGAGTGTTGTTGGAGCGGTCGTGGAGCGGAGAGAAAAAAATCATCACCGCTCGCTACCGTTCACCATTTTTTATTTTGGTTTTTTTTTGTTTTCGATTTTTTCCCCAATTTTGTGAGCGAAATTCGACCCTCTCTCCCTACCGCTCCACGACAGCTCCAACAACGCTATTGCGGTGTGACCAGGCCTTTAGATTCAGAATAAAGTAGTTGCAGTTTACCCTTCAATCTTGATAAGTAACATACAGTGCTATAGGTACCTACAATTATTTTGAATAATAAAAAAAGCCTTGTGGGAAAAACAGTTTCATATTTTTTTGCATAAGTGTTTGTCAGTATTACATTTGTGTAGGGATGTTTTCGGCAGCCTTGTACCATAGTTTTGAGATGCTTAATGTTTCATAATGAGGTTCAAAGTCGAGTAGCACTAGCAACGGGTCATAAAATGAGTTAGCAAACAACAGCGAGGAATGGTACTGAAAGTGTATCAATTGGCACATATGCACATCAGTATAATGCTGAGGTTGTGATAGATCTCATTGCATTCATCAATAAGTGCACTTATACATGAACAACATCATTTCCTGTATAAAGTTCTATTTCAGTTTCAATTTCACAATAGTACTTTAATAATGCAAGTGACTGAAAGGAAGTTTAACATCTATTATAGGCATTGAGGAATGATAGATTATGTACATCGCAAGACAAGAATCTATTTTCTGTTTATTCTTTTTTATACTAATATTAGGAAAGGGGGCTATTTTCTGACTATTTTTACAAATGAAATAGGAAAAAACAGGTTTTAGATTTAAAACACAGACTATTTTTTTGGCTTTTTTCACAGATAAAATAGGGAAAAAAATTGTACCTACACAGTTTATAAATTGAGAAATAAAAACTTCTGAGTATGGTAATCACAAGAAGATAGTGAACTTGTGCATCAGCAGGGGAATCACAAGTTATTATTTCAACTATCACTGGGAGTTTTGGCCATTATAAACAATAATCTCTCTTGGTTATGGGCTGGCAGTGCACAGCACCACCTTCCCCACTAAAAGGAGAGAGAAAAACAAAATCATCAATTATTATTGTAACAAACAAATAGACAAGTAAACTTACAGGTTCCCTCGAATACTCCGATGAGTAGGAGACCGATGGACATGGCCGAGTTAGACAGCAGACACGCTGCTGCCTTCTCGGCGGCTGATAAATAGCTATAGGCATTGAACATGAATGTATAGGGGACAATGGAGAGGAACCACACAATGCCAGCTGCTGCAGTAGCGGTGTTGGCTGAATTGAAAGAAGAAAAAAAAAGAATTGTAGATACTGAAAGCAAGAACATCCAAACATCATTTTGATATACATATCTACATGTATCAATGTGAGTAAAGGTTGAAATGGAGCCACTTGTGAGGCACTCTGTAACCCCAAGCAAGAAAAGTTACATGGGGGCTTGGAGCAATTTTGCCCCGAAATGCTAAAAAGAGCCCCAGATTATTAAAACAGAGCTCTGGAATATCCCCATTCATTACAATGTTAAAGCTTATGCAATGCTGCAGATATTCATGTAGGCAGTAAGTTGTGTAAAGTAGTCCCCGAAAATTAAAAAAAAAATACAAATTTTGCCTGATCCCTAGGAAAAAGTACTATGCCAAATACTATATGGATTGGAAATTGATCCTTCAAACAATTGCAAAAAAACCAAGCCATTTAGAGGTTTTTAATGACCTGTATGAGTATGGACAATTAACATCCCCAATATCCCCCACCAGCACTATCAGCGCACTATTCCTCATCAACACACATATGGTTAGAGTTGATCAGCCCCAAAATTGCTTTTTGTGATAATAAAAAAAACACGAACTGATGGCCGACAAAAATCACTGGTGGGCAGTAACAAACAAAAAAATGTATAAACAGAAATATACACATTACAATCTGCATAAACTTTATATGATTACCATTATCACATTTTATTCCATGTTGCATGTAAATTTACCATCTGCAGTTGAAATCCTGGATTACTAATTAAGATAACTTGCAAAATTGATAAAGTCAATGGCCCGTATTCTGAAGTCAGGTTTAACTTTAAAGTTGTGGTTTAAGTATGGGAAGCCAAAAGTATCGCAATTTTTAATAAATTGTATGTTTCTTATATTTACTGTGCTCTTTCCTGATTCATCGATTGGTGAAGACAATCATCTCTTTATACTTCATACACAATTATGAATGATTTGAGAGCTGAATGAGCTGAAAGTATAATATCTCTACTGTTAGTGATTATGTAACAATTGACTGTCCATACTTAAAACACAACTTTAAAACTGAGTTTAAGTTAAACCCAACTTCAGAATAAGGGCCTATATCTGCATATGAAAGCTGGATAATTCAGGGGAAAACAAACGTGACATCGTTTACTAATCTGACCTGACATAACAGTAGTACATAAATACTGCTACTAAAGCACACTATGATGTAATTACTATAAATTGAATGATAGTAAAAATTCTTTGCTTATACATGTAGCAACAGTGTTGGAAATATGAGTCCAAACAATATTAATGTTGAACTGAAAGGTAGTATTCATTATAAAATATAAATTGAAGAATTATCATAAAATTGCCAATTTCCCTTTGAACAGAATAATAAGGTTTGACAAACTTTTATGACCAGACAGAGATGGAACTGAGAGGTTCAGAATACTTTAAACAAACAAATTTACAATGTTTGCTTGGGCTCAGAATTACTTATCAACTATACTGCTACAGTAATGAGGGCAAAGTCCATCTCTCAAAAAGGTTTACCGTAAGTAACGGTGTATTAACCGCACCCGTGTATTAACCGCACCCCCAACTTTGGACTAAAAAAAAAAAAAAAAAAAAATCTTACATTTGTATATTTCAGGTACGAAGAAGCAAAATCTAAGTTTTTAAGATTTCAAAGTATCCAATGAGATTACCGGTATGCGGAAATCTGCTGTTCTTGATCAATTCAAATACAAATGTTAGAAAGAAAGAATGGTCCCGACAATATTGGCAATTTACACACTCACTCACCTCACAGTCACAGTGTACACGCACACACACAGCACTGCCATTACATTGCAAACTACGATACAGTACCAGTCATGCCAGTACATCAACTTATGATCTGTGTCTTTCCCAACGTAGGAGGAAGAAACATTCACATTTCTTGCATCACAACCTCACAATCACTTTCAGAAATTTGATGTCTAAGCATGAATTTTGGATACGGGATTACAGGAAGGTTCAAGAAACAAAGACATTGACATTTTGTCCAGTTGTTTTTTACGGCTTTGTGCCGTCTCTCTCGTGCGTGGTTTACATGGTATCTGAAAAGCAAATAGGAAGGCAAAAAAAAAAGCTGATGCGAAACGGGACTTTGAATAGCGCCAGCTTAAGTCGCACTATAACCACATTCCAACGCAATCTCTAAGCTACATGTAGCAAGCTCACTCAACTCTCGCTCATCGGTGACAAAAATATTACCGAGTATGCTTGGCGTCTCTTTTAAATTAGCCAGGGAACTTCACTACTTTGAATCGAGAATAAAGTCAAAATTAGTGTCATGAAGGTGGGTGCGTTTGTTATGGACATTTATCGTTCGCTTCCCATTACCCGCGGGTCATACCCCTCTAAACGACATTGCCTGGGCGGCTACGCCCGGCCACTCGATGTGTTGTGAACTGGCAGACATCGTACATGTACGGGAGGGGTTACGGCGGGCTGGCTCGGACCCGTCACCGTGTATAAACCGCACCCCCGACTTTTGCTTCAATCCCGCCGAGAAAAAGGTGCGGTTAATACACCGTTACTTACGGTATGCACTATATGCTACATAAATTACATAATGCACTCAATCTACAATGCCAAGTGATGATCACAAAACATCTTAGACAAGAACCTGTATCATAAAAAGGGTACAACATAATTGTAGGTTTTATGACAAATTAAGTAATTGTGATATTAAATATTATGCACATTTGTTAAATAACAGGACCTGTATCTAGTAATCACATAATTTATACTGATAAAATGTGTAATAAACCATAATGCAATTAAAGAACAATTTTGAAAGTCTATGTGTCGAAAACCAAAATTTGTTTATTAATGATATGTATAATGTCATGTACTTCAGCATTCAGTCTGCCCAGGGCCCCGTTGCATAAAAGTTACTATTATAGTATAGTAACTTTGTCATGAAATAGTTACTACCATGGTAACGTTGATCACCAACCAATCAAAATAAAGGATTCTAGACAAGTTATCATTGGATGGCAAAGTTACCATGATGGTAACTAACATGCTCTGGTTTTGACCTTCCATGCCTTAACAATTTAGTAGTTGTCCAAAGCAAAAATCTTAAATACTAACAAATTTCAAGATTTGTCTTTTTGTAAACAAAAACGAAAACGTATAGATAAACTATATATATTGTATCAAAGGCACAAGCTACTGTATGGCATAAACCTCTTCAACCAAAATTTCATCACTCAAATAATTGGTAGGATTTGTCACTGATGGCATTGAAAGTATTAACCCTCTGAGCCCTAAGCCAGATATAACTCTGTCTAGGTTCCATAAAATGTACATTACACTGAAATAAAATTGAGCTCGTTTGATTCAATCCAACATGGATCGACCATAGCCGAGTTCTTACCTTTCGAGAAGAAGACGCTGACAGCAAAAGACAGAGCAATAGTGGACATAGCATAGAGAAGCAGGAAGACAAATATCACGGTAGGTGCACTGCTTTTAAATATCGCCCCCTGTGGTCCGACTGGGACAGTGTAAAGAACGGTCATGAAGATTGTTGAGATGAGGAGAAAGACAAAGAATTTGATGAACCAGGCCGTCCAGTGTAGCCAATTGCTGAGCCCCATCATGCGCATCGATTCCTGATGACAAATGAAAAAAAAAGTACATGAACTACATGTAGAGGTGCATATAAATCATATCTGAACAGAGAATTCAGCTGCAATGAACATAACGCTTATCAACTAAAAAAAATTGTTTCTAGATATTTAATGTAGGACAATGAGTACGAGGAGAACGGTCCACATCTAAGGATTGCCAGTCTGTAATATCCAAACAGAAACAGCCAGGCCAACCATTTGTGTGTAGTCCCACACAGGCTGTGCAGTGCATGTAATTCTCAAGTTAATCAAGTCAATTTATTATCATTTTGGAATTGCAATGTCTATTACAAACACATTTCTCATGTGTTTTATATACCCCCTTTCACATTCACTTTGGGACAATTCATCCACTACTCAATAACAAATGGACTAAAGTTTGTCCATAAGTACAGGTTATTCGTACACAGTAGAAACTTTAAAATTTTAGACCATGGAAAGCTGTTTGACTTTTGGCATGTGCACAGACTTAACTATATATGGTTGTGCTCAAACGTTTGTGAACCCCACCACAAAATGCACCCCTTAATTCTGAGTGCTGAATGTAGACAACAATACTGCAATGTTTGGCGAGCTCAGATTAAAAAAGAACAATTATTGAATGTATTATTTTAACACCTCACTTCACACAGAAATATCTAAAACATGGTAGAACTTGACCATTTTACATATCTTCATTTATGGTGGGGTTCACTACCTTTTGAGCACCATTGTATGTATGTAAACAATTTTTTTTCTTCAAATTGATCATGGGTCGTGGGTTCGAATCCCAGCCATGGCGTAATTTCCTTCAGTAAGTACATCATCCACATGGTGCTGCACTCAACCAAGGTGAGGTAAATGGGGTACCCGGCAGGAAGAAATTCCTTGAATGCTTGAGCGCCTAGGCAGCTCAGCTAAAGCAGGGGTAATAATAATAGCAGGGCCCGCTGGTAGAACAGTTTTCGAAACTGAAGTGGCCACCCTGGGTAAATATGCCTATATTATTATTATTATTATAAAAAACTAAAAATGAATTTACCTTTAGTCTCTTCTCCTTTTCATGACAAATGGTCCTTGCAATATTAATCATAGGATAGACAAGGCTGATGAAGAGTAGGTAAGGTAGCTGGCCTTGAATGGCTAAGATGAAGAGATCATCCAGGTACGGAGGGTAGGGGTAACGCTGCATCTCGATCCTGAACTCATCCGTCAGACTAGGGTCCACGTACTGCAGGAAAGCCTTGTCTATGGCATGCTGAAGGGAAAGGAACCCTTCCCTCATGTATCCTATGAAAAATACAAGAAAGATTGAATGACAACAAAAAGTTTCCAGGGTCATGATCAGTGCAAAATTAACTTGTGATGCCTTTGTTCAGAGATTATATCCATCTTACAAACGATTGATTCAATAAATCTAAACTACATGTATGGAAATCCGTCGGTAATGACTCTTCATATACATGTGTGCAATGTACAGAATGTAACTTTGACAGCAAAGCACACGTTGAAAACACTATGATGGACATCAATATTGGCATTAATGGCTTTTGTAGTTATGAATGATTGGATCAACTCCAACTTTTTGTACAATGTATCATGATATTACTTGATATTAGTCGAACCTCAGCTTAAAAAAAGACAGATAAATGATTGTTTCTTCTTGAAGTGAATTATGACAGTCGATGCCTGTTTTTTAAGGCGACCGCACACCTTGCGATTGGTCTGCGACCCGATTTTGGAATAAGACAGTATAATTTGATGCAAATATTGAGACATGGAATATCTTACTGTGTAATGTTCAAAATCATTGTACGGACACACATGTTCCAATCTGTGACTAAGCAATCAATCTTCTTAGAATAAAAGCAAATTTAATATCTAGTCGTAATGACGTCATAGCAGTCGTACGATTGGCTACGATTTGACACTCAATCGGCCTTTACTCCAAAATAAAAGCTTGCAATCTTTCAAAATGGTTATATTAGTATTCCTTCAATTAATTTCAACCTGTAATAAAATGATATGTTCCATTCATATTCTCAGAAAACTAGCAAAATGCGATTTGTTAAAAAATCGGATCGCGAGCAGTCGCAAGGTGTGCGATGGCCTTTAAGGGCACACTCACCCGGGTCACCACCCCATGAATACTCTTTACTCCTCGGTCCCATTGTCATGATGAAAGGAAACAGCTCATCAGTCTTCCATTCACTCTTCTGATTGTTCAGTGTCTCATCGTCCGATGGGTTCATACCGGGAGCATTCCTTGGACTTGATGATAATCTTATACTGTAATGAAGAAAATAGGGGGAGAGGGGAGAGAGAGAGAGAGAGGTGGAAAGAGGGAGGGGGAAAGCAAGAGAAAAATATAGACGAGATGGAATAAAAAAGTGATGCCATACGTACTGGTATTTATAGCATATCTTTGATAAAATATTTTTTTAGGATCAATAAAGAAGATAATTTGAGACAACAAACACTGATCACTAATAATGACACGATAAAAAGACTCAATCAGATTTACTCTGTGTTTAAGCTACTTGTACCATAACATTTTCTAAGCAAAAGTGGAAAATCATATATATGTATACAGTGATTTGATTGTATAGGAAATCTATAAGACATCAAATGGTATAAGCCAACTTACAATAAACTTTCCAATCTTGTTTTTACCTGTAGGTGAGATTGGATGGTAGATCGCCATTCTCCGGGAATTCATTATGGAATGTGATACCACCCAACAAGGGTGACACCTTGGAATTATTGAGCTGGGCAAAGTAACCCAGCATAGCATCTTCGGTTGGAAAACCTGGACCTGATGAACACAGATAGGACAGAAATTTGAGAACAGTTAAAAAAAAATCAAACCAAATAATTTCAAATATAAAGGCATGTGTCTATTTTGTATTACAAAGAGTGTATCTGCTTCTTTCACCCTGCCCATCTCCCTTCTCTTTCTATCTGCAATATGTTTTGAACTCATGTAGTGAAATATTGTACATGATGTACATGTATGTAAAAATCTCCATATTGCGAAGTTGATGATCTACTAATGAATAAGCATGGCAGAGTAACTGAACACAAAACAAAAGTTGTTTTTAAACAACACGTTGATCATATAATTGGTGGACAAAAAAAAATAATGAATCCAGACATTCATATCTACTTTTGTGTCTAGCAAAAGACTTGACTACAAGTGTACAAAGAGTATGAATATACAGTTCTACAAAACTCACCATCCGCAAGGCTAATGAATGGCTTGCTAAGGCTTCTGACAACATTTGACATTATCTTGTTTGTTGCGGACGTGTTGGGCGCATACGCCATCTGCCACACAGTCACAGGGATTGGAAAGATGGAGAGATTGTGTGGTAGGTTGTTGATATCAAAGGTGTTGTAGATGGTGGCGTTGGGGTAGACAGTGTAATCCACTGCATGCCTGATACCAATGAGAATACACGCAAAGAGAACCGGGATGAGGATCTCAAAGATGGTCGCAATGGTCCGTCGGAGTTGAAGGAGGAAGTTCTTCCAGAGGAGAAGACGTAGTTGGCTTAGGGCACGTACCATCTTAAAGCAGTTGGTTTCCAATGGTGTGAATTTAAACTCGATAGAAACAAACTATGCAATCAAGGTGGAGGTAAAATGCTATTGCACCGTAAAGATGGTTACTATGACATTGTGTGTCCTTCAACCTGAGAGAGAAAGAGGAAAAGAGAGAAAGAGAGAGAGAGAGATGAATAACTATAAAATAAACTGAAATAATGTGGTTTGTATAAGTATAAATCATATCCAATGTGTAATTGTGGTTAATTACATGTACACTAATTAGAAATTGAAAATAATAATCCAAGCGATAGAAGAGGGGATATGAATATTTTTTAAAATTCCAAATATAGCACAATACTACATGTTAAAAAGTTAAGTATTAACAATACAAACCAAGTTCAAAGAAATTCTAAATATTTTTAACAAAACACAAAAGCTGATCAATATGAAAAAAATAATAATTGCAAGTACCGTACACAGTTACACACAATGTATAAATTCCTCCATTCAAGACATACATACCATAGCAGATTAGCAGCGCTGCATGTCCATGCACTTAACTGTTAAAATCACCATGAACATTGCATGCATCCTATAGCATATAACCACCTGCAGATATTGTGTCACAACACGTGAACCAGTATTTGTTTAGCTTCATAACCTTGGGCATTCAACAGATAACAAAATAGTTCTCTGACATCACTATAAACTTGTTTGAACTTTGTACTTATTAAGTACAAAGGTCTTTTTTTCTGACTCACAGTTATAATCCACATACATTTACTGTAGATGACAGACAAAAAATGTACATTATGATTGAATTTCAATTGAAATGAACACTCCTCATATGACAAGAAAAAAAACCTTTAGAGCATAGAATCAATAACTTATCAAAAATTCCAGAAATATTCTTCAGTTGAGTATCAGCCATTACAAAATATTATAGATTGTATTTTATACCCTGTTTCGATAAATGAACTATGCATATCAATTGACCACTTTTATGTAATAAAGATAATTTATATATTTTCTCTTGAGGATACATGAGTCTTTGTTCCTTTCCTTCCCTTTCTCACTAATTTTCTCAATCTCTTTCTCTCATGCTCTCTTTCCTAATTATGCTAATAATCCACCTTTAGTTTGTATCTCTATTTCTCTCATGCTCTTTCCTAATCATGGGCATTTTCATGGTAACTGACATTACATGGCACAATGTTTTCACACCTTTCATTGTATGTATCTCTAAAACAACAAATGATGGGAATTTGTTTTGATAGAGTTAATAAAGTGAACCTTGCTGAATACTCTGATACTAAGTTTTCCTATGTAACCACATTTTTTTACGCATCAGCAAGCAAAAATATGTCTGTAACTGACATTACGCAAAAGGACATGCAATTTCAGGGTGTTCATTAAAATTGAAATATCTCATGTCCCTGAATAGATAGAGTAATAATTTGATGTAAATATACCTCCGTTACTAGGTTAAGATGTGTCAAAATATTAAACAATTTGCTTTTGTCTTTTGGGGGCTATGATAATTTTTCCACAACCATGCTGGTAACTGAAATTATACTTAATTTGCCATAGAGATAACACATGGAAGTCAAATGTGTGGAATCATTGCATTGTATCTTCTGTGCAGGGCTTCACATGAAAGTGAGCTTGATGTGGAAGTATACCCGAGTTTCTAGGAACATTTCAATGAAAAACTTTTCCTTTTTCTTAATTCCTGTCTTTGATTTGAACATTTTTATCATTACTTGTCAGTAACTGACAATACACATTAACATTTACCAGTGCTATATGATTTTCAAAGGCATAATTTTCTTGGTACTTATATGTAAGGCTTTTTAAAATCATAAAAGTTTCATAATACTTCACATTTTTAATTATCCAAAGAAATGTATGTTTTACTTACTCGGGGGAGGGGGGGGGGGGGGGGGGTCATAGCAGCTACATGTTATGATGTTTTCCTAGTAATGTGATATTGCATTGACTGTACACAGGGATTTTTCTGACTATACACCCATAATATATTCATCAGTTTTATATTGACTTTTTAAACCTTTTCCTTCTCCAACCTCCCCCTCCCCTCAAAAAAGGCAAAATGAATAAGGGTCTCCTCCCCTAGGCTACACGTACCCCTCCCCTGAATCTCATGCAGCCATGTAGTTTTATTGATTTCTATTCTGGTCAGTGCAATGCTTGTTCATATCTGTCGGATTTCAATTCTCTTCATAATTTTTTTAATCATTTTCTTTGCTAATTTCTTTTTTAAGCTGTCAACAACAAAAAAATTCCAGCTTCTAAACTGAGACTGAACTATTTGTAAATTAGAAAAAAAAACACAGTTTCAGTAGAATCCATGCAACATTGATCAGAACTGTCAAATTTCACTTTTCATCTATACTTGTAAACCAAAAACAAAAATTGTATCACACATCCACACTACTAACAGGCATAAAAACCAGGAATTTACTTTTAGCGAGGCAATGCTCAAAAGAATCCTAGAAACTAAAAAAGGGACCATGGAAATCCCCTTCATCACAATGTTAAGATTAACAAGTGGAATGCCTCTGGCCGTCTCACCTGCATCACGCGGTTCAATATAGCAGCAGTGCTGACTTTGAAAACTACTCTAACTCGCACAAGATGTTCAGTGATACATGGTTACTCTTATGTCCATTTTTTATGAACTAGACCAATAAACTTACAGAGATAAATTCAGTTATGATGGTAATTCAACAGATACACCCATTATGGCCAAAGTTCATTGACCTTTGACCTTGGTCATGTGACCTGAAATGCGCACAGGATGTTCAGTGATACTTGATTACTCTAATGTCCAAGTTTAACGAACTAGACCAACATACTTTCAAAGTTATGATGGGAATTCAACAGATACCCCCAATTCGGCCAAAGTTCATTGACCCTAAATGACCTTTGACCTTAACCATGTGACCAAAAATGCGCTCAGGATGTACAGTGATACTTGATTACTTTTATGTCCAAGTTTCATGAACTAGACCAACATACTTTCAAAGTTATGATGGGAATTCAACAGATACCCCCAATTCGGCCAAAGTTCATTGACCCTAAATGACCTTTGACCTTGGTCATGTGACATAAAACTCATGCAGGATGTTCAGTGATACTTAATTAACTTTATGTCCAAGTTTCATAAATAGGTCCATATGTTTTTTAAGTTATGATGACATTTCAAAAACTTAACCTCAGGTTAAGATTTTGATGTTGATTCCCCCACCATGGTCTAAGTTCATTGACCCTAAATGACCTTTGACCTTGGTCATGTGACATGAAACTCTAATAGAATGTTCAGTAATACTTGATTAACTTGATGGCCAAGTTTCATGAACTAGGTCCATATACTTTCTAAGTTATGTCATTTCAAAAACTTAACCTTAGGTTAAGACTTGATGTTGACGCCACCGCCGTCGGAAAAGCGGCGCCTATAGTCTCACTCTGCTATGCAGGTGAGACAAAAAATGTTGCAGATTTAGGCAATAGGTTTGGAAATGTACCCCCTACCCCCCCCAAAAAAAAAATGTCTGATACAAACAATTAGGTATTTGGTAAGTGCATGTACAAAACAATTTCATAAGTAATTTTTTTTGCACGATGGGAATGCAAATTCCTTCATAATTCCATATAGTATTCCTTGTGAACTATACCTTTTAAAAGTCAATAGCAAGCTCCTGGTGTGACATTTAAAGTGAAATTAAATTATAAGTATACAATATTTCTTCACCATAAAATTGACCACATACCGGTATTTGCATTTCAATATTTGTAACCAACGTTTTATCATGGTAACTGACATTACATATATTAAATGGTACCCTATGACTTCATTGTTAATTGGTAATCTTTAATTTTGGAAATGAGAAAAAAAAGTTAATGTTTTCAATAACTGACATTACATACCATATCACATACTTCATCAATGTTTTTTTATCAGATGAATGAATTACTGGTGTTTCTTTCTCTGGGATTTTAAAAAGTGTTACAATAGCAAGCTAAATCACAGGCAAAGACATCATCATCAAACCTGTTCTTTAAAAATCTGTCAAAGCAAAATATGTATCAAGATACTATTTTCAAAAATAATTTGTATCCATCCTTTGGCAGCCATTTTGAAATAAAATATGGCTGCCGGAGTCGGAAAAATTTTGTCTCAGAAACTTCAGGTCTTGCGTTATTAAAAAACATAAAGCATTTGACCTGAATATCAACTTGATTTTTAAATCTGTGTCCATCTGTGGTGAAAATGCCCATATGCAAATAATCCACCTTTGTATCTCTCTCTCTTCCTCTCATGCTCTCTTTCCTAATTATGCTTAATAATCCACCTTTGTATATATATCTCTCTCTTCCTCTCATGCTTTCTTTCCTAATTATGCTAATAAACCACAGTTTGTATCTCCCTCTCTCTCTTCCTCTCATGCTCTCTTTCCTAATTATTCTAATAATCCACCTTTGTATCTCCCTCTCTCTCTTCCTCTCATGCTCTCTTTCCTAATTATTCTAATAATCCACCT
Organism: Lytechinus variegatus; assembly: GCF_018143015.1. Taxonomy (NCBI): domain Eukaryota; kingdom Metazoa; phylum Echinodermata; class Echinoidea; order Temnopleuroida; family Toxopneustidae; genus Lytechinus; species Lytechinus variegatus. The sequence goes on from NC_054749.1 coordinate 20,581,770, forward strand.
TTGTATATCTCTCTCTTTCTCTTCCTCTCATGCTCTCTTTCCTAATTATTCTAATAATCCACCTTTGTATCTCTCTCTTTCTCTTCCTCTCCTTCTTTCTCCTCTCGATCATGCCACTCCTGATAAATGTATCTTATTTTGTTCATACACCCACTTCCTTTGAGTTTATGGGCAAATACATGTACATTCAACTGATCTTGGAATATGCCGCCCGAATATCAATCACTGTTTTTTGTAATAATTGCCCATCATATTTCCTATATTTTAACATTGTAAACTGCTTTTTATTCAGTATTTTGGCTGCTATTTCCAATGAAACCATTCTCAGCGAAACACATTTGAATAGGGATAAACCCTCCAAATATGATTAAATAATTTGAGAGAAGTGTGGGAAGTTATCCCAGAACATGAAAATTATAAAATGATTTAAGAGTAACTATTTTTAAGAATTAGCCTGCAAGCAGCAGTTGTGAAGTGCGTAATTATAGTATACTGAAATGAAGAGGCACGTTTTGAAATGGAAAAGTGTCCAGTGGAACATGGGACTGCTTCCCAGTTTCACAATAGATCAAATCAAAGATATTAGATTTCTAATCTTTAGTATTAAAAAAACCCATACATTTATCCATCAAAGTATTGGAAAAGGAAAAGGAGCAAAATGAATTAAAAGGGTGAAAGGGATTATATCACATTCAAAGATCGTTGAAAGATTAGGACTAGTCTATGACCAGTAAGACAAGAAATATCCATCAGTCTTTCAGAGTTCTTTGAGTGGTCTTTCTGAGCCATTCCACAGACATGACAGAGATGACGGAAAGACTTCCATATGTCCCCTCCACTAATTTTAAAAAATAGTTCCCCAAAACCCCCTTCTGTCTTTCTCTTTTTTCTTCTTTTTTTCTTCTTACTTCCGGTGGGAACTTGGATTCGAACCTCTCGCTGCAGAACGAAGCATCTCCAGTCTATCGCCTTACTGAGCTAGCAGGAATTGTTGAAAACCATGGGTTTCATAACAATTATCAACCGATATTACGACTAGTCTACTCTCCAAGAGTATTGGGTATTTATTTTTCTGACTAAATAAACCGATGCCATTGGGAATTACACACACTCAAATTTTTGACGGAATAAAGCCATATTTTGGTATGTATCCGACTTTTCCTTCTTAAATCTCTTATTAGATATATGTTAGATAATTCTTGATAAACCTCCATATTTTTTTTCAATTTTAGTGGAGGGGACATATGGAAGTCTTGCCGAGATGACAAATTTCAGTGATCTTGGACTGCTGTAAGAGTGTAAGACAGTGGTCTTTCGTTTCAAAACAAGAAGTCAATCAATGGTTAGACAGGAATAACCGTTGTTTCTGGGGATTTATTCAACAATTTCTGACATTTTACTGTAATCCCCATTCACCGACGGTAAAGTGTCCGTGTGGGCTCCCATTTGTTATAACACCAGCACTTTTGTCCGACCAGAGTCCAAAGTTTGGGGTTATATAACACATCGAGGTTACAATCTAAGGATATGTAAACTACAAATTAAAAATATTTCATTATTCAATTTTAAAATACTTTAAACGATATAGATGAAAATGCATGAAAATTATACTTTACCGATGTTTAGTTGGGAAAAGCACAGCTCATCGATCCAAATTAAGGCAGCCAAACTATGAAATATTTACAAACGAACGGGGAGGGCGTCAACAATATACGAATGTGATATCGATATTGCATTCCACCAGCACACCTACAATAGTAGACCGGCCAAAGCTCAAAAAGTGCTCTAGATAAGGATTCGACGGCAAAATTTGTTAATGCTTGGCATCCCAGCTAAAAGTCTTGCAAAAAATTCCCAGGAATAGCGTATGGCCGGATGCCAAGCGCAATTTTGCGTGAAAGTGTCATTTTTAGCGTAAAATCTGAAAGACTGTCGAAAATCACGCATTTTGATATTTTGACGGATTATCATCATATTTTTGATTATCTTTGATATGAAATTATTTATATTCAGAGTTTCACATTTTAAGTTTACTAAATATGCATTTAAAATTTGAATATTACACACACACATATGGCACAGGGAAACATAAAACCGCGATTTCCTCGAAATAAAAGTTTGTGAAAACTATCAATAGTTTGAAGTTTTTTTACGCAACATAAATTCTTCGATTTAAATGTGTTTATCCATCGAATGTATAGTAAATGTCCTAGTGCCACAAATACTAAAAGAATTTTCGAGTAAGACGGTAGACATCTCATTTTATGTTATCCGAAAGGAAACAATGTGCATTTTACCAGGTGCGCATTTTGAAAGAAAAATTGAAAGTACCGTACATTATGTACATAATTACATGTATAAGTACATACTAAAGCGATTTTTTATTTACATGTATAAGTCCATAATAAAGCGAGTTTTTAATTGGATAGTATAGCGCAATTTTTCAATTCCTTGCATCCCAGCTACAAGTCTTACAGAAATACTGAGGAATAGCGTACGGGCGGATGCAAAGTGCACTTTTGCGTGAAAGTGTCACTTTTAGCGTAAAATCTGAAAGACTGTCGAAAATTACGCATTTTATATATTTTGGCGTATTTATCATCATATTTTTGATTATCTTTGATATGGAATTGTTTTCATTCAGAGTTTCAAATTATAAGTCTACTAAATATGCATTTCAAATTTGAATATTACACACACATATATGGCAATATGAAATATAAAATCGTGATTTACTCAAAATAAAGGTTTGTAAAAACTATTAATGGTATAATGTTTGTGTTCCACCTCTCAATTTCATCAAGATTTAGTGCTAACCGAATAAATACTTAATAATTGTTGTCATGTCACATATAGTGAAAACAAATATTGAAATAAGATGCAAGATATATCATTTTATGTTATATATGCGAAATATAACAATGCACATCATTTTATCAGATGCGCATTTCTGATAAAAAATAAACAGCGCACAATATTACTTCGATATTGCACATAGCTTATATCAGTGCGATACTCGTCATGATAATTGATATTCATGATATTACACAGGATTATGTTTGCTTTTGTAGAGTTAGATCTTGCTATTTCCGCGAACTGGTGCTGAACTTAAATCTACCTGTGGCGATATTCAAAAATAGGTCTGATATTTAAATTGCCGTTACCATGGTTAATTTTACAGGAATATCTATATCCAAAATCATAGAAAACATACATGTATGAATAAAAGGACTGAATTAGCATATTTAAACCACTCTGTCAATCTACATTTTACTTCAGTTGTTTGATTATCAAAGTATATTAAAAACTGGCCGTTGCACGGCAGTACCTATTTTTTGTCTCGCCGGCATAGCAGAGCAGGACTAAAGGTGCCACTTCTCCGGTGGAGTTGACGGTAGTTTTGATATAACAGCGTCATGTCAACCTTGAAATCTTAACCAAAGATACATATTTCGAAATTTCATTATAACTTTGAACGTGTAGAAAAAAATTGATGACACTTTAATATGATTTTAATGACACTTTAATATTCATGTATTACTGTTCGTCTTGCGCAAGTTTTAGATCACATGATTAAGGTCAAAAGTCATTTAGAGTCACTGAACTTTGGCCATATGGGGTATTTTTTTTTAATGTCATCATAACTTTTGATTTATTTTTTGATCCAGTTAAAGATTACACTTGAACATAAGGGTATTAAAGTATCATCTATCATTTTGCACAAATTTCAGTTCGCATGATCAAGGTCATACGTTTTTTAGGTTCGATGAGCTATGGATGGCGCTTTTGCAATTGTTAATTTTAGTTGTTTCCAATGTCCTGCTGCTATAATTAATATGTTAAAATATGAATAATAAATGATATTTGGTCTTTTACATTGCAATTTATAATTTTCAATCAATTCATTTTACTTCATCAAAGATTGCATTTGCTATTATCAAAGGTCCATGTTGTTATACAGTGCGTATCAAAAAAAAGTTTACACTTGGAAAAAATCATATCAAATTATACATTTGTAATATCCTGAAGATTTTTTCACATTTTAACATTGGTACAGATCCATTTAAGCAAATGACGATATAACTGTCGAAAAATATTTCCGCTTGAGTGAGCACTACTTACTTTTGAAAAGTTAGTGAAAAATGATTTGCGCAGAACTTTGATATAGTTATGCCAATAAAAGTAGACCTTAAATATTAAGAACACGTGGAATTTAGCTAATAAAATTGATTTGAAGATATCTTTTACCATTTTTAACTGTTTCCTTGTCCAAAACATTTCGAAGAGTACATTGCACCGCGACCCACTCCCCCACACACCGAGACCATCTTGACGACATTTGCTTTACACTTAGCTGTAATGTACATGAAATGGGTTAGGCTTGATTTTCATTTTGTTAATCATTGTCAAGCTTGGGAAAAGTGTGGATAAACAAGTATTAAATTAAAAATGAAATGTAAACCCACTTTGAATCATAAAAACTTAGTGAAAAAATGTTGGAGATGTCTGATATAAACTTTTGTTCAGATTCTGTTTTGTTTTCAAATCTAGCTGGCACAAAAAGGGTAATGGTTGTGCTTACCAAGTGTTGATATTTCAATTTGGGTGGCAAAATTGTTGCAAAATTCTTAAATGTATCCGTTTTATTTCAATTGACTAAAATTACAAGGGAAATGTATGAGAAATGTTTGACAGGATAAGTTTGATTTCTCCCTTTCCCCTTGACACAACGTGAAAATGAACATTTCTGCGCAAACAGATTTCTGCGAGCTTTACAAAAATGGACATTGCTCACTCAAGTGTAACATTCTGTCAAAAGTTTTACTTTCATTGGAGGGATGAGACCCAAATCCAAGATTATATGTGAAAAAAAATACCCACATGTTGTATATTTTTCAATTCCCAGGGCTTTTTCAAAGTGTAAACTTTTTTTTGATACGCACTGTATATCGTAGTCTAAGACGGGGGCCGGCGCCCGACTCTGGGCAGCCCTGGATATACCAATGACCTTTTGGGAAATGCAGTTGTACGACCATCTACAATATCTGCGCTGGACGCTGGTCATTAGCCTTTAGATTTGTTTGTCATAATGGTCGTGCGACGGCATTTCCCAAAATGGCAATACACTGTGATGAAATGAGCTTTAAGAATTGAAATATGAACTTTAAAGTACAAGTTCACCCTAACATCAAGTTGATTTGATTGAAAAGAGAAAAAAAATCCAATAAGCATTACACTGAAAATTTCATCAAAATCGGATGTAAATAAGAAAATTATGACATTTTAAAGTTTTGCTTAATTTCACAAAACAGATATGTGCACATCCTGGCTGGTAAGCAAATGAGGGGACTATGACGTCATCCACTCACTATTTTTTGTATTTTGATATATGAAATATGAATTATTCTAAGTTTCTCCTCATTGTCAAGTGATACAACGATTAATTCCTCCCTGAACTTGTGGAATTAGCATTGTTTTATACTATATGGTTCAGTCAGGTTGGTCCTAACTGTCATATAGATAAAGAATGAAATATTGTATAATTCAAACTATAAAAAACAAAAGAAATAGTGAGTGATGGACATCATCGACTGACTCACCTAGTTGTGCATATCACTGTATTGTTAAAAAAAGCAAAACTTTAAAATGTCGTAACTTTCTTATTATACATCCGATTTTGATGAAATTTTCAGCACTATGCTAGTTTGATTTTTCTCTATTTATTCAAGTCAGCATTTTCCTGGGGTGGACTTGACCTTTAAGAAAATACTTTAAGAAAATACTCCTTTGGTATTTCAAACATCTTTCTCCACAGATGAAAACTCTTAGCTCATGCAAATGGAATTATTGGCCGATCTATTTTAATTTCTGGTCTTATGAATTGTTCATTTAACTGATTAAAGGGACCGCAGTTGCATGAAATAATGCCTTCTACATTCTGAAATTGGGGAAATGAGCTATACGGACACTGACATATAAGTCTTTTAATAGAAGATGCATGGAAGTGATGGTCCCCCCAAAAAAAAATCAAGAAAAGGCATAAACAACTGAAGCAAAATAATCGAAAGCTTGTTGGGGAGGGGGTCATTTACTTATTCATTAATTTTTATCGATTATTAATATATCAATATGTATTCATTTATTCATTATTGCCTGAATTGAATGTAATTATTGTAATTTCAAACATTTATTTTCTTAATAAACTCCCCTTGTTTAAAAGACTTGGTCAGTCAGCTGCACTCAACAGCAGCGTAGCTTGGATTTTATCAGCAGAGGAGTACGGGGGCGGGGCTTGGTATTTTGCAGGGGGTACCAAAATAGATTCTCATAAGCACAATTAAGTATCTGACAAGTCCTATTTGAATAATGCGAGCATTTTTTTAACATGCCATGAAATTTAGAGCTGAAATTTAGAAAGTTACACAATTCGTAAGTGTAATCATGAACATGATTCATATTTAATCGTAATGTTAATTTCTTTTTAATATTCTGACATTAAAGCGGAGCGTTTAATACATTAAAAAAAATGATCTATAGGCTATTATTGCGAGCGCGAAACGCAATCTGATTTTTATATTCCAATTCGTAAACTGGAAATTTTGATGAAGTTTTGAAATAACAATATATATCTGTTTAAAAAGAATCCAGTACAAGCCGAGTCGTTTTTTTTTATTATTAGAAACCAAACATTCTAAGGCGCGATAACTCAATCGGTAGTGAGGGGGTTTCGAATTCCGGTGGCCTGGGTTCGATTCCCACTTGGTGCGCTAGTGCCAAGTAAGGCATTTAAATGCATTATACTTGTAATGGTAGTAAGGCATTTTAATCCTCATTATATGTCCCTCGGAGAGTACCTTAAGCCATTGCTCCTCTAGTTGCTAGCTTAGAATTAACATTCACGCTTTCTTAGCAAATGAGGTAAAATAAAAATCCTCAAATCATGAACAGTGATCAGTATTTAATTATAGCATTTGATATTCAATAGATCAACCAATTTAAATCGAAGAATTTGAGTTGTAAAAAAACTAAGAGATACAGTGTTAACAAACTTTTATTTCGAGTAAATTACGATTTTGTGTCATATTGCCATATATGTGTGTGTAATATTCAAATTTGAAATGCATATTTAGTAGACTTATAATTTGAAACTCTGAATGAAAACAATTCCATATCAAAGATAATCAAAAATATGATGATAATCCGCCAAAATATTAAAATGCGTAATTTTCGACAGTCTTTCAGATTTTACGCTAAAAGTGACACTTTCACGCAAAAGTGCACTTGGCATCCGCCCATACGCTATTCCTCAGTATTTCTGCAAGACTTGTAGCTGGGATGCAAGGAATTGAAAAATTGCGCTATCCAATTAAAAACTCGCTTTATTATGGACTTATACATGTAAATAAAAAATCGCTTTAGTATGTACTTATACATGTAATTATGTACATAATGTACGGTACTTTCAATTTTTCTTTCAAAATGCGCACCTGGTAAAATGCACATTGTCTCCTTTCGGATAACATAAAATGAGATGTCTACCGTCTTACTTGAAAATTCTTTTAGTATTTGTGGCACTAGGACATTTACTATACATTCGATGGATAAACACATTTAAATCGAAGAATTTATGTTGCGTAAAAAAACTTCAAACTATTGATAGTTTTCACAAACTTTTATTTCGAGGAAATCGCGGTTTTATGTTTCCCTGTGCCATTTGTGTGTGTGTAATATTCAAATTTGAAATGCATATTTAGTAAACTTAAAATGTGAAACTCTGAATAAAAATAATTTCATATCAAAGATAATAAAAAATATGATGATAATCCGTCAAAATATCAAAATGCGTGATTTTCGACAGTCTTTCAGATTTTACGCTAAAAATGACACTTTCACGCAAAATTGCGCTTGGCATCCGGCCATACGCTATTCCTGGGTATTTTTGCAAAACTTTTAGCTGGGATGCCAAGCATTAGCAAGCATTAACAAATTTTGCCGTCCAAAGTATAAAAAATCGTTTTGGCCGGTCTACTACAAGGCAATAATACGATATGATACACTCACGAAGACAACGATAATAGTTATAATCGCGATATATCGAGACATTAACGATAATGACGTCATTCAAGATGGCAACTTGCAGGGAAAACCGTTAAGGTCGGGAGAAAATGTCTTAGATGACAGATTTCTCAATCATCCAGTGGATTTTTTAAAATAATTTTAATAACTCCGGTCTAAGGTATGCAATTACTTATATATATTTCCCTGATAATTAAACTGTAAATTTCGCTCAAACTGTCAAAAAACAGTTTTAAATCGCGACCTATAAAACGCTAGTTCACTATACGTTGTCTGTAGCCACGGACCCCCAACCCCTTCAGTCTATGTATGGTGAGTGAGCCAACGGAGTTCAGCGGAACAACCAAAATACAGAGTCTCAGACTCAGAGACTGAAGCTTTTGGTCTAATCAATGGTCTACGTCTTGTGGAATGGGGGCCTAGGCTTAGGCATGTATGGGAGCCGGGAGGGTTTCAACACTTCGTGATGAAAAGTATATGTCAAAACATTAACAAAAATATCAGCACGAAGTCCTAAGGCTCAACTTGAGGCTCAAGCCAAGGCTAAGGCCAGGCCATGGGACTTCGAGTTGCGCCGGCCGTCTCCATTTCGTGTCCCCGGCGAAGGCCGAAGAAGGCGGCGGAGCGCAGAGCAGGACTCCGAGAGCTAGTAAAACTAAAGGACGTCCCTGTCCTGTTTGAGTGTTCTGCAAAAAAACACTGCATTTCGTGAATGAAATAATTAAAGAATTTGAGTTTATTTACAAATTTACCTGTGTTTTTTTTTAAATTCACGATTATGTAACTCACCTTCCAAAACTACCAATGTAAGTAAGACTTTCCGAAACGGTGTGATGATGTCGACAGGAATAAATAGAAAGATCGGAGAACAAACAGAGAGAAAGTAGTTTAGGCTTAAAATAGTCGTTATTCGTCACTTCATTATTCCCTGCACAATAAAGCGTCGAAGAGCAACGTTACGTATGCTAAGAAGACTGGTGAAATATCCTATCACAAGTCAGCTGATTAACTTTTGGTATAAAATTAGTTGATGATGAAATAGCCAAAACACTGGTGAAAAATCAAATCCTGCATTTTTTAGCTCAGAAGGGGGAGGGAGAAGATAAACACAAAAATCGAAGGGGACAGGCTTTTGAAATATGACATAATTTCAACTGTGAACAAAAATAAAGAATTAAAGTTCGCCAAATGCGGTATATGGTTTTATATGTCATGCTTTAATTATGGGGGCGGGTTTCATGCACATGTGCTTTTATTTTTTTTAATCAAAACAATGAACCTTCTCAATACGAAAACGAGTCTCAAAACTCAATTACAAAATGGAACATAATTGGAACCCAAACAGACGGCAAACAGGTCTGATCGACAGGCGCGTAGCCAGGGGGGGGGGGCGGCCGGTAGGGGCAGTCGCCCCCCCCCAAAAAAAAAAAAGAAGGGGAAAAGGGAGAAAAAGAGAAAATGAAGGTAGAAAAGGGAAGAATTAGGGTATAGCTTCACTGTTGTTTTTTGGTCAAAAGAATAAAAACCTAAACGAGATATGTTCTCTCTCTTATTTAATAATTCCTACAAAATTTTGCTTTCGCGCTCTGCGCGGGGAAAAATACCAAATTTGCCTTTTCCCTTTGTTTTCCACACCTCTTTTCTACTCCGTTTTTTCCCCTTCCCGACCATGGGAATCGCATTCTTGCCAGAAATTATAGGGTAAAGATGGGTGTAAAGAGTATGAAAAGTATTTTTTTTGTTATTGCACTAGCTGACACAAAATTTCGGCTCTTCCCTGTTCAGAACGGGTAAACTTTTATACCGTCACTTACTCCCCGAGTCCCCTGTATTTCTTCCGCTTTTCCGCAAGCTGCTTTTGCAAAGTATCTGCTCAATTAAAGGGGGAGCATTAAATTCGTGCCGTACTTAAAGTAGGTACGATGAAACTTTATATTCCATATCGCTGTATGCACATCTCTTGTCCGGTTTTTTGCCATTCGATTTGAAATTTTGAATATCACTGAAGTTTCTCAATCATACAAAAGGAATTGCTAAACATTATGAGCGAAATTGCACATTTTTTTTCTTTCCAAAATAAGTCACAGAAGTTTCCGTACTCCGCGTGCATATTGGAAAGGAAACGTCCCTCTTCTAGCTTGCATCAACCCTTCATTTTGAGCTTTATTTACTTCTTATACAGGTGAAACATCAATTAGAGCTGCATCGCCATTCGTGGGAAGAAATTATGATCCCTGATATACAGGGGTGTGAGTGGTCACAAATAAAAAGATCTGAAAAAAGCTGAAGAGTGTTGAAAAAGTCTGAAAAAGAAAGAGCCCCCATACCTTTTGCACAGCGGAAAGCTTCAAATAAGCTGAAAGTTAGCCGGAAAAAAAATCTGAAATCAGCTAAAAATCTGAATTCTCACACCCCTGGATATAGGCCCACTAGCTTCTACTCTGTTTTGCCAGTTATATAAAGAAATTCAATGTTGCTAAAGTTTTTACAATCAAATCTGATGTGACTAAGTTAGGATACCAAATTAAGTGTTCTCAATTTTTTGGGGGGATAAAACATTTAGCTTTCATGCATCTGAGCGCGGTAAAAAGAATTATTTTGAATTCCTCTTTTCCCATTTTTTTTGCATGGGCGCTCATCTTTTCTGTTGAAAACAAGTTTTGTTTTTAATCACAGGAAGTCAATTGAATTCGAGTTGATAAGGGTATTAGAGACGCAAGATACGTCTTCTTTGATTTAAATTTGATGAGATATATCAAAACTTCGCGCTCTGCGCGGGAGGCGGCTGGGGGAAACCAAAGGGGAAAACTCGATCCCTCCTCCCTGCACGCCTCCCCCTTGGGAGCGCGCTTCGCGTGCAAATACCGCCACCTCCAAAATTAAATCCTGGCTACGCGGATTATTAAAAGGCCGGGCCCCTATAGGCCAAATAATATATCAATTATGATTAAGGAAAATTAAAAGTTATACTTCACAAGAAGCAGGACGATATGTCAGGCTCTATAGCAGTCGAAATGTTTAGATTGTCACTAAAAGATTGATAAAGTGAATATCGGGGAAAATCACCGTTCATATGGATAATAGGGAAAAATGGGTAATTCATTATATCAATTAACAGAAAAAGTTTGAAGAAAAAGTTTAACTATAAGGGATGATCTTCATGTGCCGGTTGTGCATGCTGATAGAAGAAATTTGCAACCTTAGTGAAATAGATATTTCATTTTTACTAACCTCGAGGATCAAGCGAACTTATCAGAACTTTGATAAAAGAGAAATGTCCTTAAAGTTGAAAAGGGGCATTCGAGTAAATTACATCGAGGAAATGCAATGAAATGTATGCTTACTCCCGGGCTTATAAGCCGAATAGGGCATTTCTTACTCTCGGGAGTTCTACTGTCGTCGTTGTATAGGGATATTATATTTGATAATATTATTTACTGGACAACCCCCCCCCCCCCGAGGAAATTCTATATACTTCATAATGGGCGCTATCCGTTTTAAACAAATGAAAGGCACTTATGTATACAAAGCATTTCACAGGCAACTGAGGGTGCACTTGGGTTTCTTGAAATAGTGTGCGTGTGTGTGTGTGGGGGGGGGGGTGAGGGGGATGGGTACTGTACCTTTTTTAAAGGAAATCGACCCCTAATAAAAGTTGATTTGAATAAAAGAAGAAAATCCAACTTAAGCGTAGCACTGAAAATTTCATCAAAATCGGATGTAAAATAAAAAATAAGTAAAAAGGTATATGGTAGTCCGAAAGCGATGGTACGTTCGAGTGAGGTTTGTGGTGTTTAACACAAACCTTGTTTCATAATTTTATCATTTTCTGACTACATGAACCTTCGAATTAGCATGGATCTACAACATGTAATTAGCAAACCTTTTTTTTATTTTATAACTAAAAGTAAGAAGGAAGAAAATATGTGAACATTCAGATGATATTTAATTCAAAACCATATTATTTTTTTTTAATGATCATCTCTCTTAGCTTGAATAATAGCGAGTTCTTCGAAACTTTTCTGCCATATTTTCTCATAATCTCGTTTGAATAGGTACATGCATCTCTTCATTAATTGTGATTCCAATAATTATATTCGTGTTTTTTTGCGCCGTTGCGCTCATTGATAGCACTGGAAATAAACACAAAATGGCAAATTAATAAATAAATCAAGAAATATACCCAAATGAAACAATCTCTCCCACTCTCTCTCTTTGAATGTTTTCATTTGAATTTTATCATTTAATTCACAACACTCATTCTTAATCAGGGGCGGCGTATGGATATTTATCGGGGGCGGGTGAAAAATATAGTTGCGATCGCGTCCTAGACCCCGTTGCATGAAAGTCGGCATGAAAATATCTTCGCTATCCAATCGTAACTTCCAAGGATATTGGCTTCATGCCTATTGTTAGCATGGTAAGGGGGCATTGTATAATTACCATTGCGGATGGTAAAATTCACAATAATAACATTTTTTGCAACGACGTTCTGGGGCTCCTTTCTTCACACAACTCCATCAATTGGAAAATCACCGAGGAAAATCTGTGGCGTCGCCTCTGTCATTTCAATCGATCATTCAACCTAAGCTTCGCACTCATAGCTATATGTATAGGCGGCGAACCGAGGGGGGGGGGGGGGGGGGGACGGGTCCCCCCTAAATTTGAGGAGGGGGGACGGCCCCCCTAAATTTGTTGTTGATGACCTTTTTTTTTTGCTTGTCAATTTATTTTCCTACGTCCCCCCTAAAATTTTTGGGTTGAGAACCTTTTTTTTTTGCTTGTCGAAAAAATTTTGGTTGTCCCCTCCTAAAACTTTTGGCTTCCGCCGCCAATGGCTATATGGCATATTCGTTATAAAAAAAATGGAAGGGGAAGATCACCATGCAATGAAAGTTGATTTGAATAAAGAGGAAAACAATCGAACGACACTGAAGCTTCCATTAAAATCGGATGTAAAAAAATGATCGACATTTCAAAATTTCACCTATTTTCCACGGCATGTAAAGCTCGTTTGATTTTTCTCTTCATTCAAATCAACTTTTCTTTGACGTGAATTAACAAATCTTTCTCGTATATCGTTATTGTTAAAAAAACAAACTCTTCACAATTAAGGTCGCGCGGCACACTCTCAGAAGTTTTACAGGAGAGGTTCACCTTGAAGACAAGAATGGGGAAAGTTTGAGAAATTCCATCAAACATTAAGCTTTAATTAAGATTAATATCAGTTTAAGTTTTATTTGTATTATGATATAAAATCATCTGCTCCATGTGGTAATGTAGTATAAAATGGGATAAGTTTTTTTTAATGCAGTGATTTTTTTCGGCAGTGGGAGTGGAATAATTTTTGTGTTGACTTGATAACTGGGATTGTTTTGTTTTCTAGACAGAGGGGCCCAAACATTTGCACTCTCGTTATCACCTGTATGATTTATATTAGATCACACCATCATGTCTGGGGTCTGTTTCTCGAAGTAAAACACAAATTTGGACAGTCCATAAAGGGGCGCGCTTCTGTCCATGCAACAAACATAACCCTTGACGTTTCATGTAACAGACCCCGAGCTGTTGAAGGGATGGTCCCAGGGGCAGATAGACGATCTAAAGGTCACATCATTTTCGTTTTTCACAATTAAAAAATGGGAGTATTGTATAAAAGGGGAAAAACATTTATCCTTCCCTTTTCATTGCTTGAAAAATACAAAGCTCGTCCAAAATTTGCATCGTCCTTACCTTTTTTTCGTTACAAGAGTCAAATTTTGAGGAAATATAATTACCCTTTTCCTGTTAATTTTCATTTTTTAAGCAATAGTTTCAGAAGAAATCGTTGTACATTTTTTTAGTAACAATTAAAGTCCCTTTTTGACAAAATATTGAAAATGTAAATATTCAGGAATTTCTAGTATGCTCCCGCTGTTGATAAAACCCTGGATCCAAGCCAGGGCCTTGTTTCATAAATACTATCTATAATAACAAATGCAATTTTTTTTAACTTGTAAATGAACTATTAGCCAATCAGATTGAAGGATTTTAGCTGCTTTTTACTGTTTTTGCAAATTTGTTATTATAAAAAGTTTCATGAAATGTGCCCTTGATTTTTTTCTTAAAGGATGGCAGTCAAGTCGAACCGAAATATTACACATGATTACACATACAACCAATCAATCAACTTCACCACATAAGATCAAGGAAAAATGAATACAAAGCCACGATATAAAATTATGTTTTGTAAATTTTATTCATTAAGGATACATCACAGGCCAAAAACTCTGCTTCACAAATAGGTTTTTTAATTCATTTCCACAATAACAAAACATGAAAAGTGTTAGCCAATATTTCTTTTTCAACAAATGGAAAAATTCAATAATTGTTATTGTATACATTGGAATATCTGACATCTTGTCACAAATAGGAGTGCTGTACGTTTGCAAATAGGAAAGCAATAAGAAAATAGAAATAAATGGAAAGTTCGTAAAAGTATGATAAAATAAAATTGATAACAGGAACGAGAAAGGTAGAGAAGAGGGAAACACAGAGAGGGGGGGGGGGAGAAGAGGGCCAGGAAGAGAAGAGGGGGGGATGGGGATGAAAGAGAAGGTGCACCAGGTAGGGAAATTATTGTGATGTGAAAATGGCAATATCGAGAGGGGGGAGGGGGGCTAAGGGCGGAAATCTCTCCCCAAAGGTAGGGGGACCAGGGGCTGGAAAATTTGACAAGCAAAAATAAAAATTAAAAAAGTAAGGTCATCTCATCCAAAATACATGTTTTATTTCGATTATGAATGATGTATTTATTTCCATCATAAAAGACCAAAAAAAGTAGGGGGCATTTGATATTGTGTCCCCCTTACTATTTTGGGTAGGGGGATACGTCCCCCATGGGATTTCTGCCCATGGGGGGGAGGTAAAGAGGGTGCACAAGTACAAAATTCTCGCCTACTTTTTGTCAACAACAAGTCTTGAAATTTCCAGAGTGAGGGGGGCATCCAAAAAGATATCACTTGTTTGAGCAGACATGTTGGCTTTCCTCTCCTGTATTTTCAAAATCTTTATTTGTAATTTATATGACGTGTTTCATTCACTTCCTGGACATTGCTGTCAGCCAGTTTTGAGTAAATTTGATTTCGTCAATTTCCCATAGATTTTGATTTTTTTTGCAATTAAATGCTACATGTTAAAAAAATTATGCATGATGAAATGAAGGTAACAAGATACAGCTTATTTTCACTTCCCCAGATACATTATGCAGACCCTTTTCACCACACTATTAATTGAAAGGAACTGGGTCTAGTTTCTTTAAATAGATGAAGCATGGATTTGTTTTAATTTACATTATTTTCATTTTATCACATTCATAATTATCCTCTTCACTGGCATTTTATCCAACATCACCATTCACTATTATGATTGTCATCTTTTCCTAATCATGATCACAATCGTCATCATTTTTACTATTCCCATCACCAATATTACCACAGTCATAATCTTAATCACAACATCCCTAACCACTACAATCATCATCATTGCAATCGCACTCGTCACCACCACCACCACTATCATCATGAACACCATCACCACCAACATCATCATCACCATCATCCTCATCACTGTCATCATAATATAACATTTATCATCATCACCATCATCACAATCATCATCCTCCTCCACCTCACCATCATCATGACCACCACCACTTTCCTCATCATAACATTCTCATAATCTCAATACCAAATTCATCCTAATCATAACATTCTTAATACCGAAATTAACTACTTAACCAACATCCCACACCAACCCCACCACATACCATCACATTCAGCATCACAATCACTAATGGAGCTCTATATACGGTAATCATTATTTCTATAAATCTGTGAATTTATCACCTCTCCCCCCCATTTTATATTCCAAAGAATATGGATATATATCAAGCAAATGAGAAACACAGCTCCTTTTTAAACTCATTAATGTTCATGCATATTTTATACAGATCTGCAATAATTTCATACATCCATTGAAAAAAAAGAAAAAAAAAGGAAATTCATTTGGCCAAACACATCAACAAGCTCTCTTCATATTCTTGTTCATACATCATGTAATCTTTTAAAAAACAACAGGAAAAAAAAATCTTTCGCCAAACATGTGAGGTACATGTTGGGGATAGCAGAGCTATCCAACAGCTTAATGCTGCGAAATTAAGTGTCACACAACAAAAAAGTATTGTTACATGTAGGCTAAATGTTTTCACCAACATGCAAAATGCATATTGGGGGCGACCCAAGGGGCCCAACAGACATTTGGCTGTGAAAATTCTGCTTCTCTAATAGCCTTTTTACAACCAATTCTCTAAACCTTGGTGTCATTTTTCTTAGGAAGGGAGAAGGGGGGGGGGGAGAAACATTTCAATCAAGGCTTAAGATCATCACGAGACAAGGAGGGGTGTCCCCAAAGATCAATATATTAGCAGTTTGCCAGCATGGTTAAGACACGGTAAACATGCTGATATTGTCAAATACATGAAAATTGCATCCATAATATTCTTCAATATGACTATAGAAAACTTCATGGTAGTCCTCACTTGGAAATTTTTTGTGTGCAAAACTAAGGGCATTGTTATTTTGGGGTATGAGTGTTCAGAGCAGGTGTGAAGAGGCTATCAGGAAATGCTACCAGTACCAAAGTGATAGTGTCGCATCCCCCAATCACTGAGAATTTCAATATTTCTTGAGGTTATTTTTCATTTCAATTATTCAAAACTTATAACCATCAAAATTATTAGCCGATTCAAACTGGAATACTGCTATTTATTTTTTAGTAAGTGGGGGATGCATTTTCACACTTTAGTACTTCTCACGACTACACATTGCTAACAATTTTGTTCTCTTTTCACCGAACATGTGAAAAACACATGTTGGGGACCACATGGGGCATGTCGTCCAACAGCAAGAATGCTGTGAAATAGTGTTACTGATTTATTTATTTAACCCACTCATGACTTTAAATCTCCATGTTGTGGTGATGCCAAGCCAGAAAAGCAGAATAAACTAAACACTTCTTGGCTATTTCAATTGCACCAAGATCCATCATTTGTTGCTGCAGTTTTTGTAAGAAAATCATCACTCAAGTGTTTGAATTGGCAAAGTGAAAAGATCCAAATTATAATATCAGTTTATTAACATTATTTTACACAGGTTATTAACACATCACGGTAAGTCAATCTTTTAAAAAGATAACCATAGAAATGAATCATAAATAAATGTGTGTTGCCAATTTGAATACTAATATAGCTTCAAATAATTCTGTCATGAATGGGCTACAGAAAAACCACATGCGTTAGATAGGACTTGCCTTGGGAAGAGTCGGTTTTTCAAAATTTTTCGAAAATAACCGGCGACTCCTCTGCAGGCCCCGAGCGCTTCCTCGTTGACGAGACTAAGGTGATGAGAAATAAGGCAAGGAAAAAGAATTTTGGGTTTGGGACGAGCACAGGTTGCCATGAGGGTGTTTCACAGCAAACACTAGGACAAATGCTGGATGGTATTTTGATAGTTTGTACTAAATTAAGCCCCCATCCCCCCCCCAAAAAAGAAAAAAGTTTACTTTAATTCCATGATGCTATCTAGTCGAATTAAGCTGCCAATGAAATTAATGTATTAATATTTTCAAACAAAATATTGTTCTTTGAGAGACTGACACAGGGAGCAAATATTGTCACTGATGGCCTGCCATAGATTAGTCTGATATCAATGAATCCATGTATTTGTGAAACATCCCCCAAATCACTCTCGACTGCATGAGAGATTTTTATATGACTGCTATATATTTTTTCTCTTTTTGCAGTTACCATGAATAAAGTTTTTTACTTAAAGGATGGTCCAGGCTGAAAATATTTATATCTCAATAAATAGAGTATAATTCACAGAGCAAAATGCTGAAAATTTGATCAAAATTGGATAACAAATAAAAAAGTTACTGAATTTTAAAGATTTGCATTATTTCGGTGAAATAGTTCTAGGCATGTCTTTATGAATATTCATTAGGTGGGCTGATGATGTCATATCCCCACTTGTTCTTTTGTATTTCATTATATGAAATTAGGTTTATTCACAAATTTTCTTGCTGCAAATTATTTCATCATAATGGAGACTAAGCAGACACATTATTTACACATGTTTGAAAAAATGAAACATTTCTGATTTCATGTAATAACATAAGAAAAAAGTGGGGATGTGACATCATCAGTCAACCTCATGAATTTTCATGACAATGTGCATATAACCGTTTTAACAAAATATTGATAAACTGTAATAATAATCAATAATTTTATTTGTTATCTGATTTTGATGAAATTTCAGCATTTTGCTCTGTGAATTTTACTCAATTTATTCAGATATCAATATTTTCAGCCCGGACCATCCCTTTAATGGCAGCAGTTCGGTATGAATTAATGGTCAAGAATCATCCTCTCATTTGCATTCACAAAGAACAAAATTGCAATAATACATATTATCAATAAATCAGCATACTGAATGTGAGGCCTACACAAAGTATGACAGAATTGATGGCTTCTATGAATAGCTACCTTCCTCATGTTATGTTTATGTATTCTACAAATCTCTCTATGTGATATGAAACTATAAAATTGGTGCAAAGTCAATCAATTTCTAAATTACATTATAGAATTTGTGAATAACTTCATTTAGACTTGCCTTGAGAATACATAAGAGACCAGCATTGGGGGCTGTAAAATCAGCATCTGGAAAATGTATGAAAAGTTTAACAAACATAAGCTCAAGAACCACTCTATCATCAACAAGCACTCCCCAAAATTGCAGAAATATTTGCTGAGATACGATATAAAATTAAAAGGCAACTTTTGCTGTGGGAACAGTGAAAATAGTTCTTGTGAGTTTTCAAGTTCTACCATTTTATTTAGGAATGATAAAAAAAATAAAAAAATAATTTTGGTAAGAATTTGGTAAGAAATGTCATGGAAGACATTCTCTTTCAATGCTATGTGAATTATGAAAAGCTAGGGATTTTTTTTTCTCCTGGGGCTTGTTGCACAGAAAGTCATATTCAAACATATCAACAAAAAACAAATGCAAGTTTGAAGTGTATAGTTCTGACTGGCAAAAATAGAGTTGAGTTTGATTTTTGGAGAAGCATTTAATTGTAACTCTATCCTCAAAAGGTCCCTAGAATATTTCATGAGATGTTAAGTTCTGCCGTACAACTGGCATTGCAAGTGTTATTGAAAATATTACTGCAATTTTAAGCACCACATCATATCAACATTAACAATACAACAGAAAACATTTTTAATAAAGACTGAATTATTTTATTCACAAATTCTCCTATACACATTATCAAGTGATGGATTTGTTGATAATTACGAGGCACAACAAAATGAAAAGATGATAGGAAAGGGTCTCTCAAACCTGATGCGACAGGATAATACATTGTATGCTTCGAGTCAAAATACAACATCATTACAGACATGCAAATATACAAGAAAAATATCAATACACATAATTCAAATTACATACTTTTTTCTGTTGCTTTCGGTGTATTCTTAAAATGCACTGAAAAAGGATTCATTACTTCCAATTACAAGAATATTAATAAAACTTATAATTAAATATATAGCCTAAATTCAAGATTTTTGTTTTTCATTTGCTGATTAATTAAGCCCTGATTTTTTAAAGAAAGTGCATGTCAATTACCATCTCAACATAATTATGGGATTTGTTGCAATAAATCATCTGATAGTTATCGATTGGTTGAATTTTTGAAACTCAACTGCTAAAACAGTTTGGCTAATGACAAACTGTTAACTATTGAAAAGACATGCCTAGCTCAGAAGTTTCCACATGCACAATTTAGTGTTTCATAAAGTAAAAAAAAATCAAAATATATGAATAACAATAAAAGAGAATATAATTCATGCTCATCTAAAGACTGAAAAAAAAACCTAAATAAATAAAAGCAATGAAATCTATGCATCCATTGCACACTTGACATCATTCATGTATATACTACATGCATTATAATTTGTTATGAACATATACGGTCGTTGTAGCCGCATTTGCCCAGTATGATAATGTAGTGGGTTATTTGATCACCATTTCTCTCGTTATGAAATGTTTCAAAATTGAAAGAAAAAAAATGATTTCTATTAAACTATTTGAGGGTATTTTGATATTCATTTCTTAAATGATAAAAACACTTTCAACAAATCCCCTAAATCTTACTGATATAATCATTAATAGTATCCTACCTGGCTCTGAAAACACTTACCGGGACCGTGAGTATTCTGACGGGTGCCAACAACAATATTTCACCTTGTTGTGTATAGCGTCCTTTTCATAGAATTTGTTTGTCTGTTCAATTTAAGAATCTTAAACATTATACATGGACAATCATTTGTGGAGAAAATCGCTTCATCTTATCAAAAAATTGCAATTATCAATTACACTGTAAACAGAAATGTAAAGTATAAATAAATTCAAACATGATGAGGACAACAGGAAGTGGTTTAAGTGAAAAAAGTACATTAGAAACTACGTTAACGGTATCTGGTGGGTGTTTTATAAAGCTGTTTGTAATCCAAAAATGATGTCACGCGCGACTGGTGATCCTCCCTTGTGCTACATGATAATCCCTATGTAACTGACTTAGCGCCCAACAGCATGTTCCAGTTGTGCGTTAAGTCAAGTGTAACTATACAAACCACTTTATGAAACACCCACCTGTTAACAATATATACATGTAGGCATCATACACTGGTAAGTTCTTGAATGGACTACAGGGGATATGCTGTATAAAGGCTGCACACAGATAATGCAGTGTCCTTAGAATCTCTGTGGGGTTTACGCCAAATCGTAAGATCAGTGCATGATTAGTGAAGCCTCCTTCAGAGTCCCTGCATTGGTTCTATGTTAATTCTATGGGCAATGGGCTTATCATTCTTGAAAATATGTCTACTACACACAAACAAAATTGCAGGGGCTGCGATTACCATGAGCAGCCTACAAAATCGCAGGACATTTACAAAGTCAGGGCTGGTCTTTCTCAAGAGACCACATAACATGGAAGGTACAATGAATTCATAGGCTCCTTATGGGAATTGCAGACCAAATGTGATTCAAATTATGAATAGGTATACACAAAGAGTTACGTACCTTACATGGATAAACCTAATCCACAAGAAATAAGCATCGTAAGGGTGTGCGTATGGGGGCATGACATGCACAAAGTAAAAAAAAAAATATTGGGCAATTCCATAAAATAATCAAGATTTTTGAATGTCTTACCCCCCATTTGTCTCCAATTTTTCTTCACTTCCTCAAATAATCAAGTTATGATACTTTCAGATCATGGCACCTGTTCATATGAAACGGAGTGAAGACGAATCATTTTAAGAAGGCCTTGCATAAAGGTCGGAAGGATAACTTTATGGAATTACCCTATTATTAAAGGACAAGTCCACCCCAACAAAAACTTGATTTTAATATAAAGAGAAAAATCCAAAAAGCATTACACTGAAAATTTCATCAAAATCTGATGTAAAATAAGAAAGTTATGGCATTTTAAAGTTTCGCTTCATTTCACAAAACAGTTATATGCACATCTCGGTCGGTATGCAAATGAGGAACTGATGACATCACTCACTATTTCTTTTGTATTTTATTATATGATATAATGAAATATTTTTATTTTCTCGTCAATGTCATGTGAAATGAAGTTTCATTCCTCCCTGAACACGTGAAATTCCATTATTTTAACATTTTGTGCTTCAGGCAAGGAGGTCCTAATTGTCAAATTCGTAAAAATTGAAATATTGTATAATTCAAACAATAAAAAACAAAAGAAATAGTGAGTGAGTGACATCATTGACTCTCTCATTTGGATGTAACTGGCTCGTTCATATAACTATTTTGTTAAAAATAAGCGAAACTTAAAAATGTCATAACTTTCTTATTTTACATCCGATTTTGATGAAATTTTCAGCATTGTGCTTGTCTGATTTTTCTTTATTGATTCAAATCAACATTTTTCTGAGGTGGACTTGACCTTTAAATATCATTAATTTAGACACTGATAATGGACAATCTCAAAATATTTCAAATCATGTACTTACTCATGGTAGAGAGACCTTAGGTGCAGATTACTATTAAAACTAAGTACACAATAGGTAAGTGTTGGTTTAAAAAAAGACCCAGGCATAAGCCTACCTCACCTGCCATTACTTGCATTTGAAATGAATATTTAAGAAACTCTATTACAATAAAATGGAATTTTACTTCATCACACTATAGATTTATAACAAATCCTTTCATTAACTGATTCTTCTTATAAAAAATTCTGAGTGATA
Source organism: Lytechinus variegatus (assembly GCF_018143015.1). Classification (NCBI taxonomy): domain Eukaryota; kingdom Metazoa; phylum Echinodermata; class Echinoidea; order Temnopleuroida; family Toxopneustidae; genus Lytechinus; species Lytechinus variegatus. Next base: position 20,604,223 of record NC_054749.1, read on the forward strand.
ATTGCCTTACCAGCCTTACCATTGAATGAACATCGCATAATGCAGACTCAATTGTTGAGTAATAACAAATCAAAGTAAATTCCAACTTAAAATTGAATAGAAATAAACATATTAGGCATTTCATTTTTTTAGCATGATGTATAATGCAAGGTGGATCAGCATACAAACCAATATTGAATCAAAATATTATTCAGATTGAATTCTACCTACTTTACAAACTCTGATGAATTTCAATTTTTGTGTGAGGAGTAAGATATTTGACAAAACTCATTGAAATAGGTAAAGCAATGCTTTTTCGTACACAGCCAAATTCTGACTTCCTGATCTAAAAGATTTTGATAATGAACTTCAGCATCCAAAATTTTTTTGAAGTTCAGTCTTTCAAGGTATTATGTCTTCATGTACATGTATATATGTCATGCCGCAAATGTTGTACAATCAACTTTGGTACAGAGGTTTGGCCAGCAAAGACCTTCTCTTCTACTGAAATGAACCCTTTTAAGAATATTTTAAAGTTTAATACATTATGCATATCTGACAAACCTGAAATCTTGTAGTACCTCATAGTCCGACAAGAGATCTTAGAAATTACATTTCAAACCTGTTTTGCACGAAGCCCATCACAAGCTGATGATGATTCGAATATCAATAATACATAGTTTAGCTCAAACCTGAATTACAGAGATGTTCAACAATGTCTAGTCAGAGTGAATATAGCAGATGAAATCACAGCAGAATCTCTTGGTGTCGATATCATCATCTACCAACCGATTGTCACATGGCGGTTCTGGGTGCACATCAAAAAGAGGACAAATTACGGGCACAGAGAAGTGACGGTTAAATCTGGAATTACAATAACCAAACTATGTACATTTTAAGTCCAACCTTCTCAAGATGGCCTCTGGATTCCCTGGTGGCTCTTCTGACCGTTGATGCATATCCTCCTCAATACATCTGACCGCCTCCTCCTCCTCGACCAGGCATCATATGAGGGGGCATACCGGGGTGCATGTTGGGAGGCATGTTAGGTGGGCGTCCCCCCTGCATGCCTGGTCCACCGTTCATACCCATTCCGGGCATACCTGGATACGGGCCTGACGGCATGAACTGTGGCATGTTTGGAGGCATACCACCACCTGATGGAGTAAGAACAGACCAACATTATGAAATAAATATCAACAGAGATCTCAGAGCAAACGAAACAAGAAGAAAGGACAACAGATATGATTAGGTTTATTTCTGAGAGTTCATGATGTTTTGGTCACAAAAAAGTGCACAAAGAGATTTTTCCAAGTTTAGGAATGTAAAGGCCTTATCTTAACAAGTGGAATGCCTCTGGCCGTCTCACCTGCATCACGCGGTTCAATATAGCAGCAGTGCTGACTTTGAATACTCCTCTAACTCGCACAAGATATTCAGTGATACATGGTTACTCTTATGTCCACTTTTTATGAACTAGACCAATAAACTTACAGAGATATGATGGTTATTCAACAAAAAACACCAACATGGCCAAAGTTCATTGACCTTACATGACCTTTGACCTTGATCATGTGACCTGAAACTCGCACAGGATGTTCAGTGATACTTGATTACTCTTATGTACAAGTTTCATGAATCAGATCCATAAACTTTCAAAGTTATGATGGTAATTCAACAGATACACCCAATTCGGCCAAAGTTCATTGACCTTTGACCTTGGTCATGTGACCTGAAACGCGCACAGGATGTTCAGAGATACTTGATTACTCTAATGTCTGTGTTTAATGTACTAGACCAATAAACTTTCAAAGTTATGATGGTAATTCAAAAGATACCCCCGATTCGGCCAAAGTTCATTGACCCTAAATGACCTTTGACCTTAATCATGAGACCTGAAACTTGCACAAAATGTTCAGTGATGTTTGATTACTATTATGTCCAAGTTTCATGAATCAGATTCATAAACTTTCAAAGTTATGATGGGAATTCAACAGATATCCCCAATTCGGCCAAAGTTCATTGACCCTAAATGACCTTTGACCTTGGTCATGTGACGTGAAACTCATGTTCAGTGATACTTGATTAACCTTATGTCTAAGTTTCATGAACTAGGTCCATATATTTTCTAAGTTATGATGACATTTCAAAAACTTAACCTCAGGTTAAGATTTCGATGTTGATCCCTCCAACATGGTCTAAGTTCATTGACCCTAAATGACCTTTGACCTTGGTCATGTGACCTGAAACTCTAATAGGATGTTCAATAATACTTGATTAACCTTATGGCCAAGTTTTATTAACTAGGTCCATATACTTTCTAAGTTATGACGTCATTTCAAAAACTTAACCTCAGGTTAAGATTTGATGTTGACGCCGCCGTCGCCGGAAAAGCGGCGCCTATAGTCTCACTCTGCTTCGCAGGTGAGACAAAAAGAGCTACAATTGATCCAATCAATTGTAACTCTATGGAAATCCATCAGTGTCATATTTTTTTCCACAGGAACTTTGCAAATTGTCCTTTGTAAACAAAGAGAAGCACAGTGAATTTTTAAGAAAACAATGAATGTATGAATATATATCATCGTTTGAAAATATTTTGAACAAACATGCGTAAAAGATGTTGACGTTGCTGGCCGTCCATAGTTGTGATTGATCGGATTAATTGCAAAACTTTGGAAGACGGGGCCCTGAGGAACATGGGCAAACTAAAAACTGGTTTACAGAAGAGCCTTCAAAATTGATTTCTATTGAAGTTAAATAGTTAATAATAACCTACCCCTTTGGTCCATTTGCATCATTCGCTGTGGAGGCATACCCATTGGGCCTGTAGAAAATATGAAAAAATACAAAAATTACAATATCAAGCTGTAGATCCTATAATATAAACATAAACATTGGCAGTTTGAGAGCAACCCTCAGCATTGTATCATTTTCATCCAAATGTATCTGTTTTTTGAAAGTATGTAACACAGGAATTTACATTTTAGCAACTTTAAAACAGAGACTTTGCATGGTTTAGCAAAAAAAAAAGAAGACAGGGGTCACTAACACAGCAAGCATATAGCAAATACAGGTAAACTTGATAGGTTTACTTTCTGTAAATAGAATATTTATCTAATTCAAGGCATTTTTAGACAATATTATGCAAAATACATGTTATATACAGGTTATAAGCCTTACAAATTTCTGTGGTCCAAAAAGAATTTAACTTGTATGCAGCTCACTTTACATAAAAACTTATAAAAAGGAGAAACATTAAATCATTCATTGATTATTTCATTCTGTAGCAACTGATATCTTCAAGGGATCCCCAGGTCCAGGAACATAAAGCTTAACGATGGTTTATAGGGTTAATTTCAAGGATTGATTAAGTCTTGTTTCGTGTATGATCAATCGCAAAATCAGCCTTATAATCAATCGTTAAAGGTCAAGTCCAGCCCAGAAAAATGTTGATTTGAATAAATAGAGAAAAATCAAACAAGCATTATGCTGAAAATTTCATCAAAATCGGCTGTAAAAAAAGAAAGATATGACATTTTACAGTTTCCACAAACAGTGATATGCACAACTCAGTGCAAGCAAATGTCACTGTCGATGATGTCCCTCAATCACTATTTGTTTTGCTTTTATTGTTTGAATTATACAATATTTCATTTTTTACAGATTTGACAATAAGGACCAACTTGATTGAACCATACATATATATTAAACAATGCCAATTCCACATGTTCAGGGAGGAATTAATCGTTGTTTCATAGGAAAACAGGTGGAAAATGGGAATACTTCACATTTCATATAATAAAATACAAAAGAAATAGTGAGTGATGTCATCACTCTCCTCATTTGCATACTGACAAGGATGTGTATATAACTGTTTTGTGAAATTAAGCAAAACTTTACAAAATGTCATAACTTTCTAATTTATGATTGTTGTATTTTTCTCTTTTAATTCAAATAAACTTTTTGTTGGGGTGGACTTGTCCTTTAAGCTTCATGTTATGGGTCCCTTACAGGAGCAGCTAGACAGAACAAAATCAATGAATAATTATGAGAGGGGTCCCTGGATGCAGTTCTCACCTTGATGACCCATAGGGGGCATTGGAGGCCTCATGGAGGGATGCATTGGCATGCTACCACCCATGCTTGACTGGGGTGGACCCTGGGGTGGTCCTTGGGGTGGCTGCTGGGGTGCAGAAGACGGAGGGGCTATTGACGAGGGGAGCGTAGGGGGTTGTGGCGGGGGTGGCAATGTTGGAACCACAGGTGTGATTTTCTTGTACTTCTCTTCACAAGCTCGCATCTCTTCCTGTATGTTATAACGACAAATATGACCAAGGAGGAAATAGAGAAAGAGAGAGATAAATAAATCATTAGGAAATAACTTTGAGTATGTAACCGAGTACTTGTACAAACAAGACAATTAACGACCCGACACCATCTATAAAATGGCCATCTTATTATTTAATTTGCTCCATCTAACAATTTAAAATGAATGGAGATAGATTGGTGCAAATTCAAGTCCGTATGTGTGCAAAGTATACAATGGTGAAGCCGTCTATCAATGTATACATGCATCTGTAATCCAGGTGAAAATGATATTTTTTGTAAAAGGTCAAATAAACACAAACTCATCTCTCAGATTGTATGTTGAATGGTAGTATGAGAAAGGGCACTATATCAACCATACTTTCAGTTGATCTCCAAAATGTAAAGTTGGATTATACGCTAATGTATCATTCTACACCTCGTAGGAAATAATACCTGAACATAATTCTTTTCACACCAAGTATTGTTTGAGAATGTACCAAAGGTTTCTATGAACACCCTCAATGAAAAACAGGGGTACTGACAGTCTGAAACACATTTCATTTGACCATATATCCTTTTGGTGTAAACAAAATAAAAGCCACAACACAAATATAAACAAACAACTGTAGGACCAACCTTTGTTTCTGGCCAATTTATCAGACTGAGAATCGGTTCTCTACTTACCAATGACCTCTCATCATCAGGATGTATTATATTACTATTTGAACTTGTGTTGATAGTGCTGGCCTTGCTCTTACTGCTGCCTGACCTTGAAGCAGGCGGCTTAGGGTCAGGTGGCTGTGATGATGACGTTGAGGACGATGATGTTGATGGTGGTGCGGATGCAGCAACCGATGATGTAGCTGGTTTTGGCGGGGCAGATGCTGCAGCTGCCGCTGGGAATGTTGGTTTGGAGGGTGCCATGGGAGGAGCTACGATGTCAGGCTTGGAGACAGCACTAGGACCAGGTGAATTCGCTGCTGATGTAGCCGTCTAGAAGGGAGGAAGATGTCACACAGAGTTTATATCAAATGAGGAAGCATTACGAATCTTTCTTCAGAGTATTTCTAAAATTGAAGTGTAAAATGTATGCTTAGTAGCAGATTGATCCAAGCATGATTACACAAACCATAGAGATAAATGCTAAGTTTTTCACAACTGATTTCATATTTTTATCAGCTCCGCAAATCAGTTTTATGACCCTAGATGTAGAGTATCACTTTGCAGATATTCCCGTATTACATCAACTTCCAATAATTGACATTATTAATAAATTAATCAATAAATAAAATCTAAAATAAAAGAATTGGCTCATGACAGATCAACACTTTGATATCAGGGTTCTATTTTATTCACACTGTTAAAACAATCTTAATTCTTACAAACGAACAAGTCATACATTCATATGCAAGATAGATAGGTTAGCGCTTTAACAGTTACCAATGAGCGACTGATCAAAAAGAACAGAGAATCTACCTGGGGGCCATTTCATAAAGCTGTTCTTAAGTTAAGAGTGACTTTAAGTATGACTTGTAAACCCTTCTCATACGCGCTAAACAATCGTCAATTCAATATCATTTATTACAAAAAAGTATCACCAGTTGTTTTTAAAGTTGCTCTTAACTTACGAACAGCTTTATGAAACATCCACCTGAACTTTAATTTGATAACTGCCCTCAACAGCATCACATAAGAGAAATAGATAGATTGATAGAGAGACAGATAGCTAGAGAGATAGTGAGAAAGACAGAGATAGATAGAATTATAGTAAAGTAGATAAGACACATGAAGATACATAGATAGGCAGATAGAGTATATTGGTATATACAGACAGCTAGATATACAGATAGAAGAAAACTAGATAGATACTATTACTAGGCAGTTGTAAAAAAAAAAATGCTGATTGCTTACTGCAGCAGCACTGGGGAAAAGAGGCTTTGCAGCTGGCGGGGCTGGAGGCGGAGGACGAGTTGAAGGTGTGGCTGCAGCCGACGTTGCCTGCATGGGAGGTATTGATGGCATGGCGGTCGATGTAGGCATCCTCGCTGCTGCTGAGACGGGCATGGGGACTTGAGCACCAGGTTGGCCCGCAACCATGGGCATCATGGACTGTGGAGGCATGGGTGGCATCGGCATTCTATGAATAAAAACAAGCCAGAGACAATAGTGTACTAATGATATAAATAACTACATCGAGCACAGGTGTTGGTTAGTAGAACAATAACACCGATTTATCTCGCTACTTTGTTAGAAAATGCAATGCATTGATGCAATGAAATGAAAGGTTAGAATGAGTATCAGCTTGCAGAATGCAGCTAAACCAAAGCCATAGAGTTATCAAGACATGCAACATTCACCACTGTAAAAGCAATCATTGCACAGAAGCAATAAAACCTGTTTCTATTTTGTTTTTTACTGTTCACATAGGGATTGAATTGGTGAGACATATATTTTGTACATGCATGGATTAGACAGCATGGATGATGTGGCTTTAGCAGACTAAAATCACAATGTCTCCCTAAAAATTCAACCAAATTCTTGAGAAAAATCCTCATTCAACAGCATTAAATATCTCAAAGAATTTATCAACGATTGAATAATATAAATGGGAAACTTGCAAATCAAAACATGCAGACTCTTTTGAAACCTTATTTAAAATCTATGAGAAACTTGTTCATCTCAATTCCAACGTGTTCGTCTCAATTCAAATTTTGTTTATATCAATTCATGCACACCATCACCTATGGTGTACATTAACCTTACTTTTATCATCAGGATACATTATCATCAGGTTTACACGTTAACATGTAAATTAGAAGGGAGCAGAATAGTTTTAAAATAACTTTCACATAATACTGACAGGGAAGTTTTTCTGATCATTTCTATTTTAAAACCTTAAAATTTCAGGAGCAGCGCCAGGGTAGTATGACAAAGAAGGCAAGATGACCAGAAAATGACTTTTCTCAATAAAAAATAAGGTAGTACAGATTAAAGCCCAGCGCGCACTATGCAAAACACAATTGCACCAAGATCCGATCGCAACAAATTCACAAAGTAAGTGCCAACCTACAATGCGTTGCAACAGCTACCAGCTTTAATAGTTGAAGTAGGATCGCAGACCCAATCTCAGACATTTGACATGTCAAATCTCTCTGCGAATTTGATAATTTCAGCCAATCACATTTTTCCTAGAAGAATGCATCATGGGCCATTCGCTGTATTGATGCAGCACAGACAACATACGCACAAAAGAGGCACCATGGATATCCATCGCATTGCAGAATTGTTGCAATATGTGCACTGGCATGCGATGCGATTGCACTGAGATGCGTTTGGCAGCTTGTTGCAATCAGATCTTTGTGCAGTAGAGTCACATACATTGTGAATTGCGCTGGGATTAAGACTTGCATTGCCGTTATCTCTTAGACAATCAAGAAAGAGGGATGGGGGAACGACTGCCTCCCTTGGCCCTCCTGTGGTGCTGCTCGGGCTATGATCGAACTTCCCATCATTTTATGACTGTATATGGTCTTAAAGTACTGGGCCCGTATTCCATAAACGAGATAAGCAAGCTTAAGTAAAAAATGTCCGCATTTTGTCTTATTTTCTGTCTAAGACAAAGTTCTTAGCCAAAATGTGTATTCCATTAAGAATTGGCTAAGAATTTTGTCTTAGAATTTGGCTAAGTGTTTTTGCGCGACTAAGACAGATATAGGATGAATGGCTAAGCAACTTTTCTTAAAACAACATGGCTAAGAATTTAGCCCCAACTGACAGTTGTGAGTTGTCCTAAATATTTTAGATTCAAGGCAATTTCCGCCCATGCCTTTTCTTTAACCTGAAACATACATGTATCAAGCTTTGGCCCCAAGATCTCTTCCCTCTCTCACATTTCTGCTATTAGCATAATTTTCTCTCCTTTAGTGAAATTGGCCTTCCGTTTTTTTCTAACACATAAAAAACAGACTTTTTACCGCGGAGCAGCTGTTACGTTCGCGACAAAAGTTGCGTGACGTTGCAATTTTCTCATGACATCATAGAATTTGAGACTTTGGCTTAGCCATATCGTCTGACTCGAAATGTCTTAAAGTTTATAGAATATCATTAGGGAAGATTTCTTAGACAAGCAAGATGCTAAGGCAAATTTCTCAAACTTAAGCAAAAAGCTTATCTTGTTTATGGAATACGGGCCCTGGAATATTGGAATTTGTTATTACCTAGATGGATGCCTTGGAAGCATCGGTGACCTTTCCATGAAAAATGTGACACATAATGGATAATGTTACATTGACATTGTACAGTAATATTAAAACACATTATCCTCATTGTGATTCTCATTTATTTATAACACCAAACAGCTCAAAGAATTAGTCTTAAAATAGAACATACAAATAAATTATTCAAAAATGTTGTAATACTTCAATATCAAAACTGCACAATTATTACGTTAATCTTTAGTATTATTTTGGAATTCAAATGTCAAAATAAAACATTTTAAAGATGAATTTTCAAGTTAGTCAACAATAACACAAAAGGGTTAAATTCTATCAATCCTACAGACTCACCCAGGAAATCTCATTGGCATTCCAGGCGGAACAAAGGGGGGCATCCCCGGTAGAGGGGGGATAGCAGGGAACCCTGCCGGTGGCATCGGAGGCGGGGGCATCTCCGGTATACCAGGTATATTCAACGCTCCCCTGGGTGGCATACCTGGCATACCAGGCATACCGGGCATTCCTGGCATACCTGGCATGGCTGGTATCCCTGCTGGTCCCGAGGCTGGCGTTGTTCCTACCTGGGGCTGGCTACTGGGACCAGGTTTATCACCACTACCACCTGATCCTCCCCCACCCCCTCCACCACCACCTGCTTGCTTGCTGGCTTGTTGTGCTGTGGAAAGAGAGTAGCATAATATACAAATTGTAAAATTATGAAAGAATAGGAGTACGGTAATAATTCCAATCAAGCAAGTCTCACAAGGGTATTCAGATCTCAAATTTGGCAAAATCAATGTTTTTCTTTGCCAAGTGACGTCAAATCCACATAATATGAAAGGCACAAATTACCCAAGAGCTTAAAGATTTTCTCAAGAAATCAGACATCATTGATAGCTGCACCTTATATTTTACCCCCACCCCCATCCCGCCAAAAAAAAATTTAAAAAAAGCCTGAGAAAGTTGCAAAGTAACCTTTTCAAGTACCTTTAGGTTCAATACAAAACACAATTGAAATCCAGGAGCAAAGTTAAGGGAATTCATCTTGCAAAAATAATATATTATTTCTTAAGATTCTATTTCATTTATTTTTTTTAAAAAATTTTACTTTGTTTTCATTTTTTCCCCAGCTCACCTAGTTGTCTTTGGTGTTCTATTAAATCCTTCTCTGGAATACCTTCCATTCCATAGATCTCCACTTCAGTATCTTGTCTGTGAGGTAGTGCATTAGGAACTTTATCTATATTCTCTTTATGAACCTGTAGTGAATGAAAGATGGAAATGTACGGGAGAAAAAGAAACAATTATACTCGGTAACTGGAGTACATCAACTTGGCTTATATCATGCATGACTATCTAGACCGGAACTAGTAAACCACACAGTAAATAAACAGTACTTTTGATCTCATTATGAAGACAATAAAGAAATAATGGATTCCCTTTAGGTTATAAATTTTAAATACATAATTTCATGGACAATGCATGCATATTTAATAGATTTTGAAATATCCCTCTGAAGAAAAAAGTCCAACCTTTTGGTGTTGTTAACAACAGATTGATATTTGTTTCAACTTAATGGTGAGATGGGACTAATCTTTTGATAACTATAATTTCAGCATATTTGGAAAAGTGGATAATGCAAATCTAAAAAAAAGTGATACAAATGAGAAATGGACACAAGTTTTTATCTGCTCCCATTCAATACAGTACCTAATCATTGTAAAGAAGCAATTCATAAATTCATTTTTTTTTCCAAGTGTTAATTTTCCAGGAAAACCAAGGATGGTCAACTGCCTCTGTCAAGAAGTTAAAGACCGAACGATATAGAAATTTCATTGAGGTGTTCAGTTTAAAAAATATCATGCAGGCATCTACAAAAATGTCAATTCATTTTTTAAGAACAGATACATCTGTATAACCACTTTCAAGAATTTCCTGGAAACAGAGGTACCTTACCTGCATGCAATGTATTACTAATCCTGGACCTGTGTATAGCTTCTTGTAACAAATGTGGCACTTAAAATGCTTGGTTTTCTGGTGAAATATTAAGACTTTTTCATCTTCAAAACTCCTGTTACAGTACCTGATAGAAGCAAACTTGGTTAAGGAAGAAAACACCCAATCTAAAAACATTGCAATAAAATACTAACAAATGTAAGGTAAAAGAGGAAATAAGGTTTTTTCCCCTCTACAATATGAACCATACTTTTTACATGATAAAAAAAGATACAAATTTGATGTAACATAATCTACGGGGGGATTGCCAAGGGCTACTACATGGAATTCTAAGAACCTCCCACCTGATACGGCTCCTACCTACCTGCATACAGTGAATGACTAGCCCCGGGCCAGTGTAGAGTTTCTTGTAACATATATTGCATTTAAAATGCTTCGCTTTCTGGTGTTGTATCAGGATTTTTTCTTCATCAAACACTCGGTTGCAGTACCTGACACACATTATTCAGGGTTAAGGAAAACTGGGGACGAGCCGACAACCTTGTTTTTCTACTGTTAAAACTTCCCTCAGTTATCCTTTCAGTACAGACAGTAGATCCCTTGATTGTCTGCATCTCAAAGTTGTATATCCAGCAGGGCCCGTCCGGCAAAGAGTTACATTGATCCAATCAATCATAACTATGGAAATCCATCATGGTCATAATTTTTTTCTACAGGAAATTTACAAAATGTCCTTTGTAAACAAAGGAGAACACCCCAAATTGTCAAGAAATCAATGAATTTATGGATATGCATTCATATCTACAATTTTTTTGAGCAAACATGCATTTCATATGTTGACTTTCCTGGCTTTCCATAGTTGCGATTGATTGGATCAATTGAAAATCTTTGTAAGATGGACCCAAGGACTAAAAACATGGGGATTCATTAATACATTTTGTGCAAGAACAAGTGCCCAGGACAAGGAATAGTTGTGATGATCAAGTATTTTTGGATAGATGCGAGACGAATGAGCTGTTTTCATTTTCCTGTGTACGCATCATTAATGAAAGTTCCATACTTTGATGGGAGCAAGTCAATAGATAGACTAAATCTAAAACTATACAGTCTACACTGAACATTTAGGGGCATATTAAGATACCTGCCTTTATAATCTTTCTCTGTTATCTCGAGGTAACAAGGGAATGAATTCCCTTTTTAAATACTACAAGGTACAGCTATAGTGAGAGGAGGATTACAACGTTTATTGACGGATTGACAGAGTACATTGGCCAATAGACAGATGAGATAGGACACCTGAGAGTTTGATTCATTTTAGTGGAGGTGGATTTATTTAGATCTGAATTGCTTCTTTATTCACCTACATTCGCAATTCTCTTCCTTATTCTTCACTTACAAGAACGTAATTTCTCTTTATAATTTCAATTCTTAGCTTATAATGCTTTTGAAAGATTCTCCCTTTCACTCTCTGCCAGTCAGACACATGTATTGCTCTTTGGCAATTTCAAGTCATGACTTATCGACAGGTGCCCGTAATATGCCGATCAGTTGACTTCATTCAGGAAATGATGCGAGGTACATGTAGAACTGCCTAGTCAGTAGCCCCTTGCAACACAAAATATACATAGAGGTGAAACTCTTTTGTTTTCACCTTCCTGTGACCCAAGGTCATCAAGAACCCAGGTGTACTAATAAACAGTTACACTCCTCAACATAACATATGGATATTCAGTAATGGATGCTTCTGAATGGAGGCTTAAAACATCTGTATTTAGATTCAGGTTCTGTTTTCTCTTTACATACAGGTTGACCGGATTGTATCCCGGTAGATAAACATATAAGTTGTACTTTGTCCATATCTGTTACTCTAGAGTTATGCACCCTAAATATGACATGTGTCGAGATTCAACAGCCGCGAAGGCTGATTAAAAGGTGAAGTACATTTTGCAGCTTGAAAAGAAGAATACTGCACTCTGATTGGTCAAAGAGACCATACACCCACCTAAATTGAAATGGTTTTCATGCTTGGCCCCTCCAAGGTCACACTCACCATGTGGTAATTTCTCCAAATTAAATTACCCCGGCATGTTATTTTGAAACATTATCCAACAAATCAGAACTCTGGATTTCATGCTCCTCAGAAATTTCAGAAATCTTGTCTTGTATCTTAATGTTAATTGTTGGATCCTGACCAATTTCCAAGGTGCCATATCAAGAGTGACATTGTGCAAATGTACAGAGAATGAGCTTTATGATGACATAGACATTATTTGGGCTCAAAATAATTTTTTTTGCACAACAGGAAGAAAATTCTGCTTTGAGACATCTTTATTAGGCCTAAAATACACACTTATTTATCAAAATACTTCATCCCAAATAAATGACCATTACGAAGAATAACTTTTACTCTATGTCATAATGCAATGAATATTTGATTTCACTTGAGGATAAAGTGGTTAAATTCTTTAAGAAATTCTTACAATTCAAAAATTTTTGTAGGGAGGTGAATTCAGCCTCAAGAGGGTTAGAATAATAGCTCAGTAACAATTCCCCTATGGCTACGATGGCTTTACAGCAAGTAAAAACAGTCATTTTATCATTTCATGTATTAGCTACATATAGGTGGTTTAAATAAAAAATAAAATGGCTGTTTCTTACTCATCGTATGGCCGCCATAGGGGGATATGACTGCAGCATAAATCTTGGCTTGCTTATTTGCTCATTAGCATAGCCATAGGGTTCTGCAGTCTGGCTGATAGGATATCACACAGAGTTTGTACCCTTCTCTTTTTTAATTGTTTAATAATCACAACAGTAAATTTTCAGTATATTAATTAGAGGTTCTCTTTTGCAAAAAGACACCCCACACTATGCACATCCCTTACTCTCAACTACAAATTCCACAATTGCACATGCATTCCAGCTTTGATTGGGAAGAGAACAGACCCAACTTTTGCCCTGTGTAATCTTGAAGCAGACACTAAAGAGCATATCCTTACCAAATGCCTATGTACCCTCCAACTAGCAACAATCTCTTGGACAAGACGAAGAATATCCTTTCAAGGATTCCCCCCCCCAGCAACCTCCTTCAATGCCAGTAATCCCTGCCATCCTCTAACTGCCCTGATCCTAAAGGCTACCTTGCACTTTATTATCTTTAAGTTGCAAGTCCTTTTATTGTCCCTTAAATCTATCAATTCACAGTATTATTTTACAAATAATAAAATTCATTACGTGATTATAAATAATTAGTATGATACTGCTAACTATTTATAATCACGTAATGAATTTTATTACTTGTAAAATAATAATTTTTAACTATAAATTGTTCTTCAAAAAACGGCGACGCTAACCGGATGTACGTCATACGTAAGCGGTTCAAGGGACGGCCCTATTTTATTTGCGTTGTGTACATTTGGATCGAGGGATCTACACATCGGTCTGGTGAAAAACCTTTATTTTTTCATATTTTGATTGAATATTTTTTTAAACCTTCTTATGCATTAGGCGTAGGAAGGTTTAGAGAATAATAAAATCACAACCATTTACGTGATTTTTAATAAAAAAGATGGATCCAAGGGAAATCCATCTGTGTTTACATGTCTCTCTTATTCATATATGGGAGGGGATTCAAGACTCCATGATGAAGTATATGTCAATTTTTTTTTAAAAGACATCATCATGGAGTCCTCAAGACTACACTGTGCTGGGGAATTTGGATTCACATCAGAAACCCACAATACATAACAACAAAAACGTTCAGTACAAAAGAAGAGACATTGTTATTGTTGTTCGAAAAAGTATTTTCTATTTTAATTATTCATTAGTCCCATTAATATTATCCCATGGAAGTGTTGCACATGCATGCGCTGTGCCTGTGCCCACTCATTCAATGAACAATCAGGCCTCTACAAAATTTTTTTTCGTCACTTGCCCTGTTGGGCAAGTGATGAAAAAAATTGCTTGCCCGATAGAAAAAACTGCTTGCCCAATTTTTTAAATAATTTTTTCATTATAACGGCATTACTCTTATTTTTATTAAGGTATACAAAATAACAATTGAAAATCATGTCCAGTATAAAAGAACACACATTGAAAAGGATATTTTCAGCAATGTAGGCCTGAGTCTTTACGTTTATTTTAGAGAAAAAAAAAAAATCGAAATTTTATGGGTATTTAAGATTTAAAAAACCCTTCAACAAAAGTTGCTAAAATTTCATATTTTGCATCTTTAAATCCATGAAATGGCTACCTGCATAACATATTTCCTTAGAATTGCTTTCATTTTACTGTAGTTGGAAACTATAAAGAAAGCCAGTGAAAAATGTTCAGCTCTTTATTGACTCGGAAAAATTTATTTTATCATCAAAAGTGGAGTGGCTAAATTTCACATTTTGCATCTTTAAATCCATGAAATGGTCATTTATTTTCCATATTTCCTTGATTTAAAAAAAAAATTAGTTGGAAACCATCAAGTCTTTTCTTCATCATTTTATGATGTTCCACTCGGTCAATAATTATATTTACATGTTTTCACATGCTACTTTTTTTTCTATTTTGAGGAATACCTGTTCACTTATTAATGAATTATTCTTGGGTGTGTGTGCGTGTGTGGGTGTGACTGTGAGTTGAACTTTGATATAAATGAATTCAATATCTAATTTCTACTTCGCCTATTCCAGTACAATAACCTGTACTCGGCCGGCCATGTAATAAAGGCCCACATACCCTAACTTTTCCTGAAGTTCTTTGAAAACGCAGACTTCTACGAAAATTGCATTTCTCTTTGGGGGAGTCTAAATTTGGTGAGAATGTATTCATTAATAACTTAAATATACATGACAATGAAGAAATCATCAAACTTTATTGGAAGTTTTGAATAATATACCCGAAATGTAAACTCTGTCTGAAACAGAAAATCACCATCATTGAGGCCTTTACTGAGCGAATTGTCCCCCAGAGCTCTGGCAGAGAGACAGAGCTCAGACTGGCTAGCTAGTATGCGCACGTGTGTGAGCCTCCCGCCGGCCTTGTAAAATAGATGGAGCTTTGTTTGATGATTTATTGTCTGATATTTACCTCATCCCCTCAAAAAGGGAAACAAATGAATTTTAAGTTATAATTAACAAATACGGCAAGTTATTTTGGATGTTAATAGGCCGTTTTGAAAAGCAAAGCCGAATGACATGACAACTCACCAATGCGAGGTTACTAGACTCTGTGATTTATTTCCTGTGTAATTCCAATTATTTTATCACAGAATTGTGATATCGGAAGGGGGAAAATGTATACCATGTATGGAAATACGTGCTACAGAAAAAATAACGCAATTTCGGAATTTGAAACTGCGCTACTCGCTATTTTTTAAGGCTTATTCATGATTTTGAGTGTGGATTTTGGATGATTTATGGAAAAACGAGGAACGGTACAGAAAAAAAAGACGCAACAACCACTTGCCCGATCGGGCAATTGACTTTGAGAGGTGCTTGCCCGCACGTCATTTTCACTTGCCCTGGGCAAGCGGGTTTGTCGCGCCCTGGAACAAGGTTATGATAAAGTCTTGATCTCAGTTACATCTCCATGTGTGGCAAAATAAGGGTGGCAATGTTTGGCTTATTTTCTTTTTCTATGGGACAAATGCTTGATTTTCTTACACTGTAAGTTTTCTTTACAGCTATTCATTATATAACTTGGCTCTTAAGTAAATTCAATTCTTTAAATTATTTTTTCTGAATTAAAAATAGAGATTGAAAAATGAAAATTTTCTTGCCATATTATTTTCCACCAATAGAGGGCGTACAGAGAAATATGCCCAAAATACAAGTTTTTGAGCACCCTAGTGAATAAAAAATTATTCCAAACTTACTTACGAAAAATAAATTGCAACTGTATGGAAATTAGTAATTTGGGTCACAAAAATGATATTTTAATGATTTTTTAAAGTGTGTGCTATGTACAGCATTGGCATACCATAGTCCTACCTGTAAATTCACCACAGGCAGGATGTTTGCAGTGAACAAGTGCCTGTGCATTGCCTTGGATCATGGACCTATTACGAATGGACATTCAACGAGAGCATTTTATGACCAACACCTGTTTCCAGCTGTCAAAATCGCTGTCTAAGTACCCTTAACTTTCTCTCTACGCGTTTTTTACGACGACCGCCAGGGGTGATTGTTTACACAAGCTCCTTTCGGCCATTGATCGTCACTGATTGATCACTGGCCCTCTTTCGACCAAAGACAGTCATGTTTTTAGCCCTGATTGCCAAAAGGGAACGTCCCTACATTGCAATGCGCAATTCATATCCGGTTTTTCAGTACATGATTTTAGGCTGTCTATAATGTGCGATTGACTATCAAAAGGAATCCCATTAAATTTCATCAATCCTGTGCCTGTGGAATTTTACGCCCAAATGAAAATCAACTTCTGACCGAAGGTAATTGTCCGAAATAGATGCATTTTAATTGAACACAACAGTCAACAGTTTTCCGCACATTTCTCTGTCAAATTTCAACTGCATCTTTGTCGTAAATATACTGGTCTAGGTGGTGTTAATGCATTTTTATGTGCGGTTATTTGCGATGTACGTTAAAAATATGATTGTGCACGCCTGATTTATTGTTTCTGCAATCATTTTCATGGCGCTAACATTCGCTGCTAGCTGCTGTAGTGGGCACCGACACAACACTACGGTCAACGCACGGGGCAACACATCCACACACTCGGAATTAATATTACGCACACCTGCATCATATCAATCATGTCAATCACTAAAATTAATGGAATGAATTCATTTAGGCAAAGTAAATCTATACTGAAACACATATACACGATTCAATGATCTTCATAAAGGATACCAACACCAAGGTCTCATCGGCTTCTTCTTCTTTCTCCCCATTTTCCAAGGATATTTTGACACAGAAAGAGCACGTTATCGACGCCAATCTAGGTTTTCTCGTTCAAAAAATCTCACGCCACAATGTCGCGAATCCCGAGATAATAGCGCCTCGACCTCCAAGCTTAGCTCTAACAACGCGAACGGACCGGGGGAGGTGGTGGGGGGCAAGGGAGGAAAGATCTGAAGGAAAAGCGAAACGGCGATGCACTACCTTCCTCGTGAAAAACGGCGGGGGGGGGGGGGGGGATAAAAAAATGGAAGAAGTAAGCCTGGCGGAATTACACGGCATTGTCGATCCCGGTCCATATGCCCCCACCCCCCCTAAAAGGAAAAAACAAACACAGAAGAAAACAAAGGAATAAGGAAAGGGTCTCTATAGGGAAAAGGAGCTTTGTGGAATAAAGAGGGGGAAAATAGGATGAAGAAAACTAATGGGGGTCGGAAGAGGGAGCATAGAAGGAAAGTTATTTTTTTCTTAATTTGCATAAAGCCCTTTATCATGTTTATCAGACCAAATAAATAGGTAAAGGAAAATGAATGGACATAATAGGCAGATCCAGGTGACAGAAGTTTCTACGGCCCCCTATCGGGGGAGGAAAACAAATGAAAAAAAGCCACAGAATAGGGAGAACTTAAAAATAGGGAAAGCGAAATGATAAAACAGAATTATAAAGAGGAAGAAAAAAAAAGAAAGACAGTGAGGGTCTGGAAAGTGAAACATCGAGAATTGACATAGGCCTCATTGTATAATAAACTATAAAGATTCCGCTTTGCCTAAATTTCTGTTTTAAATTTCAAATCATGTTAGTCGCTTTGTTTAACATTTTGCTTGTCATGTTTCTATGAATACCTCTTTCTTCTCTTATTCTCTCCTCTCTCGTCTTATTCCTCCTCCTCAAGTTCTTTTTCTACTACTCCTGTGCTGTGGTGTACGCAGGAACTTTTAAACCAAAAACCAAGACAAAAGGTCTTCACCACCAATTTTAGGTCGTTTAATTACCACCCAAAAAAAAATTGACAAGCAAAAAAAGTAGTCGACAATTTTTAGGGGGTGGGGGAGGGGGGTGGGTATAAAAAAGGGGGTTTGAACCCCTGTAAAACCCCGGCCCCTGTGTATGCCACTGCCTATAGGCCCTCCTTCCCCTCCTCCTCTTTCTCTTCCTTCTCCGCCCCTCCTCATCTTCCTCTCCTCATTCGATCTCCTATACGTCTATCATTGTTTTATTATGCAGAAGAATGTGAGCATGTAAGGGATCAAGACTCCAGAAATTATTATTTTTTCTTTTTTTTTCATTTTGTTTTGTATTTCATTTCATTTTTTATATAATATGTAAAATGTATAATGATTATGTTTGTTATATGTATATGAAGTTATGAATAATAAAAAATCATTGAAAGAGGAAAAAAGACTCCAGAAATATTTGTTGATAAAAGGAAGAATACACTCTATATTATACATGTTGAGTGAAGACAGGGGAGACACGTGTGTTGATGAGGTGTGACACGGGAGGCTATCTATGACCCTTTTTTCTATCAATAATGATAAAAAAGTTACACGTGTACAGGTGTACCGCCCCTGGTATAGCTCAAAATCACAGGAGCTTCGTAACAGATATTTTCCAATAAAATTGGCATTTAGACAAAAAAAAAACACACAATTACTCAAAGATTTTATTACTGATACATCATACAGACAAAAAGCAACGATCACAATGTTTAAAATTTTTCCAAAGAGGTTTGATAAAAATCTGAACATTACAGTAATTTGACAAGAACACAAGAAACTAGTTGTGAATCACCGGAGCTCTGTTTCACAAAACTTAAATACCAATTGTTTAAATAATGATCAAATTCCCATAGGCCTATTTGCTCTTGGCTAATGAAAACTATCTTTTTTAATGAAAACAGCATCTTGTAACTTGCAGTTGACATGGTTGTTAAATTTTGTGAAACATGGTCGCCCAAAAAAGTCGTTTCCTTTTTAAGTGTACAAGATTAAGTGTACAATTTTGAGTAAATCATGTAAATATTGGTCATTGTAACGATCAATCTTCCACAAAATCAATAGATCTGAAACATTGAAAATATTGTATGATATTATAAAGTATTTTCATGATTTAGGGTAGCTCCAGCTAACAATTCTTTCCTATAGTAAAATTTAAAAAAAAATCGTACTACTTGAAGTGAATTGTAAGCCCAAATTAACTTAAGTCAAAGACTTGGGAGCTTTCATCTTACACTATCGACACCGTTCATATAAATTCTACATTGCGTCCAAGAAAAAAAAGTTGATGATTATTATAATCTTAACACAAATGTAATTAGTGGCCCATTATAGCACAGATTAGAATCACCATTTTCATTTGATGCTAAGATGCAATATCTACATCAGGATATAAAATAATTTGAAGAAAGGATACCAAAGACATTTGTCAGACAGTACTACAAAGAGAAGTCCAATGTCCCAACTAGCCGAGCATAGTTTTTTTTAACCATACCATTGCTATAGTAGGCAATTGATAAAAACGCATGTCTTTCGTAAAATAATTGGAATGAAAACACAAAACAGTGTAATTGCTTTTATCAAAGAGCAGATATGGAATTGTTGAGACAGAACTTTAGATACCGTCTGCCGAATGTATTGTTTGTTTCCTTTCTTAAAATTGTTTTACTCAGTCATTTGAAGCGTGTGTCATAATTAAGTATTACAATAATTTTTATATCATTTATTAATCATATCAGAAAAGATAACATCGACATTTTCGGTTTCGTTTTTTTCCCAGAACACAGAGTGGTATAATAATCTTGAAATTAACGAAATATTTATATATAAACATGTAGCCCATCTTTAAACATGTAGCCCATCTTTTTATTAAACGACTCGCAGTTTGCAACATTAAGTCAAATACTAAAAAAATCTGCTTACTAGAATGTTAAACGACGTCACGACGATCAATGTTATTCAGAATTATCTCTCACTTTTTGAGCGATAAGCAGTATGTTTACTTAAATTATGTTTCTCTCATTCCACATGAAGTTTTCATCGTCCAACTCCTAAGCATCAAACTTTTGAGAAAATACCCTAAAGTGCATTAGAATATACATTAACTTTAAACTGCTGGCATCTACGTCAGGCCTCCTGTGCAAATGCACGGCAGCCTGGACTTAACAAAGAATAAGAGCATCACAATATCAATTAATCATAATCTTTTGCAATAAATTATTGATAAATATTCAAGCTCTGATATAACCAACAAAAAATATTTTAGGTTACTTTCGGGGAGGGGAAGGGGGTGGTCATCAAAATGAATAGTCATGGGCATTCCCAATGAGATTCAAATCATTTCGATATCTTTTTTTTAAGGGGGCGTGGGCTGGACACTTTACTTAACTGTCTTTTTCTTTGTCGGCTTGGCAGCTTTCTTTGTAGGCGTCTTTTCCTTATTTTTAGCAGATGGTTTCTTTGCCTTCCCCTTTCCTGTAGCTGCTGGGGACACTGCTGGTTTAGCTTTTGATTTCTTCGCCAGTGAAGATGCTTTCTTGGCTGGTGACTTCGATACTGGTTTCTTTGCCGGGGACTTGGATGCTGGTTTCTTTGTCTTCTTGAACCTACTCGGAGCTGGAGATTGCGACTTACTTCGTCGATGTATTGCTTTGGATTTACTCACCCTCGGCTTCGGCGTTGCGCTTGCACTCGCTGACCGTGGTCGGTTAGCCGGTTGCTTCTTGGCGGGGTTTTTCCTGTAAGGCGGAGGGGTTCTTCCGCCATCGGGATCACTGCCCTCCGTGTCATCTTCATAATCAAAGATATCATTATCGCTCTTCTTTCGATCTTTCTTACCCGCCGGAGATTTGGGAACCTTCTTTTTCCCGGTCGCTGACGCTTTCTTTTTCTCCGCCTTCTTTTTGACGACTTTCTTGACTGGTTTTGGTGGTTTACCTAGCTTGTATCGCCCTGTCATGGTGCCCATGGATTCATATTTCTTATTAGGTCGGACTATTGCTCCCGAGTCGTCACATCTTTTGAGAGCCATTCGAAGTAGGTTCTTCATTCTGCTCTGATCAATCTCCGGGTATCTCTGTATGATCCATTGCTTAATCGCAATCACGGAAGCACCCTTCTTCTCATCCAGTGCCTTAATAGCCGTCACCACCATTTCGTTGTATTTAGGGTGATGTGACGTTGATTTGCTCGCTTTTGTGGCCATCCCGACGTCGCCATTCGGTATTTCTAGATCGTCATCAGATGACATTTTGAGAAAGGTAAATAGTCACCTCAGCTGATGATAAAAACAAACAAATATTGCGGAATTAAATACCATGAAGTTAATATATCATAAGTAGTTTGTTAATATAGGCAATGATTAGTCTAGAGGCATTAATAGAGTTCATTCATTCACATCTGCGTTTAGTGAATGATTTTTGCTCTCTAAAAAGCATCTCTATATAGGGAAGGTGAATGGAGTGCCATGGAGGGGCATGCGCAAATTACCGATCGCGTGTTGTTAAAATATATGACACTTTTCAAAACGGTGAAAGCAAGGTACAAGACCTAGTGTGATAGAAGTTCAGGCCGATGTACCACTAAAATGGGCGTTTCTGTCGGTTCATAATGTTTAATTGTACAAATTTAATTAATGAAAATTTGCATTTTCGCTCATCTAAATGACCATATTGGCGTGGCGTCCAAATCTATCAAATCCTTCTTCATCATTTTCATGTCATATTTTAATTCTATTTTATGACAGCACTAGGTAAGTAATGCAAATTATTAGCGTTAGTACATAGCCATAGGGAACAAAATAAAATAAAAAATATGAAAATCAAAAGAATGGAAGAGATGAATTGAAAATTAAAACAAATTAGAACCACGAAATTATTTTCTTGCAACGTCCATTTGGAACCACTCACACAAGTGCGAGGTTAGTACTAGTATACGAACGAGCATATTCACATCCATAATCATTAACAAGCTCACACAGTACCCGAGTGAAAATTATGCAGTGTCCAATGTACTGATTTAAAATTGAAATAGATGAACAGATAAACAGACATTCAGATATGTTTTATTTTGTTGCAGAAATAAAAGTACGGAGTTACATTTTCTCAAATGTTATAATATCAGAATAATTATGCTCTCAACTTACTGAAAATTGTGTCCACTTCTCAGAATTCTATATTCTTGATTGAATGATGATGTAAAATTTGTTTATAAACGAAGCCCTTTTCCTGAGCTGATACTCCTTTTCAACAAGCATACAGAATACACAAGACCATTCCTTGTAGAAGCAACGGTGGATCAGCACTACACAACTAGAAAGTAAATGGGTAACCAGCAAAGCGAGACCAATACTATGATCCACCAGGTCCCGTTTGACTGCACCTTTTCCCTGTAGTGACATTCGTTTCAGAACCGAATAAAGCTGTATATAATTTACCTGTCCCTATCTAAAAACTAGGTGTGTGACCCCTTTCGCCAAGGCGCCAATTGTTAGTAAAACGAGAAAGCCTTTATCAGCTACAGATTCCGTGCATTCCAATCTGTTGTTCAGGGCACATCTAGTGATCGTCTGTCCCCCGTCACAATGATGATCACACTTAACAAATTTACATGATAATGAACTTGGTCCAAGGGTGTTACCAGAATATTTCGATAGGGATTGGGTGGGGCAAGACCGCCAAGATCGACACCATATTTTTTTTCAATTCTTATAATGTTGCATGACATATTAATTTCTCCTTTCACTCCTTTCTCCCCTTTAATCGTTTATCCCCTCTTCGTGCCCCCTTTTCACTACTTGTAAAGTATGTACGGGGGGCGCTTGCATCCCTGACCCACCATGCGTTGCCCTGACTCCGCCTCAGAGTTCTCCTTGATTAACATATTTAAGTTTTATGCATACTTACTCAAAAATAAAATTCAAATCAACAAAACGTGCACATTATTAATTCTAAAGTGAACATGGTGAAGCGGAATCTATTGATCGGGGGGGGGGGGGGGAGATGACGATTGAAAAGGAAGATCCCTTACATGACCATCTGTTCACGATTTAAAATCGGTTACACTTCGTAATTCCAACACTCTAAAAACACTGAGTAAAACTTTACCCAATAAGGGTAGAAAAGGAACATGCATGTTTGCTGTGTATTTTTTTACCCCATATTGGACTATTTCAACGCAACATTGCGTTAAATTGACAACATATTGAGTATCTTCTTACCCAACCAACATGCATGTTCCCATTTTACTCAATATTGGGTAAACCTTTTTTAGAGTGAAAGGTTCATAATTCCGAAGGGTCTTTATTCCGAAGGTTCGTAATTCCGAAACACGTAAATTGCCTATACCTCGATGTTCGTTAATCCGAAAACGTAAAAGGGTTCGTTAACCCGAACATTAGTGGCGTTATTCCGATGGTTCGATAATCCGAAAACGAAATAAGGTTCGATGTTCCGAAGGTTCGTTAATCCGAAAACGAAATAAGGTTCGTTGTTCCGCAGGTTCGTAGTCCCCCCCCCCCAAAAAAAAAATGATTCGAAAATTATGGTAAAGATAATGAAAAGGTTAAGAGGAAGTCTGCTGATTAGCAAGAATTTCGACCATCATATTTATCATTTTATGCCATTTTGGTGCAAGCCCCCCTTTTTACCCCAGACAAAAACATTCCGTGTTCGCTCAAGCATGAACGAAACTAAATTATTTTGATGGCATTTGAAGGATAAGACTCAAGAGCACGTATTGACACCAAAATATAGAGATCATAATTTGAAACAAAAATTTTAAAGATTTTTCAAATCTGTCCCGTTTTTTATAAGCACTGTATAGGTTTAAGAAGGATATTTTCATTAAATTTGGATATGTCCTGTCATTTCGCATCTTAATTTTGTTGGAGGGTTTTTCCTCATCCTTTTTTATTATGCTTTTGTTTCTCAGTCAGCTAGTCTCATCTTTAATTAATATTATTCAACTTTCTATAGAACCATGAAAAAAATTCTATATTGTGTTACATGTTACTTTTAATCATTTTGATTTTAGAGGATCTCGTCATATCTACATCCAGTGGAAGAGATGATCAGATGTCATGATCTCGTAACTTGACATGTCTACATATTTTAGGAGAGATGATCAGATGACATGATCATGGATCTTGTCATCTCAATCTGATCATCTACTCCAGAGGATGTAGACATGACGAGATCCAAGATCTTTTCATCTAATCATCTCCCCATAGGATGTAGATAATTGTGATGAGATCCAAGACATTGTCATCTCATCATCTCTCCCACAGGATGTAGACATGACGAGATCAGAGATTGCGCCATCTGGTAATTTTTTAAAGGTATGTAGACATGAAAAGATTATTACCTGCATATCTGGGTGGCACTTTTAAGCTTCCATACCAAATGCAAGTCGTCCTATATCTCTATACCTTGTTCATCATCTCTTAAACATCATCTTGTGTTTATCATTTGCTTAAATCGGATAACAGTATGTGAAATATGATGGGAAATATACATGCGCATACTTACCCACCCTCACACACTTGATCACCCTCACACACCCAACCAACCTCTCACTCAATCGCATCACATCACATACGCACACCCACATACACTCCACCCACACACCCTCACACAGACACAATCTCTACCTCAGGAACAGACTCATACACCTTTCGCATATCAACCAAACACACGTTGCATTGTAACAGAAACGAAGTTCATATCACTGATTGTCACTCTAATTATATACTCATCATCAGTTCTCTATGTTCCAATCTACTATAGATAGCACTATGCATTCCCTTCCTTCCGATTCATTAAAAAAATGAATTCAAATAAAAAAGTATTTAAGTCAAGTCCTCCAAGTGCACACTAGCCAACACCATCGTAAAAATCCTCACTCTTACTCGGAACCACACCACACACCCTCTCACTCGCACACACACACAGACACCCGCACAATATCATCAATTAAGGACAATTATTTTTTCTTAAAGTTATGAATAGCAGTAATTTTGCTTTGGTGAAGGAATTAGAGGTTGCAGAAAAATGAAAGATAGAGAAACAAAATATTACACTACTACGCTTTCCAACAGTAAATTGTTGGTCAACATTCTCCCTACATTATACGTATTGTTCTCAATATGTACAACTATTAACATTTTAACAATGAATAAAAATATCTGTTTTTCGTATCTTTTACATAGATTGTGTTTTTCTTTCTCATGTATTGATATAACAATACATTTGACAACATTATGATCTTAAACTTAATCTAAAGCAGATGAGATTAGCTATCGATCTTCTTTGGGAAGTAAGAAATTCGAGTCAGAAATCATTTTCTATTTAATTCTATGAAAAAAAAAACATTAAAAACCCTCTACAATATCAAACCATTTCCTTGCTGAACCCAAAATAAAAAAAATGAGACCGAATCGGCAAGAAACTATCATGACTAGAGGATCAGGGGCGGATCCAGCTTTCGCCAATAGGGGGGGGGGGGCGAAAAATATTTTCATCAAAATTTTTCTCGATTGGCCGCTATAATCTGATTTTTTTGTTGGTTTTTCAGGGGGTAGTCCTATAAAAAGACTGAAGTTTTAAGTATATGTTAGTTGTTATTGTTATAAACAAGATAAGGTATCTCATGTGGTCTTCATATATAATGCGAGCGCGAAGCGCGAGCTAAAATTCTTTGATATTTTATGTCCTTAGAGCTGAAGATTCTGAGCAGTTTTTATAATCATGAACAAAGATAAGTATCCAAGTAAACAATGCGAGCGCGAAGCGCGAGCCGAAATTTTATTATAGTAACGTGAAAAGGGACTCAATTAGGACTGTTTTTAGTGATTAATGAAGAGGATACAAGTATCACCAATCAAATAATTAGTGCGAGCTCACAATTTTTGATATTCCGACCTGAAAACTGGACAGTCTAAGCGCGTTTTTATTTAAATAAAGAACAAGCTGTGTGTCTCAAACAATTAAATGCGAGAGCGAAGCACGAACTTATTTTTTTGATATACTGACATGATAAAGAGATAAAGGAGCATTTTGACAATTTTTTGGAAGAATTTCCAAAGAGGATAGGTATCTCACAAATCAAACAATGCGAGCGCGCAGCGCGAGCTTGAAATATAAAGTCTATTTTGTAACCCTCTTAAATGGGATTCATTACACAGGCAATGCGAGCCCGAAGCGCGAGCGAATTTTTTTTTATATAAAGTCTATTTTCCAATTCTTCCCCTAACCCTTTTCTTGTTTCCTTTCCGGGTCGGGCCGGCCGTTACGAGGCTGCATGTAAATTACACATCATGGTTATAATACCTCTTTCTTACTTTTCTTTCTGTTTTTCGTAGTTTCTATCAAGTTAAAGAGTACACTTTTTCTGCAGGTTGTCAACAAATAGGGGAGGGGGGCCGGGGCCGGCTCGGCCCCCTCCTGGATCCGCGCCTGAGGATCATAACTTCGGCAAGTTTTTGCCGAAATCATTGGAATCTGTCCCTTTCTGGCAGAAAAATCCTCTGTAAATGTGAAGCCTCGTATAGAGAAGTTCTATCCTCACTTGTCATTGTCGGCATTTCGTGTGCTACTAGTATTACTCTGTCGTCTCGAACGATCATAGATGAGTTTCCTGACCCTCCGATTCATCCCGAAGGCAACAAAGATGACGACCCCCTGCAAAGAATTGATGACGATGTAGATATACCAGAGGGACTGATGATGGGTGTTAGCTGCAATGAACCCAAAGCTCCACCCAAATCCAAGGAGAGCGGAGATCTATGAAGGGGTGAAATAAAGGGAAAATATCCTTTTAGGTTGCAAGTCTGTACGAGCTCCCGACGAGCTCAAATATTGAAAGTGGCTCATGTATATCGAAATCAACTACCTACAACTAGGAAGTTATATCCCGTAGAATGGAAATGTAAAAACAACGCAGAGACATGAGAGAGAGAAAGGGAGGGGTGGTAATTGCCCCCTTGTGATATTTCAAATAGTAAAGGCCTGGCCCCACTGGCCGACGGACAAAACGTACTCATAACGGATACAACGGACATGCAAAATTTCGCTCGATCCATTTTTCACCCGCTCCATAAAATGGACAAAATGGGCGAACAATGAAATCACAGTGGACGGAAGCTCGATGGATAAAGAGCGTGTGAAACCCGTATGCAAAGAGTGCGCAACGGATACATAACGTTTCCCAGAGGATGGCAAGATTCTTTTCCGTTTTACATCCCCTCTGTATCCGTGAGTGCAGTGGGACCAAGCCTTAACAAAGCAGGGGGAGAAGAGTGTAAGAAAAGGTTATAACTCTTGTATCTGTATCTGAATAGTATGTCTATTTTTCAATGTAGTAAAACTAGGGTCGCGGTAACCCCATATCAAACACACCCTGATACATACTATCCCAGTTTCAGGAGAGAGACTGTGGAGTTTTCCGGTGGTCATTTTAAATTATCAAAGGGAACATTATGTGAGTTAAAAATATTATTGAGAGATGTCCCAATAGTTTGAAATCATTACGAGGTCACATTATTAAGAACTACAAATGTGCCAATACTTATAGGGGTAGTATTAACCAGAGTGCACTTTTCCTAATTCCTACTATTACATCATGAATGAACGTCAACATTTTGACCCAAGATTTACAGATTTCGTGCTTCATACCTTCAGGTAAACAATTGCTTCCATCTGTGACTGCCTCGTGTTGCTTTTTCGGAGAGTGCTTGCCTGCCTCATGTTTTTACGAAACCCAAAAATGATCCAGCCGCACAGGATGAGGTTCATGAGAAGGCAAACTGCCATCGGTCCAAGCATCACCACGAGATTGGCACTCATTGGGTAGATCCAACAGTGTCGTGTTCCTCCGTAGTGCAGGAAGATGGCTCCAGATTTATCAGCGGAGGCGAAGTGCACAACAACGCTTCCTAAGACAACGATGGCCGGTATTCCAACGGCGTATCCATAGAAGATGTACATTCTCCTACAAACGCCATGTACATTTGAATTGGATTTTAGGGCATCGACAAGAGCACATTTCAGATTCCAGGCTAGTACGTTGGTCCAAAAGAAGGACGACAGGAAGAAGAAATGACCCAAGATTGCAATGGTTTGACAGAGAGCGGGCCACGTCGTCAAGTATGTTGTACCATACTCGATTACAACTTGGGAGAGGGTAAGAGTGATGAGGAAGTGTATCATGATTAAACCTTGGATATTCCTGAGAGAAGGAAAAGTCAAGTAAATAACCACGGTGGCCAAGAGACACATGGAGGATATCCCAAAAGCAAACTTAGAAACCAGGTACTGAGCGTGGGTGAAGTCAAAGAAAGACACATCGTCAGACCAACATAGTTTTACCGAGCCATCTTCTTGAAGGGTGTAATCGGATGGTTGAAAGATAAGTCTTTCAAAGACTAGATTGTTCTCACTTGTTATGATGAACGTACCAGGCTGTATCACACGAGACAAACAGTCTTGGAAAGGGTGGATGGCACCACAAACCATGAGAACGTGGCGAGAAGAGTAAAGGCCTGATGTTCCATTGACATCATAGATCGTCCTCTTCCTGTAAAATAGCGGTACTATGTAGCTACCATTGTACCGAACCAGGGTCAGATTACCAGATCGCAATGGCTGGAAAAGGGTGTAATCATCGTTGAATTCATCAAACGGACATACATTAATGCTACCTCTGGAGGGGATGAATGCACAACCCTCTATGAAATCAAATTGGAAGTCAGAACAAGAATCCTGTGGGGTGAATTCGATGTCGATCCAATACTGTGTCCTGATCTTGACGGCAAGGAACCCCTGGCTGTTATTGAGGGAGTAGATTTCTTTGATCAAACTTATATTGTGATCTATATCGATACCCACATAATTCAATCCAATCCCAAAATGAGCGAAAGTACCTGACATGTTGTAACAAAAAGACTTCGTGTATGTTGAGGTATAAGCGTAGGTAACGTTCCACCTTTCATACACGCACGGTGGCCAGCTCGCTGGTATTGGAATACAACGACCATCCTGATTTGAAAAGCCATCAGGGCAAGTAAACCCCAGAACCAAGTTGGATGGAAGGAATGCTACTGGTACAAAGGAGTTGTCAATAGTTACATTTTTTTCCAATAAATAAAAGATAAGTTCTGTTTGATTATTCGTTAATGTCCGAGGACATAGACTGGTAGTTTGGTTAATGGAATAATTATCATCCTGATTACACATCAAACAATACTCGTTCCAATACACAGATCCTTCAAAGTGCACACGACCAACATCTGCCTGACATAGCTCCAACAATGTGTCATTGTGAGAATTATTGTTCGCTGCACATGACCGTATAATATTATTCGGTGATATACATTCTCTGGGTGAAGGAGAACTTCCATTCTGTTCCACCAAGATACCACAGAGAATCGGCCTTTCTTCCTCTGCATTGCCATCTACATGGAGGTGACCTAAGGAAGAGTTCTGAAATACTCCATCAGACACACTGCATGTCCACAATTCCATGTATCGATTCAACGTCCAGTTAGTTCCTGTGATTTCGTTACAAGTAGCACATGCAGAGCTTCGATAGAAGATCGGAAGTCCATCCGTGCCAGCTTCGGCCACTTGCACAACTTCGACAACATCCGGATCTGGATTCTCACAAAGCATTCTAATCTCGTCATTCGACCACCAACTCGGGCAAGCACTCACGAGTAGGTAGTCGACCATTGCGTCCTTCGAGTAGTTGGTAATCATCCAGATTTGCGTGCATCGCCATAGATCGAATGCTGGGAGGTTCCTTGTTACCATCGTGGTGTTCCTGGTGTGATTGTTCAATGGAAGTACGCCGTGACAACAGTCTTCAAACCAGACGCAAACATCGTCACAATGACAGAATGTATCAAGGATTTCATCAGCTGAGATGTTTGATGAGACGTTCAACAAAGCATGTTCATCTGAAAATTCTGATAAACAAGAATAATAGGGGAGGGGGTTGAATCATCACGGGTCTGACTATCTAGAACAATACATGTATTTGCCCAATCAAAGTTCATAACAGCAAAATGCTTTCTTTTAGTTTCAACTAATTCTACTCCTATGATAACCTTGTTTACAATATTATTGCTATGTTCTTACTTTCATTTAGTTTTATCATGTTTATCAGTGAATATGTAAAAACTATTCAATTCACCTTTTGGGCTGCAAAATATGATAAGCAAATAATCCTGGAAATTTTCGAAGAAAAATATTGGTCGAGGCATTGAAAAAAAAGCTGAGTTGGAAAGGTCTAAAATTACTTCATTTTTTACAAGAAAAATACCAAAATACCGGAAATTTAAGGGGACGCGTCTCCGCCCCCCCCCCCGAGATTGCCGCCAATGCAGCTTTTGTTATATATTACTGATAAGTGGAGATAGTTACAGTGAGTACCTACCTCGAAAGAAGTATACAGCCCTGAATCCCTTTGCAGTCTCTGAACTATCCGAAGAGAAAACAATTGTCATGTAGCGATTTGTCGATGTCAGTGTATCATTAGGTATCACCTCTCCACAGAAACCACCCCATGGTCCGATTTCGGGTGCAAGATCATCTGCTCCATCGTAAACGATCACCGAATCATAGAAGCAAGTATCGTGGCTCTCGATGTTCATTTCGAGAAATAAGAGTTCTACAGTTTCTCCAACAGAAGCCTGCAATGGCGAATAATAAGAATATTTGTAAGTCAGTAATAGAATGAAAGAATGGAGGATAGCAAATGAGCACCATGAGAAAAGACAAGATATCATAACAACGATTTCGATTAAATTATGCGAAGCGACCCTTTAATGGGGAACTCGAACCCACGAATAGATTGATTTGAGAGACAATCATACACCGATTGTTTAGTGGGGATTTTTTTCCTGATTGCTAAGAAACCATGAATGCTTGTAAGCAAGCAACCAGAAGACTGACGGCTTAAGGTCCTCTCCGGAGGACCTTGTAATGAGGATTAATGCCTTACCAAAGGGCACTAAGGCACCGGCGTTCAAAGCTGGGGGCCCGGGTTCGATTCCCGGCAGAGACATTTTTCGACATCACCAATTTTTCCAAAGGGTAGATAGCTCTGGGGAACCTTGATTGAGGCTACGCCTACCATTGTTCTCTTCATCCATTTCTTTCACACTCTCTCTCTATATATATCACTCTAAAAAAAAACTCTTTTAAGAGCTAGTTTGACTGCACTTCGGAGTGCTATTTTTCTCGTTCAAATGTTAACTAGACAAATCAGCACTCCGAAGTGCAGTCACTATACACGCTCTTTAAGAGTTAAATTAGCTCTTCGTTTTTTAGAGTGTAAAGCAGGAGCGTCGATCCATTTTTCAGATTGGGGGGGCAAAATCATGAATCAATTTTCCAAAAGCGCTCGATCACACAAAACAAACTCACACACACACACACACACACATATATGCCTATATATATGTATATACACACACACACCCCCTCACACACACACACACACACACACATATATATATATATATCTCACCAGCAGATTAATGCGAGCGCGAAGCGCGAGCTGAAAATTTTGATATTTCGAAAAAAAAATTGAGTTTAATGGACGTTTTTAATAAAGAACAAGATATATATATATCCAACAAAAGATTATTGCAAGTCGAAGTGGGAGTTCTTTTGAGGTTTAGAACTGAAAACGGGACCATATTCACCTATTTAATCATGGAGAGTATGGGTTTTTGTTACAGAAATGATGCGAGTGCGAAGCGCGAGGTGAAATTTTTTATATTCCAATCTAAAAATTGGACATTTTGAGCACGATTTTAGACGAAGAACGAGTTGTGTATCTCAATTTCGCTTGCTGATTTCTGTGTAACATTACAATATTATTTTATTTTTAGCACATGCGGAATTATTGGGGGGGGGGGGCAAAACAATATGTTTGCCCCCCCAATATTTTCATTGGTGGGGCGATCGCCCCCCCTGCCCCCCATAATCGACGCCTCTGTATAAATGTATGGGTGGGCATGTGTGTGTGAGTTGCTGTGTGAGTGGATGTGTGTGTATAAAGAATGAGAAAGAAGGGGGAGGAGTACGGTAGAATATGTACATAAATTACATAAATTCATGAATACGCTAACCTGTATGTGATAGACACATTTAGTGTTGACGGGATAGTCACTTGGATAGTTGGGCGATGTCACCACTCTAGGCGCTGTCGTCAGCATAGTATTGCACCTTCCATCGCTCTCTAATGAAAAAAAATCAATAAATGACATTTGCTTAGTCTATCAAAATAAAAGAAGGCCACTATAAACGTACAGAGTCTTTGCGCCGCAGAAGCACACCGACAACCCTTCTCCAGACCAACCAAAAAGCTGCGATCTTACACAGTTTAATACTGAAACTATTGGCAAATTGACCTGTTTAGGACATGAAGACAAGAGACGAGATATCTTCTTTTCCAAAACCAGTCAACTTTCCAAGTTTCAACTACTCGTCATCTTATCCCCTTGTTCCAAACAAGTGGATTTAATAATTGTCTCTTCTTGCCCCCCCCCCAAAAAAAACACAAACAAACAAGATATATATATATATATATTGTAAGAAATGGATGAAGAGAACAATGGTAGGCGTAGCTTAAATCAAGGTTCCCCAGAGCTATCTACCCTTTGGGTAGATACCCAAAGGGTAGATAGCTCTGGGGAATCTTGATTTAAGCTACGCCTACCATTGTTCTCTTCATCCATTTCTTACAATATTTAAATAAAAAAGAGTTGCCAAAAGCTGTTGTACATGTATAACTTTACACATTTATATATATATATATATATTATATAAAGTTACACAGATAACGTGTGGTTCATCAGTACTTTGTTGATTTGCTACTCGGAGTTTCACGCAGATGCGATCTTCAGGCAACAATAAAGGCTAGTGGCCTTTATCTGCTCCTGTTTCCAGTCGAGCACTCTTAATTACAAGGATAGCATTCACCAAGTGTTTATCTGCTCCTGTTTCCAGTCGAGCACTCTTAATTACAAGGATAGCATTCACCAGGTGTTAATCTGCTCCTGTTTCCAGTCGAGTACTCTTAATTACAAGGATAGCATTCACCAAGTGTGTGTGTGCATATATATATATATATATATATATATATAATATATATATATATAATATATATATATATATATGATATATATATATATATATATATATAATATATATGTCGAATCCCAATAACTCGTCAACATGTCTTCTTGTCCCATATAATTCGATATGCCAAGTTCCAGCAACTTGTCTGTCCTAAACAGGCCGACTTTCCGAGTTCCAATAACTCGTCATCCTGTCTTCTTGTCTAAAACAGGTCAACTTGTTTGCTGAGTTCCAACAACTCGTCACACGACGTCATAATGGTCTTAACACACACACAAAAATCGACTTGCTCATTTTCAAAAACTCGTCATAATGGCTACTTGTCCTAAACAAGTCGTCTAGCTAACTTTCAACAATTCGTCTATTCTCATTCAACTTGTCTTCAAATCTCGTCATCTGGTTTTTCACTCCTAAAATGGTATCAGTGTGGTTTTTGCTCTTATTGACCCCTAATCAATTTACTATCACTATATTCTGACACCCCCAAATAGGTCTTCACTAAAAACATGAAAAATTAATTTGCATTTAAACTAGACAGGGGAAGGTTGAAGCAATTTTTTTTTGGTTTACACATTTGCATACCTTCTTAAATTGTTCTTCCCTAAACTGTCCATACTATTTTCTGGGGGTGGGGGTGGGCGGGGTTGGATTCATCATCACTGATAGGAATACAAGCATGATTGTTTTCCTACCTTGGACGAAGTCAAATGTTGCCTGATAACCTCGATGATTTATGGACCCATCTGAGGAGAAGATGACCGTCATGTAAGGGCTATGGGATAGTTTCGGTAGAACAGCTGCGGATTGACAGTAGTAACCGAGCGGAGGGTAGCCATCGTTTGGACCATCGAAGAGACCGATCCAATCATATAGACAGTCGATGTGGGTTTCGATATCGATGTCAATGAAGGTGAAGAGTACCGTGTATCCTGGCGGTGCCTGATGACGAATTTTGATGTATAAAAATCAAAGAGGTGATGTCTATGAAGAGATTAGCGAGTTATAGTGATTGCAACGGGGACGGATTCTACAACATCGAAAATTTATTGAAAATACCCGTCATATCACAGTGACCAGCTTAGAGGTCTTTGTCGAAAATTGGTGAACCGGGACTCTTCAGCGACATTTCAAGTTCTCAAATTCATTCTCACAATACACGTCACAGCAAATGCCTACGCCCTCCATATGTTCGAACATCCATTGCCTTTAATTGATTTGATACTTATTTCCCAAAACTATGAAATGAAATTCCAAATGATATAAAAAAATAGTTCTACCTTATCAAGATTTAGATGTTTATGCAGGAAAATGTTATTTTCCGTTTATTGATCGTACATGCATGTAATCTCACATCTTACATTAGTACTTCTTCCCCCCCCCCCTCCTTAACCCCATCCTTTTTTATTTTGCTGCAGGAGTGTTTCACTTCATTATTTTTTTTATTTAAGTGTTTTACTCTTTAATTTTGCTATTTGTAATGTATTAATGTATTATGGTGACCCCTTTTATAAGCATCGCTTCTGCGGGGTCTCCGAACCATCTATTTTTTTTTTCTGATAACTTTGTCAATACTGTATTATTGTACTGTTTTTTTATCCTTTTGATGGTTGAAATAAATAAATGAATTGAATTGAATTGCTAAAAAATGAGCTGATCGTCGTAAAATTCTTAGCTGACGAAACATTCCAAATCAGGGGTGGTGGAACGTATTTTCGTTTGGGGCGGGGCAAAGCCAAAAAGGGGCTTTTATATGCCAAAAAGGGCATTTTGGTGCAAACACATATTTTCACCATGAGATTATCATCTGTGAGAAGAAGTTGTGTGTTTTGTAGTAAGTTGAGCAAAGTTTTCATGAAGTGATTTCTGATTGATTAAGATACATAATTATGTTTTTATTTTTCGCGAGCGATCGAAGCGAGCGAGTGGTTTATAAAAATTTTTCAGATCTGAAGTTCTAAAATTCGTTTTTGGTCAATTATGGACCTAATTATTGTTAAAAAAGGCATCCTTGTGAGATGTTGCGAGCGCGAATCACGAGCTCAAACTTCCGGAAATTGAATTTAATAAGACATAAAAAGTATGTAATCACGATTTTTTTTAAATATTATTACCAGAAAATTGGACATTCTAGGCACTATATTATTCTAATCCAGGGACAGAATGACTACCTTGATTATCAATACGAGCGCAAAAAATTGCCAAAAATGTGTGATCATTTCCAACCTGAAAACTGGACATTCTAACTTCTAAGCATTTTTGTATGAACATGATGAGTATCTTACTAAATAATTATGATGCGAGCGCGAGCCAGGAAATTGTGATTTTCTGACCTGAAAACTGGATATTTTAAGCACTGTTTGTAACCAGGAGCGGAAAGGGTACATTAATAAACAATAATTGATGCGAACGCGAAGCAGGAGCCAAAAATGTGTGATATCCCAACCTGTAAACTGGACATTCTATGCATTTTTCTAACCATGAACAGGACGAATACCTTATAGGCCTACTAAACAATAATCAATGCGAGCAAAATTTTGTGATTTTTAAACCTAAAATGTATTATGATTCACTCCAAAATTGGTATTTATTTTTGAAAAATGCCACATTTCCTTTTTAAAAAAAAGGGCATTCGCCATTTTGAAAAAAAAAACAACCTGCACCCCTGTTCCAAATGTGTCGTTTGTCAAGAGTCCTGGACGAAACTGCTGTTTTGATTCACCCAATTCCAATGTGAATCAATCTCAATGAAAACTATGCTTTGTGTAATTATCCTATTTACAATGTCTGAGAATGAACATCTTATGCTACTTGAGTATAAGACAATTTTTGTTGTTGGTATTTTTAAGGTTGTTTTACTGAAATGTTAAAAAGCACAGTACATGTTTAGGAATTAAGGCAAATTGATTGATGTTTTACCTGAATCAGCACAGAACATCTTGTATTATCCGGGTAATTCATTGGATAACCGGGTGAAGTCACTACCCCAGGTGCTTCGGTTGTAGTCGGGTTACACGCCGGGTACTCTACCATATATGACAAAAATTATTGATAAAAACATTTTAGACCAAGAAAAAGAACTTGGGAAAAGGTTGCAAATTTCAGTACTGCATGATCAAGCTAATGCTGTTTAGGCCCGCTATAGCTTTTAAAATTTACATGACTTAGTATGAAAAATGTTAAAGGAAAGTTCACCCTGAAGAAAATTTTGTTGTAAAAAAAAATAATAATAACAAATTTTGGTGAAGGTCTTGGGAATTGGGAAAATCTATTAAAGATTAAGAAAGTCCTTAAAATTTTAAAATTTGGATTTGTGACTTCATAAACGAACAGCTGCTCCCATGTAATGAAATATGAAATGCATAAATTTGATTTTATTTAATGGTTCGTGATGACTTATTTTTGTTTTCTTTTTAGGAACTGGCGTGAAATTATTGTTATACTACCGATAGAGTAAATATCATCTACTTTTCTTCATAGAAAATTACATTTCAATGATTTGTTTTACCATATATATATGTAGGAAAGGTGCTCGCATAAAAAAAACAACATTTTATTCTTTGATTGACTTTCACCCAAGCCGACAAATATATTCTTTATAATTTTTCTGTGTTTTTTTCAATAAACTTTTTTTTGTCAGGGTGAGCTTTACCTTTAATGGGATGAAAATATTGTTAACTGGGATCGAATTATGTGCTTCATTATAGTGGTGAGTT
Organism: Lytechinus variegatus; assembly: GCF_018143015.1. Taxonomy (NCBI): domain Eukaryota; kingdom Metazoa; phylum Echinodermata; class Echinoidea; order Temnopleuroida; family Toxopneustidae; genus Lytechinus; species Lytechinus variegatus. Next base: position 20,641,446 of record NC_054749.1, read on the forward strand.
GAGGATTGAACTCCAGGGATCGGGGCTGTTTATTCTTCACAAATTTCCTGACAAGCAACAAAAGGAGTTTAAGGTCGTCACCATAAATCCTAGTTAAAAATTACAATAGCTAAAATAAGAAATGGGAAAAAGAACAACTGATCACTCTAATGACACAATTTTGACGCCAGGGCCCTCATTTTTCATTATAAAAAGTCCAAATTTTCTTCTTAAAAATGTCTGGGGGTATTATTCCCCAAGCTCCAAAGAAAAAGAGGAAAGTCGTTCTCACTGAGACATATTTAAAAGTAATAAACCTACTCTGCATAAATAAAAGAATATTAAAATTCTTACTGATTTTCATTCTTTTCCCCATAGGTCTTATCTTCTTCCTCATTCATATCATACAGCCTCTATAAAATAATCTCATTGAAAAATCTAACTACACAAATCTAAACCATTAACTCTCTGACTTACCTCCACTCCTGTCTTGGTATAAAAAAATATGTTCAATTTCAGTTTGTGCGTAGCTTGAAAGCAAAAAGTTATTTTAAAAATCCAGAGATCATATACCAATGAAATGGTTTAAAGAACAGACACGAAAGCAAACTTCATCTATACCATTCTTACCTTTACCAAAAGCTTGATCTTCTGAACAGGCAAAAAGCAGCAAAACAAGAATAGACCACCGGAAAATTTCCATTTTGAAAATGTGAGTTGTGCCCCCAAATCGTTTCTCCTTTTAACCAATAGTTGATCCAATTATTCTTTGAAAATTATCTGTTGCCTAGCTGCATCTCACCGACGGAGAAATAGTAAGAGCTTTTCAACCTTGCCCTTGCCCATCATAGCCTCTACAATCTGCAGCAATTATAATTAACAAGCGCCTCGCTTTCAGATCCTTGGTAATTAAAGCAAAGTGCTTCTCTCCAACGTATATGATGGAAGGGGAGAAGAAAGAAAGAGAAAGTTCAATATGTGGGCAAGGACTTGGGAAGGGAGAGAGGGAAACAGAGAGAGAGAGAGAGAGAGAAAAAAAGAGGGAGACTAATAACCGACAGAGGGAGTGAGAGGGGAGACAGACGTGGGGGCAGAAAAAAAACGGAGATGGTATTTTTTTAAGATATACGATATAGTCCATTTTCTCTTTCTTTTTTTTCTTTTGATCTGTCTTTTCTCCGACACCGGTTCCAGTCCTTATAACAGCTTCACGTAATATGGCTTCAGGGAATGATAAGAAAAGAGCAGTAACGATTAAGGCATCATTGCCAATGAAATGATATTATCTATTAATGAATTATTCATTCAGTGGCGTACCGTGGGTCACGGCATTGGGGGGGGGCACCAGCAAAAATTTCGAGTCACTTAGGGAGCGCGCGAAGCGCGCTCAGTTGTCAGGTATTCTGACCTAATAGAGATATTTTAAGGACATGCAGGATATGTCACACTGATTAGATAATGCGAGCTGAAAATTTTTGATATTCAGAGCTAAAAAGGAACATTATAAGCATGTTTTTTGCAATCATGATATGTAACTGTGTCGCTAAACAAACAATGCGAGCGCGAAGCGCGAGCTTAATTTTTTTAATATATATTGAACCTAAATAGAGAAATTTTAAGGACTATATTTCAAAATCAATTTAGAGTATAAATATCTCACCACAGTCATCTAATGCTAGTGCCATTCTTTGCTGATTTTGTTAGAATTACATCTAAACACAGTCATGAAGCACCTTTTGTAGTGATTGTAATCATGATACGCATTTTACTAATCAAATACTGCAAGCGCGAAGCGCGGGATGAAAATTTAGGAAATTTAGACCTGAAGAGGGGCATTCTAAGGCTTGTTTGTATGTATTCCCTAAGACCGTATGTATTTCACTAACCAAATGATGCGAGCGCGAAGCGCGAGCTGACATTTTTTTATTTATTGACCCCAAACATGGATATTTTAAGGACTATGCTTTTTGTGAATCCATTAAGAGTATACCTATCTCACCATAGTCATCTAATGCCAGTGCCAAGCGCTTGCCGATTTTGTTACAATTACATCTAAACACATGAAGTACTTTTTGAAGTCATCATTGTAATCATGAGTATCATACGCATCTCACTAATCAAATACTGCGAGTGCGAAGCGCGAGCTGAAAATTTAGGATATTCCGACCTGAAGAGGGGCATTCTAAGGCTTGTTTGTAGGAATTCACTAAGACCCTACGTATTTCACTAGCCAAATGATGCGAGCGCGAAACGCGAAATGAACATTTTTGATATTCAGATCAGAAAAATTGACATTTTAAGAACTGATTTAAGGAGTTCATGAAGAGCAGAAATCTCACCAATTTACTAATGCGAACGTTAGCACGGACAGGAAATTTTTTATATTAAGACCTTAAAATAGGGCAATCACTTTAAGTAATCATGAAAAAGAAGAATATGTCACTACATAGTCTTAGAGCAATGATAACTCGAATTGCGAGGAAATATATTTGTGTATATTGATTGAAAACGGGAGGTTTTAGTACAATATGATTATATATCTCGTTAAACAGTCTATGCGAGCACCAGGAACAATGAAGCAAATAATGTTTCATAAAGTAATGAAAAAATGCTTCTTATGTAATATAACATACAACATAATATAATATAACATTATAATGAACAATAATCTCTTCTTTTCCCACTACGTTTCTCCTCCCTTTTCCCTCTTTTTCTCCCTTTCCCCGTTTTTTTTTGCCAGCCGATGGGGGGGGGGGGGCACGTGCCCCCATGCCCCCCGTTGTTACGCCACTGTATTCATTTATTCAAAATAAATAAATAGAATATTTCATATTTATTAATTGAATAAATATATTCATTTGCTACAATGCATCGATAGTTAATGCTATTTTTTTCTTTATAGAGTGCTTAAACCTCGGGAAATTACTGGAATTTTTGACTGACGCCTAAGTTGAGTGATTCTTTATCATGGAACATGATCACGTTGAATGTCCCTTTTGTACCCTAAAATTATGATTGAATTGGTTGGTATATGGCCACTGACTGACCAGTTTCCATTCACGTCAACTGTTTTACCACAAACTTTGAAAATATAACATTTTTATATCTCTAACACTGGCGTAAATCCGGTCCGAGCTGTGGGGATAAAAGCATATTGTCCCGAAAATTATTATTATTATTTTTTTTTTGGGGGGGGGACCCCCACACCTAAGGCTATGTATACGGGGGATATAACCGTGTACATAATCTCTTTTCAGTTAAGGGCCTCTAAGGATGTTTTTCAATAGCTATGATTGTTGTGTTATTAACTACTGAACTACATTTAATTCCAAACGCGTGAGAGTGAAACGAGCGAGCGAGCAAATTTTCAGCAGTTGGAAGACATGACCAAAATCGTCTTTCATGAGGTGTGATTATTGGATAATGTGGCGAATGAGCATAGCGAGCGAGCGAGCAACTTTTCAGTAGGTGGAAGAAATAATGTTGCCCCAAGCCTCTTTCAGTGGTGTGTATAATTATCACAGCACGAGTTATATGCACAGGGGTATATAACTGCGTGCATAATACTACCATCTTTCACTTGAAGGACTATCACAATAATGACTATTGTAATGGATTTGTTGTGACGTAAACTACTGTATTACAGTCAATATCCAAATGTGAGCGAGCGAAGCGAGCGAGCAAATTTCCATAGTTGGAAGAAACCGAAACAGAATGATTAATAAATCGTCTTTCAAGGAAGTGTAATAGGGGAGATATTGCGGCATAAGCGTAGATAGCGAGCCTTAAAAAAGTTGCTTCAGTCGTTTAAAATAATATGCATCAAGTGCAGAGGATAATAAGGGTTTATTATCAATAACGTAAACTATAGAAGGATATGAACAAGCAGGCGCGCCGGAACACTTTCAGATTTGGGGGGGGGGGGGCAAAATCCCGAAGGGGGCAAAATATTTTTGCATGAGATACGGAAGCGATCGAGCGGGAGGTGTGTGACCCCCCACGGTAAGAACTTTGTATAAAAATTGAGTGTTGCGTTTCTATGAGCATTCAAAAATAAATTTCTTGAGAGTTCTTTTTGCTCCTACTGTTTCCTCCCTTCTGACCCAGACTGGTGTTTCTTCATGATCAGGGTCGCAGTTCCAGAAAATTACGAGCCTTATTGCAAACTCAATTGTTTCAAACCCATGTAATATAGGCCTTTTAAAGACTTTAAAATTACAAACATGACCGTACGCAGCTGGGGTCCACCGATCGAGAGGGCAAAATTCACAAAATTCACCAAACGTGTGCACGAAATTTTTCAATTTTATTCTAGAAAATGCAAAAGCTCCCCCATCACCATGGGCGAAAATCCCAGGGGGGACAGGGGGACGCGTCCCCCTACCATTTTGGAAAGGGGGTACATAATATAAAATGTCCCCCTACTATTTGTGCTCTTTTATTATGGAAAAAATACATAATTTCAAATCGAAATTATACACATCTATCCTCGAATTTCGAAATATATACATGTATAAACAGATAGTTTTTGTTAAGAACTTGGTTAGGAAAAGAAAAGGCATACCAGCCCAACTATTCTCGAATTCGCATCTAGCCCTATATGCCAGCCAAATAGTGATGACAGCCAAATAGTGATGACATTGATGACATCGATGGCCATTGTCAATTTGATAACTAATAAAAATGACGAAAAAAGAAAATCGCCTCTAAATTTAGTGCATAGACGGTGAGACGAGAATGTTCCATACCCAGTAAAATCATACCTTTGTTAAGCCAATTCACTTTCCCTTTATTCCAAATTTACTTGGAATATAAGAATATTTTCATTGTTTGCGTACTCAGTATAATAGTTTTCATGAGTTATGATTAATCCTTCACAGTTAACTTTAACTATGTTTAATCCCCAAAATTTGTTTTTAAACACTCTATTAACGAGACTTATATTCCATTTTTACACAAAATTTCTGCCGTGGGAGGGTTCATCATAGGTAGATCAAGGGGGCGAAGCGGCGGAAGGTGAGGCGAAAAATAAGAAGATAGGACCGGGAAGAAAGTTGAATGATGGAAGGGAAGGGAAAAAAGAAAACTTTCATGTCATTAGTATAAAAATAAAAATAATAACTCGCAGCCATCTCTTTATTTCAAAACATGCTTGATTTTTTTTCACTTTTAGATCGAAATATATAAAATCAAATCATTTATCTAAGAAGATATCCATCTTTTTCATAATTTGTAGGTTTAGATATAAAAAAAATAGCTTGCCATTCTGTTTTAGTCTGAAATGTATTCATTAAAAGGTTAAAAGGTTAAATGTTATCACACTGTAATAATATGGAAAAGGGGCTTATCAAAGGTATGTTTCACAGAGGAACTGTTCGTCAAAAGACGCGAGGCTTACTATGATAATGTAATTGCCCCGTGAGGGGCAAAATTTTTTCATTTTTGACAATGGAAATGACAATTTTTAGGCAGAAAAGTGCCTTCATCGTTTACTTTTGTCCTTAAATAATTTTTTAGAATTTTTCTACTTTCAGGGGGGCACATGGGGGGGGGGGCAAAATCTCGTTTTGCCCCCCAAAATTTTATTTTGGGGGGCAAGTGCCCCCCCGCTTCCGGCGCCCATGTACCAAAAAAATAGAGATTTAAATTCTTGTAAGAATAGGTTGAGCGGAACGACCGCGCGAAAAATGTTACATTTTTAGAATGCAAAATTAGGCCAATTTAAGCACTTTGACTGTATTTTATGATGAATCCACACATTAACAGTGATGATGATTCAAAAACAAATTATCTTGAAAGGGGGGAGGGGGTGATCGTACATGCCATCCCCCTCTCCGAAAAGTGTGAGGGATGTGCCCCCCACCCCCGGAATTTACTCCCGTGACCTCTAATCATCATCTTGTCTTCCAAATTAATTTATTTATTCAGTCAGGTATGCCCGTGATACGAGGAAGGTATCAATGAAATATGAGAGTTACCCCGTCACATTATTGTAAATTTTGATGTAACTAACATTCAGTATTCCTTTTACAATATTAGCGATCTAACTTCGGGTTTCCTTTCTTGCATACTACACGCGCTGTATAGGCCCTACTCCATTTTCGTTCATAAGCATCTCTTACAAACCCTGGACTTACATAGATGCGCGACCGCCCCCCTCTCTCTCTTCTTTTCTCATATTATCTCTTCGACCTTTTTGGAGTCGCACGTGCTAATTGCCAAAGTGAGAAGCCGTCATAATTGTTAAAGAGATGCACCTCGAGCAATAATAACTGGAAGCGGAAATGGGTTTCTCATCTTCGCTTCGAGTTAATCACCGACACGAGTCGTCTTAAATAAAAAAAATAAAAAAAGACTAATTCCTGATGCGAATCGGTTTTGTGGTTTAATTTCTTTCCTTTCAAAATATCACATCATCAATTATCCGTTTGGTTGGTTGGTTGAGTGATCATCTGATTAACTTTATAAGAATTATGCCACTCCCCACCACAAAAAGGAAACCATAGACTTCATAAACTTCATTGCCAATAGCATTTAACTTTTAAAATTTCTAATAACTTTCCCTTAAAAAGATAAAGCCCATGACAGAAAAATCAAATCAAGTTGGGTTCTTTTAATGAAGAAAAAAAAGAGGGAAATACAAAAAAGCTGTAGTGAAAATTCATTCAGAATTTACCATTAGCGGTTTTAATTGCGAGCAGCTCCCCTTGTTTAAGTGATATGAATTCGAGAAAGTGCAATTTTCGATTGAAAAAATTCATGCATTCAATGTACAATAATACAGGCGTTTAATGAAACAAAATGTACACATACGGGTGGCGCCATTAGATTCCGAATGTAGGGGGGGGGGGGACGATCTAATTTGTTTTCCTTCATAATTATATATCATCGTTACATTGCTCTAATATGGGATCCAGGAGGAAAACGTAAAAGGGTAGACCGAAAACAACATAGAGGATAACTGTAGAGAAGAAGAGAAATACCTACAGATGGAAGAGTTGGAATGAGGCCAGAGGTTGTGCTAGAGACCGACAAAAAAGGGAAAGAAAGCATGGAGGCCTCATGTGGCAGAGGGCACGAATGAGGATTCTAGTAGTAGTAGTATTAGTAGTAGATAGTAGTAGTAGTCAGTGGCGGACCGTGAACCGGACGAAACAAAGCATGGGGGGCCGGGGGCACAGCATTGTTCACAAACAATGCAGTGCCCCCCCCCCAAAATGCTTTGTCTCCTTCTGTTCACGGTCCGCCACTGGTAGTAGTAGTAGTAGCAGCAGCAGCAGCAGCAGCAGCAGCAGTAGTAGTCATATGATATAGGGGTATCATAGACTTATACTTATATGTTCTTCTTTCTTGTTTCTTCTTCCTCTCTTCTCTCTTTAAAAAACTGTTTGGAAAATCATAAGGGGCGGTGGCCCCTGCCCCCATCCCCTGTTGCAAAACCTCGAACCATTATCCTATTATAAAGAAATATACATGTTTTAATGGAATCATTCTTGCTACGCCTAACAGTAAAGAGGAAACAAAAATCTGAGGTCGTACAGACAAGCATGCAGGTCAGAGTATAGATAATGGGTTACACATTATAACAAATTATCTTCCAACACGAACGACTCATCATCACTAATGGAAATGTGAATTGACCGTAAATAGAAATGAAAGAACGACATTCTAGATCGTGACCTACTTGTCCGCTGATCACAATTTCTTTGTGCTCTCTCAATATACCGCCGCTATTCCAAGGATAAAAGTTTGTGCTAATTAGCGTACAGGGGGGGGGTTGTTTTGCTCTCAGCTAAATGCTCATTACTGAACTTAGATTGAAAAAAAAAATGCTTTTGAAAAAAATATAAAACACAAATAGACCTGGTTTTAGGAAATGTCCTCATTTGTTTTCTTCTGATTCTTTCTCCTCTTCTTTTTCTCCACCACCACCATCACCATCACCACCACCACCACCACCACCATCACCACCATCATCATCATCATCATCATCATCATCATCATCATCATCATCATCATCATCATCATCATCACCATCATCACTGTCATTACCAATTTATTCATTAAATGGAAATTTAAAATGCCAGAACTTTCTCATTTCATCTAATATGAATTAAAAATTCAGTGTTATGTTTCTTATTTGTTAATTTGTCATAAGTTAACTTTGTGATAGGGTGGATTTGACCTTTAATTGAATGGTAATACAACAAATATTATTATTAGAGGTTGGAGAGGTCGGACGTGTTTTAAAAGTGCTCTGACATTTTGTGCAATTTTACCGTGTTTCCTGACATTTTGTGAAAAAGTTTTATATGGTTGCATCAGAAACTGGATAGTGAATATCAAGGATATACTCATTTTTCATTTGGATTACTTATTTGGATACTATCAAACATTTTTAACTTGAAATTTTGATCATTTTGGAGAAGAAAGTGTCAATAGACTTCTAAAACTAGCATCATTTACGCGTCATTGCCTAGCAACTCATCATTAAACGCATACTGGCTTGGATGGAACGCATGACTGGTATCTCTTTGCGCAACCATTCTTTGTGCGCTTAATTCTGATTGTTTCATGTAATTGTGACGTCACGATGTCTGGGAAGAGAAAGTCGTCGAAAAACAACTCTGGTGATAATGAAGAGACGAATGAAAACTATCTTCTGATCAAGAATGAGCTAGGGAAACTTTCCAATTCCTTGAATGCTAAGTTGACCGTCTTGGAACAGTCGATCGACAGTATACGAGAGGGACAAAGTAGTATTGTCAACTCGCTGTCGTTCCTCAACGAGAAATTTGAGGAAATGAAGTTGAAGGCCGAGAAGATAGAAAAGGAAAACAGAGAACTGAAGGAACAAAACATCTGTCTTCAGAAGAGATTCAGTGAGTTGACCTTCCAGCTTAACGAACTTGACCAGTACCACAGAAGAGTCAACTTGGAGGTTGCAGGTGTACCAGAACGACAGGGCGAGGTTCCTGAAAGGATCGTACTTAATATCGCGAAACACATCAGCCCTGAGCTTGCAGCATCCGACTTCGATGTAGTTCATCGGCTGGGTTCCAAACGCCAAGCTGATAACAAAGCCCGCCCAATCATCGTGCGATTCACCACAAGACGAGCTCGGAACATCATGTACGATGGGAGAAGGAAGCTGAAGACTCTCTCCACAAAGGATCTTGGATACAACAGCGATGGCAAGATCTACCTCAATGAAAACTTGATCGCTTCCACTAAGGAGCTAATGAAAGATGTCAACAAGGCCCGCCGAGATGCCGGATACAAGTTCCTGTGGACCCAGAATGGCCGAATCTATGTAAGGAAGGATGAGAAGTGTCAACCCATCATCATTCATTCCCGAGAGGACTTTTCTAAGCTGTAGAAGGACTATCCATGTTTTTCAATTTTCCAGTATTCTTTTTATTTCTTATGAAATTCACGTCACAAAATTTTTCGCATCGATCAATATTTGTGTTATTTTCCGTGGTATATTTTGCATTCTTTCACTGCCCTTTCAATAATGTTTCAATACCAGACATTTCATGGAGGTCATTTTACTTATTTTTGTGTGCAAATATTCTTCATCGACCGTTAATAATTGTATCAAATAATCTTTATTTTGTTAACTATTACAACTGCAGTATTTTTCAAACTCGAATTTGGGGTCATGACGGTATCAAATCTAAAAGATGCTTTATATGCTCAGCTTACAAAGATTTTGATTTAAAATGGCAATATATTCTATTTCATAATGGTGGATAATATGCGTGATTTCCCATTTTATCATCTGAATAATGATGATTTCTTATTACTAAATCATCCAAGTCAGGATAAAAGTAATATTATCTCAAATCATCATACTCCATTTGATAGATTTTCTACTGATATTCTTACAAATAATTTTGATGAACTTCAAGTTGAATTCGATATTCATGATAAAGCATACAATCTTTCCTCTTCTCCATATTATACAGAAAATTCATTCAAAGACTATGCTAAATTGATTGGAGAAGATGATGTTTTTATTTTGCATTTTGTTATGTTCCTAGTATATTTGAGATATTTCTACTAGAATATAGCACGCTTAAATAATACACTTGTGCACTCAATGGTTGCATTTACAAGACTGATTTACTCAGGGCCAAGTCAGCATCTTACATGCAGTATCTACACAGTATACTATACAGGTGAATACAAAGAGTTCTTTGTCAGGGGAGATGGAAAGTAGAGAAGCAGTAGAAGTGAAAGATAAGAGAAAGTATAGTCTTAGAAATCAGACCTCAGTAAGGTGAATATCTCACATCTCCTCCCTTCTAAATTGTTTCTCTCCAAATTTGATATCTTCATTTAAATTACTTGAGAGTCCAGTGTCCATGTATTTATAAACAATTTATTCAGTTCATTGTTCAACAAGGTTGAATCCAATCAGTTTGGTTTCCGAGTTGATCTAGGGTTTCCTGGTTCCAGTCCAAGTTCATTCAGCCATGAAAATAGTTTCAAGGGTTATTAATCATACTAATTCTACTTTAAAAACAATTGTATTCTGTCCAGTTAGAATACACCTCCTTGACTAGGTATTAATTGGTATCTATTGAATTAGATTATCTGTATCAACATGTTGTTGCTATTGTTTATTAGTTAACCATTTTGCCTTTCTGTTTTCATGCACTAACCACTTTTTGTTAGTATATATACATATAGTAAAGTTTCAAACAAACACTTGTCTAGAAAGATAGAAATAAACAAATGAAATGTATCAACCATTTGCAAACAGGTATTTTCCTTTCTGGACAACCCTAATTATTTACATAAGTTCCCTATTCTAGTTTGACACAGGGTGGACTATCCTGGCCAAATTGTCACCATAGGGGATTATTCTGCCCCTCTTTATGATGATGACTCCCTAAGCTACAAATTTAATCTATCAGGGGGACGTCGCTGTCTTCCTGATCGACGCAGTATTGGTGTTGTCTCTTCTGACTGCGTTGTGGTTGGTGCTGTAGCTGTTGGAGGTCTTGCTTCATTTACCTCGGTTGTCATGGTAACATCTGGTTGGGTGGCTGATTCAGGTTCAGGAGTATGTTGTGATGTTCCTGATGTCATCTGATCGACATGTCGCCGCCATGTTAGATTTGGGGCAACATTCACCTGGTATGATAGTGGTCCAGATCGTGAATTGATAGTGCCAGAGATCCATTTGTTGCCACCTTCACGATAGTCTCGCACCCAGACTGCATCACCTTCCTCGAACTGGCGCACAATGGTGTTGTGACGACTTGCAGCCATTTTCGTCTGTTTGTTGTTCACACGTTTGCGCCTGTCAGGTTTAAGGAGATCAAGTCTTGAACGTAAAGACCTGTTGTTGAGGAGAACTGATGGGGATTCTCCAGTCGTGGCATGGGGTGCATTTCTGTACGCCATCAAGTATTGGAACACTTTACGTCTGAGTGTTCCCTTTTCCCCTCTCATAGAGTGAAGGGATGATTTCAGCGACTGAACGAAACGCTCTGCTAGTCCATTGGATGACGGATGAAATGGAGCAGAGGTGATGTGTTTCATACCATTGCGTGTAACAAAGTCCTTGAACTCAGCTGAGGTGAATTGAGGTCCATTGTCAGACACCAGTTGCTCTGGAACACCATTCCTAGCAAAAATCGCACGAAGGAGATCAATTGTACGCTCGCTGGTCGTAGACTTGGTAACCGCGACTTCTGGCCATTTCGAGTATGCATCAACGACCACCAGGAGCATATATCCATCTATTGGTCCTGCGTAATCGATATGCACTCGTTGCCATTTCTCTGCGGGCCACTCCCACGGGTGGAGTGGAGCTAGGGGTGGTGATTTTTGTGTTGCTCGGCATCCGGCACAGCTTTTGGCCATCGCTTCGATATCTTTATCTATGTTTGGCCACCAAACGTAGCTGCGTGCCAGAGCTTTCATCTTTACCACCCCCACATGACCACTGTGGAGTTCGGTCAAAACTTTCTTTCGAAGCTTGTCAGGTATTACTACGCGATGTCCCCACATGATACATCCTTGACACAGTGATAGTTCATTCCGACGGTGATAGTAGGAGGATTGATCGCGTGGTGGATTCGATTTCCACCCTTTTTCGATGTGCTCATACACAAGAGACATTTGGGTATCGCGACGGGTCTCTGTGCTTACCTGAGCACTTGTTACTGGTGGGTGTGCCATCTCCTCAAGGTGCTTAATACCAAGGGTATCTGAGGAATTCGGTTCCCCATTTTCTTTAATCGGCAATCGCGATAGTCCATCGGCATTTCCATGCCTATGAGTATTTCGATACTCTATATCATACGCAAGTCCAGCCAGAAATAATGCGTAACGTTGTAATCTGGCTGCTGTCATGGCAGGAATGCCTTTCTTCGGATTGAAGATGGAGACCAGGGGCTGATGGTCCGTGATCATTGTGAATTTTCGACCATACAAATACATGTAAAAATGTTTTACACCCCACACGATCGCCAAGGCTTCCTTATCAATTTGCGCGTAGTTCCTCTCAGCACTGTTCAACGAACGCGACGCGAAGGCAATTGGACGGTCATTCCCATCTGGCATCGTGTGCGAGAGGACTGCCCCTAATCCGTAGGGTGAAGCATCGGTAGCCAGAGAAAGCGGAAGTTCCGGATTGTAATGAACGAGTACCTGTTCTGATGCGATCATTTTCTTGGCATTTTTGAACGCATTTTCGCACGTTTCATCCCACTTCCATTTACGATCTTTCCCAAGTAGTGCATTCAGGGGATGGATCACGGTCGCGAGATTCGGTAAGAATCTGTGATAGTAATTCACGAGACCCAGGAATGATCGTAACTGCGATATGTTTGTAGGCCTTTCCGCTTCTGTCATACATTTGACCTTGTCTTCTGTCTTGTGGAGGCCATTCTTGTCAATTTTGTGTCCACAGAAGACAATCTCGTCCTTGAAGAATTCGCATTTCTTCAAGTTAGCACGAAGTCCAAACTCATCGATTCTCTCAAGCACTTGCGCAAGATTCTCTAGGTGCTCCTGATCGGTTTTACCTGTGATTATCATATCATCGAGCATACATTGGGTATTCGGTATACCCTGTAGGACTTGTTCCATAGTTCTCTGCCAAATTGCCGGGGCAGACGACACTCCGAATACTAGGCGATTGTATTCATACAACCCCTTATGAGTATTGATAGTTAGTAATTTCCGCGATTTCTCTTCAAGTTTCATTTGATGATAGGCCTGTTTTAGATCAATTTTGGTGAATTTTTGTCCACCTGCCAGATTCGCAAAGATATCTTGTATCCTTGGCAGAGGATACTGCTCTACTTCAAGAACCGGGTTTATCGTGACCTTATAGTCACCACATAATCGGACGCTTCCGTTTGGTTTCATAACCGGAACGATCGGTGTTGCCCAGTCCGAATGTGCAACTTTTGTTATGATACCCTCTGCCTCGAGACGGTCAAGTTCTTTCCCAACTTTTTCCCTCATTGCATATGGGACTTGCCGAGCACGGCAGAATTTCGGAATGGCTGTCTCCTTCAGTGGCAGGCGTGCCTCCATACCCTTGAGCTCCCCCATTTCATCCTTGAAAACCGAATCGTATTTGGTGAGAAGCTCTCGGATTTCGTCCTGAACAGATAGGGAGGCAGTGTGTAGTTGCTTAATCACGCTCCAATTTATTTTGATGTGCCGTAGCCAACTCCGACCAAACAACGGGTTGGTGCCTGTCTTAGTCACGTACAGGTCAAGTGTTGCGCTCTGTCCATCAATTTCAACATTCACCCTCGCGACACCGAGTGGCTTCAGGAGCTCTTCCGAGAATGTCTTCAATTTCACGGAAGTCGGTTTCAGCTTTGGCTGCGGTTTGATCTTGTCAAATGCAGATTTGGGCATGACGGACACGGCTGCCCCTGTATCCAATTCCATCTGCATTGGTTGACCGTTGATTTCAGGGGATATATATATTGGCGATGATTTCAAAGAATTGCCAATATTCTCAACAACAACAATCTTCGAGATCCCTTCTTCATCCTCGCTAGTTGAGTGTGTCTCCACTGCATGAACATTTTTCTGTCCTGCTTTTCGGAATTTTCCCCCATCTCGCTGCTTTCGCTTTGGTTTATCCTTTGAACTCCGACATGCACTCCGAATGTGGCCTACTTTGCCACATCCATGACATTCAGCATCCCGGAAACGACATTTATCTGATGTATGTCCGCTCTTTCCACACCTAGGACATGGTTTTGTGCTTGCCTTTTGCAACTTATGCACACTGATAGGCTTGCGAAGCTGTTCAGTATCCTGAGCTGCCATCTCCATAGCGACCGCTGTTTCTACTGCCTTTTGTAGAGTCAGCCGGGCCTCTGCCAACAATTTCCGCTGAATTGATTCTTGCTTCAATCCGCACACAAATCGATCACGCAGTGCCTGTTCAAGATACTCTCCGAAATCACAATGTTTCGCGAGTTGTCTCAGTTCAGCAACATATGCATTGATTGGCTCAGATGGTCGTTGGTCCCGCTTATGAAAACGAAATCTCTCTGCGATCACGAGAGGTTGAGGCGAAAGATGCTGTTGTAATATGTCGATTAGTTGTTGAAATGATTTCTCTGCTGGCTTCGCTGGAGCAGTCAGCTTCCTTAATAACTTATATGTCTCTCCTCCAATGAGACTGATGAGAGCTGGCACTCTCATATCACCTCCAATGTTGTTGATAATAAAATACTGTTCAAGTCTTTCACTGTATGAAGACCAGTCCTCCTGTTGTGGATCAAAAGGTCCTATAGCACCCACACTCCCTGTGTGTTGCTGTTGCTGAGGAGCTGCCATAATTACTGCTACTTTTCACAGTATAATTTTCACAGTAATATTCACTTTTCCACTCTGTTTCGCTGAGTAAAGCGGAGCCTAACTTATGATGTACACAAAAGTTCCAAATATCCTCGTCGCCAGTGTTATGTTCCTAGTATATTTGAGATATTTCTACTAGAATATAGCACGCTTAAATAATACACTTGTGCACTCAATGGTTGCATTTACAAGACTGATTTACTCAGGGCCAAGTCAGCATCTTACATGCAGTATCTACACAGTATACTATACAGGTGAATACAAAGAGTTCTTTGTCAGGGGAGATGGAAAGTAGAGAAGCAGTAGAAGTGAAAGATAAGAGAAAGTATAGTCTTAGAAATCAGACCTCAGTAAGGTGAATATCTCACACATTTGAATATAAGAAGCGCTAACCAAAACTTCGAGAAATTACGATTATTATTAGAAAATACACAATTTGCCAATCCCCCAATCATTGCTCTTACTGAAACTTGGTTCACGGAAACACCTAATTCCTTATGCACCATCCCGAATTATGATATTGTTATAAACAATAGGAAAAATAAAATTGGAGGTGGACTAGCATTATATATTCCGTCTTCATTTGATTATGCAATTAGACATGAATTTGAATATATGAATGATATCATCGAATCCTTATTTGTAGAAGTAAAACTTCAAAAAGATAAGAAAACTCTAATAGGTGTCATCTACAGACCTCCTCAAACTTCTTGTATAGAAGATTTTTTACTTGCTACTAATGAACTTTTGCAAAACGGAGAATTGATAAATAACAATTGTATCATCACTGGTGATTTCAATATTAATCTCTTGACCAGTAATCACTCTGCAACAAACGATTTCCTTGAATTAATGTTAACTTCTACTTTTTTGCCGATTATTTCTAGACCAACCCGTATTACTGATCATTCTGCTACGCTTATAGATAATATATTCTGTAACTCTCACCCTCTTCCGAAAGCTGGCATTGTAACGACAGACATATCCGATCATTTTCTTATTTTTACCCATATCCAAACAATGCAATCACTCGCAAAAATGGAAAAGAAATATAGGATCTGTCGCAACTTTAGTGACAAAAATATTGAACGCCTCCAAGAAGATTTAAGCTCTGTTGATTGGTCTGACGTTTATAACTCGAAAGAGAATGTCGATGACTCATTTGACATATTTTTGAAATATTTCAATGATTGCTTAGATTCTTGTGTTCCTTTAAAGAAATATCGAAATTACGACTATAAACGTGTTCCAAAGCTACCATGGGTTTCAAAAATGATATTAAGGTCTATCAATCGGAAAAATAATCTCTATGTTTCTTATATATCAAATCCAAATGATGTTTCACGGAATAGATACACGTCTTATAAAAATACCTTAACAACTACTCTCCGAATAGCAAAAAAGAGGTTTTATTCAGAAAAATTACAATCATATAAAAACGACCTTAAAAATACATGGAAAACAATAAATGGGGCTCTAAACAAAATTAACAAATCTAGTGCTGTTAATAAATTATGTGTAGATGGAAATATGGTTGAAGATACTCATTCTATAGCAAATGAATTTAATTCATATTTCTCTCAAATTGGACCAAAGTTAGCTGGAAATATTATCCCTGTAGAAAATTCGTTTAAGGACTTTTTGGACAAACAAAATGATAATTCAATATTTCTTACTCCAGTTCATAGAGAAGAATTACTTGAGATTGTATTTAATTTGAAAGCAGGAAAGACACCCGGATATGATGGCATTACAAATAAAGTATTGAAAAACATTATACATTCTCTTGCTGATCCCCTGCTTCATATATTTAATTTATCATTGCAGCTTGGCCAGGTCCCAAAGAAGATGAAAATAGCTAAAGTTATACCCATTTTCAAGAAGGGGGACCAATTAATTACTAGTAATTATCGCCCAATATCTTTGTTAACTTCGTTCTCAAAAATTCTTGAAAGGATCATTTATAAAAGAACAGTTGCTTTCCTTAAGAAATATAGTATTATATGTGATAATCAATTTGGTTTTAGAGAAAAACATAATACAACTCATGCTATATTGACATTAATAAATAAAATATCTACTTCTTTTGATAATTCTGATCATACTGTAGGATTATTCCTTGACTTCTCAAAAGCGTTTGACACAATAGATCATGAAATACTGTTATGTAAGCTATCAAATTACGGTATCAGAGGGACAGCTTTACAATGGTTTAGGAGTTATCTTACTGATAGAATTCAGTTTGTTACAGTAAATGAATCAGAATCTCCAACAAAGCCAGTTTCCTGTGGAATTCCACAAGGTAGTATTCTTGGCCCCTTGTTATTTATACTTTATGTTAATGATATGAAAAATTCATCTCATGTTCTCTCATTTATTCTCTTTGCTGATGATTCCAATATTTTCTATACACACCATGATCCACATGTACTTGTGAGCACTATGAATACAGAATTTAAAAAAGTAACAAACTGGATTAAAGCCAACAAATTGTCACTGAATCTGCAAAAAACTAATTATATGCTTTTTAGTCATTCATTGAAACATCTACCGCATCAAATACTTTTAGATAATACTGAAATCAAAGAAGTGCAAACAACAAAATTTTTAGGTCTTACTATTGATAACAAGCTTACGTGGAATGCTCATATCAACAATACTTGCAAAACTCTGTCAAGAAATATTGGAGTCATCAATAAGCTTAAATACGTTCTACCAGCACAGGCGCTATCCATGTTGTATTGTGCATTAATTCTACCATATCTTAATTATGGAATTCTGGCATGGGGTAATGCCTCTCAAACGAGACTGAATAAAGTCTTGCTACTTCAGAAAAAAGTACTGAGAATAATATGCAATATGTCCTTTAGAGCTCATACGGATGAATTGTTTCGTCAGAAACGTATCCTTAAAATCAATGACCTGTACCGCTTGCAACTATTCCAATTTATGTATCAGCTAGATAGAAATAGTTTACCTAATGTCCTACAAAAGAAATTTATGAGAAACAATACTTTACATTCATATAATACGAGACAATCAAATGACTATCACTTACCTAAAAGTAAAACAGTATTTTCTAGCAAAACTGTATTTTTCACAGGACCAAAACTCTGGAATTCTCTGGACAGAGAAATGAAAGAGGCAGCTAATCTTATACGATTTAAATTACTCATCAAAAAATTTCTCCTGAATTCTTATTGATTCAATCTAATATTTGTGAACTTCATACTTATCCACGGTAGTATTGAATATTTTTTTAAGTCAATATTTAATTTTGTATATAGTGTAAATACATTTGTGTTACAGTGTTTATATCTATATAATTTTATAGAATTTTGCTGATTATTTTACTCTTACCCTTGTATAAAGTTTTGATAGGGGGTCTACATTTTACAAGCTCTGCTTTTTAGTAGGCCCCTCCACTTTTTTCATTTCATTGCTACGTTTCAATCCTGCATATGTTATGCATTTTTTTTCATTGTAAACATGATTACGAAATGTACTTTGATGATTGTGGAATATGAATATATCAATAAATAAATAAATAAATAAATAAAATGGACAATTATTGAAATTCGGTCTCGAGTGAAAATGATAAGACCAGTTGGTATTGGATCAAGTGATGATTGAACCATATTACAATAAGACCACATTAATATTAATTCTGCTGAGTTACCCACACAATCTTGGATTAACGTCAGATATTATTAGGCTATAATTCCTATAAACCACAACAATTATAAGAGTATGTCATCACACCAGAGGAAAACTTACCAAATGTAGGTAAAAAATTGCAAATTACCAAATATTTCCAAATTAACCTGTATTTCACTCCACACTTTTATCATAACTATAATTTACCAACAATCTCTTCCAAGGATTGAATTAAAAAAAAATACACGAACCATCACACAAAGAAATGCTTTCTACATCAGCTTTAATTTGCATTTTTATGTGCATATTCTAAAACAAGCAAGACAAAAAAAACTTATGCAAAAATATATATTTAAAATAGCATCTTCTACAACAAAGTAAAATTAATTAGAATTCATAATTTATTTCCATGTATTTCTTCATATGATTTGGGTAAGACTGGAGACTGAACAAGTGCCATGAAACTGCTGCTACAAGTATGATATTAAAGATATCTGCAGGAATGTCTGAATTTCCACATTGTTTCATAAAATTATTATTTTTTTAATTAAACGCTTGCTAGTTGTGATTGATGCCAACTGATTTATATGCATCATAACAATTACATGCAATCTGTATTTCATGAATTTCATTTAGCTTGTAAATATTCATACTTAATTAAAATACACGAATATACTAGAAAGGCAACTATAAATTTACAAAAACATTGGTTTAAACATGTCATAAAGCAATGAAGCATAGGCATACTTTCATAATGTCTGCAATATGTACATAACATGAGCATTGATGCATGTAAACTATCAGCTGTTAATTTTACAAAATTAAATATCGTACAAATTAAAGCATGAATCCTAATGACATTGGAAAATCTAAAAGCGTTCGCTACAAGGAAATTTGCGTAGGTTGGTCTTTTGTTTCCTAACATGAAAGACAGTACCATGATCGTAGACAGTATGAATGATTAGGTATATAGTATGTGTATGTGGAGCCTTTAATATATGATTTTATTTCTCAATTCATGTCATGAAAGAGAAACAATGTGATTAAGAATATTCTTTTTTTCTGAACATGGTGGATGCATTTGCTGATCAAGTCCAAGGAGAATACTCTTACAATGATTCACTCAGCAATATGACAATACATATTCATAATATCTTAAGACCATTTGCATCTTTTCATATAGAAAAGAGAAGATAACCTGAACAAAAAATTACTAGCGTATAAATGTCACTAATGCACTTTAAATCTGAAAAAAAAAACATTGAGCAAACATACACAAGAAGTGAAATAAATTGCAAAGTTTACTGAAATGAAGTCAATATTTTCACATAAAGATATTTTCATGATTTTTTTTTTGCACAAAGTTTGTTGACTTACCATCTTCGCATTTACCCGTAACAAATTCTTATGCTGCCGTCACATTTCCCCTACGGCCGACGTACGGCGAGTCGAAAACAGCCGTTTTAACATTTTTTTGGTACCACCAACATATGGGTGGTTTGAATAAAATGAGATAAAACGGCTGTTTTCGACTCGCTGTATGGCCGCCGTAGGGGAAATGTGACTGCAGCATTACTAACATCTCAAGATGGATTAGGACCCCATCTTACAAAGACTTATGATTGATCCTATCAACCTCAACTAGCCTATATGGAAATTCATCTATGTCACAATTTTTCCTACAGGAAATTTGCACAATGTCCTTCGTAAACACATTAAGCACAATGAATTTTCACGAAAACGATGAACGTATGAATATACACCATGGGCCTGTTGCATGACAGAAAAACTCAGGCAATTTTTTTTTACCAGTTTTTCAATCCGTTATTGTCAATGGCATAATTTTGTTTGCCAGAATTTTCGTTTATTTACCAGAGTTTTTTTTTTATGGTTAACCTTGTATGCAACAGGCCCATATATAGAAAATATTTTGAACAAATTTGTATTTTAGATGTTGATGCTGTGGGCTTTCCATAGTTGTGGTTGATGGGATCAATTGTAACTCCCCTCAAGACTTATCCTTCTCCTCATAATGTGGCCAAAACATTTCAGTTTTAGTACCACAATTGTATGTGCTATTGCGATGAGAATTTTCAAGATGGGGGATTTATTTTCAAAATATTATTGTAAGAAAATTTCAGCTCTGATAGAAAATTGCTTCCAAAGTCAGATATAATTATTTATATTGAACATCCATGCTTTCCAACATGCAATGTCAATGGGAATTTCAGAATCCAAAGACAAAAAAAAGGTTAGATTTTTAGAATGTCAGAGAAGTGCTGAAAGACAATGCGTACAAAAAGAGGCATCTTGGTTAATTTTTTATATAACATTTATAAACAAATACAATAAAAGTGCACCGATCACATTTGAAAATAGAAAATTTAAATTGATTTGTTAAGAATCAACATTAAAAAATGCTAGCTCCAAAATTCAATTGCAAGGCTTGTTTCTTACGCCAGAGATGCTGATTCGCCAGTTAAAGTTTTTCATCCGACAGTTGTGATAACTTCGATCGCTTTGCCATCCATTCGTTGGCAGCACGAGTTGCTGCCAACTAGCGGATGCCAATTTAATACAACCTGCATACAATTTACCTGAAGAAGGCACAAGCTATCATGTTGGTCCTTACATTGAAATACAGTTGGTCTTTTATCACATCACTAACTTGAAGAACATAATGTTTATCAAACAAAATGTTACAAAGAAACCCAATCATATACACCAGGGTTCAGTAACACAAAGATGTGCAATCAATCGCTGAGTATTGGCCAAACAAGATCACTCTTGTGAACTTTTGCTCAAAGCACATATCAGAAATGATCTTTTATATTTGCAATAAATTGCAATCCTTTGTGGTAAATGGTCCTGATAATGATTTGTACACTTTTATACATATACATCATTCTCTATTATAAGTATATATAAACTCTAATGATAATATCTTAATGTAGATAGGCCAATTATATATACATATATGTTACAAACATTTAAAACTACAAGAAAGCTCTTGAAAAGTAACCATGCAGTGGGAGGCAAACCTTGCCTCAATATTTCATTAATTTGGATAACTGCTCAATAGGTGGTAGAGAAAGGGTTAATATTGCCATATTTTGATGATGCAATATATAGATTTTGTGACGCATCATTAGATACGTCCTTCATCACATAAAAAAATAATTTTCTGTAATAACAAGCTATGTATTAGAAAATGTTGAACTTACAATTATTTTTCCTAATTGGAGCCTCATATATGCACCAGGCGCATAGTATCCAGCTTCAGATCCAACAAAGCACTTCATTGGCCCAATTGTCTGGGGACAATAGTGACTCTATTATGCTTGTGCATGGGTCCAAACATTTCTTTGTCATAGTTGATGCTGGATACACTAGTGAGGTGCACCTACTTTAAAAATGAAACTGCATGTTACTGTGTGGTAACATGCATCAATTTTAGTGAACACTTGCGATTGAAATTATTATGTGTAAATATATATTTAGATTCATTGTATTTTCACCTGATAAAAATATTTCTAGTTATAAGGCATCAAATAAACCACTTGGCAAGTGAATAAACATAAATTTACCATTTGGTACAATGCAATACAATGTAAGAAATTTACTCTCAAATTCTACAGGTAGACACAAATATATCAATTTACAGTTCAAAGTCTAAAGATATAGGTATGTATAAGATTTCCTAAATTTTAGCGCATGAATATATACATTGTGAGTCAAAGTATCAGAATTAGTAAAAAAGTTTTCAGGAAAAAAAAATCCCCACAAGATTCAAATACGATTATGTTTGGACATGCAGATGATCTACATGGTTGGCAGTATACATTAAGTCGACAGTGAAATATGACATTAATATTTTTTCCAAAATATAACTGAAATATGGCTCAATTAAAAAAAGCAAGACACCAATACTCCTGAATAATGGTTGACTTCAATAATAATAATTTGAAAAATATAAAATTTTGAGCTATGATACATATATGAAATATTACAAATACACAATTATCTTGGCATCTGTTTTGACATATTTCCGCCATAGTAGATATTTCCTAATTAAATGGATATGATCCTCTTATTGTGTTTCGCTGTTAGTAGTATGTATTCCTCAATTCTTAATGGAAATCTAAATCTCAATATACATGCTGTTACATAATCTTTGATTTTTTTTAAGTAATTGCTTTAGAGTAACATATTTTATTCTGCCAAATGATCATATTTCTCAATCTAGCATAATTAGCTTTCCTAAGTACTTTTACCACCTGGAAAATTAAGCTTGTTAACAAGAACTACGATAATTCAGATGACTTGAAAGAGAATTTGCTCTTCCTGGTACAAAAATTCTGTAGTCATGATTGTTGAGGGGAGTAGATCGTTGTTTACATAAGAAGTGCCCCAATGACGGTAGTAAATGTCAATACAAGAAGAAGGACTGTAGGAGTGGTTGCTGAAGGGACAGCACCGCTATCGTCGTAGCAACAGTCGCGGCACAATTGGCAAATGTCGGTGTTACTGAGGGCGTCTACAGAGTAGGACTGTACAGATCGTTGAGCTGTAAAACAGGGGGAAAAAACCCAAACCAATGACTTTTACTAACTCTTGCCTTTACAAGCCTTTTCACTGCATGTTCTATGAACTATAGACAGACAGACTGACAGACAGACAGACAGACAGATAGATAGATAGACAGACAGGTACACGTAGATAAAATGCTTTATTAAAAGATCATCGCAGCCAAAGGCAGAATTGTGATCAATCTTACAAACAGCTATATGATAACTGGAAAAAATATTTGTTTGTGGTAATGTGGGTGAGATTTCATGAAGCTGTTTGTTAAATAGCACAAATCAACTACATAGGGATACAACATTTAGCACAAAAAAAGGTCGCAATTTGAGTGAAAAGTCATTAAATATTTCTGAACTGAACGGATTAATATCCATATATTAAATATCCATAAATATCAAAATCCATCTAGGCTTATATTTATAACAAGTGGAATGCCTCTGGCCGTCTCACCTGCATCACGCGGCTAAATATAGCAGCAGTGCTGACTTTGAAAACTATCTTATGTCCACTTTTTATGAACTAGACCAATAAACTTACAGAGATATGATGGTTATTCAACAAAAAAAACCCAACATGGCCAAAGTTCATTGACCTTACATGACCTTTGACCTTGATCATGTGACCTGAAACTCGCACAGGATGTTCAGTGATACTTGATTACTCTTATGTACAAGTTTCATGAATCAGATCCATAAAATTTTAAAGTTATGATGGTAATTCAACAGATACACCCAATTCGGCCAAAGTTCATTGACCTTTGACCTTGGTCATGTGACCTGAAATGCGCACAGGATGTTCAGTGATACTTGATTACTCTAATGTCCAAGTTTAACGAACTAGACCAATAAACTTTCAAAGTTATGATGGTAATTCAATAGATACCCCCAATTCGGCCAAAGTTCATTGACCCTAAATGACCTTTGACCTTAATCATGTGACCTGAAACTTGCACAAAATGTTCAGTGATGCTTGATTACTATTATGTCCAAGTTTCATGAATCAGATCCATAAATATTCAAAGTTATGATGGGAATTCAAATGCGCACAGGATGTTCAGTGATACTTGATTACTCTAATGTCCAAGTTTAACGAACTAGACCAATAAACTTTCAAAGTTATGATGGTAATTCAACAGATACCCCCTATTCGGCCAAAGTTCATTGACCCTAAATGACCTTTGACCTTAATCATGAGACCTGAAACTTGCACAAAATGTTCAGTGATGCTTGATTACTATTATGTCCAAGTTTCATGAATCAGATCCATAAATATTCAAAGTTATGATGGGAATTCAACAGATACCCCCAATTCGGCCAAAGTTCATTGACCCTAAATGACCTTTGACCTTGGTCATGTGACGTGAAACTCATGCAGGATGTTCAGTGATACTTGATTAACCTTATGTCCAAGTTTCATGAACTAGGTCCATATATTTTCTAAGTTATGATGACATTTCAAAAACTTAACCTCAGGTTAAGATTTTGATGTTGATTCCTCCAACATGGTCTAAGTTCATTGACCCTAAATGACCTTTGACCTTGGTCATGTGACATGAAACTCTAATAGGATGTTCAGTAATACTTGATTAACCTTATGGCCAAGTTTCATGAACTAGGTCCATATACTTTCTAAGTAATGATGTAATTTCAAAAACTTAACCTCAGGTTAAGATTTGATGTTGACGCCGTCGCCGCCGTCGGAAAAGCGGCGCCTATAGTCTCACTCTGCTATGCAGGTGAGACAAAAACTAAATACATGTAAATCTCCCTATCACCTAATTACATA
Source organism: Lytechinus variegatus (assembly GCF_018143015.1). Taxonomy (NCBI): domain Eukaryota; kingdom Metazoa; phylum Echinodermata; class Echinoidea; order Temnopleuroida; family Toxopneustidae; genus Lytechinus; species Lytechinus variegatus. Next base: position 20,666,304 of record NC_054749.1, read on the forward strand.
TGACAGAGGACAGAATTGGGGAATTACTACAATTGGCAAGGCTTTATTTAATAAGGGCCCTGGGTAATAATGGTGATTTGCCTTTGTATATCAACAAATTATAATCCACAGAGTAAGTCTGTCATTCTAACACCAAGTGATTATTTTAATAAAAGCAGATAAAATGAGATAAACATATTAAAGAAAATTTCTTTCAAAGAGTCATTAAACCATGGATTTAAGAAGTTACAATCTTACAATGTAAGATATGGGAACAATCTACCCATGTGGTGTATATTCTATAAAACACCATTTTCACAGAAATTTCCTACCACTTTGATTCTTTGATGGAGTTTCATTGAAAACCCATCGATGCGCTTCTCTAACTTTTCTGCTTTTAATAAACAATCCCAATACCAAGGTACACTTCCCATTAAGTATCTGTCTTTCTTTTAGATTAAATACATTTGTTTCTACGGTTTAAAATAGCTTAAATAGTCCTTTTGCCATTACCCGATGCAAATCACAATTTAAATATAATATTTACAAAACCTCTGCCAAATTAAATGTGGGACCTTCCTGACATGATCTGTGTCTTTTAAACATGTTTCAATGATCTCAAATGATCATGGCCTGGGCAGTTCATGAAATGCAGATATGATGAAGAAAATGGGGTTGGACATATGAAAAATGCAATTTCAATAGTACACAAATCAATATAAAAGTTGAATTTCATTCCCTTCCTTAAAAATAAAGAAAATGTAAATCAGAACAAATGTTTAACACTGTAATTAGGACACCTAGGTTTTGATCTGGGTGTCTCCATCTCTCCATTTTGATGGAGCAAAATTTAATAACAATAATAATACTAACTGAAACTTCAGTTTTGAAAAATTGTTCTCCCAGTGAGCCCTTCTATTATAATTACTACTTTAACTTCAGCTCAGCTACCTAGGCACTCGAGCATTTGAGGAAGATCTTCCTACCAGGTACCCATTCACCTCACCTGGGTTGAGTGAACCACAATGTGGGTAAATTTATTGCTGAAGGAAAACAAGCCATGGATAGGAATTGAAACCACATCCCTCAGATTGAAAGACGAGAGTCATAACCACTCCACCATGATGCCCCACAAAAAGGTTGACTGTTTCATGGATATTTGCCCATTTACAGATGGAACAGAATGGTGACATGGATAAACTAGCAATGAATGACTTACCAGGGGCATAGTATCGGTAAACTTGGTACATGCTTGGTTTGGTTTCAGCTACAACCTCTGAGCGACGAGCATGGGCTGTGATGCATGTAGTACTATCGGCAAAAATCTGCAAATAGAAGGTTAACAATTAAAACTTGTTTAATCAAAATCTCTATAAAGTACTAATCAATGCAAAAAAAGGATACATAAAAATTTGGTACAAATACAATGTGATTTAAATTGTAGTATAACGTAAATGTAGCATACAAATTTCCTATGATGTAACAACCATTGTATATTTTAACTTTTGATTTTTTGTGAAAATTTAGCTGACATATTTATTATTCTTATAAAATTTATTTTACAATAATATCAGATTGCATATCATACATGTGCATGAACAAACATAGATTATTGTTATGTTTTCATAAGGTTATTGATGAAAAACAGTTTTATACTGATCTTTTGTACCTGATTAAATATGTTCTAATAAATAAATAAATAAATAAATAAATCATATCCTTAAATTTTCAGAAAATTCCATATTAATAGAACAATGGTTCCATACCAAACATACAAAATAATAAATTTTCATGTAAAATTGCAAAGATACATTCCCTATTAAAATACCTTTTTCCATATCATCCATATGTCAATAGTTTTTATTTTCGAATTAGTGGCATTCAGTCTGGGGGTATATCATCCTAACCAACTTTAATAGTTTTAGGACTGACACATTCATGTAATGTAGTTTTAAAAAAGAGGAAAATAGTGTTTTCACAAATTACAATACAAACTTTGAATTCTTAGCCTACACAATAAGAGACCTTTATGGCTGTATGTTGATATCCTTTTCACCGATTCTAAATATTTTTTTTAACTTATCAAATAGGAAGCGTATTATATTGGTGATTTCAATGAGCTAAAAAGTAAATGTGAATTCAAAGACAAAAACATCCCTCAGTAAATATGCATGCACTAGAAATTTAAAAATACTAGTACAAGTAAAGAATCCATGCATTCTCCTATTCAGGATAGACCAAAAGCCCAGAGTATGTCTTTAACGCACAATGTAAGGTGCTGGCTTGTAATAATTAGGGGCGGATCAGGAATTCATAAAAAAAGGGGGCCAGGGGACACAGAAATTGGGTTGACAGTTAAAAGAATTCCCTGACACAGGTTAAAGAATTCCCTGACAATCTCAACAAAACGCAAAAACAAGACAAAGCGAAACAAACCAACATAAACAGATTATCACTGAAGAGAGGAAGGGGGAACTTCTCTCGTAGAGGGGGTCTGAATTAAAATGCACCATTAGGGCAAGGGGGCGATGTTCCCGATGCCACACCTGCCAATTAAAGGTTAGAAATTACCTCATCCAAGTAGATAATAACACTCTGTCCTGAGATCTCATACTTGGTAGCAGATGCAACCTCATCGATGGCATTCTGGAGACGATTCTCCTCAGCGTAGAAACCAGATGGGATACCTATATCCATGATAGCCATACCAGTACCTTCATTGCCAGTATATCTGATGAGATGGAGAGAGCAAGAAAAGGGAGAAATCATTCCATTGATTTTTCTTAACAGAAAAACTTAAGACAACATGTTTCCAGATTTGTTTCAGCTGAAGGCTTTCTATTAGCTCTGTTATTGGTAATACATGAAATTACAACAGAAACTTCATCATCATCATCATCATCATTACAGCCATCATCATTATCATCCGCATCACCACCACCACCACCACCAACACCACCATCATCATCATCATCATCACAGTCATCATCATCATCATCACAGTCATCATCATTATCATCTGCATCACCACCATTACCACCACAACCACCATCATCATCATCATCAACATCGTCATCACAACCACTACAGTTATACTTGAGAACAATCATTAAAACATCATCATCACCACCACCACCACCACCACTACCACGATCGCTGCCACAACGAAACCATCATGTTTGCCAACATCATCTTTATCTCCAAAATGCTGCACTAACCTAGCACATGCCTCCAGCTCCACTGAGTCTGTATCTGAGCTCAATACTGTGATAGTGGTCTGGAAAACATCACTGGTCCTTACTTCATACAGGTTATAATGAAGGATGAGGGAGAGAAGGAATGATCCTTCTCCTGTTCCTTCTACCTTGATAGATCCCGAATCCACAGGCAACTATCAAAGAGATCACATGGAAAAAATCTTAGCACTCTAGTGTTCTTGTACAATTGTAGAAAGAAACTTGACGGAAAGAAAAGTAACTGCATGTACAGGTGTACATACATGAAGAAAACAAAACCCAAACATATTTCTAAGCACCTTATATTGTACCATTGGTTCTATTACTGGGTGATTTCATCAAGTACCCAAGTCTGACTCCCTACATTGGATAGAGGGATTATATATCACTTAGCTACAAAGATTATATCCTGAAAGTTATAGCCTACACGTCGTTCATGCTATGGAATACATGAAGGTTTGATATGAAATAGAAATCCCACACAAATATTCAATTTTGATCAGGCTCCCAATGATATTACATTTGCATGGAAAATCACAAAATTTATCCTGTAAAACACATTTTCGCTTAATCTTCCACCTCAAAACTGTTATAGGGCATACACATTCATATAATCTAGAAATGAATCAGAAAATAGTGATGGGCATATTTTGGGGGATCTATCAAAACTTTTAGACAGGCTTTAACTCTTTACCCGCTTTGTTGGACTAGAGTCACACGCAGCTGACTGCCAAGTTCGACTCAAGTCACATTCTTTTCACAATACACACAAAGTGCATTGAGTCTATTGTTCATACACACATACACAATAGTGATGTGTACATTACATTGTACTGTGCACACAAAAAATAAACCAATAAAAAGCTATTGTGAACTGAATAAGAGTAGTCCATGCAAATCCCCTCTTAAGGTTGCACTTTGAAATAAATGTGGCAAGGGGACGATGCTGTCCATGGCGTGCAAAGAGTTAAGTAATATTGTTAATGAAGCTATTAACTAAAAATGAAATTGGGATACTTCCCTTACCTCAAACTGTTGAAGGATGATAGCATTCTCATTAGTAATAGTGAAATCTTGGCTGTACGTAGGATCAGCTGTGGTCGAGATGGATAGCATCATATTCTTATTGCCTCCAGCAACCACCTCAGCATAGCTTGTCAATGCCAGCAGAGCAATAACCGTGTCCTGAATAAAAAATAATGTGTGAATATTAGAAACATATTTAAACAGCATTCCTTTTCAGGTAAAAACCATGAGACCCAAGAAAGTGGGTCAAATGGAAATATACACAGAAACAAAAACATATTGCATAGAGTTTCCTATTCATTAGTAGCAACAGATTTTTTTTCCACAAAGATAGGGATGCAGATTTTAAAAGGGCTCTCTCATTCCTAAAAAAATTAGTACTGTCCTTTTTTGGCATGTGTATTTTCCCACAAGAATGACATCTCTACTTTGCTTTATATCTTGCTTTAATGATGTCATAAAAATACAATAACGATTCATCTTCATTTCTAATACTTTGTTTGTGAAATTACTACGACTTTTTTTCTTCCAAATTTGGCTTCAAGATCACAGCTGATGGAATAACATTAAGATTTTACTGGATGAAGAATTCTTGATAATCATAAAAGTGATGATTGCAAGAGGATAAAATCGCAATACATGTACATACCTGTGTGGATGAATAGCCTCCCAGAGAGTTTCTTTGTTGACTGAGCCATGCAGCTATGGGAATGCTACCGGTCACGTCATTCAGCGTCAAGTACGTCAGCAGACCATATCCAGTCATCTCAACAGCGGTGGAAGGAGGTCCACGCCACCAGTAGTAATACTCATCATTAGCAGGGGTCGATTGTTCATCCTGGTCTGTCCAATACTTCAGTCTCCCGTCATCTTCATTAAGAAGAAATCAACTAAATCAATGCCTTGTTGTAATAATATCAATAGTGATAATAGTAACTTATACAATATCATCTATCTAAAAATAATCTATTCCAAGGCTGATTATTATCATTATTACCCCGGCTTAAACTTGAACTGCTGTTTCCAGCGTAAGAATCTATTCCTTAAAACTTAGTGAGCATGACTGCTGCTCTGCTAAAGCCAGGGTAATATTATACCGCATTACTGAAGAGCACTCATAGACTTCTGATAAAGTAAGTGTGAAGCACTATATAAGCAGGTATAATTATCATTAATATTCTAAAACCCTACTGCAACCCTAACCCTGCATCTTAGTTGAAACAAAGCCTGAGCAATTGCCGCAGTGGCAAATGTCGCGTCACTAACAGATATGTATCAAATACAGTACCTTCCACTGTTTGGAGTGCATTCAGTCTGTTCAGGAAAGTCTGGGTGTTCATACTTCCACCTTGAGCAAGAGCATAGGTCACGATGGCCATGGCATACTTGTCGTCTTGGATGCCATTGTAACTGCGTTCCAGGAAGCCTACGGCTGCGCTCAATTTGGTCTGAGCATTACGTTTGGTGGACTGCCAAAATGGACAAAATGTCATTTGTCATATTCACTTTCACCATAGAATTTTTGTTTTATACATTACTGCAAGGGAAGACGACCCTGAAACCAAGTTGATTCTCATAAAAGAAAAAAGGCACAATGTAATATATCATATATTATCTTATCACTTTGATAATATAATTCCAGTTTTTATGCATCGTTAAAGAGATAGTCCACCCTGAAACCAAGTTGTTTCTAATAAACAAAAAAAAACCAACAAAATATTTCCAATGAGGTTTTACCGAATATCCATCTAAGAAAAACAGAGTATAGTCTATATTTTGTGGCATGAGGAATAGCATGCACTGACAGATTTTTTTTTTTTACCATAGATGTATCTTCATCATTACAAGACTGGTATGGTAATCCAATGATTTTTATTCTGTTTAATGAAAGACTCCATATATCATCTAAACTTAGCACAGGGGGTATTCTAGTATTCTATGTAAGGACATGAACTAATACACAGAATAATGAAATGATAAGTCTATGAAGAAAAATTATGATTTTCTTCCTCTTCTCCTCACATTTGCCTGATTTCTTAGAGTGAAATTAGTTAAACTGACATGTACTTACATCGGAAACAATATCAGATATCAGAACTTGCTTCATGGTGATGGCACAATATGCAGTCAGTGTCTGGACTGAAGACACCCCTCCCTGCAATCAATAATCATACACAATAAAAAGGTAAATCTACCGTATCCTAGAAGATAGGCCATTGTGGTACTCCAGGCTGAAAACACAATCTGGTACAAGTACAGTCCAACTTTGTTTATCCAGCAACTTCAGGACTGACCTCTACTGGGCGATTGTCGTACGGGAAATTTCAACAATGTAAATGATAAAGTTACAGTGGGTAGTCATGTGAAAAACTGATAACCAGCAAAAAAAAAATACTTGATTATGGGTAAATGAAAGGTGAAAATGTTGTGTTGGTCGTACAGGACATTTCCACGTCCCGTACGATGTGCAACAGTTTCACTTCTAGTTCACCCAATGGATGGCATTTTTTTGTTGGTTTTCATTTTATTACATCACTACTCAGTCGTACTTTATTATTTCCACAAATCAAATTGAAGTTCCTAGTTTGTTAAAACAGCAGGTTGAAAAATGTTGTGAAAATGGCAGATTTTTCTAGCATGGAATCTCCCTACTCAAGTTTGTTAAATGACTGGATATACGAAAAAAAAAATGGGATCCCAATCAGGGATGTCACTTGGGTCTCCTCCAAGAAAAGTTTGAAAATTATCAAGAGTTGCAGAAAGGGTAATAAAAATGGACATATAAAGCTGGAATTCTGGAAGTCGGAAAAGAAGCATCCCTGCCAATTGAATGGAAATATGTTAGATGATCTATAGAAGAATATGTATTTTTTTGGGGGGGGGAATAATTCTAATATATTGATTACATCAGTTAGATTTCACATGCTGAAAGTTGGGACAAATAAAAAGCTCCTTTCTGAACAGAGTTAAGCCGGCCAAGAATAAAGGGAAAAAAAGGTTGTATAGATGGTTTTACTTTAAAGTGGGGAACATTGGTGCCAGGCAGGGATATGCAATGTAAATACAGAGGGCCAGTCAGAAATTCTGAGTGGCGGATGGTTCTGACCAGTGCCGACCAACTTACTGACAACACTGAACCAAGCTTAATCCTACAACGTACCTCAATGCCGTGATCAATGATCCGTCCAGACTTCTGGAAGGAACCATCTGCATTTGTGTGGGCAATAAGGAAAGTTATTGCCCTCTCTATCACTTGACGGTCAATGAAGATGTATGACTCAGCCTGTAGGAAGGAACGGACCACAAAGGCAGTCAACCATGTGCTGCCATTCGCATTGTTACTTTGACCGAAGGCACTAAATGAACCATCTTCGTGCTGGTACCTCAACTCATTTTGGTAACCTAGAAGAAAAATATTCAAATTCAAACCTCATATCAATGGAATTAAATCTATTTTATCGATTAGTTTCAGAACTCAATGATGGTCAATACCTAAAAGGTAAAATAAAAATCCAGGACTTTTTTTGTTAATGTGTTAAAATGCATGACATCCACTTTTCAGTATACCAGATTACGAGCAGTAAAAACACCACTGGAGTCCCAAAAGAAAAATTTCTGTCATGACTTGCCCTTAAAGTATGCCCAGTCCCATTAACCAGTTGAAAACCACCAGTGGGTGTTTCATAAAGCTGTTTGTAAAGTTACGAACGACTTTACGTACGATTGGAACATGTTTTTATGTAATAACTCAATTACATAGAGATATCACATAGCACAAGAAAGGATCACCAGTCGTGCGTAAAGTCATTCGTATCTTACGAACAGCTTTATGAAACACCCATCTGGTCTGACATCTAGACCTTTCTTTCTTTGGGCTACGAAAGCCCATTTGATCCATGTATCAGTTTTTCTATCTAGCATTAGGTCTAACGTTCAAAAAGTCTAGTAACCACTTGCACTAGTGATCACTAGGTCTAATGATTGGTTCTACATCGTATCAGCCAAATTAAAAAAGAATAAGCATAAGTAAGAGTAACATCAAGAAATAGGCATGGTAAGAAGAACCAGTTAAAAATTAAAGGACAAGTCCACCCCAACAAAAACTTGATTTGAATAAAAAAAGAAAAATTCAACAAGCATAACAAAGAAAATTTCATCAAAATCGGATGTAAAATAAGAAAGTTATGGCATTTTAAAGTTTTGCTTCATTTCACAAAACAGTTATATATGCACATCTCTGTCAGTATGCAAATGAGGAAATGATGACATCACTCACTCACTATTTCTTTTGTATTTTATTATATGATATATTTTTATTTTCTCATCATTGTCATGTGAAATGAAGTTTCATTCCTCCCTGACCACGTGGAATTCCATTATTTTAACATTTTGTGCTTCAGGCAAGGAGGTCCTAATCGTCAAATTCGTAAAAATTGAAATATTGTATAATTCAAACAATAAAAAAAAAAAAAAAACATGAGTGAGTGACATCATCTACTCTCTCATTTGGATGTAACTGGCTCGTTCATAAGTTTGTTAAAATAAGCGAAACTTTGAAATGTCATAACTTTCTTATTTTACATCCGATTTTGATGAAAATCTGCAGCATTGTGCTTGTCTAATTTTTCTATATTGATTCAAATCAACATTTTTCTGAGGTGGACTTGAACTTTAAATGAAGATGACCATAGGGATTGACACTAATAATACATCAAGGTAAATATTGATTAAGAAATTGAGTGTACATCACCCCCGGGGGGGCCACTTACATTGACGAGTGAATACCATGTGCGACTCAAAAAACACATAAAAAGGATGTCTTTTTCACGATAGGGCACGTTACATACGTAACGTGATAAGGTGTCAAAACACAAAAATTATTAAAAAAGGGTATCTATTTCGCTAGGAAAATTACGTGTTTAAGGTCGAATTTGCGGGGATGATAAAACAAAATTAAAATGTTTTATAAAGGATGTCCTTTTTGCCCCAACACTTCTTGTTTAGAGTCCGATTTACGCGAGGTGTAGAAGGGGGGTCGTACTAAACCAAATAAGGTAAAGCCGACGACCGAAGGACCCGTAAAAATAAAACATTCCTGTACTTGTTTAGGGGTTCATTTCAGGGAATATTTGCAAAGAGTATCGTTTTGTTTCCAATACTTGTTAAGGGTAGGATTTAACACGCCAATACTTGTTAAGGGGTGCATTTTCAGAATATGGAAATTACGTGTTTGGGGTGCTTTTTGAGACCCCATGGTCGCGCATGGTATCCACTCATGAATGGAAGTGCCCCCCCCCCCCGGGACATCACCACTTACCCTTCTCCATGAAGCGGAGAGCTTTCTGTTCGATAGTTGGGTTCGATTGGCCCGTCTCTCTGAGATACTTGTAGATGAAGACATCGGGGGCAAAGGCAATCATGGTCTGTTCTCCGCATCCCGTTGGCATCCGCAAGAGCTGGTCTAGGTTTGCCATGGTGGGCCCAAGAATGTCACCTAGTATCATTTGATGATGGACAGGAGAGTGAATGGAATACACCGATTCCAGAATATGTTGGGAGAATGAGTTTAATTTAAGCAGGGAAAACTGGCCGCGGCAGTGAATGACTGATACACAGCAAAAATACATCTTTTGCCCCTTCCTCAGCATCACAATCATATTTGTCATCATCACAATTATCTTCCTTCTTCTCCACATTATCTGCCACACCATTGTAATTAATATTTTTATTACATATTTTTTTATATCTTATATATATACTGTATATATAACTTAATTTCATTTATTTTACTCATTTATTCCGTTTTAAAACGATAGATATATGATTCCAATATCTAAGGACCATAACTGAACCTCTTTTCAATAATCAAATTATAATTGTACATGAATTAATCATTAAAACCCAATTACTAAACAATATTAAAAAAAAAGTTACCATGACCACTATGAAATTGACTTCTCCTTATCATCATCATCTTCCTCTTCCTCCTCGTCTTAAAGATCATCATCCATCATCATGATCACGACGGTAATGATCATCAGCATCTCTCTGTCCCCTTCCGACTTCTCCTCATCATCTCCATCATCACGATTACCACTGTAAATCATCATCAGCATCTCCCTTTCCCTTCCTCCTGTGCCTCCTGCTTTTCATTATCATCATCATCACCACCATCATCACCATCACCATCATCATCATCATAATCATCATCATCATCAACACCATCACCATCACCATCATCATCATCATCATCACCATCACCAAAATAAACCATCATCAGTATCTCCCTCCTCCTCATCACGATCACCACTGTAAATCATTATGAACATCATTACATCTCCATACTCTCCTCTTCCCCCTCCCCACTGTCACCATCACCCTTCACCTACCTGTAGCAGTCAGGACAGCCCTGATAGAGTCAGGAACAACATCATTTGGTAGACTAATATTGAATGTCTGGGAATACAATGCCACATTTGACATGTCCACCAAACGTGACACTACCTCTTCCTGCTCAATGCCTTCGGGCTATAATTCAATTTGGAAAAAAATAAATATGGGTGAATGCTGCTTTTATAATATATATGTCATATGATAGAGCTTATATTACTACATCTGTAATGAACACTTCTAGCACATGTGCATGTTCATAGTAAACAATGTATGAGCAGTGAAGATCATTGGAATAAATCATCGAAGCGGTTTTCAAATTCATTGACATGAGCACTTGTGATTTGACGACTATTCCTGTATTCCTTTGTAAAATATTATTTTCATCACATCACTGCTGAAGAGTAACAAAGTGTTTATACTCATTTGTATTTGACAGTAGCCCAAACAATAGTCAAAGTGCCAAAAGTGGACAATACAACAAACTATTTCCAAACTTGATCACTGACGTACTTTTCAAGTCACCAGGGGAGCGTTTCATGAAAGGACTTGTCGGACGTTTTATCCGACAAGTCCCATTTTATCCGACAGTTACTATACTAACAGTGCCTCTCAGCCAATCAGAATCAAGGAAAGATGTCAGATCTGACATCTTGTCACACAAAAATGTTGATGAAACGGTCCCCTGGTCTATACCATGCCTTTCATTCTTAGAATTGGAATGCTTTTCCAGGAAAGCAGCATCTTCAGTTGAAAGTGTAAAAATGTCGAAGCGAAAGAGGAAAACATTTCTCAGGTAAAATTCCTTTTGATGTCGGGTGTGAAAGTACATACCTCGACTAACAAGCGACGCAGGACTGCATCGCTTACTCCCATGTTTGGTACAGAGGCATCCACTCGGAGATCAATCATGCCGTTCTTCAATGGATTTACTGCAAATTTTGCCGTAGCACTCTTATTGGCTGCCACCTTAACAGTCTTAGTCTGAATAAAAAAAAATCAAAATCATAAAACCAAAAGACCTTTTTAAAAATGTTTTATTTATTTGAAGGGCCACTGCAGCTATATAAATATAAAATAAGTTGAATCCAACAGCTGTCCTAAACACTTTTAGAGAAAGTTGTCAGCACTGAAAAAAATGTTCAAATGTAAATTATGCTATGGGTCTTCAAACTATATGTGTAACATCTTTTCACTATAATCTTTGGTTTTGAAAGAGGAATAATCTTACATATATTTGTGACTGAGACTGTTTTATCAAGTATTTTAATTTGGATTGACATTGAACTTACCACCATTGTTGAGACTGGTTGACCGTCTTTCAGAATTTCATAGCTGGGTGATGCAGCTAGGATCACATTGGCCTGTAGAGACAATATGAAGGTACATTTAGACAAATATGATCTATTAAATTAAGTTCCATTGTAATCATTTAAAGTTAATATAAGAATACAGTCTGTACATTGTACCCGTCGGGAAACTAACAACTCATAAAAAATGAAGGATTCCCAAATAAAAACGAAAATGAATGAAATAGTTGTGTATAATTATATATCGGGTATGAACATGATTACCATACTTGTCCAATCTTAATCCAATTTAACTGAAGCTATTATATACTGGCCCCCCCCTATCTAGAGACAAAGTGACTGTAAATGTTGGGGCTAAAAAATAATAACTAGAATTATGATCTATACTGCTAATGTAGTTGTAAATTACTTAGCTCCCACACAGGAAATGGTAGAGTAAGGGTTTGCCATTTGATGCTTAACATTTAATGTTATCTATAGCATCCATTTGTGATATTAATTTTTTATAGCACGGTCTTGTTTCAGAAAGAGTTACAACTACTGCAACTTTGCGATTTATGACAATTATCCACGGTAACAGGGCTCAGCAGCCAATCACAATCAAGGTTTCAATATAAGGTATAATAATGGCAAATTTACAATAGATGCAAGTCTTTATGAAACGGTCCCCAGGGGAGCGTTTCATCAATATTTTCATCCAAAAAGTTGTCATATCTGACATCTTTCCTTGATTCTGATTGGCTGAGAGGCACTGTTCCTATGGTAACTGTCAGATAAACTGGTACTTGTCGGATAAAATGTCCGACAAGTCCTTTCAGGTAACGCCCCCCCCCCCCCCAGGTCTCCAGAGTTCAAACCTATCTCAAGTATGGAAAGACATCAGTGCCATAATTCACTATTGTTTGAGAACTGGGGAGCATTTCATCAACATTTATGTCCGACAAGTTGTCAGATCTGACAACTTTCCCCGATTCTGATTGGCTGAGAGGTACTGTTGCTATGGTAATTGTCAGATAAAACAGGACTTGTCGGATAAAATCCTTTCATGAAACGCTCCCCAGATCTGAAATCAGATGGTTCCATGCTTTTAAGAGAGACTTACCGTGACATTGTCCTTCAGGTAGTTAAAGATGTTAGCCTCTAAGACAAACTTCTCACCCCTGATCACTGAGTATGGCAGGTTCAGAGAAATAAAGAAGTCCTTGAAAACAGTAGCCTGTGAAAAAAAGTTTAACAACATCATTCTCTTTGAAATTTAGTAAGAATGTGAGCTTTAACTGTTATCTTCTTGAGGCTTGTGATTCATATACTATTAGTATAATGATTGTAATTAAAACTGTATTCTTGCTCAATATAAATTTATAATTTATGCAATGCTGTGATCATTAGTAGGTTCATTATAAGAATCTGACTCTTTAAAGTTCAAGTCCACCTCAGAAAAATGTTGATTTAAATCAATAGAGAAAAATCAGATAAGCATAATGCTAAAAATTTTATCAAAATTGGATGTAAAATAAGAAAGTTATTATAGTTTAAACTTTCGCTTATTTTTCACAAAATAGAATATATGTACAATTTAGTGAAATGAAATGAGAGAATCGATGATGTCCCTCACTCACTACCGGTATTTCTTTGTTTAATTATTGTTTGAATTATACAATATTTTAATTTTACAGATTTGACAAGGAAAAACTTGACTGAACCATAAAATGTTTAACAATGGTAACTCCACATGTTCAGGGAGAAATAAACCTTTGTTTCGCAGGATAATGAGAAAATTATAATATTTCATATAACAAATTACAAAAGAAATAGTGAGTGATATCATCAGTTCCTTCATTTGCATACCGACTGGGATGTGTATATACTTATTTTGTAAAATTAAGCGAGCTAAAAAATGTCATAACTTTCTTATTTAACATCAGAATTTGATGAAATTTTCAGTGTTATGCTTCTTGTATTTTTCTCTTTTTATTCACATAAACTTTTTGTTGGGGTGGAATTGTCCTTTAACTAGCCACTCTAAATGGAAATCCTGCATGAAATTTCATTCCAAATCCTCTCATTCCAGCAAAGGAAAAAAAAATAAATGTGGGTTTAAAAAAGCTGCTATGAAACATTGCATGCAGCAAAGAAATAGATATGAATTGTGATAAGGTACCTAGCAGCTACCTAGTAACAAAGTATTGGAACACTTTGTTTAACCCTATCTAGGCCGGGGGGGGGGGGCCTCGGAGGCCCCCCCCTCAACAAATTGTGCGATATTTTCGCCGCGCGAAATTTTTTGACCGCGCCGCTCGCTGACTTTTTACTTTCAAGTCTTGCGCAACTTTTGAGATCAATTTTGCGTCACCCGGGTACGTGATTCCGAAATTACGCAACATTATGTAAGTGCATGTCAGACCAAAAATTGCTCAAAAACGTGATTTCGTGTACAAAGTCAATGCAAATTGTGTTTTCAACCAAAATTCATAAATGCATGATTATTTTTAGTTTTGCTGGTCTAAATGTAATTATTTTATACTTTTTATGATCACAGAAGAGTCCCCAACAAATTTCATTGAAAAAACAATGAAAAACAAAAGGTCAAAAAACAAAGAAATACATAAGAAATTGCAAAAAACAATATAATACATAAGAAAATGATTTGATATCGCAATTTTTTTCATGTACACTTGCTAAGAACAGCACAAAGAGTTTCTATACCAAGAATTAGTACATTTGGAGCTTTATTTAGGGAGTTAGAGGAAAAAGTATGATTTCGCATACTAATTACGCATAAATTAGCATAATCACGTAATAGCAATTCGCATGAAATAAAATTACTATACGATCTTGTAGATTATGTCCCAGGCAACTCGCGTGCCAATTTTCGGCGCGATCGCGCGGTCGACGGCCGAGATCTTAGGGGGGGGCCTGGGAGGCCCCCCCCCCCGGCCATATGAACTCCCAAAATACCCCGGCCTAGATAGGGTTAATGGACATGTGCCTTATTTTGGATGGATGAATAAACTTTGCGTATCAAAACATGGCAAACGATTCATACTCCCCTAAAAGAATATGAGCACTGGATTAAAATGAAAAGAGGTGTTTTATCACAATTAATTTTTGTGAGGTAAATATGTTCATTCTGAAGAAGATGCATTGAGTTGTGTTGTGCCAAATTCCATTGCCTATATCAGCTCACATCTTATCTAATTCATTTATTCATTCATCCCCATTTTCAGTACCAAGATGCAAAACAGTAATTATATCTCTGATCTTGTGAACCTGTTTTATGTATGAATAAATAAATACTAAATAAACTTCTTAAATCACTGAATTCATATATGAAGAGTTTAATTACAAAAGGGGTTAGGTCCACTTTGGACCATTCCGAGAAAAAAACATGTTTTTTATTCTCACTTAATGCAATATTCTTATAAGAAACTGTCATGATGTACTACCCTATCATGTGAACATAAAATTGGGTATAAAAGAAATCTACCTGTCTTCAATTTTTTCCTATAGATTCTTAAAAAAATTATCATTGTGGACCTAACCCCTTTTGCAAGTAAATTGAAATGAATCCAATCTATTTTGATTAAAAAAGGAATTTTCTTTGCCACTTTTATTAGCGTTTCCATGTGAATTTTATATTTTCTTCGTTTTCATCAGAGCGACTAAAAATTTAGAGGTTTGAGGCAGAAAAAAATAAAATTTATGAACAATGGACCTAACCCCTTTTGACAAATGAGCTCTTCAGAAGAGTTTGGTTGCAAAAGGGGTTAGGTCCACTCCAAGAAAATAATTTTTTCTATTCTTCCATATTGCAATATTCTTATGCGAAACTAAATTTTCATGATACCCTACCATGAGAACATAAAATTGGGTATAAAAGAAATTTACCTGTCTATATTTTTCAAAATATTCTTTTCCAAAAAACTCTGTTTGTACCTAACGCCTTTTGCAACTAAACTAAAATGGACCTAACCCCTTTAGAAAAAAAAGTGATTTTTCTTTGCCATTTTAGATCACTTTTTTAATGGGAATTTCAACTTTTCTTTGGTATCATCTTATAGAGCTCCTAAAAATATACAAGTGGAATGCCTCTGGCCGTCTCACCTGCATCACGCGGTTCAATATAGCAGCAGTGCTGACTTTGAATACTACTCTAACTCGCACAAGATGTTCAGTGATACATGGTTACTCTTATGTCCACTTTTTATGAACTAGACCAATAAACTTACAGAGATATGATGGTTATTCAACGAAAAACCCCAACATGGCCAAAGTTCATTGACCTTACATGACCTTTGACCTTGATCATGTGACCTGAAACTTGAACAGGATGTTCAGTGATACTTGATTACTCTTATGTACAAGTTTCATGAATCAGATCCATAAACTTTCAAAGTTATGATGGTAATTCAACAGATACACCCAATTCGGCCAAAGTTCATTGACCTTTGACCTTGGTCATGTGACCTGAAACACGCACAGGATGTTCAGTGATACTTGATTACTCTAATGTCCAAGTTTAATGAACTAGACCAATAAACTTTCAAAGTTATGATGGTAATTCAACAGATACCCCCGATTCGGCCAAAGTTCATTGACCCTAAATGACCTTTGACCTTAATCATGAGACCTGAAACTCATGCAGGATGTTCAGTGATACTTGATTAACCTTATGTCCAAGTTTCATGAACTAGGTCCATATATTTTCTAAGTTATGATGACATTTCAAAAACTTAACCTCAGGTTAAGATTTCGATGTTGATTCCTCCAACATGGTCTAAGTTCATTGACCCTAAATGACCTTTGACCTTGGTCATGTGACATGAAACTCTAATAGGATGTTCAGTAATACTTGATTAACCTTATGGCCAAGTTTTATTAACTAGGTCCGTATACTTTCTAAGTTATGACGTCATTTCAAAAACTTAACCTCAGGTTAAGATTTGATGTTGACGCCGCCGCCGCCGGAAAAGCGGCGCCTATAGTCTCACTTTGCTTCGCAGGTGAGACAATAAAATTGAGATTAAAAAAAATCAAATTTGATGAAAAATGGACCTAACCCGTTTCGAAAGTGAGCTCTTTATATCACAATTTCTTCCTCCCTTCTGTCATCTTTTAATAATCCACATCAGTCATTCAATGAGTGGGGATATTGCGCAAAATGTACAACTTTGTAAATTTATATATTTGAATGAAAATCTTACTCGTGAAGCATTATGTGTCACTCCCAATCCATTTATAGCATCCATTGAAATAGCTGTTCCGACCCAGGATGTGATAGTATCTGGGAATGTGGTATCGATCGAAACGCGGCCTGCAGAGCTACATGAATGAGACAATAAACATAAAAGTAGATGATTTATCACTTAAATGATAGTAATAAGCACCATTTCAACTTTGAAATGGCATATACGATGCAGTATAAACCTGCTAACAAGACTAGACACATTGAAATGGGTGTTGGGTAAAAAAACTTGGCAAGGGATCCGTTGCAGAAAGAGTTGCGTTTAAACGAAAGTAAAAAAATCAATCGCAAGTCCCAAATGCGCGCTGTTGAAAATCAAGTTGCGATTGATTACAACTATTTCTGCAACGGGCCCCTGGTATGAGTACATGTAGGTGAGGTCTTGAGGTGGGGCTATTACGACTGCTGGTTCCTTTGCCCTTTATTAAAGCAACCCTACCCCGACCACACCAAAAAGGTGGTCTCAGTCAGAACTCAGTCAGACCTCAAACTACTTTGATGTAGATGTACCTAACTGTGCAACCCACCTCGGGTACATTTGCAGTCGTTTGCTGTACAGACCTACATGTATTTTGTGAATACTAACCAAAAGAGCTAAGTGGCGATCATGAAGTACACATGTAGCTACTTAAAGAGAAATCAAACTACATGTGTAACAGAAAGTAGTCAGAAATTTGAAACCTACCATGCAAAGAAATAGTGGTAGATTGTAAACATGGGTAGAAGTGGCCCTATTATTGTGATACTGCTCTAGATCTACATTTCATATAAAGCTGGTATTTTTCCTTTCTAAATCAAGAATTTAAATGGAATGAGTTGAATCAATTGACTTGATTGATCCGAGCCACTGGTCACGTGTTTCAAGTAGTTGAATAGATACTGACAATTCAATGTTCAATTTCTTTTAAAAAGTTTGAAGATGCGAAGTGATACATTTTTTTAACCCATCGACAACAGAAATCTGTGATACCCATAAGCTTTGTACACAAGGACCACTCAACTAGGCAACAGGTCTTGGAATATAATTTATACAAACAATGTGTTTAATGAATCAAGCAGCTGAAAAGACTTACTCTGCTTCTGTGTCGACCCACAACCAAGTCTCAGGGAATTCTTTACGGACCTTTTTCTCTGGTACAGGCCCTACCTCATTCTTTCTGTTGGCGACACCTGATTCAGCATTTCCATCAGCTAGACCAGAAAAAAAAATAAGCCAAGAAAATAAGTAAGCGTTGAATTCTTTAACAAATAATACTGCTGCTGCTGCTACTACACCAGACGATAACTACTACTACTACTACATGTATTACAAGCGACAATATAAAAAATCTACCTCAAATTATCATTACCTACATGTATAATCTACCTCAAATTAGCATTAAAATCTTGAAACCTCCCACCCTCGGTCCTCCAAATTAGATCACTTACTATATGTACAAGAACAATACTATTATACCAAAGTCAATACTTTCAGACAACAATCAGTCCCCCCCCTTGCATAAATAATTTCCCCTTATCATTTTCAAGATTAAGCCTGCTGTACACGTGTAAATTAACATACTGTTAAATAATGTACTTGTTTCTAAAGGGATGTGATTTAAGCATACTTAGTGTAATCATTAGTAATCATGAACCATAAAAACTTCTTTCAGCATTTTTGTATATTTTTTAAAATACCCACAAAATATGTTTATATTATAAATACATAGACATAAAGAAAGGTATATTGGAAGGTGGCAATGCAAAGAAACATAGCAAACAGATGTAATTAAGCACAATGCATGCATAAAATGCAAATAATGAATATTGGGTTTAAAGTGCCCAAATAGCAAAAATAAGAAAGCTCACGAAAGTATCATTGATAATAACAAACCAAGGCAGAAATAATCTTCACACTGTTCTACTATGCGTAAGGAAAAAAAATATACAAAGAAGCCATATAACAGCATGCACATTAAGGTTAAAACATAAAACTGAACTTATATCATATAGTGTTATTGCAAGTAACAGATACAAACAAAGACACACAAAATGTATTTTATTAATTTGCAACCATACATGCAAAAACCCACAAAAATACAAGGTTATGTTTCGAAAATACAAAAGCGGGGCAAGCAAGCAAAATGTAGGATTTTCATCTCACAGGGAAATATGCACCCCCACCATTCTAATACCATGTACATATCTCCATGGTCACATGTATATAGAAATTTCACTTTTTCAGGCACCTCTCTAAAATTGGCCATCAAGATTTTGTGATTGATTCTATGATATCCAGAACATCATCAAAAATTTAAAAAGATGCAACTTAAAGTGCTTAATATGTCAAACTTTTGTCTACACAACAAGAAAACCAAGAAAGATTAAACAATGTATTATTTTCTGTATGAGAACTACAAATTTGCAGACATATAGGATGAAAAAAAGAGTGATACATGTATTGACAGCATAAAATAATGAGAATGGTTGTTTAAATGCAGTTAGTAACATTATCCCGGTTATAGAAATAGAAAAAAAACACTGACTCAGCATCTTATCATCAATTATTTTATTGCAACTGTCAGACAAGAATAACCACATATTTTTAAAGCCAAGTAGCCACTTTTATCAAAATATCTACAATTTTATTTAAATGATTAATTATTTATGTGTATTACTATTCATATATTCTTTTTATCTTCATGTATTTAAAACAATTGCACTTATACACATCTTTAATTATCTTGTAAAAACCCATTGTGATTCTCCCGATGCATAAATTCAACTGAATTTAATTTGATTTTAATTCAATTCACAGGGTGTTTTTTTTTCACATATTTTCAAGGTACCAGTTTCTTAAAAAGTATGCTTCATTGCTGATTTTGTTTTTAATTTACTCATTTAAAAAAATACTTATTCATTAAACCATTTCTTTTTACATTATGCATTTGTGTGTTTCTTTTGTTTTTCCTCATTCATGGTTTTTATATTATTACTGATCTGCAAATTGAATTTTTTTTTTCAAAAATGAACCTAGATCTGATTTTTGTGGAACAGTCACCTCTCTTCTACTCGCAGGCATGGTCTGTGTTTGTGTGTGTTTCATAAATCTGGTCATAAGTTAAGAGCGACTACTGGTAAACCTTTCTTATGCGCTGAATAATCACCAATGAACATTTCATGTTGAATATCATTTACCACAAGAAAGGATCACCAGTCGTTCTCAAAGTCACTCTTAACTTACAAACAGCTTTATGAAACGGCCCCCAGGTATGTTTTTAAAGAACTACTGTACGGTCTGAATATTTTGAAAATTCATTTGGAAATGTCAATTGATCCCTTTAAAGCACAATGATGCAAGTAGAACATCAATAATAATTTTAAGAAGAAAGTAAGAAACAAAACTAACACAGCTACATGGACGATGAACACTGTAATATCAGTCACACAAACGAATACAAGCCAAGCAACATGCCATTCAAATGAACATAAAAAGGCCACCGTATGACTGGTCCACGATTTTTCAGAAAATGTGAATGAAAATTATCTTTTTTATTTGAGGTTGAAATTAACTGAAAGATACTAATATAACAATTTTGGATGATTGCAAGCCTTTACTTTGGAGTAAAGGACAAATTTTTATTTCAAATCGTAGCCAATCGTAGGTTTCATACAGAGAACCATTGCTGTGCTGTAATCACTATGCATAGCACATTTACAGTATATAGGGATTAGGTTGAGATCTAGGGGCAGGGGGAGAAAGAGAGTCGAATTCGGTGGTCTAATGCCTAATATAGAATTTTAATCAGAACATTTAAATCTGGGCGTATTCATTCATTTTTGTCATGCTAGAGTCATGACTTGCAAATCATAGGGCAAACTAGCTTTTTTTGGTGAGGTCATGTGATTAGGGGCATTATAGGTTCCATACCTAAGGAGTGATAGGAGACTAGGCAAGGTTTTTTTATCCAATTAAAGACATTGAAAATATATAGTATTTGTGAAAACAGTAATTGCTTTTTTAGAAAAGTGCAGCCTAACCCATTGAGCTTTGAAATAAAACACATACATGTATTAAAGTGCATGTATCGAGGTTCAAAAAATGTACAAGGTTTCTTAGCTGGAAATGGGATGCCTTGGAATTAATTCATGTACAGGATATCCCACATGATGAAGACTTGTCTCTTTAATAGTTCTATCTGAAAGATATATTCTGAGTCTGGTGCGAACAAACAACTACCTTGGCCAGGGAGAGCGGCGGGGACGGGGAATGCTGCATCTTCTGGCATGAAGTCAAAGTAGGACCAGTCGGGTTCTTCTTCATACACCAAATTTCCATCTGATATGTAAATGATCCCTGCATTCTGTAAACAGGCATAGAGTGGATTTGGTACCAGTTAAGTGTGGGACTGATATTAAACAGTCTTTATAAACCTTTGTAGAATGGAATTGAATGCCCTTTTTGCTTTTCTCTTATCAAAACTGCTGCTGTCCGGCCTAGAAGCATTAAACAGAATCATGGGAGATGAAAGTCAATGACGAGGCAGACGTATTCAACGACGGTCGTTGATTTCATGAACACAAACGTTGGATTCATGCATGCATTCAGGAGGATCCTTCAAGGTATCTTTGAAAAAAAAAAATCTTGCCAATATATGCTGAAAGTCATGACTATTCCTGCAAAACTAAGGGTTGAATGTTAGTTTTTGGTGTATCAAGCCTTCATGTAATTAATAGAAAATTATCAACATTATTGTTCTTCTTCACATTAGAAATCCACAAGAATATTTCCTGAATTTGACCCATTTTAAGGACTATTAAACATGTAAGATTGAATGATTGGTGACCATGAGTGACAAATAGCCAGGATTGACGGTTGATATTTTAATGATAAACCAATGTCTTTGAAGAAAGAGAAGAGAAATCAAAGAATATAAAATTGACGAATGAAAAAGGAAGCCTTTAAAAGCAAAGCAACATCTCACAAGATACAGTGGTGCTCTAAAGTTATCAAACCACACCAGAAAATGGTTATAATGTGTTCCAGTTCTGCCATGTTCTAGGAATTTAACTGTAAACTCAAGTGATAAAACATTACATTGAATAAGGTTTGTTTCTCTGGGCTTGCCAAACATTGTAATGTTGTCCTAACTTGACACTCAGCATGAAGGAGTGCATTTTGTGGTGGGGTCCACTAACTTTTGAGCACAACTGTACATATATGAATTAGCTGAATTTTGGCATGAACGATGAGATGAACCATGATGAATGTACACTTTCAATCAGATGAGCTCGTGTAATTGGAGTTACCTTTCATTCGAGCAGGAACTGCCTCCAGAAGAACATCATCTGCGTACCACCAATACACTTCATCCTGATATACCAAATTGCCATCAGATATGTAAATAATACCGGCATTCTGCATGCAAGAATAAAAACCCCCACACTGTATTAAGCTTTCTGACTGATTATCCCCTTAACGCAGGAGATCAAGCTGCCTGGGGTGGTGTCCTTATCAATGACCAAGTAAGGATCTTCTGGTCAAGAAAGGTGAAAGACTCAGTATGGTTAATGATCTAAATACCCACACTCAACATGATCTCTGTCACCTATCTATGGTCCAGTGATACCAAGACATCTGGCAACACAAGGGAAAACATGTGAATGATCACTCGACAAAGTTCACAGGAGTGGACAAAAGCTTGCCCACAATATTCCGCCAGTGTCCGCCACACAGGAAATGTTGTTGGCCTAGCAGAGTGCTAACAGTAAGGTCAGTCCAGTAGGTCCATGCTCAGTGACATCTGTTGGCTTGCGAAGTCAAAACATTTATTTCAATGTGTAAGTAATGCATTGTTGTAGCACTAGACATCGCTGCCACATTTATTAGCTGTTGTACCAGGGCCTCTGTTAGCGCATTGCTAACAGTGTTTCTGTGTGGTCAGTACAGGTTGCTAGATGGTTATATCATTTTGCTAGGGTCATTCCATCTGGATTCACCCAGTGGTTGCACCCGACCGTCTCAGAATTCGTTGTAAATTGGTATACATAAAATTCAACATGGCCCAAGCACAAAACAAAAAAATTATTCAAATCAGTCCGTCGGTTCTCGCGCTACAGCCCGCCCTTTTCTCCTTGTTTTGACAAAAATGGGCGTGACCTTCAACTTTCAATGGCCATTGCGTCATAACGTGTTGACCAATTTTCACGAAAGTGGTACTATTTAATAGGAAATTCAGAGAGGAATCCAAAACATGCATCAAATAATGTATTGGAGCGATTTATAAGGTCGTGACCCTTGACCTATTCTTTGACCTTGAATTTGACCCCCGGACAAATAATTTTTTGACTTGATTTTCGTGTATGTTAATTATTTGTATGATATTGACAAAATATGTTAAAACCAATCATGATATTTTATTTCTTCACCTTTAAAAACTCTTCCAAAGATACCATGAAATTTCACTCTAGTCCCACATACTGATATTCATGTTAGTAAAGTGTTCAAAAGTTACATGATTTCTTCTAATCTTAAATCACAGTATGCAAACACATTAAAAGAAATTAAGCTCATCAGTTCACAAATGAAACATTAAACATTTATGCTCATGAGTAGGTATCTGTTTAGGCATTTTGATGTTCAGCAATATATATCATATATGTATATATTCTTCTTAGTAAAGTGTTTACCCGGTACTTTTATCATCAACTTGTTGAGTATATGCTTATTTAAGGATCCCTAATATACATATATGATATATATTGCTGAACATAAAAATGCCTAAACAGATACCTATTCATGAGCATAAATGTTTAATGTTTCATTTGTGAACTGATGAGCTTAATTTCTTATCATGTGTTTGCATACTGTGACTTAAAGATTGGAAGAAATCATGTAACTGGTGAACACTTTACTAACATGAATATCAGTATGTGGGACTAGAGTGAAATTTCATGGTATCTTTGGAAGAGTTTTTAAAGGTGAAGAAATAAAATATCATCATTGGTTTTAACATATTTTGTCAATTTCATACAAATAATTAACATACACGAAAATCAAGTCAAAAAATTATTTGTCCGGGGGTCAAATTCAAGGTCAAAGAATAGGTCAAGGGTCACGACCTTATAAATCGCTCCAATACATTATTTGATGCATGTTTTGGATTCCTCTCTGAATTTCCTATTAAATAGTACCACTTTCGTGAAAATTGGTCAACACGTTATGACGCAATGGCCATTGAAAGTTGAAGGTCACGCCCATTTTTGTCAAAACAAGGAGAAATGGGCGGGCTGTAGCGCGAGAACCGACGGACCGATTTGACTAATTTTTTTTGTTTTGTGCTTGGGCCATGGTGAATTTTATGTATACCAATTTACAACGAATTCCGAGAGGGTCGGGTGCAAAATTGCACTTTCATTGGGTGAATTGGCATGGAATGACCCTATATCATTTTGCTAGCATCATTTCAACTGCTGTGTAATCTAGAATAATACCCATTGACCGACAAACAATAGATGATTGCTATTTTAGGTCAATTCACATTGTACAGTGAATAGCACTTCGTCACACATGTATACGTCTCACTTTGTACATAAAAATGGCACTAGTCTCATCATACCTGGTATCAACATATTCATTTTGCATGTTTTAAAATCAATCAATTAAAAATCCAAAATGCACACGTCTGATTGGATGAAATTCAGGTTGTATCTGATTGTGTTTGATTACAAATCTTTCTCAAATGGGAGAAGAGGTGAACTCCAACCAAGTAGCAAATTTACCATTTCAACAAAGTTCCAAATATTGGAGTGTAAGAGATGGTTGGGTCATTTGGTAATGATAATTCTAGGAATGTTGTGATTCCTCTCGGATTGTCAAATAATGAATAAGCATGTACAACCCCTAGCAGGAAACATCTGTTCTTTTGACAAACACAAAGAAAAGAAATTCCTTTAATTATTAAAAACACAAAAATGAAGAAGTTTGCAAAGTCTTTATTGAAATAATGCCTTGCTTCAGAGTCGATCTCCAGAGACTTTCTTAAAGCATCGGATAGGGTCATCTGTACAAAGTTAACTTGCTAAATGAGAAAGACTATAAAAGATCTCAAAGTTAGAAGTTACTAGGCAATTCATATCAAGAAAAATGAACAATATGATAAAAACACCATTCTCTATTAACTAAAAACAAAAACACCCTAAACAAAGGAGGACTTTTCTCATCAAAAGGTCACAATTTTGCTTCTTCTAAGAGGCATATGGCCTAAAACATGGGAAATGCAAACAGTATTGGATTTATTGGGGCTTTCTCCAGTGACCAGTCCAAGAAATGATGGTTTGATGAATAGAATGATTGATGCAACTGCTACTGGCAGGGAATAAGCTTCATAACCTAATTTTTCTGTAATAGCATGCCTGAAGTTGGGAAGAGATTCAATGCATGCATTAAAGGTAGCAAGGCAGGGCTGAATCATGCAAAGTTCAGATTAAAAAAAGGGAATATCAGCAGTTTTCCATGAACGAATCAGCAGGGGTGTAGTCGAGGGTTGCCCCAAGGCCAAGTCACATGCACAAAGTCTGTGGGAGAAGGAATACCTACGGCACCCTAGAACTCGAAAGCACCAACCTCAACTACCTTCCTGCGAATCAGGTATCTCTGTAATGGCTTGTATGACGCATCCAAACATGTACAAAGAATAAACACAATCTTTACAGAGGGATTGTAAAATCAGAGAGATAGGAGTTACATTACAAGAGTTGTTTGTCTCTAATGTTTGATAGCTGATAAAGCAAGGAAATTTGTGATCACTGTTGCAAAATGTGTTCACTGGCTTTCTAGGAAATTCGGGATCACTCTCGCAAAAAGTGTTCACTAGCTTACAAGTTCACGAGCTAGTGAACACTTTTTGCGAGAGTGATCCCGAATTTCCTAGAAAGCCAGTGAACACTTTGCGAGAGTGATCCCGAATTTCCTAGAAAGCCAGTGAACACTTTTTGCGAGAGTGATCACGAATGTCCTTGTTGACCATAGTAGATTGCGAGACAAATGAATACCCTCTAGCGATTATTTCAATCCGCAATAATGAACCTATTTAGCTGATAAAGCAGTTCATGCAAAGAGCATGGCTATTCTTTTACTAATGAAGCTACTGGTAGCCTAGAGGTAGCATTAACAATGCATTTCCAAGCTGTAAAGGCCAAACTATCAATATAAAAACCAAGATGCAAACCAAGATGCAGCACATTTTTACCTGTTCCTGCATTACCGAAACCCCCAGCAGCCGCAAAAACAGGGACGTGATCTCGAAACCAAGGCCTTCCCACATAAACAACATTGCCATCTGTTATATAAATGATACCTGCATTCTGGAAATACATAATGACATAGTTATTAAAAAGGTGGACACTCTGACCTAGTGGTTCCGTTTGAAACCCACGTATATTACATTATACCCAACTATAAGGGGGAATTCTTAATTAAGAAATACTGTAGCCATTATAACATTCATTTGCTCTTCTGATTAATATAAAAATATATATGAAAAATATACAAAGAAATCATTACATGTATTCTCTAAAGAAAATATATAACACGAGACAAAACAAGTGTTGGGGTCCGTAAGTGGCATGTCACATAAGCTTTCCTTCACACAATGCCCGAATCTGATGGATGAACGTCAAGACTGAGTCACTTCTGTAAAAAGAAACCTTAGATATCCATTGATGCCAACGAAACGTATACCTGTCAACAGATTTAAATAAGTAATACACATGTGCGAACTCACACAAACATAACCTTGCACTTCACTGCCATTGACTGCATAGTGTATCTTCTGCTAATGATAATTTCTGGAGACTGTCCGTCCAAATCATCCTTTCGATAATCCTTCTTTCCAGTCCCCCAAGTCAATATGATTTTAGAAAGAATCCATTAAGGCCATGCCTTGATATGTTAATTTCATTCCGTGTTGCTGGATCGAAAAGGAATGATATTGGTGTACATACTTTTAAATAGTATTGTGATCTGCGAGAATATATAAGCTGAGATTGTAAATGGTGTTCATATAGAGCATACACGCGCATCGCTAGAAATCTATCGATGCTATATATTAAAGTACATTTTTGTCTGTGAACATGACCATTTAGAAAGCAATGTGAAACTGCATGTCTAATGCTATCATCACATTACACAGTGTTGTTGAACATTGTTTCAACATTCACTGTCTCATGATCCAGTGTTTTTTTCTTTGATTTCAATTAGGGACATTTATTTCTGCAACAAAAATGAAATTAAATCAAATGTTGTCCTGAACATTATTCAACATTCAGTATCCTGAGTTCAGCACTGTTTTTTTTATTCATTGATTCCTATATTAAAGGACACTTATTTCTGCAGTCACATCTAATATTGTCATGCACATTATTTCAACAATCTTGGGTTCAGCACTGTTTTTTTAATTACATTATTAATGATAAGGGACTTTTATTTCCACTATTGTATCTTATATTGTCATGAATATTATTTCAACATTCTTGTAATGAATCAGCCCTGATTATTGTTACTTTGATTCCTATAAGGGTGTTTTATTTCTACAATTACATCTAATGTTGTCATGTATATTATTTCAACATTCTTGTAATCAATCAACCGTGATTATTGTTACTTTGATTCCTATAAGGGTGTTTTATTTCTACAATTACATCTAATGTTGTCATGTATATTATTTCAACATTCTTGTAATCAATCAGCCGTGATTATTCCTATAAGGGACTTTTTTCATTTCCACAATTACATCTAATGTTGTCATGAATATTATTTCAACATTCTTGTAATGAATCAGCCCTGATTATTTGTTACTTTGATTCATATAAGGGACTTTTATTTCCACAATTACATCTAATGTTGTCATGTATATTATTTCAACATTATTGTAATCAATCAGCCATGTTTTTGTTACTTTGATTCCTATAAGGGACTTTTATTTCCACAATTACATCTAATGTTGTCATGAATATTATTTCAACATTCTTGTAATCAATCAGCCATGTTTTTGTTACTTTGATTCATATAAGAGACTTTTATTTCCACAATTACATCTAATGTTGTCATGAATATTATTTCTGGTCTTTATTTGAACAAAAAAAAGAGCTGGCTTTCCAGATCTTGCTAGAAATGGATGAAAACTTGCGGATAAAAATTCAACGTAAAGGCAGGTATTTAATTCAATATTAGTGACTCAATAAAATCATTCAAGTTAGGCTTTTACTCTGACACAATACCACTAACAATTTAGATCCAATGTCTGTAATACATTCAAGAAGTTGGTTATGTATTTAATTCAAATCTAAGCCTCTTAAAGAGACTCATCTCGTGTAGTCTTCATTGACTAGTCCAGGTTTTTATTAAAAAAAAAAAATCAGACTAAGTGGCAAAGAATTACAATGAAGCAAGTGTATTTCTTTTTCATTTTTTTTACTGCAATGTAATATCAGATGGTTTCTTGTTAGAAACTCCATCTTTAATTACCTAACTGAACTACACAAAGCTTATTTCTTTAAAGTAGCCTACTGAGTATTGACTGAATGTAATTTAGGTAAAGTGGCTTATCCATGCAAAACAAGTGGAATGCCTCTAGCCGTCTCACCTGCATCACGCGGTTCAATATAGCAGCAGTGCTGACTTTGCATACTACTCTAACTCGCACAAGATGTTCAGTGATACATGGTTACTCTTATGTCCTCTTTTTATGAACTAGACCAATAAACTTACAGAGATATGATGGTTATTCAACAAAAAACCCCAACATGGCCAAAGTTCATTGACCTTACATGACCTTTGACCTTGATCATGTGACCTGAAACTGGAACAGGATGTTCAGTGATACTTGATTACTCTTATGTACAAGTTTCATGAATCAGATCCATAAACTTTCAAAGTTATGATGGTAATTCAACAGATACACCCAATTCGGCTTAAGTTCATTGACCTTTGACCTTGGACATGTGACCTGAAACACGCACAGGATGTTCAGTGATACTTGATTACTCTAATGTCCAAGTTTAATGAACTAGACCAATAAACTTTCAAAGTTATGATGGTAATTCAACAGATACCCCCGATTCGGCCAAAGTTCATTGACCCTAAATGACCTTTGACCTTAATCATGAGACCTGAAACTTGCACAAAATGTTCAGTGATGCTTGATTACTATTATGTCCAAGTTTCATGAATCAGATCCATAAACTTTCAAAGTTATGATGGGAATTCAACAGATATCCCCAATTCGGCCAAAGTTCATTGACCCTAAATGACCTTTGACCTTGGTCATGTGACGTGAAACTCATGCAGGATGTTCAGTGATACTTGATTAACCTTATGTCCAAGTTTCATGAACTAGGTCCATATATTTTCTAAGTTATGATGACATTTCAAAAACTTAACCTCAGGTTAAGATTTCGATGTTGATTCCTCCAACATGGTCTAAGTTCATTGACCCTAAATGACCTTTGACCTTGGTCATGTCACATGAAACTCTAATAGGATGTTCAGTAATACTTGATTAACCTTATGGCCAAGTTTTATTAACTAGGTCCATATACTTTCTAAGTTATGATGTCATTTCAAAAACTTAACCTCAGGTTAAGATTTGATGTTGACGCCGCCGCCGCCGCCGCCGTCGGAAAAGCGGCGCCTATAGTCTCACTTTGCTTCGCAGGTGAGACAAAAATGACTTAATCCTAGTATATTAACTTGAACATTAGTCAAGAATCATATATTCTCTAGAATACGCATTTCATTTGAATCCTAGGATGGAATGTTCTGCACGATCCTACACCTCAATGCAAAAATTAAGCTCCAGTATATGCGTTAAGGTCTACATGTACAAGCTCACACCAGAATTAGGTGCAAAACCGCTATATGATAAAGCTACTATATGTGAAAAATGTGCATGCTGAATATGAATATGAACACGCAAAATGTAAGATGAAGATGTTGGTTAAAGAAGAGAACACATGTTAACACGGCAAACATTTACCTAAGGCTGCATCAGGGGCTGCTGCAAAAGCAACAATTTCATAATCCCAAAAGGGTTGTTCTATGTAGATTATATTTCCATCTGTAATATACACGATGCCTGCATTCTAAAGTAGTATGAGGCACAGTGTTTGAATGAAAATATCAAAACAGTGAGAAAGAGATAAGGCTCGTGCCCAGTAGGAGAAATCAAAATGTAAAACAAATCAATATAAAATAAAAAATTTCAGTGCAGTCACTGAATATGTTCACTTTAAAACAAAAAAATGCTGTAACATTGCAGAGCTCATTATCGTCAAGAATAATAACAAATTGTGCATAAGATACGCATAGCACATACAAGGTAAACAGAACAGAGAGATAAGCAATATTATTATTTAGAAGTGATGAGGGCAAATGCTTGAATTTTCAGGCAAAATAAAGTCATTATCATCATTATCTTTAACATCATCATCATCATCATCACCATCAACATCATATATTTCATCCTTAGAAAATGATAAAATGATTCCTTCCATCTGTCAACAAACAAAAACTCTACAAGAAACAGAATAATGAAGTTGTTTGGTCACATGTAGGAAGAAAGGATATAGTTATTCCCAGAATTCTAATGGAGACTCCATCGAAAAGGGGAAAAAAGAGGGCAGGCCAGCATGAAAAATTACATTGAGTGAAAAGAACATCCTTGACCCAAAAATGGACATAGTAGAACCAAGTAAATGCCATGTCAGATCAAATACGGAGAAAGGGGAACAGAGACCAAGACTAGTTGTTATGATTTGATCAACATGATGCTTTGACCTAGTTTATGATCACAAACACTTCACATACAGTGAATGTAAAGACATTTCCACCTTGCATCAATGGGAACATGATATACATCAGATTTCCTTCTACAAATTTACAGTGCTATGCAATCGAAAACATGAAGTTTACATTCCCTTTTAGGGTGGGGAAAAAATACTGTAAGAAATTAAATCTGATAAAAAGATAATCACTTATCAAATACTCACCCTTAGAATTTCACCAGCATTGATTCCACTTGTAGGATATGGGATGAAACAGAAGGCAAAGTCAAAGAAGGGATTATAACCCCAGGAATTGTCTGGTGTTGTGTCAAATCGCCCAACAGACTCCAATACCTAATAAAACCAAAACATAAATTGAAAAATAGAAAATAAGTCATTTAAATACCATATTGGTAGTTAAAAACAAATTTACATCATTGGAAAAATAACGAGAAGTTTAATCCAACCGGAGTGAACATTCAAAAGACTTCTACAAAGAATTCCTAGGACATTCTAGTGCCTACCTGATAAGTGATTTAAATGAGAGTTGAACAAGCCTATCGAAGGCTAGGACACTTGCAATTATTCAAATAACATATTGCCTATAATAGCTAAGATACATACAATTGATTCCTAGATTTTATTTCCTACCTGGTTATGAGTGATGTCGTTGCCATCAGCCAAGAGTTGGACACTCCTATCAATAGCCAGGACTCCTACAAAGGCTCCAGGAGTGGTTTCTACATCAAAGCTTACACGGTCGCCAGGTTCTCCCATCTTCTTACTGAAGCTAGCACTCACCTAGAGAATAAACAACAAATACTACATATAATAATAATAACAGCTGGATTTATAAACCGCCTTTTGCCTGCTATTATTACCCCGGTTTAAGCTTGAGCTACCATCAGAGGTGCTCAGTACATTCAAGGAAATAATCCTGCTGGGTAACATTCACCTCACCTGGGTCAAGTGCAGCACAGAGTGGATAGATTTTTTGCTGAAGGAAAACACGCCATGGCAAGGATTCGAACCACAACCCTCTCTTTGACAGAGTCAGAAACACTAGACCATGACGCGGCCAAAATATACTCTGATTAATGGAAGTAGCCTTGAAAAAAAATATGATTGCAATCTAATAACGATTCATTAAACTTCTTAGTGTAGATGTCTCTTTGTTGCATAATTTAATACATATATTTATTCCATTATATCTAGTCAACTGTTCTCTTGAGATGCATGCAATCAAGCATTTCCCTGTTCGGCATCTCACTTGAAAAAAGCCTTTTAATAATAGAAATGACATATTTGCAGGCCTGCATATTTGCTCATATTTCTATGTAATTTTCCACTCCAAACATATTACTTTCTGAACAACTGGCCTCATTTTTAATAAATCAATATACCAAATTGATAGGTTAAACAAACAAATGGCTTATTGGATTGCTTAATGAGAGACACAGATATTACCAGTTTCTTCCGGTTTAAAGGAGTTCAAACTGGTTCTCACCGGGTTGTGAAAGACCACATTGACTACAAACTCAAGACTGTCAAGGACCACCTCTCCAGAGTCAGTCAGGAAGTAAACAATGAGTTTGCTCTTAGGGGACATCTCGGCTGTTATTTGTTTTTCAATGACATATTCTGATCCTGTAAGGCCAGAGATAGTCTCGGATACCAAGATATTCCCACGAGATATGATCTAAATCAATAGAAAAAATAGAAACAAAGATATATTCAATGCGTTCCAGAAAAAAAAAACAAGATGTAATCAAAATCAATAGAAAAAATAAAACCAAAGAGATATTCAATGCATCTCAGAAAAAAAAGACAGATATCACAATCATTAAATATAATAGTTCAATTAGACACAAATAGAAAGAGCAGAGTCTCTTGATTTGAGATTAAACACTATGTGAATCATAACATTTTATGACCAATAAAAACAAGGTATGTCAGAGATATGTGCACACAATATTGATACTAATAACATTCTGCCTTCTATAGTACTCAATCATCAGGGGAGCGTTTCATGAAAGGACTTGTCGGATGTTTTATCCGACAGTTACTATAGTAACAGTGCTTCTAAACCAATCAGAATCCAGGAAAGTTGTCAGATCTGACAACTTGTCGGACGGAAATATTGATGAAACGCCCCCCAGGATGACATCTTCAGCCCTTTCCAATTCTATTAAAGTATGTTTACCCCAGTTAATCAGAGTATGGCATGCCTGCATATAATGTATGCACATTCCCCACTCCTTAGGGATTATTTCAGCAATGCTCATATAATTCTTCATAATATTTAGAGATTTGGTGAAGAAAATGTCTCAAAATACAATAAAATTGTTTTTAAGCAATACCTTTCTTATGCAAGGTAGTTGTATCATAAACAAATATTGACCAATCTTTCTGTGCAATTCTTTTTTTATACTAAAATTTTGAACTCATCTTTACTTATGCAAAATTTTCATATCATTTTTGGTACAAAAATCAATTTTGAAAACTAGTAATTTCAGGCAGTAAAGCAATACAATACATTAATAATCTAGCATGTATCATTTCAACAGAAATTTCCTCTCATTCAAAACATCAATACAATAATACTCGTAATAGTAACAAAAGTTTGTCTGTGCTACTGCATTATATTTCTTGCTTCATTATCACACATAAATTAGCAGTGGATATTTGGATCTTGATTGAAGAAAAATCAGAGAAGAAAGTAACAAAGATTGTAAATTAATCAACAGTATTGCATTTTTACTTCTAATTCAATAAACATTGAATTTGGCTTCAATAAAAAAAAACACTGCACTTCCTCTTACCTGATAAGTGAGCTTTCCTGGAACTACGGTTGATTGAACATTGAATGAAGCCATGGAACCAATCTAAAAATAAGATGAAGGAATACAGAAGTGAAATATGATGACATTGATAAACAGATTGGGATGATTTTTTATAATCATACCAAATACCAATTTTCTAGCAATGTTACATAATTATGTACATTTACAGAAAATACATAGAAAATCCTACAAAAATAATAATAATAAAACAAAACACTATTTGGTTCTTCTATAGCGTATATATGACATAAAAATCAAAAATCTCTATGGAGAGCCAGTGACATCATGATTCTTCAATAATTCTAGTTCTGAATGAAACGATCTATGATGGCTGCATTAGAGCCCAATGAGGCTGTTCTGTAGAAATACCACAGTCACAAATGGCCAAGAGGGTCACTCTAGTCATTTACCATAATGACCAACACTCGACAATCACTTGAGTGTGAGAGTGCATCTAAGAATGACTTACCCTAAGTGCATCAGGATTGTCTGGACTGACTTGGATGTAGGTATTGCTTGGAGAATTTGACCTCTGAAGATACTTTGAGGCAGTAACCATGTAGGAGCCAGCCGGGAGATCCACTGGATTGTACCGACGGTCGTATTGTGTCCCGTAACTCACTCTGTTCTGTGAGACTCCTCTGTATTCCGCCTGTACACAGATCAAATCAAGGATATTGATAAAACAACCAAATCATCACCATTATAGTCTGGTTCCGCTGGGGTATTTTGATATGAAGGCAGATGATATGAGGACGATTCATTAAAATATGAAAAAAATACATGTAGTACTATTCAACAGATACATGGAAAAATGCATGAACATCTCTTTTCTTGCCATCTTTAATATTTCCTTTCTTCTCTCTTCCTTTCCTTCCCACTTTCTTTTTCCCATTTCACCACTTGAAAGACTGAGGGGGAAAGGTATGAGATTCAGATGAGAAAGAAAAAAAAATCAGAGATTGTGAAGCAGTTATAAGAAGGGCCAAGCATGATTTACAGCTGTAAAGAAATTCTAAGCTACAGGTTTGTAATAGAAATCATCACATTAGTCATATCAGTTTCAAGGGATGCTGCTTCTGCATCTGGTCAATGAAAAGAATGAAAAGACTTGGGGCTCATTCGTAATCCTTGGTAAATTGCAGATGACCTGACAGTTTCTCTGGTTTATGGTTTGTGATCACGACATCTCATTAAAAAACTGTGGGGATTAGGCTAAGGAATGTGTTTAAGGTTAGATTATGTTTCAATTATTAAATGTATATATTTCCCATGAGAGCAATTGTTGCTTGAGCAAATGAAGTGGAATCAAACAGCTTATCGCAAAGTAGTGATGCATGTATAATAAAATAACTGGATCGACAATAACCAGCTCCACATTTTATTCAACATACCCAAAGTTGGATGGATGTTTCTTTGTTGGATGAGGATATGGTAGTCTCTGCAACACCGGCTTGTTGGTCTATGACAAGATTCTCTTGAATGCAGTCATTACCCCTGCAAACGTCCAGTTTAAGACCTCGTTGACGTTCCTCTTCCGTCAGAGGAGAGCCATCCTGACGAGTGACAACGAGCTGAAATAAAGATGATGAAAAAGATGATAAAAATCCATATTTTATTGTTCGAAATAACATAGACATGAAATGAAATATACTGCCCAATTGATCTTGGGCCCAGCAGCTCCTGTGAAGCACCAGATCAACGAGGCTCTGTCCCTTTAATCGTTGAACGCCAAACGGTAGCAGCAACTCCTATCTTTTAACGTCTTAGGTCCGTTTGAACTCTCAACCTCTGGTTTTGAGACAGACACTCTACCAAATGAGCCAACACCTAAAGGCTCTTCAAAACATGGTCTAAACTAAACATAGCAATAGAGTTAAGTAACTTTTTGTGTACAAAGCTAATAAGTCATAAGGTTTTCGTGACTGTTTTTGTGTACGGATGCAGGATACACCTTTGGTTCCTGGCAGTAAAATTTTGGAAAATTTGAAAGTACCCGCTGCAGCTGCTTTTCATGTGCGATGGTGAATGAAACATGTTTGCTCATCAATAAGTACCATTTAAAGATAAATTCCAGTATTGGTAACGATCTCAAAATGACTTTTTACAGAATCTAATATAATGACCACCCAAGTGTCTATTTGTATGAATAAAAAATATGTGCCAAAAGAATTCTGGAAGAAATTGTGTAATTGCTGAGAAATAAGCAAAATAAGTGCGGATTTGGTAACTTCCGTCGGGTCTCTATTCCAGCAATAATACACTGTCCCACGTGTGCCTATCTGTGTTGGTGATCTTCAGTGTGAATATTTTTCAGCGTAGATTTCAAGATTTCACAAAGTCAGTTTATGTAACTGTACCAGATCTAGATCCTCGATGATATACTGACAATTAAGCCTCGTTTTACAGACTTTCTCATGAAATCAGTGTTTATTGCAACTACTGGCATTTCTCTCTAAATTGTACTGAATTGAATTACTTACATAGACGCGATAAGGCAGCCCTGGTTTGAATGTAGAGCGGCTGATAGACTCCTGGAATACGACTTTGATAGGTTTGGAGTGGTAGAAGACGGTAGCTTCATCAGCTTGCTGCATAATACCTGTCAGGGTCTCTGTTACATTGGCCGTGAACAACAACATCTCATTCTCATACCAAGATAGCTGGCTATCAAATAGGTGTTGTCTCTTGAGGTCCAGAAGTTCGCTGGCTTTGAAGTTAACTTCTGTTTCTACAGTATTAGGAGATAACTGTCACAAAGGAGAAAAGAATGTATAGGTTTACTCACATAATCATGATAATAATTACCATGAACATTACTATTTTGGGGCAATAATAACTCTTCCTGCATTGACCCGTAAAACCTCTGTATGTTGCATTATTTTAGCAGTGAACCCTTCTACGTGGTATAATACTCTCTGTTATTTAGACAGCTATAATCTTAATCTGAACATTTAGAAAGGAAATGTTGCGAAGTAAGCTTGTAGTGTTTAGTGGGTTTTCTTGTCATGTAT
Organism: Lytechinus variegatus; assembly: GCF_018143015.1. Lineage (NCBI taxonomy): Eukaryota > Metazoa > Echinodermata > Echinoidea > Temnopleuroida > Toxopneustidae > Lytechinus > Lytechinus variegatus. Next base: position 20,703,150 of record NC_054749.1, read on the forward strand.
GAATTTATTGCATTACTAATGAAAAAAAGCAGCATTGCAAATCTTTTTTTAACTTTTTATTCCACATTTCCAACAAAAGTGTAGCCCTTATTTCGGTTCTTGGGTCAGTGGCATGATTCCTTTTGTATTCACCTGCGCAGTTCATCACACAAATGATTATCTGATAAAATAGACCATCCTACTGTGACTAAAGAAAAGAGAGTAGATCTTTGACTAATCAAAGAAAAAAAAAAGCACCTGTTTCATACAGGTGTCAATATCGAGTCCTAACTCCTAACAATGAACCTGACTGTGGTATTGTTTGTGAGGAGGATTTTATTGATTCTTTTCTCTCCATTTGCAAATGAACTTCCTGGGTAAACTGGAGGATGTATTGATTTTTTTTTCAAGAAGGTAGATAATCTCCCATTAAGTGGTTTTGAAAGCAAATGTATATAAAACAAAACTCTGAAAACTTTAAACTACCAGGACAAAAGGGTGTCAATAAGGAAATGTGTGGTTGTGCAGAAATGCGAACGTAAAGCGTCTACAGGCGTGCAATGATGTGAACGGAACGCATGAAGAGTTAATTATATTTGGTATAAACATGGATTATAAGGGTCACAAAGGATCACAAAGGTCATGATGAAAAACACCCACAAACCAAATTGGTGGGAATCAGTCTATCGGAGCCAAACATATGACCTTTAAAAAAATAAATAGCCCCATCGAAGTTATTGTATTATTTGCCTGGTTCATACCATCCAATCACACAAATGACCATCACTGATCATGCCATCTAAACACTTACATGTAGACCATCATATCATTAGGTATATTCACCTGTATTCTTCTTTGCAACTGTCTTGAGTTGGGCTGGTATCGCAACTTCACACCTACCGACAGAGTCCCTTCTACGGGCTTCCCAAATGTGTATCTGCAATAGAATTATTTATTACATATAAATTCATTCATGGCACATTTTTCAATTCAGGTGAGATATCACTCTCTGATAACAAGAGGGCAAAGATTTAAACTACTATTGTATGCATTTATATAGAAATAATCCATTATGCAAACTGAATATTCAAGTCAATTTTAATTTTCAATTCAATTCAATTTTATTCAACCATAAAAATATGTATATACAAATCATATTGTGTAGAGCAATTGCCATTTTCCCTCTGATTTTATTCCCAGGAAAATCTCAGTTCTTGAAAAACTTGTAACTTTTAACAATGAAAAATAATCCAAATTGAACAGAACAGAAAACAGAAACAAACGTCACAATACAAATAATGTGCTGCTCCAAGCATGTTGGGTCAAATCATGCGATAACTTTTATTCGCAGTATCTGAAGCCACAATGAGGAGTAACTTTGGACAATTCTGAAGTTATCAAACACAGAGTACTGGTAAGATGAAAAAGCTCACTGTAAAAAATGAATAATATGAAAAGGAAGATATACTCTAAAATGAAAATCACATACAAATGTACAGTGAGACTGCATATGCACGTAATGTATATACTCTGTAATACCATCTTTCAGGACAGCTTCTTGTAATTCATGTTTCAATGGGGATACTATTCAGGGAAAACTGAATTTGTGTTAAGCAGGTTGTCGCTATAAGTTTGACTGTACTCAGAAGAAAAATTGTCCAAATCTGTGACAAAAACCACAATGTCACCAATCTGGTCCCCACTTTGGTTAATACAAAAACTTAGAAGAGTTCAAAGAAATTGGAAAGAAAATGGAACTTCAAAGCACCAAAAACACTTATGGGGCCCCTCAAAAATACATTATTTTACCAAAATACAACAAAACATTAAATACACACTAAGCAATATCCCAAATAACACGACCGTGCATCGGCAGTAAATCTCAATCACACTTATTTGCAGTGACCTGTTTAAGGAACGTTACATAATTTACAACAGATTTTACTACAATTGCATTGCCATATATTTATGGAGGTCCATGCACAGATGTACATGTATATAGAATTTCAATGAACACAGAACTTGCTTTTTTTAAATGGGATATTGGGGACTATGATGTGGGGCAATACTTACTTGGCAATATATTTAACAGATATAACCTCATCCGATGGGTCAAAGAATGTAGGTGCCTGAATGGAAACTTCAAACTTTGGCAGTACTAAAACAAGAGAAAAGGAATAGAAACACATGAATTCATCAGGACAAAAAATTATTGTTGCAATTTTCTTAATTTTTTTAAAACAAATATTGTAAATATATACTGTATATCATAATGCTCATATTTAGCAGGGAAAAATCCGATTGGGGCCCGGTGATTTTGCCCCTTAAATGCTTAAAGAGCCCTAAAAAATAAACAAGGAGCCCTGGAAAATCCCATTTCATTGTGCAAGCCTATATTATGTTTCAGAATTAGGCAGCAAGCTGTGGAAAGTGGCCCCTCCCCCCAAAAAAAATGTTTGGCCCCGATACATAAAATTTACATGCACATATATCACTACGCACTTCATGACCCTGTTCAGACATGCACTTCATAGACTCCAAGTTGACCTTTGCTTCCTGGGTCAATCAAGTGGGTGGGCTTGAAATAAGGGAGAATCAGTGTTGATGGAAAATCCCTTGAAAGCTAGCATCCACTAACATAACTACAATGAAAGTATGATTTTGCACACTAGACACAGTCAAGTCAGATGTTAAGTGGGTATCCAATAGGATGAAAATGAAAATCCATATTTTATTGTTTGAAATGAAATCTGAAATAGAAATGCTCTGAAAATAAAGCCCGGCAGCTGCTGTGCAGTTCCAGATCGACAAAGCTTTCTCAGGATTTGATTCTTTCTCAAACATAAAAAATGTTTAGGATGATTTGTAGTATTATTCATATTATTTATTTATGTAGTTTCCTTACCATATTCATCAATCTTGAAAGTGTATTCCTTGGTTTGACCCTAGAGAGAAAATGTGATAGACAGACATATCATTAGACTTTAGTTCCATCAGAAATGAAAAAAATCTACATTTTGAGTATGATAGGTTGAAAGATTGTTCATATAAATAAGATTCATGGATCAAATTGTAACACATTCGTTTTGCTCATAATGATTGTCAGAATATAATAAAATTGAATTTTAAGTATATCCTATCAAATATATAAAATTTGATGATGAAATTGAAATAATATGATGAAATGAATAATAAGTTAATGGTGAATTTGACTTTGAATTTAAATAAATACTATAAAATGAACCTACAAAATTTGATGAAAATGACAAAATCAACACTTATTAATGAATATAAAATTTGATGATGAAATTGACAAAAATGAAAATAGGCCTACTTTAAAATGAATATACAAATTTGACAACGAAATTAACAAAATCAATACTATCAAATGAATATACAACACTTGGCAGATAAATTAACCGAATTTTAGGCCACATTTGCTGTTGACTTCAGTATACAACTAAATGTGCATTTCTATATGCATAGAATCTAGCATGCTATCTCTGGCACAGGGTTCAACAGACTTTCTCTCATACTTCAGAGAGAAGATCCTTAGAAGACAATAGTATGATGACCAATCAGGGACACTAACAATTCCATTCAAGATGGCGGTCTCCTGTTTTCATTTATTACTGCTATAGTAATCATACTGTTAATGTTATAGATCCATCTGTATACTATATGCAACCATATTTAGTATTATTTGAATTCAGAAACAAAAGCAAATATACTATTTAACAAGCAATTAAGTATACATAGAAAACAATAAACTTAGAAATAAGATTAGATCGTAAAAAGAACAAAATATACATAATGTTATAGATCCATCTGTATACTATATGCAACCATATTTAGTATTATTTGAATTCAGAAACAAAAGCAAATAGACTATTTAACAAGCAATTAAGTATACATAGAAAGCAATAAACTTAGAAATAAGATTAGATCGTAAAAAGAACAAAATATACATAATGTTATAGATCCATCTGTATACTATATGCAACCATATTTAGTATTATTTGAAGTCAGAAACAAAAGCAAATAGACTACTAAACAAGCAATTAAGTATACATAGAAAGCAATAAACTTAGAAATAAGATTAGATCGTAAAAAAAGAAGAAAATATACAGAGAGAGAGAGAGATGATGAAACAGGCAGAAAGCTTACCTCTGCTTCTACTTTGATCACCCAGTCACCAAGAACAGGGTTTTCAGACATCACCATCTCTTCAGAGAGGATTCCATTCTTATTAGGCATCTTGTCTATCATCTGATTAATAGCATTGCCATTACCATCCTGTATGAAAGAATAACATAATGATCGGTTCTTACGGATGCATAATATGAGTGCGGAAGATTTGTTTTAATTTAGTACAGAGCTATCAATACATGAGCTTCTTAAAATTTCCTTCAGCAAGGAATTCATCCAGTGTGCTGCACTCGACCCAGGTGAGGTAAATGGGTACCGGCAGGAAGTAATTCCTCGAAAAGCTGCGTTCACCTGTAGCCTAGCTTAGCCGGGTAATAGGGCCCGCTGGGAGAGCAGTTTTCGAAACTGAAGTGGCTACCCTGGGTAAATATACAGTTATTATTATTTAAAAAGGTATGTTTTAACACAGATTTGAATTTAATGAAATCTGTTCTTTTGAGGTAGGTTGTTCCACAATTTTGGTGCCATTTTCCCAAAAAGAGATATCACCAAAAGTAAAGACTTAACACATCTTTCCGAGAGAAGATCCTTAGAAGACAATAGTATGACCAATCAATTGAGATTTTGATACATATAAAGTAAGTCAAGCTTTGATAATAATATACATTTATATAGCGCTTTATCAATCTACGACTGTTCAAAGCGCTTCACAATTATTATTACCCGGTCACTTGATTCATAGCATTCCAAGCAGCCTGTTAGGCGCAAACTTGCTAAACCAACCACAATGATGGTTGTTTCCTACCAGTACCCAATTAGCACCTGGGTGAGAGTGGCAAGTGTGGATTGACGCCTTGCCAAAGGACGCCAGGCCATGGTGGGATTCGAACACACGACCCTCTGATTACAAGGCGAGAGTCAAAACCGCTACACCACGGTGCTTCCAATCGATCCAATTGTCATTCATTTAGATCAATCATTTCTAGTAAATGTAAAAAAGTAGGTAATGTAATTATTTGTCTAATGATCACATGTGTTTGTCTCACAAGTCAGCAAAAATAAATTTTGATATTTTTTCATCGAGTATAAAAAAGCAGGTCCTAATCTTTAAAAATTATTTACAGTTTGTCAAATTGATCAACAATGCTCCACTCGAGTACTTGATTTAATGTAGAAGAATTTCAGTGAAAACTTTGGAAAGAAAAGTGAGACAAGGTCCAGGGTTTTACTAAAACATGGTAAATATATTCTATGCAAATTTTTTATGGCAACTTAGAGATACCTCTGTCTGGTGAATTTTTGTTGGTTTTGAGACATACACGTACATGTATATGCTCAGTTGAATTAAATAGGTGTTAAGCAAATTAGACATAGTGGGGAGAGTTTAATTAGAAATTGGAGGAAAGTTGTAAATCAGTGAAGAATCAATGGTTACTATTCAATGAAAGATTTTTGCAATATTTTACTGTACAGGAATTATACTGTTTTCATTGGAATTTAAAATGAGGCATCTCATATCATGACTATATCCTACAGACAAGGTAATCCTCAAAATGTTATTTTGTAACAATAAGGCATCAGAGAAGTGTTATAAAAATACTGAAGTGTGACATAAATTCATGTTTCATTGGCAACACAAACATTTTAATGGGTAATATAATGAATATGCAGCACACCCTCTGAGCGTGAATTTTTGGTGAATTATCTGGGGGATGTTTCACAAGATTGAAAGGCGATCAAATAGGGAGGTGTGTTATTTAAACTATACACAAATGAGAATTTATAAGGGACTTTAAGGCCTGGTCACACCGCCCGAGCATTGTTGGAGCGGTCGTGGAGCGATAGGGAGAGAGGGTCGAATTTCGCTCAAAAATTTGGGGAGAAAATCGAAAAAAAAAAATCTAAATCGAAAATGGATAACGGAAGTGAGCGGTGATGATTTTTTCTCTCCGCTCCACGACCACTCCAACAACGCTCGGGCGGTGTGACCATGCAGGCCTTTATGTCGAGCTAACACGTACAGTGGACATCGCTGTGAGACATCCTTCCAGAGTCTGAACATAAAGAGGATTGGAACAATAGGGCAGGATAAAAAGAATGCCTGTCTGGTGCATAGAAATGCATGGTAAAAGCCTGTTCGTTCTGACCAAAAGGGGATTACAACACATTGGGAATTGACCTCCACGGAATGACAATTCACTCTAATGAGCTCATTACTTTAAACTTTCTGAAGATGTGTATGGCTTGGCTACATAATAGTAGACAAGAAGTTGATTTGCACACTGGGATGTACAATATAACCCCCATGACTCACTGTGTTGTTTATGAGTTCCTGTCTTCTCTTGGAACCCCCCTCCCTCCCAGCTGACAAAAGTGACACATTTATTAGTCAGTACAGGATTAAAGGACAAGTCCACCCCAACAAAAAGTTGATTTGAATAAATAAAGAAAAATCCAACAAAAATAACACTGAAAATTTCATCAAAGTCAGATGAAACATTCTAAAGTTTTGCTCGATTTCACAAAATAGTTATATGCACATCCTGGTGAGTAAGCAAATGAGGAGACTGATGATGTCATCCACTCACTATTTCTTTTGTATTTTATCATATGAAATAGGAAATATTCTACTTTTCTCCTCCTTGTCAAGTGAAACAATGATTAATTCTTCCCTGAAAATGTGGAATGAGCATTTTTTAGACTATATGATTCAGTCAAATTGGTCCTCATTGTCAAATCTATAAAAAATGAAATATTGTATAATTCAAACCATAAAAACCTAAAGAAGTAGTGAGTGAGGGATATCATCAACTTTCTCATTTGAGTTGTGCACATCACTGTTTGTGAAAAATATGCAAAATTTTTAAGTGTCATAACTTTCTTATTTTATATCCGATTTTGATGAAATTTTCAGCGTTTTGCTAGTTTGATTTTTCTCTATTTATTGAAATCAACATTTTTCTGGGGTGGACTTGACCTTTAAGTGAGCTTGGTCATTGCATGACCATGCATGTTTGTCCATAATGTCCCTACATCACAGGTGTGAATGGCTTGGTCACTTATTCATAATACATGTATATACAAAATACAAAGTGTGAACATGCACAAAGGTGTTGCACCCCCCTCCCCTCCCCCCCAAAAAAATTGCAAAAATCTGTCAAAATCATATTTTCAAATGTAATTACATTGTAGATCGTATGTCACAAATCTCGCTTATCAGATGCCGCCAACAAACAAATATCCAGCCATGCTAAATACTGATTATGTTTTCTTTTAAAGTGCAGAAAACTAATATGAAGGATGGGGGGGGGGGGGAGTTACACCAGCAGTCTAAATTGACTTCCAATCAATTGGTTTCTCTTGTCACTTGACAATGACTGTTTGAATGAAATTATTTGTCAAAGTTTTATCAGAACTGTAATTATGATTTATTTGCATTCTGCTTGGCTGAGAGTAATTGAAGTGTAAAACTACTTCCAAGGTCTTGGACATCTACATGTACGAGAAGGAACGCACATAATGCATTATGAAATTGACTTAATTACCTTTACTTCATGCATCAGCATGCAAGGATCTACCTGATCAGATATGACTTGTCATGAACAAATTATAGGTTTGAATGTACATGTATGGCATGATGATGTGCATGGCTTTGAATGCTAACTCTTGTGATTAAAACAATAAAAGTATAACACATTAATAATTTTTAGTCATGAATGCATTAAACACATGGAAAATTCATTGTATCATCCACATATGACACATACATGTACATCAGATAGGGGGCCTTATCATAAATGTGAACAAAAAACTTTTTTTTTTTCATTAGAAGTACTAAAAGGTAGATCCAACCTTGTACTATTCAATATTCAATATGTAGGACCCCAAGGAAGAACAGCAGTATTTTGCAAATACATGTACAGCTGAATTGGGTGATCCTCCGTTATTGTATGTATCTCTCTTGTATATTGTATATTTTTTATCTGATTACGGGAATAAAACAAACAAACAAAAATATCCATTGTGATACACCAAGTTATTGCCATCCATTGACGTATTTCAAGGAGGAAGATAATCCCATTTCATCAATTTTATTACTGTACTGTACCTTTTAAGAGAAGATATGATTATCCATCAGCCTACAAATATTCAATTGCAAAAATTGCCATATTCAATATCATTTTGATTTTGTACATTAGTCATGTATGTATTTATGGATTTTTTTGCAAGTAAAAGGTCTGTAGGCCAGTAGATCAAAGGAACAGCGATAAAATCCATTACAACAGGATTTACATAATACCCTCCTTTAATTGCATCTCCTTGCATGGCAATAAGTAGATTTACCATCATGAATAATGAATAGTAATGATAATGAAAGGGACAAGAAACATTGATTGCTATTAAATGGACTGACTAATCAAGATCAACGTAATATGCACTTTTGGTTCCAAGTACTGACGAGGAACCAATCAGAAGTGTTCTTTTATATTTTCTATTCACTGTTAAGCTTAGTGTTACGGCTAGTAAATTACATTGGCAAGTTGATATATACATGTACAGTACATCTGTATAAAACTATTTTTTTTCTACCATTATGTCTCATTCAAAGCCAGATTTTAAAAGAATGGGTGCCTCAATATTCTATGTATATAATAGCTTTCCAACATTGGATCTCATTTTTATACCACAGTTTACTGCAAGTCGAACCTGAAGACTTTCACAATAAAAAATAATATGAAAATACTGTTGAGCTCTGTCACACCATATAAATAAGACCCAACAGTATGCAATTCCATTTTCCCCATGCTTTTAACCATGCATCAAAACACAAGAGGATGATATTGCTGGTTTCCATGGTTATACAGTACACAGAAAGGCCAAAGGATTGGTAGTACAAGTAGGTGGCGAATACAGTAGATACATGTACTTATATCCATTAATTGCAAAGTGAATATCAAAACAGTCAGAACTGATGTACAGTACATGTTCACTGTACTTCATAACAAAGTACATGGACTGTATATTCATTCCTTCTAAATTTGTATTGAAGTAAATGTCAAAATGTAATTTCCATGAGAAATTTTTGTTCAACATATATTACAACTTCATTTAATCTTGTTTTTGCACTATGAATCTGATTGTAAATCAAATAATAATGATATTTATATATAACATACGATTTGTATAGCCCATGTATCCATCTTGTTAGGTGCTCAAGGCACTCCTACATGTATATTACCCAGGCTGTAAGCTAGTCTACTGATTCTGGTGCACACAGCTTTTTGAGGAATTACTTCCTGCCGGTACCCATTCAGCTCACCTGGGTTGAGTGCAGCACAATGTGGGTAAATTTCTTGCTAAAGGAAAACATGCCATGGTGGGGAATCGAACCCGCGTCCCTCAGATTGAAAGACAAGAGTCACCACCACTAGACCACCACGCCCCCATTGAATCAATGCATCACACATTTTAACAACTGCCCCTTCTATTAAATTTCGGTTCAATTGTTTATTCAATCTGAAATCAGGGTACATATTTATCTTTAGACAATCATACAATTAATTGACCTTACTAGATAGTGGTGATATACAATGATACAAGTAGGTCATCAAAATAGGCTACGTGAATACTGTCCGTCACTTTAAACTTGTTGGAAGTGCAGAGAACTATGCCAGGGACAATAAAGTTTTCATCTTTTTCAAAATGAATTTTGCAAGGCTATACATGGAGGAGCAATCTCAATAAATTAGGACATCGAAGACATGTTTTCACAATGTATTGTGCAGCAAATGTGGGTGTATGTCCATCATATAGGCCTATCATTTGACACAATACCATTGAAAACACACTCAGGGAGTCGTGTCAGGGACATAGAAGTATTCAATTTCAATGAAGTTTTCGAGTCTACAAGCACATTGAGGTGAATACTCAATAAATTTTTAAACAGAAGACGGGTACTAAAAAGGATCCTTGTTGATCAATGTGCACGTACACCACAATGTTTTTTACAGTATGTCCGTGGATGCCTACATGTATGTACATACCTACATAAATTTTTGTCATGGAGATATATTATCGACAGTATGCACATGAATGTAAACAAGAGTGTCGCTAGGGCAGGCACATAATACAACTGCCTGTAACACTGAGTTTAATAATGGGCAAGCAAAAAGTGAAAAGTGGCGACTTGACCTTTGACCTAAATATCAATAGGCTTCCAGCGATCTACATGTATGCTAGTATCATACACACCAAATTATATGAGCCTAGGTTAAGTTAAACTGAAGTTATCGTGTTTGAACGGGCTGATGAAGGGTATAAAGAAAACATGTCACTGTGACCTTGACCTTTGACCTCAAAATCAATGGGCTTCCTGGGATCCATGCTAGTATCATACACATCAAATTATATGAGCCTAGGTTAAGTCAAACTGAGGTTATCGCATGTACAAGGAAAAGTTAACAGACAGACAGACGGACGGACACCGAGCGTGATACCATAATACGTCTTGTCTAGGATTTGCATATAAATACAATGACCAACCGAGTTCATGGCAAAAATAGCATCCCCATTTAAAACTATTCATACATTTGTAAAGTCACTAGATTATCAGATCAAGAGGCCAGGAGCCCTATTACTGTGTGAAAACGATTACGGGTGTATAATAAAGCACAGGATCAACCTGTACCCCCAACAAAATATTTTTGTAAAGCTTATGAGCTGATCAACACATACATGTATATTTGCTTTGTAGCATGTTTGCTTTAAGCATTAGCAAAATGTGATGATTTTTCAATAAAATGAAGTTCCTATGGTTATAATTCCACAATACAACGGGTGATTTAAGTTTTGATGGATGAATATAATTCTCTGACTTCTTTGTAATAAATGATGGCTTTAAGAAATATTCAGAGTAGAAATGTAGAAATCATGGATTAATAACAAGAGATTAGATAGTGGGCAATTTAGTAGAGAATTTTATACACAACTCCATCTGTGGTGGTACCATGCACAAAAGCTGTCATTATTTTGTTGTACTCTTTAAGATACACATTTCCTCAAAATTTCATACAAATCCAATGATTAAAACTTACAATCATTATATCTTTCATGGAAAAACCTCTTTTTGTGCATTTTTTGTGATAAAGAAATAGCTATATCACTAATCACAACACACATTTGTAAAGTCCCATGTGTTTTACATAGTAAGACTTCTTGGGTTGTTTTCAATTTTTTTATGATACGCTTTGACCCCCCCCATTTAAAAATGAGGTGGAATATTGAAATTAATAATTCGCATGACGTACACACATAAACCTAGCAAAAAAGACCCCAAAAATAATTATCATTGAAAAAAAAATGTTTAGGGCACCTGGCACTTTCAGAGAAAAAAATGGGGAAAAGCTATAGAAAACATGGCAACCAGACAATAGGCCCATGTGGGCAAGTGAAGACTGGACCATTAAATTGAATTTTACATTTACCTTGTCGGACCAAATAAGTCAAACAATAATGAGTTTTGAGTACTGGTATCTGGGAATTAAATAAATAAAACGGCTACAAAAGTCCAAACCTCTGCTTACAGTATACCATTTGTCATATCCACATTAATGACAAAGGTTTTGGGATCCCTGAGGATCAACAGCAAATACACTTTTCTACATAAAAGAAATATTCATGCTGGTGGGTGTTTCATACACACGACTGGAACATGTTCTAAGGTCATAACTCAATTACATAAGGATATCACAAAGCACAAGAAAGGATCACCAGTCGTGCGTAAAGTCATTCGTATCTTACGAACAGCTTCAAGAAACGCCCTCCTGGGGGCCGTTTCATGAAGCTGTTCGTAAGTAAAGAGCGACTTTTAGAACGACTGGTGATCCTTTCTCACGCGCTTTACCATCGCCTATGAATATACCATTTACCACAAGAAAGAATCACCAGTCATTCTTAAAGTCGCTCTTAACTTACGGACAGCTTAATGAAACGCCCACCTGGTAGTACAAGGCTATGTGTGGGTGTATCTAGGCTAACATAATACTTACACTGACTGTTACTGTGAAAGGTCCTGTATATGGTTTCAAGTCTGGATAAACAGCAAGCACTCTGTAGTGCACTACAATAGAAAAAACAAAACGAAACATGAAGATAAGGTATATTTACGGTTGTGAATTTCAATTATAAAAGAAACTCTCTCAACAGACGTTGACAGACCTTTAATCTCAAAATACTTGGTGTTCTCTGAAAGTCTGATTGAGATATTTATCCTGATCAATTCAGATCATAGAATAAATGTATATTTGCCAGTGAACATACATGTATTGCCGGAAATTACTTGTAATAATAAATATTCCAGAACAAAATATTTGCTTATTGGACACTTTCAAAATTCCAAGCACTTTCACAGTGATTTTTTTTTAATGTAGCAAGTATTCTTGCAGAGATAACTGGACTGGATACCATGAAAAGAATAAGGTAGCTCATGATTGGGGGAGGGATGGTTGATCAACATATGCCGTCAGCACAGACAAGCTTCTTGAAACGCTACAGCAGGAGAAGACTCATACCTGTCTGGCCTGGTTTGTAAATAGCTTTGTCGCTTTGCACAAAGATGGAGAAGTGATCGATATTGAAATGCAAGCTCTCCGTCTGGTTGATCATCAAGCCACCGGTGCCTAACACACTCAGCGAGTATTCCCCTACTGCTGAGGCTGTTACTGGAATCTAAAAAACAAATACATACAAAGATAGTTCAGGAAGGGTCTAAATTACTCTGTTTACTATTCATATTCTAGAACAACACATTGATACTTTTCCTTTGTGATTAAGCTACATATGTTAATTAAAAAGTTATTTAGTACATTACAAATTTGGGTGGATCCACTGGGTTGGTATATTTATGGCCCCCTCTAGTTATAACAATGTAATATCATAATATCTCATTATGAGAATCTATATTCAAGGTATTTCCCATGCCGTTTACATTCATAAACAACAGTGATTGAATCAATAATAGTTGGTAGTTGGTTCAGCAAAAATAATGTAATAAACTACATGTAATACATGTACATGTATTTTATGCACCTACTGAGACCTTAAACAGTAAGGACACTAATATGCTTTTCGCACTGCACTTTTTGTCCTAAATTGGCGGGGCTAAGGTCTTAGCCCCACCAATTTCCCGCGGTTAAGCTTAGCCCACTTCGTTTTCACACTACGTTTTAGGAACGTGGGCTAGCATGGTACGGTACTATCTGGCCCTGCAAAAAAGCAGGGTTAGCCCGCTTTATTGTGGTGCTAGCACCACAATTACGGTGCTAAGAGATGCAGTGTGAAAATGAAACAGGGCTAAGGAAAGTGGGGCTAAGCTAGCATTAGCCAATTACAGAAGTCGAATTGCACGTTAATCACGCTCTGTATGGTAAAATCATCGATAGTGAGGGATAGTCCTGGTGTAAGGCATTAACCACCGTTGAGAAGATAGTATGGGGTTAAGAAAGACAGTGTGAATCGAAGAAAAGATAGTATGGGGTTAAGGATTCCCTTTTACACAAGTCTCTGAAATACATGTATACAAAAACATGTAACATCTACAATCTTCATTATGTTTATTACATCTCGATATAGAAAGTACACTTGACATTTTACAGTGACAGAAATTTGGGTTGTTGAACATTTAGGACCCCGGAATCTGTGCACAGAGTGTGAGGTCCCGCAAATTCGCAATTTGACCCTAAACACGTAACTTTCCTAGCGAAAATAGATACCTTTTAAAAAAAAATTATTTCAGTGTTTTTGACACCCTTATTACATAAAATACGTAATGTGCCCCATCTTGAAAAAGACATGGTCCTTTTTACAAGTTTTTTTTTTGGTCGTGCATGTTATCCACTCGTCAATGTAAGTGGCCCCCCCGGTGTGAGGTGTACATTGTATGCCTGATTTCTCACAATACAAATGTTTGTCATTTTTATATGTAACACGTTAGAAGCTCTAATAAAATAAAGGGGCCATAATACCGCAGGGTCAAAATGACCCCAGTCTCCCCACATGTACAAGTAAGCCCTCATACTGTAAGTTTATCTGAATAGGCCCTATATTCTTTTCCCATCCTGTCACCATCCCCTCCTCACTTCTAACACATTTCTCATCCACCTGCTCCTCCTTCATTTTCCCTCTTGGTACTGCCATCATCCTCCTCCTCTTCCTATCACCGCCATTATTGTCAACATCAGCACCACCACCACCACCACCACATCACCACCATCAATGCTACCATCATCATCCCCATCACTACCATCACCACCACCATCGTCATCTTCACCATCTTCATCATCACTGTCAGCATCGACTTCATTATCTGTTATTACCATCTTCATCAATACTGATTTTATTATTCTGGATCAAATTGAATTCACTATCACCATCAATTTCATTCCCATGCTTGATCAAATTTGCAGAAAAAACGCAAATTGGATTTAAAAATGATTGACATCAACTGCAAATGCAAACTTCCAGGGTTGCCATCCATTGTATGTAAATTTCTGGGTATAATAGCCTAAAGAATTGTGATTCAATATGCAGTGTGTAAATAATGGTTATTCACTATTCCTGAAATTCTTGTGATCATGATAAAAGAATATCATCATGTAAATAAATGCAAGCATACCTTCTCATTCAACTGCTTTTACGTAGAATACAAACACAGAATATGGATTATGGAATATGTAAACAACCAGCATGTGGGAAGTTTCTCACATTCTACATATGAATGTAAGCATGGCATACGATGCACTTTACTGCAAGTACCCCCTCTTTTTTCACTCTTTTTCATTCCGAGATTAGACGTTCCTACTTTTTTTTTATCTGTACAACAGTTCTTTTATTTTGATAAAATTACCCATGTTCTCCTTACACTGTATCTTAACCACCTGACTGCTATAGGCTGTAATGCAGCCAATGAAAATCGAGGATTTCATGGAAGTTTCAATTGGATGGCAAAGTTATGTTCACTGTTGCAAAAGGAAACACTTGCTTTCTTAGACCCCGTTCTCATTACTCTTTCTAAAACTAGTTTACTGGAAACGGGTTCAGGAAACCAGTTTGGAAGATCACTTTGCTAGCGTTCCCATTTGATCACCTGAAAGTGGTTTTAAAAACCACTTCACGTAAATCGATCTTGTTGCTATGGGAACGCTTTCAGTGGGGTGACACATTTCATGCAAAATTCGAAACCGCAGCGTAGGCAATCTACACACGGTGTGTAGAGTAGCGCGCTAAAAATGTGCACAGATCGCTTCTCGAAGAATGGTTGTGTCCTCACTCACGCTAAAACCAGTTTAACGAGATGTGGTTTTCAAGCGATCTTGAAAACCACATCGCGAGGTGGTTTTCTGAACCGGTTTGGAAGATCGATTCGACCGTTCTCACTACACGTTAAACTTGTTTCCAGTAAACTAGTTTTAGGAAGGTAGTGAGATCAGTGTCTTATACAGCAAAAGTACAGCAACAGGCAGTGAAACCTCAGCATCCTGTTATCACTATCATTTTAATAGACTTTATAATTGGTCTTAAACATCCTTCTGTGCTTTAGGGTGACAGGACGAAGTGAAGGAAATAATTTTGCAATTCATATCCCAAGATTGATACCAGGCCCAGAGAAAAAACAAAAACGAAACTATACATAAACTACACTCAGTGACAAGAAGTATTGGTTTACGTCAAAAATTAGAATACAGTGCATCCCATTAAAAGGAAACCGGGATTCTCTTTCTTTAGCATACCCAAAACGATTTATGGCCTTTCAATTCAATATTCCTTCCTTATTTTGATACTAAAAATGATGTAAATAGTTTACGCATGTAGATGAGCAAGAAGAGATTACGAATAATGTCAAAATCAAGTTGTGCAGAAAAATTGGTCAAGATCTGTTCAGGATGCTACCACCTTGCACAAGAACTGGATGGCCCATTAATATATCTTTAATATTCTTTGTTAAGTTCTTTCACTAATCCCTAAAAATGAGAGTGGGTGCTGACTCACATGTTGAGTTTCTGCGCAGATCATGCGTCAAAATTTATTGATATTTTACTATGCAATGTGTGAACGATTCAGTAAAGTAATTATCCTCAAATCAAAGAAGACATTCCATTCTTATTATTAATGTTAATTTTATGATACCCCCCCCTCAATTATTGAGATACATGCACATATATCTTTAGTCTAAAGACTGGTTTCCTTTTTGTGCGGGACGTACTGTATAAAAAGCCATAATTGAAAGTGCCAAGTTATGGGTTGTCAGGCTGTATGATTATTCTTGTTGAATACAATACAGTAACAGCTTTTAATCTCTTTCCTGAAATCAAAATCTCTCTTACTGACCTACATGTAACTTCACCCATTTCAGTAATTTTTCAAAGGTTTCACAAATTTTTGTAAACATAAAAGTTTAACAAAAATACCTAATATCTTTGACACTTATTTCAAGCTTTAGTACATTTACCCCCCCCCCCCCTCATACATGTATGTCACCACTCAAATTCATTACAAGATTTATATGATCATAATAATCCTAAAACACTTTAAATGATGGGGATGATATCAAATAAAAAATGTATGTAACTGGATAAAGTTGGGGAATTTTTAATGAATCTATTTTGATTGGGAGCCTGACCTACATGTATAAAGTGACATTTTTTTTTATAAAACCATTGAAGTGTACAATGGGCTGAAACTTTCAAGAACATATCTTTTAATAGCTAATCTGTAGATTTATAATCACCCAATCATAAATATATACAATTTTAAAGCAATACAAAAACATTACAAGGACAAGAAAGATGTCTAAATCAATAATTCAATTCACCCCTTCCCCTTTTTTTACACAACATCAACCACTGAAAAGATTTGACTGCCACTTTATACCTTTACACTATTTGATTATACTAGGCCTTTATGATAAAATCATATTATGAGTGAAGTTCAAAATATTGATTTTTTTTACCAAAGCTACAGTATGCAGAGCTTTGTTACCAACACACAGAAATACATGTATCTGATCTAACTGCTAATCTGTAATTAAAATGCATGTAAGGGTGCGTTTATTCGACACTTTTTTACCCTAGAATCATGATTAGAATCATGATTCAAATCACGATTCTGCAGAATCACGATTGCGTTTAGTCGAAAGTGGAAATAAACGTCTTTCAAATCACAAACATGAAACACGGAAAAAGGGGCGTTTGGAAAGACGTTTCTGTAGAATCACGAACGAAAAGGGTCGTATAAACGATATCGTGATTTGAATCATGATTCTATGACGTCATTGTGTCGTGCTTCTTCCGGGTTCGACTCAAAGGCGCGCGCTGTGTTTCGTGCAGGTTAATTTTCGTGTAGCAGATTGCCAGTGTACTAGTACCGGTATATGCCAATTGTCATGTGCATTTAGGAATTATCATTCTAGGTATTGTACCCCGGGGTTGTACTTTAGCGTCATTATATTTCACTCAGGGTGACCAGATTTCACAAAATGAAATACGGGACAATTGACAAACGAAGATCAACAAAGAAGCCCACACAAAGTGTGGGCTTCTGAGAATCCATAGTATAATTATAAGACTTTTGAAAAAAATATAAAGAATTAGAAGGGAAGGTGAACGAAAGAATGAAGGAGAGAAAGAAAAGAGATGATTGGGAAGGAAAGAAAATAAAGGAAAACAGAAAAAATAACAGAAAGTTAGAATAAAAGGATGAAAGAAATAATAAGAGATAAAAAAAGGTTTCCGTCATTCTTTGAAATGAATATAGAAAGAAAGGAAGGAAGGGAAGATTAATAAATGTCTCGCAAAATAAAGGAGATAATTAAAGGGGGAAAGGTGAGAAAAAGAAGGAGGAAAGAAAGAAATGAAGGAAATAAACATGTTTCCTTCATTCTTTGAAAGAAAGAAACAAAAGAAAGAAAATAAAAATAAGGGAAAAGAATAAGAAGGGAAAAATGAAGAAAGGAATAAAGAATGGAAGGGAAGAATGAAGGGGAAGAGAACGAAAAAATAGAAAATAATGGAAGGAGAGAAAGAACGAAAAGAAACAGGAGACGAAGAGAGAAGGAAGCCAAGGTAATTATAAGGAAAGAAAGAATGAAGGAAATAAAAAAGTATATTGGATAAAGAAGGAAAGAAAGAAAAATGAACAGAGAGAGAGAGAGAGAAAAGAAAATGTCGAGGAAAGAAAGATAGGAAATAAAGATAGATGGAACAAAAAAGGGCAAGCAGAAAGGATAGGGTATATATAAAATAAAGAAAAGGGAAAAGTTCAAACTTCAAGTAAACAAAAAATCCAATCATCTAATAAAAATCATAACTTTATTTGGTGTTTTTTAAATGTATTTTTAAAATTTTAAACATAAAATGTTTTAGAAATGAATAAAATTTCAAAGTGAAACATATTGTCAAACTTAAAAATTAGATGAAACATCGCGGCATCGTGCACACCAAGACTCAAAACGAAAGCTGAAACAACTATGAAAAGTCAATAACATTTTCCTCCGATTACATCTCCAAATCATTAAACTGAGAATCCATAGTATAATTATAAGAATTTCCAGCCGATTTTGTGATTATTTTGGTGGAAAAACTGTTTATCATGTGAGGTGTTTGCACCATTGAGAATTTGCTTCGATCCTCCATGCCTAGCTAGTAGCCTGCCACACACAGGCAGGAGGCCAGTTCGTTTGCAATGTATTAGCAAGAAATCATCGCAGAACTTGCAAAAGTTTACAGTTATCGATTTAATTGTTGTCCCTGCTTCGTCAGCTGTTGGTTATTTAATGAAAATTCGTCACTTTTAAATGTATTAACTACATTTTGTTCAATATTCTGAAATACGGGACAATCCCGGGAAATACGGGACGTCTGGTCACCCTGATTTCACTGTTTTCATCAATCATGTCTTCAAGTTCCAAAGGCACAAATTGGACTGACGACGAACTCAGGGCTCTGCTTGTGCTTTGGGCTCAGCCTGAAGCACAAGCATCCCTTACCGGGATTCACAGAAATATAAGACGATCTACGAGTCCCTTTCAGCGGCGCTTGCGAGGGAGGGATTTCAACGGAGATGTGGCACCGCCTGTCGAGACAAAATTAACAGAATTCGTGCCCAGTACTACGGCTACCGAACACCATTTTTGATGAACCGACAAGATTGAATACAAGTAAACAAAAACAATACGAGGTACAATACACGGAATTCTGGAAGTAAAAGATTTATTTTTCGGAAGCCGAGTTGCACTTGCACAAACGATCGCGCGTTAGCTCCGGTGGCAGCAAAAATCTAGCAGCCGACGTGAAGTTAGAAACACGCGCGAAAATGTTGACCTATACTTCCTGGGTCAAACTGCGCACTGTGATGCGCACTGGATCGGCCCGAATTCAGGGAGAAACAGCGTTAGAAAGATGGTCGTATAAACGCTGATTCTGTCGGATCGTGATTCATGTTGCTGTTTTGAATCATGATTCAAATCGTGATTCCAATCATGATTCTGGGTTGAGGTCGCATAAACGCAGCCTAAAATGAACACTATTGATCAAAACAATCACATTCAATTTCCTTCCAAACCATAAATTTTCATGTGTTTGTTTCCAGTGGTTTCACCAAGGAGGTTGGTAGCACCACTCCCCATGTAAACAGTACAAGTCTGTGCCAGCCTCCCAGGAGGGCCACTTCCTTTGATGAGTGGATACCATGCGTGAGCATGGGGTTTCAAAAAGCAACCTAAACAAGTATTTTCCATGTCCTGAAAATGCACCCCTTAACAAGTATTTGGAGTGTGAAATCTTAACCTTTAACAAGTATTAGAAACAAAACAGTACCCGTAACAAGTACTATTCTCTTAGTTTGACCCCCTAAACACATAGATCTTTACAGCAATAGTTTAACAGCCCCAGCATTTGCAGCAATATTTTTTCTACTATGAGTATGGACATTTGAGTTATAATACCAGAGAAGCACACAGACAAAACGGTTAATGTATGTCAGCGTTAAAGTTATAAGGCCGCTAGGACTGTGTACGTACCACCCCATCTCACACAGGACCCTTAACACGTAGTGTTGATGCAAAAAAGTTCATCCTTTAAATTATGAAGTGTTATAATCTGTTATACCGACCGCAAACACGTAGCTTTCCTAGCAAAATAGATACCCTTTTTTCATTATTTTAGTTTTGGTCGCACATGGTATCCATGGTATCCGCCCCCCCCCCCCCGGCAATACCAGTAGTTGGTTCAGTAAAAATATTGTATAATGTATGTAAAATATGTATGTATAATGAATCATAGCAGCAGTGCTGACTTTGAATGAAAACAATTACTAATATGAATTAATTATTCACAAGAACACCAGTCATATGATAATACTAAATGACCTCTGACCTTGATCATGTGACTTGAAACTATTGCAAAATGATCAATGATACTTGATAACCACTATGTCCAAGTTTGATGAACTAGATCCATTAACTTTCAAATTTATGTTATTGTGACATTTCCATAATAACCCCAACATGGTCAAAGATCATTGACACTAAATTTTTTCTACTACATGTACATGTATGTGTATGGACATTTGAGTTACCGTATAATACCAGAGAAGCATACAGACAAAACGGATAACGTACCTCAGTGGTAAAGTTATAAGACCTTTGACCTTAATCATGTGACCTGAAATGCATGCATATAAATCAGTAATACTTGATTACTCCTATTTTCCTTTCAAGACTGAATCATGGACCTACTACTATGCATGCTATATTAAAAAGGAGTAGTCATAAACACAATTTGCATTATACATACGTAGGAATCTGAACAAATTTCATATTTTTTCAATAAAATACCAAACAATTTTAGAGTGAATGTGATGTCAGTGGTCACCAAAATTTGCATTCTGCCATGTCATGTATCTACCATTTTTTAAAATGAAATTTTCAGCATTATATTTCTCTTTCTTCATTTTAGGCATCTAAACTTAAGTTCAGGACTTGAAGTCAAGATAAATTCAGCATACCTGTAAGGTGATTTGGGTTGTTCCAGTTTGCAGCATGTCAGTGGAGGAGACTTCTGCAATTCCATTACGGAGGATTGATGTCTGTAAGTTTACTGGAAGGTTCCCTTCAGTCTCAAAGATTGATACAGAGACAACCAGAGGCATACCAGGTCGGATCGTGTTAGCCGCAAGTATGATGTACCGTCTGTAACATGGAATTGAACATGGAATTGTATCTTCATAGTTTATTACTAAACTTTATGTTCACACTTGCCTGAATAGCAAAAAAACAACAACTTATATAAGATAATCCAAGCCTAATTATTCCTTCTCAATCCTCCCAGAACCAATCTAGAGATTTGCTTGCAAAAAAAAAACATGCAATGAGACATACACCTTTGTATATATGTACATGTAGAAAGGAATGGGTGTTCAGCATTGTCAACGAATATGAATTTGAATAAAAGTTCACTTTCCACTGCAAATAATGCAGTTACTTTTTGGAATTCCTGTGAATATTAATTTTTTTAAAGTACAGTTCTACAACAGTACTAAAGCCCCTTTTACACCTTCACGGATGCAACACGGATCATCACGGATCTCAGTCTGTGATGATCCGGGGTGCCAAATTTGTATTTTCCTAGCATTCCCGGAGTGAGTACGGAGTTAACTGGTTATTAACACGGATATGTACGGAAAAGTACGGAGTCTACAAGGATAGGCAAGGTAGCAATAGGGATCCTGTTTGATATGCTCCCGGAGCCAACACGGAATACCCGGATGATCACGGATGTTACAGGGTCTTTACACGGACCTTACCACTTCTTGTCGCCGGCATCTTGCTAGAATGAAGTTACGTCCTTTTTTGCCCCCATCTGGAGCATGCTCGTGCTTGGTTATGAATACGGACTATTGTTCATGTACGCAAACAATACAAACATTTGACCCCGGATAAAGCCGGTATCAACAAGGATCACCCGGTTCTTACAAGGAGACTCCCGGATGCATTCGGTAGCTACACGGATGTACAAGGAGGCTACAAGGATGAACACGGATGATTATCAGTCCGTGTACTCCGGGATGAAAAATTGAACATGTTCATTTTTTCTCCCGGACATGCCGGTACATCAAGGATGGCGCCGGATGAGTAGCCGGAGTGTACACGGTAGTAACGGACTGTACACGGATGACCCCGGATTGACAATCCGGGATGATCCGTGTTGCTTCCGTGAAGGTGTAAAAGGGGCTTTAGGATCACTCCACTCCACTTTCCCCAGTAACACCAGATATTTTTTTTTGTAAATCAACAGGTGTGAAAATATATTTTTTCAATCAATCAATGAGATATCAACATGCATCTACAAAATAGCACATTATTATGATGGAGCTATTAACACAAATAGCTTCATGTTGTTATATTCAATAACTTTTGCAAAGTGTAATTTTCAGGATTTTAATTTCATTTTTTTTATAGGTTTATTTATATTTGTAGTATGTTTTTACAAGAGTAATGTTTCTGAGCTAGTGCAATGGTTGTCTTTGGAAAGTGGAAAGTGCATGTGCACTCTACGAATCATATTATTTTTATGTCTGAATTATAGATTTTCTATGATGAATCAATGAAGCCAGCCTATACATGTAGACAGCGTGCGACACTGGCATCGGTCCGACAGTCCCAGACCAGTAAAACTTGCTGTTGGTCCAGTAGTTTTTCATAAATAGCCAGATTTACTGGTCCGACATGACCAGTAAAAAATATTTCAAACTGATACAAATGATACATTGTATTTTCTCCTCTTTATAGTACATGTAAATCATAAAAGTGGCTCTGGCTTCTTCAAAAATGGCTCTTGATCCAAAATTGAGAAATGGCTCTCATGAATTATGTTGTGGTGGGCAATAAAAGCAATTAAAGTCAGCAAAAGAAACTCAAGTATCTTCTTATATTTTTCTTTATTTGGGGGACTAGTATATTTTAGGCTTGGACCAGTAAGAAATTGAAAATTTGGGATCTACTGGTCCGACATGAACAGGTTGGGCCATTAGAAAAGAAGGATTAGTGTGGAGCCCTGGACTATAGATATGATTTGTCCCATGGGTTCACTCATCTTCCTGGTTCCAAGTAGGTAAATATACTCAATTTGCCTGTCATATTGACTAACAGCTGTTTGGTGAAAAGATCTGAATAATAATGCAAGGAAGCTAAATTAAGAAATGTCACGTACCATGTACCTTACATATAGTCCAAACAAAAACATAGACAGCTATTTGCGTATATAATTTAAAGGGGAAGTTCATCCTGACAAAGAAATTGCCGAAGGTTTCAGAAAAATCCATCAAAGAATTAAAGTTATTAGAATTTTTATTACCAGTATATGATTTGTGACATCAAATGCGAGCAGCATTCCTTCATAGCGAATGGTAAAAAAATCAATGAAATGTCATTTTCTCAGAAAATTGAAAATAGTTTTTACTGCATACCTTTTATATATCAATAGTCTTATCATTTCAAACCCAATCATGATAAGAAAACAGAAATAAGTCAACAGGAACTTGTTTATGACGTCTCCATAACTTAAAATTCTAATAACTTTCTTAATCTGTAAACAGATTTTATTCAAACCTTCGCCAATATTTTTATTAAAAAAATTCTGCTATTTTCACAACAAACTTTTCTTCAGGGTGAACTTCTCCTTTAATCCCATATCATTCTGATTTCAGGGGAGAATAGTGACCAAAGGAAGATTCTGCTCAAATGTAAGTGCTACATGTACCTTTGGACTTTACTACATGTATACTTTACGTGTATGATTTGCAAAATTGTAAGGTTTCATCTCCTCAATTATTTTTTCAAAATGCTCAACTTCAATGAGTAGATCCCTGTAACCTTCTTTGGCTTCCGAAATGTCTTGAAAAGCCTTGGCTCTCTCCCAAAGTCATGCGTAATGCCTTTTCCTTGAAAGTTACATGTACATGTATGTGACATTATATACCATCCATCACAGTTCAGATGATCTGTTTGTACCACAAACAGAGCTCAAAATTAAAACAGGAAAACAGCTCATATTATAACAGGAAAGTGCCATTTGAAGGAGGAATACGGTATATATAAAGAGGAATCATGTAGGCTCAATGATATCAAATTTCAAATTGAAACATGATTGTTGCTGATCTTTTCATCAATAACGATAGTCATGTTCATCAGGGAAAGCCGCTTGCAGGTCTGCATATAAACCCCTCTCCAAGAAGATGGAAGGTTCCAATTTAAAGTCTGGTATAAAACCTGTGACCTCCCATTAATAAACCTGGTACAACAAGGCCTCACGACTTGGCTATACATATATTCATCGTCAAGTAGGGGTGGGACAAGACTAGTGGCCGATGAAAAGAATTGGTGAGACCGAGATCGAGTGACTTAAGTTGCATTGGCCTTTTGGAACCTGGAGGAGACGTGGCTGCTGAATTATTCATGAGCATGCCGATGCGCCAATCTGCACCACTGGTGTTGATGACTTCATGGGACCAGGAACGTTCGCTTCTATGGTACGGATCATACAGCAAACAGGGTTCATCGATGCGAACGAGACACTCGCTGATTGGCCATTAGCTGAGAGGTAGCAAGTCGGAACAAATGGTTAACATAAAAAATCCAAGTCAGGTTCCTAAAGGCCCTATGACTGGGCTCGCAATCCTCGCATTCAACCGGCCTTTCGTGAATAGTCTTTTTTTTTTCATGTTGGTAGGCATTTGATATGAATATCATAACGGACACATGGCCTTGTTTAAAGGCTAGGCACTCTTCAACGCTTTCCTCATCTACTTTCTTGAACTGGTTTAAGAAACCATTCAATTTTTAAATAGAAGATCGCTTCGCTAGTGTCCTCATCACCATTTTCTCAACTTGTGTCAGGAATACTTGAATACGTGCTCTTGTTACTATGAGAATGGTCTCTGAGGAGTCAAAAAATTTGAAAGCAGTCTTGAAAACCACATCACATGCTGGTTTTCCAAACTCGTGTAGAAGACCACTTAAGATCACTTCCAAGACCGCTTCGAGCACTCCAATGAAAGTTGGTTTCCATAAACCAGCTTAAGATGAGAACGGGGTCATCTGCTAGCTACCATGCCCAGTATGGACCTAGGCCAACTTCATTGCCTGTAAAAACTGGTCTGTTCTCAGGACAATCCACCCAAACAAAAAGTTGATTTGAATAAAAAGAGAAAAATCCAACAAGCATAATACTTAAAATTTCATCAAAATCGGATGTAAAATAACAACGTTATGACATTTCAAAGTTTCGCTTAATTTCACAAAAAGTTTATATACATATGCTGGCTGATATGAAAATGAGGAGACTGATGATGTCATCCACTCACTATTTATTTTGTATCTTATTATATGAAATAGTAAACCTTCTAATTTCTCCTCATTGTCAAGTGACACAACGATTAATTCCTCCCTGAATATGTGGTATTAGCATTGTTTAATACTATATGGTTCAGTCAAGTTGGTTCTTATTGTCAAATCTATGAATAATTAAATATTGTATAATTCAAACAATAAAAAAACAAAAGAAATATTGAGTGAAGGACATCATTGTATCATTTGCATGTCACTGAGTTGTGCATATCACTGTTATAAAGCAAAACTTCAAAATGTCATAACTTTCTTATTTCACATCCTATTTCGATGAAATTTTCAGCGTTAGGCTCGTTTGATTTTTCTCCACTTATTCAGATCAACCTTTTTCTGGGGTGAACTTGACCTTTAATAATCAAAACAGGGGTCGCAGAACCATGAAAAGTCCATGGTAGAACTAAGAGTGGGTTGTAGGAATTTTTTCAGTTAACATGCACAAAAACATTAAAACTTGTGTTTCATAAATGTTCAGCCATCCAACTTTCAATATAATTCATGGGCCCCTGTAAAATACTGCAAAATTGTGGCAATACTGCACTTATTCTGAGACAGATCTATATTTGTATAAAGAGGGGTTCTGGCAAAAAAAAAGGCTTAACAAGCGTCAGTTATGTGCAATAATATTTAAGTTCATGTACTGTACACATCTATGAAAAGGGAAAATGAAATATTTAAATGCTTCTCATTTTATTGTTATGGCAACAGCAATCTGTTCTTCATACTCTTACATTGAACAAACTTGAAATTTGTCTGACAGTTAATATTGATCTTTAATGAGCATTTTCCATTTGATGCATTCTGAAATTGATGTAAGTCTAAATTAGAAACAGTTGTATTCAGGGCATAAATTAATCGACTGCTGGCCGAGATGCCCTTAAAAAATTCATCAATTCACATCCAAAAAGGCCATGCCCTTTATTCCCTAACTGGCCGACGTGCCTTTTTTCAAAATGAACCTCTTTCTGATCTTTATAACTTTCTGTATGTAGCACCCTTTTGGTGCTACATATATTATATGTAGTGAAAAGGATAAAACCCTTGTAACATCCCCCCCCCCCTTTTGTAGGCATGGTAGGGATATTGAACGAGATGGTCAGAGTGAGAGAGGAGAGAGTGAGATGACTTGCATGACCTTTTGTACATACTGGGAGAGAGTGAGCGAAAGAGAGAGCCAATGGTCAGTTCTTGGTAGCATGAGTAAGGGTCAGGTGGTCCTTATTCCCAGAAAATAATGACGTGAATGTCATGAATGACGTAGAAGTATTTTGGGGAAAAGTTGATGGGCTCTTCCATCTCTGCTACCCTAAAGGGGTCAGCAATTATTGTTTACTGGTTTTTGTGTGTTAAAAGAGATGACTTAGGATCAAAAAGTATTATCAGTCATAAATATACACACCCCTTCCCCAAAATAATGGTATCATCGAAAATACCTTTATATAGAAGTTCTGGAGACATCCTCTTCACAACTTTCGAGATGGAGAGGAAACATCCACCATAAAGTTACTATCATGTAACTTCTCTTTTTTCCTGATTCTCAGGTAAGATCCGAAGTCATCCTTCCATATCTCAGTTTATAAGATTATTTAATAACTGATCTTATAGATTTATTTTTGAATGTTACTTTTCCAAAATTGTCTTTTACACATTTGGCTTATTATCAATCTTCGATTGGATAATATTTTAAAGATTAGATTTACATAACTGATGATAGATATTATTCTATAATCTACTTCTTATTGAATGTTTGAATTTCTTATAATTGTTACTAACCATCTACGATTATTGTTCATGGTAAAGCACTTGTTATTTATGATTGTCTAGCAGCGCGAGCATGGTGCGAGTTTTATAGTTGAGCCTTTTGAACTTTGCGAATTAGAAATTTTAAGCAAGTCGCGAATCCAAAACAACTCAACGGTATTATTCTGGTCAAGCAGATAGGCTGAGTTCCCTATCTTGCCGCGTTAATACCGTGCGGACTCTAATGTATCTGATTAAAGACTTTCCTGAATATCATTGTGCTAAACCATTCTATTTTATTGTTTTGATATTATGTTACTGTAAAACCATTTACTAATCCTAGTTGATATAAAAATATTTGAGATGAAGTTTGATATTTAATATTAGAAGTATTTAATCATGTTTTGATTAAATTGATACACAACTTTTGAGATGGAGAGAGAGCATCTTCCTCCAGACATCACTTTTCAATAATTTCCGTATTTTCCTGATTCTCAGGTCACTGGTCGTCTGACCATGAACAGCTTCTACATTCTATATGTTTCTGCGCTGAGACCCTCAATGTTATAGTTCTCAATGTCATTATGTTAGTCTTATATCAGTAGTTGTTTGACAACTGTTTTAAAGTTATGTCCAGTTAAGTAAATTTTAAGTATACTTTGAACTATATGTTCATACATATACCTGTTCAAGTAACTATGTAACTAGGAGTTACACAATTTGTTATAACTGTAAATATCATGTACATAATGTTAATATAGCTTAGAATTAAAGGAACATATATCCTTTATATAATGAGTATGTTAGTTTATTTTATTGAGTATTAGTATTTACATTAATTAATAGCATAGTGTGAATGTTGTTGATTGATGGTGTTTGATTATGTGATGTGTGATTATTACATAGTAAAATAATTACAATCTAATAGTGTTTTATTTAAGTTCTACCTCTGTAGACGGACAGGGTGGGGATTCTTCGTTTAAAAACCCTTCCGCTGCACTGTTCTGTTATTGTATAAGTAAAAGATCCTCCCCCACCCAAAACGGTCCCGTGCTACAATTGGTAGCAGAGCGAGGTTTATATTTTTGTTGGTAGAAGATAGCATTGATATGTCTTTCCACTTGTTAGGTTTCTGATTTGTATGACCAAAGTGTTAGTATATTCCTTTTGTTTATCTTTTGAATAAATGGTATTAAGGGAGAGAAGGTGTAAGTATAGGTATTATGTGAAAATACCTTTTGGAACAAGTTTTTGACTGAAGTTCATTTTGTTCCATTATATTGTTTGTTTTGAAAATCCTATCTCTACACCATTTAGCTCTGTTGTTTGAGTAAGAAGATATTACATGGATAGGAGGATGCATAAGAGGTTATTTGGAAAATCTTTTGCATTATACTTTTGCAGCATATGTGCGCTCACTTATGGTTCATTCATTATAGGGTCTAGGTTCGAGACTATTCCTGTTCAGATCCTGGTACTATCAATCACTCATCTAAAAAGTTTGATAGAACATTTGTTTTGATTCCACTTCTTGTTATTCACATGATTGTGGCTATGTCGTTGTTAGTTGTAATTCTGTAAGTTAACCCTTTTTTAAATGGAATTAGTAATGGTATGGTCTGGTGAACATTTTTTAGTCTTTTGATTTGGTCTTTGTTTTTGAGAGTTCATATATTGACTCAGGACGCAATTTTATGATGATAATGTGTATTAAATTCTGTGAAGATGGAAGACTCATCTTAGTGAAAAGATTGAAAGTGACCTTCCCTGCATTGCAAATCAAGAGATGTTGCGCATAAGGTCCTCCATCATAAATTATTGTTGTCAATTGGAATGAAACAATTATATCAGAATAGAGGCGAATGGTACGATTCACCTACTGGATATGCACAAATGTCAATTAATTGTTGAGAGTTAAGCTGATGAACTTTTGTTTGTTCCGATCTAGTAAATTCTTCTCCTGAAGTTAAACATTGTCGGTATGAGTGATATACCGAATTGTTTTCCATTCGAGCCATTCAGTAGGGGATATAACTTGTATCGTCTAAAGAATAACCCTTTTGATTGAGGTATTTCATTTGGGATTAGCGAAAATAAGTTTGCTACTGAGAAAATTGGTATAGGGAGTAAGATAGGATGAACAGCAAAGTTGTTGGAAACAGTGATGCATTTTTAAAGATTGAATTAAATAAATTCCAGACTTACCAATACTATTCCAGGTTATAGAGCATGAGGATATAGCATTGAATGCAAATGCAACCTCAAAAAGTTGAAGTAAGATTGAGAAAGTTAGTATAATTGATAAAGTATGAATAGATAATTTTCACCCACCTTAGTGAATCTAGCTCTTAAAATGCAAGTGTGTTTAGGAAAAAGACCTGTCATGATTTGAACAGGCACTGGTATGTACGTGTGTTAGTGTGTTAGTGTGTTTGAGAATGACTGTTCAGTTTTATTTAATCAATATGCATACTTTATTTGAGTTGTAAGTTCTGTTGATAGATTAGGTCACTTGGTAGTATGTTTGTTACATTTACATGTTCATCTAATTTCATTTTAATGTTTTTTATTCTGTTTGGTTAGGAATTCAAATAATGATCTTATCGTTATTAAGTGTTAGTCTGTATAGTTGTCTTAACTTAATATAAGATTTTAAGTTAGGGCATGAGGGTTCTCAGAGTTGAGAGGTAGAAGTCCATCTGCTAGCATCCTGGATGAGACCTGGATCCTGTCAGAGGCCTACCCCATTGAGATACAGTTCCTTGTTTTGAACTCAGGGACAAGTCAAGAAGACACCCTTATACAAGAAAGTTTTCGGTTAGCTGCTGTTAGAGAATGCATCTTTTGAACTTGAACATTGATTATCGTCATGGGTAATACAGAGACGCTATCAATATTGAGATTGGTGAGCTGAAACACTTAGCATACGATGTTATACTTTGTGACTGTAAGGACAGTGGTCCGGAGCCCTAAGACAATTCTTCAAATGCTTCGAGTTGGTCTACACTGCTATGTCAGGACCCTTTGCATGAACTACAGCAACGTTATTCACCGAGTTCATCAGGCAAGATGATACACATAACTTTTCTGCAACAGCTGGATTCTGTGAATCTGTACTCTTCAGTTTGCAAGTGGTCGTCGGTCGGACTTGGCTCCTTCAGTTCTTGAGCAAAATAATATTGAATTATTTTGTTTATCTTTTGTATTTAATTTATGGAATGCTTTGTTTATGTTCTTTTGTGGAAGAACATTTTTTTTAAGTAGGGAAGAGTTGTAGCACCCTTTTGGTGCTACATATATTATATGTAGTGAAAAGGATAAAACCCTTGTAATATCCCCCCCCCCCTTTTGTAGGCATGGTAGGGATATTGAACGAGATGGTCAGAGTGAGAGAGGAGAGAGTGAGATGACTTGCATGACCTTTTGTACATACTGGGAGAGAGTGAGCGAAAGAGAGAGCCAATGGTCAGTTCTTGGTAGCATGAGTAAGGGTCAGGTGGTCCTTATTCCCAGAAAATAATGACGTGAATGTCATGAATGACGTAGAAGTATTTTGGGGAAAAGTTGATGGGCTCTTCCATCTCTGCTACCCTAAAGGGGTCAGCAATTATTGTTTACTGGTTTTTGTTTGTTAAAAGAGATGACTTAGGATCAAAAAGTATTATCAGTCATAAATATACACACCCCTTCCCCAAAATAATGGTATCATCAAAAATACCTTTATATAGAAGTTCTGGAGACATCCTCTTCACAACTTTCGAGATGGAGAGGAAACATCCACCATAAAGTTACTATCATGTAACTTCTCTTTTTTCCTGATTCTCAGGTAAGATCCGAAGTCATCCTTCCATATCTCAGTTTATAAGATTATTTAATAACTGATCTTATAGATTTATTTTTGAATGTTACTTTTCCAAAATTGTCTTTTACACATTTGGCTTATTATCAATCTTCGATTGGATAATATTTTAAAGATTAGATTTACATAACTGATGATAGATATTATTCTATAATCTACTTCTTATTGAATGTTTGAATTTCTTATAATTGTTACTAACTATCTACGATTATTGTTCATGGTAAAGCACTTGTTATTTATGATTGTCTAGCAGCGCGAGCATGGTGCGAGTTTTATAGTTGAGCCTTTTGAACTTTGCGAATTACAAATTTTAAGCAAGTCGCGAATCCAAAACAACTGAACGGTATTATTCTGGTCAAGCGGATAGGCTGAGTTCCCTATCTTGCCGCGTTAATACCGTGCGGACTCTAATGTATCTGATTAAAGACTTTCCTGAATATCATTGTGCTAAACCATTCTATTTTATTGTTTTGATATTATGTTACTGTAAAACCATTTACTAATCCTAGTTGATATAAAAATATTTGAGATGAAGTTTGATATTTAATATTAGAAATATTTAATCATGTTTTGATTAAATTGATACACAACTTTTGAGATGGAGAGAGAGCATCTTCCTCCAGACATCACTTTTCAATAATTTCCGTATTTTCCTGATTCTCAGGTCACTGGTCGTCTGACCATGAACAGCTTCTACATTCTATATATTTCTGCACTGAGACCCTCAATGTTATAGTCCTCAATGTCATTATGTTAGTCTTATATCAGTAGTTGTTTGACAACTGTTTTAAAGTTATGTCCAGTTAAGTAAATTTTAAGTATACTTTGAACTATATGTTCATACATATACCTGTTCAAGTAACTATGTAACTAGGAGTTACACAATTTGTTATAACTGTAAATATCATGTACATAATGTTAATATAGCTTAGAATTAAAGGAACATATATCCTTTATATAATGAGTATGTTAGTTTATTCTATTGAGTATTAGTATTTACATTAATTAATAGCATAGTGTGAATGTTGTTGATTGATGGTGTTTGATTATGTGATGTGTGATTATTACATAGTAAAATAATTACAATCTAATAGTGTTTTATTCAAGTTCTACCTCTGTAGACGGACAGGGTGGGGATTCTTCGTTTAAAAACCCTTCCGCTGCACTGTTCTGTTATTGTATGAGTAAAAGATCCTCCCCCACCCAAATCGGTCCCGTGCTACATGTACAAATACATAAATAGACAACATGCTTATGACAACATGCTCCAATCCTCAAGTACCAAGACAGGCTTCCCCTTAATTCAAAAGCTTCTTGCTTCACATTTTAATCAAGTTTTATTTTGGTCATTCTTGTCTGACTTGGTGGTATTGTAGTCTAATGACTCTTGTTTTTTAATCTGAGGGATGTGTGTTCGATTCCAAGCCATAATTTCCTTCAGCATGATACATGTATCTATCAACATTGTGTTGCACTCAACCCAGGTGAGGTAAATGGGTACCTGGTAGGAATCTATTCCTTTAAATGCAGCACACGTAACAGCTGCTCTGAAAAAATCAAGGGTAATTAGAGCGGGACTTCTGATAAAGTGTTAAGCGCTATATGAGCAAGTACATGTATAATTATCATTACAGTACAGGCATGTTAACTGTACATGAGTATGTTCTTCCCACATAAGTCACATGCAGTACATTAATTTACATGATTAATCAAACACATATTTTCAATCAAATCAAAAAAAAAATTCTGGAAGCATCTTTCTATTCACTGACAGTAAAGTCAGCCTCAAGCTTAGTCATTTGTTGTTACGCACAGCTACCTACATACAGGAAAAGTCTTTTGTATTTGTTATTACACCACTTGACCAAGTATGTCGGGTAAAGGTTAATAATAGAATGCCTTCCTGACTGAAGTGGGTATGGTCACTTCAGGAAGGTTATTCATTAAGGTTTATTTGCAAGTCATTGTATTATTATTTTCATTGCCATCAACTCTATCAACTGCAAAGGTGCACCTTGCAATAAACTGTAATAAACTTTGGAGTTAATAAAGGAATGCAATTTAATGCATTCTAAATGTAAGATTCACTTAATATCCTTTTCTCACAAGTTTTTCTTTAATAACCCAAGCCTATCGTAAATCCTGTACTATCATTAGCCCCAGACAGTAATTTTTCCTTTCCTCACAGGCAAATTTTCTGCCTAACCAGGCTAAGGAAATGCTTATAACAATAACAATAATGGTATATTTACCCAGGGTAGCCACTTCAGTTCCGAAACTGTTCTCCCAGCGGGCCCTGCTATTATTACCCCGGCTAAGCTAGGCTACCTATTCAGGCGCACACAGCTTTTTGAGTAATAACTTCCTGCCGGTAACCATTTACCTCACCTGGGTCGAGTGCAGCACACTGTGGATGAATTCCTTGCTGAAGGAAACTACGCCATGGCTGGGAATTGAACCCACGACCCTCGGTTTCAAAGTCCGGAGACTATATCCACTGGACCACGACGCTCCACTCTTGCTTTTCTCACATTAATTTTAGTAATCCCAGATGAGTGGTAGCCATTCCTGAGCACTTATTTCTGATTGGAAAAAAGTTTGGGCTCCATTGACCCTGGGGCATAAATCAAGCACTAATGTCCTTTGCTTTGCCAAACTACTTTTCTCACAGCAACTCCGGGTTTCTTGAATCTCGAGATTAATCGCGGAGAGGGCCAATCGGGCTAAATCTCGAGATTGAGACAAACTCGGGCTGGTGCTGCACAGCCTTGTGAGAACAGAAAGTGGGCTAGCTAAGCATAACTCTGGACTATAAGGTAGATGGTGCTAACTACGTGTATCTCGCCACTTAGCCCCACCTACATGTATTGTCAGGGATTAAAGGGGAATCCAACCTTGGTCACAAATGTGTCAGGAAAGGAGAATTATGAGTAAAAAGGAATGGTGAAAGTTTAAAAGATTTCAGACAAATATCAAGAAAGTTAAGGCTGTTTTAATATTGAGATCCCCAAAAATGTGATAATTTCAAATTGGCAACTGGGTATATTAAAACTTACTAAGCAAATTATGACAAGTGGAAGGGACAAATTTCCCACAGAACATGTTCTTTATTAAAGGACAAGTCCACCCCAAAAAAAATGTTTATTTGAATAAAAATAAAACAAACATAACACCGAAAATTGGATGTAAAATAAGATAGTTCTACTAATGATATTTTAAAATTTCACTTGATTTCACAGAACAGTTATGCGAAAAACTGACATTTTAGCCATTTCATGTATTGGAGTACCCTAAATGGAAGAGAAGTCATTGCCTTAAAGGGATGGTCCTGGCTGAAAATATTTATATCTTAATACATCGAGTAGAATTCACTGAGCAAAATGCCGAAAATTTCATCAAAATCGGATAACAAATAATAAAGTTATTGAAGTTTAAAGTTTAGCAATATTTTGCAAAAAACAGTCATCATGAATATTCATTAGGTGGGCTGGTGATGTCACATCTCCACTTTCTGTTTTCTTATGTTATTACATAAAATCATATATTTTTTCCATTAATTCATACTTGTGTGAATAATATGTCTCACTTATAATGAAATAAGTTGCAGCAATAAATATCTAATGCACTAAATCAGTTGTCAATCCAATTTTTCTGGTTCTTGGAGGAAAAAAATTTAATAAACCTAATTTCATATAAATAAAATACAAATGAACAAGTGGGGATGTGACATCATCAGCCCACATAATGAATATTCATGATGATTGTTTTCACAAAATATTGCTAAACTTTAGAAGTCAATAACTTCGTTATTTGTTATCCAATTTCTATGAAATTTTCAGCATTTTGCTCAGTGAATTCTACTCTATTTATTAAGCTATAAATACTTTCAGCCCAGACCATTCTTTTAATACATCACTAAATACATCATGATCACCATTGTAGTCAATTTGAAGTTTCCATGGGTAAAGTGATTACCAATTTTTACAGCTTGACTTTCTTATTGGTTGCTCGATTTGGTTACAACTTTCACCTACAGTATTTTCTTTTCTGATTTTTATTTTTCCTCTAAAAGCAACTTTTTGTTTTGGGTTGGATTCCACTTCAAGGAAAATTTTGCCCGTGAGATTCAAAAAGGGTATCAGTGCACCAAGCACCTCCATGTGGCACATTGACCCATAAAGTACGCCACGACAGAGAAGGGCGGATAATAACAAAAGATTCTGTCTTCCTAGGCTTGTTATTGTTCAACCATAACAATAGAAGTCACCCTGGGACGCCTTTTTTCAAACGTTCATAAAGGAGATCACGTGAGGAAAGTTCTGATGAGCAATATTATGTGATTGCACATACATCATGAACTATGTTTTGGCGAGTCAGGGGGGGGGGGGGGTAGATCATGAAAAACTGGCACCCTCCCCTGTCTTATCCCCCATTGCATTTTATGGTCCATGTATGACAAACACTTTTTCACATAACATTTTGCTGAGTAATGTAATAAAACATTAAATCTGTTGGGTTTTCAATTAATCCTCATGCATATAATGTCTGTGTATCTTTTTCTTTTAACCGATAACTCGCATTACATGATTTGCCCTTTAGAACTAGATAGCAAACACAATACTTGGAATCAGTGTCTATAAATTCCAGGAAGACCGACAAAAAAGGATGAGCCATAATTGACAGATTGCTCATTCACACAACACTGTTTGAACTTTGCTCAGAAACACACTGCATTATAGACATGTACAGTACATCAATAGGCCTCTTTTTCTGACCGCTGCACTAGAGTCCAAAATCCATGGATTTACGACTTTGGTAAACCAAATGTGACAATCTCTTAAGCCCACACATATCAGAATTATTGATTTGCAAACTCAGAATCACAGCTTTGTACGAATAAAATTACAGTGTATTACTGTGTGTGATTCATATTATTAAAGGGGAATGAAACCTTTGGAACAAATAGGCTTGTGTAGAAACAGAAAAATCAAAGAATAAGAATAAAGAAAGTTTGAGAAAAATCGGACAAATAATGAGAAAGTTATGAGCATTTGAATATTGCAATCACTAATGCTATGGAGATCCTCCCATTGGCAATGCGACAAGGATGTGTGATGTCACTGATGAACAACTTTCCCTTTGGTGGACTATAAAATACCCTCAAAATGTCTCTTTTTGCTTTTTCTTACGATGATACAAACTCTTTATCCATTATGTATTCTTAAAAAATATGTATTACATGCCCTCATGTAGAAAGAACACATGATCTATGGATAGATGTGATAAAAGAGGCAATTCAAGTGAAATATATACTAAAGTAATGGGGAGAGTTGTTCATCAGTGACATCACACATCTTTGTCGCATTGCCAATTTGCTATCTCCATAGCATTAGTGATCGCAATATTCAAATGCTCATAACTTTCTCATTATTTGTCCGATTTTTCTCAAACTTTTGTTGATCTGTTTCTTTGATTTTTCTGTTTTCACACAAGCTATCTTGTTCCAATGGTTTCATTCTCCTTTAAACTAAAGTCTGGATGGAACATTAATTAAGGTTTTCTGGTTCCTCAATTTATAAAAAAGATTGAAAGGTTTGAAACCATGTGTTTCATAAAAATTAGATTACAATATGTATTCAATTTGTATGTCATTACAGTTTTTTGAAAATACAGAAATTATTACTAACCATCCCCCCCAATATATATACATATAAAATGAACGATCTACAGTAATGGATCTGTAGCTCATACAATGTGTGATATGAGTATCTACATAGAATACAAAGAGGAAAAAAAAATAATTATCAATTTTCATGCAAGCAGAAAATATTCTAGGAAGGAAATAACAATTCTAACTATTTATCAAACCCTATGTTCACCTTTGTTGATATTAGAGGAGAGAAAATTGAAATGAGTGTATTCACATAAATCATCATCAAAATTTTTACATGTAATAGAAAAATAAAAAAGGAAAAAAACTCATAAAAACTAGCCGTAGTGTAATGAGCCTGACATGGAAAAATAGGGCAAAATTTAAACCCCTATTTTTGTGATAGATTTTGACACAATATTCAGAAAAAATAGCTTATTTCATTCACTCTATTTTCTTTCCTTCTTTTTTACTTTTTTTCTTGAAGGTGATTTTTTTTTTTTTTTTTGGGGGGGTCCATGTCCCTCCCCACATCTGTACAGCAGTGACAACCAGTCTCCCACCCCCTTTAAAAAAATGATGGAGTAAGAACCAAGATTTCAGGAAGAGGAAAGAAAATTGCAGTTTAATAAAACATTACTTCATGCATGAGCTGAGTACTTTACACCCATCCTTAGGTGGCATATGAGCTCAGGGTAGAAAATTACTTTTATCTTTCCGGGGCAATTATGGAATTTAGGGGGCTATTTCTTTCATTTTAAGGGCTAATTTTAAGGGGTAACTGTAACAAGCAATTATGCATTAAAAGCAAATATGCCGTAGTTTATCAATTGATTTTCCTAATATTAATAGTCTATAATGTTGTTTGTGATAGATATTGGGGTGACTGTAGAAAGAATGGTCGCCCCAGGGCATGCATTTTGGGGGAATTTTAGGGACGATTTGGGATGTCATGAGGGCAAAAATCACCCGTCGCCCTCATGCATTTCCTGCGCTAGGGATGTGTACAAATTTTAGCACAAGAATAGATCACCAAGCACGGGTAAAGTTAACTAACGAGCAGCTTTACAAAATGGCCTCAGTACTTCTGTGAGAAACATTATAGGCCCAAAGCCCTTATAAAAACAAGTGATTTTCACTCTTTGGTCTGTATTCAACTATCCAAGGTTTGTCAAAATAATGTGTACATTACATTGTATATTGAGAGAGAGCCTCGTGCTGAATCTCTCTTCTACTAATTTGACAGTATTAATGAGCCAACTTTTAAATTGATTAAACATGAACAGTTGGCTCATTATTAAATGCTGTAACAAGCATGAACTCAGTCCCCTGTGACAGACATTATCACACTGTCTCAAAGTACAATGCTAAAATGAGTAAAGATGTGCAAAAAATTTAAATTGAGGATAAAGTACTTTATTCCACATCATTTTGTTAGGATTATAGCCACATAATGATTTGAAAAATCCAGCACATTTGCTCATCAGCACTGCCTCCCCCCAATGATTTTTTCAATTGTTGAAAAACGGGGAAAAGAAAAAAATAAGGAAAAGGAGGAACAAAAGAAAAGGAAGAAAAGTATCAAAATGAGAAGTATGGGTCATTTAACTACCGGTATACATCTTGCAATGCACAGTAGCCGACAGGCACATGATCCAGCTTACACTTCGTAACTCCGAAGGTTCGTAATTCCGAAGCACATAAATTGCCTACACCTCGATGTTCGTTAATCCAAAAACGTAAAAGGGTTCATTAATCTGAACATTTGTGGCGTTATTCCGAAGGTTCGTTATTCCAAAGGTTCGATAATGCGATAACAAAATAAGGTTCGATGTTCCGAAGGTTCATTAATCCGAAAACGAAATAAGGTTCATTGTTCCAAAGGTTCTTTAGTCCGAAAAAGGAAATAAGGTTCGTTAATCATTTCGTTTTCGGACTAACGAACCTTCGGAATTACGAACCTCATTTCGTTTTCAGATTAACGAATCTTTGGAATTACCAACCTCACTTCTTTTTGGACTAACGAACCTTCGGAATTATCAACCTCAATTCATTTTCGGACTAACGAAGCTTCGGAATTACGAATGTATGCGCATGATCAATTGGAAAAAATGAATTTTTGGAGTATTTCTATTTCAGATAATATTTCAAACAAGAAAACAAGGATATTCATTCTTTGTTTCATTAAGGCATGGTCACACCGGCCGAGCGTTCTTGGAGCGGTCGCGGAGCGGAGAGAAAAAAAACATCACCGCTCGCTACCGTTTACCATTTTCGATTTCGATTGTTGTTTTTTTGTTTTCGATTGTTTTTTTGTTTTTGATTTTTTCCCCAATTTTGAGAGCGAAATTGGACCATCTTTCCCTACCACTCCACGACCGCTCCAACAACACTCGGCCGGTGTGACCATGCCTTAACTCAGGACTGCAATTTCAAAGAGGAAATAAAACTAAAGTGTCATGTTTACATTAATGTTGTTGTGTCAAAATACGCTAGCTCACTGTCCCTCGCATACTGTAGGGAACTGCAGTCTGCCATTCCAATCCACATTGATAATGATATTGGGAAGGATGAATTGTATCCATACTCTCCAATAGTCCAATCCCAAAACTCAGGTCCTAAATGTACGAACTGTTACAAACTTACCCAGGGTATACCGGAGCAGGAGTTGACATCGGAGGTGGTGGCCTTGGCTGAGCTTTGATCCCTGCGATCATTCCATAAAGGAGCAGCAGGACCACTGAACCCTGCTGCATCATTATCATCTTTTTCTCCACACCGCACACTTTTATCTATAGTATATAGATATTCAAGAAAAGATATGAATTATAGACATTAATCTAGATAATAAAGCACAGCCAATCCAAACTAGGTTTATAGTTTGACAAAATTGATTTAGATCTAGATGCACAATTAGCAAATTATTTTTCTAATATCAACGAATTCTCTATATCAATTATATCTGATATTTTCCAGAAAACCCTGAAATTAAAGTTTGTTTATGACAGTAGTGTGACGTTTAATAAAAAGTTCAACTTATTACCAAGCAAAGCGCCACAACTTGCAAGCAGCACCTATCTTCATCATGCAGAGGTGAACTGGGAGCTGGAGGCTAGCTCGCCAGTGACAAATTATTAAACTGCGTGTTTTCACTTTGCTCTTCGCGTGTAACGCTGGCGAAGAACAACAGGAAACAAGATGGCGGCGTAAACATCGGGCAAGTCTCTTCTGTCTTTTCACAATATTTTTCTCATTTTTTAAATTAATTCTTTTTCAAAAATAACGAGAGCGTAGAAATTTTGGAAATGAAGTTTTATCCCTGTACATGATTTAGGGCTTGATCTTTTAGAAGTAGAAATCTCGGGGGTGCAGAGATGCCAACTTAAAAGACCAGCTATGCGTGAGATTTTCTGTGAATCTGAGTGAGATCACAAACATTGTGTACAATGTATATGGGAATAGGCTGTGATAGTTGCATGAGACAGAGAATTGAGGGGATGAACAAGAGTCCAAATTGCTTGAGTCTCACGCATAATGCGTGAGACTTGGTAGCTCTGGGGGTGAAAGTTTCAGGTATTGGCATCCTTTGTGTAGGTGAATGAGAAGGAAGGCCTGGCTTCATTGAGAGTAAGCCTACGTTATTTTACTCTCTAGCACTTGTTTACTGCTACCACCCTGCCTGTGGGGAATCTAGAGGTAGGACTATGGTATGCCAATGTTGTACAGAGCACACATTTTAAAAAATCATTAAAATATCACTTTTGTGACCAAAATTACTAATTTCCATACAGTTGCAATTTATTTTTCATTAGTAACTTGGGAATAATTTTTTCATTCACCAGAGCGCTCAAAAACTTGAATTTTGGGCATATATTTGTGTACGCCCTCTATTGGTGGAAAGTAATATGGCAAGAAAATTTTCATTTCTTGATCTCTATTTTTAATTAAGAAAAAAATGATTTAAAGAATCAAATTTAAATAAGAGCCAAGTTGTATGAATAATAGGTGTAATGGAAACTGTCAGTGTAAAAAAATCAAGCATTTGCCCCAAAGAAAAAGAGAAAATAAGCCAAACATTGCCACCCTTATTTTGTCACACATGGAGATATAACTGAGAACAAGGTTATATTATAACCTTGTTCATTGAATGAGTGCTCTGTAGAAGCCTTCTGGCTAATCAGTCAGTCAGTTGGAGAGTGGAGTATTAACCAATTCAATGATAATGCTGACTTATCTAACAATAAATAAATGCCATCAATTATCTTTTCATAGGGCCAAGACTGTACTTCACTTTCTGGTGGAAAGTCGAAGTCGAACTAAGTCTTACCCCAAATTCCAAAGCTCAGACTCGAATCACTTGTTCACTGCTACCACCCTGCCTGTGGGGAATCTTCAGGTAGGACTATGGTATGCCAATGTTGTACAAAGCACACACTTTAAAAAATCATTAAAATATCACTTTTGTGACCAAAATTACTAATTTCCATACAGTTGCAATTTATTTTACATTAGTAACTTGGGAATAATTTTTGTATTCACCAGAGCGCTCAAAAACTTGAATTTTGGGCATATTTTTGTGTACGCCCTCTATTGGTGGAAAGTAATATGGCAAGAAATTTTTCATTTTTTAATCTTTATTTTTAATTAAGAAAAAAATTATTCAAAGTGTCAAATTTAAATAAGAGCCAAGTTGTATGAATAATAGGTGTAATGGAAACTGTCAGTGTAAAAAAATCAGCCATTTGCCCCAAACAAAAAGAGAAAATAAGCCAAACATTGCCACCCTTATTTTGCCACACATGGAGATATAACTGAGAACAAGGTTATATTATAACCTTGTTCATTGAATGAGTGACTCGAATCACCGGGCAGGGTGCTTGCAGTTGCAGTGCTCCGGAGCGCTCCGGTGTTTACAACCACAGTGTCCGTACCGGGCCGGGAGTTTCTTAAACTAAGCAAAGAATTATCCCGGAAGGCCAGATAATATTACTTTCATAATTTTCATCAACCACGAAAATGAAGCTGCATATAAAAGGCAATTAAGCTAAATCATAAATAAGATGGAAAAAAGTTAACTTACAATCAGAAGAGATTTCTGCGGAAAAATGTATCTGCGGAGTAGGCCTACCGTAAGTGGTCGGATATTTCTGAGTCTTCAGCGACGCGACTGGTATGTTGACAACATTGCATTTGAAGAAGGGCCGTACGTACGTACGGTACCAGTACGAGATCTACTAGAGCATAATGGGGGCGCTGAGCCAGTACCTTACCCGTTACGGTAATGAGCTCCTTCTTCTATCATGGAGTTTGTTGACGTAGTATTCCGGGTATAAATCACTCCGATAAATCCGAAAGTGGGGGGGGGGGGCACTCATTTTGCGTACTCCGGTAAATACCGCAAATAATTTCACTGACAAAAAAAAATAATGTAGGGTAATTACTCACTTTACCCACAAATACAACAATCTTAGATCACCCACAAATGTATGACTTTACTCATAAAAATAATGTAATATATTTTAAGGGATAATTTTGACGAATGTGTTTTAAACTAGAACCTCACTAGCGGATCCAGGTAGGGGCTAGGGCATGGACCTGGCGGGGGTGCTGAAGCACCCCCAAGATTGGGGTGCTGCGTGTATCATTTCTCATAGGCAGCACCCCCTGGAATTCTGGTTTGTGTGTCATATTAAGAGAAATGTATGGAAAATGGCAACATCTTGTGCTGAAACCCTTTTTGGCTTATCAAATTTCTTGATTGATTGATTGACTGATTGATTGATTTTATTTGGCAAGTCACCATAACATATATACAGTAGCATTAAAACAACAGGCTTGCACAGGATGACCCACGAAAGCTCGAAAGCTTATTTCCAGTGGGGTCTTGAATTAAGATAATAAAATGGTTAAATTATACTTTTTACATATCAAAAATGAAGGAAAAAATCAGAATTTAGTATTACCAATAAATAATATATATAGACAATAAATTAGATATATACAAGTATATCACGAAGAAGAAGAAGAAAAGAAGGAGAAGGAGAAGGAAGAGGAGCAACAGAAGAATAATGGGGACGAGGAGTAGAAGGAGACGGAAGAAACTGATAACGAAGGAAAATAAATAAGGAGAAGAACAATTAACAGCAAAAACGGTGACGACAATAACAACACGAAGAGGAGAATAGCAAGAGATAAAAGAAATAGAAGAAAGAACATATCGAAGCTTCAATCACACTATG
Organism: Lytechinus variegatus; assembly: GCF_018143015.1. NCBI lineage: Eukaryota > Metazoa > Echinodermata > Echinoidea > Temnopleuroida > Toxopneustidae > Lytechinus > Lytechinus variegatus. Next base: position 20,746,220 of record NC_054749.1, read on the forward strand.
TAAAATACATAATAATACCTGGTATAGAGAAGAGAAAAGACCTAGGTCAGTATTCAGGCTTAATCAACCGTATAACATATCATTTGCATCTTCTTTTTGACTCTCAAGTGAAAGATATTCTTTCAATTTCCTCTTAAAATGCAAAAAGTTTCCTATTTCCTTTATATAATTGGGAAGGGAATTCCAATGTTTTATAGCATTGTAATAAAAGGAGTTACCAATACTCCCTATCCTTTCTGGTAAGCAAAAGTTGAAATGGCTGTTTCTTGTATTATAGTTATGTATTTCGGTAACGAGATTAAAGTTTGATCCAATGTAATGGTTCGATCTATTGTGATAGATTTTATGCACGTGGTGCAAAATAAGCTGCTTTGATCTTTTGTTGACTTCAAGAAAACCTGCTCCAGTGAGTTCGGTATAGCCAACATGGGTTCTGGGACCAGAACAGTTAATGAATCTAACAATTTTATTCTGTATAATTTTCAACTTCTTTTTATCGAGTTCGCTTCTACCACTAAACCAAGCAGGGTTAGCATAGTCAAATAAACTCTGAATAAGTGCAAAACAGAGAATACGCCTTGCTTTTTGATCCATACAACTTTTTTTGGCACCAAAACGGCCTTCATTTTGTAGTGAAACTCTTTTTTGCTTGTCAAATTTACATAGGCGGATCCAGAGGGCCTAATGGGCCCGCGGGATTCCCTATTGGCGGAGCAAACAAAGAAAGAAAGTGGGGCATTTAAAAAAGAAAAAGAAGGGAAAAGAGAGGAGAAAATTACCTATCAATCATTCAATCAACCATCTGTTAGTAAATCAACTCAATTAATGTGATCAATTAAATATTCACCTTTTTCAATAAATTATCAATCAAACATTTAGCTTTTTCACTAAATCATTTCATAAATCAACATAATTAGTCAAGTTCTTAATAATCAACTTTTTATAATAATGTAAAAAGTTTTGTTAACATAAACGGATGGCTAACAGAAAATATTAGTATATCGAGGGGTGTGCGCCAAGGGTGCCCCCTTTCGGCATTGCTTTTTATCCTGGCTGCAGAAGTATTAGCTGTCAAGATAAGAAATGACCCAGAAATTACAGGTATCAAACTTTTTAAATCAGTTGAAATCAAAATTTTGCAGTTTGCAGACGATGCATCAATATTCGTTAATGATACTCTTGCTTTACACAAAGCTATTAACGAGGTAGAAAAGTATAGTTCTTTTTCAGGATTGTATTTGAATAAAACAAAATGTTCCATAATAAATCTAAAAGATGGTTCATTTAATGAAAACGTCAAAAACATTCCTTGGACTAATTCAAATGTCAAAATTTTAGGCGTTTATTTTGGAGGAGATGAACAAAATCTATCCGATTTGAACTGGAGCTCGAAAATATTGAAAGTAGAACGTTTGATTAAATCATGGAATGCACGTCATCTAACTTTAATAGGAAAAATACTTGTAATCAAAACATTTCTTATCTCTCAAATTTTGTATAATGCTCAAATGATTAAAATGCCAGAGAAGGTTGTAAAGCTTTTAAATTCCTTATTGTTCTCTTTTCTTTGGAATGGAAAGATTGATAAAGTAAAGAGAAAGGTTGTTTGTAAGCAATGTGATCTAGGTGGACTCAAAATGGTAGATTTGAATATGTTACTCCAAAGCTTTTTATTGAAGTGGATTTTGTATTACTATAATAACAAAGAATCGAAATTTAGTACAATTATTGATAGTTATCTTTCTCAATATGGAGGATTTGATTTTGTATTACATAGTAAATGTACAGAAAAAGAAATTAAAGTACATATAGACAAAATAAAAATGCCATATTATTATAAAGCGATCATTTACGCTTGGTTTAATTTTAAGCAAACTGTTCAAGATAAATCAGGTTTTCAGAATATCCAGATCGAGAAGGAAAATCTGTGGTTTAATTCGAAAATAAAAGATCACAATGGAAATGTATTGTTTTTTAAAACATGGTTCGATATTGGAATTCTTAAGGTAAAAGACATTATTTTAGATTCCAAATTCAAATCATTAAAGGAAATGGAAGGTTTATTTGGAAAAAATACATGCAAGTCTTTTTCAAGAGTATAACATTGTAATGAATGCCATACCAAATGTTTGGAAAAGGAATAAGTTTGAGTTATATTTTCAGATTCTGCAACCTAAAAGTGAAGATATTACACAGAATGTTTTGATGAATGTAAATAGGAAAAGAGGCTCAAAATTATTTTACACCATGATTTTGAATAAGATAAGTATTAAACCTAAAGCTGAAGAAAGATGGGAAAATATCTTACAAGAAGAGATTGATTGGAAATCTGTATGGTTATTTAATTTACAAACAGTCAAAGAAAATAGAATAACAGAGTTTAATTATAAGTTATTACACAATATTTTACCCCATAGATATAATTTGTATAAATGGAAGTTAATAGATAATCCTTTATGTTCACATGACAATGAAATTCAAGACAGCGTACATTTATTTGTGACTTGTAAAAAAAAAACAATTATTCTGGAAACAATTTAGTAGCATTGTGTATGAAGTTGTAGGCATTCATTTTGATTTTAATGTTGCTACTCTGATGAAAGGATATGAGTTGCGAAACAAAAAGCATAGAGTTTTAAATCTTCTAATCATGTATGCAAGGTATGCTATTTATTCAATTTTTATTCGAACAGAAAGTCGGAATTGTAGAATTCATGATTTTGGAATACTTTGTTTATTCAAAAGGTTGATTTGTAATCGTTTAGAAATAGAGAAGCGTTGTAAAAGTAAACATTTGTGTATTTTTGAAAACGGTATTGTTGAAGAAAATATTTCATGCTTTGTATGACATTGTTTACATTTTATGTAACTATTACATGTGATTTTTTATTAATAAAATTATTTTAAAAGAAAAAAAAAGTTCTTAATAATCATTCAAAAAAGAAAGACCAATTAACCATAAGTCACTTGGCATTTAGAGGGATGGTCCAGGCTGGAAATACATGACATTTAATTTGTAAGAGAACACAAAGAAGAATGCCCTTTTAACCCACTTTCTTACCCTATATCTCACCCCTTGCATGTAACAGGTATACCATCACATTACTCTGACTCTCACAAGCACACTTGCTAAGACCCACATAATAAACTAAAACTGATGCTACACTAAAATTACAATTCCTGTTTACTCATGTATTGCATATCAATTGAGTAAATTTGCTTTATAAGAAACTAAAACTGACCTCATTTCATCATTAATTTAGCATAACACCCTTAACTTTGAAAGTTCCAAAGGACTCAACTCCGCGGACTCAACTCTAAAAAAACAACTGGAAGGCTAATTCCTGCTCACCTTAGCAAAGGCAAGTCTCTCATGAGGGGTGAAAGGGATAGAGGGAGAACCTATACTTCCCCCACCTAAGTCATATCCCTATTCTGACTTCCATGAACACATTGCTGAGATCCACTTGAAAAAGTTAAAAATTGTATTTCATGTTCACTCATGCATTAAATTTCAATTCAATAATTCTTGAAATGTCCTCTATTGATTGATTGATTGATTTTATTCGTCAAGAATATCACAAGAGATTACAATGAAATTGAAGAATACCTTGACAGGATAGCCCATGAAAGCCGAAAGGCTTATTTCCAATGGGGTCCTATAGTTAGTATAAAACATTAACATATTGTAACAAAACTGGAATATGGTAAAATAATAATAAAATACATACATACATATCCATCAGTCAAATAATAAGCAAACATCTGAAGCAAACAACAATCCTCCTAATATGTGAAACAAGATTATATTTTAACATGCCCTAATGTATACATTATTTAAAATAGTAGAAACCAACAGTACAAAATGTGTGATTTCTAATGGTAATATTGCTCCCGAGTAGCTTCCAGTTTTTAGGTGCTTCTTTAATGCACTCTTAAACTGAGAAAATATTTTAACTGCTTTTACTTTATTGGGTAGAGCATTCCAAGATTGGATGCCATTAAAATAAAAAGTGTTCCCTATATGTCCTTCACGTTTTGGCAATATAAAATTAAAATGACTATTTCGAGTACCGTACCTATGGATATTTGATACACGGGTGAAATTATTTGCTATATAATGATCTGTATCCGAATAGAATATTTTATGCACGTGGTGTAATACTAATTGTTGTGATCTGTGATCTACATGAAGTAATCCTGCCCTTTCAAGTTCATTACATCCGACATGTGCTCTTGGTCCTAAAACATTTATGTATCTCACAATTTTATTTTTGGATTATTCTTAGTTTTTTCTTATCCGTAACACCCAGGCTACCGTACCAAGCCGCATTAGCATAGTCAAATAGACACTGTATCAAAGCAAAGCATAAAATACGTCTAGACTTCATATTCAAACAGGTTTGATATCTATACAAAAATTTCAAGCGCGAATTTGCCTATTTGACGATTGAGTCTACCAAACCCGTCCATGATAGGTTACTTGTTAAATTAATTCCCAGATATTTCACTGAATCTTTTCTGTCAATTACCTGATTATTATATGAAACCTTGAAATCGTGTGTATATCTTAACTTTCGTTTCGAACAAAATAAAATGCTTTCTGTTTTCCCAACGTGCAAACTAAGCTTGTTGTCAGACATCCATTCAATGCAATTTGCCAAATCTGCACTAAGCTTTTTATCAATTATCTTGGGATTTGTATCCGAATATAGCAAGACACTATCATCAGCATATAAAATTAATTTAGATTCGTTAATACAAGTACACATATCATTGATGTAAGACATAAAAAGAATGGGGCCTAAAATGTCACACATGCAGAGTCTAAACCCATCACTTCTAATTTCTTCAAAAGTATGTTATGATTTACAATATCAAAGGCTTTTTGTAAGTCTAGGAGAACCATTCCAACCATGCGCCCATTTGAAATTTCGTTCCTGATAAAATCTGTTAAATGTATTAAACAAGTTTCAGTGGAATATCCGTTACGAAAGCCGGACTGAAATTTATATATTAGCTTGGTTTCTTGAAAGTATTTCTCCACTTGAGCATGAACAGATTTTTCCAAGATTTTCGACACTACACTTAATACACTTATAGGCCTATAATTACTAACGTCAGTTTTATCTTTCTTTTTATGTAGCGGGGTAACTTTTGCAAATTTCATATCATCAGGAAAGGTAGAAGACATAAGAGATAAATTAATAACATAATTCAAAGGTTTGTACAAATTTCTTGCCCCATCTTTTAGAAATCTTGCAGGTATCATATCTAGACCAGTATTTTTTGATATTTTCAACCTATTTAGTTCGTCTAAAACAAATTTTTCTGTAACAGGGGAAAAATGAAAACTACTTTTTGAAATACCCTTTTCCTCATAAAACTTTTGAAATTGGTCACTTTCTGCATGAAATTTGTTTGTATTTACTGGTAATTTACAAACTAGCTTGTTGACCACAGTCGTAAAGTAACGATTAAACTCATTTGCAATTTTAGCCTTATCATGACTTAATTCACCTTGCACGTTAATAACCGTTTTTTGGTCAGATTTCCTTTTACTTTTGAGACCTAAACCTTTCAAATTCTTCCACAATGTTCTAGAGTCATGTTTGTTTTCTTCTATTTGTTCTTGAAAGTATTCGTTTTTGGCACTTCTTACCTTCCTTTGAACTAAATTCCTTAAAACTTTATATTTTCTTTCAAGGTCTAAATTGCCAAGATTCCTTTTCATATTTTTATAAGCTACATTTCTCTCTTTAATGAAAACAATAATTTCATGGTTCATCCATTTTTCAGTTGATTGCTTAATTCTTACCTCTTTCAGAGGTGCACTCATATTTATAATTGATAAGAACATAGATTTAAAATTTGCCCAAGCCATATTTACATCGTTACATTCAGTTACCTTGGACCAGTCTGATCGGGATAAATTTAAGTTGAAATCGTCTACATTATAACCTTTTAATCTCCTAAAATCCTAAATTGATAATGCTTGATCATTGATAGGCCTATATCAAAACACCCTCAACTTTGCAAGTTCCAGGGACTCGCATCTCAAAAACTGAAAGAAATTGGAAAGCTAATTCCTGCCCACCCTAATTTTCATACCCTTTGTTTCAGTGGGCAGTGCCCACTCATGCATGAATAGTTTTCCAACTTCTTGGTGTCACTTGAAAGTGACTTTATTGACTTCCATATATTTAAGTGTTTTCCCCCAAAGTGATATATTTTTTATTTGGCAGCTATTTCGAAAGTGTATAGTTTTTTTTTGGGGGGGGGGACGCACTGTATTGTATTTCACGTAATAAAATACAAAAGAAATAGTGAGTTAGTGATGTCATCAGTCTCCTCATTTGCATACCGACAAGGATGTGAATATAACTTTGTAAAATTTAGCGAAACTTTTAAATGTCATAGCTTTCTTATTTTACATCCAATTTTGATGAAATTTTCAGTGTTACGCTTGTTGAATTTTTCCTTTTTTGTTGGGGTGGACTTGTCCTTTAATCATTCTATGCTATGAATATCCTTCACTAAAGAAATAACTAAATAAATTAATGTAATTGCTCTTACAATTCTTCTTATATATAACAACATACATAATACTTGTTGACGTTGCTGGCCGTCCATAGTTACGTTGATCGGATAAATCGCAACTTTTTGTAAGACGGGGCCCTGATGGAAAGCGTTCAGCAACATTTTTTTCTGACAAGTTGTCAGATCTGATCGATGATATTTAAAGAAGAATAAAACCTTTGGAACGAGTGGGCTTGTGTGGAATGAGAAAAGTCAAAGAATAAGATCAAAGGAAGTTCGAGAAAAACATCATAATAACTTTAAAAGTTTATGGATCTAGTTCATGAAAGCAGCAATGTATCCATGAATACCATGTGCACGTTGTCAGATCTGATCGATGATCAGATGATTTTTAAAGAAGAATGAAACCTTTGGAACGAGTGGGCTTGTGTGGAATGAGAAGAGTCAAAGAATAAGATTAAAGGAAGTTCGAGAAAAACATTATAATAACTTAAAAAGTTTATGGATCTATATCATGAAAGCAGCAATGTATCCATGAATACCATGTGCGCGTTTCAGGAACACGGCCAAGATCAAAGTTTTTCACTCAGACAAATAATGAGAAAGTTATGAGCATTTGAATATATTACGATCAATATGGTATATGGAGATCCTCCTATCGGCAATACGACAAAGAATTTGTGTGATGTCACGTGTAAATTAACTTTCCCTGAGTTGGACTATAAAATACCAATGTATTTTTTGCTCTTTCATACGGTGATACAAGCTCTTTATCCATGATGTATTCTTTAAAAATCTGTATTACATGCCCTCATATAGAGAAAAAAATACATGATCTACCATAATAAAAGAGGCAGTTTAAGTGAAATATAAAGAAAAGTAATGGGAAAGTTGTTCACACATCACACATCTTTGTCGCATTGCCAACTGGAAGATCTAAATGCTCATAACTTTCTTATTATTTATTCAATTTTCCTCAACCTTTTGTTGATCTGTTTCTTTGATTTTTCTGTTTTAACACAAGCAATCTTATTTCAAAGGTTTCATTTGAGAAGCAATGATACTATGAGAACTGTCGGATGAAACGTCCGATTTGTCCTTCCATAACACGCTCCCAAGATAAGATTTAACGACATCGCTATGATTACTGGTGTCGTTATGCCAAGTTCACCTTGTATCAGCAAAGGTCATCCTCAGGACTTACACAAAAACAATGCCTATTTTTATTAATAAAAATGGTTAAAAGCACATAGGCTGAGTTGAAAATACAAAATGAAATGTTTCTATCATCATTCATTTTATTTTCTATATCAATACTCGTTATAGTTATTTTTTAAACATATATTTTAACATTTCAGATTACTTATATCTTATAAAACAACGCGTATAGCCTGTATACCAGTTGAAAAGGAATATACTTTCATATCCAAGTCGCCAGTAATATGTAAGATGGACAATAGAAATGATAGAAACACGAGACTGGCGTTTTATAAGTTCAATGTTTTTTTCGCTCGAAAAATTAACAACGGGTAACAAAATCATTACAAAAATCGTAAAATCGCACACTTTACGGATGTAAATATTTGGTTAAATTTTCACAATATTCCACAAATTGTTAAAATGAATATTAATATACGCATATTTTTTTCCATGGACTTTCTTTTTTTTATACAAACACTAAGAGTATTATAATATTTTATTTTCAATTTCAGGACAACTGTCAAGAAGGATTAACTTTGTTCATAATTGTGTTGAAATTTGTTGAGAGCATAATTATATTGAAATGAAGGTTAAGTTGCGTTCGAAATGAGCAATGGGATGTTACAATAAGAAATCGAGAACTTTAACTAATCCTGGACTAGCTTGTTTAATTGCTTTGATCATGGAGTAGATATGCTTTGATGTAACGATCGTGTGAATACCCCATAAAAATTAATTACACAAAGAAAGAAAATGAATAGTTCATGAGACCATTTGGGGTGGCACATAGAAGACAACTCCGTATCATATTTATTCAATGTCTAAACATACATTTCACGGATTGCATTAATTATAGATTATCACAATGACTGCAATGTTCTATCATTAATGATAGTGCAGAGGTGTTGATCGGGGGGGGGGGCAAACATATCGTTTTGCCCCCCCCCCCATAATTCCGGATGTGCCAAAATAACAGAAATCGGCAAGCGATATTGAGATCCACAACTCGTTCTTTATTTCAAATCGTCCTCGAAATGTCCGCTTTTCAGATTGGAATATAAAAATTTTCAGTTCGCGCTTCGCTCTCGCATCATTTCTGTAGCAAAAACCCATACTTTTCATGATTAAATGGGTGAATATGATGTCCCGTTTTCAGTTCTAAACCTCAAAAGAACCGTCGATTTGCAATAATATTTTGTTGTATAATATCTTGTTCTTTATCAAAAACGTCAATTAAACTGTCATTATTTTTCAAATCGAAATGTCAAAATTTTCAGCTCGCGCTTCGAGCTCGCATCTATTTTTCTTTAGGATACAAATCTTAATCATTGGTACCAAAAATGCTTAGAATATCAGGTCAGAATATAACGAAATTTCAGCTCGCTCTCGGCACTCGCATTAATTTGTTGGTGAGATACGTGTCTGTATCTCATGAGTCATATTTATGTATAGGCTTGTGTGTGTGCGCGGGTGAATTTGTTTGTTTTGTACGATCGAGCGCCTTTGGAACGTTGATTCATGATTTTGCCCCACCCCAATCTGAAAAATTGGATCGATGCCCCTGGATGATATAGTTTGCTTTTATGATTATTATTTAATTCTGTTTTCATATCTGCTTTATCAATTTGTAACTAGTCGAACAACCGAACTAAATTTTCACCAAATAAAGATGTAAATTAATCGTATCTAAATTCGTACAAAAGCATTACATTTTATTTGCGCAATAGATAGTTTCCTTAGCAACATATCAATATCATTATGAACATAATCCAGAAGAGGTAATTCGTAATTTTCTATAGACCTATAGAAAACTAGAAATAATATTTTCATAGTCATATGGAAAAGATCAAGTCATGAACATCACATCCAGGGACAGATCCATGATTTTACAAGGGGGTCACATTTTCTGCATGGAGGAAAAATTTGACAAGCAAAAAAAAAAGGTTTTCACTTTCATAGGGGAGGGGGCACACTTCTTTCTTAATGGCATTTTACACTACAGATTTTACATGTGCCTCTCGAAGGGGGGGGGGGGGCACGGGCCGGCTTTGCCCCCCCCCTCCCCCTGGATCCGCCATTGATCACATTAATCTGTGCTACTCAGGAGGGGCGGAAGTTGTAGGCGGATGCTCCAAGAACAGTCCAAGATGCCATATATTATCTGTGGGTGAAAGAAGTATATAGGAATTATTCAACGACATTTGTTTTAACAAACCCTATAGTTTTAACCCTTAAGGTTCCAATTACAAATTATTTTACTGAGAAAGGTTCACGGTGTTTTCCTATCTGGGGCAAATATTCGTAAATAACCATCTTAAAACCGGTTGATAAGTGGTAAAATATACCAATATACATGAAGATTATACTTCTTGATGGATTAATGTTATATTACTGAAGCTCGTTAATGCCATCTACTGCATGATTGACGAGATATTTTATAATGTCATGTCGACTAAAAGTCATTATTTTTTTGACATGCTAAGATTTATCTTATCTTGCCAGGATGACTTATAAAAAAGTTATGCAGTCATGACGCGAAACAAATATGTTGCCAACACGACATAAGAGTTTTCATGAGTAGGCGTGGGTGGTACCTCGCGAAGTATATGTAGTGGTTTATTTCCAAATCGTTTAATGCCAATTCGTCCACTCACCATTTCGTTTAATAACCAGTTGGTCCAATAGACATTTAGTCCATATACCATTTGGTCTAATTGTTAATTGCACAAAATGAATGAAAATGAAATGGATATTAGACCAACTAGCAACGTCATAGATAAAAGTAATGGTGATTAGACGAAGTGATGATTTGGACCAAATTGTTAGACGGAATGTTGATAGACGGAATGGCATTAGACGAAATGAAATATACCATGTGGTAAGTGACTAGTTGTCAGTAGACGAATTGGCAATTTACCGGTATAATAACGCTATCGAGTTAAAATATTTTGTCAAGTAGATGGATTTTTGAAGTTTTATTTTCTTTTTAAAGATAACCTCTTGATAATTATAACCAAGGAGTTTAAAGATAACCTCTTGATATAACCAAGAAGTTTAAAGATAACTTCTTGATAATCATAACCAAGGAGTTTAAAGATAACCTCTGGACATGCTGGATATGGAGTTTAAAGATAACCTCTTGATATAACTGAGGAGTTTGAACATAACCTCTTAATATAACTAAGGAGTTTAAAGATAACCTCTTGATATAACTGAGGAGTTTAAAGATAACCTCTTGATATAACTAAGGAGTTTAAAGATAACCTCTTGATATAACCGAAGAGTATAACCTCTTGATATAATTGAGAAATTTAAAGATGACCTCTAGATCATGTTGATATAACCATTGAGTTTAAAGATAACCTCTTGATATAACCTCCTGATTGATGGTTATCAGTGAGTTTTAGAAACAAGTCAAAAAATGATAACAATAACAATACTTCTAGAAATAATCACTACATCAATAATAAACTATAATCCCACTACCCATCAAAGGTGTGAAAATAGTATTATTTTTTTCTTACTGCGATCAGTATCCTCGGAAACATCCCGGTCCACCTTTGAAAGATCTTTCAGAAATGCAAGGTCATCTTGGCTGTCCCGCTCATTTTTATTACCAATTACACATGTTATTGCCATTCCAAGGAGAACAACGAGAAGTAAGAAGGTGATGATTTTCTGTGATGCCATGATCGGGTAGGTCTAAAATAAATAAGAAATCACAAGATCTTATTATTTTTGCGCACTTCCCTATAGACCTATACTCGACTATTCATATGCGTTGATGAATGGGAACCCCCGTGCATAACCATTCTTAATTTTCAATACACATGATGATTATCAAAATGTTTTAAAGTAAAAGAATATTTATTACAAAACAAATATATCCCCATCATAAAGAAATAGAACTGTTACCCAGGTTTTAATATCACTGTTTCCATTACACTCTTTATACGGTATAGCCCCTTGGCGTTGAATATGCCAGAGACCAATGCGGCGCCACATAGCGGAAGTGGGGGCAAGGGGCCTATAGTTTTCAAGTCTTGAAAAAAAAGGGGAAAGAGGAAAAAGCAAAAAAGAGAGGGAAGAATGAAGAAAATTTTATGAATATAGAAAATTTGGGGCGTGTTACACTATAATACCCCAGTACTCTATTTAAGTAAGACAAAATACTGAGCCTGACCTTTATAGGTCATCTTGACCCTTCTCTAAATACCATTGCACCGAATATCTAACAAACAAACAAATATAAAGAATTTAATGATAATTTTAGAGGGAAACTTTGAAAACCTACAAATCTAGAAAAAGGGAGTTTCTTCACTCATCTTAAAACATTTTAACACCATATGATTCTTATTTATTCATTTTTAGCATAAACATGATAACCATAATAAGAAGTTGTTTGAAAAGAAAGAATAATCAGAGAAGCAGGGAGAGATTACTTTGAAGAAAATTAGCCCGAACATTTAAGATTTTATGAATTGGGATTAGTTGCAAAACAGTTGCGATTAGCATGATTACTGTGAATTCAAAATGGCAATAAAAGTTCTACATTTTGGACGACAATAAATATCAAGACAGTAACACTATTGCCCTGGTCATCTGTCTCGTCATTCTTACCAAACAGAACATACCCATGTCATCTGTGTCATGACTAGGGATAATTTTTTTTAAACAATGTTTCAAAATAATTTTTATATCAACGAACTTTGGAAATATCAGATCACTTACCAATTCAGGCGTTGTCAGATCAAAGAAAATGGTCTGTGAAGTTTAAAAGGATTTCTCATTTAACTGATGTCACTTACCAATTTAGGCGTTGTCAGATCAAAGAAAATGGTCTGTGAAGTTTAAACGGATGTCTCATTGAACTGATGTCAGTGTCGATCAGCAGCCTAGTATACGGAAAATGTCAAGATTTTATGCAGCTTTATGCCTGCCTTAATCGTCTTCTCGTCATAATGCATGTAACCGCATTTGAATAAATAAAAAGAAAAACATAAGATATAATGATAATAAAAAAAATATGTAGAAATTTCGATATACCTGCATTTATTTTGTCATTTACATATAAATCGTGAAATATATTAAAAAAAACATATGGTCTTAAAGTTTTTATAAAGTGACATTTACTTTTTGAATTTCCTTCGTTATCACTACTTGGAAAGTCTTAGACAACTTAAAATGGCTTTAAATTGTGTTTGTCTTATTGCTATAAAGTTAAGATTGATATATAATTCAGCGGGTATATTTCCATGATGATCTCAGATAGACACGTGCACAGTCAAACGTTAGCGGGCATTGTATGCAGGACGTTTAGCATCTTCTAAACGGAGGAGCATTATAATAGGCCTACACTCACACCCCCCCTCACCCACCCACACAAATATGAAACAGCCGGGCCTCAAATCTGAATAGTTGAGGACTTAAAGGTCAGGTTCACCACAGAAAAAATTGATTTGAATGAAGATAGAAAAATCAAGATAAAAATTTCCTCAAGATCGGATGTAAAATAAGAAAGTTAAGACATTTTAAACTTCCGCTTATTTTTTTTACTAAACAGTAATGTGCACAACCGTGTGACAAGCAAATGAGACAGTCGGTGACGTCCCTCACTCGATATTTTTTTTCATTGTTTGTAATAGACAATATTCCGGTTTTATAAATGTTTTTTTTTACAAAATGACCAACTTGACTGAACCATAAAGTATTAAATGCTAATTCCACATGTTCAGGGAGGAATTAATCGTTGTTGCAATTGACAATGAGGAGAAAATTAGAATATTCATGTGATGAAATACAAAGAATAAGTGAGTGAATGACGTCATCAGCTTCCTCATTTGCATACCGATCAGGATGTGCATAATTATGACTGTTTTGTGAAATTAAGCGAAACTTTCAAATGTCATAACTATCTTATTTTACATTCGACTTAAATGAAATTTTCAGTGTTATGCTCGTCAGATTTTTCTCTTCAAATCAATATTTTTGTTGGGGTGGGCTATTCCTTTAAAGGGATGCTCCGGGCTGAAAATATTC